>NC_064621.1:437845920-439095920 GCF_023898315.1 Schistocerca nitens | reverse complement strand
TCTAAATCGTTCCCCTCCCTGGCCACGCCATGGGAGATGACAGGCTAAGGATGGCAGTGGATTTTATTTGCCCCAGTTCCTCGTATATACCAGAGATGATTGGGACTCCTTTGTCTCAATGAAGCCTTAGAGTACAAGTTAGGAGAGGTGGAGGGCTTGTCCCAAATGTGGTCCGTTTTGATAAAAACGGCATCCTCTGCCCAGTCACGGGCATTACTCGCTTGTGATAAGCTGGGGTTGTTTCCATTATAGTAATGTCCCATAAGAGCTTAAATGTGGTCCAGGGTATTATATTACACAGGGACCTTCTTTTGCAGTCTGACAAGGAGCTGTGTGCCAACTTAACGACGAGGAGTTCATCTGGCGCGTCCATCTGCTCCCTGGGGATAATCAGGTTGCCACCAGTGCTTCCATCTTTCTTACAGGGTGACACATTACCCAAGAAGGTTTAGGTGATGGTCTACCACTGTGATGTGAAGCCATATATCATTCCAATGGGATGCTTTAAGTGCTGAAAGATGGGCAATATATCTTCCTGTTCTACTTCCAGCATCACACTTAGCTCCACCTCCCATCTGTGTCAACTGCAGAGAATCATTCCCCTTGCTCACCAGACTGCAGGATTTTACAGTGAGAAAGGAAAATCATGGAATAAAAGACCCTGGACCAACAGATCTATACTGAGACCAAGAGAAAATTTGAGCACCTATATCCTGTGGCTGTGACCTCTTATACTACTGGTATGAGAACAGTTGTAGCACCATCAGTTAGAGTTCCAGTCGGCTCTGAGCCAGAAGACTACACATGCGCCATTGAGAGTGGGGGGGGGGGGGGCGGCACTGTACCCCAACTACTGAGGACAACCATCACCACTTCTCAGTAGAGGAGTGTAAGTTGTCTCTGGCTCATCTCACTAGGAAGGGATCACTTAGGTCACTTCCTTCCCAGGCTTCTGCTAGTGGGAAAGACGACACCTGCCAGTGGCTGAAGTACCCAAAAGCATCTGGTCGAAAGGCTTCACGATCACCCTCAGTTCTGGAGACTGAATCAGTGAAGCCCTCCCAGCCAGAGAAACGCAAGAATCAGAGAAATGCAGCAAGAGGAGCCCAAGACTAAGGGAACTGTGGTGGCACCCACACCACTGCTGCCAACAAGCTCTGCATCTGATAATGATGTGAGGTGAAGATTCTGGCATCTGCTGAGGACCTAGATCTCGCCAGACCTTGACACACAATTATTATAGCCTGTTCAGGAAATAAGTCGGTGGCAGCAGGTGGCCCTGAGGTGTGGACTGTCATTGTTTCATGCATTCCCGGTATCAATATGTCATCCTCCAGTGGAATTGCGGCGGTTATTTCCAACACCTGGCTGAGCCGTGGCAACTGTTCAGCTTTACACCTGCTTTCTGCATTGCCTTCCAGGAAATCTGGTTCCTGGAAATGCGGACCCCTGCCCTTCGCAGCTACAGAACTCGATATGTAGTGAACCTGTGCACCTTAAAAGCCCTCTTGAAGCTGTGGCTGTCAGAATGACGACACAGGAGATAACTGTCTGCAATGTATATCTTCCTCCAGCTGGTGCCGTACCCCTGAATGTATTAGCTGCGCTGATTGATCAACTCACTAAATCTTTCCTACTTTCAATGCGCATAACCCCTTGTGGGGTGGCACTGTGCTTACTGGCCAAGGCAGAGATGTCGAAACTTTACTGTCCCAACTCTACCTGTGCCTCTTAAATCCTGGTTCGCCACACACTTCAGTGTGGCTCATGGTAGTTACTCGGTCATTGATTCATCAGTTTCCATCCCAAGACTCCTCCCATCTATCCACTGGAGAGCACAAGACGACCTGTGTGGTATTGACCACTTCTCCATCTTCCTTTCACTCCCTCGGCGTCATGCCCATCAACGCCTACTTATATGGGCTTTAAACGAGGCAGCTTCCACAGTGTAAAAAATTTAGAAACTAAAAAAAATTGTGTAGAGCAACATATGGAAGCATGTGCCACTGAACTTAAACTAAATGATGGCACTTTCATAATTGTAACAGTGTATAGGTTCCCCTCAGGAAATTTCCAGCTATTTCTAGAAAACTTGGATGCTTTTTTATGCTATTGTCAGACAGGGGGAAGCAAATTATCATTTGTGGGATTTCAATGTTGATTTCCTGAAAGAGTGTAATAGGAAGAATGACTTTATAGTATTACTCAGTTCTTTAAATTTGAGCTCTGTCATTGATTTTCCTACTCGGATAACAAAGAACAGCAGTACATTAATAGACAACTTTTTTTATAGACCAAGAGAAGTTTGACATAAATGCTTATCCTGTTGAGAATGGTCTTTCAGATCATGGTGCATAGCTAGTTACAGTACATGACATAGCTCCATGCAGTGTATCAACTCAGAATTTCAAAGCAGTGCGTTCAATTAACAATATAAATATTGCAAACTTTAGGGAAAGCCTACAGCAGCTAGATTGGGATGAAGTGTATAAGGAACCCGATGTAAGCTTGAAATATAATTTTTCACGATACATTTTAAGGGTATTTGAAAATTGTTTTCTGAAGAAAATAGTTAAACGTAATTCCAAGAAAACATGTAAAAAACCTTGGCTAACTAAAGGAATAAGAATATCTTGCAACTATAAAAGAGAACTGTATCTAAGAGCAAGAGGGAGTACTGACCCCGAAATGGTTCAATATTATAAAAACTATTGTGTGGTACTAAGAAAAGTTATTAAAAAGTCCAGAAGCATGTGTATAATGTCAGATCAGTAACTCTCATTATAAAATTAAAGCAATTTGGAATATTATTGAAAGGAAAACAGGGCAACCAAGAGTACAGGAAGACTTAAGTGCCATAAAACTGAATGAAAAGTGTACTAACAATCAGAAATTGAAAATATTTTCAATAATCATTTTTAGATGTTGTGGAGAAAATAGGATATAGATCTTCACTAGAAGAGGCAAGGCTACTAATAGAGGCCATACCTGTGCAGTTTGAAACAACTGTTTCCACCAACCTCTCCCTCTGAAATCAGTAAAATAATAAACTCACTGAAAAGTAAAAGCTCTTACGGAATTGATGGCATCTCCAGCAAGGTACTCAAAGCTTGTTCCCCACAGATAAGTAGGATTCTCAGCCATGTATGTAATAGCTCTTTGGAGCAGGGTGTTTACCCCGATAGACTGAAGTATGCCATTGTAAAACCATTGCATAAAAAGGGGGATATTTCTGATGTCAACAACTACTGCCCAATCTCTCTTCTGACAGCTCTATCAAAAATTTGAGAAAGTAATGTATTCAAGAGTAGCCTCCCATATTTGTAAAAATAAAGTGCTAACAAAATGTCAGTTCGGTTTTCAGAAAGGCTTTTCAACAGAAAATGCTATATACGCTTTCACTGATCAAATATTAAATGCTCTGAATAACCGGACATCACCCATTGGTATTTTTTGTGATCTCTCAAAGGCCTTTGATTGTGTGAATCATGGAATTCTTTTAGATAAGCTAAATCATTATGGTTTGAGGGGGGCAGTGCACAAATGGTTTAATTCATACTTAACTGGAAGAATGCAGAAAGTTGAAATAAGTGGTTCATGTAATGTTAAAAAAACAGCTGATTCCTCAAACTGGGGGCTATCAGGTACGGGGTCCGACAGGGTTCGGTCTTAGGTCCTTTACTGTTCTTGATATACATTAATGACTTACCATTCCACATTGATGAAGATGCAAAATTAGTTCTTTTTGCTGATGATACAAGTATAGTAATAACATCCAAAAACCGAGAACTAAGTGATGTAATTGTAAATGATGTTTTTTCACAAAATTAAGTGGTTCTCAGCAAACATACTCGTTAAATTTGATAACACAGTATATACAGTTCTGTACAGTAAATGGCACAACTCCAGTAATAAATATACTTTGAACAGAAGTCTGTAGCTAAGGTAGAATTTTCAAAATTTTTAGGTGTGTGTATTGATGAGAGGCTAAACTGGAAGTAACACATTGGTCTGCTGAAACGTCTGGTTCAGCTACGTATGCTATTAGTGTTATTGCAAATTTTGGTGATAAGAATCTCGGTAAATTAGCTTACAACGCCTACTTTCGTTCACTGCTTTCGTATGGCATCATATTCTGGGGTAATTCATCGTTCAGTAAAGTATTCATTGCTCAAAAACGTGTAATCAGAATAATTGCTGGAGCCCACCCATGGTCATCCTGCAGACATCTATTTGAGGATCTAGGGATCCTCACAGTATTTATATTCACTTATGAAATTTGCTGTTAATAATCCAACCCAGTTCAAAATTAATAGCAGCGTACATAGCTATAACACCAGGAGAAAGGATGATCTTAACTATGCAGGGTTAAATCTGACCTTGGCACAGAAAGGGGTAAATTATGCTGCCACAAAAGTATTTGGTCACCTACCAAACAGCATCAAAAGCCTGACAGATAGCCAACCAACATTTAAAAATAAATTACAAGAATTTCTAGATGACAACTCCTACTCATTGGCTGAATTTTTAAATATAAATTGAGGAAAAAAATCCAACTTCAACATTAGTGTCGTGCAATATTTTGTGTAATGTAATATCTTGTACAGACATCTTTTATTAACCTGACACGTTCCACATCATTACGCAGTGTCTTATTCATGATCTATGGAACAAGTATTAATCTAATCTAATTTAATCTAGCCTTGACCTCTGTCACTGCTGAATCTTTCCCATGTGCCCATGTGGTGCCATCTGTTGTGATTAAGCAGGTCACTAAAACGATAATTTCTGTGGTGGAAAAAGAGATCCTTCGTTCTCTAGGTTGCCCCCCCCCCCCCCAGCAAAAGACAGTCCCTTGCTGGCCTCCGGAAGTCGCTGAGGCAAGTAAAGAGTGTCTGCGATCTCTACAGCGACAGAAGAGGCACCCTTACCTAAATCACCTGATAGCCTTTAAGTGGCTCCGTGCCTGCATTCGCCTGCTTATAAAACGACGGAAACGGGAGTGTTGGGAGAGGTACGTGTCGAGAATTGGGTGCCATACGTCACTTTCCCAAGTCTGGACGAAGATCAGACGCGTTTGTGGGTACCAGACCCCAACAGGTGTACCTTACTTTAAAATCAATGGCGTGCTCTCTACCGTCGGAAATGCTGTTGCCGAGCGCTATGCTGAGCACTATGTTCGATCCTCTGCGTCTGGGAACTACCCCTCAGCTCTTCTCACACTCAAATGGTGGAAGGAAAGGAATGTCCTCTCGTTCGCTACATGCCCCCCTATAACGCCCTATTGATAGAGTGGGAGCCCCTCAGCGCCCTTGCACACTGCCCGACACAGCTCCTGGGTGGGATTGGATCCACAGTCAGATTATTAAACCTCTCGTCTGACTACAAGCGATATCTCCTCTTAATCATCAACCAGATCTGGTGCAATGGCGTCTTTCCATCGCAATTTCTTCAGAGCATCATTCCGGTGCTAAAACCCGCTAAAAATGCAATGTATGTAGAAAACTATCGACCCATCAGCCTCACCAACGTTCTCTGTAGGCTGTTGGAACGTATGGTGTGCTGACGGTTGGGTTTGGTCCTGGAGTATCGCGGCCTACTGGCTCCATGTCAGGGTGACTTCCCCCAGGGTTGCTCTACCACTTATAATCTCGAGTCCCTCGGGTCTGCCATCTGAACAGCCTTTTCTAGGAGCCAACAACTGATTGTCACCTTTTTTGATTTGCATAAAGCATACAACGCGACCTGGCGACATCATATTCTTGCCCCATTTTATGAGTGGGGTATCAGGGGCCCGCTCCCGATTTATATTCAAAACTGTCAGTCTGTACTTCCCATGTCAAAAAAGGTGCCTCCCATAGTTACCCGCGTATTCATAAGAATGGCGTTCTGCAGGGTTCTGTATTGAATGTGTCTGTTTCTAGTAGCTATCAACGGCCTAGCAACAGCTGAAGGGCCGTCGGTCCCCCTTATCTGTATGCTGATGACCTGAGCGTTTCGTATTGCTCCTCCAGTACTGGTGTTGCTGAGCGGCCCACACAGGGAGCTATTGACAAGGCAGTCGTGGGCTCCAGCTGACGGGTTCCAGTTTTCAGCCGTGAAGATGTCATGCATTTCTGTCTGCGTCACACTGTTTATCCTGAAACAGAACTTTACCTTAAAGAGGATACACTCACTATAGTGGAGACGTATCGATTCTTAGGACTGGTCTTCGACGCACAATTGACTTTGCTACCTCACCTTCGTCAGCTTAAACGGAAATTCTGCCAGCACTTGAATGCACTCCAATGCCAGAGCAACACACTGGTGTGCAGATCGCTCTACGCTGCTGCAGCTCTACAGAGCCCATGTTCAATCCCACCTTGGCTTTTGGGAGTCTGGTTTACGATTCGGCGCGCCTTCAGTGTTGCATTTCCTCGACCCAGTGCACCAGTGTGGCGTTCCCCTAGCGATGGATGGTTTTAGAATGAGTCCAGTGACCAGCGTCCTGGTGGAGGCCGGAGCCCCTCCATTGTGGATCCGACGTGCAAAACTGCTCGCAAGTTATCCTGCACACCCGAATTACCATCTCCTTTTCTCATCTGCGGCAGTTCATCTCCCGCAACGGCATCGTAGGTCAGGGCCCTTCGCTCCAAGCTGGAGTCTTTCCCTTCACCTCTACTTGAGGTCCACTTCACGTACACTTCCATGGTCCAGACCTTTTGCATGGCCCTTATGGGCTCCGTTAACCCTGCAGCTCTCTGCTGCCACTTCCTCTCTTCTTGACGTGTTGCTCGGCTCTGAAATTGTTTACACCAATAACTCGATGCGTGATGGTAATGTTCGCTTCGCATATGTCCAGAGGCCGTGTTGAACAGCATTCCTTGCCCGCTGGCAGCAGTGTATTCACTGCACAGCTTGTGGCCGTATCTCGTGCAGTACACCCTTGAATCTATTAACAGGCTCTATTAAGGCATAAATATATTCACACTATGCACTACCATCATTAATCTTCCATTTTATTGTAATTAAGTACATCATTTAATAGATATTTCAGCTAATTGTTCCTGAATTTTTACTCTTAATAGTTTAAATTATTTTGTGTACTCATTGTTACGATAGCACAATGCTACTTCTCGGATGGGGACCTATAATAGATAACAGCTGCAAATTCAGTATAGAATCTGATAAGGATTTCATTGGGTCCTGGAGCTTTGTTGTAGTTCAATAATTTAATCTGATTTTCAAAGCTACTGACTTGTTTCTCTCCTTTCCAGTGGTAAGAAGATTCAGTTGGGCAAGACTCCTGGGCTTTCATTTCAAAAGTTATATTTCAACATGAAGTTAAGCTCTTTTCTTTGCTACTCTCAATTTGTTGCCACCTCATACGCACGACTGGAACCTGACTTTGGTGCCACTAATAGACTTAACATACGACCAGAATAGAACAAATATGCGAAAATAACTGTAGAAACCTACTTTATATTCACTTGGTTGTAAGGTGACGCCGCCACTGTACTTGCAGCTCCTTGGCGCGACACGATCATCGACCCGGGGCTAGCGGCCTGGTGCGCAGCGGTGGTGGGGTTGCTGTCCATCTTTTGGGGTTGGATAGGAGTGACCCGCTTCTTAATCCACGAGGATATTCTTCCAGTGTCGGCGCTCTACTGCAGTCTCGGCCTCTTCGTCGCCGGCTGCGTGGTGGTCTTAGCCGTGTTCGTCATCACCGCTTCAACGGCCCTTCAGTCGATGGGGCTGCGTCGCTGAGGACTTCAGCAGCTGCCGGCCTTTTACTCACTGACTAGAGGCACCAACTTGCCAGCATAGTTACCATGAGTCTGACATCATAGATGTGAACATTTTAAATTACGCATTTTAAAAATGAGATGCAGGGCATGTGCTTCCATCTAGAAATTTTAAGCGAGGGGTATAAAGGCCAGAAACTGGAAGACCTGGTACAGTATAAAAAGCAAATAGCATTAGTTGACAGACTTACTGGACAAGTAAATAGGTAGGTGGAAAGGAAGTCAAAACTAGCATGATTTACTTGAAGCTCAAAAGTTTTGATTCAAAATACTGGAAAACTTGGGTGGGAAATCACAAAGCAAAGATTGTACAGTACCAAGAAAGGAATCGTTATAGTATTAAGGAGCTATTTGTCGAGCTATAAAAATACTGTGAATCTTCAAGAATACAGTGCAATAAGAATGACACAGGGAAAGTATTATAAAGGAGGCCAGGAATTGGAGGGCTGCAGGTAGAGATGGAATAAATCTGGAAAATTCAAAATGTAGCAGTATTAAATGGAAATGATTTGCACAGTTACTGGATAATTGGTGCTTGGGGAAAATCCCAGAGGAACGAAATGTTGCAAGAAGTATATACAAGAAAGGGGAGAAATTAGAATGCTATTATCATAAGGGTATTTACATTTTAAATGTTGGTTATAAAATTTATTCATTCATCATTAAAAGTAAACTGAAGATAATGGCGTAAACATTTGTAAAAGGGAACAGTGTGAAATTTGTAAAATGAGGTCTTGCCAACAACCTACCACTCCTGCGCTTTCTAGATGACAAAGCCTACGGTAAGGTAGGAGGGTTCAAATTACGAGAAATATTTACCGACTACAATGTAGCTCTAAATGCGTTGAAGGCTTTGAAATAACTGTAAGATAACGTTAACACTAGTAAAAACAAAAGGTTGAGTTTTATCAAGCGATTAAAACAAGTGTTTGGGGTCTCTCCAATCCATTTCGAGATATAGCGACAAAGTTTGAGGAATGGAATTCTAGTACAACCAACCTTAAAATGCATAATGGATCCATAGTGTAGCTGGCACAATTTTTAGATACGTCATGTGTACAGGTAGTAAGAGTAGAATTTGCAGCGATGCTGTGTGTAGGTGCTCAGAGGTGGATGAAAGAACTGACAATGCAACAAATTGACACACAAATATACACTTTACTGAGCTGCGATATTTAAAGTTGTACAGCAACTCGTTTAATATGCTTCCAGATATAAAACTAAGCAGTGGTCTGTCAAGGCGCGTGTTACTGAATACAATGTCAAAAAGATCGTTGATCCTGATCGCCACACTGTCAGCGACTGTAGTAAATATTTGTCCCTATGTGAAGGCTCTAGGCGACTCCACTTGCAGACTGTCTCGCAGGCTGGTCTCCACTACCAACTGTACCTACGAACAGAAACCCTGAAACTCTGTACTAGAACTGTCGTGTGCCAACGCCGATCATGAACAGCAAGCCTGCCGCCGTAACCACAACGCGGAAGTCCATCTCACTGACGGCGGCGAGGTGGATGCTGATTGGGCTGTGCTTGCGGCTGGCGCCGAACTCCAAAGCGCCGCCCATGGTGCCAGTCTGAAACTATCAGCGCATCAACTCTGGTTATGTCCACTGGTGAGGACACAACAGTATGTATGTTCATCAACAATTAAAATGGTATGAGCATATCAGGAACTTGAAAAAGAATTAGCACACCATGCTACACTTCACGAATACTAACCAGTGTGCAATAGCTGATGCCTAAAAGCAACATACTATCCGCACGTACATTCTAATGTCATTTGTGGCATAATATTCTTCTGTGCAAATGCTCAATGTGGAAAATCTCTCCAAACTGGAAAAACGAGCCATCAGAATAATCAGTCAAAAAGGGCCCACTGCATTGAGCTAATCAAAAAATGGGATATTCTGACACTTCAAAGTGAATGTATTCCAAACTGCAGTTTTTATACAAAAAACACATGCAGCAAATAGCTAGACAGTTGATCATCAAACCAAAAACAGTGACAGCTTGTAGCCGCGTGGGATTAGCCGAGTGGTCTTAGGCGCTGCAGTCATGGACTGTGCGGCTGGTCCCGGCGGAGGTTAGTCCTCCCTCGTGTGGGTGTGGGTGGTGTGGTGTGGTTGTGGGTGGTTAAGCCCCATAAGATTTCACACACGTGAACATTTGATTGCTTGTACCTGGATAAAATGGAAAGTGAGACACTAACCACGATTTTGCCAAGAAGTCAAGATATAAACAGCCGAAACAAATCAATAACATAAAGTAACTCCATAAATTTAAACACCTTAAAGAATTACGGTATATTGATAATTTTTACTTATGGACCGTCGGACAGCAACTGAATAAAACACAATTTTAGTGCCATACGCGTTTCGCCTTTATTTTCTGCAAGGCATCAGTGGTCTGGAATATGTACATATGATTGCTATTTTTTGTCACTGTGCCTATAGGTTATAAACAGTTCTGGTGGTTGCTATTTCCTATTAAGTAGTAATGTTTTGAACTGTACTTACAGGTTGTGTGGACAATTTCTTACATATTACTCTCCTGTTACATTTTTGGTGTTCTTCTTAAGAACGCCAATTTGCGGTTTTTTTCCACATTCCACAGCACTATGCACTGAACGCTTGTTTTAATGCAATGTTTTGGTTTCTGTTGCCAACTGTCAAATGTTTTTGCCAAAGATCGAAACTTATGAGTGTAATTATTGAAGTGTGTGTGTGTGTGTGTGTGTGTGTGTGTGTGTGTTGTGTCCAGATGGTGTGGGGAAGAGTTTTTTGTTTTGTTATCATTTCCTTTATTAAGTGTAGTAGGGCGCCTGTGCTGATGTGTGTTTGTTCATTTATCACACGTTTTTCTGCTATGGCTTTCTGGATGTGGAAGTTTTCTTGTGTTTGTATAAGACGGTCCATAAGTAAAAATTATCAATATACCGTAATATTACACGCAACTGAGGAAGACAGGACTACAAAAGTTGAAGACACCTTAAAGAATATTCACCAAAAATATAATTTACTCCATTAAAGAGTTCATGCAACATAACTGTTCCAAATAAAGTAGGTTGACCAATTATAAAGGGCGTGGAGTACACTTACATGCAACGAAGTACATTGTAGTTTTTAATTTACACCATGCAATACGAAACCAAGGAGTATTATTGGAGGAGTCTAATCACGCATTTCTCTTGCTTGTAGCACGCTCTCCTGCCTTACGTAATGCAGTGATGAATTGTGCATATTTGTATTATGAACTTCTTATGTACACCCTGCTTTTTCATTATCTTATGTATCTGTTATACATCTTGCATATGTGTGTAATGACATCCATACAAAGAAATTTGTCTACAGATGAGTAAATAACTATGTAAAGAAATATAAATTCCCATAAATAAAACTCAAAGGGTACAAAACTTTGAAAGAATAAATTCATATTTTCGTGGGCGACCAGATTCTCCAGACAAGAAAACGCTTTACAAACAACTGAAACTAATTTTTCCATATTTATTGAATGAGTATATATAAATGAAAAAATTGTGGAAATGGGAAGCACATAAGCTGAACCAGTGATAGTAAGATAATGGAACAGATAATGCATTTAAATATATCGGGCATATACATCAATACTGTACAGGAAACCCCCCGGCGTGGTTCAAAATGTGTAGAAACTTTAGGCTATAAATGGTTTTGTAAAGAGGTAACTTGGCAAGATTGAGGAGACATGGAGCTAAGAGTGCACAACATAGTGGCGACGCTTGCTTTCGTGTATGGCAGTGAAAACTGGATTCAAAAACAGAGGAATAAAGTGAAATAGTTCACGGTTTCTAAGCTTACTTCTTCGATTAACATTAAGAGCCACAGTGCGAAACTTCAGACGAAAGGACGACAGAAGAGATCAGGCACTGTAACATTTATGTACGAAATCGATTGTAATTCCTTCGTGTAAATTCGATGTGCTTATATGATTACATTAATGTTCCAGTATTCTTTGGATTACACATATGGCACTGATGGATCTTAATTTCGTAAAGATATATAACCAAAGTTGTTAAAGTATTGCTCAAAACCGTTGACTTAAAATGTTATGTAAGAGTCTACGGGTTTCACGCAGCCGTACGGTAAGGACACGCGCTCGCCAGCCAGCCAATCTGGAATGCTGACAGTTCGCTTGTTGTTTAGAGATTTAAACGTAAAAACGCGATCAGATTTCACAGAGAGCAGCTTTAGTTTGCGGATGCGACGAGACGAATCTATCGAGCAGTTTGCCAATAGAATTCGAAACATCAACGCTCAAACGTACGACTCAGTGAAAATGAAAATCGCGTTCAGTTGTTCAAAGCCGACTAGAGCCTTGGGCACATTCATTCATGGTTTTCACGGAGAGGAAGTAAGCAAAGCTGTTAGATTGGCGCGATGTAAAAAGTTTCAGGGAGCATCAGCTGTTGGTGTCGTTGAAGCACTAAGACGACCGAATGAGATGCAGAAACAAAACGCAGTTTTCAACACAACAGTACAATGCTATAGATACAATAAGCTGGGTCACAGGCGTAAGGATTGTAAAGAGGATCGAATCTATCATTGCGGGATGCAGGGTCATGATTCGAGCGATTGTCGTAACAAGAAGAAAGGTAATGCGAACAGGAAATCTGCCAGAGCCTTAAACGAGTACGCGGAAGTACGGGCCACCACTCCGTAAGCCCCTTGCCAGACAGTGATCCTGGTTAGTTCCAGCGAAAATCAGACCGAAAATGACTTCGTGATAGGTGCTGTATATCGTGGGAGAAACGCCAAACTACTTGACAAAGGAGCACAGACCTCATTAATGTCGTGTTGCACAGATAAACGGGATAAACTGAAACCGGCGCTATTAAAAGTGCGAGAGTTAAACGGAGGAAAAGTACGTAACTATGGAGAAGTTGACGTAGAATTAATTCTTGGTCAAGGCCAAGATGGTGAAAATACACAGCAAGGGAGCATGTAGTTTCAAATAACGAAACGCGTTATGACAGTGTACTTGGATTTGATTTCTTGTCCGCTTACGAGGCAGATATATTGGTCGCAAAGAAAGATCAGACTAGGCCGTACTAACTACAACTTGGGAAATCTTTCTTCAGATCGTACTCAAAGTAGCAGCAATACTGACGTCATGGGAATGGACCGCCCAAACGATGCATCAGTTCAAACTGTCAGTCGATGTTCAAATTGATCAGCTTCAGCAAATTCCCAAGGCAGCAGGAAAGACACGTTAAAGTTAAGTCACACCGATGCAAGGAAGGAACGTTATTATTAATTGAGCGATCCAAGTAATGTGTGTTGTTGAATACAATGCATCGTTATCTTGTTGGAAGTGTAGGTGTCGCTACAATGGTGAGACAATGTCGCAAAAGTCCAGGTTACAATAACGAATACGAACAATGATGTTGTTTTGCCACGAGGAACAAAACTTGAAGTGTCGAGCGTAAGTAACAGTGGCGTAATAACATATTCCAGTTGACGTAACAAATGCTGCAGTTACAGATTTTTGTAACAGTACGAGGAGACGAAGTTAGTAATGAACTGAAGCGCAAGATTTGGAAAAAGATAGAACATTTGACAGCTGATGAACAGAAGATTTTAGTCCCTGTTTTGGAGTATGCAGATTTATTCAGAGAACGTGCAAATTTACCTGACACTCATTTACTTCAGCATCGTATTCGTACAGGGAATGCAGACCCAGTCACACAGAAACCTTACAGAATACCATTCAGTCAGAGTTGGTAGAAGACATGGTTAACGATTAGAAGCCGGAATTATAGAACCAAGAGATCCTTCAGAGCCACCGTATGTGTTCGCCTGTTTTAATTTTAAAGAAGAAATCAATTTCTGGAGAACAACAGTTCCGGATTTGTTGTTTACCGATCTTTGAATGGTGTGACCACACTCTACATTTACCCCTTACCAAATTTAGTGGAAACCTTGCATTACTTGGGCAGATGTCGAACTTTTTCAGTACGTGATTTAACAAGTGGTAATCACCAGATAACAGTGCATCCAGATGATTAGTCGAAAACCTCACTTGTAACAGCAACAGGAGTATACGAGTATCTCCGTATGCCGTTTGGACTTCGTAATGCTCCAGCTACATTTCAGCGCCTGATGGATTCAGATTTACGAGGGCTCACCCCCACACAAGCACTTGTTTACCTTGATGTAATAATTTTTGATGAAAACATGAAGCAGCATACTGAGTGTCTACAAGCTGTTTCTTAGCGTATAAGAAGCGCAAACCTTTCTTTATAAATAGATAAATGTCATTTTTCACAAAGTAAAGTTAACTACCTTGGTCATGCTATAACTAGTGAAGGTGTTCGGCCTGATCCAAAATTGAGATCCACAGAATTTGAAAACTAAAATCATTCTTGGAATTGTCAGATTTCTACAGACTATTTATAGCTGATTACGCGAATATAGCACGTTCCGTGACACAGCTACTGAAGAAAGGAGTCACATTTAATTGGTCACCAGAGTGCAAAAAGGAAATGGAAGAACTTAAACTGCTCTAACCACAGCCCCAGTGCTAGCCTATCCGGATTTCAGTAAACCTTTTATTCTGTCAACAGATGCATCCAATTTTGCCATAGGTGCAATCTTGTCTCAAGGTGATGGCCATGAACATTGAATCTCATTTGCTTCAAGACAATTTAACAAAGCAGTATGTAATTATACTAGTACTGAGGAGCTTTGTGCTTGGTTTTTGGTATAACACAACAGATCATTCCTTAACATGAAGAGAATTTAATTATTAGAGATCATGCCGCACTTACATGGTTGAGCTTAAAGGATCCAAGTTCCAGATTAACAAGATGGGCATTAAGACTGAGTGAGTACCAATTTAAGGTTGTTCACTGACCTGGTAAACATTTGAATGCTGATGCAATGAGTCGAAAAGTCAATGTTTGTGTTACGATAAGTCGAGAACAGTTAAAGGCAGTTCAGGAAGATTAGATTCACAATAAAAATTATGGAAAAAATCGTTTAGTCGAAATAGATGGATTATTGTACAAAATCACTAGTAAAGGAAACTGCCTAGTTATTCCAGAAAGCATGATAGAGCAAATCATGAGAGCAACATGATTCTTTATCAGGACATTGTGGTAAAAAAAGCAGCAAACATTAAAATAGCTCAAACGTTTTGCTGTCAGAGTCGCAAAGCTGACGTTATCGAGTTTGTTTCGCAATGTGATTCCCGTAACACATGGAATAATCTAGGAAAAAGTAGAGCACCATTGCAAGAACTGCCAGAAAGAAGTGAACCATTTGAAGGAGTAGGACTAGATGTTGGACTGTTGCCTAAGAATAAAGATGGAAACAAATACGTATTGACAATGCTAGATCATTTCTCTACTTTCTCATGATACCAATACCTGATCAGAGCGCTGAGACTATAGCTAAAGTTTTTGTAAAAGAATGGATTCTTAAGTTTGGATCACCATTAAGTATAATTAGTGATCAAGGAACGAATTTTATGAATGAATTACTAGACTTGTAAACTGATGTAAATAACTCAGTTGAGGACTACATCAGCACATTCTGAAGGAAATGTAAGAGTCGAGAGAGTCCACAGAACAATTATTACAATGGTTAGCCATTATGTGGCCAGCGAACACAATTAGAATGTCTGTTTTCCCGTACTTGGTAAGTTGATACAATGCCAAAATGCACAGCTCAACTGGCCTAAGTCCATAAGAGATCGTCTACGGAAGAAGAATGCATTCACCCTTGGACTTTGCACGAACACATAAGGGATCTAGCACGCAAGCTAAAGGAAGCAGGGAGGGAGTGAAACAGCATTATCATCAATCCTTTATTCAGCAAGCAAGATAACAAGACTGCCAAGCAGCAGTGCCACACTATCGAGATGGAGATCTTGTGTATCTGAGCAACGTGGTGTTAAAGAAGAATCAAGTCGGAAAGCTTCAGAAGTGTTGGAAAGGACCATCTTGGAGGTGTTGTCGCCAGTCACTCTTAAGCTCCAACTGCCCTTTCGTTCGATTGTCATTCATGTCAATCGTGTAAAGCCATTATTGGGTAGATTTCCTGTAGTATCGCACGACGACGATGACCGACCAAGAGGCAGACTTGCTGTTCTCAAACCCAGGAAGCGAGAATCGCGAGGCCGCAGTGCAGACTTGGAGGACGAGGCATCGCCACGTTCCGAGCGATCCTGTTCCAGACACCCCTACAATCTGCGTAAACGTGTGTAGTGGGTGAGAGTGCAATGCGTGTTTTCAAGTAATGTGCTTATGTGAATGTGTTGTGAAAATTCAGTATTGAAGCTGTTAAGAGTGCACAAGTGAAACTAAACCTTTTATTCCACAGGTTTCCACAAGAAACTCATTTGTTCATTGTTAACTATAGTATTTAGAACCAAGTAACAATGTTCATGTATATTCTAATGCTTGCTATGATAGCGTGTTCTACTAATGCTGTAGTAATAGTACAAATGCTTTGTTTGAACCACGATCAGACATGGTAGTTTCAACAAGTAATACAAAACTTGTCCTCAAGTACAATCTGAGTGAAATCCAGCAACAGTTCAATTCTGTAAAGAAGCAAATTGACCTAATTCGTTCTGTTAAGGGTAATGATAAAATTTTGAAAATGGGTACATCTTGGTATAATAACTGGATCACAGCCAAAATGCAGGTAGTCTAAATTTGCTAATTCTGAACAAGAGATTTACTGTTTTTTAAAGTTATTGTCACACAAACTTAATTAGGCATAAACGTGCCTGGTTGATTTTGGAGGGAGTATCCTTCATACTGTATTTGGTACTTTAAGTAGTAGAGATCCACTGGAAGTTAAAGGCAAAATATGTCTTGAACAAGTCCAGTACAGATTGAACTAACCTCTCTAATGAAATTATCGTATTAAAGAATATGCAAAGAACCATTACTAACCAGTTTCTATTGAACAGATTGTAAAGCAATTTCTCACATTTACACGTAATTTGTAATGATGGTTCAAATGGCTCTGAGCACTATGGGACTCAACTGCTGAGGTTATTAGTCCCCTAGAACTTAGAACTAGTTAAACCTAACTAACCTAAGGACATCACAAACATCCATGCCCGAGGCAGGATTCGAACCTGCGACCGTAGCGGTCTTGCGGTTCCAGACTGCAGCGCCTTTAACCGCACGGCCACTTCGGCCGGCCAATTCGTAATGAAACGAAAGCAAATATCAAAGAACTATTCCAAGGATTAAATGCTGTGAGTGCACACTTAGATTTTAAACACTCTTTTGTTAAGAATTACTAATGGTTTATCAATCTAGAATTGATGCCCTTAAGAATAGCCTTAGAAAGTAGTTCAATTGATGGTTTGAGCAGTGTGCTACTACGTCCAGAACAATTTCACAGATCCTACTATCAACTGAACGAAAGGTAGACGCAGTGTATACTATGATTTACCCTTACAATTTCTATGCTTACGGTAAGTTAACCACCAAACACTCCTTAATGATTGAAGATGAATTAACTGCTACTGTTTCTATTCCCATTGCAAGATCAAAGCATAATTTTCAAACACATAAGATTTATCCTTGCCCTGTGAAATGGAGGCAGGCAGGTATTCATGTAAAGTATGTACTGAAAGATTATCTACTGATCAGCAAAGATCGAAGATATTTTGTGTCCGTAAATGAAAAAGATTTGATTATGTGTAAACGTAGTCATAAGTAAATTTGCCCTGAATCGGCAGTATCCTTAGAAATTAGGGTGTGCAGCTGTGAGAAAGAATTGTTTATGAATCATCCCCCCCCCCCAAGAGATGGTTGCCCTAGAATCTTAACGCATCTTCATCAATTTCTTAAACGATGTTCTGAAGGTATAATTTTGTCATTTAACTCCACCCTTGATGTAACATTTACATGTAAAAACTATGATACACCTGAGCTGCCCTTTACACTAAAATTGAACAATAGTGGATTAATCTTGAATGCCACCCATTGTGATTTATCATGTGAACTACGATATGCTCAGTGTGTCGCCAACTACATTTCATGGAACTGGACATTTGCCATTAACGAGAATGTTACCTGTTTATTACAATGATTCATACATATTAACATACAGAAAGCATTCCTTATCAAGTTTCTTCAAAGACAATAATTTAATTAATTACGTCTATGGAAATGTAATCTCTTCCAATAATGAGATAAATTTCATTGAAGGAGCAAACAGAATTAAGTCCTTCGATTCATCTAGTAATGTTAATGCAAACTTCATTGTCAGCATTGTCAGTATTGTTTTTATTAATTTGGCTTGTCAACAGCATTTGTCATGTATGAAAGTCACCTTTAAGGCACGCTTCTCTGCACCGATCGTTACTGTGTCTGCAAATGAAATACACGTTGCAATTCCTTCTGATGCCACAAACGGTGAAATACATTCATAACGCCCAAGAGGTCTTTTTGAGCCACCTATGGTTGCTCTTTTTCTCTGAGGAGAGTAATGTGAGGGTTTACGGTTTGCACACAGCCGTACAGTATGGACACGCGCTCGACAGCTGGCCAATCTGGAATGCTGACAATTTGCTTGGTCAGTAGATGCGCGGCCTCGGAAGCGAATATCTTTTCTTAGCTCACCATGGAGCCTTTCGATACGACCGTCATTAGCCAGTGTTAGGATGTCAGACGCAGTGATGATGGGTGCGCGTAGCGTGCGTGTTTTTATAATCCGCCTTTGTTAATTAAACTGTTTAAACTTACTTCTCGATGTTCGCGTATTGCTGTACCTCAAGGACCCACCGCTTACAAATCCTGACAAAATATTCGTGTAATCATCATCCGGGGCAACAAAACAAACTACCCCCATTATAGTTAAAACATTCATGTAAAAATTTGTTAATGCGTTGGAAGCGTAGAACTGCACAAGATTTAAAACCTGGAGGGGAGTCCCTCCACAACGAAATGCTTCAGCCAGTATTGAAGGTGGTTTGTCTCAAAGTAGAACGTATTGGTCATTAAATGGCATTTATTGGCTTGCTCTGAATCATGAAAGATATTTACAGAGCATTTTACATTAACTGTCACGATTACACTTGATGGCTTCACACTTCCGCCACAGACCACCACAGCAACCACCTTTATTATAAGTGAAGTTCAGTACAGTACTTAGCATGGGCCAGTAATTTTCTGAAAGTTTAATAGTTCCATTCTTAACTGCATGTTGAGAACACTTATTTATCCTATGTCATTTACCTGGATGTTTCCTTAACCTAGTGCTGAAATACTCAGTGTGTCCTAATTTAGTTAACTACTGGATCGTTACTGTTTTGATACTTGTGGGGCAGTAATTTTCTCAAGTGTCCAAGGTCTTGTATGTAATACTCCATGTGGTCAGCGAAGTGTGTACTTAATGTTTCAAAAGAATGTCAGGAAAACGGCCTTATTGGAGTTTCCAATGCTTACATGATTTGCTTAATAAGAGAACAGAACATCGATCATAAAATTCAGATGCAGGACGCAAGATCCCAGACCTACACGTACCTACTTCACAGGTTTGTAACAATGCCTTTATTCATATACGTGTCTATATTACTACAGTGCCTTGTTAGAAGTGGTAGTACCAAATCCGTCATACAATAGTTTCTGGGTCCCTGACGTAGGGTTGAGCCAGTCGTTAAGAAAATTTTAAAGTATTTATGAAATTCAGTAATAATTCTTGAGACCTGTCTGTTTTTGTAAATATGACAGGCAACTTGTTCAAACCATGACAGATTCAGGGTTCGTGTGCAATGGAAGAAGAGGTAAATTCACTGTTTTAACCACGTTCTTGAAGCTATAATACTAAAATGCAAGACAATCGTGTTCAATAAACTGCTCAAAGAATTGCACCACCTACAGGTCTCTGAACGTGAGTTAAGATTAAACAGGAGCAAGCATTAAATAAGCTTCATGAAACTACAGACTTTAGGTGACACTAAAAGCAGATAAGTAGTCTGTTCAGACGTGCACATCTGAAATTAAGTGAAGGTCGTTACCCCTCTAGCCTATGTCTGACAGAACTGTTCCATAATAGCAAAGTATAGACTTGAGACTGAGTCTCACATGGTATGAGAGAGAAATGAAGGGTTAGTAGCTCAGTCAACTCAACCTCAAAGAACTAGAGCATATACAGATAGGTACAAGTGCCAGTGGGCTCAAAAAGGTAAGTTCAGGATTTCGATTGGCATTGCACTCTTTCCAACCATTGTAAATTAATCTGCCTCAAATAGGATAGCAAGGAAAGTTTAAATACCGATGACAATCTTATCAAACTCACTGGTAAGGACTTAGTGTCACGTTACACACTGGGACGACTTACGATCAGTCACCCCTCCCCTCCCCTCCCCTCCCCTCCCCTCCCCTCCCCTCCCCTCCCGGAAATCACCTGCAATTGATTATTATAAAAGTCATAAAGAGTAACCCCACTCCCTACTGCTCCTCTCCCCCCCCCCCCTCCTTTCTTACGCTCCCCAGCCCCTGGACTAAAGAGAAACTGCCCCTTCCCTATCTTCATAACTGGGGCACTTGCATGGGTAGAATTCACTCTGAAGCTGTACGCCATATGGACAGGATAAGGTTGTCTACTCAACAAATTACGTTAAGGCATGCCACTCGAGGTCTACTAATTAAGAAAATTAAATATTACGTGATTTTTCGTTATTCGAAGCACCAGCAGAGATCACACCCAGCCAGATAACAAAATAATTCCACAGTTCTACATATTTTTCAAAATTTATTGTATTTTTGCACATATTCCCCAATTAGCATATTCATGCCCTGTTATGCACAAAATTTCATATTTCTACAACTTTGTAAATTATTCCAAAATTTCATCCAGTTGGAGTAGTAGTCCCACTGCTCCGATAGCAGCATTGCTGTCAAGATGCTCTCAGCCAACAACGATGCAGCATGTGCCCAAATAAATCATTACCAAGCTACCACTACATTATTAGAGTGTGTGATGTCAAAGCAAAATTTTGATTCTTCCAACCAAAAATACTGTGTGTGCAAGAAAGCACACCACCAAATACACACCTAGAGAGCTGACCAGTATCTGCAACCACCCTTGTGTAAAAGCCTGCAGGATAGCCAACACCTATAACACCAATTCTTGGAGAACGGTAGTGAACAGATTGTGCGAATGAAGCAATTTGATTTTTTTTTAAATGTAACAGTCTCTGACCTAGTTGCTGGCGTAAAAGGACTGATGGTAGTATATCGAGTGAGGGCATATATATATATATATATATATATATATATATATATATATATAATTACGAATTTCTTATATGTGGGTTGGTGCTCTGTGTTGAAGATCATACCACACCACAGGTGTTACAGGGTTTGGTTAACCTGCAACTTTTCGTTTTGTTGGTAGCAGACATTGGTCAGGTCGCTATCTAGGAACATATTTTGCAGCGCTGTGGTAATTATTAAACATGTCTTTCGTTGGAAGCCTCAGGATTTTGCTACGGCGTCACACAATCTAGTACCGTAGTCGTGACTAAGCAGGATTTCATCTTTCGCTGTTTATTTCCTGTAGATACTGTATTTTTGTTCGATAATAGACAAAACTGCAGTGGTTATAGAATTTGCTATGGCGTGGTTAGTTTTACCAAGCTGTTAGTTTCGAACTCGTACAATATGTCATATGCACTAGAACTGTAGTGGTGGCTCAGCAATGATAAATAATTCAGGTAAATGCTGCATTGTGATTCGCTGAGATCAAGATGTCAATGTGACTTCAGGAACAGTGGGGTAGAATTGGCATAATTGAACAGAATTTTGCTAAAATCAGTAAATTGTGGTAAATACGAAAAACTGTGGGAAACATTGTTGAGAGTACTTACATAACTGCCTGGGTGTGGTCGCTGCTGGTGAATCAAATTACAAAAAATCACGTTATATTAAATTGTTAACAAAGTGATGTGCCTTAACATCACTTGGTATTAACAAATAGAGGCTGATCCCCTCCTTGTGTAGTACACCACCAGAGTAAACCCCACCCACTCAAGTGCCACAGCTAAAAAGATGATCAGGAGGGGGTTGCTTCAGTCTCATTGGTCCAGTGGGGCCAGGAGGGGAGATGGGTAGATAGGGGATGGGGGCATGCTTGACGATCTTTAGGGACTGCTGATGGCTTCCTGGTGGTAGGGGAGTGATGTGACATGTGATCTTGATCATTCTCCCAAGGGCGTAATGTCCTTATCAGTGACCTTGAAATAAGGTGGTTATCGGTCCTGAAACTCTTCTTGCTATCATAGTTTGGAAATAAATAAATGAGTCCACAAAAGGAAAATTTACAGTACTAGAATGAGGAATGGCAGTGAGAGCATAATGTTTCTGACAGATGGGGCATGAATGGTATGATAGTGGATGCCTGACACAAGAAGTCCTGCCTGGATGTTAGCCCCAAACGGCCAAAAATACCGCAAAGGGTGCCTCTCACACCTCTCCTCCCCCTACCCTCAGGCTCTGATGCATGCACACATAATAAATGAGTGTGGACCTGGTGTCTCAAGACATGCACTCAGATTTGTGGACACAACCAGTTAACACAGTTGCGGCTGTTGCTCTGGTGGTAAAACAAATACCTGCGCTTACTTTGCTTGCCGAATAAGGGCTGGTTCAACGTGAAAAAGGCAAGTAGGTCAAATAAATGCAGCACTCGACTACACTCGGGAAATAGTACATCTGGATCCAGTTTCAACACTTACTGTAAGTAACATTACAAGAGAGCAAGTTCAGAGGTAATGTTCTGCTGGCAGTTCCATTTCAAAAATTCTAGCTGGAAAAGTTTAAATGCACTTTTTCAGCAACTAAATCAAACTTAATTCTACTTGCATAAAAATTAAGAAGATTGTAAATTACTAAAAGACAGATACGGGGTGACAGCAATTGAACTATATGAAAAAAACGTAAATTAGTTACGGCGCGCGCATACACTTTATTAAACATGTAAAAGTCACTACAGAGATTCAGATTTAGATTAAGCCATGTTCGACATGCCTGCCATCACTGGCGGTGGTGTGGCGCAAACGAATAGTGAAATTCATGACCTGAAGTCTCAGAAAGACGATGCTGTCCACGACCTTCTGAGCGGCTGTTTTCAGCTCATCAATGGTTTTGTGGTTATCGCTGTACAACTTGTCCACAAAAAGGAGTCACATGTGTTAAGATCCGGAGAATGTGGGGCCAATCGAGGATCATGCCAGTGCCCTCTGGGTATCCCAGAGCCATAATGCGATCTCCAAAGCGCTCCTCTTGCTTTGATGGCATCGAGCTCCATCTTGAATGATCCGAATCTTGTCAAAATCGTGGTCAGTTTGTGTAATGGGGATGCAATCATCTTCCAAAACCTTCACGTACCGTTCGGTAGTCGTCGTGCCATCAAGGAATATTGCACCATTTATCCTGTGACTGGACATTCCTCACCGAACAGTCAACCTTTGAGGGTGAAGAGATTTCTCGATCGCGAAATGTGGATTCTCAGTCCCCTAAAAGCGCCAATTTTGCTTATTGACGAACCCATCCAAATGAAAGTGGGCTTTTCGCAAGATCACACGATTATGTGCATGCTAATTGCTGTCTTGCACCATGGCCGACCGTGCAGTCCACTGTGTCTTTGTACAAATACATCCACAAAACCGGTGGACTTACAACCACCAACAATCAGTCTGTCCACGTCAAACGCCTGCGAGTGCTGTGCCTGGGGTGACGTCACAGCCAGGCAGCTACCAAGGGTTTTCGTTAAAAGTAGGAAGTGAGCTCGCGGGTACTGTGCACTGTCCTGGAAGTAACTTTGTGCTGTCCATAATGTCGACAAAACTGTGTGGCTAGTGGCGAGATTACTTTCCACTTTTAAGGCGAGAAATTAACTTTTGTTGAGAACTTAGAGCGATAGACTATTTTTACCTGGAACTTTCCGCAGAGGTCGCTCTGAACTGTTAATAGTGCTGTTTCCGATACAGACATGACGTTTTGGACGTGAAAACTTTCTAACTTATATATATGTCTTTCACAGTGCCTGATCCTGATGAGTAAAAGGGAGTAGGAACACTTTACCTCAGTGCATACAAAGAGTAATGTGCATTTTAAAGATTACTGTTATTTTCCAGTTAATTAACAACTAACATGCGTACAAGTTTACACACATGCACATTACTTATTTCCTGCAGGGAAACAAGGACGACCCCGATTACTAGGAAGTATACCTGGCCGTCTAAAAGGCCACCTGCACTTGAGGTCCGTGCAAAGACTTCTACGTGAGTTGAATTGTTGGAAAACGTACCCTTGGCTGTTACTGAGAGGATTTGGATACAACATGACAGTGCGCCGCCTCACTTCAGTGTGGATGTCCGCAACCATCTTAGTGCTGTATTTCCTGGTCGCTAGATTAGAAGGGAAGTCCTATTCCGTGGCCTGCGAGGTCACCTGACTTAAATCCCACAGGTTATTTCCTGTGGGGATGTCTAACCTGACTGGTGTAAGAGATCGAGGTGGAGATGAAATTAGTTGCCAGAATTGTAGCTGCCTATAGTGTCATTCGAAACACACCAGGGATTTTTGTCAGGGTGCGTCAGAATCTTTTTGCCCATGTCATGCTTGCATTGAGGTTGATGGCCGTCAGTTTCAGCACAATTTGTAAGATACTGTACAACTGGTACGTTCATTGTGTTAATTGTGGCATTTCCAGTCGGAGGGAAGGCGGTGGGGGTGGGAGGCAGGCAGGCAGGCAGACAGGCAGGGAGGGAGGAGGGGGCAGGTACAATAATCATTCCTGATAATGTACGAGCAATTATTGTACGTCCATCCAAATGTAGCAAGACGAATGTCCCTTTGTCGCTGCTAACTCAAGGATGGAGTGCTGCTTTGAGCATGTATGTGTATTGTGTACAACGCTGTTTCAGCCCCAATACAAGCTATTACATGAGCTTTTGCGACATGTAGATTGTGACAGATACACAGCATTCAATCAAAACAGTGATATTACTTCACCAAAGAAAAAGTAAATCCGACCACAATGTTCATATCTGATGATATGGCTGTGGAAAACCAGAATGAAATTCTACAATATTTCTGGGTACTGACGTATTTTTAGTCAGGCATATTCCAGAATCCAAAAACAGTTGGTGGCCATAATGAAAATCTCATTATAGCTTTCAGACAAGACAATCTGAATCCAAAACGTTTACCAGGCACATGTAGGAACTGACATGTCATACAATCAATTTTTGTGTGTTTTTTTTTTTTTGAGTATGTCAGTATACACTGCACCCAGGCAAATATGCATGCATAGCACTCATTCTGAAGGGTTGAGTATACATAGACAGAGAAATCATTCTTATACATAGGTGGAAAATTTCAGCCTCTAGCACATAAAGCTAATGAGCTAAGGACGTTATGTCCAGATCCTTCTGAGACTGATCAACATATTAGATGGTAGGGTTGCTCTTCTTAAAAAAAAAACAAAAAAAAAAAAAAAAAAACAAAAAAAACATAGGTGACTTGTCGATAAAGGTTGGTGAAATTAGAAGGAAAGTACATGACTTAACGGTAAAAGTTTATTGAATTGAAAAGAATGGATATAAGATGCTGACTAAGCATAAGGTCGAGGCATGGAAAGCTATTCGAGAGAAGTTATGACTGCTAAGGTTGCGACACTTGGATTGAGACCAGACACTCAGAGATCTTAAACCAATTACTGAATCTCTCAGCCAAATTTCATAATGACTACATTGTGCTGATTTAATCTCCACAGAGAAAATATCTGGTGTCAGTGGTGAAATCCATACATGTTGGATACACAAACTTTAGGTTAAAAGAAAAAAACAATACATATGGGTGATGAGGATTTCAAAGAAGAGCTGGTTTAATGAATCTTTTTCCTAAATCCCACAAAAAACTTTAAATTATTCACTCAAAGATCTGAATATGTATGGTGAAACGGCACAATAGACTGGTGTACATGGTAAAGCAGGAGAGTTAAGCATGTGAAATAGAAAACCGCAATAAAACCTATATTAGATGATTGGTGTCGCACTCATGATGGTATTGACATCCAGTATAACCTGTACAGTTCCAGGGTACCATTGACATGTTTATCCCTCTAATATTTCTATTACATGTAACTGATGACACACAGCACTAAAACTTGTTGCAGTAGGTAATGAAACCTTGAAGGTATGCAACATTTTAGCATGTGTATCTTTGGCATAACACTGGTTTTGTATGCAGTTGAGTCACCAGTTCCCTGTGTCGTATACGACATGTGGGGAGCGAAGAGGGTAAGTCTCTACAGTTAATCCCACAGTATATGTACAATACCAATGAGCTAATAGGTAGTCTACTCATGGCATCAGCTGCTGGTGGTAATACTACTGATTGGAATGACGTTATTGAAACGATCTGAGTGGAGAGAGATAGAGGTAATCGAATAAGTATGGAGACAGTAGTTATTCAAGTGCGAATAATGAATTCAAATATATTTTAATCATGGTTGATACATACTCTAAATTGGCCTGGGCATTGCCAGTTAAATTAAAACCTGGGGGGAAATGTTGCATGGGTGTTCGAGCGATTTCTGTAGACAAGGATGAATCGATGTCCAAACAACATTCAAACTGATCGCTGGTAAGTGCTACATTAGGTATTTCAAGATTGTGATGCAGTGGATTACAGCACTACTTTACATGCACCCACCTGAAGGCAGGTACGCTGTGCGAAGTGGCTGAGAGGTTTGAGGCACCACATCACGGGGTGTGCTGCCCCTCCTGCTGGAGGTTCGAGTCCTCCCCTGGACACGGCCATGTGCGTGTTGTGTGTGCATGTAGTGTGTCGGTGTCGTTGTTGTGTGGCGGTGTGTCTCTAGGGACCAGTGACCTCATCAGTTTGGTCCTTTAAACATTCACACACATTGCAACATTTTTGTAAGGCAAGTATCATGGAATATCTGAACAGATCAATATAAGGTCATATGTGGATGTATTTCGATGTTCACAGCTCATGCAAATGCAGAAATATTCTACCAGAACTAATTGCACATTATAATCGAACCAAAAAAAAAAAAAAAGTTCAAATGGCTCTGAGCATTACAGGGCTTAATATCTGAGGTCATCAGGCCCCTAGAACTTAGAACTACTCAAACCTAACTAACCTAAGGACATCAAACACATCCATGCCCGAAACAGTATTCGAACCTGCAACTGTAGCAGCAGTGCAGCTCCGGACTAAAGCGCCTAGAACAGCTCGGCTACAGCGGCCAGCCACAATTTGAGTGGCGCTGAGAATTTTCTATAATAGGGCGCATGGCCCACGATCAGAACAGTAGCATAACATGAACGATAAGAGATACATTAGAGGAGGTAGTGGTATTCTCAACCAACAAGTGGAATTGCACATACCTGGGTATAACTACTGTGGAGCTCGTATGAAATGCGAAAAGGGGTTGTCTTGTGGTGATAATGCGATTAATCTGCTTGACGAGGCACATTTGGAACATGACAATGCGTATGCAAAACATGATCTCCGAGAACATCATGCTGCCAGTCGAATTTTAGCTGATAATGCCTGGTTAATATACGTGCGAGAAGGGATATTGACACAGGGCAGTGTGCCACAGTATTTATAGTTGTTAAAATCATGCATGGTAAAATTATGTTGGGCATTGGCGTGAATTTCAAGCAAGTTAATTACACCACACATAGGCCACTGAAGAAGAAACTGGGGCAGGGTTGTATACAGCTGAAAGTACTCTGTAGCATAGAGGAGCGGTTAAAGCCGCCGGGGTTCCAACGATTTCAAAGACATAAGGTAGAATTATCCCCTTCGTTATTCCTGCCTTCGTAGCTCTCGGCGATGGATCAGTCGCTGGTGGTGCTGCAACTATTGGGAGAACAGTCAAGGACACAGAGAACTTCCAGGAGCAGTGTAGGAGGCAGGGAGACATAACCGCATTAGGGGAGCAGCAGCTTTCGGAGGCCTGCCACCAACAGAAGAGTTACAGTGGTGCTTTACCGCCAGAAAACATGTGTTTCACAGTTTCCATCACTACCAATACTTTAATACACTCCTGTGTGGACATCTGTGCATCAAGTTCCTCCTAATATTTACGAATAAGCGTATATGAGAAAGTGAATTAAACATCCACTCGTCAGTTGAGATTCAGAGGCAGTGTCATATATTCTGACTGTGGAAGAGCAATCGCCAATATTCTGCGCAACTTGCTTCCAACCAATAGATTTAAGCCGTGGAGAGTGGAGTATTGCGCTAATTGGACTGGAGGTGTACAACAGCATTCTAAATACCACAGAGGCTAACAAACTTCATCCACAAATTAATGGTACAAAAATTGATTCAAACGAAGTTTTAAAACGGTGTGGAAAAGGGATTGTGCTATGTGCAATCATCAATACACTTAAAGCTGAAATAAAGACATCGTATACAGCGATTGACTTTTACGAGATAGGCTCAATAAGACGACTAAAAATGTTTCAAATGGCTCTGAGCACTATGGGACTTAACATCTGCGGTCATCAGTCCCCTAGAACTTAGAACTACTTAAACCTAACTAACCTAAGGACATCACACACATCCATGCCCGAGGCAGGATTCGAACCTGCGACCGTAGCAGAAATAAGACGACTACTTGGTTTCACAAAGTGACAGGTTTTGAAGGATACTAATAAATTTTACAGATCTGATCAGCCAATGGATATACTTCCTGTCAGTACCATCCGTGTTGAGTGTAAAATTGCAACAAACTCCTACCTCAACAACAGACTGATCCATACAATTTACGGATTGAAACTTCCTGGCAGATTAAAACTGTGTGCCGGACCGAGACTCGAACTCGGGACCTTTGCCTTTCGCGGGCAAGTCCTCTTGCCCGCTAAAGGCAAAGGTCCCGAGTTCGAGTCTCGGTCCGGCACACAGTTTTAATCTGCCAGGAAGTTTCATATCAGCGCACACTCCGCTGCAGAATGAAAATCTCATTTTGGAATTTACGGATTCTTCACATCAGTTGGAACCGGGTATAAAACTGTCGAGACGCCAACCAATGCTATTTACCTTTCGGCAACAGTCAAGTCAGTGGACCATCTGGAGCTGCGTATTGTGAACAAGGACGATCAACTCATCGAGTCTCGAGGTGAGGAAGTCATTGTATGACTACATCTGAAGTGGAACTGGTATTAACCTCGAATGTACAAAGACCTTCATGGTCAAAGGCGAATAAAGATGAATATATTCTCAGCATCCATGAAGCAGGGTGGGCATAAGATAGAAAACCAGCACATGCAGCACACAGTGTGATACTTCACAATGGAACAGCAATTTGATAACACGTGTAAATTAAAGGTTTCTTGAATCAGTAGGTCTGAAGTCTCGCAGTGGCATTGTTAGAGATAGTTAGCCCCATGCAATATGAAGAGCATATTACATTCCAGGAATATTTCTCACATACATCTTATGCTTCAACCACATTTATCAAGAAAGATATTAGGCTTGTCATCCAACACCAAGAAGCTTTAACCCTCCCACGCAAGAGTTTCTTATATCTGGATGAAACATTTACAAAGGGGAATGGTACTGCTACAGTGGCATCAAAGCTTACATGTCATGCTTTGGTGTTCCTGTTTCATGAGATACAATATGAGTTTAACAGAATCGAGGTTTTCTGCACACAGTTTAGGTATAGCATTGAAGCCTAAAATATATGCTTCTCCTCAGATTTGAACTACTTAGAGAATGTATGTATGTATGTATGTATGTGTGTGTATTTGTTTGTTTCATGGACAAGCTAGTGTGTAGAATAGCGGAAGGGTATAGAAGTTCTACTGCAAACATATTTCTAAAACTGCTTATGGGATACTCTGAAGATGTGCAGAGAATTATTATGAATGCTAAATAGGTATTAATTCTGGTACTGAGTGCAATGGATAACGACTTGCACATTCAAGGAGGTGATGAGGAGAACAATATCGCCATCAATAAAACAGTATGGAAATTGCCGCACATCACCACGTCCGAAGAGCAGCGTCTGAAGGTTTTAAAATTTCTGAATGGAAGTGTACTTCTACCTTTAAGTTTCCAGTCATGGGAGCTTTCCGAGTACTCAGTTCAACCCATGGCAAGCAGACAAACGTGGGCCATGAAAACTTCTGCTCAATTAGTCACCCACATTCATCATACTTGCATTTAAGACCAACAGAAGAGGATATATAGCAAATGATTCCACCAAATATGACAATTGTAGATTAACTAATGCGAGAGTCTATCTGATCTCGGAATTCTATCAGTATGACAGTTTACACCTGCAGTGGAATGAAAATGTATAGTCTAACATTTGACATGCAAGCGAAAGTCCTGTGCTTCTCCCTGTAAAGAGGATGGGTGTCTATTCACCCCATGGCAATTAAAAGACCTGGCACCAGTCATCGAAACAGACTGGTCGAAACAAAATAAGATAGTTAAACCAGGACCTATAGATGTGCAAACAGAAACTGAATCTTCGACAAATTTCCCTGAACACACTGCAGCGTATGCTCTAGTTCCAGTTGACTGTCTGATTAACCATTACCCACTCACTGCTGTTGTTCAGCAGGCTGTATAAATGAGCAAGTGCTGTGCCATACTCAGTATTTCACAATAACATCTAAAGTTGTGAACATCATTGCAGACATTCAGGATTTTTATGGTGATTAGTATAGACAGTTCATGTTAGAAACGTTGCGTTTGTAGCATACGCTGAACATGCAGACACATTCTCAGAAAGCATTGCATCGCCAAGACCTTTCAAGTGTGTGAAGTATTCTAAAACATGGAAGAGTGCAAAGTGGAATTAAATGGGATGATTCTGGTATATCCTATAAGCACATGGTGACGTCACTTAGATTATTCGACCACACTAATACAATGGCCTTTGTCAAAGGATAAAATCGTGTGGACATGTCGAATATTAAAGTTTGCTGCTATTTGAAACTTTGAATCCTATGGATGTCTTGCTCCCCACCAACTCGAGAAGAAAATGATGGCGTGTGAAAATAGTGTTGTTTCTGCTCATGAAATGTGAAATTACTTTTAAGTTGCGTAAGGAGTAAATAAATAAATGTATTTGTACCTCGAAATCTGTGTACTTCCTCTCACCCTTCCTTAGAGCGAAACGTTACTCAGATACTGTTCCTGTGCTTCTCCTCAGGCACAGAAAATATAATTTTAGAGAAGTTTGCTATGTTTTTGGAAGCGAACACCACCACCTGCTGCCATGGTGAAATATGTGCTGCGTGATATGCATATTCCCATTCAACCATTACAAGTATTTTCTTATTCTACATATTAAACCTTATAGCACTCAAGTTCAGAAGAAAGCTAATGTATTTTACGTGACCTGCCCATGTTTTATATACACACTATGCAATGGAGATAGGTTTTCTGTAAATGATAGCAGCAAAGACCTATGATAAAGAACTGTTTCGTTTATTCAATAATCACAGATAAAATTTGGTCCTTTTTAGTAAGGCAAAGCGTTATGTTTGTGATTCTGTTACTTTTTTTTTTACAATGAGATTGAACAATCTGGTATTTTTTGTGATTATGTTAGTTTTTTTTTGCAATGAGTTTGAATCGTGAAGCAGAGGTACTTTTTTTCCTTACTCTATTACTATTAATAATAATAACTGTAGCCTACAACAAACAATTTTGAGCAATGTGACAATATATTTTTTTCTTACAATGGACTATGTATCCATTCACATTAATAGCACTGGATGTACCCAGAAGGATAATAAAATATTTTTCTGACAATAGAATGTGTATTCATTTACGGTTGCAGCGCTGGATGTATCCAGGAGGATGGTACTATGACACTGGACATACATTGGAGTGTTGGAAAAAGGAATACTGATACCAATCTGACTTGGATGGCTGCCGTACCTAGTACACACATTTTCTACATAAAGGACGTGCTGTCCTGCAGTTTTTTTCTATACACAAAAAACTGTTTACATAGCACACGGGGTATGCATGAAAACTATTTACAAAACAACTATTTACAGAAGATACACAGTGTACACAAAAACTACGTATTTACAGAGCACACATGGTGTACTTGAAAAATTATTTACCTGGCATACATAGTATGCGTGAAAAATTACTCAAATGGCACTTATGGTGTTCATGAAAAGGACTGTTTACACTAAAGCACACACCATGTGCAATCTACTATTTACACTATGATGAGCAGGTCATACTATTCCACATACATTCACTCATCTTACAGACACAGATCACTCCCTAGCGTTCTCTCCACCCACATCATGGAGTGAATAATGTTAGTATGGAAGGGTTTCAATCACATCCTCACAAATGATGTGCTTATTACCATGACGTGACAGACCAATTTTAGTTTGCCATGCAGTGCACACTTAATGCTCTTGTGGCTGAATACTAGTTTGCTGCACCATGTATTGTGCTTGTGGTAGAGCACCACGAACACCACTATACAGGTACTACAAGAAACCTTCAGCTATGTGGGCCCCTGATTCATCACAATTCACACCCTTAGCCCACCTCTGGTTGGCACGTCCAAATATGCAATATGCATACATTTTTAAATGATAATTAATAGAAACCCTCAGCTGCCGACAGGTGTTGTTGATATGACTCGATGGGGACAGCTGAAAATGTGTGCCTCGACCGGGACTGAAACCCGGGATCTCCTACTTACATGACAGACGCTCTATCCATCTGAGCCACCAAGGACACAGATGAATAGCACGACTGCAGGGACTTATCCCTTGCACGCTTCCCGTGAGACACACATTCCCAACTGTCCACAACCTACATACGTAATGTTCCTAATAGATATATGCCCATCCACTCATTACTCACACCCACAAAGTTGACGATTCCCAACACCTGTCAGCAGCTGAGGCTTTCAATTAATTATCATTTATTCTAGAGAAGCTGCATGGTAATCAACGGTATCTGTTCTTTCGAGAACAGTTACTATCTTCATATATAGTTAAATGGTTACCCGGCCATTGACCTTCGTCTGTGCGAATGCGCACAAGTTCCCCGATCTCTTACGGGAATCGTCACCTTTGTGAGCCCGAGTAATGAGTAGATTGGCAAATATCTATTAGGAACATTACATATGTAGATTTTGGACAGTTGGGAATGTGGGTCTCACGGGAGCGTGCAAGGGATAAGTCCCTGCAGTCGCGCTATTCATCTGTGTCCTCGGTGGCTCAGATGGATGCCGGCACAGTAGCTCAGCGTGTTCAGTCAGAGAGCCGGTTGGCCTCTGTAATAAAAAACTGAGTGGAAGGAACAACAAAACGAACTTAAACGGATGTCATGTAAGCAGGAGATCCCAGGTTCGAGTCCCGGTCGAGGCACACATTTTCAGCTGTCCCCATCGAGGTATATAAACAACACCTATCGGCAGCTGAGGGTTTCAATTAATTATTCATTTATTCTAGAGAAGCTGCGTGGCCATCAATAGTATCTGTTCTTTCGAGAACAGTTCCTATCTTCGCATACATTTTTGCTCACAGACCTAAAAACTCCACGAATAGCAATCCAATTCAGCTTATCTTTCATTAGGTCGATAACCTTCTTGTTATGCAGAACATTACCACAAGGATTATCGACCATGTGTGAGGATGTATAAAATTCATTACTGTGTACCTAATTACTCCACATGGATTGCACCCAGTAGAGAAGATACCTGTATCCATATGAATTACTCCCAGACAAGAGAAATGAGATTTTGCAAACTCATAATGTAAATGGTACGTGTAGACTTTGGATAGGTCTAGTATGCACGTGAAATTGCTGGAGAATGGGGCTATTTTGGGTAGCCTCATTTCATCGAGTTCTGCCATACTACCCAGATACTCATACAGGAAAATCCCTTCCTAGTCGTAAATTGAAACATGGCGTCATCGGGAAATGCACCGCAGGTAACGTTGTTTCAGTAAGTTTCTGAGATGGTGTCAGCATAAAATACAGCGAGCTGAGGAATTGCAGTGTAATTATAGGCGTCATTCGTCTGAAGAATGATATATACTTCTCGATGCTCTCAGGCAGGAAACTGACCTGATCATTCTTCTTACCGAAATCAGCAAAGTGCTCAACGAGAAAGTGAGCATCATGGTTTCATGGTAATTGATACCTCAGGTTGCATGCATTGTGAACTGCACCACAGAATTTCCCTACTAGGTGGCAATGGTCCTTATAGGGAGTTTCCACTTCCAATCTAATGGCTCGCCACAGATATGACAGTTAACAGCGTTCTTTTACAAGTCATTATCCTCCTTTGACTATGTTGTTGTAAAGCTTATCGACCTCCTATGAAAGTTTCTCGATCACAGTGAGCAACAGAATCACAGGATTATCCGCAACGTATGATTTGTGGTGATTGAGACCGGAATCATATGAACATACGACCTGTTACGCAACCACGTGTGGTACTTGCTTCTCTGTGAGGTGTGTGAGGTAGTGGGATCACATTCACAGTGTCTCACAGGGGTGAGGAGGCGCTCGGTCAGCATACATTACAAAGAGACATCGCTCCTGGTGGTGGTGGTTCTTAAACTTTGAGTTCTTTTTCCTATGTTGGCATCAACACATACTGGTTTACTGGCTGAGCAATCAACTTGATGTTTTGCTAAATACTCACTTGAGGAAAAGTCATTGAGGCACCTCAAGCAAATATGCTGTTTATGCCCTTGTTTACTCAACTGGGAGAAAAGGAGTCAGTGCACATCCTTGACAAACACATAATGTTGGTTTTCATTCTCACACGAGAATAACAGCATATTAAGATGCAGCTTGAGCTGACCTACAAAATTATATTAATAGAATGATCCGATATTGCCATTATCATCTGGCTTGTTATGCTTCAGGCCAAAGACATTAACGAATAGTACCCCCCATTCTGATTCTAGAACTTGGATGTGTCCTGAACGGGGAACTGATACTGTCGTATGATTTTTGGTTTGTACTTTTGCGGAACATAGATGCAACCGTATCAATATCTGGCATCATTGTGCCTGTACGAAAACAAAAATTGCTCTGTGGTCAGAGATGCCAGGCATGGATAGCTGTTTTAAGTGTACGTTGGGATCTGGTAGTCTGGACGGCAGAGGGCAAAGTAAGCCATGTAGTGAGAGCTGGGTGCATGCTAGTTGTGTACTGGAATCTTGGCAGGTGCTATGGCATCGTCTGAGTGATGGGTCAGTAGCCGGGAGGTTGCTTTTTAATCAGTGGATGGCGGGAAGCGCATCATATCGGAATTAATCCCTCGCATTCCTACTGAATTTGATGAGCGTCGGCATTTAGTTTGGAATCTGAACTGAGTCATGCGCCTTGGTTGGAACAATAATTCGCCCATCGTTTATCGACTCCAGTCACATGCAGGGTCATCCTGCAAGTTAAATTGTTTTCGGTTATCAAGTCTCGGGAGCATTTTCCCTATTTCTTCTGGGACACATCACTTTGAATGTAGTGCCGAAGAGTGGATGGGCTTCTCATTGACTGTAGTCTAACGAAATGCTACCCAGGCAGTGTTCTGCAAATTTCCAAGTCATGTGTGGCTAATCGGATGGATTTATTGTGTAAACTTTCTTGGGCTGTACAAATCATACTGAACTATGTATATAGTATTGTAGAGAAGTGATGTCTCCTTCAGGGCACTTTGTAATTGTGAATTCATGTTCTCAGGTTCCACTGCCCGAAATTTACATGTAATTGGGTTAATTAATGTCTGTGAATACAAAGCTACATTTATCTCTATTGTTTCAAATCCCCTCATTTTCAAGAGGCACGGTGAATGGTAAGTGCTGATAATCATAGTTTGCGAAGTTTGGAACTTCAGTCAGCATTCTAAAAGATTTGCATGATTTTAATGTTTTATGGATTATTTGTTTTAATGTCTAAGAAAAAGAAACTACGAATTTTCTGTATACCTGTATATGCCTGTGTAAACTAAGAAAACCCAATAAATGTTCTGCTGCTGTGCTCAGCCACTTATCATACCAGAACTGTGGTGTTCTACCTTGACTAGCTCCAAAGGTTACCTTTTCCTTTAGAAACCTTAAGAGATGGTTCCATAACTCAAACTATCAAAGCTGTAACATGTATTAATATCACAAACATATTTTTCTGGACTCTATGGATGTTTCATGTAATTTCTTTCATAAGCTTTAATTGACCAGACGAAACAGGCATTGTATGGTTTATTATTGACGTTAATGTAGGCATGTTTGGCTGGTGAATCCTTCGGTAGTTCGATATAGGTGGACCCTCCATTTATTGAGTCATGGAGATGTGAGTGGATGATGACATGTAGAAAAAAGCTGAGTTCTTCCCCAGATACTCTAGTGGCTTGGTCTGAATAGCAATCAAGGTGATGTCATAGAAACACGCAGTGATCGAGATGCTCTATGATATCACATCGTTTTTCCCCAAAGATGGACAGTAATTTTCTCCTCGGCAGCCTCTTCCTCTTTGGGGGGATGCGATAGTTTGCAGCACTATACTACACTGGATTTCACAGTGGGATATCGTTGATCATTTACGAGGTTGGTGAGCTCTCTCTCCATGACAGGGTGGCATGCAAACTGGAAACTTGTGACATTCTTGTACCACGTTACCGGATTCTCAGTCCATGTCAATGAGATGTGCTCACCAAATGTGTCCTCAGTCACTATATAGTTAAGTTCTGGGATGACGTTTGTGATCTAATGCTCAGTAATAGGTTGAGAGAGGGGACTGCTGCACTATTATTACTACTAGAACTAACTGGTGGTGTAAATGGACGATGGCGGTGTGGAGCGCGAGCCCCATGACTCGACCAGTACAAACAGCCCAGCTGTGGAGATGCAGGCCACGGCTGCACGTTGCAGCGCCACTGTTCCTGAGACTGGTGGCATGTGGGCCTGTCCCTGACGGCTGCTGTTGGCCTCTGCACAGACTGTGCATGTGGAATCCGCACAGGCATGAGGTGAGGAGCTTGCTTACCAATGGATATTGCTGATTGACTAGCTGAAGAACGAAAAAAAGTACATTAATTATCACAAAGTCACGTTGATTGCAGTGGGAGGAGGGGAAAATATACTGATACTATAAGTAAAGAGAGAGAAGAAACATGCAAATATAAAAATTTACGTGAGTCTGCAGCATTGCTAGTGTCACCATCCTGGTGCCGGGAAGCAATCATCTCACTGAGGTCATCGGGTATTGCGCCTGCCCGTTCAAGCATGGCCTGCTCAAGCTCTGATTGCCCTCAGTCATTGATTATCACAGAGATCTCAGAGACGTAGCTGTCCGGTAGCCACTGGTCAGATCTAGCGGTATCTAGAGATTTTTTTAGAAAAAATCCCTCCTATCTAAAAACACACGTTCATGCATGCACACACATCTCACCTAGGAAATCGATGATATTTACTATAGCAGAAAAAAAGAAGAAATAAACGGTATTTTGGGAAAAAGTTTATGTAACAACCAATTTGGCATTACTATTATCTATACATAGGTGACTGATGAGGAGACAGAATTCACAGCTGGAGGCAGCTCCACAGCTTGAGGTTGTTGTGGCTTTTCCTCCTCCACCGTAGCCTCCAGCTGAGACAGCATTCCTGGCAAATAGGCTACTACTACTACTACTGCTACTACTACTGCTGCTACTACTACTGCTACTACTACAAGAACAAATCAAACAATTTGTTATACTTACAGGACAATTCTGGTTGCCGGTTTTCCACAAGAGGTCAGAGAGTCTGCCATGGTCTGACCTCGTCCTCCTACTCATCAAACTCCAGTATAAAATCCTGGAGGTTATCTGTAACAACGGAAAAGAAACGGAAATGCTGACGAGAAATTCACTAAGAAATCTGACACTGTTTCTTTTTACAGAGTTATGGAAATAAAAAGTTATGTGATTATGTGGCAGTTCATTGTCTTCTGAAGGTCTAGGGTGGTTGCCACTATTCTCAAAGTTGCTGCTGCTGCTGTTGTTGCACTTCATTGTAGAAGAAATACCCACTAACAACAACAACAACAACAACAAAGGCTGCACACCAAAAAGTGATAAGGAACACTGACACAACCATGAAGACTCACAGAATGAGGATGAGGAGGGTCGACAATGAGTTTATGTAGACTCACCCTCACAACCACCACTTCCACTGGATGAACCAATAGGAGCACAGCATTCAAAGCTGTGGATGAATGCAGGTCTCAGGATGCTAGGACCTTTGTGCCTCCAACAGCCAGACATGTTGGTACAGGCTTTGTCCAGCAGGATGTGTATTGGAAACATCAAGCCACTTTGTATGGACAACCAATCGGGATGCTAGGTTGATGGAAAGTTCCATTGGACATCTGCTGCCAAAATCTACAGGGGTGGGTAGAAATGTTGCTGTGCCATCTCCTGGGAAAGGATAAAGGTAGTGTACTGGCCAGGGGAAGTAGAGAAGCCCCCTCCTCCTTCTGCCCCCCTCCACTGCCGTCACTGCTTGAAGAAAGGGGAATGCACCAGCCATTATCCGCGGTGGGTGGAGACGGGCCCCCACCACCCTAAAAAAGGACTGCCACGTTAGTTGACTTGTAGCCTACAGACGGCATGGACGCCAGCCAGCCACCTCCAGAAGTTAGAGCAGACGTGAAGGTCGTTTTAAAGTCCTTGTGATGTTTTTATTAAGTGTGTTTAGCTGATTTACGTCATGTATTCCGAGTTAAGGTCTGTGGGAGTGCATTTAGCTGATATATTACACAATCTTTTTATTAAGTGTGTTTAGTTGATTTATGCGAAGTATTTCAACTTCCAGACTGTGGGAGTGCATTCAGCGATCTTTTAATTAAGAGTTTTTATTTGACTTATGCGATCTTGTTTTGACAAAATTTTCAGTAGTAAAGTAAATAGGGTTCTCATGTCTTTTTAAGTGATGTGTTTAGAGGTGTCTTCTTAGATGCTGGATTAGCTTGTTTGGAGGAAGAGACCAAACAGCGAGGTCATTGGTCTCATTGGATTAGGGAAGGACAGGGAAGGAAGTTGGCTGTGCCCTTTCAATAGAACCATCCAGGCATTTGCCTGGAGTGATTAGGGAAACCACAGAAAATCTGAATCAGGATGGCTGGATGTAGGATTGCACCATCGTCCTCCCGAATGCACGTCCAGTGTGCTAACCACTGTTCCATGTCGCTCAGTTTTCTTAGATGTATTTCGAGTTTTAGGTGAAGTGAACAACCTACAGGGTAATTTATTTATTTATTTAGATTTTTAGGTGAAGGGAGCTCCCTATTTCGAGTTGTAGGTGAAGTGAGCGTCCTATTTCGACTTTTAGGTGAAGGGAGCGTTCTATTTCGAGTCTGCCACCTATTAGTTGTGATTTTTTTCTGTTAGATATCACCAGATTTTGAGTGTCTTTAGATGTATTTCGACTTGTAGCTGAAGGAGGTATCATATTTCGACTTATAGGTGAAGGGAGCCTTCTGCCAGTTACTAGCTGAATTTTTTTCCAGTAAGATAACACCAATGTCAATTTGCTATTTCAGGCATCTGTTGTGTAATTATAGTGATCTTTAAGGTAATGCAATCTTTACTTCCGTTTCTAGCTATTTTCCGTCAGGATAACACTTCTTGAAAAATAAATAAATTAAATAAATTAATAAATAAAATACCCTGGCTGGCTGGGGTGGCTGAGCGGTTCTAGGCGCTACAGTCTGGAACCGCGCAACTGCTACGGTCACAGATTCGAATCCTGGTGTCCTTAGGTTAGTTAGGTTTACGTAGTTATAAGTTCCAAGGGACTGATGACCTCAGATGTTAAGTCCCATAGTGTTCAGAGCCATTTGAACCATTTGAAAATACCCTGCCCTATATCCATACAGAATTACTGTTCCGAATTTTTTCAGAGGTGACATCATAGGAGGGGTATGGGGAGGGGAAAGGGGGAGGAGGAAATTTTGTCAGTGGAGCTAACCCAATTGCCCTTTTACCACCAAAATTTCCTGCCAATTTTCCGGTGTGGAGGTGGGATTGGTGACATCATGTGAGGCTGTAGGCGACCGCCGCCATTTTGAATAAATTATTTGGGACTGTAGCGGCTTTGTTCCACTGCTCATATCTCTGTGTCTGCATTTCTTTGACATTCCATAGACCCACCACGTAACATTGTGGTGCAATGAAAGTAGACAATGCAGGTTAATAGGGGCTTTAGAGAACAAAGATTGTAAGTACACACTAATTTCCAGATGTAGATGTACAATTCAATTTTCTTTATTTCCGTTCTCAGTTTGTTATGTAATTTACTTTGAAGCATCTAACAAGTGACACTTTTGACCTCGAATGTTCAGAAATGCACAAAACTATGCTCAGAATAACATTTATTCATAAAAAGGAAACATTCGTCTGTATCATTTCCGTGCAGAACGCTGATTTCACCGCAAGAGACATTTTAATAGAGAGAAACAAAGTAACAAGATATTAGTACTGTAGGAAGGAAATTATATGTAATTCAATGACATCAGTGTATCATTATATTTTCAATCAACAGTGCCAAAAGCCTTTAACTATTAAAGCGCAAAACACACGTACTGTACACACCTGATAGTACTTACTTTAGTCCTCATCATGCAGATGTGAGATTTCGATGAAATGGTTAAAACACAGTGAAAGAGAACAATGTGCACACCTCACTAAAGCCACGTTTTTACGTTCAAAATAATTTTCGATTCAGGCAGTCCAATATCAAAAGCCACACTAATTAAATTCTCAAATAATGATATGGGTATGGCAATGTTCTGTGATCATGCATCTTCGCCTTTGGTTTGGCACATTATAGTCTTACATATCAGCAATCCTTCTAATATACAACTCACATTGACAAAAGAAGAAAACGTCAAGGGGTTGGCAATGTTTTGTTCTTTTCAGTGGCAATATCTTCAGCGTAACATCTTTTTTGGAAAACTTGCAACGCTCTTTTCACTTTGTACGAGTTCGCCAAGGACTCAAGACAGAAAACGTTGCATGTGTTCTTTGGTCATTTTTCCATTTTTGCTTGATCCCACATGAATGTTTCGGGGGCAGGTTGATCCAAGTCTTTTTTGAAATATTTAGGCTGAAAATGCCTTGTGCCTCTTGAAAACAGATGTACAGCTCATTTCCCAGTCTGTCTGTTATGGATAAAACTACATCAGTTATGTAGCATTGGGTAGAGCTATGGACAGACTGGAACACAGTAGCTGTAGCTTTCTCTCCTATGTGAGACAGTGTTGATAGGGAGGACATTTCATACTGGAATTGACTCTGGTTACTGTTCCACATATTTCTTTTCTCCACAGCTTGCTGGCACAAATATGCTCACCTCCTTCACAAACCGTTGTGCCTTCTGATGCATAATGTTATTGTCTTCTACGTCTTTATGTGTGACACGTGGATTAATATGCCTGCCTGAAATGCCGTATTCATCCTTTAGATTGTCGATAAAAGAAATCGAAGCTTTGAAATTGTTAAAGGTACCAATTTAGAGGTTTCTAGTGTTCATATTTGCAGACGTCAATAGTGAACTGTAGATCCATACGATCTTGTTCTGTCAAACTGTGATATTACAACCCTTTTATAGTTTATAATTGCGACAGTCCGTTTCCTTTGAAACGAGCTCCTCCTCTCCTTTTCCTAAACCCACAATTTAGAATTAATCTGCAATTTTATTTACTTTTAATGTGACTGTTTCAGTGGAGATAGTTCGTACTTACTTCGACTGCTTGAACAGCCACCTTCGGGTTCTCCATGTCACTCTAAATCATTACCTCTGTCCACCGTCAGTCATTTATTTTGTGTCATCCCCATTATAACTCAGAAACATTGTATTATACATCCGCGAACTCTCTTGCCACGACCCCGATTTCATTTCCATTTTCAGCACGTCGCAGCATTGTCCATACTGTCTGGACCACATTCGTAGGGTTAATTCTCTTCATAAAATCACTGTACGCAGTCTACACAGTAACCCACAAGTGAACGCTCGAAGAGAGACGTTCATACTGCAGCTATTCCATTCAAGCAACTCGAACACTCGTTAGTGCAGCTACTACGTGCCACCGTCTGATGGCTAGGGCCCGGATTTTAATTACCTAAAAAACAGTGAAACATGCAAGCATTTATGACCTAAAACTTACATAAATATGATCTTAAAAAATAAAATATGACTTAATAGAAGTTTATTTAAAGCATTCTTGTTTGTTTATTTAATTTTTTATTCACCATAAAGTAATACAAAATTCACTTCTCAAAATATTGTTAAGTATAGTTCTTTCTTTCTGTAGTGTTCGTAGCTAATTTGCACCTATTTTTTGAATGTCTGAATGTTTTATTTTCTAAACACAAAGTACAGTGAAAAGATCATCTATCGAAACAATAAAACAATGTTTTTATTTCTACGTAGTATTTAAAGCGTTTCACATTATTTAATACCGTATGTCAATCTTCAGTATCTGCAAAGTTTCACTGGATCACCCAGGTGAATTTTCAGGTTTTCCATTGTCAAAAATCTACGGTTGTCGCTGAGGATAGTTTTGTACCTGGAAAAGCTCCTCTCCACTTCACAAGACGTCACTGGAGCGTATTTGAAGGCAGCCAGGTCACTGGAGTTCAGCTTTGTTTCAGTATCTTCAAATGTTGCGGCATTCCCTGAAAGACTGTCACTAATTTTGCACAGTGTAGAATATCCAGGATTCCGTTGGAGAACATTTTGCAATTTGGTTTTCACTTTGTCAGCCACATGACCACGAGATCGACCCAACTCACTCTGCACATACTGCACAATACTCAGGGTCTCACATAGCTGAGTGCCAACAGCTTACAGTCGTTTGATGGCTTTTGATATCATTAAAAAATTGGCGTTGATGTATGCCAAGTTTCGAGACAATTTATCTGTAAAAACTTCTTTCATAATTTTGATAGCGCTTGATTCATCGCTATCAAGCTCATAGAACATTGTTTTTATTTGGGTGTAGTTGGTGCAGTAATACTCAGCAGCATTAAGCCAAGAACCCCATCGTGTAAGAACAGGTTTAGGTGGGAGGGGCGTTGAAGGTGCTTGTTCCTTGAATTTCTGCACCCGTAGCGGAGCCTTCACATGGATTTTCTTGCCACAGGAAATTAATTTGTCCACGTTAGGGTAATCTGATCGCACCTCTTCGGCTACTCTGTGCAACGCATGCGCAAGGCAAGTGGCGTACACCATACTGGGGTAGAGAATCTGAAGCCCTTTGGCTGCTTTAGCCATATATTAAGCACCATCTGTTACAAGCAGCAAAACGATGTCTCTTTTCACACCATCCAGCCACAGTAGCTTCAGAGAGTTGTCAAACAAAATAGCAATCGTCGAATTGTTTACTCTATCGAGAGCTTCACACATTAGTAGGAACTTATCTCCAGGGCCATCAACTTTTAGAACACCAACAACAACATTTGCAATATGTCGCCCACTAATATCTGTAGTTTCATCTATCGACAGCCAGATCTTTTGCTCAGCAATAGTAATTCGTATTTTGTTGAGCACATCATTGTAGCATACGGATAAATACTTCTTTCTCAGTGTAGATTCATCTGGAACTGGATGCGTTGTGCACTTCTCCAAGAACCGTCTGAAGCGTGGATTGTTCAGCTTTTCCAGTGGGATGTTGTAGGACACCATCATCTCACACAAACCCTTGCAGAATGATTGCACGGTTGACGATTGACTTGTCTGTTCAAATAACAGCGTTTTCATGCTGTTATTTTCAGCACTTCGTTTCACACAGCTGCTGTGTTTAGCGGTATTACAGCGTTGTTGCACATTAAAGCGCTTTTCTACACTAACTTTAACTTCACACAGTTTACAAACTAACATTTTCCCATCAGTACTAAAGAACTTCTCTCCAAATTCTCGAACATATCCTCGCAACTTCACGCTGTCGGAGCACTTCGCTTTAGGCATGTTGAACAAGGCAAAGGCTGTATTCAAACTGGTTACTGGGAACACCTGTGCGACGGCGATGATTATTACGACAGAAGCTGCATTTGTTGGCTCTGAGAGCGTATTGTCGACTCTAAGCAACAGTATTTTATATTCGCGAAACGACTGTTGTGGTAAACCGATTTTCTGCTACAGTCCGGAGAAATAAAATGGTTCAAATGGCTCTGAGCACAATGGGACTCAACTGATGTGGTCATAAGTCCCCTAGAACTTAGAACTAATTAAACCTAACTAACCTAAGGACATCACACACGTCCATGCCCGAGGCAGGATTCGAACCTGCGACCGTAGCAGTCGCACGGTTCCGGACTGCGCGCCTAGAACCGCGAGACCACCGCGGCCGGCAGTCCGGAGAAATAAAGCTGTGTACTAATTTATCTGTTTATCTTTCATAATAGCACGTTAAATATTGTCTCGTGAGCAACATATTCATTTTCTTATTCGTGTGCCCCGTAAGATACGAGAAAAACGGTATATGCATTTTTGGCAAACGTTGACGGAAATATGACCTATTATATTAAAAGTTAGCTGCAATATGACCTATTACTAAAACTTGTTGAAATATGACTTTATATACACAATCAAAATACATTTTTCGACACTAAAATGCCTAGATTTGTGTATGAATTGTTCTAAAATTCACCCTGTAGTTCAGAAAAAAATGACTTGTCATTAAAGTCCGGGCCCTACTGATGTAGAGCTCTGCATGGAAATGACGCAGACTACTGTTGTTTTAATCTCTAAGTGTTACTCTAAACATTGTTTCTTAGTTCCGAGAGTTCAAGGTCTAAGGTATCACTCCTAAGTATATACTCCAATGTCTGCCGAAAGTAACAACCAGTGCCACAAATTAGCGACGTGTTTAACTATTTCAGTTTTTGTATTGTCTCAGCAAAACGATAATTTTTTTTATTAACTTTCAGTTATACATCTTCATTAGTTATACCAAAGAAGTAAACGAAACGAAAATAGCAAGAAGTGTTGTACATAAGATGACGAGCATTTACAAACAATTTGAAAGATGGCTGCACTACATCGATCAAAGACATAATTTGTTGTCGAGCAAAGAGTCGGTGGCACGCATATAGGGACTTCCAGTCACGACTCAGCTCTCTGCAAGCCACTTGGAGCGCTGCAAGTTTATCAGTCCATTATCTCGATTTCTTATTGAGAGCTTTACAATCGTCCACATGTGCTTTCGTTTCGTAGTTAATAGAAACTTGTAACGCCGGAAATGCATATCCTCCTATTTCCATCTGTTGTACTGTAAGTTTTTTCCTTAATTTGTTACCTGTATATATGAGATTTCTGTGCCTTTATATATTGTAATTGTTTTACTATTTGTATATATATATATATATATATATATATATATATATATATATATATATATATATATATATGCATTTATGTCGGTGTATAATTGGTTTGCTTCGTAAATATTATTTGTATTTTTACGCTGGGTCTTGCCTAGGGAAAACTGCTATCGAACGATTACATCGATAGGTCGTGTGAAGAATCAAAGTGTGTAGGATCTTTGGTAGTGTTAACTCTGCCGCGTGGAGCGCGGGCAGGGCAGTTGGAGTCTGGCTGGAGTAGCGAGTGGAGCAGGTGTGTGGTGTGACGCTCCCGCGAGTTGCCGCGCTTTCGGGGTTTAGCAGCATGTAATTGCGCTCGACTTGCGATGATAGTTTCTGACATGGTGTCGCGGACGGGAAACATTAGCTGGCGCACATCAAGAGCCCGTTTCGTCTGGTGACCGTGTTGAGAAGAACGCGCGCCATCATCCAGCTTCTGCAACAGCGACGGCCGACAATGAGTGACTGTCGCCACCTCCTCGATCGACGGCTTCAAACCTTCAATCAACCAACAAGGAAGACTAAAAGCACGTAAAGTTTCAGAACTGTATGGCAGACCTCAGCTTTTCAAATTGTTCCATTTGCCTCGCAAAATTACAGCAACTCAGCATGAACCTTTGTTGCTCATTGTCCCAATTGCATTACCGAGCAGGGTCCCTTCCTTTTCCGAAATGAAACCGAGTGTCGTTGAAATTCAGACGCCAGCATTAAAGTACTATCATTGCATTTCATTACTTTAGTTTCCAAGTGCAGTTAAAGCATAGCTGGCTACAATAGTTAGATTACACAAGCACAAATTAAGAGTGCGAGTTTTGTTAGCATATTTTAGCTTACCTGTGACTGCAGCTCAGCTTGGTACGTACTAAATTTTATTATTGTTAATTATTCAGAATCATTTAATTCAAGTTCAAAGTTAAATCTCTTGTTTCTAAATTGCGTAGAGTCAAGTTGCTTTTGAAATGATTGTTGAGGTAGTCCAAGACTAACCGTATTCTGCTGGATTTCGATGTGCTTCAGAAAGAAAGCTCACTATTAACTTCAGTCACTAAATTAACTTTCGATTTTCCGGTTTTATTAATTCTTTTGCTAAATTAAGTCAGAGTGTAGCGAAATTTATTACTTCTGACAAACTTTCAGTTTTCACACTACACGTGTCAACCTTCAGTTGCCACGCTTCTAGTGCTAATTATATGTGTAATAACCTTTCTTTTTCAGTTACTATAGTAATTGTCCTTAGGACTGGCGACCGTGATTTCCCCCAAATCTCAAATATCTAATTACCGCTAGTTAATTGTTGACGTAACGGCCGCTCATTTACTTTCTTTACTAACTGTACCCCTTTTCAAAATTAATTTCCACCAGTTTCATTTGCATTTTTCCTTTCATTTAGATGTAACCCTTTCCTCCCTCTTTACCGACAGATTAACTTCGGTGACGATTGCTTTCCCAAATTTCCCATTAGGTACCCGCGGTTTAATTTTTCACTGTCATTAGGGTCGATAAGTGAGGGGGAGGTTACACGTGGCGACCTGGTGACAGGACAATCTTCAAATTTGAGGTTGTTCTGAACACGAATTTTGCATTGTGCAAATCTCGTAACAAAGTACTGGTTACGAAATGGTCGATACGTCAGCGAGAATATTAGTCTGAGGAATCCTAATTAGATTTGAGATTTGTTATTTATATTGAAAATTATTAAAATGAGTGAAGGCAACAATTACCAAAATTTGGTAGACTTGGGTACGGAACAATCGGTCGAACAGTGGGAAACACGCACCGCGGTACCCATTGTTCAGGGGCAGGCGGCTAGCATGAAAGACGCGACCGCCGAGACGCAACAAAGAGCAGAAATGGAATTCCAAACATTAGAAAATGTTTCGGAATCGGAAGTGAAAATCAAATCGGAATCCCTTGATGACGAATACGGGGGGACAATTAAAGAGGAAGCCGCTACGGAAGTAAAACCGGTAGTTTCCGGGAATTTAACTGATTTATTGAATGTTTTGATTAACGAAATCAAGGCTCAGTCTAGCAAGATAGAAACTCAATCGGCAGAAATTAAAGCTCAGTCTGGAAAAATTGACAGGAAGCTAGACAATCAGAAGATAGCTATTAATGTTGTTAACAACAATGTTGGAATTGTTAACACAAAAGTTGATAAAATCAAAGAAGATATTGTTGTGATTAATACCGAAATCGGTAATCTTAAACAGGAAATGATATGCGTTCAGGCGGAAATTGCGAGCATAAATACGCGTTTTAATTCCGAAATTAGCAGAATCGAGAAAAGTGTAGGAGACGCAGTTGCTCCGATCATCGAGAATAAGGTGACGGAACAAATTCAATTAGTGAGAAAAGACGATCAACAGAAGGTGGAAACTTTAAAGGTTTTAGTATCCGAAGTAGATACCAAAGTGAGGAAGCAGGCTAATACCTGCGAAGAGAAAAAGAGGGAAGTGGAAACGCTTGCGACAACCACTTGCCAAGTGATTGCGAGAGAGTCGGAATTAGAAAAGAAACTTGAAGAAAAACAGAGCTATGTGCCAATCTGTGCACATAGCTCGGAATTGTTGACGAAAGAGGAGCGGTTCGACCCCTAGAAAAAAGGCGGTATACACGCGACGGATTTCATTAAAAACTGTGAAAGAGTTTTACCCAGATCATGGACTAATGAGAGAAAAATTAATGCGGTTATTGATGTGTTGGCTGGTGATGCCAAGCGTTGGGGCTTAAACCTCAACATTACGAACCTGACCTTTGACGAGTTTAAAAATTTGTTTCTGGCTGAATACTGGTCAGAGCAAAAACAGCAAAGTGTCTGGCGCGAATTTGTCGTATCGAGGCCTTTCGATGCGAATTCTCGCGGTTCGATGAAGGAGTTTTGTGAGGGCTGGATCCGCAAGTTGGAATATTTGCGTGATCGCCGCACGGAATCCGAAATAGTCTGGGAACTCTACAAGAAGCTTCCAGATGATACAAAACGCTACGTAGGAAGCAATTACAGGACAATCAATCATTTCCTGGAAAGAGTTGAGGGCGAGGACAATTGGCGCAATAATCGCGATACTGGTAGAGGCCGTGGTAACAACAACTGGTACCACAGCAACCACAACAATCATAACTATGGGAATAATGCATACCGCAATCTTGGCAGCAGTAACAATAGTGGTTCGGGCCGTAATGACAATCGATACAATGCAAATAATAACAGGAATGACGGAAACCAGTATCATACTAGCGTGATACGGGCTTCGCAGAATAGTAATAACGCCAGAGTGTGTGATCAGCCGCCTCAGCAGCATCCGGGGAGCGTATCTGCTGGGACGAGACAGGGAAACCATTAGCCGCGCCGGTGAGGGGCAGACCGGGCGTGGAGAAATTTTGGCGGCCCAATAACAGTAGAAAACCCAGGTGTCGTCGTTATGGAAATTCCGTGTGGAATAATCAACGGCGGGAGAGTGTGCCAGTGTTAGGAGAAAGGAGTGCGCCCACAAGTAGTAAATCAGCGGTATACACGGCAGTGGGAAGTACATTCACTGTCAGTGAGAACAATTTAAGTAGTGTTCCGGAAATCGATTATAAAGTGGCAGCTGTAATACTCACAGCGGAACTGGAGATTGAGTTTAAGAATGATTCGCAAGTGTTGAGAGAAGATCAGATGTCGGATAAAACGTCCGTCATCGAGCGAGGGGATGCAGAGAGGGATGAGGTCTGGTTAAGGCAGTTCGGTCGCTTATACGACGAACTAAGAGATTATAGGGGTCTGTATGGGAGAAGCGTTTATGGGGAGCGCGGTCAGGATTTTCCGCGTCTCGTCCCGCAGGTAGATAGTGTTTGTGAAGTGATAGAAAGTTCTGGCCCTAACCGGCAGACTTTACCAGAAATAGTTGATGTTAATGGGGAGCACGACCAAGATTCGTCGTGTTTCGTCCCGCAGGAGTTGGATGTTGAAGCAGTAACGGAAAGTTCTGGCCCTGACCGGCAGACTTTACCGAAAGTTATAGTGTTAGAAGTGACCGACCCATCCGACGCAAAACTCCAGTTTAAACATTGCGAAAGTATTGAGGAGAAAGATTACGAGAATTTTAGTGATAGCCGGACACGATTGGTAGAAAAGCACGTAGATTACAGCGTGTATGAGGTTAGAGCTGACGTTATACGGTCGGACGGTAGCAATGTGGGTTGCGCGGATCCAGAGGGAGTAATTGCAGATACTACTGGGCACATTCCTCCAGGTAGATTGGCGGATGATATCAATCTGGCCAAAGTGGAATCAACGAAGGTGACAATTAGTGAAATGATAGCAGGGCAACACTCACTAGTTGACGAGTTAGAGGAAAAGGTTTCGGTATTGAAGGCGAAGCTACAGACTAAGCCTCAGGACAGACGTGTTGAAATTAAAACTATATATGAACAGAGGCTGAAAAAGCCGCCAGATAAACCGGATTTAGGATCAAAGCCGGATGGTTTTTTCTGGAATGACCTGGATATAGACGAGGATTTACTGTGGGAAAATAAAGAAACAGTCGAGGACAAGTGTAGACAGATAGTAGTGTCTGCTAATATGCACGACCTACAACTAAACGTGTTGATTGACACCGGTGCAGAATTGAGTGCTGTATCTGGGAAAATATTTGAGTTACTGAAAGACAGACCTGGTATCGTAGTTATGCCAGTAACAGGAGTGAAAATTATCGGTGCTACTGGGAAGGCCAGTAAACCGGTCACAAAACAGATTTTTGTCAACTTCGAGATATGTGGGGCACGATTTGAGCAAGAGTTTGTCGTCGTGCCAGACTTAACTACGGAAGTAATTATCGGGTTAGATTGGCTATTAAAGTACCGTGCAGTGATTAATTGCGAAAGCAAAACTTTGATATGTACGTCACAAGATAAAACAATAGTAGTTAGCTTTGACGAGGCAGGAGACGGTGTGCATAGGCAATACCAGCCTATACACATTGTTAACTGGCCGAATGATATTGGTGTAGGTATGAATTTGAACTACTGTAATGTGAGGAATCTCGGCATTGACAATAGTGTAGAAACTGCATTGGAAAGTATTGTAGACGGTGTGTCAAACGTAACATACGAACAAAGACGAGGCCGGTATGAAGTAATAATGAGGAATAAGAATGTGTTTTCAGACAAACCGGGACTTGTGGAAGAGACAATCAAATTGCCTCCACGGATTGACATTAGTATTGGTGTGAAAACAGATCGTTTGCGAGAAATAATAAAGCTAAAAGCGGATGCTTGCATACGTCGTCATGACGCTAAAGCGCGTTTTGCTAAGTTTGCAATCGGAGACTTAGTACTTGTAAAAGCTCATGAGAAATCAAGCGAGATAGACAATGAAATCTCTAAATTTAAGTTTGTTTATAATGGACCATATAAAGTCATTGGTATACCTCACACAAATGCTTATTGCTTAGAGTATCCAAGCTCTGGAAAACTATTAGGTATACGGAATATTGTAGACTTGAAATTGTACCAACCTAGTATTGATTAATACCACAGAATGGCTAATTTGTACAGTATGTAATATAGAGTGTAAGATTTAAGGATGTGCCATGTTGCGATGCTGTTGCCTGACCTAGAGGTCATTAAAGAACTTGTAATTAACAAGTAATTAATTTTTGATTAGACGTTTTAACCAATTGAAAAATCCAAGCTGCTAGTTTAAGTTTTCAGCTGAGTCACAGTAGATTAAGGAATGTAAATATGCTTTTGTAACTAGCTGTCAGATTTCATGAATGCATGAATGTGTGTTTTACTAGTCATTGCCGATGTACTTAGACGCTGTTTTAAGTTTCAGGCTAGTACATGCGTGTGATGATGGACAGTGTTGAGTTATCCACTGTGATAGTATTAAGGGACTCCTTGAGATTACTCGGGAGTGAGTTTTCCTAAAGAATTCAGTGAAACGGACGTTCTGGAAATGCCGCTACACAGGCGAGTGAGATCAAGCGTGCCGCACAGGCGGGCGCAACAATACTGGCAAGGTGGAGCCGCTGTCGGCTCTTGGGTCGCTGTCGGCTCTTGTGCCGCTGTCGGCATTCTTTGTACTTGCGAGTACGGAAGGCGGAGTTGTTTTTCTTCCCGGACAGCTGATGTGAAAAAATTCTGCTGTCAATATTTATGTTTTTGTCGCTCTACTGTATATTATTTTCTTGTTTAGCGTTAAGTGGACTCTCATCACGAGATAATAATTATGAAAAGGTTATATAGAATGTGTATTCTATGTAATTAATTATTAATTAATTTTGATATACCTGTTTTATGACCATGTACTCTAATTAATTTTGCAAATAGTATTCCATTTCTTATAGTGTTACGAATTTTAATGATTTTGGAATAGCTAAACCATTTTCTATGCTTTCTATGAATTTTAATATGTTGTCAACCTGTTTTATTTTGTGCAAGATGACAGAGTGGAATAAGATTAGGACTGTCTCCACTCAAATTTTATGGTCTAAAAAATTGATTTATGCTTAATTAGACGAATGCTAAATTTTGATGATGTTTTGAGCATATGCATTTCCGCTGTTTATTTTTTGGGACATTTTCTGAGTCTGTTTAGGTTACACGAACATCCTCAGACAATGTGGGGCACGTGTAACGCCGGAAATGCATATCCTCCTATTTCCATCTGTTGTACTGTAAGTTTTTTCCTTAATTTGTTACCTGTATATATGAGATTTCTGTGCCTTTATATATTGTAATTGTTTTACTATTTGTGTATATATATATATATATATATATATATATATATATATATATATATATATATATATGTATGCATTTATGTCGGTGTATAATTGGTTTGTTTCGTAAATATTATTTGTATTTTTACGCTGGGTCTTGCCTAGGGAAAACTGCTATCGAACGATTACATCGATAGGTCGTGTGAAGAATCAAAGTGTGTAGGATCTTTGGTAGTGTTAACTCTGCCGCGTGGAGCGCGGGCAGGGCAGTTGGAGTCTGGCTGGAGTAGCGAGTGGAGCAGGTGTGTGGTGTGACGCTCCCGCGAGTTGCCGCGCTTTCGGGGTTTAGCAGCATGTAATTGCGCTCGACTTGCGATGATAGTTTCTGACATGGTGTCGCGGACGGGAAACATTAGCTGGCGCACATCAAGAGCCCGTTTCGTCTGGTGACCGTGTTGAGAAGAACGCGCGCCATCATCCAGCTTCTGCAACAGCGACGGCCGACAATGAGTGACTGTCGCCACCTCCTCGATCGACGGCTTCAAACCTTCAATCAACCAACAAGGAAGACTAAAAGCACGTAAAGTTTCAGAACTGTATGGCAGACCTCAGCTTTTCAAATTGTTCCATTTGCCTCGCAAAATTACAGCAACTCAGCATGAACCTTTGTTGCTCATTGTCCCAATTGCATTACCGAGCAGGGTCCCTTCCTTTTCCGAAATGAAACCGAGTGTCGTTGAAATTCAGACGCCAGCATTAAAGTACTATCATTGCATTTCATTACTTTAGTTTCCAAGTGCAGTTAAAGCATAGCTGGCTACAATAGTTAGATTACACAAGCACAAATTAAGAGTGCGAGTTTTGTTAGCATATTTTAGCTTACCTGTGACTGCAGCTCAGCTTGGTACGTACTAAATTTTATTATTGTTAATTATTCAGAATCATTTAATTCAAGTTCAAAGTTAAATCTCTTGTTTCTAAATTGCGTAGAGTCAAGTTGCTTTTGAAATGATTGTTGAGGTAGTCCAAGACTAACCGTATTCTGCTGGATTTCGATGTGCTTCAGAAAGAAAGCTCACTATTAACTTCAGTCACTAAATTAACTTTCGATTTTCCGGTTTTATTAATTCTTTTGCTAAATTAAGTCAGAGTGTAGCGAAATTTATTACTTCTGACAAACTTTCAGTTTTCACACTACACGTGTCAACCTTCAGTTGCCACGCTTCTAGTGCTAATTATATGTGTAATAACCTTTCTTTTTCAGTTACTATAGTAATTGTCCTTAGGACTGGCGACCGTGATTTCCCCCAAATCTCAAATATCTAATTACCGCTAGTTAATTGTTGACGTAACGGCCGCTCATTTACTTTCTTTACTAACTGTACCCCTTTTCAAAATTAATTTCCACCAGTTTCATTTGCATTTTTCCTTTCATTTAGATGTAACCCTTTCCTCCCTCTTTACCGACAGATTAACTTCGGTGACGATTGCTTTCCCAAATTTCCCATTAGGTACCCGCGGTTTAATTTTTCACTCTCATTAAGGTCGATAAGTGAGGGGGAGGTTACAAACTCATTTCATCTTGGTATGTTCTTGATCGCAACTTCTTATGTGTATCGCAGTCTTTGAACTGCATTGTGAATATGTTGCTCTTATACAGTTTCACTTTTGCTCACTTCCATAATGTTGTGTGGAGTATATGATTCTGTTCTTTTTTTTTTTTTGTTTGATATAAAACAGAAGTTCGTTCGTCCTATGGGAGCCTTTATATTTTATGAAGTAACAGCTTTTTCATGAGATGAGAAAACATTTTATTTTCCAAGCACAGATCAAAAACTAACAAGAATAAACAACTAGTAACCAAGCCGACTACGGCAAAGATAAATATCTATCAGCTGCAGCTTTCACCCGCTGTTTTTGGCGCAGTGGATAAATGACGTCGCGACATCAGCCCCCCTCCTTTTGAAACCGGGTGCACCAGGTATGTTGGGAAACTTGCACCTGATTTTTCCACCAGCTCTCGTGAAAACATCTGGTGCAGACAATGGCTGCTCCTGTTCTGCACTTGCTGCTTCGTTGTCCTCTTCTGAAACCGAGGGCTCGGCGAGACTCTCTGCTGTTTCTTTGTCCTCCACGTTTGAGGGTGATTTTGCAGACCGAGGAAGGAGTGTACCCTCTTCGGTGTAAGCAGGTTTAAGCCGCTCAATTGAGACTGTCTCTTGTTTACCATCCTTATCGATTTTGAAGCTGTGGCTTCCTCTTGTGATTACCCTGTATGGTCCAGAGTAAGGCGAAACAAGCGGCGGGCGCACTGTATCATCCCTAAGCCACACGTGGGACGTTGCTTGCAGGTCTTTATGTACAAACACTCTCCGGTCTCCATTTCTGACAGGGTTAGTGGGTTTGATGTTTCTCATTCTAACGCTGAGTTGTCTCGCGAATTGCGTGCATAGCTCAGGGGCGAACGGCTGTGTAGATACTGGAACGATAAATTCTCCAGGAACCCCCAATTGCTCGCCATAAACCAATTCTGCGGAAGAGCATTGTAAGTCCTCCTTCACGGCCGTTCTCAATCCGAGTAGGACCAGCGGTAGTGCTTCAGGCCATGAAGTGGAACTACACATTAATGCAGCTTTGAGCGTGCGGTGTAGTCGTTCCACCATTCCATTACTAGATGGATGATAGCTTGTGGTGCGTAGGTGGTTGCACCCGCACAGTAGTAAAAGTTCATTGAAAAGTTGGCTTTCAAACTGCCTTCCGCGATCTGTTGTTATGTTTTGCGGAACGCCAAACCTGGAGAACCATGAATGCAACAGTGCTTTTGCAACCGACTCCGCAGAAATGTCTTGTATTACAACTACTTCTGGCCACCTGGTAAAACGATCAATGATTGTGAGCAAATAGCGTTGTTCTGAAGAGCATGATAGCGGGCCCACAATGTCCACATGTATATGTGAAAATCTTGCAGATGGCGTCAGGAAGTTAGCAATAGGTGCAAAGACATGTCTGCTGATTTTATTACGCTGGCATGTTAGGCATGCACGCGCCCATGCACGACAATCTTTTTGTATTCCAGGCCACACTACTTTGGAGGAAACTAACTTGGCTGTAGCTCGTACTCCTGGATGTGATAGGTTATGTAGTGCACTATAAATCTCCCGACGATATTGTTCTGGTATGTAAGGTCGCTCCTTTCCTTTTGCTACATCACACCAAATTCCGTCTGGAACATTTGGGACAAACACACGTCTGAGCCGCAGCGCAATTCTCTGTTCCTCTATTAGACGGCGCAAGAAAGGATCTTCTCGTTGTTTAGACGCTAACTCGGTCCAACGAATTGAATTTAAATTGGCACAATTCCTAGACAGGCAATCTGCGACCAGGTTGTCTTTTCCTGAAATGTGCCCGCATCTCGTGGTCGTGCGGTAGCGTTCTCGCTTCCCACGCCCGGGTTCCCGGGTTCGATTCCCGGCGGGGTCAGGGATTTTCTCTGCCTCGTGATGGCTGGGTGTTGTGTGCCGTCCTTAGGTTAGTTAGGTTTAAGTAGTTCTAAGTTCTAGGGGACTTATGACCACAGCAGTTGAGTCCCATAGTGCTCAGAGCCATTTTTTTCCTGAAATGTGACGCACATCAGTTGTTAACTGTGCAATGTACTCGACTTGCCTGCACTGACGTGGTGAATTGAGCTCTGTGTCTCGTTGAAATATAGCTACTAACGGCTTGTGATAGGTAAAAATTGCAAAGTGCCTCCCTTCGACAGACGTGCGAAAATGCTTTGTGGCTAAGTAAATAGCAAGCAACTCACGGTCAATAGCACTCCATTTTTGCTGCTGTCGAGTCAGGTTTTTAGAGAAAAATGCGAGCGGCTGCCATCTGCCATCAACTTCTTGCTGTAGCGCTGCACCCACTGCTGTTTGGCTCGCATCAACCATGAGCGCTAAAGGAGCGCTCAGTCTTGGATGTCCCAGTAGTGTTGCCCGAGAAAGACATTTCTTTAAGTCATGGAAAGCTGCTTCAGCATCTGGGCTCCATGGAATTTTACGATTTCCTGTTGTATTTTTAACTGCAAGTAACGTTGTGAGTGGCTCTTGGGCGGCAGCTAATTTAGGTACGTGACGTCTGTAATAGTTGAGCATGCCTAAAAATCTGCGAAGTCCTTTGTAAATTGTGGGAAAGGGGCATCTGTTGTACTGCTTCAACCCGCTCAGGCAAAGGTGACAGGCCTGCTGCTGAAATCAAATATCCCAGGAACTTAACCTCGCGATTTCCAAACGTGCACTTTGTTTCGTTAATAATTATGCCATACTCTGTCAGACGGCGGAAAAGCTGCCGCAGATGTTCGACATGCTGATATACAGAACCAGAGAATACTAAAATGTCGTCCATATAACAAAATACGAATGGTAATTCTCGAAGCACCTCATGCATGAATCTTTGCCATGTTTGGGCAGCGTTTCTGAGGCCAAATGGCATAAAATTGTACTCAAACAAACCGAATGGTGTGATAACTGCTGTTCTTTTAATGTCAGATGGAGCCATGGGAATCTGGGAAAATGCTTTGGCGCAATCAATCACACAAAATATTTTGGCATTGCTAATCGTACTGTTAAAATCAGTCACATTGGGTACTGGGTAGCGGTCGGGAATTGTGCGGGCATTGAGCGCCCTGTAGTCTCCACATACTCTCCATGAATTGTCTTTTTTACGGACAACGTGAATTGGAGATGCCCATGAACTATCAGACCTACTTACAATACCTGTTTTTACAAGTCTGTCGAACTCAGCTCGCGCCGCGAGCAGCTTCTCTGGAGGCAGACGCCGCGGGCGGAAGGCAACGGGTTGACCTTGTGTCGTGCTGATGTGGTGTTGAGTATTGTGTCTGCATTTCCTGGTTGCGTTGACGGGTTCGGTAAGTGCTGGAAAATCTTGAAGCAGTTTACGAAAAAGTGATTCCTCCGACAGTGCTCTGATATTGCCTACAGTATACGAATCGTTACGACTGTCGGGTGTCTTCTTGCGTGACGCACACGTGTGCGCCCCGCTTAGTTGCGGGTACGACATCGTATCACAATATCCCGACGCGAATGACGCGGTAGAGGAGCCGGAAATCTTCGTGCGGAAAGACACGGGCACATCGCACTGCACTTGAACCGACGCGGAAGACGCAGTAGGCAATATCCCTTCTGTGGGAACTGTCACCAAACGACGGTTAACCAGGTCGGGCATAAGTCGGTAGTTCCGTAAAAAGTCCGCTCCAATTATAGGACTCGGCACATCAGCAACCACAAAAGTCCATTTTGGATGGAAGTTGGAATTCAGATGTAATGCCAACCGTTTCTCACCATTCTGGAATTGAAACTTCCTGGCAGATTAAAACTGTGTGCCCGACCGAGACTCGAACTCGGGACCTTTGCCTTTCGCGGGCAAGTGCTCTACCAACTGAGCTACCGAAGCACGACTCACGCCCGGTGCTCACAGCTTTACTTCTGCCAGTACCTCGTCTCCTACCTTCCAAACTTTACAGAAGCTCTCCTGCGAACCTTGCAGAACTAGCACTCCTGAAAGAAAGGATATTGCGGAGACATGGCTTAGCCACAGCCTGGGGGATGTTTCCAGAATGAGATTTTCACTCTGCAGCGGAGTGTGCGCTGATATGAAACTTCCTGGCAGATTAAAACTGTGTACCCAACCGAGACTCGAACTCGGGACCTTTGCCTTTCGCGGGCAAGTGCTCTACCAACTTGCCCGCGAAAGGCAAAGGTCCCGAGTTCGAGTCTCGGTCGGGCACACAGTTTTAATCTGCCAGGAAGTTTCATATCAGCGCACACTCCGCTGCAGAGTGAAAATCTCATTCTGGAAGCATTCTGGAATTGTTTGCCGCAGTCAGCACATGTTGCGTTGTTGTCGTGAGTTTATCACCTCTCTTTCTTGGATACACACTGACTTCTGAACCTGTGTCAATCAGAAATTTCTCACCTGAAGAGAGGTCCAACACGAACAATCGGTGTGATTGGTTGACTGCAGATACCGTGGCGTTTTTACCTCTTTGAATCACGCTATGACTCGGGTGCCTATGTTGTTGTTGACGAACGTTAGCGCCCTTTAACGCCCGCCTTTTAAGTTTGGGTATCTGCAGGGTTGAATACATTGACGGGCAGTGTTACCGAAGCGTCTGTGGTACCAGCACCATTGATCCGTCAAATCCTGTTGGATAGCATCTCTTCGTCTTTTCCAACTGCGACTTCGCAGCTGCTGGTGGAGTGAAGTTACTTGCACGTTGAGTTTTGCCACTTGTGCTGCCAGTTGCTGTATGGTGGGTTCGGTCGATGAGTACTGCTGTTGGGAAGTATTATTGCATGTTCCTGGCTCACTGACGTCAGATTACATCACACTACACGTTCTTGGGCCTCTATCCTGGCTGTAGTTGAATTTGGAACACGCAGAAACTTCGGTTAAGGTGTTTGCGACGGTGTCTGCCTTTTTTGCTAAGACTTGCAATAGTAAGTTTGTTTCTGCTGCAATGACGGCACGGATGTTGGCAGGAAGTTTACGAAGCCATATTAGACGTAAAGACTCTTCAGGTAGGAGTTCCGGGCCGGCTAATGTACGTAAGGCTTTGAGTACTTGTGACGGAGTCTTGTCGCCCAAATCTTCGTATGCGAAAATTTTTTGTAGTCGCAAATCTGGTGACAACGTATAATGCTGTTTGAGAGCTTCCTTTAGCACAAAGTAATTTTGTTGCGACAAGGTTTCTTCTACTTGCTCTATCACTTCTAAATTTAGATGTGAAACCACTATATTAAATTTGTCGATGTTGTTAGACACCCCACGCTGCCGAATATGCATTCAGCCTGCGTAAACCAAAGCTGGGGGCGCGTCGGCCAGAACGCGGAAAGCTTAACATTTCCGTGTCGCGCGTAGGTACTCCCATCTTTTGCATTAACATCTGTCGTTCCGTTTTGTGGCGAATCAAAGGGCGTGGACCACGATCCTTGGTCGAACAGACTGTAGTCTTCAATCTTGATTCCACTGCCCCATGCTTATGTCTCTGAATTCATTATTCTCGTCGGTATATATATTTTCTTTATTCTTCTGCTACGATTTTTCTGGGTCACCACTATGGGAGCCTTTATATTTGATGAAGTAACAGCTTTTTCATGAGATGAGAAAACATTTTATTTTCCAAGCACAGATAAAAAACTAACAAGAATAAGCAAATCGTAACCAAGCCGACTACGGCAAAGATAAATATCTATCAGCTGCAGCTTTCACCCGCTGTTTTTGGCGCAGTGGATAAATGATGTCGCCACAGTCCCTTAATATGCTGTGAACTTACGTACATTTGTTCGTGCTTACGAATCCATGTGTGTATTTTGCTTTGAATGGTATTGCTTCATCCCACTGAGTATTATTTGCATTATTGGTGACAGAGTACATAGTAACTGTGACAGGTCTGTTATGCAGCAATAATATTCTACATAGAAATGCAGAGTTGTACATGGGATTGTCTGGTGTGGTATGAACGTATTTCCAAAATACTGAATGTTACGGTATTTAGTAAACTCTATTTTTACAGAATTTAGTTGTAGAGCCCATGATGAAAGCATGAGATTGTATATTATTTGCCTTTAAATTTTCATTGGTGTGAGAGTATGACTATAATCCTCTGGTGTCTGCTAAATCTGTCGTTTGTAATACCTGTTAATAACGTGTGAACGCATTTGATTAATTACTGTTGTATTTTTAGCATTTGCAAGGGAGAAAGCCTTAGCGACACAGACAACAAAGCATACACAGTGGCAAGAAGCGACATCATTCAAAGCACAAATACATACATCCCCCACCATGCCAAGGAGTGATACAGGGTGTGGTAGATAAGTAATGAGACTGGCCGCCGCGCGGCGCCCCAGTCGCTCGCAGGGCGGTCTCCACCTGTACGTCACGTGGTGGGGGATCTGAGCTAACAATAGAACCCGTTCGCAGTCGCGTCGGAGCTCTGGTGCAGTGAGGGTCGAGTTTCGCGTATTACATTGTTTGTGTGCCCGTGACACTTGTGAAAACGCTGAAGATGGATCGCTCGATAGAACAGCGGTATGCAATCAAATTTTGCTTTCGCTTGGGCAAAACTGCTTCGGAAACTTTTGCTATGATTACGGAGGCCTACAAAGAAGACTCCCTATCAAGAGCTCAAGTGTTCCGGTGGTTTAATGAATTTAAAAACGGGAGGGAATCCGTTGAAGACATGGAACGATCTGGACGCCCTTCAACGAGTCGTGTGGATGAAACGGTGGCCAAAGTGAAAGAACTCCTGGACTCCGACCGTCGTTTAAGTCTCAAAATGATCGCCGATGAGGTCTCCGTGAATAAATTTACGGTTCACCAAATTGTTACGCAAGATTTGATGATGAGGAAAGTTTGCGCAAAATTGGTTACCCGAGTGCTCACCGCCGAACAAAAGCAACAACGAGTGGACGTTTGCCGTGAGATGTTGAATGATTTGGAAAATAATCCACACTTTTTAGACAACGTAGTAACAGGCGACGAATCGTGGACATTCCAGTACGACCCGGAGACGAAAGCCCAGAGCTCGGAGTGGCACACACCGGCATCCCCGCGGCCGAAGAAAGCAAGAATGTCAAAGTCCCGCATCAAGACAATGCTGATTGCCTTTTTCGACAAGCGGGTGTTAATTCACAAAGAGTTTGTCCCTCAGGGGAAGACTGTCAATGCCGAATTCTACAAAGAAGTCCTTCAGCGATTGCACAGAGACGTCAAATGGAAGCAACAGGACCTTGCTCAACGCTGGCGTCTCCACCACGACAACGCTCCGGCGCACACAGCGTTCCTCGTGACCTCCTACTTGACCCAAATTGGTGTTGAAGTTTTGCCACAGCCACCATACAGCCCTGACTTGAGTTCTCCTGATTTCTTCCTATTTCCGAAGGTCAAAAGATGCCTGAAGGGTCATCGTTTCGACGATATTCCGAACATCCAACGTGCTGTCATGAAGGCACTAACTGGGATAACTCAAACGGACTACAGTGGGGCCTATGAAGCTTGGAAAACGCGCTGGCAACGTTGTGTCGACGCCCAAGGCGAGTACGTTGAAGAATATTAACGTTTTGTACAAATTGGATCAATAAATTTATTTTTCTAGACTGAGTCTCATCACTTATCTACCACACCCTGTAAGTAGAATACCAGTTCTCTCAAATACAGCTAACATGGAACTCTCCGTTAAATTAGAGGAAGTAAGGAAAAAAGAAGTGACCTAAAATAAAGTGGAATAAAAACAGCATGCCTACAATGCATTTAAACAGAGCTGTTCACATGTGGATTTGTAAGCAGGAACAAATGTACATACGTTCACAACACACTAAGGGACGAAAGCAGGTTCTGTTTTATATCAAATAAAACCAAGTATGGAATCATGTACTCCATACAATATTACAGAGGCGAACAAAAGTGAAGTAGAATACGAGAAACATATTCACAATGCAATTCAAACAGTGCAATACCCGAAATCGTAATCAGGAACACAATGCGATGAAATGTGCTTCTGTGTCATGTAAGATAATTTTGAGTTTTTGACATGTACTAAGGTGCAATTACTTCTTCTTGATAATGGCGACATGGTAGAAACAGCAATACTGGGTTTTAGAAATAACTAATTTCACAGTAAAAAGGCGGTCATGGTGTCATTAACAAAATGTTACGTGACTGCTAACCACAGCTAAGAAAATTTAATCTTAGTGTTTGAGATTTCTCGAATGTACGTATTACCTTGCTAGATCACAAAATCCTTTCGGTTTCCATGCAGGCACTTCACTATTGGACTATGGGGCCCACTCATAAAGTGTAAACGGAAAACATTGTCATTACGAATTAAAAACACAGGTTTTCGCACCATGTTTTTTGATGGTCGAAGCTCACTTCCAGGCCACATGGAGCGCTGCTGTCGTTCTGCGCTTCCATATCGTAATATGGACTTTGAACTACTTATAGTTCGGTTTTCTTTGTTGTGAACGACGCTGGTCGTGGCAAATGTGGTAAAATGAACTCTGGGCGCTGAAAATGGCATGGATACTTGGATCACCATTATATTGATTTTAAATGAGGAAGTCATTTCTTTACATGAGTTTCCAATACTTATGAAGTCACTGACACAGTACTGCGAGGGTGTTGTCTATAAATGCGCCAGCAGCACACAGTTTATTGCGGACGTCGAGAGTGCTCCGAACTTCTCCACAGGTAACAAGGGAAACTCCCCATTGCACACCCCTCAGATTTAGTAGTAAGGCGTCCCATTGGTTAGCCCATCAAAAACTGAATACAAATCAAGGATGAAAACAAGAAGAAGGTTCACTGAAATGTGAAAAAAAAGCAAAATAAAAATCGTGAACGGTCCAAGCCCAAGATTTGCAACATCGAGCTCATTTGGCGAGCCACGCCATTGTGGTTATGTGGTAATCGTGTTGGATTGCGAGGGTCAGTGATCCGTGTTCGAATCTGCCTCATGCCCCACTTTTTTTCCCTCACAAAATTATCAACTGTCTGTCCCCTCATTGACGTGTCTGTATTCATAGTTGTGTGTATGTTGTAGTGTAAAGTTCGTTTGCAACAGAGAGGTGTAAGGAGGGGACCTACCTATTTGTTCTACACAAATACCACATGTTATGACCCTTGCTTTCCGTTTTGAATTTTGAGTCTTGAATTCCGTCGTTGTAATATAGTTCATAACCGTTTATATGTTGTTTCCATTTCTGCGCAACATTTCGCCTGTCTCACTATTCATCACATTTGCTTGGGGCAGTAATATATTCTTATCACATGAACATAACCAGTGTATAGTATGAGAATTGCCAAGCGTACAGAAGGAGGACAGTCACGCCAATGACCTGACGGACAGTTAATAACTTTGTGAAAAAAGGACCATGAGGTAGATCTGAAGACAGATCTCCTACTTAGCAGTCCAACACCATAATCCCACAACGACAGCGAGTGGTTCTTCCAGTTCGCTCGAGATTGCAAATCTTTAGCATGGACTATTCACTGTTTCTATTTTGCTTCTTTTTCCGTAGTTCAGTATACCTTCTTCTTGTTTTCATGCCTGATTTGTGTCCACTTTTTGAAGGGCTATCCACTGGGCCATGTTACAACTAAATCTGAGGGGGGAGTTTCCCTTGTAGGTGAAACTTTGCAGTCAGTTCGATCTCTGAATTCAAGAGCTCGGTAAAAAAAGCGATTAACTCCACCTTTTTCCATAAACCGCTTTTTAATGCTGTATAAAGAAAAGCTATTCCGCTTCCTTCTGCAAAAGGACGTACCATGTACTCATATACCAAACTCTATAAGCTGTAGAACCTTATCCCTTATGTCCAGTTTTTCTGAAATGGTTATCGTATGTTTGTCTGCACTTGCGCATCACAGCTACCGATTTACGTCCCATTCAAGTAAATCCTTTGTAGTGCGTCGCCTTTTTTGAGTGAATCTCAACTTCCTTATTGAGTGAGCAGTTAAATTTATTTTTCCTCTAACTTTTTGTTTCTTATTGTTTCTTGCCCTGTAGGAGGTTAAATCGATAAATAAATCGTACTATTTCACAATGTAAGATAATATTTTCTGTTAATACTTTGCATTATTTTTGCCATTGTAACAAAAAAATCACATTTTCTTGATATACGTTATTCCACAATACTCTTTTACAGGATACGCAACGTTCTTACACAGTAAGCTACATTAAAATTAAGATAACCTTCCAAGTGTTGTAAAATATGCTAAATCCTTCTTGCTATTTCTTAGTACGTAATGTATCACTTGATAATACATGATAAAACGTATAAATAAATAGTACCAAAAGAGAAAAACAATTACTTTTGCTTCCTGAAAAAATATGAAATTATGATACACAAAATTCTTCGAGTGAGGTGTTCAGATCTCTCCAAGGAATTACGTACTGGAAAACTACAGTGCCTCAGGCTGAAAGGTTGTTTTGAAGAATATGAGATCGGAAGAAATCGTTAAAAGTATGATAACAGATACGAAAATGTTTGGTGACAGAAGTATATCTCATTCGGATTTTCAGAAAGAAAAGAAAATCTGTTCAGGAGATCGAAGACACAATTTACCGAAGAGTTTAACGATTGAACTATTGAAGGAGAACGCACCTGTAAGTGAAATATTTTCTACCTTATTGTTGACACTGCTGTGTCTTCTCTTTCATCAACACTTTCTCAAGAAAGAATGTCTGGAAAGTTCAACGTTAGTCTTTGTTAGCGATATATTTAAGGTAACAAACGCAACTTCTGTTTCGAAAAATTTTATTTATTTAAAAACTAGAAAATTTTCACTTTCTAGTTTTTTATGTAAGGGAGAAACTGTAAGTACATTTAGCGTACTGAACAACCGTACGAATTATTCATAATTTTATTAATGCAATTTTTGTCTTTCGGTCCACACACAATTTTTTGTCGTCCTGTTCTTCTAAATACTCTAAACGTTTGGTCATATTAACAATTGTTAACTACTTTCATGGAAAATTTTCTTATATCTATTTACTTACTCGTGGACTATCTTCACATTTGAAATCCAACTTAGATAGTTACAATTGTATTATGTTTAATACGACAGTATAAAATTAGATTTTTTTTTTTGTATTTCTGACCCACACATGCCTCTGAATGTACCTACACGAATACATCATTGTGCGACACACATTTCAAGAGATGCGTCATAAAGAGTGAGATGCGTGAAAAAATGCTGCGTCGTGCACAAAGCTTTAATACGTTTATTCCTTACTACTAAGACACTCGTAGAGTTGAGTCAACCTGAGGCAATCCCTGACGCCTGGCAGGACTTTTGACAGCTTCCAGCTGCAAAGCGCAAACAGCTGTAAGCGAATACAATCACTTTCTATAGAGCTATTAACATTCGTTGTCATAGACACGTTTACAAAATCGTGTTGTACACACGCGAAGTAGCTGCGCCCAGCGTACATAAGCTCTCTGGATACTACACTACCCACACAGTTCATTCTTTTGATTTTGCTTAGAATAGAGACATGCAAAAATGAATACCCAGGCAGGGGCGGGTTTGGAAACGTCAGAAAATCCCACCTCTATATAAGTGGTCCCAGTGTGGGCCCAGTGATATCCATCTCTACAAGATTATAGAGCCACGTGTTACGTTGTAAGCCTGAGAGAAAACACAAAAAAAGAATGCTGTACTACAGACCTTACATAGGTCAGATTGTTCTACTACTTTGCAGCACCTCTTCCCTTTCCGTACTGTGTTTCTGTCCTCCAGCTATTCTTTTTCCCCTCCCTTAGGGAACATGTTTTGGATATTTTCGGAAATGCGTTCTGAAGTTCCAGTAGCTCGATTTCGGAACAATCCCTCGTCTACTTTTTCCCTCTTCCTTCACTGTCCCTCTCCTCCCCTTCCTCCAATTTGGCATTTGAGGTCTCTCTTCGTTTCTTCTCCCCCCCCCCCAACTCCTCCCTCCCCAGTGTGTTCCTGAAGGCAAGACCACGCGTTTGAGTCGTAATAGGTGACTCGGTAACACATAAGTCCCAGTCCTGGGTCGACAGGTGGGGTTCGCATGCACCCCCTAGTGCAGGCTGGGCCCAGGGAGGGCTGATTGGCTGAGCTGTTACCTGCCCAGCTGTCATCTGGTCCTTCTGTCTGGAGTTCAGGAGGTGTGACCAGAGGTGTAAGCCATCATGTAACGAGGGTGAGTCCCCCCCTCTGAGGGGGCCCCCAATCAGAAGGAGTGCACCATCAGAGATGCTGGCAATCATGGGGGATTTTCTCACAATGAACCAATCGTCTTCATCTCAGTCTACGTCTACTAAACATAAACAGAATGAGACTAAAAATACGACTCTCTCAATTGCACCTCGGTTCCTCATGGTGTCACATACCGAAGGAGGTTAGTCTTTTGCAACAGTTTGTCCGTTTATTATTCAGAAAGGTGTTGATGCAGTTGCTATGAAATCCTGCTCTCAGTTACGCAATGGGAATTTGCGTCTTGATACCAATTGTGATTTTAATGCGCAACAACTGCTTACAGCTGCACACATCCATGACTACCCTGTTCATGTCGAGGCCCATCGTATGATGAGTTCTTCACAGGATGTTATTTACACTCAGTGGCTTGATGGTCTGACCTAGTGGGAAACCCAAAATTATCTCTCTGATCAGGGCATCACTGCATCCCATGAAGTAATAAAAAAGGTTCATGTAAACTTAGTGACTACACTCACTCTTTTTCTCATATTTGATTGAGTAGTGCTTCTGTCGAAGCCGGCCGCGGTGGTCTCGCGGTTCTAGGCGCGCAGTCCGGAACCGTGCGACTGCCACGGTCGCAGGTTCGAATCCTGCCTCGGGTATGGATGTGTGTGATGTCCTTAGGTTAGTTAGGTTTAAGTAGTTCTAAGTTCTAGGGGACTGATGACCACAGCAGTTGAGTCCCATAGTGCTCAGAGCCATTTGAACCATTTGCTTCTGTCGAAAATTAAGGCAAGCTATGAACTCATCACAGTCTGACTGTGTGTTCGAAACCCGATGAGCTGCAATCAGTATCAAAGTTCTAACCACACTCAAGTGGCCTGTCCTGTCAAAAACGCCCAAATGTGTTACTTGTGGTAGAGAGGCTCACGAGGGCTGTTGCCCACCTCCTTCTTCACGCTGTATCGGTTGTAATGGCGACGATGCCACGTCATCCCTTCAGTGTCCCGTGTACCTCGATGAGTCCAGGAGATCCGAGTGAAGGAAAAAGTACCTTAACCTGTCGCTCTAAAACTGTTGGCTCGTTGAAAGCCCTTCATTTTACCATCCAGCACTTATACGAGTAGTACTCTTCTTGCTACACCTCACTCCACAAAGGACATGGCCACACAGACATGCGACCTCCATTTCAGTACTGCAGTTGTGAAATCATCCAGTATCACGATAGCACCTCCACATCCTTCTCCTACAGCTGCGCAGTAGGCCACCAAATCTCTGCCCCTGGCAGCGAAATACCCTGCTACACAACTCGCAGGCTGGAAACGTCAAAAGTAACGCCGCTGTGAAGACTTTTTACGCCCATCCAGTGAACAAACGTATGAGTTTTCTTCTGCCAACTGTAAAGGCTCTAAGAAATCGAACAAGTGCAAATGATCTTCTCCTTCTCGGAGATCCTCTTCAACAATGTCGCCGCGTAATATCCTCATCCAGCCGCGCCTCCATTACGATGGTGCGCAGCGCCTACCATTTTACTGCCTTGGAGTCTGCAGACCAGTCCAGGGAGAATGCGCACACCTCCATAGAACAATATCCTCCAGCCTCTGCGTCCTGCTTCAGTGGGTCTTCGAAGGCTGGCTGGTACTCGCCAGCCTTCGAGGTGACTGCCCTTCATTTGTTCCATCCTTCCAATTCTCCACTAATTCTTCTCCAATGGAACATTCGTGGCATTATATCCAACGCAAATGAATTACAGCTGCTCTCGGAATCACAGCGTTCGGTTTCTTTCTGCCTCCAGGAAATGAAATTGCATCATCGTGACGACTTTGACCTCCTGCATTTCTTTGTGGTCTGCTTTGACCTTCTCCCTGAGGGCCGCATCCCGTCTCATGCAGAGTCATACTGCTCATTTAGGATGACGTCCATAGCCAGTTCATCCAATTGAACTCCTGGCTGCAAACTGTTGCAGTCCTCATTTTCCTCCCACATTTCACCTTTTCTCTTTGTAACGTCTACAGCACTTTTTCATTCGCTGTCACCAAGACAGACGTACTGCAACTTATTCGTCAGCGCCCTCATTCCTTTTTACTGCTTGGTGACGCCCACCATGTCCTTTAGGCTCTTCGAGAACCTGTCTAAGAGGTTCCCTCTTGGCTGACCTTCTCAATCAACTCAGCCTCATCTGTTTTAACACTGGAGCACACATGTTCATTTCAGATTCCACACACACCTATTCCCATTTGGACCTCTCGTTCTGCACTGCCCAGCTTTCCTGTTGTCTAAAGTGGTCCATTCTCTCTCACACACACTCAGGCGACCATTTCCTGTGCGCTATTCATTTGCTGACTCCTAACCCAGCTGCATGTAAACCCAATTGGCAACTTTATAAGGCCCACTATATGCTTTATTTCTCCCTGGCGATCTTCAACGAACAACATTTTCCAGGCTGTGGTGACGAGCTAGAGTTCCTTACAAATGTCATCCTTACTGCCGCAGAATGCATCGTATCTCGCACTTCTTTATCGCGCTGTTCCCGGTCCCCTGGTGGTCTAAGGTGAGCCGCGATGCGATTGCGCTTGGAGACGTGCCATCTGCATTTTTAACCGTCATCCTACGATGGCAAACTGTATTTGTTATAAAAGGTTGCATGCACAGTACCGTCGCATTCTTCTGGATAATAAAAAACTATCTGGATTTCCTTTATTAGTTCTTTTATCAACTTCACTGCCCCTTGTGGCATGTGGGACTGATTTGCAATCCCTAGTTTCTGGACAGACCTTAGCAGATGATGTCACTGTGCACCCTATTGCTATCTCCAACACCTTGAGCCGCTATTTTGCGGAGATATCGAGCTCCACCCAGTATTACCCTGCCTTGCTCCCTCAGAAACGAGTGGAGGAGGCTTGGGTGATATCCTTCTATTTTCAGAATGGTGAATGCTACAGTGCCGCCATTACTATGAGGGAGCTTGACCATGCTCTCACCTCATCCCGGTCTTCCGCCCCACGGCCAGATGACGTTCACATTCAGATGTTGTGGCACCTTTCTCTTATGGGAGAGCACTTTGTCCTTCCATACGTAGAATCGGATTTGGGCAGATGGCATGTTTCTCAGACTCTGGTGTGGAGCCACTGCTATACCCATATATATGCCTGATAAGGGAAAACACCTTCCTTCTAGCTACCGCCCCAGTTCTCTCACCAGCCGTGTATGCAAGGAGCTGGAATGTATGATTTATGACCAGCTGGTAAGGTGGCGCGATTCTCGCAATCTACTAATCGTTGCACGATGTGGATTTCTTGTGTGCCGTTCTGTAGTTGGTCATCTTATCACTTTGTCAACCCGTATAACGAACGGTGCTCTGCGGAAATAATAGACTGTGGTCGTGTTTCCCATTTCCTTCAGGCATTTTTCAAAGACCGAGTCCTGAGGGTAAGTGCGGGCTGGCACATCTTTGTGCAGGAGAATGGGGTGCCTCAAGGCTCCGCCTTGAATGTTGTCCTCTATGCTATAGCCATTAACCCTATTATGGATTATCTCGCGCTAGGTATTTCGGCACTCTTTTCGTCGACGACATTGTGATCCATTGCAGTTCTCCACGGACTTGTCTCCTTTGAAAGGAGTCTATTGGGGCACACGTGTGTGTGGCACACGAGTGTGATAATAATATTAATGTAAACGAGGGTGAAACTAGTGTATGATAAACGATGTATGTCTCTGGCAGGCTTTATAACACGGATCGCCGACTGTGCACGACCGCAGAGCCGATGACTGCTTCAGGTCAGAGACTTAGTGTTGGAATAAGAGAGCGCTGGGCGCACAGTTATAGGGAGTTGTCTGTAACCAGTTGTCTGTAAGCGAAAGGAGATGGAGTAGGCAGTTTTTGTGGTGCGCTCTGTGAAGTCACCAAGTGTTAGATTAATGTAGGAATTACGAGAACATGGAAGCAGAAGTCTTCATGGAAGCAAGATAAAGACGTTAAATAATTATCATTTTCGTTTTGCCAGCGCGTTAGAATAGATGAGTTGGCTGATAATTTGTAATTGTTGAGTAACCCCAGAATGTACGAAAACTGACTGTAATGTTTCAAAGATTTGTTAACAGAGCTATATGTAATTTGATGATTTCATTGATGTTGGCTTAGTGAGGTTAGATAATAATTTCTGCATAAATCTCATTGTTCGTAAATCTATTAGTAAATATGATGTATTTTTCTGACTAATGTAACTTCAGTTGTCAGTTGTTTTTCAAAAGACAAACTTAACTTGCAATATAATTTTGCTAAAAACAACTCAACGTTAGTAATTCACCACAATCAGTACCGCCTCCCTGTCCAGGTCATATGTTTTCCGTTATCAGCCAAAAGAATTTCATGGGCATTTCAAAGTATTATGGCGAGCATTGCACACCGTTGAGCCTGTAGCTAGCATTTTATTTTTTGATATGTGACCAGAATATATCGTGCTCCACCGTTGCTGCTCTTAGAGTTAAGACAATTTCAATTTTTGTATGCACTTTCCATCATTCAATATATTCCACGCAAAGCAGAATAATTTTACTAAGTATCCAAAAGATAAACACACCTCAAAAAAAGTGTTGCATCACCTCAATTACAAGTTCACGTGAACACTGATGCTGAATGTGCATATTGCTTCAATGATTCAGTCCCTCGGACTGTTCGTAGGCGTCGCTCAACCCGCACAAAAAAGTAAACAACCGTGCACGCACAGTGCCTATGTGACAGAGTGGGTAAGACTGTCAATCAGTTCCAGTCGTAACACCAGGAAGGAAGTACACTACTCGTGTGATCTGTGGTTCTGCCACGCCAAGAAGATCAGTTCTGAAGTTTGATCGCATCCTCATTGTTATGTTGTGTCAGGAATGGCTCTCATCGAAGCAAGTTTTGAGATGTGTCGGAGTGAACCGAAACAATGTTGTTCGGACATAAAGGAGGTACAGAGATGTAGGAACTGTTGATACTTGCCTCGTTCTGCCCATCCGAAGGCTACTACAGTAGCTGATACCACTACTTGCAGATTTCAGCTTGGAGGAATCATGAGAGGAATATCACCCTTCCGTATAATGATTTTCGTACAGCCACGGAACATCGTGTTTTGACTAAAACTGTACAAAATAAGCTGCTTGACATGTAACTTCACTCCTGATGTCTTCGTCGAGGTCCTACTTTGACACCTAGGTATCGCGCAGCGCGGTACAGATGGGCCTGATAACAAGCTGAACGGACTCGTCAGAACTGGCATCGAGTTCTATTGGTAGATGAGATCCACATGTGCCTTCGGCCACACAATCATCAGAGACGTTTTTGGAGGCAGTCTGGTCAGCCTGGTCATTGTCCAATGAGTGCAGCAAGGTGATTGTTCCCTGATGTTTTAGGGTGACATTATGTGGGACCAACATAGACCACTGGTGGTCATTGAAGGCAATCAAACAACTATACGATACAGGGATGACATCCTCCATCATATATTGCTACCGTATCGGCAGCATTTTCGAAAGGGATTCGTCTTAATGGGCAAGAATTCTCGTGCTCATTATGCACATCTTGTGAATGTGTTCCTTCATCACAATGAAATCGCTAGATTAGAACCGCCAGTATGTTCTCCAGAAGTGAACCCTATTGAACTTGCCTGAGATACATTGTAAAAGGCTGTTTTCGGGCAAGATGATCCACCAAATGATCTGACAGATTTACACCAAATTGCTGTCGAGGAGTGGGACAATCTGGGCCAACAGTGCCTTGATATCTAGTGGACAATATGCCGTAATGAATACAGACATGAATCAATGCGAGAGGACGTGTTAACGAGTGTTAGAGGTACTGGTGTCTGCTGCAATCTGGAACAGAAATTCAGAAAGTCTAGACTATTATTGTAAAACTTGCAATTTTTTTGTTTTCATGAGCAACGACGACAGCTGAAATGTTCTTTTTCTATACCGCTATTCCGTTTTTATGTAAAGGGTCAGGAACTCCTAGAACTGTGGTGATGCAACACTTTTTTGATGTGTGTATTTTTAAAAGAAAGTTACACCTTGTGCAGCGTCTTCAGCGATGTTTCGATCGTCTTTACTCTTGGAGCATCGACAATGGCTTTCCCTATCCCTTGGACAAAACAGTTTGTAAGAACTTCTACCGGCGCAGTGGATTTCTTTCATCACCTTTACATCCTGGGCCTTTTGCTCTTATGTTCGCTGAAACTACGAATTTCCTGGGTCTCACGCTTGGGTCCTCCCACATGTCTTACCTGGCCACATGCTCTATGGGCGTTTCGTTTATTCATCTTCAAGCCGATCCATTTTACGCTATCTTAACACAATCCGCCATCATGGAATACATTTGGCCACTGGCGCCTCTTACACAAGCCTTTTTAAAAGTCTCTATGTAGGAGATGCCGAATTACCAATGTCATACTGGCGTGATGTCCACGTCAGCGATATGCACGCCATTTGTCTGCCACAGCTGACTACCCACATTATGACCGCTTTTTCGATGACTCCCTTGACAGCCAGTATAGGGCGCGCCCTTTCTCTGTTACCTCCAGGAGTTCGCTTTCGCTTCACGCTACCTGCCACGTTCGCAAGGGGTGTGAACCCTTCACAGCGTTGGCTTCATCCAGCAGCCCATGCCCATCTTGGACTTCATTCGCTTGCCAAGGGTACTACTCCGGATTCGATCATCGTTGTAAGTTTCTCGACCTTCGCATACAACTTAGCAACAGCACCTTCATGTACACTGATGGCTCTAAGATCGACTGTGCCGTCGGGTATGCTTCGTCATTGGCAACGACAACTGTCGGCTTCCAGAACACTGCTCGACTTTTACAGCAGAACTCTTCGTCCTCTATTAGGCCATCCATTACTCCGGCGACACATGCTTTTTAATTGTGTCATATGCTCCGATTCTTTCAATGCCCTTCAGAGCCCCTGAACGCTATATACAGGTCATCTTTTAGGGCGCTGGGTCCAACAAAGCTTCCAGTTGCTCGCTGTTGAGGGAGCCACCGTGATGTTCATGTGTGTTCCTGGTCACGTCGCTCTGACAGGGAATGAGACCAGTGACGCTGCTGCCAAGGCTGCAGTCCTCCTACCCCGCCCTGCTAGCTCTTCCTTTCCTTCGGATGATCTCCATATTGCCGCCTGTCGGCAGACGGTGTCACTTCGGCATCACCACTGGTCTTCTCTTCATGGGAACAAGCTCTGGGGAATGAAACCTCTCCCAAAGGCTTGGCCGAACTCCTCTCGGCCCTCTCTTCGCGAATAGATCATTTTAGCTCGATTGCGTATTGGACACTGTCTTTTTAGCTGTCGCCATTTGTTGTGATCCCACACCACTTTGTGCTCATTGTCATCAACATTTCACGGTTCGCCTTTTCCTGACCCCATGCGCATTTCTTAACCTCTTACGTTCGAGTGTATGTTTGCCGTTCGAGTTATCGGCCGTTTTAAGGAATGACACGCTGGTTACCAATCGCGTTTTACCTTTTATCCATCGTAGCAATAAGGCGAAGGACACTTAACCTTTGGTTAGGGACCTCCGCTGTCTCTATGGGGTATTTTGTGGACCTTTTTCCAAGAGGAAGTCCTTGTTTTTAGCTCTCTTTCCTTCCGTCGATTAGTCTTAACATATAGTCGCTTTTCATTTTTTTTTACTTATTGGTGTTCTAAAGCTATGATATGGGCGCTATGACCTAATTTGCTTTTGCATCCAAAAGAAAAAAAAATTATCAAATTGAGACTAGGGCCTGAATATCAGTGCGACTGCAACGATACTCCCACAGAGAATATTACCATCAAAAAATACAGCTCATAAACAATGTGACACTGCTAAGAATATGGTATCTAACATACATATTTCCAGTTCCAGCGGGAATAGCACGTATGATAGAAACTCCTCACAATGTACTATGAAAGGGAGGATTCCAGCTAGTAAACGTCAGCGAAAATGTAATGTCGTCTTCCAGTGAAGTAATCTTCATCATCGTCAACACCTTCAAAGCAGCTTTACGAGCTGTATCATCAACGAGTCGGAGCCACCAAACTGAGAACCGCCAACTGATTCCAAGATACAGCTCCAGGTGGGTGTAACGGAAAATAATAAACGCTAAAATGAAGATTTGGCCCTGTCTGACTACCCCCTGAAGCACATCTTAGGATCTCTTAAGTCTGTAAATTACAATCTAAACATAAATGAATGATGGAGGCAGCTAATCCTACTTAATGATAAACGCTGTTCCTGCTTATATATTTATTGTAGATTTTAAAAAAAACCTTTATATTGCAAAGTTTACATTTCCTAAGTAAAATTACTAATCAATTGCCCAACTCTGCCCCTTATTATAACTGCGCGAACTAATATCAATAACACGAAATGACTGATATCAACCACGAACCAAACACTAGAAGACACTACTTTCAAAGATGACCTACGGTGGTGTGGAACCTTAGTGGAAATAAACTTACGTGATCACAGCTGTTTGGCTCTTATAGCCCTAATAAGCCGAAGCAATTTGCGATATTACCGTATGTACAGCGTCTGGTGCGTTCAAGTGATGGTTGTCGTACTCGTCTGCAACGATGGAAGAACTCCAGCCACAGGTAAACTCTTTCAAACACTAGGACGGCAGGAGGCGGTCCTCTGACTAATATACTCTAATACTGTCTTCTCCTTTCTGTGTTCTACAGACGACAAACGCCAACTCCCAGCCACAAGGACGGAGTTCAGATAACGTCTCAACGTAAGTATAGGCAGAGGAAGTGCTCTCAATTACTGAACACTGCGTACTCAACGACTTCCAACCCAGAGGTGAAGTCCAGAATCGTATAGGTTCGCAACAGTACAGTGCCTAACTGTTCTAACTATAAACTCTCCTGAGAGCAAAGACAGCAAGTCCGTCTGTAACAACGAAGCTGATATCGAGCGACTGTCACACACGGGCGATCACAACGGAAGACCTCGTCTCTCCACCGCTGACTTTCCAGCAAGGCTCAGCTCCCCACCATTGTCATTCCGAAATCGAATCATATTCCCGAAACCACGGAATATTCTCCCTCCCTATAGATTCTTCCGAACGCCGACCAACCATATTTTAGTCTTTCGTCGTCCAGCGCGGAAAGTTTGCGAGGAAAAACCTATACTCGTACAATGGTACGCTTCTGAGTAAAAATCCTTGGAAATAACCCAGCCTGCGTGGTTTCCTAGGTGCCGCTTCTTCGTTCTTCTCACCAGCGTCAAAAATTTGCAAAGTTCGGAAGTATTATCCGGTTATCCTTCTGCCCCTACTACAACAGCCGCCGCCCGTCACCCTGTTGAGCTCCAGCGCTCAGGTGTCATAATGTCCGTCTAGCTACTTCCTGTGTTTAAGGAGGACCAACAGCTGTGCGGGCCTCCCACCCAGGGCTTGAGTTCTGCCTGCCGTTTCATCTCCACTGGCGTTCCAACCCCTACTAGTATAGGCAATCATTCATTACGCCGTTTTTATAATAAAGACACTCCATTAACTTTCATGCAATAAGCGTTAACAATTATTTACAAGGCGTACGTGACAGGGTCAGTCTCCTTTAAATATTCATATATACGACGTACCACCTACCAAATGATATCTAATTTTGATTGTAGTTCACAGCAAAGTATGTGGATGAGTGCTTGTCAGGTGCGAAATTACAGCCACCTTACATGATCTAAACCACATGAATCCCCATCTTAGAAACCTCCCATCATTCTTCGAAGAGTACAGTTATACAGAACAATCAATCGCAGCAAATCCAACAACAAGGAAGATACAGAATGGCATAAACGAACAGTACACGAGCAAAGTTGAAACTGAGAATAAATTCAAGAACTAGAACAAACCCACTAATCAATTCAAATGCACCAGTCCTGTGGCACTGGTTTATCCACCAACAGATTCCCACAAACAGCAAATTACACAAAATAGGACTTACCCCCTCGCCAATTACAACGTAGAGTATACAGCATGTCACCGCTTAATATGATGTGAGAAGCCTGAACTTTAGCAGTAGACCAGACAAAAACTTGCAACCATAACGTGTACCTGGCCATCGACATACGGTTCAGGAGACATTCGATTTCTTTTATCCAAAAATGAAGGAAGCACAGTGAATTCTTTCTCCTAACCCTGGTTGTATATTTTACTTTTCAGGTAACAAGACAACCGAACATTTCTTGTGTTATTTGACAATGGAGCAACACCAATTGCTACAATGCGCGAAGTACGAAGGTAACTTTGCCAGATTTCCGACCACTGTACTACCATAATAACCCACGCTGCTGAACAGAGGTATTCGTTTCATACCCGCTTCTAGAACGAAGTTTTTACTAGTTTCAGTTCTTCTCAAGAAAGAAGTATTTCACCCTTCTGTTTTCCTTGCTGAAGAGCATACCCACAACAGCAGAGGTGCCAGGATTTATTTATTCGTACGGCAACACATTTGATTTCCGAAGAATATCCTTTTTACGAGTGGAAATTAAATCTTTGTTTTAAAAAAAGGAAGAAACTTTCTTAGGTTCACAGAAGGAGACATTTAATTTCAAGTCTTACTTCAGAAAGACTAAGAATCAATAAAACAATGAAGCTAGCAGCAGGAGGCAGAGCAGGAAAGCCAGTGGATGGGATAAAAGGCGAAATGGGAGGCCCAATTAAAAAAAAAATAGTGTAAAATAGCATTGCCGCTGTAGGTAAGATAGCGGGTTAGAGTAGTGGGTCGGCACGGTTTCAAACAGCCAGGACGTTTCACCTTCTATTTTTTTTTCTTTTCTGTCTTGTTGTTGGTTTTGGGAGAACTGATCTTTTTAATGAAGATATGTTTATCTTAAAATTGGTCAGTTGTACTTCGTTAAATGTATAACAAATGGAACTTCCTCTTTGCCTTAAAGCGATAGGTTTTCAGTCGAATACTTGGACTGGTTTTATATATTCGAATAAATTTTTTCCAGTAATTTGCTACTCACTTGTTTCATATCGCTCGACATTGTGCCACTGCGGAATTCACACTACAACTTTTGTTTGCTTGTACAAGCCTACACATTGACGGTTCAGACGCTCGAGAGTGTTCACGTTGGTACGCTTGCACGAGCTTCCGCGACAAAAAATTGTTCAAGCCTCAAAAATGTAGAACAGTTCTAATACTGGCCCAAAATTACGTTACAGACGGTTAGGTGTGTATGCTCAAAGTGCTCGATCATATACAGGCTGCAGTTACATGTGTAGACATCTTTAGAGGACATCAACGAGTGTCTTTGCTCAGCCACAATGTTTGGCACCTTCGTGTAATGCACGATCTTTGATTTCTCCTGGTGACGTGGCCATACGGTGGTCGGCGTTGACCATCACTGTGCAGTAAACAGCAGGCAGGCAGACGGAGCGGGTCTGATCGCCAGCGCCGCCCACCAGACGCAGCAGACATGGAGTACGCACTTCAGGAAATGGAGGGTGAGCAGGCTTCTGTAGAGTCAAAAGCCGCAGGATGCGCGTCATTGCAGAATTTTCAACGTCACTGCTTAAGTCCTTAATTGTGTTTTCTAAGTGCTCTCGATATTGCATTTAGTTGAACTACAAACTTCAGCTTCAGTTATTGCTTTGAGTGTTTTTTCACATAATTTGGTGATTAGCATACATCTCTATCAGCGCTAGCGCACTCACTCACTCACGCGAGAGAGAGAGAGAGAGAGAGAGAGAGAGAGAGAGAGAGAGAGAGAGAAACACACTACAGACGCACCAACTCGACTGACTGACCCGACAGACCGACCAATTCCGTGGCAGCCTACAAACGTTCCGCCCGACTGCACTCGGCGATTTGAGCCACCCTGTTGTTGTGATTCATCTGAAGCCCACTGTTTGTGTTCTCAGAGATCCCGCTTGGTTTTACACAAGAACAAGGGTCTTGGCTGTTTTAGAGGTAACAAGGCAAAAAAACGGAAAAAAAGAGAAAGCTATAGACGAAGTGGCTAAAGCGAGTAAAGAAATTTACGCCCGTGCTGTCACTTAAGCATCTGCGAACCGATGATTTTCGTAGTTAACTAAGAATGTATGAAATGTGCATTTCGGAGCTGGGGAACACAATAAAAATTTAACTAAAGTCGTGAGAGAGGCTGTAAGCTGTGATGAGAGGTTGTTATCCACATTGATTTCTAGCGACTGCCTGATGTTAAGACTACTTCATATACAGCGTTGTTTTACCCCCACAATTACTGAGTAAAGTGATTCCTGAAACCTATGACGTAGTAGACTGAGGAAATATATCACTGTAGAGCAAAATAAATAAACGATGTTCATGTAAATGTTAATGTGTTGATATACATAACGTAATCTGGAGTTCCTTAACCCGCTTCACATTCGAAGAAAGACGGTGCCGCTCATCATATAATGTAAGAATCCATAAGAAATGAAGCATCTAGCAACTGTTAGAACTGTAAAATAAATTCTCCACTTTCCTCTAAGTAGCAGACGGCTTGGATATAGTGTAGACTTCTTTTAATACTTATACCAGTACAGCAAGTATGTTTAAAGAATTAATGCCCATTAAACGTAGATATTGCGGTTTCTATACCTCGTTTCCGGTAGGTATCGGATGTAAAGAGTAAACACAGAAATTCAGAAAATACTTTTCTCTTTGCCACACTAAACCATTAGGGATTCCTTGTTGTAATCTTCAGTTCTGAGACTGGTGTGATGCAGCTTTCCATGCTACTCTATCCTGTGCAAGCCTCTTCATCTCCCAGTACCGACTGCAGCCTACATCCTTCTGAATCTGCTTAGTGTATTCATCTCTTGGTCTCCCTCTACGATTTTTACCCTCCACGCTGCCCTCCAGTACTAAATTGGTGATCCCTTGATGCCTCAGAACATGTCCTACCAACCGGTCCCTTCTTATCAAATTGTGCCACAAACTCCTCTTCTCCCCAATTCTATTCAATACTTCCTCATTAGTTATGTGATCACCCATCTATTTCCTTAAAAAATGAAAAACTGCTTTTTTGCATCTATATTGCTATACTCTTCGCACAACGTGTGCCATAAACCTCTCCAGTCTTTAAATTCCTCCAGAAACTGTCCTTAACGTATCGTCCGCCTCGCACCCTGTTGTGTACATTAAACGGTATTTAGTACCACGTGCGGTTGGCAAGACAACGTTACACACAACACAATTTGTTGGGTGATGTAGAGTGTTTGGGGGTGGGGGGCGGCGGCGGTCCGTCAGACATTCCAAGGAAATTTCGTCGGTCAGCCAGCCAAAACTCGTACTCACGTACAATCTGTCGGTCGGTCGGCGCGTGTATTGGGCAGTTAACAAACAGGGCTTCACATGTCATTCTTAACTTGTTGGATAAGAATCATCGGAATTGCGGGATAAACGTCGGACGTACGTAAAGGCAGAAGGATAGGTTCCTCTCCCTGCTACTGGCTTGGGTGGGCTATCTGCGGTAAATCTACCCGCTCTTCAGCCAACGGATGTGTAGTACACACAAAGCCGACCAACAAAAAGTCTCTAGAGACGAAACAACTATTTTCAAGTATTTATTAAATAGTATCAGTTGCACATACTTACACTTGATAACTATTTTCGATCCCATTTAACCTTCAGATATTTCAGATATAGTTGATCACGAACTGTGAAGTCATCAGTTTTCACGTTTCACAACTCGTGGTTAATTGTATCTGCATGTGATCGAAGCTAGTTATGAAGTCTCATTGCAACTGAGACTGGTACAATAACATAAAATTGAAAGGTGAAATATTTACTCGTCGTTTTAACGTGAGATAAAGCTAATGTTCTATATAAAAGAAACTTGATTTTCTTCGTCTTTGGAATTAAAACAGAACTAAAATGTAAAACAGTGCTTTTGAGAACGTTTCATAAACGGTCTTCACAAAAAATTTAAAGGATCTGCACTGCTCAAAAACAATTTTGTGAGTGGGAAGCTGGAAAATTAGGGGATCGGTACGGTGGGGAGTTGTGGATGTAAGTACAGAAGTCAGATGGGTACTACAGATGCTCTTTTTTGGCTGGTTATTGGGAGAAGTTAGTAAGCAGCCGTATGGGCTGCGGGTGGCTGTAATATGAAGAGGAAAAAGGGGAGGCGGTAGCGACGTGAAACAGAAAGCGGGATTCCTGAGATGGGATGAGTGGGATCGAATTGTAGTTCGCTACATATCGGGACAGATTTGTTGTGTGGAAAAGGTAGGAGGTTGGAATTTCGTTCGGAGAAGATGAGAGATTGTAAGGTTGGTGGAATGTGTCGTTACATACCAGCCGCTGCAACGCACGAAGAATGAGGGCAAACAGGATTGTTGGAGTTGGCATATGTATTGGGTTGTTCAAAACTGGTCGTTGCTAGTGTGAAAAAGTTGGAATTTTTTAGACGGTGAATGGTGCACATGGGAAAAGTAAACTGATGCGGAAAGGGAGACGGAGTGCATTGTGTTAGAGGGAATGACGGAATTTAGGTGGAGCGGATATTGACCATGGGAGAGCATAAATCGGATCAAGGTGCCATATCGATAGAGGGGTGTATTCCTGAAGTTCGGCCGGTTTTAGTAGTGAGATAATGCTGCTGCGGTTCGTAATATAAACGAAGTGAATTCGGAAAGTAAGGGCTGTTAGGTTGTAAATGCATTCTTTGAAACAAGATTTTGTTGGTTTTGGCGGTTTGATTTCTATAAGCCTACTGCACTTTACAAAGTAACAGCCTTTCACCTGACGCTCTTCTCGTAACGTTACCATACGTTCAGCACATACTTCTCCGCCTGGGAACCGAATCAGAGGTCAACGTTGGTCTTCAGTTCTTCAGACCGTTGCCTATAATCATTGATTAGAGGCCAAAAGCAAGTAACAAAAGCTCGATGTGATGGGGGGGGGGGGGGTCTTCGAGATAAGTGGTTGAAAATTTCCGAAAGGAAATGCCGATTTTTATCCTTGGTACGGGGAGTGGTGTAAGAACGTGCGTTGCGTGCACTGAGTCGGGCTAGTTTCCTGCGCCGTGGAATCTGAATTGCGCGTCTCAAAAGGAACCCCTTGAGTGAGAGATCGCAAGGTCGACCTTCAGTAAGACTTATTTGAGTTGTGTTAACACCTATGACAAAAAAATATTACCTGCTACGACTCACCATGTGGATCAAGAAGACGATAGAAAATAATTGATAGGTGCAGAGATCAAACTTGTGTGGAACGTACGTATTACAGTTCAGACAATGGACATCGTCGGCATTCAACGAATGTTAAAAACTAATAACTTGTACCATGAACACTGAATGAAAATATGACGCAACACAGTAATCACAATGATTCGCACCATCAAGATTGAAGGAAATTCCTTGGAGGTTTCAAACCTTACAGGGCGTTCGGCTAGGTATCCACTTTTTGAGTGAGGGCTGAATTTGTCCAGTGATTCCAGGTGGTATGAACTGCAAGGTCACGCACTTTTCTGGAGGGATAGTTTTCTCTAAAGAAGTAAGATTCTTATACGCAGGCCAGGGATCAAGTAAAAGCAAGTTATTTTGACAACTACTACTAGCCAAAAGCAGTGCTCATACCATAATTGTAGTTCCCTTACGCCCATTTTCTCACACTTACTGCTGTAATGTGAATGTTCCGTACTGTCCTTGCAAGATTTACACATACGTGAAAGACTCGAAGGCGGCAGAGCACCTCCAACTTCTCTATGCATAAGTAACCGTCCAGCCAACTTTCAATCCAGGTTAAAATTCGGCATAGCTGTGTAAGAGTGCGTTAAAGTATTGATGTTAGTTGATCTTCATACAACAGTCTTGGAACATCTAATTCCCAGGGTTCCCTTCCCATGCATTTCCTTCTCAAATCCCGATTGGTCGAAGTTGGAAACACCACCATAGGGCTTCAGTTCTTGAATAGGTTTCCAGTTTTCACGATAGCCGTCACTAAGGTAATTCACATATCGTACTTCATCACATGCAAGAGGACGTTGAAAAATACTAGAAACACCAGCCACTTCCATTCCACCACTGCTGCCACCTATAGCTAGCTGTGCAATTCTCATCTGTACCTTTATTTCTTTGTGGATACCTGCACTATTTATATATTACTGCTACATCTGAAACTTTCCCTGTATACATACTTGTGGCGAGGTACTACACCAATAGATGTCTCTGTTTATGCCAGGTACCATCGACTGCTGCAGTAGTCTCCACTACCCCTGTTTTCTATTACTGCCTCTTCCACAGGTTTCTTCATAGATTTTATACTGACATCTTCTTTAAACCCTATAAATCTATTATAGTTCGTAACCATGGTCGGGGGATTTGGAAGATTTATCATACCACAGAAAACTGCACCTTCAGTAGCACCTTTACCAATTGCACGCAAGGCATTAACAATTCTGATGTTCATAGATTTTGATACCATTTTCTTTATTTGGAGTTAAAACACTGTTCCAAAAGGTGGTCATGTATGAACACTTACCACACTTCAGTTCCATTTCGCTGGAAGGTTATACGAGATCTTTTTGTAGTGTGTTCCAGTCCGCCTTCACTGTACTGAATACATCATACAGTTTGCAAGAATTCCGTTGAGAACAGACATATCAAATATTTCATTCACATCCGATTCGCCCATAAAACATCCATACTTTTCACTAGCTGAACCAAGCTCCCTCTGCGAAGTAAGTTTTCTCACTTTCATTGCAACGGAAAGGGTGTACCAGCAAGGTCAGGTTCACACACTTGGTTATCGTCTTTATTGTTCACGGTAGGCCTACTAACTCCTAGCTTTGGCTTTCCAAAATTTCTCCTTTCCTTAAAAGCCTTCAGAGGATTTCTAGTCGCTTTACGTTTACCCATGATTATCCTTCAGTAAAACAGACTTAAATGAACAAAATTCACGACGAATATTTTTAGGATTACGAAAGAGTAACCCACAGTTCATTCAATCACGAGTAAATTTTACACAAATTGAAAGGGGAAAGTCCAGATTTTTAAACTGCAAAAAGTAAAAATGGAACAATTCATGATTTCGTCCCATTACTAATATAAATCGTCAAATTTTAGTCAAAGATGTTTGAGTGAATCTAATAGGAACTGTGCATAAATTACGCGTCTGACTAAAACAGAAGACACAGATTACATGCCCCTATTACACCGTACACGCTCTGTCAATACCACACTCTTCAATAGTGTTGAAGTGCGTTAAAGCGGTGAAGGGTCCACACACTTAGTCAGTAATTACCCTTACAGTAATTAGGATTTAAATAACTTGTGCACACTGCACGTTATCTGAAACCTAAATACGCTTCTTCAATGAGCTGTAATTGGGTTGCTGTTAACAAGAAGTTCAAGAATCCTCAGCAAAATTGCGTACGTTACAATTAATAACGTGCGCCGATTATTATGTTATTATTGTTTAAATGATTAAAACCTCTGACATCAAACAACTTTATAACACGAAATAACTATAGTTATCGCTGGTTATTTGCGTTATTCACGCTAACGATCGGTGAAGTTTACTAAGCAAAGATCTTTCGCTCTCTGCTAGAAAATAGAACCACCTAAAAACATGAAATAGATATTTACGTTGACCAACGTTTCACCTACGGTAAATAACATTCTAACACCCTTGTTCAGTAAAATGTGATAAACGGTTTCTTATCACAACTCCGAACATAGCAACCAAAGCTATAATTCAGTTACAAGCCAGAGACATAAGTATAGCTGTCTCTGCGATACCATTAACTAACTCACGATCTGTAAACGTTACTTCTTGTTGCCCCTTTTCCTTATTTCTTTCTCTTTCATCCTTAAAATAAGTTAATTGCATAAAGTAGTTCACACCCTTGCCTTTACTTTTTCTTTTTCTCTAATTATTGAATTTTAAATCGTAATAAAATCTCAATACGACATTAATCCTTTGAGTATAGTTCTTTGACTTGGAATAAGTGACATCTCTCTACAAGACTGACTTCTAACTACTTTGCATCGATGTAGCTCTTTACTATTTACGCCTGTTTCGTAGCTTCCGGTGTGGATTGAATCCTTTTCAGTGTAGAATTAGACTCCGAACTCGGAATTCAGTTTAACTTCTCTTTAGTAGGATTAAATTATTGTCACATACAACTGCCATATGAACGAGTGACGTTAAAAAATCTGCATCCCACACAAATCGGTATGGAAAAAGACTAAACAAAACAGACAAAAATCCTATGTGCCACCACCACTTTTGTACCAACTTTAATACAACAATCAAGGCTCATCCGCTTGGCAATCGCATTCCATCTAACTGTTCCTAAGGAAAATCTGCCACTAGTCACACCACCAAGGAATAGAATTTGATATCGTTGAATAACATTACCTGGTTGCGCTAGGGTACGAAGTCTATTTTCAGATTAGTAGCAAAATTTTATGGGCAACAACTACATCTTTTACACAACTCGTACCAGTTCTGATTCCTGGCTTTATAAAACACCAATTGAGACTTAAACGCCACGGTACACAAAATCAGTTATTACGGCACAAACTCTGTGTGCTAAGTTATGTACACCAACAATAACCACTCAACTACCTTAAAGTGGGCGTCCAAATCACTCAATACCGCAACCACTTCATTACATTAGAGCGGGCATTGATCCACGACGACTCCGTCTTCTGTGCACGAGGAATACCACGACCCAGTCCAGTGACTAACACATTCAAACGTAAGCTTTTCCAAATATGGACCACAGTTTCACAGAAATTAGAGCATAACTTTACGACAGCATGCTAGACAGTTTATTCCTATATTACGTGAACACTAATAAACTTATCCACACCATCGCAGAGTCAATTATCCAATTCCTTCCGCATATTTTATCGTAGCAAAAATAACACCAGCATAAGACTGACTCAAATTAACTAAACTTATCCTTCACTCTCTCACAGAAACACAGAAATTGAAGCAGATTCACTGCTAAACATACCTAACGACTCGGTCAAACTAAGTTCTGATACACAACACCGCCGCGCGGAATGGCCGCGCGGTTAGAGGCGCCGTGTCACTGGTTGCGCGGCCACTCCCGGCGGAGGTTAGTCCTCCCTCGGTTGGTTGTGTGTGGTTGTGTGTGGTTGTGTGTGGTTGTGTGTGTGTGTGTGTGTGTGTGTGTGTGTGTGTGTGTGTGTGTGTTCTTCTTAGCAGAAGTTAAAGTAGTGTGCAAGTCTAGGGACCGATGACCTCAGTAGTTTCGTCCCTCAGAAATACACACATACACACATACACATACACACACACACACACACACACACAACCGAATACAAACTCTATAACTCACTCTCTTCACGATATTCTCACACAATTTATTACTTGCGATCCCACCTGTACCCGCCATCTGTTGTCTTTCCTGGTAACTGTCATCACATATTCCCCCTCCCCCAGGGGGTCCACAACTCTTTGGTGGATACGTGCGTAGCGAGCACAATCCTCAGAGCTAGTGTGGCCCTCTTTAGTTTCCAGGCTGCATACCTTCCTTTTCCACATCCACCCCCGCCCCCCTCACCACTGCCTCTTCCCTTTATCCCCCTATGGGAGTATTTTTAGTGCCTATGTCTGTAGATGGAAGCTTCAAACTGTAAAACAGTCCCTCATCTGCGCTTTCACTGCTGGCAAGTCTGTCCTTCCTTTGTCCTTCACTTTTCTTTACCTCTTCTTTGCCCTTTTCTCCGCTCCGGCGATTGAAACCTCTCTTCTTTCCTTTCCTATTCTTTGCTCCTCCCTTTCTCTTTTTTCCTCCCTGTGTGTGTCCGGAAGCCGACCCACGCGTTCCCACGCGTAGCCAGTGACGGGGTAATGCGTAATTCCCCGCCCCGGGTAGACAGGTAGGACACGTACGTACCCCTGGTAACGGCTAGGTCCAGGGAGGGGTGATTACACGAGCTGGTACCTTCCGAAAGCACCGATTGGTCCCTCCATCTGTTTCTCGGGAGTGTGACCTGAGGTGTGAACAGTCACCTAAGGTGGGAGTGCCCTCTGAGAGGGCACCCACAAGGAAGGAGCGCGCCATCGGAGACGCCGGTAATCATGGGGGATACTTCCGCAATGGTTTCCTCATCATATACTCTGCTCACAAGCGTAAGTTCACCGAGTCTCAGCCACGGACTTCTCTTCCATCAGTGCCACAGTTACTTGTTTTTTCTGGGTCGGACGATGGTCAAGACTTCTCTATGGTCAACCCTTTCATTATTCAGAAAGGTGTCGACGCAATTGCAGGTCCTGTAAACTCTTGTTCCCGATTACGAAATAGCACCTTGTTGTTAGAAACAGTAAGTGCCCTCCAGGCACAAAAATTGCTGTGTACTTCACTGGTCCTCACCTCCCCTCTCTGGCTGGAAGCGCACCGCACTTTAAATTCATCACGTGGGTTGGTTTATACACGCTCCCTCGATGGATTGTCTGATGTGGAAATTCAAAACTACCTGTCTGACCAGGGTGTAACGGCTGTTCATAGTCATGAAAAGGGTTGACAAGAACATCGTTCCAACCCATACTGTCTTCTTGACATTTGACGGAGTTCAACTTCCATCAAACATGAAATCGGGCTATGAGAATTTGTGTTCACTCTACCATCCCAAGCCCTACGTGTTGCTATCGGTGTCAGTTCACTCATAACAGCCCGTCATTTTCCAATCCGGCCAAATGCGTTACACGTGGCAAGGATGCCCATGAGGGTGCTATCCACATCCATCCCCTCATTGCGTCAACTGTATGGGTGACCACGCTGCTTCCTCTAGAGATTGCCCCATTTTCAAAGATGAACGGCTCATTTAGGAAATCAGAGTGAAAGAAAAGGTGTCAACGTTTGCTGCTCCCAAGTTATTCGCCAGTCGAAAGCCCACTGCGCCCACAGGAGGTAAATACAGCACTGTCCTTGCCTCTCCTCGGCGTACAAAGGAGTCAGCACCGCAGACTTGTGATCTCATCTTTAGTGTCACAGTTGTCAGATCGGCCAGAGGAAAGATCACCCGTTCAACTTCCCCATTATCACCTGCTCACTCTATGGCTCACCCTTCATCGGGTTCTGCAAAATCATGAGCCCCAAAATCAGACACATGTACTTCGAAAAAAAGAGCCTACACGTAAAGATTTTTACATACCCTGACTTCACAACCATCGATTCCTCCCTCATCTCAACGTCCTGTTTCCAAGAACGCTAATAAGAAACTCAGTTCCTCTCCTCCTCCACCACAGCGTCTCTCATCTACAGCACCACCTGACCGGAACTGCCCTCGGCAGTCTTCAGTGTCGCCAAGGCGCACTTCTGGCAGCCGACCAACCGGCCGAACGCTGGTGGCAGGAGTTGTTTCCGAACAACCTATGGATCAAGATCTGCCTTCGGCTTAATGCTGTTCCACGCTGTCGGCCGCCGGCTCTGAGCAGTCGTTGAGTTGACGGCAACCTTGGTCACATCCTTCCCTTTTCTGTCCACCCTATGTCCATTATCCATTGGAATACCCGTTGCATTCGAGCCAATCGGGATGAGTTGTCGATCCTCTACTCGCCGGTCATCTTCTGTCTTCAGGAAACAAAGCTGCATCCCCATGATAGCTTTGTTTTCCCTCATTTTCAGTGAGACCGATTTGATCTCCCCTCTGTTAAAGGCACTCAAGCACATGGACTCACTCTTCTCCATGATACTCTCAATTATCACCAAAATCCCTTAAACAGTCCCTTCCAAGCTGCTGCTGTCAGTGTTTCCCTTCCTGGATACACCTTCTCTCTTTGTACTGTATGCATTTCATTGTCCACACCAATGGAAAGAACTGATCTCCTTGACCACCTTGGTCAGCTTCTGCCCACCTATTTGCTGGTTGGTGACTTCAATGCCCACCACCCACTTTGGGGATCACGGCGTCTTTGTCCGCGTGGCTCACTATTGATAGCCGTCTTCCACCAAGTGGATCTTGTTTGCCTCAAGACTGGGGATCCTAAATTTTTGTCTGCCTGCAAGACACATTTCTCTCATATGGACCTTTTGGTCGGTACTGTTCCGCTAGCTCGTCGCTTTTAATGGTTCGCTCTTGCTGATACACATTCGAGTGACCATTTTCCGTATGTCCTTAGATTGCAGCCACAACTGCTATCTATGCGCCCGAGACGCTGGAAGTCTGCCCAAGCCGATTGGACACTTTTTTCGTCTCCAGCGCCATTCGATGACGGTCACTTTCCTAGCGTCGACGATCAGGTCACTGCTGTTACCCCCACAGGGGTCCACAACTCTCTTGTGGATACGTGCATAGCGAGCACGGGACCCCGAGCTAATGTGGCCCTCATTCCTTTCCGGGCTGCATACCTTCCTTTTCCGCATCCTTCCCTCTCCCCCATATTCGCCCCTCCTCCTCTCACCTCTGGCTCTTTCCTACCCTTTCTCCCCCTCTGGGAGTATGGTTTGTGCCTACGTCCGGAGACAGACGCTTGTAAATGTACTGCATTCTACGCCTTCTCTGCTTGTATGTCTTCATCCTTCCTTTGTCCTTCTCTTTTCCTTACGTCTTCTCTTTACCCTTTTCTCCGCTGCGGTGTTTGAGACCTCTCCTCTTTCCTTTCCCTTTCTTTGTTTTTCCCCTTCTCTTTCTTACTCCCTGTGCGTGTCTGAAGGCCGACCCATGCATTTTTGTGTGTAGCCGGTGACGGGGTAACGCGTAATTCCCCACCCCAGGTAGACAGGTAGGACACGTACGTACCCCCTGGTAACGGCCAGGCCCAGGGAGGGGTGATTACACGAGCTGGTACCTTCCGAAAGCACCGATTGGTCCCTCCGTCTGTTTCTCGGGAGTGTGACCTGAGGTGTGAACAGTCACCTAAGGTGGGAGTGCCCTCTGAGAGGGCACCCACAAGGAAGGAGCGCGCCATCGGAGACGCCGGTAATCATGGGGGATACTTCCGCAATGGTTTCCTCATCATATACTCTGCTCACAAGCGTAAGTTCACCGAGTCTCAGCCACAGACTTCTCTTCCATCAGTGCCACAGTTACTTGTTTTTTCTGGGTCGGACGATGGTCAAGACTTCTCTATGGTCAACCCTTTCATTATTCAGAAAGGTGTCGACGCAATTGCAGGTCCTGTAAACTCTTGTTCCCGATTACGAAATGGCACCTTGTTGTTAGAAACAGTAAGTGCCCTCCAGGCACAAAAATTGCTGTGTACTTCACTGGTCCTCACCTCCCCTCTCTGGCTGGAAGCGCACCGCACTTTAAATTCATCACGTGGGTTGGTTTATACACGCTCCCTCGATGGATTGTCTGATGTGGAAATTCAAAACTACCTGTCTGACCAGGGTGTAACGGCTGTTCATAGTCATGAAAAGGGTTGACACGAACATTATTCCAACCCGCACTGTCTTCTTGACATTTGACAAAGTTCAACTCCCATCGAAAATCAAAGCAGGCTATGAGAATTTCCGTTCGCCATTACGTCCCAAACCCTACGCGTTTCTATCGGTGTCAGCGGTTCAATCACACCAGCCAGTCCTGCTCCAATCCGGCCAAATGTTTTACGTGTGGCAAGGATGCCCATGAGGGTGCTTGTCCACCTCCATCCCCTCGCTGAATCAACTGTATGGGTGACCACGCTGCTTCCTCTCGAGATTGCCCCGTTTTTGAGGACGAAAAGCTCATCCAGGAAATCAGAGTGAAGGAAAAGGTGTCGACCTTTGCTGCTCGAAAATTACTCGCCAGTCGACGCCCACCATGCCTCAGACAGGAAAATACAGCAGTGTCCTTGCTTCTCCTCCGCCAACAAAGGAGGTGGCCACGCAGACTTGCAACCTCACCTTTAGTGCCACGGTCGTCAGATAGGCCAGCGCAAAGATCGCCCGTTCAACCTCACCACTTTCGCCTGCCCACTCTCTGGCTCACCCTTCATCGGGTTCTGCTAATTCTCGAGCCCAAAAGTCAGACACAGACTTCGAAAAAAGAGCATACTCGTGAAGATTTTTTACGTACCGCAACTTCACAACCATCGGTTCCTCCTTCATCTAAACATAATGTTTCCAAGAAGGCTAATAAGAAACCCAGTTCGTCTCCTTCTCCGCCAAGGCGTGTCCCATCTACAGCACCACCTGGCGGGAATCGCCCTCGGCCGTCTTCTGTGTCGCCGAGGCGCACTGCTGGCGGCCGATCAACCGGCCGATTGCTGGTGGCAGGAGCTGCTCCTGAACAACCTATGGATCAGGATCTTCTGCCTTCGGCTGAATGCCATTCCATGCTGTCTGTCGCAAGCTCTGAGCAGTCGTTGAGTTGACAGCAACCTTGGTCACATTCCTCAATTTTCTGTTCATCCTATGTCCATTATCCACTGGAATATCCGCGGCATTCGAGCCAATCGGGATGAATTGTCGATCCTCTTACGATCCTACTCGCCGGTCATCTTCTGTCTTCAGGAAACAAAGCTGCGTCCCCATGACCGCTTTGTTCTCCCTCATTTTCAGTCCGTCCGATATGATCTCCCCTCTGTTGAAGGCACTCCAGCCCATGGAGGACTCATGATTCTTCTCCATGATACTCTCCATTATCACCCAATCCCCTTAAACACTTCCTTCCAACCCCCCTGCGGGTTCGGGGGTAAGAATCGGCCCGCGGTATTCCTGCCTGTCGTAAGAGGCGACTAAAAGGAGTCTCCAACGTTTCGGCGTTCTGTGATGGTCCCCTGTCGGGTTTGACCTCCATATGTCAAAATTTTTCCGAAGAGCGAGCCGATTGGGGAAGGGCGCCTTACTTGGTGCATTGTGTCCATCTTGTGTTGAGAACTTTCGCCAGCTTTTTCGTCGTTGCGTTGCAGTCCTGCCCGCTCTACATCTCATGGGCATGGATACGCTCCTGCGTGCACTTTCTGCCAAGTGATGTGCAGGGCCACTTTCTGCACTGACGGCGACCATGGACCACACGTCACCTAACATCCATCACGGTAGCCAGTCCGTTGTGGTGGGGCCGCCATGTACCCTCTTGGTTGTAGCCCCCTGACAACACAGGGATCGCTCTATTGATGCCTGCGCAGTTAACTCCCCACGTATGCCAAGGAGTAGATGCCCATCTCCCTGGGGCATTGGGACTCCCGGCAATGGCCGTCCTGCCAGGTGGCCTTTGCTGTGGCTGGGTGGCGCCTGTGGGGAGGGCCCTAGGTCGGAGTAAGTGGCATCAGGGTGGATGACACGCAATGAAGCGTGGCACATCTTCTCTTGCTGGTGGCCAGCCACCAGCAGTCTCTAAGCGTTCGAGGGCCCATTTTAAAGGTAACGTTTATGACCCCAAATCGTTCCCCTCCCTCGCCACACCATGGGAGGAACGAAAGGCTATGAATGAGAGCGACAGGTATTCGCCCCGGTATCTCGTCTGTATCAGAGCTGACGGGGAATCGTTTGTGTCTGTGAAGCCTCAGTTCTTTGTCGAACATTTAGAGGACAAGTTCGGGGAGGTGGAGGGCTTGTCCAAGATGCGGTCAGGGTCAGTCTTAATAAAAAACGGCATCCTCTGCCCAGTACCGAGCGAGGTGGCGCAGTGGTTAGCAGACTGGACTCGCCTTCGGGAGGACGACGGTTCAATCCTGTCTCCGGCCATCCTGATTTAGGTTTTCCGTGATTTCCCTAAATCGTTTCAGGCAAATGCCGGGATGGTTCCTTTGAAAGGGCACGGCCGATTTCCTTCCCAATCCTTCCCTAACCCGAGCTTGCGCTCCGTCTCTAATGACCTCGTTGTCGATGGGACGTTAAATACTAACCACCACCACCTCTGCCCAGTCACGAGCCTTGCTCGCTTGTACGAAGTTGGGGGATGTTTCTGTTACTATCACCCCCCATAAAAGCTTAAATATGGTCCAGGAAATTATTTTTCACCGCGATCTCCTTTTACAGTCAGATGACGAGCTACGCGCCAACTTAGAGCGACGAGGTGTACATTTCGTCCGGCGTGTTCATCGGGGTCCGAGGGAGAATCAGGTAGCTACTGGTGCCTTCATCTTGGCCTTCGAAGGTGATATCTTACCAGAGAAGGTCAAGGTGATGGTCTACCGGTGTGACGTCAAACCCTATATCCCTCCTCCGATGCGGTGCTTTAAGTGCTGGAAGTTCGGTCACAAGTCCTCTCGCTGTACTTCTAGCCTCACATGTCGAGATTGTGGACGCCCATCTCATCCCGATACTCCATGTGCTCCGCCTCCCGTCTGTCAACTGTGGAGAGCCTCATTCCCCTTGCTCGCCGGACTGCAGTGTCTTACAGAAAGAACGCAAAATCATGGAATATAAGACCCTGGACCGACTGACTTACACTGAGGCTAAGTGGAAATTTGAACAGCTACATCCCATGCGCATGTCATCTTATGCCTCCACTGTCACTCCTGCTCCAGCTCCTTCAGCTGCAAGTTATACAGTCAGCTCTCAGAATCAGAGGACCTCACCTGCCCCCTTGACAATGGGGCCCCTTCTCTCGCTTGTTGCTCCCACACCATCTACCTCGGGAGCAGCACCCACTAAACCATCGGGGACACCAGTCCCCACTTGTAAGCCGGAGAAGCGTAAGTCTTCTTCGGCTTCTCTCGCTCGGAAGGGATCCCTTGGGTCACTCCCTTCCCAGGTTCCTACCAGCGGCACAGCAGACACCAGCCAGTGGCTGAAGAAGCCACAGGTCGCTGGTCGACGGGCTTCGCGATCCTCTTCGGTCCCAGAGACTGACTCCAATAAGCCCTCACCAATGGCAACCAAAGGAACAGCGAGAGAAAACGACTTTGAAGACCCGTAAGTCCAAGACACCTGCGGTGGCACCTACTCCACCGCTACCTAAAAGCTCTGCATCTGAGGAAGAGGTGGAGATCCTTGCGTCCGCTGAGGACCTTGATCTCGCCAGTCACTCAGACGCCATGGATAGCACTAGCACAGGTGCTCAATCGGAGGCAGCAGGTGACCCAGTGGCGTAATCTGCCTTCCCAGTCCCGTCACGCCTTTCTCAGCCATGGACAATACCATCCTCCAGTGGAACTGCAGCGGTTTCTTCCACCATCTAGCTGAGCTCCGACAACTTATCAGCCTTCACCCTTTCTTCTGCATTGCTCTCGAGGAAACTTGGTTTCCAGCAATGCGAACCCCCGCCCTACGTGGCTATCGGGGTTATTATAAGAACCGAGCAGCTTATGAAAGGGTGTCTGGTGGCGTCTGCATATATGTCCTTCACACTCTGCACAGCGAGTCTGTCCCTCTCCAGACACCTTTAGAGGCAGTCGCTGTACGGGTGTGGACGCAACAGGCTGTTACTGTCTGCAGTCTTTACCTTCCACCGGATGGTGATGTCTCGCAGCATGTCCTGGCTGCACTGATCGCCCAATTGCCGCCACCTTTCTTGCTATTGGGCGACTTCAACGCCCATAACCCTCTGTGGGGTGGGTCAGTGGCAACAGGTCGAGGCGCCATCGTTGAGCATTTATTGTCGCAGCGCAATCTCTCGCTGTTAAATGATAGTGCCTTCACACACTTCAGTGTGGCACGTGGCACCTACTCCGCCATTGACCTTTCAATCTGTAGCCCTAGCCTCTTACCGTCTGTCCCAATGGAGTGTGCATGACGACCTGTGTGGTAGTGACCACTTTCCGATCTTCCTGTCACTACCGCGGCGTCACTCTTCTGGGCGCCCTAGCAGATGGGCTATGAATAAGGCTGACTGGGACTTGTTCTCCTCCACTGCCGCTATTGAGCCTCTCTAATGATGACATTGATGTGGTGGTTCACTCCGTCACCACCGTCATCGTTACTGCCGCCGAATCTGCCATTCCCCGCTCCTCTGGGTCCCCTCGGCGGCGGACTGTGCCTTGGTGGTCGCCTGAGATCGCTGCAGCGATTACAGATAGCCGGCGGGCGCTACAGCGTCACAAGCGACATCCCTGCATTGAACACCTCATCACCTTCAAACGGCTGCGTGCGCGGGCCCGCCGCGTTATCCGCCAAAGCAAGCAGGAGTGCTGGGAGCGGTATGTGTCCACCATTGGCCTCCATGTCGCGCCATCGCAGGTCTGGGCCAAGATTCGACGCGTCTACGGCTATTGGCCACCTGCCAGCGTCCCTGCGCTCTCACTGAATGGAGCAGTTTGTACTGACTCCGACGTCATTGCAAATCGCTTAGCAGGGCATTTTGCTAGGAGTTCCGCTTCTGCGAATTACCCCCAGGCCTTCCGCTCCATTAAAGAGCGGATGGAACGTCGGAGCCTTTCTTTTCGCACCCACACTTCTGAATCCTACAACGCTCCTTTCAGTGAGTGGGAATTTCACAGTGCCCTTGCCGCTTGCCCTTACACCGCTCCCGGGCCAGATAGCATCCACTGTCAGATGCTGAAACAGCTTTCAGTGGACTGCAAGCGACGCCTCCTCGACCTGTACAACCGTCTCTGGGTCGAGGGTGAGTTTCCGTCGCAATGGCGGGAGAGCATTGTCATCCCCGTTTTGAAACCGGGCAAGAGCCCTTTGGAGGTGGACAGCTACCGCCCCATTAGCCTCACCAACGTTCTTTGCAAGCTTCTCGAACGGATGGTGAGCCGGCGCTTGCATTGGGTACTGGAGTCTCGGGGCCTTCTGGCTCTGTCTCAGGGTGGGTTCCGTAAAGGCCGCTCCGCCACCGACAACCTGGTGAGCCTGGAGTCGGCCCTCCGTACTGCTTTTGCCCGCCGTCAGCACCTGTTCGCTGTCTTTTTCGACATGCGGAAGGCGTACGATACGACATGGCGTCATCACATCCTTTCTACGCTTCATGGATGGGGTCTTCGGGGCCCTCTGCCGATCTTTATCCGCAATTTCCTGTCGTATCGTACCTTCCGCGTGCAAGTCGCAGCCTCATATAGTTCCTCCCACGTCCAGGAGAATGGTGTGCCACAGGGTTCTGTTTCAAGTGTCTGCCTGTTTTTAATAGCCATTAACGGCCTCGCTGCAGCGGTGGGAAATTGTCACCGCTTCCCTGTATGCTGACGACTTCTGCCTTTACTATAGCTCTATTGGCATTGCAGCTGCTGACCGTCAGCTACAGGGCGCAATCCGCAAAGCGCAGTCTTGGGCTGCAGCGCATGGTTTTCAGTTTTCGGCTGCCAAGACCCACGTTATGCATTTCTGCCGGCGCCGAACGGTCCATCCTGAGCCGCGGCTTTCTCTTGACAACGAACTTCTTGCTGTGGTGGAGACCCACAGGTTTTTGGGGGTGGATTTCGATGCCCGGTTGACTTGGCTGCCTCATATCCGGCAGCTTAAACAGACGTGTTGGCGGCATCTAAACGCTCTGAGATGTTTGAGCCACACCCGCTGGGGCGCCGACCGATGTGCCCTGTTGCGGCTCTACCAGGCGTTAATCCAGTCCCGTCTGGATTATGGGTGCCTGGCATATGGCTCAGCATCCCCGTCTGCGTTACGGGTGCTGGACCCAATTCTCCACAGCGGGATACGCCTTGCCACTGGTGCTTTCCGCACCAGCCCTGTCTACAGCTTACCAGTGGAGGCAGGTGTCCCTCCACTGCGGTTCCGACGCCAACAATTACTGGCTGCTTATGCTGCCCATGTTTTTAGCTTGCCCGGGCATCCAAATTACCGTGTGCTGTTCCCGAAGTCGGTCGTCCATCTGCCAGAGCGTCGGCCCCGGTCGGGTTGTCCGATCGCCGTGCGCGTTGAGGAGCTTCTCTCCAGGCTTGGATTTTTCCCTGTTCCACCTCCTTTCCGGGCCACTTTGCATGCACCCCCATGGTGTGTTCCTCGCCCTTGCCTTCGGCTCGGCACAGGGCCCGAAGGACTCAGTCCCGCCGGAGGCCTTCGACCGCCGCTTTTATTCCATCCTGGCCACGTATCAGGGCTCTGGAATTGTTTACAATGACGGTTCGATGGTTGCTGGTCGTGTCGGGTATGTGCTAACTCTAGGGGACCATTCCGAACAACGTTCCTTGCCGGATGGCTGCAGCGTTTACACTGCTGAGCTGGTCGCCATCTTTCGTGCCCTAGAGTATATCCGCTCCTGCTCAGGTGAGTCCTTAGTTATCTGTAGTGATTCCCTGAGCGGTTTACGAGCTCTCGACCAGTGTTTCCCTCGTTGTCGTCTGGTGATGGCTATCCAAGAGTCCCTGCATACTATTGCCCGTTGCGGCCGCTCTGTGGTCTTTGTGTGGACCCCCGGTCATGTTGGTAGCCTGGGCAATAAACATGCTGACCGTCTGGCGAAAGAGGCCACGAGTAAATCGTCTCTGGATGTTGGCCTCCCAGAGACTGATTTGCGGGCAGTCCTCCGCCGAAAAGTTTTTGCGCTTTGGGACGCTGAATGGCGCGATCGGATCACGCCCAATAAACTCCGTGCCATTAAGGAGACGACGACTGTGTGGCGGTCATCCATGCGAGCCAACCGCAGGGACTCAGTCATCCTTTGTCGGCTCTGCATTGGCCACTCCCGGCTGACACAGTTATTTACTGCGCCGGGAGGACCCTCCTCTATGTCGCTGCGGTACGGCTTTGACGGTGGCCCACATTTTGTTGGCCTGCCCCCTTTTAGCTGTGGTCAGGCAGACATTTGCGCTGCCTGATACGCTACCTGCCCTTTTATCTGATGACCCTGTTATGGCTGGCTTAGTTTTACGTTTTATTCGGGCAGGGGGTTTTTATCGTTTACTCTGAGTGTTTGTTCTGTTCTTTTGTGTTGATTCTGGCCATTGGCCTACGATTTTACGCTGAGTTTTTAATGTGTTCTCGGTGGTTGGATTTTCCTTTTTATCTCTATGGTCGACCAACCACCATCACACTCTGTGTGATTTTAATTTGTCTTGTCTGATCTCTGTAGGAGTATTTCTTGTCCTGTGTCGTCTGACGTTTTTCCTGCTGTTCGTTTTTCTTCTCTTTGGGTGGTTTTAATTTTTTTGGAAAAAGGGACCGAAGACCGTCGCAGTCTGGTCCCTTTAATCCCCCAAACCAACCAACCAACCAACCAACTTCCTTCCAAGCTGTCGCCGTCCGTCTTTCCCTTTCTGGATACACGTTCTCTATTTGTACTGTATACATTCCATCGTCCACACCAATGGCACGAGCTGATCTCCTTCATTTTCTTGGTCCCTTGTCCACGTGGCTCACTATTGCTAGACGTCTTCCACCAAGCGGATCTAGTTTGCCTCAACACTGGGGTCCCTACATTTTTGTCTGCCTCCACGACAAATTTATCTCATTTGGACCTTGCGGTCGGTACTGTTCCGCTAGCTCGGCGCTTCGAATGGTTCGCCCTTGATGATAAACACTCGAGTGACCACTTTCCATGTGTCCTTAGACTGCAGCCTCAACTGCCATATATGCGCCCGCGACGCTGGAAGTTTGCCCAAGCCGATTGGACACTTTTCGTCTCTAACGACGTTCGATGACAGTCACTTTCCCAGCGTCGACGATCTCACACATCTTACCGACGTTATTCTTACAGCTGCGGAACGTTCAATACCACGCACCTCCGAATTGCCCCGGCGCCCCCCCCCCCCCCCCCCCAATTCCTTGGTGGATGCCGTGACGCAATACGTGAGCGGCGACGTGCTCTTCGCGTTTTCCGCCACCATCCTACTTCGTCCAACTGTATCCGCTATAAGCAGTTCAGTGCGCGATGCCGTCGTGTCATCCGCGATAGCAAGAAGGAGAGTTGGAAATTCTTCATTAGCTCATTTAACACCTTCACTCCCTCCTCGGAAGTTTGGAGTCGGATTCGACGGTTCTCAGGCGCGCCTAGTTTCTCCCCGGTATCTGGGCTCACTGTCACGCATATTAGTGGACCCCGTCGCAATTTCTAACTCGTTGGGTCAGCACTTTGCCGAGATTTCGAGCTCTTCACATTACCCGCCAGCGTTTCTCCCGAATAAACGTTCAGCGGAAGTGCGACCTCTTGCTTTCACCACTCAAAATCGCGAAAGCTATACTGTTTTCTCCATGCGGGAACTCCGACACGCACTCTCTTCTTCCCGCTCTTCCGCCCCAGGACCGGATGGTATCAACATGCAAATGTTTCTGCATTTATCATACCACAGTCTGCGCTACCTCCTTCGCCTTAATAATCGAATTTGGACCGACAGTACTTTTCCCAGAAGATGGCGGGAAGCTATCGTCGCTCCTGTTGCGAAACGTGGAAAGAACAAATATCGCCCTTCTAGCTATCGCCCCATTTCTCTCACGAGTAGTGTATGTAAGGTTTTGGAGCGTATGGTGAATTACCGTTTAGCTTGGTGGCTGGAATCCCGCAGTCTTCTAACACCTGCCCAATGCGGATTCCGAAAGCATCGTTCTGCAGTTGACCATCTTGTTGCTCTCTCCACTTATATCATGAACAATTTTCTCCGGAAACGCCAAACGGTAGGAATATTTTTTGATCTGGAGAGAGCATACGATACACGTTGGAGGACAGACATCCTCCGCACACTGTTCTCTTGGGGCTTTCGAGGTCGTCTGCCCCTTTTTCTTCGCGAATTTATGGCAGAGCGCACATTTAGGGTGCGGGTGAACACTATTCTCTCCCGTACTTTCTCCCAAGAAAACCGGGTACCCGAGGGCTCCGTGCTGAGTGTTGTACTGTTTGCCATTGCCATCAATCCAATTATGGATTGTCTCCTTCCTGATGTCTCGGGCTCCCTCTTTGTGGACGATTTTGCGATCTACTACAGCTCTCAACGGACCAGCCTTTTGCACGACGTCTTGAACCATGTCTCTATCGCCTCCACTCTTGGAGCATCGAAACGGGTTTCCGCTTTTCTCCCAGTAAGACCGTTTGTGTAAATTTTTGGCGTCCGCTTTCATCTAGACCCCGTCAACCTTCCGTTCGCGGACGTCGCTGAATTCTTGTGTCTTATGTTTGACAGGAAACTGTGCTGGTCCTCCCACGTTTCCTATCTTTAGACTCACTGTCTGCAATCTCTCAACACCCTCCGTGTCCTGAATGGTACCTCCTGGGGAGCGGACCGAGTGGTCCTTCGCCTCTATCGCACTTTAGTGCGCTCGAAATTGGAGTATGGAAGCATAGTTTACTCCTCTGCTCGGCCGTCTATTCTTCGGCGTCTCGACTCTATCCACCACCGTGGATTACGTTTAGTGTCTGGAGCTTTTTACACCAGCCCTGTGGAAAGCCTTTATGCTGATACTGCTGCACCTCCGCTGTCCAATCGGCGAACAGTCCTTCTGAGTCGTTATGCTAGCCATCTGTCTTCCATGCATGCTAATCTGGCCCATGACACTTTTTTTCGACGCCTCCTTGGATTTAGGGTATGTAGGCCACCCTTCCTCTCTACTGCTACCGGGAGTCTGCTTCAGTCAACTGCTACGTTCTCTTTCCTTCCACTTTCCTGAAACTTCCTTGACAACTTGGGGTACAGCACCGTCTTGGCTGTAGCCCCAGACCTTCCTGTTCCGTGACCTTAGTCAGTTTCCCAAGGACGGTACCCTTTCCCTTGTTTATCGTCAGGCATTTGCTGCTCTGTGCGCACAAATGGATGCCACATTCATTTACGCTGATGGCTCATAAACATCATTTGGTGTTGGGAGTTCCTATATTGTTGGCGACACCCCTAATCGATTTCGGCTTCCCGACTAGTGTTCGGTTTATACTGCGGAGCTTTACGCTGTTCTCTAGGCTGTCCAATACATCCGTCGCCATCAGCTCCTATTTTGCCCAAAAACAGGAGTTAAAGTAGATAAACACAGTATGGCTGAAGTGGGACGTGACAAGCCGTCCACATCCCAGGAGCCTGATTTTGACGAAGGTAACGAACTTCAGACAGTGAGGCGCAATTGAGTGATCTCATTCAGACCTTGATTTGTGGCAGAAGGCACAACTTCTAGAGTCAAAAGCGGCAGTGAAATCGTCTCCAACGAGATGTCAGGGTCTTACAGTAGAAGGCGTTGCCGTAGGGGTATAATTCCTGACTTTAGAATGAAGTCTTCGTCCCTGCAACGTTAAGGGCTTCATGAAAATTTCATTTTAAATCACGGTCAGAGTAATTGAAGTCTATTCAGACACCTCCAAGCCTACTATGAAAGCTATAGTAGTTTACAACGACTAGCCTGTGCAATGATTCTTTCTCTGGAACACAAGAGGCAGGCCAAAAGACAACGCCCCCCAGGGGCGAGCACGGGGCCCCGAGCTATTGCAGCCTTCTTTCTCTCCCGGGCTGCATTTCCTTTCCCTTCCCCTCCTTTCCCCTCCATGCTCCTTTCCCTTCGCCTTCTCCTCTCCCTCTATTGGTGTCCTTGGTTATGTTGGCCCCACTATCCTCCTGGTTTCTGTTGGTTTTACACTCCGGCTTTGTTGCGTAATGATCTCCTCCTTTTGGCATTCCTTGGTCGCCCTCTGGGGTTTGACCTCCATTCCAAAATTTCTCTTCCGTAGTGTGAGCCATTTGGCGAAGAGCACCTTACCTAGTGTCTCCGACGTGCGCCATCCTAGTACATTCCACCTTTACTTTCACGTCGTTGTCTGATGCTAGGGTGCATAGCCAGCATGGTAGCCAGCCCGTGTGGTGGGGTCGCTATGTACCCTTTTAGTTGAGCCCCCTGAACACACAGGGATCACACTTCTGATACCTGAGCTGTGACCTCCTCATGCATGCCTTGGAGTGGTTGCTCGTCATCCTGGAGCATCGGAACTCCCGGCAATGGCCGCCGTGCCAGACGGCCCTTGCTGTGGCTGGGTGGCGCCCGTGAGGAGAGCCCCTGATCGGAGTGGGTGGTATCAGGGCGGACGCTATGCAGATGAAACGCATACGGGTCCAAAACTCTGGCCGTTCTTCTGTGGCCGTCTCTCTGCGTGGTACTGATTCCTCAAGTGCTGCTTCTCTTGCCCCTTCGGCCTTCCCTTCCATGGCTACCCCCTGGGAAGAGGGTCAGGCCCGTCGTCTAGGGGCAAAACCTTTCCCCCGTTATCTAGTTTGCACCAGGACTGATGGAGATACTTTCCCCAGTGTCAAACCTTTATTCTTTGTGGAACACATTGAAGACAAGTTCGGCGAAGTGGACTCCCTGAGCAAGATGCGGTCGGGTTCGTTGCTTATAAAAACTGCTTCAGCTGCCCAATCTGCGGCCCTTCGTGCATGTACCCATCTTGGCACAATTCCTGTGTCTATTACCCCTCACCAGTCTCTAAATATGGTACAAGGTGTGATTTTTCACAGGGACCTCACCCTTCAAACTGATGAGGAACTTCGGAACAATCTCGGACGGCGGGGTGTCCACTTTGTTCGGCGTGTTCAGAAGGGTCCTAAAGATAATCGTATTGATACTTGTGCCTTTATCCTGGCCTTTGAAGGGGATACCCTTCCTGAGAAAGTTAAGATTATGGTCTATCGCTGTGATGTGAAGCCCTACATACCACCTCCTATGCGGTGTTTTAAGTGCTTGCGTTTTGGCCACATGTCTTCTCGCTGTTCCCAGGACCCCCCTCTGTGGTGACTGTGGACGTCCACTCCATGAGGGGAGTCCCTGTGTTCCCCCTCCTGTATGTGTAAATTGTCGTGGTAGTCATTCTCCACGTTCACCAGATTGCCCAGTATATAAGAAAGAAAAAAAGATATAGGAGTATAAGTCCCTCGATCGTTTAAGCTACACAGAGGCCCGTAAGAAATATGCACGACTGCACCCTGTGTCCATGACATCTAGTTACGCCTTGGTTACATCTTCACCCCTTCCTCCCCCTTACTTACCCCCATCCCAGACCCCACTCCTCCCCCCCTCCCCTGCAGCTCCCACACCGTCTCTGGGCGCTGCTCCCCCTCCCCAGCCGGAGAAGTGTCCCACTCCTTCGGCGTCTGCCGGTCAAGGGCGCCTCTCCCGGGATGCCCCTTCCCGGCACCTTCCAGGTCAAAGGTCTGCTGCCGCGCGGCGACCGCGAGAGCCGCGGTCTGTCGGCCTCCAGGTCGCCCGGTCTCTTTCTGTTCCTGATCTTGCTGCAGCTGGCTCCTTTATGCCACACAGCCCTCCTCGATCTCAGCCTGAAAAGAAGAAACATAAGTCCTGGGACAAAGAGCCTCTGGTGTCACCGGAGGTCCCTTCCCCGACTTGACAACCGGATTCTGACCTGTCGTTCATGGATGTCGCCCCCTCCTTGTCGGTGACGGGTGGGGACCCGGCGGTATGACTGGTTTTAGCGTGTTCAGCCCTCATTTAAACCATCGTTCTGTGGTTCTCCAATGAAATTGTAATGGCTACTATCGTTACCTTCCGGAATTGAAATCTCTTCTTTCGTCCTACTCTGCAGCTTGTGTGGTTCTCCAGGAATCTCATTTTACTGATGCTCACTCACCGACCCTCGGTGGGTTCCGTGTTTTCTGTCGAAATCGGGTCGGACCCTTGCGGGCTTCTGGTGGCGTTTGTACGTTGGTCCGTACAGACATTGCTAGCACGTGAATTCCTCTCCAAACTACATTGGAAGCGGTTGCTGTTGGGGTCAACTTAGACTCTGCAGTCACGGTTTGCAATCTTTATCTCCCTCCAGACAGGACTCTTGCACCTGCTGCCTTAACCCTTCTTCAGCAACTTCCTCCTCCCTGGGGATTTTAATGCTCATCATCCTTTGTGGGGCAGTGCCTTTACATCTCGACGAGGTTTTCTTATAGGCCAATTTATTGCAGACCACGACCTGTGCCTTCTTAATGATGGCTCCCCTACTCATTTCAGTGCCGGTCATGGTAACTTTTCTGCCATTGATCTTTCTCTTTCTTCTCCCTCTCCTCCATTACACTGGTCGCCACACGACGACCTTTGTGATAGTGACCATTTCCTGTTGATTATCACGCTCCCTTCCCGCTCCCCGATGGACAGGTTACCTCGTTGGTCTTTCCACCGCGCCGATTGGCCTCTATACACTGCAGAGGTAGAGTTTTCTCCCTCTTTGTCGTGTTGTATTGATGACGTCCTCCGTGACGTGTCTGACGCGATTGTTCGCGCTGCTAACCTTGCTGTCCCGCGCTCATCTGGACCATTTCGTCGCCGGCAAGTCCTGTGGTGGAGTACGGCCATTGTCATTGCCATCCGTGAACGCCATCGAGCTTTGCAACACTTTGAGGCACCCATCTGTAGCCAGCCTTACTACCTTTAAACACCTTCGCGCTAAAGCCCGTTATTTAATCAAACAGAGCAAGCGGATATGTTGGGAACGATTCGTTTCTTCCCTTGGTTCCACTGTCACGGGTATGGGCTACACTTCGCTCTCTCCAAGGTTGCCATCGGCCGTCCACCCTCCCAGGCCTTCACCTCCCAGATGGCATTTGTACGTACCCATTAGTTCTCGCAGAACATCTTGCGACCCATTTTGCAGTGGCATCAGCGTCAGCCTCCTATCCAGCTGCTTTCCTTCATCAAAAACAGCAGGCTGAAGCTCTCACCTTATGTTTCACCACTTGTGAGTCAGAATCTTACAACGAACCTTTTACTGAATGTGAATTTCTTTCTGCTCTATCTTCTTCTCATGATACGGCCCCTGGCCCAGATTCCATTCATAACCAACTGCTTCAACATCTCAGTGCTCCACAACGGCAACATCTTCTTCGGGTGTTTAACCGTATCTGGCTCCAGGGTGACTTCCCTTCTCAGTGGAGGGATAGCATTGTGGTTCCTGTCCTTAAGCCTGGTAAGAACCCCCTATCTGTTGACAGCTATCGGCCAATTTGTTTGACCAATGTTGTTTGTAAGTTACTTGAACGGATGGTAGCCCGTCGGCTCACTTGGGTCCTCGAATCTCGGGATCTATTGTCCCCTTACCAGTGTGGCTTTCGAGAGGGACGATCTCCAATCGATCATTTACTTCGCTTGGAATCCGCTGTTCGGCAGGCTTTTTCCCAGCGCCGCCATTTGGTTGCAGTGTTTTTTGACCTTCGCAAGGCCTACGACACGGCTTGGCGCCATCACATCTTACTAACCCTTCATCAGTGGGGTATTCGGGGCCCACTCCCGATTTTTATCCACCAGTTCCTGATCCATCGGTCATTCAGAGTTCGAGTTGGTACTGCTTTTAGTTCTCCACGGACCCAGGAGACGGGCATCCCACAGGGTTCTGTCTTGAGTGTCCTTCTTTTCCTCATTGCTATCGATGGACTTGTGGCCTCTGTCGGTCCCTTGGTCACCCCTGCCCTGTATGTGGATGATTTCTGCATTTGGGTTAGTTCCTCCTCGATGGCATCTGCAGAACGGCAGCTCCAGGTGGCTATACGGTGTGCCTCTGCATGGACCCTCTCACCCGGGTTTCAATTCTCTCCTTTAAAATCGCGGGTGGTCCACTTCTGTCGCCGTACTATGGTCCACCCTGATCCAGAGCTCTATCTCGCTGCACAACGATTGCCTGTGGTTTCAGTTTCGTTTTCTGGGTCTTCTTTTCGACAACAAGCTCACTTGGCTGCCCCATATCAGACTCCTGAAGGTAGGATGTTTCCGTAAACTTAATGTCCTTCGCTTCCTTGCCCACTCCTCTTGGGGTGCGGACCGTTCCCTCCTCCTCCGTTTTTATCGTGCTGTAGTTCTGTCTCGTTTGGACTATGGTTGTCAAGTTTATGGTTCAGCTGCTCCTTCCACACTGCACGTGCTGGATCCAGTCCACCATCGTGGTATCCGTTTGGCCACCGGTGCCTTCCCTACGAGCCCTGTTGATAGTCTCCTGGTTGAAGCTGGGATCCCCCCCCCCCCTTTCTGTTCGGCTGTCCCAGCTTCTGGTGTCTTATGCCCTCACTATCCGTTCTTCTCCCACTCATCCTTCCTATTCTATCCTGTTCCCAGACCATGGACGTCGCTCACCCGACTCCCGCCCTCGGGCGGGTTTACCTGTTGGGCTGCGCCTTGCGTCTCTTTACCGTGATTTTCAGCTTCCTTCTTTGTCCTGTCTTCCTCGCTCCCTCCCCTCCACCCCTCCTTGGTTAGTTCCTCGGCCTCGGATTCGGATGGATCTCCGCCGCGGTCCGAAAGATTCCATCCCCCCGGTGATGTTCCGTTCCTTTTCCGCCAAATGTTATGGGAGTTTCGGGATGCTGTTGTTTTTTACACTGATGGCTCTAAATCTGCTGATCATGTTGGGTATGCCTTCACGTCCTCTGTTGGAACGGAAAATCATCTGCTGCCCCCTACATGTGGGGTGTTTATTGCGGAATTGATGGCAATTTCCCGGGCCCTTACCTTTATTAAACAATCCCAACACAACCGCGTTTTGTTATGTACGGACTCGATGAGTGGCCTTCTTGCTATTGACCGCTGTTTTTCGCGCCATCCCTTGGTCTCTGCCATCCTTGACCATCTCGCTGATATTCACCGTGCTGCTTGTTCCATTGACTTCCTATGGGTCCCTGGCCATGTGGGTATCCCGGGAAATGAGCTCGCTGATCGTTTGGCTGGGGGAGCAGTTACTTACCCCCAGTTTTCTGTAACCCCTCCTGCAGCGGATTTACGGTTTCACATCAAATCCCACTTCGCACAGTCGTGGGCCAATTCTTGGGAGGCAACTCCACTGTCTAATAAACTTCGTGCAATTAAGGTGACACCAGGCCCATAGCGTTCTTCCTTTCGCCTCTCCCGAAAGGACTCGACCACAGTGTCGTCTCCGCATTGGCCATACCAGGCTGACCCATGATTTTCTTTTGCGTGATGAGCCACCTCCCTATGTGGTTGTGGAGCCTTCCAGTCAGTGGCCCACATTTTGGTTGAATGCCCCCTTCTTTTGGCTCTGCGTGCTAAGTACAGACTCCCCCACACTTTACCTTTGATGTTGGCTGACGATTCCCGGATGGTCTCTCTGGTTCTCGGTTTCCTCCGGGAGAGTGGTTTTTATTCTCAGTTTTAAGGTTTTTAATCTCTCTGGTGTTGGGGCAGGGCGGTGAGTGTTTGGGTGTCTCCCACTGTAGGCAGTGTTCAGAGATTCCCGATTCACCTCCCTGACCGGAATCCTCTTTTCTTCCCCTTTTACTCTTTTTTACCCCCTTTTTTTTTAAGGCTTGGTTAGTCTTTCTATTCCCATACGTATTTTCTGCATTATAGCAGTTGTACCTTTTAAGTCACTGGTGGTCTTGCCTATGCTGCTTCAGCATAGTGTTGGGTTCGTTCTCTTGCCGACTTCCCTCATTTGTTTTTTACCAATGACAACGTGACTGTCCTTTTTCGTTTTTCCCTGTTTTCCGTTTTATTGTTCTGACTTTTCTGAGATGTCCCATTAGCAGAATGGTGTATATTTGAAACAAGGGACTGATGACCTCGATGTTTGGTCCCTTAAACCTCAAACAACCAACCAACCAACCAACCAAAAGACCAGGCATCCTGCATTCGTATAATTATGAACGCTTTTGCCTTTGTGGGACTTCTCACACTTCGCCAGGATGGTTACGAAGGCAAAGGTCGTGATAGACAATACAGCATCAGAGTACAGAACGGCCTGCCCATACACAGTGCTAACCTATCTTCACACGAGGGAATGCTGTGTAGCACATGCCATTAGCTTGTGCCTAGTTGAACCAGCGAGCCGCGTCTCCTATAACAATCGCAAGTCATGCTGTTGCTCAAGATTCATGGTGGCAGTGATACCAGACCACATTCATCAACCAAATTTATTCGCTCCACTTGTATTTACCTCACGCTCTGAGTTACACACGTGGAGACTAACTTGAACGTCACTTTAATGAATGGTGCGACATCGCTATTGTCCACCACATGAAAAATTAAGGTGGACTACTTTTCCTTTTGGCTGCATCCACTGATAGGCTCACCCCAAGTGACCAAAGAGGAAATGTGTCCACCAAAGAAGTACGGCTTAACTTTTTGACTCAGACCCTTTCTCTGTATTATTGCATTTAATTCAATACCCTGATTGCTCCAACTGCCATGCTGTCCAGTGGCACTCTATGCCACTGTCTGCTCCTGTCCGCGAAAGTGCCACCTGGCCTCACCATACTCCAGTCATTTCTGACTCAATTGATAGGCTCCCTTAATAAAACCTAAATATCTCTGCACGATATGCTCTAATCGTTAATCTGCTTTTATCATTCGTACCCTAATTAGCTCTGCATCATTTAACAGGTTTTCCAAATAATTGTTTCTGAATTATTATTCTTAATTGTTTAAATTATCAGTGTGAATGTTAAGTGTTAAGATAGCACAATGCTAAGACTCATACAGAGAATACTTCTTTTGATAGAGCCATGCGGTCTAAGGCAACTTGTCACGGTACGCGCGGCTCGCCAGTCAGAGGTTAGTCCTCCCTCGGGCTTGCGTGCGCGTGCGTGCATGCGCGTCAGTATAGAATATAATAGGGATTTCATTGGTTGCTGGACATATCAATTTCAATTAATTCACCTGTTTTTCAACGCCACTAACATTTAACTCCTTTTCAGTGGTAAGAGGATTAATTTTCGGGCACTCCCCTGGGTTTTCCTTTCTAAAGGAATATTTGAAAACGGAATTAGGCATCCCTGCTTTTGCTTCACTGCCCTCAATTTGTCTTGGTCTTATCCTCACGTGACTGGGCACTAACTTTTGTGCCACGAATAGCCTTTACATGCGACCAGAGTATAGCATGTATGCGAAAACAGTTATATGTAAAAACCTACTTATGTTCAAATATTGGTTGTGAGATGACGCCGTCACTATGCTTGCAGCTCCATGGCGCGACATTGCAACCGACCCGGAGCTGGAGGCTTTGGTTGCAGCGGTGGTGGGGTTGATGGCCGTCCTGTTGGGTTGCCTGGACGTGGTGCGCTTCTTCGCCCACGAGGAGAACCTGCCGCTGTCGGCGTTCTACTGGAGTCTCGGCCTCTTCATCTTCGGCTGTCTGGTGCTCTTTGTCGTGTTCGCCTCAGCGTTCTTGCAGTGGCTGGGAGTGCGAGCCTGAGGAACCAGCAACTGCCCATCTTTTACTCACCGACTCGCTGCACTATCTTGTCAGCTTAGTTCGACATTATCTAAATTACTCCTTTTAAATAATGCATTTTAAAAACAAGGTATGACACGTGGTTCACAGGAATTTTAGGCAAGAACTATAAAGACTAGGAATTGGAAGATATGGTACAGTATAAAATGCGAAGAGCAGTAGTTCGAGAACTTTAGACAGGTTAACAGATAGCTGGGAAATAATTGTTAAAAAAGCATAATTTAACTGGAGCTAAAAAGTTTAGTTTCAAAGTATTCGGAAACTTATGTAGGGAAATAAATGACAAACGAAAGATCGTGGAATACTGGGAGAATAATTATATCATTAGCAGCTATTTGTCGTGGAAGATAAGCTCTATTATACAAATCGCCTGAATGTTCGAGAACACAGTCAGAATGACCATATTAATGGGGGCCAGGAACAGGAAGGCTACAGGTGCAGATGAAATAGATCGGGAACACACAAATTTTCCAATGCGAAATGGAAACGATTTGTGCAGTTATTGGATAATTGGTAATTGGGGAAAATTCCAGAGGAGTAAAGTGTAAAGCAAGAATAAGCACACACAAGAGGGAGATAAATTAGAACGTTCGGTCCCGGCGGAGGTTAGAGTCCTCCCTCGGGCATGGCTGTGTGTGTTTGTCCTTACGATAATTTAGGTTAAGTAGTGTGTAAGCGTAGCGACTGATGACCTTAGCAGTAAAGTCCCATAAGATTTCACACACATGTAAGCATTTTTTGAACAAATTAGAACCTTCATATTAGAAGAGTGTATCCATTGTAAATGCTGCTTATAAAAATTATTCGGCTATCATTAACAGGAAACTTCAAGTAACTGCGTAAACAACTTTACGAGGGGAGCAGTGTGACACTTGTAAAATAAGCTCTCGTTCTGAAAAAACGGATAGTGTTCAAGGAACCACCATATCTGCTCTTATTAGTCCAAGAGTAGGAAGGATTAAATTACTCGAAATATATTCCGACTACAGTTAGACGCTGTGAAATCACGGTACGATGACACTAACATTAGTATAAACGAGGAGTTGACTGTTCATCAGGGACTAAAACAAGGGTGTTTTAAATAAAAATTTAAGACTGCAGTTTTTTTACACACGGAAGTGTATGGAGTTTGAAAGGAACAAATTTAGTAATACAATTCAATTATCAGACGACCAGGTTCTCCTAGGACACACTAAAAACGCTTTACAAAAGACTACTTTACCGTAAACGAAACAAAAGTAATGACAATAGATTGGAAACACGTAAGAGCTGAACCTGTGATAAACAATAAGATAATAGAACAGCTAAATTCGTCAAAACGTCTTTGGATAGTTACTTCAATGCCCTATGCAAAACTAATTCAGATGTTTAAAAATATATAGAAACATGACGCTATAAATGGTTGTATGTGGAGGTACTTTGGCAACTACAGGGAAAGAGAAAACATTAAGCCTGCACAATGTGCTGGCTAAGACGGCTTTCATATACAGTAGTGAAAACTGCATTCGAAGAAGAGGGGAACACAGAATGAAACAGCTAAGACGAGTTGCCTGAGCCCACTTCTTAGATTGACGTTAAGAGCCGGAATTACAAATGAAGACCATACAGCAACGTGAGATGGGTAGACAACAGAAGAGAATGGGCGCTGTAACATACAATTGTGATTACTTTGTGTAAATTCTATGTTTCTTTGAATGCTGTAATATATGTTAAAATATTCTATGGTTTACAACAGAAATCATGTATCTTAATTTCCTGAAGTTGTATGGAAGTATTTCTAAAAACCATACTATTATAATAAACATCTGTTAAAATATTTATGTAAAACTGATTCATGCATAGGAAATAAATTGTATGCAATGTAAAACCTGGAGGGGTGTTCCTCAACAAAGAAAAATCGCGAAATCCTGGTGTCAAGAAATTTACAGAGCAGTTTATATAAAGAGCCATGATTACGCTTGACAGCTTTGTACTAATCTATAGATCACCGCAACCACCACCTTAACTACAAGTAAAGTTCAGTACTGCACTTATTTGCAAGGGCCAGTAATTTCCTGAACGTTTAAACGATAGTTCCACTTCTAACTGCATGCTGCGAACACAGATTTATCCTATGTCATGTACCTGGTTAGGTACCTTTTGCTAATGCTGAAATATTCATTGTCATAATTCAATTGCTAAATCATTATTATCAAAATAATAAACGTTTTGGAGTAATAACTGTCAAGTGTTGAGTCTTTTTTTGTATGCTATGATTAACGTGGTTAGTGAAGACAGTAGCTGTGGTATTTCAAAAGAATGACTGCTAGAAACAAGACCTGAAAGCCGTTTCCACTGCTTACACAAGATAGATGATTAATAAGATGTATCAGAATAGAATATTGATCATTGGCCACAAGATTCCCAGGCGTACACTCGTCTCCTTTAAAGGTTTGCAATAGTGCTTTCATTCATATACAGGGTGTTACAAAAAGGTACGGCCAAACTTTCAGGAAACATTCCTTACACACAAAGAAAGAAAATGTTATGTGGACATCTGTCCGGAAACGCTTACTTTCCATGTTAGAGCTCATTTTATTACTTCTCTTCAAATCACATTAATCATGGAATGGAAACACACAGCAACACAACGTACCAACGTGACTTCAAACACTTTGTTACAGGAAATGTTCAAAATGTTCTCCGTTAGCCGAGGATACATGCATCCACCCTCCGTTGCATGGAATACCTGATGCGCTGATGCAGCCCTGGAGAATGGCGTATTGTATCACAGCCATCCACAATACGAGCATGAAGAGTCTCTACATTTGGTACCGGGGTTGCGTAGACAAGAACTTTTAAATGCCCCCATAAATGAGTCAAAAGGGTTGAGGTCAGGAGATCGTGGAGGCCATGGAATTGGTCCGCCTCTACCAATCCATTGGTCACTGAATCTGTTGTTGAGAAGCGTACGAACACTTCGACTGAAATGTGCAAGAGCTCCATCGTGAATGAACCACATGTTGCGTCGTACTTGTAAGGCACATGTTCTAGCAGCACAGGTAGAGTATCCCGTATGAAGTCATAACGTACTCCATTGAGCGTAGGTGGAAGAACATGGGCCCCAATTATTGCGGGACGTGAAAGCTCTTCCCTGTGCTTGGACCTCTTCCTCCCGAACGCGTCGTCGGGAGGAGGTAATTTTAGCTAGACTCCGGATAGGGCACTGTCTTTTTAGCCATCGACATCTTTTAAGCGGCGATCCTCCCCCACTCTGTCCCCACTGCTCTCAGCTGTGGACGGTAAGACACCTTTTACTTGAGTGCCCCTATTTTACTCCGTTACTCGCCCGTCTACAGCTCTCGCCTGAAATATCGTCCATTTTAGCAGATGACACGCGCTCAGCCGATCGCGTTCTCAAGTTTATTAGTGCCAGTGAGATGTCAATCATTTGAAGCTCTTTTTGGGGACAAGCAACCCCTTTCTGTAGTGGTTTTTTAAGCTTTCCATCTGCTTTTAGTTTCTCCAATTTTTTGAGTTTCGTTCCCATTGCTGCTGGTTTCCATTTCCGTTTTTTACCGTTTCCTAAGTCAAAGACCGGGCGCCAATGACCATAGCAGTTTTGCGCCTCAAACAAAAAAAAAAAAAAAAAAAAAAATGGGCCCCAATCAAGAAATCACCAACAATGCCTGCCCAAACGTTCACAGAAAATCTGTGTTGACGTGATTGCACAATTGCGTGCGGATTCTCGTCAGCCCACACATGTTGACTCTGAAAATTTACAATTTGATCATGTTGGAATGAAGCCTCATCCGTAAAGAGAAAATTTGCACTGAAATGAGGATTGACACATTGTTGGATGAACCATTCGCAGAAGTGTACACGTGGAGGCCAATCAGCTGCTGATAGTGTCTGCACACGCTGTACATGGTACGGAAACAACTGGTTCTCCCATAGCACTGTCCATACAGTGACGTGGTCAACGTTACCTTGTGCAGCAGCAACTTCTCTGACGCTGACATTAGGGTTATCGTCAACTGCACGAATAATTGCCTCGTCCATTGCAGGTGTCCTCGTCGTTCTAGGTCTTCCTCAGTCGCGAGTCATAGGCTGGAATGTTCCGTGCTCTCTAAGACGCCGATCAATTGCTTCGAACGTCTTCCTGTCGGGACACCTTCGTTCTGGAAATCTGTCTTGATACAAACGTACCGCGCCACGGCTATATCCCCGTGCTAATCCATACATCAAATGGACATCTGCCAACTCCGCTTTGTTAACATTGCACTGACTGCAAAACCAGGTTCGTGATGAACACTAACCTTTTGATGCTACGTACTGATGTGCTTGATACTAGTACTGTAGAGCAATGAGTCGCATGTCAACACAAGCACCGGAGTCAACATTATCTTCCTTAAATTGGGCCAACTGGTGGTGAATCGAGGAAGTACAGTACATACTGACGAAACTAAAATGAGCTGTAACATGGAAATTAAGCGTTTCTGGACACATGTCCACATACCATCTTTTCCTTATTTGTGAATGAGGAATGTTTCCTGAAAGTTTGGCCGTACCTTTTTGTAACACCCTGTATTTCTGTTTCCGTGTATCATTACTGTGCCGTGTTAGAAGTGGTAGTAGACAGAACAATTTCTGGGTCCCACACCTGGTGTTGAGTCATTAGTTCAGAAAATCTTAGTGAAAGTGTTCTCGAAATTCAGTAATCATTCTAGAAACTTATTTTTTGTAAAAATAACTGGCAACAACCTATTGAAGCAACAAATTTAGTCTTCCCATGTTCCATTGAAATTCTGCTCATTACGAAGTCTCACACGCACAATCAGTTAGTAACAATTGAATCTGTAATGAGTTCGAGTCTCGGTCGGGCGCACAGTTTTAATCTGCCAGGAAGTTTCAATTGCATCTGTGGTTCTGAAAGGGGCATCAGTCACATTTTAACAAAATGTGGTTAGGAGCTGAATATACTCAAGACTGTATCTACCAGCTGTCACTGAAAAGGGTGCCATTCCATCGCAAATTATCGTAATTGCCATGGTTTGCAAATTCTGTATGTAATGATGTCCTGATAAAAACTTCACTAGAGCTCTCATTTGATCAGTCAGCGAAACTCTTGTAAATCCCATAAATACTTGCAGCGAATATGTTATATTGTGTTTAATCTTTCTGAAGAGATTAATTCTGAATCTTATTCTCTAGAGGAAATAATTCCTAAAAAATGTAAGATATAAAAAATGATAGTTATAATCTAAAACTGAGAATAAGTGTAAAATTAAAGAGCTTGAACACTCAAATTCGTGGCAAAACTGTGAAGGCTAGAACTACTGGACCTAATTCAAGTAAGCTGGTAACTTCAAAATATATGTTAACTTCAGTGTTATGAAATTATTCTTATGTAAAACGTGTTAGTTCTGAAGCTCGACCTACACAATAGAAGGACCAAATTGACCTTGGTTGGAAACATGGTTTGATAGCTTAGGGTAAGATTGGGAACTGGATTGACAATAACCTTGATAATACGTGAGATTGGTTAATGAAATCACCAAAATACTCCTAGGTTAGGGTGTAATAAATACACCTAGGAACTGCGCTGTGACTAAAAGTAACTGCCCAAGTAGTAGTAAAAACGTTACTGCTGTAGATATTTCAAACGTTGGGTTTAGAGTACAGTAATTACTTTCTTAATATGGGCTAACAGACGAATGTTGTAAGTTTTAAAATACCATTACTCTGATCAAACTTAGGATAATGTATTTATTGTTGAACTTGTTGAAAAATTTTGTGACCGTTAAATTTAGTATAGGCAGTTCCTTTCCAGATGCAAAGGAAAGTGTAAAAAGTTCAGTGACAGACAAAACGTCAATTTTAAAACAATTTCATGCTTCTGGAACGAAAGCAAGGAAAGGCCTTCCTTGTCAAGGACTGCTGACTAAAATGTGTTCACTGTAACAGACCCCGAAAGACAAACCAAAATCATGAGTCCGTAATGTTACTTACAGCGTTCTGTGTGATGTAAAGAAAAATGAGGTGTGCAACAGTTTTACTGCATCTGTATGGAGTATCATAAAAAGAATGTCTATATCACTTCTGGTAGCAGGTAGAACACCAAACGAAAATATGATGAGAATAAAATTTCTAGAATTAAGGTTGTATCTGGAGAACTATTGAGGAAATGCAAGAACATTATTTTTGTGTTATGGAGGCAATATATGCAAACTGACGTATCAAAGAGCTCAACAGTGACTAAACTGTTTAAATGATGCAGTCTTTTTTTGTACAAAATACCAGGAAATGACTGTCACAAATTTTAACATATTTCAGTGAAAATTACAGTTAAACTTCCAGTAGACCAGTGAAAGACACATTCGCCACAAGTGAGGAATTAGGCACAATATTTAAAAGCAGCTTCCTCAATAATGCAAACCACGTTGCAACAGAAGTTATTAGCAAAAAATTTAAAGAAATGGATATTAAAAATATAAGTATCGAAATGTTACATAAGTAGTAGGGTAAGGGCCGCACCACCCCAATTTTGATACCAAATTGATAAGCAAATTATTAACACGCAGCCTACCCTCTCCTGAATGATATCTTTCTCCAAATGCAGATGGAATTTAACGTGTTCTCCTTGATGTATGGTCAGGAACTAGGCCCTACTCCTCCCTCCCCCCTCCCCCTATGGTGGGGATATAGGCTTTTCAAATGCTTCCACACACCATGCTCAGATTTGTCGCCTACAGACATCCCCCCATCCCCACCCCCACCACAGGAGAAGAGTGTGTGGTTGCTGAATGCCTTGAGGTGACAGTCCTTCACCAGCACAAGAGGGTGTACTGCCAACAAAACAATGAGAAAATGGAGCAAACAATCGTGCCCCCAAGTGCAGCTTGTTCATTTGCCTAAAATATAGCAGCACAGTCTTGTGCTGCCCCCCCCCCCCCTCCCACACACGCCCACACGCCCACTCGCCCGCCCAACCACTGACCCCTGCCCCCCCCCCTCCCTGCAGGTCTGGGGGGTTAGAATAGGCCCAAGGTATCCCTGCTTGTTGTAAGAGGCAACTAAAAGGAGTCTCACCTTTTGCCCTTTATGTGATGGTACCCTGTAGGGTTTGACCTCCACTCTTCAAAATTTTCCCAAAGAGCGAACCAATTGGGGAATGGCGCCTTACATGGTGCATCGTGTCCATCATGCATAGAGATCTTTAGCCCGCTTTCTCATCGTGGCATTGCAGTCCCGCTCATCCTCAGTCTCTTGAGGGAGGACACCTTCCTTGGTGTCCCTCCACCCGATATGCAGTGTCGGTTTCTGTGCTGTCAATGACCATGGAATTCTTTTCATTTCATATCCAGCACAGTAGCCAGTCCATTACGGTGGGACTGCCATGTACCCTGTTTAATTAATGTAACTCCATCTTCTGGTGGAATATGGGACTACAGCTGTTCCATGTTCAATAAAAATAGTACCAATCGCCTTTATATAGGTTTATTTCTAGGCAACCAGTTTCGAAGTTACACTACATAATCCTCAGCCCAAAACTGCTCCAATACAGTACCTTAGTGTTACAAATATAGCAGTGCCTTTAACTGGTCTCGTAATAGCTGTTGTGGGCATACATGCTCGTTGAACAAGTCAGCAACTGACTGTTGTGCAGGGAAATTGAAGAAATACTTGCGTATCTTCTGGTTCGCGCAGAACAATTTGTACGTGGGAACAAGAATGCAGCAGCAAGAGGAATCCGAGAAAAAGTAGGCATCGAAACGAAGGGAATAAGTGAGGCAGTCAATTTTTTTCTGTCGAGGCAGCATTATGCTGTATGTCTGAGGTACCAGTGATATACGGGAGTTGACTACTATGTTTGATGCTTTTCAGGAAGACAGAGAACCAACTGCCTCTAAAGTTACTTGCATCTGCGTTAAAGGATAAGAGTGGACAGGGTGATCGATTGAGATAGAGCTGTAATGAGGTATGATTTAATGGTAAACTGCTGCATTCTAGAGAAGTTGCTACAGGTACATTTTTTTTCCCCAGTGCTCTCTCCAGATGCATCAGTTGCGTGTCATAGCCCACGTTCTGCTAGTATAGAGCCACGTGTTCTGTATGCAGTTGAAAGTGCTGTCTACTTGCGATCGTTAATGGTAAACCTGTCGGTCATCAAAGGATTTCCATCTCATGTGTGATGAAACTTGACGCATTCTTCTAAACGAACTTTGATTTATGCGATCCCCCGTTTTGGCATCTTGGATGTAAAATCGAGACTTCAGCGTCATAACAAAGTTAGCGGTAGGTGCTTGTGAGGCACTGCAATTCCCGTGTACACATTTGTCCGACATATGTGCTGTTTACAGAATTAGTGACGGAATGACTTGCAATTTCAGCATGTGAGACACTGCTGCTATGTTTTGGTTTTTTTGTAGAGAAACCAGGAAGAAGGATGTATGTCCTGTGCTTGAAATATATTTCTTACATTGGAATATTAACAACGCTACATTCCATACAACTGATATGTTGGAAACACGAGCGATCTAACAATATAGCCCGTTTTAAGTACAGAACGTTGTAGTCTTAGGAGTGCATGTGTTCGTTTTCTTACCAATACCTTCAGGTACCGATCCTAGACTCGAAAACAATACTTCAGAGTTGATAGCTTGGTTGATTTACGTAAAAATGCGTGGAACTCAGTCTGGAGATCCATCGCGTATAAAAATTCTGTTCCTTGTTCTTCTTAACCGTCCGCTATTACATCACGACACTTTGAATTCTGTTGTTATACATCGATAAAGAGTGCTAACCACCTCGACATGGGCGCATCTCGAGAAATCTTGTGCACTTGGACGGATGAGGACTCGGAAAGCTGTTGTCATTCAGGAGACGTGGAGTGTAGTGGTATACTTATGATCGGTTGCAGATTAATTAGCTAACGGTGCTGCAGGGCAGGTTGGTCAATGACAGTGTGAAGAGGGTCTTTCACTATCTAATTTTACCCTAAGAGAGCGAGAATGCTCTGTGACTCCCATACGCAGAGAGATAGATCGTAAATTAAAACACTATACTCGATGTAATAGCAATGTGGAGCGCTGTCTGGTATACTTCAATTATTCACGTGTTCGAGAATTAAAACTGAATGCACGTACTGCAGTCATCTATCCATGTTTGCAATGATACTCACAAAGCGGAGAGAGGGTGGTTTAGCTATGACACTGAAATTGGAGAAACATGCTGTCACATCATTGGCTGATGTTGAAGTTACTGTAAAATTGCTCAAGCTATCAACTGTAATGCTTATTAGAGTACATAGATTGTGTTTTTTCCATCCCATCCATGCACTGGCACGCTGTGTGTGGCGTGTTATGCTATCTGCTGTAAGAATTTGATTTATACCGTGAACGTGTAGTTTCCTGCGAAAGGCCATGGATCAGAACTTTTTAATGTCGGTTTAGAACTTGGCACAGGCCTCGAAATAGTGGCAGAAAAAAGAAATGTTTGGTATTGCATAAAAGCGTGTTAGAAAACAATGTTTCAGACAACTAAACAGGACCAGACGGAGTGTTTCATGCGATTTAGTATAGCCTGTGGGATACTTTCATTCGCCTAAAGTATAGGTGATAAAACTTTAAAGTGGCCTCTGCAGTGCCTGTATATTTAATAGAATTGTGCCACACAGGCGGGAGCAGCAGTAGTTTGAGATGTGAATTCAGTGAGGGACTGGGTATACCGTTAGGAATGCTTGGAGGGCTGCACACTTTATTCTTCTGGTGAAGAATAGCAAAATCTTTCTCCGCACTACAGCTAAGCGTCATCGAGCGAGCAGTGGCGCCTAGGTGACTTCTATATCAGATGAAGTTAGTGGAACTTCTATAGTTAATTTTTCTCTATTTGGGGGTTGAGAATAACGATACCACCATGTTGGGGATGATAGATTTGAATGGATGCGGATCAGTAGTATTTCTATGTACTCTGGGAATGTACCACAATGCGCGCATTTCCACTGAATGATCAAAACATGCTCCTGTCACACTAACTCAGCTCGCTCTGTTTCTACACGGGTTGCAGAAGGTGGTGGGTATGATTTTCTCCGACTTATGCTCTGTTCCCACTTCAATTGGAACGATCACATGTGAAAAGCTGTAGAAATGGGAGCAGTTGCAAGATGCGTAGGGGGTGACTAAAACCACATTGGAATTTTACTGTAGCAGCTAGGTTCGAGGAAAGGTGACTCGTTTTGAGATATTAGAGTGCCAGAAATATGATAGAGTAGTGGTTCCAATAATTAATGGAATTGTCAATAGGGTCCAACGCAGGTATGTGCTTGAATGCAAAGACCCGATTCCAAACCATGGACAACATGTCTTACGACCTCAATCGGAACATCATCATCATCTTCTACTACTACTGCTACTACTACTACTACTACTACTACTACTACTACTTCCTTGTGTTCATTCTCAATCAGTCGTCGCCTTTAAGTCAGTGGATATGTTGCGGAACCTCTGATATGCTCTCGAGACAGAATGCACTAGAAATACTGTAGAATTATCGGTTTGAGGGAGTCGCAAATTCCGCTTACATACTACCTTCGTTAGCCGAATCGATTTCAAAATGTAATTTTATCAAGAGTTTGCTTTGTGGTCTGATAATACACATTCCTATGAACACCGTCACGGTATTTGTCTGGACAAAACCACCTCATTCAGAGGTAATGTCGTACCTAGATTCGTAAAGCGGGTATAGCTTTTAACATGGATATGTGTAGAACCAAGATTGCTTGTCACAGTAACATGCAGTAGTTGTTGAGATCAGGTTTTTTTTTAACATCTGGCACATTACGTGTCTCTAAGACAGTGGTAGCTGATGTGTCGGCAGCTGGGCCAACACCTTGTAAATAGAGGTGGCTTAAAGGGCACGCGAGACTAACGCAGACGGGCGTGAAGTACTGGAACAGGATACGTAATTAATGCTATGAAGAAAAGAACGGAGCTTCTCATATACTTATCTTTAATGTCTACTTGTACATCTCTATGGTGAACACAAGTGAGACTCTAATTACAATCACTGTAAGGCTAATGGCGCCTTGCTAGTTCGTAGCCATTAACTTAGCTGAAGGCTGTTCTGTCTCTCGGCTAATGAGAGAGAAAGGCTTAGTACGTCTAGTCGCTAGCTCTGTCGTCCGTACAACTGGGCTGAGTTCGAGTCAGTCTCTCGAGACCTGCCTTGTGGTGGCGCTAGGTTTACGATCACACAGTGGCGACACGCGGGTCCGACATGTACTACAGGACCACGGCCGATTTAAGCTACCACCTAGCACGTGTGGTGTCTGGCTGTGACACCACAGTAGCACTTGCTGGAACAAATCTCAAAGCCATTAAACCCATCGTTCCCCCCAGGGGGTCTGCAACTCTTTTGTGGATACGTGCGTAGCGAGCACGGGACCCCGAGCTTATATGGCCCTCCTTCCTTTCCGGGCTGCATACCTTCCTTTTCCGCATCCTTCCCTATCCCCCATCTTCACACCCCCTCCCCTCCCCTCACCTCTGTCTCTTTCCTTCCCTTTCTCCCCCTCTGGGAGTATGGTTTGTGCCTGCGTCCGGAGACGGACGCTCGAAAATGTAACACATTCTTCGCCTTCTCTCCTTGCATGTCTTAATCCTTCCTTTGTCCTTCTCTTTTCCTTACCTCTTCTCTTTACCCTTTTCTCTGCTGTGGCGTTTGAGACCTCTCTTCTTTCCTTTCCCTTTCTTTGTTTTTCCCTTTCTCTTTCTTCCTCCCTGTGCGTGTCTGAAGGCCGACCCACGCATTTTTGTGCGTAGCCGGTGACGGGGTAACGCGTAATTCCCTGCCCCAGGTAGACAGGCAGGACACGTACGAATCCCCTGGTAACGGCCAGGCCCAGGGAGGGGTGATTACCCGAGCTGATACCTTCCGAAAGTGCCGATTGGTCCCTCCGTCCGTTTGTCGGGAGGTGTGACCTGAGGTGTGAACAATCACCTAAGGCGGGAGTGCCCTAAGAGGGCCCCCACAAGGGAGGAGCGCGCCATCGGAGACGCCAGTAATCATGGGGGATTCTTCCGCAATGGTTTCCTCATCTTCCACGATGTTTTCTCACAAGTGTAAGTTCAATGAGTCTCAGCCACAGACAGTTCTTCCCTCGTTGCCACAATTCCTTGTTGTTTCTCGGTCTGACGAAGGTTACGACTTCCCCACGGTCACCCCTTTCATTATTCAGAAAGGTGTTGACGCAATTGCAGGTCATGTAAAGTCTTGTTCCAGATTATGGAATGGCACCATGTTGTTAGATACAGTCAGTGCCCTCCAGGCACAAAAATTGCTGCGTACTTCACTGCTCCACACCTTCCCTGTCCGGGTGGAAGCGCACCGCACTTTAAATTCGTCACGTGGAGTCGTTTATACACGCTCCGTCGACGGATTGTCTGACGAGGAAATTCAGCACTACCTGTCTGACAAGGGCGTAACGGCTGTTCATAGAGTTATGAAAAGGGTTGACACGAACATTGTTCCAACCCGTACTGTCTTCCTGACATTTGAAAGAGTTCAACTCCCATCGAAAATAAAAGCGGGCTATGAGATAATTTCCGTTCGCCCCTACGTCCCAAACCCTACGCATTGCTATCAGTGCCAGTGTTTCAATCATACCAGCCAGTCCTGTTCCAACCCGGCCAAATGTGTTACGTGTGGCAAGGATGCCCATGAGGGTGCTTGTCCACCTTCATCCCCTCGTTGCATCAACTGTATGGGTGACCACGCTGCTTCCTCTCGAGATCGCCCCATTTTTAAAGACGAAAAGCTCATTCAGGAAATCAGAGTGAAAGAAAAGGTGTCGACCTTTGCTGCTCGAAAATTATTCGCCAGTCGAAAACCCACAGTGCCTCAGTCAGGTAAATACAGCACTGTCCTTGCCTCTCCTCAGACAACAAAGGAGGCGGCCACGCAGACTTGTGATCTCACCTTTAGTGACACGGTCGTCAGATCGGCCAGCGCAAAGATCGCCCGTTCAACCTCCCCACTTTCACCTGCCCACTCTCAGGCTCACCCTTCATCGGGTTCTGCTAAATCTCTATCCCAAAAGTCAGATACACGGACTTCGAAAAAAGAGCATACTCGTGAAGATTTTTTACGTACCCCAACTTCACAACCATCGGTTCCTCCTTCATCTAAACATAATGTTTCCAAGAAGGCTAATAAGAAACCCAGTTCCTCTCCTTCTCCGCCAAGGCGTGTCCCATCTACAGCACCACCTGGCGGGAATCGCCCTCGGCCGTCTTCTGTGTCGCCGAGGCGCACTGCTGGCGGCCGATCAACCGGCCGATTGCTGGTGGCAGGAGCTGCTCCTGAACAACCTATGGATCAGGATCTTCTGCCTTCGGCTGAGTGCCGTTCCACGCTGTCGGTCGCAAGCTCTGAGCAGTCGTTGAGTTGGCGGCAACCTTGGTCACATTCTTCCATTCTGTCCACCCTATGTCCATTATACATTGGAATATCCGCGGCATTCGAGCCAAGCGGGATGAATTTACGATCCCCTTACGATCCTACTCGCCAGTCATCTTCTGTCTTCAGGAAACTAAGCTGCGTCCCCACGACCGCTTTGTCTTCCCCAATTTTCAGTCAGTTCGATTTGATCTCCCCTCTGTTGAAGGCACTCCAGCACATGGAGGAAACACGATTTTTCTCCATAATACTCTCCATTATCATCCAATCCCCTTAAGCACTTCCTTCCAAGTAGTCGCTGTCCGTCTTTCCCTTTCTGGATACACCTTCTCTCTTTGTACTGTATACATTCCATCGTCCACATCAATGGGAAGAGCTGATCTCCTTCATCTTCTTGGTCAGCTTCCACCCCCCTATTTGCTGGTTGGGGATTTCAATGCCCACCACCCGCTTTGGGGATCTCCACATCCATCTCCGCGTGGCTCACTATTGCTAGACGTCTTCCACCAAGCGGATCTAGTTTGCCTCAACACTGGGGACCCTACATTTTTGTCTGCCTCCACGACAAATTTCTCTCATTTGGACCTTTTGGTCGGTACTGTTCCGCTAGCCCGGCACTTCGAATGGTTCGCCCTTGATGATACACACTCGAGTGACCACTTTCCATGTGTCCTTCGATTGCAGCCACAACTGCCATATATGCGCCCGAGACGCTGGAAGTTTGCCCAAGCAGATTGGACACTTTTTTCGTCTCTAGCGACATTCGATGACCGTCACTTTCCCAGCGTCGACGATGAGGTCACTCATATTACAGACGTTATTCTTACAGCTGCGGAACGTTCAATACCTCGCACCTCCGAATTGCCTTGGCGCCCCCCAGTTCCTTGGTGGAACGAGGCATGCCGTGACGCAATACGTGAGCGGCGACGTGCTCTTCGCGTTTTCAGACACCATCCTACATTGGCCAACTGTATTCGCTATAAGCAGTTCAGTGCGCGGTGTCGTCGCGTCATCCGCGATAGCAAGAAGGCAAGCTGGGACTTCTTTACTAGCTCATTTAACACCTTCACTCCCTCCTCGGAAGTTTGGAGTCGGCTTCGACGGTTATCAGGCGCGCCTAGTTTCTCCCCGGTCTCTGGGCTCACTGTCGCGCATGATACATTAGTGGACCCCGTCGCAATTTCTAACTCATTGGGTCAACACTTTGCTCAGATTTCGAGCTCTTCAAATTACCCGCCAGCGTTTCTCCCGAAGAAACGTGCAGCGGAAGTGCGACCTCTTGCTTTCTACTCTCAAAATCGCGAAAGCTACAATACTGTTTTCTCCATGCGGGAACTCCAACATGCACTCTCTTCTTCTCGCTCCTCTGCCCCAGGACCGGATGGTATCCACATCCAAATGTTGCTGCATTTATCAACCCATAGTCTGCGTTACCTCCTTCGCCTTTATAATCGAATTTGGACCGACAGTACTTTCCCCAGACGATGGCGGGAAGCTATCGTCGTTCCTGTTCCGAAACCTGGAAAGGACAAACATCTCCCCTCTAGCTATCGCCCCATTTCTCTCACGAGTAGTGTCTGTAAGGTTTTGGAGTGTATGGTGAATTGCCGTTTAGCTTGGTGGCTGGAGTCCCGCAGTCTTTAAACACCTGCCCAATGCGGTTTCCGAAAGCATCGTCCTGCAGTTGACAATCTTGTTGCTCTCTGATCTGGAGAGAGCATACGATACCTGTTGGAGGACAGGCATCGTCCACAGACTGCTCTCTTGGGGCTTTCGCGGTCGGTTGCCCCTTTTTCTTCGCGGATTTATGGCAGAGCGCACATTTAAAGTGCGGGTGAACACTACTCTCTCCCGTATTTTCTCCCAAGAAAACAGGGTACCCCAGGGCTCCGTGCTAAGTGTTGTACTTTTTACCATTGCCATAAATCCAATTATGGATTGTCTCCTTCCTGATGTCTCGGGCTCCCTCTTTGTGGACGATTTTGCGATCTACTACAGCTCTCAACGGACCAGCGTTCTTGCACGACGTCTTCAAGGCTCTCTCGATCGCCTCGACTCTTCGAGCATCGAAACAGGCTTGCGCTTTTCTCCCAGTAAGACCGTTTGTGTTAATTTTTGGCGTCGTACGGAGTTTCTTCCACCTTCCTTACATCTTGGACCTGTCAACCTTCCGCTTTCGGACGTCCCTAAATTCTTGGGTCTTATGTTTGACAGAAAACTGTGCTGGTCCTCCCACGTTTCCTATCTTTCGGCTCGCTGTCTGTGATCCCTCAACACCCTCCGTGTCCTGAATGGTACCTCCTGGGGAGTGGACCGAGTGGTCCTTCTCCGCCTCTATCGCGCCTTAGTGCGCTCGAAATTGGACTATGGAAGCACAATTTACTCCTCTGCTCGGCCGTCTATTCTTCGGCGTCTCGACTCTATCCACCACCGTGGATTACATTTAGTGTCTGGAGCTTTTTATACCAGCCCTGTGGAAAGCCTTTATGCTGAGACTGCTGAGCCTCCGCTGTCCAATCGGCGAGCAGTCCTGAGTCGTTATGCTAGCCATCTGTCTTCCATGCCTGCTAATCCAGCGCATGACATTTTTTTCGACGCCTCCTTTGATGTAGGGTATGCAGGCCGCCCCTCCTCCCTACTACCACCGCGAGTCCGCTTCCGTCAACTGCTCCATTCTCTTTCCTTCCGCTTTGCTAAAACCTTCTTGACAACTTGGGGTACAGCACCGCATTGGCTCCGTCCCAGGATCTGATTGCTCTGTGACCTTTGTCAATTTCCCAAGGATGGTACCCCTTCACTTGCTTATCGTCGGGAATTTTCTGCTCTATGCGCACGAATGAAGGAAGCCACCTTTATGAACACTGATGGCTCGAAAACATCGTCAGGTGTAGAGAGTGCCTATATTGTTGGCGACACCCCAAATCAATTTCGGCTTCCCGACCAGTGTTCGGATTATACTGCGGAACTTTACGCTGTTCTCCAGGTTGTCCAATTCATCCGCCGCCATCAGCGGATACAGTATGTTATCTGTTCAGATTCTCTCAGCTCTCTCCTCAGTCTCCAAGCTCTCTACCCTGTCCACCCTCTGGTCCACAGGATTCAGGACTGCCTCCACTTGCTCCACTTGGGGGGCGTCTCGGTGGCGTTCCTCTGGCTCCCGGGACACGTTGGTATCTGTGGAAATGAGGCGGCGGATATAGCGGCCAAGGCTGCAGTCTCTCTTCTTCGGCCAGCTATTTGCACCATTCCCTTCGCCGATCTAGGAGTGTTTTATGTTGTCCTGTTTTTCTTTTATGGCACGCACATTGGTCGACACTTCCCCATAATAAATTGCGGGACGTGAAAGCTCTTCCTTGTGCTTGGACCTCTTCCTCCCGAACGCGTCGTCGGGAGGAGGTAATTTTAGCTAGACTCCGGATAGGGCACTGTCTTTTTAGCCATAGACATCTTTTAAGCGGCGATCCTCCCCTACTCTGTCCCCACTGCTCTCAGCTGTGGACGGTAAGACACCTTTTACTTGAGTGCCCCTATTTTACTCCGTTACTCGCCCGTCCACAGCTCTCGCCTGAAATATCGTCCATTTTAGCAGATGACACGCGCTCAGCCGATCGCGTTCTCAAGTTTATTAGTGCCAGTGAGATGACGTCAATCATTTGAAGCTCTTTTTGGGGACAAGCAACCCCTTTCTGTAGTGGTTTTTTAAGCTTTCCATCTGCTTTTAGTTTCTCCAATTTTTTGAGTTTCGTTCCCATTGATGCTGGTTTCCATTTTCGTTTTTCACCTTTTCATAAGTCACAGACCGGGCGCTAATGACCATAGCGGTTTTGCGCCCTAAATCGAAACCAAAAATAAAAACAAAAAAACACCCATCGTTGATTTTCGGTCGGTATTATTTAGTATCATAGGCAATCAGCTATTCACTAAGTATTAGTAGTAGGGGATGTGTGATATGTTCACATTTGAGCATCATGTTTATAAAGTATGTTTGTGTAAAGGAAATGAATATGCGCAGTGGTAAGGAAGGTAGATATATTCGCATTTCCAGAGGCACAGCCTTACCTTAATTGTAAGTATAATGATAAAATATGTATGTGATCGGTTTTATAGAATGATTCCGTGTATGCACTGCCTGTGGAGGGTATGATTCAAATTTCCTATTAACGGCAGCATCCATCCAAATGCAAAGGCCTGTTGGAATGTAGGAATGTCTTTGAGTTATCTTTACCATCCTCTAGACGACCGAATAGCGAACTAATACTTAGTATGTGTTGGACAGCTTTCGTGATTAAGTGGAAATTTGAGAATGAATATGGAGGTGCGTTTGCTTGTAAATTGTTTAGTTGACTGCTTCTACAGATTTGGCGCCTTTATTTATTTGAGAGAAGATCGATTGTGAGGTGTGCATCTAGTAGGTGAGAGAGAGTTGGGTTGTAAATTTTAGAGATTATCTGGAATCTGTTACATCAGCGAGATCGGTATTCACCGGTGCAAATATCATTTTTCATATGTTTGTTTCTAGTTACTCAGTAGTCTACACCACGCTCCACCTAGCTAAAGTTTCGGGTTTGTAGAGAAATAATTTCCAGTCTGTATCTTTGTAATTGTGTTGCGTGAGTGATCGGGAGGCTGCTGCTGTGTGCTTGATATTGAGAAGTACAGCGAAAATGTTACGGTAAACCATGCGAAAATACCTGTTCTTGTATTCAGGCTCCTGTCATCAGTGGGAGAGCAGTGTAACTGAGTAAGAGTATTGCCGTATTTGACGATATGTATGGCACTTTGCGAGGTTTAGTTGCCGGTGTAATACGGTGATAAGTGTAAAATAGCTTTCTTGCCGCTGGAAGTCATGTATATAGGAAGAATGAAAAGCCGTACGGTGCTTCCCTAGGACTGATGAGAATCGTGACATATAGCCTGTGTGTATGTGTGTAGGCATACTATAATGTTTTTGTGTGTTGTACAGATATGAAAGATAATTGCGCTGTTTGTGTAAAATGTGTAGATATTGGATTGTAAAGTTAGCGCGTTTTATGTTGTGGCATGACAAGGGAAGATGACTGCGTGTGCGATTGTAAGGGACGTGTAGATTAAGCACATCGATTACGGTGAGAGATTTTTTATGTGGAAAATTATGTGCGCTATAGATATTAGGATTTGTTCCACAGGCACAGCCGTCACGAGGAGACACAACGTGTACATAAATTTGTGTCAAACTGTAACAGCAATTGTAATATTTAATTGTAGTCAAACTGTTAAATATGTTCCTGGCTTCCATTATTCTTGTGAGTCTCATAAGTATTTGATGATCTCAAGACGACTTTGTGGGATTAACTGTCAATGCAATTTAGCGATCTGTACAAAATAATTTTACCGCTGAAAGTCTCGTCTGCAGAAAGAAAGAAAGAAAAGGTGGATGGTGCTTCGATACTGGTACCATCAGTAATTCGGCGGGTAAATTCGATAAGAGCCAATTATAATATTCGATTCATTCACATCCTTTGTGCTGGGATCCAGGAGCCTCTGCATACAAGCGGAGACATCAAGAAAGCGAGCGTTAAGCATTTCTGGGGCACTATAAAGTTTCCGCGACGTCGACTGAGTTCTTGTTTTTTATATAGTCATGTGACATGAGTATAAGATGAAGCCTTGGATGGCGAGTCACCCTGCAGACATTTCGCGGCGAGGTATCAGTCACGCAGGGCTGTTAACCAGAGTTAAACCGGTGTGTCATGTCGCGCTAGTAGCAATGCGCCCTGTGCTACTGTCATCAATGGTAAAGACAAGTGCTGTCCGGAGGTGTCTCGCGTATGGGGGCTGCGCCTTGGAGTTCTGTGACGTCAGTATAACAGTGGCTGTTTACCTGAAAATAGATGCAACTTTCACATGCGTCTGGCGGTGGCTCGTGACTGACGGCACGCGCGTCCCTGCTCGGTCGCGCCAGCACCTGTGTCTAGGCGAACACGTATTGTGACAGCAATTTCTCTGGTGTAAAGTACGAGAGGGATGTTGCCACCTCTTACCTGAGGGCACCTGTGTATCGTTTGACAGCTGACGGCCGCGTCCCTTGGCGGGGGTTGCTGCTAACCTCCTGTGCGCTCAATTGGACAGGGGGTCTTGAACGGTGCTTGTGCATGTATTTGTTGTATTATTTTGCAAGCAGGTCTGCAAGCCGCGCTGTGCGTTATTTGGACAGCTTAAGAGTTGATTTCATGTCTACACATCTACGTACCGTATTATTTAGGAGGAATCGTGTGTACTGAAATTATTTCGGAATATTAGTAGATCGCATGTCTGCAGACTGTGTGTTGTGACCCCAAACACACCAGGGCGAGTGTTTTGTGTCAGTGTGATAATTATACTCCATCCCTAAATAAAATCTTCCAAAACAGACTGCACTCCTTACTTACTCTCCCCAGCAGACCAGTGCTGCCTGAGTCATTTTCGCGTCTTTTTCCCCCTATAGACCACCATCCCAGATTAGGTCACAGGAGGTATGACAGTATCCTGTGGTGGCAGTAATGTGTACTAGGTCATTTGGAGTCTAGATCTCGTTGTGGATACATTGCTTGCAAAATAAAAACTTATGTCCATCAATGGCACAGTCGTTTCCCCGCCATTTCCCCCCACCGTCTTGGATTACATCATGCACTGTGCACGTTAGTAGACGTTAGTGCACGTTAGCCCGAAAACATGGACTGGTAAGGGGACGTGGTGGTCGTTTGAGGATTGTGGTGGAGACTTCAACTACTTCTGTCCAAGTCCAGGTGGGAGTGGCATTCGCGAAAATTAATTCCAAGTCCCCAGTAGCGCTCTCTGGTGGTGTCAATATGTATGTGGCGCCATGTACTAAGTCAGTTGGAGTCTGGAGCTCGTGGTGAACACGTTGTATGCCACCATCTTGGATAACGGTACTTGCATGACCTGATGTCACAACAGTGTCCTCCGGCGCCGGTACTAGCTACTTGGTCCAGACCTCGTGGTGAACGCAATGTTTGCCGCCATCTTGGATTACGTCACAGACGAGAGCGCCCTCTGGTGGTGGCGGTGTGTACTAAGTCAGTTGGAATCTGAAACATGTGGTGAACACACTGGATGGTCATTCTGCATGAAAATCATTAAATAAAGACTTCTCTCAAAATCCTTTTCCCACGAATCCTTAGGAGGAGGTGGCAGTCAGGTGACTGAGGTTAGTACAAATGTCCTTTCACGCCATTTTCTTAGCTTAGTAGAGATATGCGAATCGACATTTGTCCCCCCCCCCCCCCCCCCCCCCGGAGGGGGTCCACAACTCTTTTGTGGATACGTGTGTGGCGAGTACGAGGCCCCGAGCTATTGCAGCCTTCCTTCTTTCCAGGGCTGCATTTCCTTCCTCTTCCCTCCTTGCGCCTTCCTTCTCACGCTCTCCTCTCCCTCTCTTGGTGTCCTTGATTATGTTGGCCCCGCTGTCCTCCTGGTTATGTTGATTTTGCAATTTAGCTTTGTTGCATAATCACCTCCTCCTTTTGGCACTCCCTGGTCCCCCTCTGGGGTTTGACCTCCATTACTAAATTTCTCTTCCATAGTGTGAGCCGTTTGGGGAAGTGCACCTTACCTAGTGTTTTCGACGTGTGCCCTCCTAGTACATTCCACCTTTTCTGTCATGTCGTTGTCTGATGCTAGGGTGCATAGCCAGCACGGTAGCCAGCCCGTGTGGTGGGGTCGCTATGTACCCTTTTGGTTGAGCCCCTGGACACACACGGATCACACTTCTGATACCTGAGCTGTGACCTCATGCAAGCCTTGGAGTGGTTGCTCGTCATCCTGAAGCATCGGAACACGCGGCAATGACCGTCATGCCAGACGGCCGTTGCTGTGGCTGGGTGGCGCCTGTGAGGAGAGCCCATCATCGGAGTGGGTGGTATCAGGGAGGAAGTTATGCAAATGAAACGCATAAGGGGCCAGAACTCTGGCCATTCTTTTGCAGCCGTCTCTCTGTGTGGAACTGATTCTTCTAGTGCTGCTTCTCCTGCCCCTTCAGCCTTCCCTTCCGTGGCTACCCCCTGGGAAGAGGGTCAGGCCCGTCGGCTAGGGGCGAAACCTTTCCCCCGCTATCTGGTTTGCACCAGAACTGATGGGGATACTTTCACCAATACCAAACCTTTATTCCTTGTGAAACATATTGAAGACAAGTTTGGCGAAGTGGGCTCCCTCAGCAAAATGCAGTCGGGTTCGTTGCTGATCAAAACTGCTTCAGCTGCCCAGTCTGCAGCCCGTCGTGCCTGTACCCGTCTTGGCACAATTTCTGTGTCCATTACCCCCCCCCCCCCACCACCAGTCTTTGAATATGGTTCAAGGTGTGATTTTTCACAGGGACCTCATCCTTCAAACTGATGGGGAACTTCAGGACAATCTCAGACGGCGGGGTGTTTACTTTGTTCGGCATGTTCAGAAGGCTCCTAAGGACAATCGCATTGATACTGGTGCCTTTATCCTGGCCTTTGAAGGGGATACCCTCCCTAAGAGGGTAAAGATTATGGTTTATCCATGTGATGTGCAGCTGTACATCCCACCTCCTATGAGGTTTTTTAAGTGCTTGCATTTTGGACACACGTCTTCCCACTGTTCGCAGGCCCCTCTCTGTGGTGACTGTGGACGTCCACTTCATGAGGGGAGTCCCTGTGTTCCCCCTCCTGTGTGTGTTAATTGTCATGGCAATCATTCTCCACGTTCACTAGATTCCCCAATATATAAGAAGGAAAAGAAGATAATGAAGTCCTTTGATTGTTTAACCTATACAGAGGCTCGTAAGAAGTATACATGTCTTCACCCTGTGCCCATGACGTCTAGTTATACTTCAGTTACAACTTCTCCCCTTCCTCCCCCTTCCTTACCACAATCCAGACCCCTCTCCTCCCCCATCCCCTGCAGCTCCCAAACTTTCTTCTCTGGGCTCTGCTCCCCCTCCCCAGCCGGAGAAGTGTCCCACTCCTTCCGCGTCTGCCGGTCAAGGGCGCCCCTTTTGGAATGTCCCTTCCCGGCACCTTCAGGGCCAAAGGTCTGCTGCCACGCGACGACCGCGTGAACCGCGGTATGTCGGCCCCCAGATGGCCCGATCTCTTTCTGTTCCCAATCTTGCTGCAGCTGGCTCCTTAATGCCACACAGCCCTCCTCGATCTCAACCAGAAAAGAAGAAGAAACATAAGTCCTGGGACAAAGAGCCTCTGGTGTCACCAGAGGTCCCATACCCGGCTTCACCACCTGATTCTGACCTGTCGTTCATGGATGTCGCCCCCCCCCCCCCCTCCTTGTCGGTGACGGGTGGTGACCCGGCGGTATGACTGGGTGAGCCTGTTCAACCCCCATTTGAATTATCGTTCTGTGGTTATCCAATGGAATTGTAATGGATACTACAGTCACCTTCCAGAATTGAAATCCCTTATTTTGTCTTACTCTGCAGCTTGTGTGGTTCTACAGGAATCTCATTTTATTGATGATCACTCACCGACCCTCTGTGTGTTCCGTGTTTTCTGTCGAAATCGGGTCGGACTCCTGTGGGCTTCTGGTGGCGTTTGTACGTTGGTCCGTACACACATTGTTAGCACGTGGATTCCTCTTCAAACTACATTGGAAGCGGTTGCTGTTTGGGTCCACCTGGACTCTGAGGTCACGGTTTGCAATCTTTATCTCCCTCCTGACAGGACTCTTACACCTACTGCTTTAACTGCTTTTCTTCAGCAACTTCCCCCTCCCTTCCTCCTTCTCAGAGATTTTAGTGCTCATCATCCCTTGTGGGGCAGTGCATTTCCATCTAGACGAGGTCTTCTCTTAGATCAGTTTATTACAGACCACGACTTGTGCCTTCTTAATGATGGCTCCCCCTGCTCATTTCAGTGCCGGTCATGGTACCTTTTCTGCCATTGATCTTTCTCTTTCTTTTCCCTCTCTCCTCCCTTCATTACACTGGCCTCCGCACGACGACCTTTGTGATAGTGACCATTTGCCATTGATTCTCTCTCTCCCTTCCCGCTCCCTGATGGACAGGTTACCTCGTTGGTCTTTCCAACGCACCGATTGGCCTCTCTGCACTGCGCAGGTCGTGTATTCTCCCTCTTTGTCGGGTTGTACTGATTACGTCCTACGTGACTTGTCTGACGCGATTGTTCGCGCTGCTAGCCTTGCTGTACCACGCTCATGTAGACCATTTCGTCGCCAGCAAGTCCCATGGTGGAGTACGGCCATTGCCATTGCCACCCGTGATCGCCGTCGGGCTTTGCAACACCTTAAGAGGCACCCATCCGTTGCCAGCCTTATTACCTTTAAGCACCTTCGCGCTAAAGCCCGTTATTTAATCAAACAGAGCAAGCGGATATATTGGGAACTTGTTTCTTCCCTCGGTTCTACTGTCCCTACGTCACGGGTATGGGCTACACTTTGCTCTCTCCAAGGTTGCCATCGGCAGTCCACACTCTCAGGCCTTCACCTCCCAGATGGCCTTTGTATGGACCCGTTCATTCTCGCGGAACATCTTGCGACCCATTTTGCAATGTCATCGGTATCAGCCTCCTATCCGGCTGCTTTCCTTCACCGGAACAGTGGGCCGAAGCTTCCACCTTGTGTTTTATCCCTTGTCAGTCAGAATCTTACAACGAACCTTTTACTGAATGGGAATTTCTTTCTGCATTTTCTTCTTCTCGTGATATGGCCCCTGGCCCAGACTCCATTCATAACCAACTGCTTCAACATCTCAGTGCTCCACAGGGGCAACATCTTCTTTGGGTGTTTAGCCGTATCTGGCTCCAGGGTGACTTCCCTCCTCAGTAAAGGGATAGCATCGTGGTTCCTGTCCTTAAGCCTGACCAGAACCCCCTATTTGTTGACAGCTATCGGACAATTAGTCTGACAAATGTTGTCTGCAAGTTACTTGAACAGATGGTAGCCCGTTGGCTCAATTGGGTCCTCGAATCTCAGGATCTATTGTCCCCTTACCAGTGTGGCTTCAGAGAGAGACGGTCTCCAATCGATCATTTACTTCGCTTGGAATCCGCATTTCGGCAGGCTTTTTCCCAGCGCCGCCATTTGATTGCAGTATTTTTTTGACCTACGCAAGGCCGATGACACGGCCTGGCGCCATCACATCTTACTTACCCTTCATCAGTGGTGTCTTTGGGGCCCACTCCCGATTTTTATCCGCCAGTTCCTGTTCCATCGGTCATGCAGGGTTCGTGTTGGTACTGTTTTTAGTTCTCCACGGACCCAGGAGATGGGCATCCCACAGGGTTCTGTCTTGAGTGTACTTCTTATCCTCATTGCTATCGATGGACTTGTGGCCTCTGTCGGTCCTTTGGTAGCCCCTGCTCTGTATGTGGATGATTTCTGCATTTGGGTTAGTTCCTCTTCAATGGCCTCTGCAGAGCGGCAGCTCCGGGGAGCTATACGGTGTGCCTCTGCATGGACCCTCTCCCATGGGTTTCAATTCTCTCCTTTAAAATCGCGGGTGGTCCACTTCTGTCGCCGTACTACGATCCACCCTGATCCAGAGCTCTATCTAGATGCACAAAGATTGCCTGTGGTCCCACAGTTTCGTTTCCTGGATCTTCTTTTTGACAACAAGCTCACTTGGCTGCCCCATATCAGACATCTGAAGGTAGGATGTTTCCTTCGCGCTAAAGCCCGTTATTTAATCAATGTCCTTCGCTTCCTTGCCCACTCCTCTTGGGGTGCGGACTGTTCCCTCCTTCTCCGTCTTTATCGTGCTCTAGTTCTGTCTCGCTTGGACTATGGGTGTCAAGTTTATGGTTCAGCTGCTCCTTCCACACTGCACATACTGGATCCAGTCCACCATCATGGTATCCGTTTGGCCACTGGTGCCTTCCCTACTAGCCCTGTAGATAGTCTCCTGGTTGAAGCTGGAATCCCCCCCCCCCCTTTCTGTTCGGCGGTCCCAGTTTCTGGTGTCTTATGCACTCGCTGTCCGTACCTCTCCCACACATCCTTGCTATTCTATCCTGTTCCAAGACGGTGGAAGTTGCCCACCTGATTCCCGCCGTCGGGCGGGTTTACCGGTTGGGCTCCGCCTTGGTCTCTTTGCCGTGAATTTCAGCTTCCTTCTTTGTCCTGTCTTCCTCCCCCCCCCCCCCCCCCCCCTTGGTTAGTTCCTCGGCCTCGAATTCGGATGGAGGTCCGAAAGATTCCATCTCCCCGATGGTGTTCCATTCCTTGTTCCGCCGAATTTTATGGGAGTTCCGGGATGCTGTTGTCTTTTACACTGATGGCTCTAAATCTGCTGATCATGTGGGATTTGCCTTCATGTCCTCTGTTGGAACGGAAAATCATCTGCTGCCACCTACATGTGGGGTGTTTACTGCGGAATTGATGACAATTTCCCAGGCCCCTAACTTTATTAAACAGTCCCAACACCACCGCGTTTTGTTATGTACAGACTCAATGAGTGGGCTTCTGGCTATTGACCGTAGTTTTTGGAGCCATCCCTTGGTCTCTGCCATCCATGACCATCTCACTGATATTCACCGTGCTGCTTGTTCAGTTGACTTCCTTTGGGTCCCTGGTCATGTGGGTATCCCGGGTAATGAGGTCGCTGATCGTTTGGCTGGGGGAGCAGTAGGTTACCCCCTCGTTTTCTGTAGCCCCTCCTACAGCGGATTTACGGCTTCACATCAAATCCCACTTCGCACAATAATGGGCCATCTCTTGGGAGGCTACTTCCGTGTCTAATAAACTTCGTGCGATTAAGGTGACACCAGGCCTGTGGCGTTCTTCCTTTCGCCAGTCCCGAAAGGACTCCGATACTGCACAGGCAACTGCATTGAACGCTGCCAAGATGCCTTCCAGTAGGTACCGTCGACGTTCTCGTCTAACAATCTACAAAACAATTGAGAACATTGAATTTACTACATCAGCTGCGGACAAGAAGAAGAATAGTGTGAAGAACATTGCTGCTACCGCACTTGTCGACGGACCATGTGTCTTTCGTGGATGTAGACTGAACTTCAGCATTGACATTAATGATTCCTTTACCCATGGCAACGGATGGTTAACTGTAGCCATTGTACGAGGTCCAAATGAATACAGACTCATTTACAGATATCTTACGTCTATTACGGGTGTAAAGGGGAAACGGGGAAGGTGACATATAAGCCGATTTGCCAAAGTCTTTATTTGCATGTTCAGTCACGTGATAGGTACGGTATGCTATAATGTCTGTATCGACGAAACTCTCAAGGCTACCAACAGCTGGAACACCAGTACCACCTCGTACAATGGCTACAGTTAACCATCCGTTGCCATGGGTAAAGGAATCATTAATGTCAATGCTGAAGTTCAGTCTACATCCACGAAAGACACATGGTCCGTCGACAAGTGCAGTCTAACAATCTACAAAACAATTGAGAACATTGAATTTACTACATCAGCTGCAGACAAGAAGAAGAATACTGTGAAGAACATTGCTGCTACTGCACTTGTCGACGGACCATGTGTCTTTCGTGGATGTAGACGTCACAGTATCGGAATGGACCACATTTGAAACAAGGGACTGATAACCTTTCTGTTTGGTTCCTGAAACCCCAACCAACCAATCGACCTCTGTTTACCATCAAAATCCAAACTTGGCGCCAGTTCATAGGAGGAGGTGACAGTCGGATGAATGTGGTTAGCCCAAATGGCCTATCTTCCTGCGATTTTCTTAGGTTAGTAGAGATAAATGGTGTGATGCATTATCATGTTGTTATTTGAACTTCCTGCCATTTTTGTGGGGATGGGAAAGAATTACTGGTGGTTTAAATGTTAATTAATCGATCAATTTAATTAAGTAGTCAGTCAAATTGATAACAGTGAGAGTGGAGCCTATTCCAATAACTCAGACCTGAAAGTGTAGCTTTTGCAGTGAGGGGGTTGGGTGTGGGGGAACAATAGGTTAAGTGCCTGTCAATGAGAGGAGAACAATAGGTTTGCCCCTGATACAGGCAACCAGCACTAACAAAATTTTCTTGTACCCCTGTAGCCTCCCTACTTACCATCTATAGTTGACGTCCATACACATACTCCTCACACGGTCCTAAAGACTCAGTTAACCCCCACAGCTCTCCACTGTCACTTCCTCTCGATTTTTGACATGTACAGGGACCATGAAGTGGTTTACACTGATGGCTCGATGGCTGATGGCCACGTTGGCTTTGCGTATGTTCATGGAGGACATACTGACCAGCACTCCTTGCCAGATGGGTGCAGTGTTTTCACTGCAGAGCTGGCAGCAATTTCTCGAGCTCTTGAGTGCATCTGCTTATGCTCTGGCGAGTTGTTTCTCCTCTGTGCTGACTCTTTGAGCAGCCCACGACCTATCGGCCAGTGCCACCCCTGCCATCCTTTGGAAGCGACCATCCAAGAGTCCGTCTGTGCCCTGGAACGGTCCAGTCGTTCCGTGATGTTGGTGTGGACCCCAGGCCACGTCGGAATCCCAGGAAATGAACTTACTGACAGGCTGGCCGAACAGGCCACACAGAAACCTCTTCTGGAGATCGGCATCCCTGTAACTGACCTGCGATCATTACACCATAAGGTTTTTCAGCTTTGGGAGACGGAATGGCATAATCTCAGAATGCACAGCAAACTGAATCTGTTATAATCGAGCATCTTTTAAAAAGGAGACAGAAAAACGACGATAATAAATATCCTCTTTCTACGATAATAGTAGTCCAGTTTATTTTAGCTTTATGGGCGAAGTTGTTAGGTTCGACTGCAGAATACGATTTGCATCTCATTTTTCAACATTTAATGAAGTGCACTGCTTCCGATTACCGATGATCAAAATTCATGTCAACCTTGCATAAAATGGTGAAAAAAACCATCCACTATTTTGATGCAAAAACTACCGATCACCAGTGTCCTACTTATTTCATCAGTAAGGCAGAGAATTAACTCTGAAGAAAAGAACCTATATTAAGCAATTTATTTCAGCTTGATGGACAAATTACACGATATTAGAGCGTCTCTTGGGTTGCAATCAGTGTCTGCCAATAAATTGTCACACATGTGCGTATTACAAACATTTCAAGCATATGAAATAACATTAGAGAATAGTCTTTATCACCATTAGTTCACATGTCGGGAAAACAATTATTTTATGTCTGACAATAGAAAGCTATAATTCAAGAGGACGTTGCTGTTTTGTACAGTATGGCAGGTCCCTTTTTACCGATGTGATGCTATTATACACTGCCGTTTGAGACAAATTGTGACAGCATGTCTTGTGATGGAGCTTCCTATACGATATTACCCCGTCTCTCTCCTCCGCTATATCGAGAACAAATACTGTCTGTGTGCTTACAATTGTCATTTTTTCCCTGTAACTCTCCTTTACCGATATGTCTGTAAAGTTTCTATCATACAGCAGGTTCTTGCGTTCTAATTTTGTAAGCAATTTCATCATCACGGCGTGATTCATGCAATCTACTCAAATGTTGAGAAAAACAATACATTTCTAGTTCCAAAACAAGCTATAATTCAAGTGGTGTCTACTTCATTATTAGAGGTTATGAAGTATGAAATAATACAGCACGTGCGGTGACACTTATTTTTTAACTTATAATTATAACGATAGAACTGAAACAGTTAAAATTCCACGAGAAGAGATACAGCCTATTTCCATTAGTTTCAGGAGCAAAATTGGAATTTTGAGGGAACTATCTGCTTCCAAACTTTAATCTGTTATACCACGCCTTGTAATAAAACCTTCTGTGAGATTTTGTCCCTTTTGCTGATTTATCGAGAGACAAATGGTCTGCATGATGGCATTTATCATGTTACATATACATGTATCACACCATTGGAGCAGGTGGCCTGTGGTCAAAGTTGCTTGCACATACCTGCATCAAGTTTTGCTGACTATACTGGAGGTAGACCATATCCAACAGCCTGTCAATCACAACGGGAGGTTCCTGCGTTGTTCAGCCATTAGCAGTTTAATACACGGTTTTTTTTTCAGCTGTAACATAATCTAAGCAGTGTATGACTACAGATTTGTATAACGCCATAGACTTTGTTTTGCTACAATGACTTCGAGGTGTATGTCAAGTGCTAAGCCAACATCGTTTCGATCCACTGGCTCTCAAAGAAAGCTGAACATCGCATGGTGTAAATTATGCAGTGTCCGGTAGGATGGTGGAAATAAAACACAAATGCGATGTTTCTCATTCATAAAAATGTGAAAGACATCGGAAAGTACGGAACAGTGGAAGTCTGGGCCATTGTAGGGCGTTTCAAACAGCTATTCGAAGGTGCTGACGTATACAGTTAATCTCATCTTTCACAGTGATGGGGTAGCAGATGTCTAGTGTTACACCAAGACACCCCTCAAACTACCGCTGTAAAACACAAATGTCTTGCACTGCATTATATGGACACCGAAAGAAACGTAAGCAGTGTATGACTACAGATTTGTATAACGCCATAGACTTTGTTTTGCTACAATGACTTCGAGGTGTATGTCAAGTGCTAAGCCAACATCGTTTCGATCCACTGGCTCTCAAAGAAAGCTGAACATCGCATGGTGTAAATTATGCAGTGTCCGGTATGATGGTGGAAATAAAACACAAATGCGATGTTTCTCATTCATAAAAATGTGAAAGACATCGGAAAGTACGGAACAGTGGAAGTCTGGGCCATTGTAGGGCGTTTCAAACAGCTATTCGAAGGTGCTGACGTATACAGTTAATCTCATCTTTCACAGTGATGGGGTAGCAGATGTCTAGTGTTACACCAAGACACCCCTCAAACTACCGCTGTAAAACACAAATGTCTTGCACTGCATTATATGGACACCGAAAGAAACGTGCCTTTTATTCACAGTCAGGTGTTGTAACTACCATTCCATATACATAAGCTCCGAACCAGAGCAGCACAACTGGCATTCAGATCAGGCGAATCAACGGCTAAGGAGTGTTTATTAAACGATAGTCAGTTACATTGTTAATGACAGATTTGTTTGTGTGGGTTAATAGATAAAGATCGATGTGTTTGTGCGGGTTGATGGATATCTAAAACGAATGGAAAAGTGCTAAAGCGCTGTTAACTAACTTAGACTGGAACGAGCACGCACGTTTACAATACCGGTCTGACACAATTCATTACATCAATATGGTGCTGCACTCCTAGTGAAACAGGAGGTGCCGCCTTACTCAGCTGAGCTGGAGAGGCACCCAGTGTTTTCAGAGTGAATGACAAATGAGTCTTCCAAAACGGGATCCGATGCTTGCTATACTTCGGTACCTTAGAGAGGGTAAATATGCAGGTAAATTCTCCCTCTGATTACAACGCTGACAAGTTAGTGAAGCCTGTTACATTCCAAATAATGAGTATACATGCTAATGGCAGCATTGCAGCTGACAGTGGCATCATAGTTAGAGAATTTATAGTGAGGTATGAGGTTTTGAATCATTTAAATAGATTAGTAGAAACTATGAGGTAGACTGACGTATATCGAAGGGAGTTTAGAGTTGAGTAAGACACTCCCTGTCTCAGCATTCCCATCTTTGGCAGCAGCACAGTGACAGCGCAGCATTTAATCACTATGCTTACTAAGTTGAAATTAACTGCTCAAGAGGTATCACGTGGCGTATTCTTAAAGCATCACACAGGCACCGTAGTGGTGTGTTGTAAGGAACTGGTATTGTAGAAGATGCTAGGTATGTAAGAGATGTTTCCTGTATAAAAAAAAGTATTCTCCATTTATCTATTTTTATCTTACATACAAATACAACTTTAACTTCATTATCCTCAGCCTTCTCCCTCCCTCTCGTTTGGCAATAAATAACACCTTGATGGTGGGATGTGGCGGCGGCTGCTGCTGTGTGATTACCGGCTATCCGGTAATGCCTCTATAAAATTTAAAAAAAAAATTAAATTAGCTCTAAGGAAAAAACACGCGACAGCATCAGCTATGTATTGAAAATCACTAAGTATTTTGTGTATTAGCACACCCTGTCATAGATATCTGGTCATAATGAGTCAGACCATACCGCTTTTATAATGAATCTCGCATGTAGAGATCGGTAGTCGTAACTGCAAAGAGCACTAACCAATACCATATGTAAGCTGTATAAAAGAGGGTTACGCAGAATCGCGAGACACTGATTGGCAGGGATGTTAACGAGGTGAGTGAGTGAGTGAGTGGGTGGGTTATACATATCTGAAAGGCGTGAAGTACAATGCTAAGCGAGGAACTTAATATATCACATCGAATATTCAATCTAAAAGAAACTTCGGCATGTTACTTGTTAGCGTAACAGTACGGGTAGGGTTATTTATATCCATAAAAGATTTAAGAAATAGATCCAGCAATAATCTAATTTTTTTCCTCATTGACGGCGTTGTTCTCAATTGTTAAGTATTGCCCCCAGCCACAAGCGAACTAACATAATAGATTTCTTTAGGAATCAAGTACTGTCGACATAAATGGAAATAACCATGATGTATAATTCGACTGAAATTTGCTGTCAGTGAGCAATAGGGAAAAGAATAGTCGAATCAGTTTATCCATCCAAGCACGTTTAACCGATGCAGTCGAGGCCTCGTAAGCCATTAGGTGGTTATCAAACTACTAATACGTGATCCCGAAAATTGAAGTATAGATTTTTAATATTAATTATACACGGAGGCCACTGAACTTAAAGAATTTTAAACGTACTTTGTCATAGATGTGTACAAAGAAAACAAGGCTGTAGCTGTTAAGTCGTAAAAGCATGTACATGCATTCATATTGTTAACTCTGATAATACCTTCTCGATGATGCATTAAAATGATGAAAGAGGTGAAAAATCGGTAGTTCCCCGACTCGCACTTCGCTAATATTGGTACCAACACGGACCAGGTGCTGTGGTTGAAATGACGCACGAAAGTAACAGCAGTCTGTGAAATCGCAACCTAGGGACGTCCATGTCTGCTTGATTCGTGTGCAATACCACGCACGTACCGGGCAGTCACAGTGCGTCATCTGTTAGGTCAACGAAGTTTCAGCGCTGGAAAAAAGAATATCGCAGGGACGAATGCGTCCAAGCAAACATACTGTTTATAGCGTAATTTATCACTTACTTTTCTGTGGGAGTGACTCTGTGCTCATTTACCTCCGCTACCATAAAATTTGAATTAAGTCCCCAATTTACTTTCAATAGCCACGACTTCCTCTGTTACATGGAAAGTATATTTTAGATTATGCCTCGAAGAATAAGACTAGCCGGCCGTTGTGGCAGAGCGGTTCTAGGCGCTTTAGTTTGGAACCGCGCCACCGCTACGGTCGCAGGTTCGAATTCTGCCTCGGGCATGGATGTACGGTATGTGATGTGCTCAGGTTAGTTAGGTTTAAGTAGTTCGAAGTTCTAGGGGACTAATGACCTCAGATGCTAAGTCCTATAGTGCTCAGAGCCATTTGAACCATTTTGAATAAGACCAAAAGATGTACAATTTCTGTGTAAAAAAAAGTGATAGGAATAATGTGGATGTTGATAATAATTCTATTAGTTTAAATAATTACATCATGTATCTCCTAATAATTTGAGGGTTATAGCCTGGGTTTGACGAATTTGTAGTGCAGATTCTGTAATGCATATAATTTCGCATCTGAGGTTACTTTACGTGATAAAAAGGCATTCGCATTGCACTACCATAAGAGAAAGTTAATTTGCCTTATCAGATCCATTTAATCATTTTATTGAATTTCGGCCATGGGCGAGACTCTCCCCTATTAATATGAAGCTCGGTGTTTCGTCCTCGAAATTTCTTCTGACATTACGTCACAGTCTGTAGAGAGTTGACAGCAGCTGGGTAACATTTTGTGCTGTGTATGCTGATAATGCTACTTGAACAGAGAGTGGTAAGGAAATGGTTTTTCTCGTTTTTCATTGTTATTAACTCTTCAGGTTTGACGATTACTTAATGCATTAACCTACATTCATCTGAGTCAGGATACTCGAGAACTAGCGTATGTAATGAACTTTCGTCATTTCACTACGACAGAACATTCGCTGACCAGCTTGCTAATTGGTCAAGAGCACAGGGACTGGGATGACTTCAGAGAGCGCAGACTGTGATAGTTGCAAATATACAGTGCATAATCAGTCGTCAATCTCTCTGGTGGAGAGAGGATTTTACACTGATGGCAGTCAGTTACCTTGGTGATGGTCACTGTGCACGCTCGCGTGCGCTTTGATTGGGAACTAAAGTGCATTGAGAAGTGCTAAAACGCTGTTTACTAACTTCGACTGGAACGATTATGCGCACATTTTTTATGCATATCTGAGTATTCATTCAAGTTCCGTCTGCGGCTCAAACACCACCGCTTATAAACACTGTTATGCCCTCATCATCACCCGACACCATCTCCTCTTCTTCCAGTTGAAATTCGTCTGTTATTTCACTTCATAGCTCCACATCTGCGGATAACATCGAAGAGGATGTATACAGAGTTAAACTTATTGAAACACATTCATGATTCTAAATGCCTAGAAATATTTTCGGCTACATTGAAAGCATGAGGGGTCAAATTCTTTGGTATTACACACTGTATTGATAAAATGAAGGGTGCAATAAGGGGGATTCCTCGGTGAAATGCAGAGGAGAGAGCGGGTTGGTGGAAAGAGTACAGTGAAGGCCTCTATAAGAGCGAGGACTTGTCTTAACGGTGCCCACACAGACACGCCAACAGGATCCAGCAAAGTGTAGAGCACAGCAGAAGCATCACTTCTATACGGGTCGCCGCCAGATATGAAACAGAGCTCACAGCTGCGCTAGTCCACTGACAGTGAGTCCAATGTCTTGCTCGAGGCAAACGTTGTCTGCAGTTCATTCTTAAGCCCCCCCCCCACCACCACCACCACCACCACCACCACCACCACCACCACCACCACCACCACCACAGGAAGACACAGCGACAGGGTCCCACCAACTGCTGAGCATGAGAGAACGGGGCTTCTATATGTGGTGCGGCCAAATAAGAATCAAGAACCTCGCATCTGCGCCAGTCCGCCGACAATCAGTTCAATGCTTCGCTCGAGGAAAACACTATCGGGGAAAATAGGACGAATGTTAAGGAAACACCGAGTAGGAACTGTCTTTTTGCCCTACAAATAAGTGTCAAAGATGATCTCGGTTTGCGGAAGGCAGGAATATACCAGATTAAGTTTCGGTGTGGGAAGACTTATATTGGACAGACAGTGAGAACCATCGAAGATCGTTGCCGAGAACATCAGTGGCACACTGGGCTTGGGTACCCCAATAAGTCGGCGGTCGCAGAGCACTGTTTGTCCGAAAATCACGAAACAGACTACCAACATACCAGGGTCTCGGCACAGACATCTAAATATTGGCACAGCGTCGTTAGAGAGGCTGTGGAAATTCGTACCAGGGACGGATTCATCAACCGATGTTGAGGCTACAACCTCGGCAGGGCATGGGAACCAGCACTGAGTCTAACCAAAAACACGCTCAGCAAAGGAAACGAACGGGCGACTAGGGCGGACGAGGCAATTACACCGACGCCACCACAGACGCCGACGCCAGCGTCTCAGCGACCGCTGACGCGTGGGTGCGGACCGCGGAGAGAACGCCTCGCGAGGGGAGGGGATTTAATACGACCGCCGGGCTTCAGGAGCTCAGTTCGTCAGCGCACCTGACGATGGCAACATGTCTGATCGCCGAAATGTTGTCCCCATTGGACGCTATGGACCGGCAGTACACCCGTGGACTGTTCGAGCAAGATATACGCCGGGAGAAACTGAAGAATCACTGTTTTTCTGGTGTTAGGCTATGATAGATAGGCCCGCCCACGATTCTCCACAGCTGACCACAATAACACCCGTCGTTTTGTACCTCGCCTACAGAGTGGAGGGTGGGAAGTGGGTGTCCGCTCCGGTCGTTAGCAAATACAGGCAAATGCGGTCGCTATTCCTCGCGACTACTGCCTATATGGTACAGCAATGTTCTCCATTCAGTAGTACTCTGTATTTGGGATGTAGTAGTATCTCCACCAACTGATTGGCGTTGTAATATGAGAGAGAACTGAACCGCATATTTACCCTCCCAAAAGCATTGGAAGATAGAGCAACCTTCTGATCCCGTTTTGGCAGACTCATCCGCCATTCACTCTGAACACACTGGGTTCACCGAGCGGGGTGGCGCAGTGGTTAGACACTGGACTCGCATTCGGGAGGACGACGGTTCAATCCCGCGTCCGGCCATCCTGATTTAGGTTTTCCGTGATTTCCCTAAATCACTCCAGGCAAATGCCGGGATGGTTCCTCTGAAAGGGCACGGCCGACTTCCTTCCCAATCCTTCCCTAATCCGATGAGACCGATGACCACGCTGTCTGGTCTCCTTCCCCAAACCAACCAACCAACCAACCAACCACACTGGGTACCTCTCCAACTCACGAACTGGTGCCATCCTTAGTCTGAAGTTCGCTCCTCCCATTTCACTTCAAGTGCAGCACCACGTTGATGTAATGAATTGTGTCAGACCAGTATAGTAAATGTGCATGCTCGTTCCAGTCGAAATTAGTTAACAGCGCTTTAGTGCTTTTCAGTACATTTTAGGTAGTTAGCCACTCTCACAAATACATCGATCATTAACCATGTAATTGACTATCATTTGATGAACACTGCTTGGTCATCGAATTCATGTGATCTAAGTGCTAGTTATACTGCTCTGGCTACCTAATTTCTATGGAATGGTAGTTACCGCACTTGACTGAGAACATAGTGCACGTTTCGTTCGGTGTACGTATCACGTAGTTCCAGACACTTATGTTTTTTGGAAGATGAGATTAACTGTATAGGTCATCACCTTTCGATAGCTGTTGGAAACGCTCTACAATGGCCCAAACTGTTCCATTTTCCGTATGTTGCGATGCCTTCCACATATTTACTAATGAGAGACATAGCATCTGTGTTTTATTTCTACCATCTTGCAGGACACTGCATATTTTACACCATGTGGTGTTCAGCTTTCTGTGAGAGCCAGTGGATCGAAACATGTTAATGTTGGCTATGCGCCTGACACAGACATTGAAGTCATTGTAGAAAAACAAAGTCTATGGTGATGTACACATCTGTTGTCATACACTGCTTAGATGTGTTACAGCTGAAAGAATCAATGTATTAAACTGCTTATGAACGAACAACACACAAACAGTCTCTTGTGATTGATAGTCTGTTGGATGTGGTCTACCTCCAGTATGGTCAACAAAACTTGATGCAGGTATGTGCAAGCAACTTGACCACTGGCCATCTGCTCCAATGGAGTGATATGTGTATATCTAATACGCTCAATGCCATCATGCAGCCTTTTTGTTTTTCGATATATAAGAAATGAGAGACAGAGAATTTTATAGGTTCTGTTACAAGGTGTGGTATAACTGGTTAAAGTTTGGATGCAGGTAGTTCTCTCAAAACCACATTGATTTTGCTCATAAAACTAATAGAAATCGGCTATGTCCGTTCTCATGGAATTGTGACTTTTTATTACTATCATCACGATCACATGTTCAAAAATAGATGTTACCGCAAGTCCTGGATTATTTCACAGTTCATAACATTTATTTATGAAGTAGACACCACTTGAATTACAGCTTGTTTTGAAATGTAGAAATGATAGTGTTTCTCCCAACTTTTGAGTAGATTGCATGAATCAGGGTGTGATGGTCAAATTGCTTACAAAATTATAAGGCAAGAATCAGCTGTATGATAGAAACTTTACAGACATACAGGTAGAAGAGAGTTACAGAGCAAAAATGTCAAATGTAAGTACATAGACAGTATTTGTTCTCGATGTATTGGAAGAGAGAGACGTGGTAAATCGTGTAGGAGACTGTTACAAGACATGCTCTCACGATTTGTCTCATTAACGGCAGTGTGATGTAGCATCACATTGGTAAAATGGGACCTGCCATACTGTACAATACAACAACGTCGTCTTGAATTCTAGCCTTTCTTGTCGTACGTAAAATGATTGCGTTTTTGTCCGCAGCTCGTGGTCGTGCGGTAGCGTTCTCGCTTCCCACGCCCGGGTTTCCGGGTTCGATTCCCAGCGGGGTCAGGGATTTTCTCTGCCTCGTGGTGACTGGGTGTTGTGTGATGTCCTTAGGTTAGTTAGGTTTAAGTAGTTCTAAGTTCTAGGGGACTGATGACCATAGATGTTAAGTCCCATAGTGCTCAGAGCCATTTGAACCATTTAGCCATTGAGTTTTTCCGACATATGAGTTAATGGCGTGACAGATTGTATTTTCTAATGTTATTTCACGTGTCTGAAACGTTCGTAATATGCACATGACAGTTTATTTACAGACACTGATTTGAACACAAGAGACGCTCTCAGTTCATGTAATTTGTCCATCAAGCTGAAAAAAAATAGCTTAATACATACGTTTTTTCTTCAGAGATTAAATTCTCGGTTTTTGTTTGCGTTGATGACGGAGCACATTTCGCATCAAAATAGCGGAAGTTTTTTTCCAGATTTTACGCAAGGTGGACATGTATAGGCGGTGTATAGCCCGACCTCTGAATTTCGATCATCTGTAATCGGCAGCGGTGCACATCCTTGGACGCTGCAAAAGATCGACATGCGATTCATGTCTTGCAGTCGAACGTAAAAACTATACCGACTTTGCTCATGAAACTAAAGGAAAATGGACTGTACCTATTTTCATGAAAAGAGGACATTTGTTATCTTCACAATTATGTTTTCCTTTACAAAACATGCTCGATTATAAGAGATGCATTGACATAAAATACAGTCCCTACCGTGCAGTATTTTCACATTCAGAACGGCGGGCACTTGCAATGGTGGTGTGTGATCTCCCTAGGCAGCTGTGCGTCAGTCAGGGGTAGTGTGTGGAGCGGGGCTTTGCCGCTAAATTTTAGTCAAACAAGTTGCACGTGGGGTGGCCCTGCATTTATCTCACATTGTTTAGTTGGCTTCACATCATTTTGTGCTGGCGAAATGCAGTCTCCTCAAGGCGGTCAACGACTGCAATCTCGTCTGCAGTAGGCCGCAAAGCAGGGCTCGACGCACGGAAGTGGAGCAGCTAGCAGGTGGAGGGAGGGAGGGAGGGAGGGAGGGAGGAGGAGGTAGGAGGTAGGAGTGTCCATAATTTCACTAGTTCCCAGACACACGTTCAGCTGCCGCCTATCTGCAGAGTCTTGGAATGATGATTTTCCTCAGTACATGTGTTGTATTATAACACATTAATTACTAGTGCTGGTTGTTTTCGCTACAATTTCGATGTGTAATAAGAGCAGTGGATAATTTTCCATCAGTTGCGTATCGTGTATTGGCTTTGATTACCTGGGCTGCAGGGTGATCGTCGAGCAGGCGTCTGTTGTGAAATCTGACATCAAACAGCGATAGATACAGTCCTCAGCTGCATGCTTATAGGTGATACCGTATTACACTCCAGTAACAGCATCTCCTCAGTTTAACATATTTCGCACCAAGAAAATATAGTACCGCCCAGTCCAGCCTTTTCATATTGATAGTTACTCCGGCGACACATGCTTTTTAATTGTGTCACATGCTTCGATTCTTTCAATGCCCTTCAGAGCCTCTGAACGCTATATACAGGTCATCTTTTAGGGCGCCGGGTCCAACAAAGCTTCCAGTTGCTCGCTGTTGAGGGAGCCACCGTGATGTTCATGTGTGTTCCTGGTCACGTCGCTCTGACAGGGAATGAGACCAGTGACGCTGCTGCCAAGGCTGCAGTCCTCCTACCCCGCCCTGCTAGCTCTTCCTTTCCTTCGGACGATCTCCATATTGCCGCCTGTCGGCAGACGGTGTCACTTCGGCATCACCACTGGTCTTCTCTTCATGGGAACAAGCTCTGGAGAATTAAACCTCTCCCAAAGGCTTGGCCGAACTCCTCTCGGCCCTCTCTTCGCGAATAGATCATTTTAGCTCGATTGCGTATTGGACACTGTCTTTTTAGCTGTCGCCATTTGTTGTGATCCCACACCACTTTGTGCTCATTGTCATCAACATTTCACGGTTCGCCTTTTCCTGACCCCATGCGCATTTCTTAACCTCTTACGTTCGAGTGTATGTTTGCCGTTCGAGTTATCGGCCGTTTTAAGGAATGACACGCTGGCTGCCAATCGCGTGTTACTTTTTATCCATCGTAGCAATAAGGCGAAGGACACTTATCCCTTCGATAGGGACCTCCGCTGTCTCTATGGGATATTTTGTGGACCTTTGTCCAAGAGGAAGTCCTTGTTTTTAGCTCTCTTTCCTTCCGTCGATTACTCTTAACATATAGTCGATTTTCACTTTTTTTTACTTATTGGTGTTCTAAAGCTATGATATGGGCGCTATGACCTAATTTGCTTTTGCATCCAAAAGAAAAAAAAAATTTCAAATTGAGACTAGGGCCTGAATATCAGTGCGACTGCAACGATACTCCCACATAGAATATTACCATCAAAAAATACAGCTCATAAACAATGTGACACTGCTAAGAATATGGTATCTAACATACATATTTCCAGTTCCAGCGGGAATAGCACTTATGATAGAAACTCCGCACAATGTACTATGAAAGGGAGGATTCCAGCTAGTAAACGTCAGCGAAAATGTAATGTCGTCTTCCAGTGAAGTAATCTTCATCATCGTCAACACCTTCAAAGCAGCTTTACGAGCTGTATCATCAACGAGTCGGAGCCACCAAACTGAGAACCGCCAACTGATTCCAAGATACAGCTCCAGGTGGGTGTAACGGAAAATAATAAACGCTAAAATGAACATTTGGCCCTGTCTGACTACCCCCTGAAGCACATCTTAGGATCTCTTAATTCTGTAAATTACAATCTAAACATAAATGAATGATGGAGGCAGCTAATCCTACTTAATGATAAACGCTGTTCCTGGTTATATATTTATTGTAGATTTAAAAAAAAACCTTTATATTGCAAAGTTTACATTTCCTAAGTAAAATTACTAATCAATTGCCCAACTCTGCCCCTTATTATAACTGCGCGATCTAATATCAATAACACGAAATGACTGACATCAACCACGAACCAAACACTAGAAGACACTACTTTCAAAGATGACCTACGGTGGTGTGGAACCTTAGTGGAAATAAACTTACGTGATCACAGCTGTTTGGCTTTTATAGCCCTAATAAGCCGAAGCAATTTGCGATATTACCGTATGTACAGCGTCTGGTGCGTTCAAGTGATGGTTGTCGTACTCGTCTGCAACGATGGAAGAACTCCAGCCACAGGTAAACTCTTTCAAACACTAGGACGGCAGAATGCGGTACTCTGACTAATATACTCTAATACTGTCTTCTCCTCTCTGGGTTCTACAGACGAGAAACGCCAACTCCCAGCCACAAGGACGGAGTTCAGATAACGTCTCAACGTAAGTATAGGCAGAGGAAGTGCTCTCAATTACTGAACACTGCGTACTCAACGACTTCCAACCCAGAGGTGAAGTCCAGAATCGTATAGGTTCGCAACAGCACAGTGACTAACTGTTCTAACTATAAACTCTCCTGAGAGCAAAGACAGCAAGTCCGTCTGTAACAACAAAGCTGATATCGAGCGACTGTCACACACGGGCGATCACAACGGAAGACCTCGTCTCTCCACCGCTGACTTTCTAGCAAGGCTCAGCTCCCCACCATTGTAATTCCGAAATCGAATCATATTCCCGAAACCACGGAATATTCTCCCTCCCTACAGATTCTTCCGAACGCCGACCAACCATATTTTAGTCTTTCGTCGTCCAGCGAGGAAAGTTTGTGAGGAAAAACCTACACTCGTACAATGGTACGCTTCTGAGTAAAAATCCTTGGAAATAACCCAGCCTGCGTGGTTTCCTAGGTGCCGCTTCTTCGTTCTTCTCACCTGCGTCAAAAATTTGCAGAGTTCGGAAGTATTATCCGGTTATCCTTCTGCCCCTACTACAACAGCCGCCGCCCGTCACCCTGTTGAGCTCCAGCGCTCAGGTGTCATAATGTCCGTCTAGCTACTTCCTGTGTTTAAGGAGGACCAACAGCTGTGCGGGCCTCCCACCCAGGGCTTGAGTTCTGCCTGCCGTTTCATCTCCACTGGCGTTCCAACCCCTACTAGTATAGGCAATCATTCATTACGCCGTTTTTATAATAAAGACACTCCATTAACTTTCATGCAATAAGCGTTAACAATTATTTACAAGGCGTACGTGACAGGGTCAGTCTCCTTTAAATATTCATATATCCGATGTACCACCTCTCAAATGATATCTAATTTTGATTGTAGTTCACAGCAAAGTATGTGGATGAGTGCTTGTCAGGTGCGAAATTACAGCCACCTTACATGATCTAAACCACATGAATCCCCATCTTAGAAACCTCCCATCATTCTTCGAAGAGTACAGTTATACAGAACAATCAATAGCAGCAAATCCAACAACAAGGAAGATACAGAATGGCACAAACGAACAGTACACGAGCAAAGTTGAAACTGAGAATAAATTCAAGAACTAGGACAAACCCACTAATCAATCCAAATGCACCAGTCCTGTGGCACTGGTTTATCCACCAACAGATTCCCACAAACAGCAAACTACACAAAATAGGACTTACCCCCTCGCCAATTACAACGTAGAGTATACAGCATGTCACCCCTTAATATGATGTGAGAAGCCTGAACTTTAGCAGTATACTAGACAAAAACTTGCAACCATAACGTGTACCTGGCCATCGACATACGGTTTAGGAGACATTCGATTTCTTTTATCCAAAAGTGAAGGAAGCACAGTGAATTCTTTCTCCTAACCCTGGTTGTATATTTTACTTTTCAGGTAACAAGACAACCGAACATTTCTTGTGTTATTTGACAATGGAGCAACACCAATTGCTACAATGCGCGAAATACGAAGGTAACTTTGCCAGATTTTCGACCACTGTACTACCATAATAACCCACGCTGCTGAACAGAGGTATTCGTTTCATACCCGCTTTTAGAACGAAGTTTTTACTAGTTTCAGTTCTTCTCAAGAAAGAAGAATTTCACCCTTCTGTTTTCCTTGCTGAAGAGCATACCCACAACTGCAGAGGTGCCAGGATTTATTTGTTCGTACGGCAACACTTTTGATTTCCGAAGAATATCCTTTTTACGAGTGGAAATTAAATCTTTGTTTTAAGAAACGAAGAAACATTATTAGGTTCACAGAAGGAGACATTTACTTTCAAGTCTTACTTCAGAAAGACTAAGAAACAATAAAGCAATGAAGGTATCAGCAGAAGGCAGAGCAGTAAAGCCAGTGCATGGGCTAAAAGGGGAAATGGGAAGCCCAGTTAAGCAAAATAGTGTACAATAGCATTGCCGCTATAAGTACGATAATGGGTTAGAATAGTAGGTCGGCACGTTTTCTAACAGCCAGGACGTTTCACCTTCTATTTTTTTTTCTTTTCTGTCTTGTTGTTGGTTTTGGGGAATTGATCTTTTTAATGAAGATATGTTTATCTTAAAATTGGTCAGTTGTATTTTGTTAAATGTATAACCAATGGAACGTCCTCTTTGCCTTAGCGCGATAGGTTTTCAGTCTAATACTCCTCAGATTGGGCTGGTTTTTATATATTTGAATAAACTTTTCCAGTAATTTGCGACTCACTGGTTTCATATCGCTCGACATAGTGCCACTGCGGAATTCACACTACAACTTTTGTTTGCTTGTACAAGCCTACACATTGACGGTTCAGACGTTCGAGAGTGTTCACGTTGGTACGCTTGCACGAGCTTCCGCGACAAAAAATTGTTCAAGCCTCAAAAATGTAGAACAGTTCGAATACTGGCCCAAAATTACGCTACAGACGGTTAGGTGTGTATGCTCAAGTGCTCGATCATATACAGGCTGCGGTTACGTGTGTAGACATCTTTAGACGACATCAACGCGTGTCTTTGCTCAGCCAGAATGTTTGGCGCCTTCGTGCAATGTACGATCTTTGATTTCTCCTGGTGACGTGGCTATACGGTGGTCGGCGTTGACCATCACTGTGTAGTAAACAGCAGGCAGGCAGACGGAGCGGGTCTGATCGCCAGCGCCGCCCACCAGACGCAGCAGACATGGAGTACGCACTTCAGGAAATGGAGGGTGAGCAGGCTGCGCGCCATTGCAGAATTTTCAACGTCACTGCTTAAGACCTTAATTGTGTTTTCTAAGTGCTCTCGATATTGCATTTAGTCGGACTACAAACTTCAGCTTCGGTTATTGCTTTGAGTGTATTTTCACATAATTTGGTGATTAGCATTCATCCCGATCAGCGCTCTCTCTCTCTCTCTCTCTCTCTCTCTCTCTCTCTCTCTCTCTCTCTCTCTCTCTTGTTTGTGTGTGTGTGTGTGTGTGTGTGTGTGTGTGTGTGTGTGTGTGAGAGAGAGAGAGAGAGAGAGAGAGAGAGAGAGGGAGAGAGCCTACAGACGCACCGACTCATCGACTGACTGACCCGACCGACCGACCAATTTCGTGGCAGCCTACAAACGTACCGCCCGACTGCACTCGGCGATTTCGGAGCCACCATGTTGTAGTGATTCATCTGAAGCCCACTGTTTGTGTTCTCAGAGATCCCGCTTGGTTTTACACAAGAACAGGGGTCTTGGCTGTTTTAGAGGTAACAAGGAAAAAAAAAAAAACGGAAAAAAGAGAAAGCTATAGACAAAGTGGCTAAAGCGAGTAAAGAAATTTACGCTCGTGCTGTCACTTAAGGAGCTGCGAACCGGTGATTTTCGTAGTTAACTAAGAATGTATGAAATGTGCATTTCGGAGCTGGGGAACACAATAAAAATTTAACTAAAGTCGTGAGAGAGGCTGTAAGCTGTGATGAGAGGTTGTTATCCACATTGATTTCTAGCGACTGCCTGATGTTAAGACGACTTCAAATACAGCGTTGTTGTGCGCCCACAATTACTAAGTGATTCCTGAAAACTGTGACGTAGTAGACTGAGGAAATATCACTGTAGAGCAAAATAAATAAACGATGTTCATGTAAACGTTACGGTGGCGCTCATCATATAACGCAACAATCCATAAGAAATGAAGCATCTAGCAACTGTTATAACTATAAAAAAAATTCCCCACTTTCCTCTACGTAGCAGACGGCTTGCATATAGTGTAGACTTCTTTTAACACTTACACCAGTAAAGCAAGTGTGTTTAAAGAATTAACGCCCATTAAACGTAGATATTGCGGTTTTTATATCTCGTTTCCGGTATGTATCGGATGCAGAAAATACTTTTCTCTTTGCCATACTAAACCATTAGGGATTCCTTAAAAAATGAAAAACTGCTTTTTTACATCTATATTGCTATACTCTTCGCACAACGTGTCCCATAAACCTCTCCAGTCTTTAAATTCCTCCAGAAACTGTCCTTAACGTATCGTCCGCCTCGCACCCTGTTGTGTATATGAAACGGTATTTAATACCACGTGCGGTTGGCAAGACAACGTTACACCCAACGCAATTTGTTTGGTGATGTGGAGTGTTTGGGGGTGGGATGGGCGGCGGTCCGTAAGACATTACAAGGAAATTTCGTCGGTCAGCCAGCCAAAACTCGTACTCACGTACAATCTGTCGGTCGGTCGGCGCGTGCATTGGGCGGTTAACAAACAGGGCTTCACATGTCGTTCTTAACTTGTTGGAGAGGAATCATCGGAAGTGCGGGATAAACGTCGGACGTACGTAAAGGCAGAAGGATAGGTTCCTCTCCCTGCTACTGGCTTGGGTGGGCTATCTGCGGTAAATCTACACGCTCTTCAGCCAACGGATGGGTAGTACACACAAAGCCGACCAACAAAAAGTCTCTAGAGAAGAAACAACTATTTTCAAGTATTTATTAAATAGTATCAGTTGCACATACTTACACTTGATAACTATTTTCGATCCCATTTAACCTTCAGATATTTCAGATATAGTTGATCACGAACTGTGAAGTCGTCAGTTTTCACATTTCACAACTCGTGGTTAATTGTATCTGCATGTGATCGAAGCTAGTTATGAAGTCTCATTGCAACTGGGACTGGTACAATAACATAAAATTGAAAGGTGAAATATTTACTCGTTGTTTTAATGTGAGATAAACCTAATGTTCTATATAAAAGAAACTTGATTTTCTTCGTCTTTGGAATTAAAACAGAACTAAAATGTAAAACAGTGCTTTTGAGAACGTTTCACAAACGGTCTTCACAAAAAATTTCAAGGATCTGCACTGCTCAAAAAAAAATTTGTGAGTGGGAAGCTGGAAAATTAGGGGATCGGTACGGTGGGGAGTTGTGGATGTAAGTACAGAAGTCAGATGGGTACTACAGATGCTCTTTTTTGACTGGTTATTGGGAGAAGTTAGTAAGCAGCCGTATGGGCTGCGGGTGGCTGTAATATGAAGAGGAAAAAGGGGAGGCGGTAGCGACGTGAAACAGAAAGCGGGATTCCTGAGATGGGATGAGTGGGATCGAATTGTAGTTCGCTACATATCGGGACAGATTTGTTGTGTGGAAAAGGCAGGAGGTTGGAATTTCGTCCGGAGAAGATCAGAGATTGTAAGGTTGGTGGAATGTGTCGTTACATACCAGCCGCTGCAACGCACAAAGAATGAGAGCAAACAGGATTGTTGGAGTTGGCGTATGTATTGGGTTGTTCAAAACTGGTCGTTGCTAGTGTGAAAAAGTTGGAATTTTTTAGACGGTGAATGGTGCACGTGGGAAAAGTAAACTGATGCGGAAAGGGAGACGGAGTGCATTGTGTTAGAGGGAATGACGGAATTTAGGTGGAGCGGATATTGACCCTGGGAGATCATAAATCGGATCAAGATGCCATATCGATAGAGGGGTGTATTCCTGAAGTTCGGCCGGTGTTAGAAGTGAGATAATGCTGCTGCGGTTCGTAATATAAGCGAAGTGAATTCGGAAAGTAAGGGCTGTTCGATTGTAAATGCATTCTTTGAAACAAGATTTTGTTGGTTTTGGCGGTTTGATTTCTATAAGCCTACTGCACTTTACAAAGTAACAGCCTTTCACCTGACGCTCTTCTCGTAACGTTACCATGCGTTCAGCACACACTTCTCCACCTGGGAACCGAGCGAGAGGCCAACGTTGGTCTTCAGTTCTTCAGACCGTTGCGTATAATCATTGATTACAGGCCAAAAACCGGTAACAAAAGCTCGATGTGATGGGGGTCTTCGAGTTAAGTGGTTGAAAAGTTCCGAAAGGAAATGCCGAGTTGGTACGGGGAGTGGTGTGCGAACGTGCACTGTTTCGGGCGAGTTTCTTGCGCCGTGGAATCTGAATGGCGCGTCTCAAAAGGAACCCCTTAAGTGAGAGATCGCAAGGTCGACCTTTAGTAAGACTTATTTGAGAGTTGTGTTAACACCTATGACAAAAAATATTAGCTGCTACGACTCACCCTGTGGATCAAGAGGACGACAGAAAATAATTCAGGTGCAGAGATCAAACTTGTGTGGAACGTACGTATTACAGTTCACACAATGGGATGGTAGACATTCAACGAATGTTAAAAACTAATAACTTGTACCATGAACACTGAATGAAAAAATGACGCACCACAGTAATCACAATGATTCGCACCATGAAGATCGAAGGAAATTCCTTGGAGGATACAATCCTTACAGGGTCTTCAGCTAGGTATCCACTTTTTGAGTGAAGGCTAAGTTTGTCCAGTGATTCCAGGTGGTATGAACTGCAAGGTCACGCACTTTTCTGGAGGGATAGTTTGCTCTAAAGAAGTAAGATTCTTATACGCAGGCCAGGGATCAAGTAAAAGCAAGTTATTTTGACAACTACTACTAGCCAAAAGTAGTGCTCATACCATAATTGTAGTGCCCTTACGCCCATTTTCTCAAACAACTGTAATGTGAATGTTCCGTACTGTCCTTAAAAGATTTACACATACGAGAAAGACTCGAAAGCGGCAGGGCACCTCCAACTTCTCTATGCATAAGTAACCGTCCAGCCAACTTACAATCCAGGTTAACATTCGGCATAGCTGTGTAAGAGTGCGTTCAAGTATTGATGTTACTTGATCTTCATAAAACGCTCTTGGAACCTCTAATTCCCAGGGTTCCCTTCACATACATTTCCTTCTGAAATCCCGATTGGTCGTTGTTGGAAACAAATTGTTTACTGAACGACGGGATACGATTCTCACCTACAAATTTTCGGGTCCGTCCCGTGAAGTTATGCAACCATGTACTGCTTCCCTTGAAAGTACTGTAATCTGTAGCATGCAGTTTCATGTGCTTAACTTAGGTCGCTATCATACGCATCCCGTAAAGTGTATCGAGCAGCTTTGAAACGCACAAACACCAGTTTTTGTAACAAATGTGCCTTGTCCTGCATTAAATATCCGTAGTTTTGCTTACGCCCTACACGACCATATTGCTGCGGTCTTATTCTAGATCTGTTTATAATTTTAGTATGCTGAGGATGTTCTTCCGTGTACGTAATTGCGTTTTGCACCCGCCTCTAGACAACGATTGACATTTATTGCTTTTCTCTGAAGACAGAATTTCTGGTTCTCTACCGACAATGAAGATGAAATACATGGTTTGACAACTGTTTCAGTATCACTTTCACTTTTTAAGCACGTATCGTCTCCATCGTAATCCTCATATGTATTGTCCGCACAGTCGTGCGTACACGACACCACACAGTTTACCGACTCATCTTGCATAAATGCTAATATTTCATCAGTCACTTTTATCACTGAGAAATACCTTGGACTTCTCTGACGAAATGTCAACTTGAAGAACCGCGTTGTAGATGTAATGCAATGTTCGCATTGTTTATCATTGCCGTTGCTCAGCTTTGCAGCAACACCATCAGCACTGTTGTGGGTTACTCGTCGACCAAGTAGTCAAAGTACGCTCCGTAGCCTCATGCTGTGCTAACCATTGGATATCTACAGTTCTGCCCGCTTTTGGAATTAGCAGCCAATATTATGGTTGCATGGTAGAAAATATGTGAGGCCTTAAATGACGTTAACATCACTGGCCATTTGCGACCTAGCACTAAAGGGGTTCCTTGTCAGTATGGTGTCTCTCAGACCAAGTCGGCTGTAGGTTTGACCCATGTTCCTTAACATCAAAAGAATTCTTTGTCATCCCAGAAAACAGGAGCCATTTTGAAACAGGTGTAAGAGTATTCCTTGAATTTTTTAGGTTTTTGCAAAGCTGGATGGCGCCACAGCGTTGGATGTTTTGATTCTTGGTTGTTGTGAGATATGAAGATGTTCTCCCCCCACACAACTGTAGGGGAGTGAATATTGACGATAGCGATGCGAAACGCTTGTCCCCTTGGCCCTTTTTTCTTTTTTTTTTTGCGAAATCAATTTCTCAGACGTTCGTGTAAATGGTGATATGTCGAGCACGAGGAAATTTGCTAGAGTAGCAATCAGTAACTGTTGATTACATCACAAATGTAACCCGTAATTCATCCGTCTGGATACTGGACATACGACTTGGCTCTTAATCATCATGTATCTAAAAAGGGCCACTTTTAAACATACACTACTTACCTTTTCTACAGCCATTATTGTAATACAATTAAGGGGCTCCGGAAAGCCTATCTTTGCAATTTTAAAATAGCGCTTAAAAATTACTTGTCTCAGTAAATATTCGTGCTAAGAAGTTTAAACTTTTACGGGTTGTTTATTTGGAGTACTGGCTACAAACTAACACAAAGATTTTTAAACATTTTAATTCAGTTGTTAGAGATTAATATTTACTATTGCAATGAAAATTCAATAAATTTTTGTGCTTTTTCTGTTTATAAATTCAACAATATATCGATTTTTGGAAAAAGGTATTTAAGTTACGCAGAAGGGACTCTGTAACATTTCCTGAAGATTTGAAGCAAATTGGTTTGATAGGTCCTGAGGAAACATGTAATTTGCATGATAAAATAAAGCTTTTGGGACTCGAACAACAAAGTTCGGATTACCTTTAGTGCATTCCAGGTCCATAGGGAGGATTATCTTCATCTTCTGCAAACTCCTCCAGCTTCCTCATTGTCCTCATGTTTATTCTAGCTTATGTTTCTAGGCTGTTTACAAACCTGTCAGCAGCCCGTAGACGTACCGTGTCTAAGGCAAGCATCGTTCGTACCATGTTGAATCCTATCTTTAGTCCCATGTTCCGAAATACTTTGTACCTTACAACGTTACCATCATTGAAAGTACAAACAGCATCATACACAACAAAGTGAAATGTTTCTATTCCAACAAACACTGTCTTGGCGATTCTTGACCATATAGCACTATTTACACTTCCGTTGCGGTTTTGAGTTTTTCCGTGAACACACTTAAACAGTTCAGGTGCTGCTAAGCCTCTGAAAACAGGTTTTATCACATCCATTGCCGCATCAGGCAGTCACTGTTTGTGTGTACACTTCACCAGCTAGGAATCCCCTGTCGTGCTTAGACCAACTTTTTTCTCCTTTCGGCCACAAGTAACGATAGTGACTTTCACCAGTAGAAAAAGAACCGGAACAGCCTTGTCAATTTCGTCGACACTGTTTCGCCTAATAGTCATTCCATAATAGTTCTGTATTTTGTCAATTACTGTCAGTTAACCTTTCCTTCCCCTCCAAACCTTTTCCATCACTGATTTTTTGCTTTTTGCACAAAGCTTTCAGTCGCCGAAGTCCTGATTCCATTCCCTTCTGTACGTGTGCAATACACTCAAATTTATGCTCTGAAACATCACCACCATAGGACTCAGTTCTTGAATAGGTTTCTAACTTTCACGATAGCCGTCACTAAGGTAATTCACATATCGCACTTCATCACATGCAAGAGGACGTTGAAAAGTACTAGAAACACCAGCCACTTCCATTCCACCACTACTGCCACCTATAGCTAGCTGTACAATTATTCTCATCTGTACCTTTATTTCTTTTTGGGTACGTGCAATATTTAGATATTATTGCAACATCTGAAACTTTCCCTGTATACATACTTGTGGCGAGGTACTACACCATCAATAGATGTCTCTGTTTATGCCAGGTACCATCGAATGCTGCAGTAAAGTCCCCACTACCCCTGTTTTCTATTACTGCTTCTTCCACAGGTTTCTTCATAGATTTTATACAGACTTCTTTAGACCCTATAAATCTATTATAGTTCGTAAACATGGTCTGGGGATTTGGAAGATTTATCATACCACAGGAAACTGCACCTGCAGTAGCACCTTTACCAATTGTACTCAAGGCATTAACAAATCTGATGTTCATAGATTTTGCTACCATTTTCTTCATTTGGAGTTAAAACACTGTTCCAAAAGGTGGTCATGTATGAACACTTACCACACTTCAGTTCCATTTCGCTGGAAGGTTATACGAGATCTTTTTGTAGTGTGTTCCAGTCCGCCTTCACTGTACTGAATACATCATACAGTTTGCAAGAATTCCGTTGAGAACCGACATATGAAATATTTCATTCACATCCGATTCGCCTATAAAACATCCATACTTTTACTAAGATGGTATCTTCTTTCGGACATGTCCGAAAGAACAGATACCATCTTAGTAAATATGTAGTTAGGGCTCACCGGTACTTGACCATCTTCTTCTGTGCGAATGCATAAACAGTGCCCGAACTCATACGGGAATCGGCAACGCGCCGCGAGTAATGAGTATAATGGGCGGGGGCACTACGAATGTAGTGCGGGACAATGTTGAGAATGTGGGTTTCGCGGTTGGCGTGCCAGAGATAAATCCCTGCAGTCGCGCTATCCTGTGTGTCCTCGGTGGCTCAGATGGATAGAGCGTCTGCCATGTAAGCAGGGGATCCCGGGTTAGAGTTCCGGTCGGGGCACACATTTTCGTTTGTCCCCGTTGACGTATGTCAACGCCTGTAAGCAGCGAGGGTGTTCATTTCATTGTAATTTCATCCATACTTTTCACTAGCTGAACCAAGCTCCCTCTGCGAAGTCCGTTTTCTCACTTTCATTTCAAGGGGAAGGGTGTAACAGCAAGGTTAGGTTCAGACTTGGTTATCGTCTTTATTGTTCACAGTAGGCCTACTAACTCCTAACTTCGGCTTTCCAACATTACTCCTTTCCTTAAAAGCCTTCAGAGGATTTCTAGTCGCTTTACGTTTACCCATGATAATCCTTCAATAAAACAGACTTCAATGAACAAAATTCACGACGAATATTTTCAGGATTACAAAAGAGTAACCCACAGTTCATTCAATCAAAATGAGTAAATTTTACATAAATTTAAAGGGGAGAGTCCAGATTTTTAAACTGAAAAAAGTAAAAATGGAACAATTCATGTTTTCGCCGCAGTACTAATATAAATCGTTAACTTTTAGTCAAAGAAGTTTGAGTGAATGTAATAGGAACTGCGCACAAACTATGCATCCGACTAAAACAGAAGACACAGATTACATGCCCCAATTACACCCTACACCCTCTGTCAATACCACACTCCTAAATAGTGTTGAAGTGCGTTAAAGTGGTGAAGGGCCAACACAGTTGGTAGTTATCCTTACAGTAATTAGGGTTTAATTAACTCTTGTGCACACTGCACGTTATCTGAAACCTAAATACGCTTGTTCAATGAGCTGTAATTGGGCTGCTGTTAACAAGAAGTTACAGAAGTCTCAGTAATATTGCGTACGTTACAATTCATAACGTGCGCCGATTATGATGTTATTATTGTTTAAATGATTAAAACCTCTTACTGACATGAAACAACTTTATAACACGAAATAACTATAGTTATCGCTTGTTATTTACGTTATTCACGCTAATGATCGGTGAAGTTTACTAAGCGAAGATCTTACGCTGTCTGCTAGAAAACATGTAATAGATATTAACCTTGACCAACGTTTTACCTACGGTAAATCACAATTTCTAACACCCTTGTTCAGTTAAATGTAATAAACGATTTCTTAGCACGATAATTCCGAACATAGCAACCAAAGCTATAATTTAGTTACAAACCAGTGACATAAATATAGCTATCTCTGGGATACATTAACTCACGATCTGTAAACGTTATTTCTTGTTGCCCCTTTTCCTTACTTCTTTCTCTTTAGTCCTTAAAATAGCCGTTAACTGAATAAAGTAGTTAACACACTTTCCATTTCTTTAAGTCTTCTTGTTCTCTAATTGCTGATTTTTAAATCGTATAAAAATCTCAATACGACATTAATCCTTTGTCTAGTTCTTTGACCTGGAATAAGTGACTTCTCTCAACAAGACTGACTTCTAACTACTTTGCATCAATGTAGCTCTTTACTATTTACGCCAGTTGAATAGCTTCCATTGTGGATTGAATCCTTTTCACTGTAGAATTTAGACTCCGAACGCAGAATTCAGTTTAACTTCTCTTTAGTAGGATTAAATTCTCACATATAACTGCCACGTGAACGAGGGACGTTAAAAAAATCTACATCCCACACAAATCGGTATAGAAAGACTAAACAAAACAGACAAAAATCCTTTGTGCCACCACCACTTTTGTACCAACTTTAATACAACAATCAAGGCTCATCCGCTTGGCAATCGCATTCCATCTAACTGTTCCTAAGGAAAATCTGCCACTAGTCACACCACCAAGGAATAGAATTGGACATCGTTGAATGATGTTAACAGATTCCGCTAGGGTACGAAGTCTATTTTCAAAGATGAGTGGCAAAATTTTATGGGCAAAAACTACGTCCTCTTTCACATAACTCGTACCAGTTCTGATTTATGGCTTTATAAAACACCAATTAAGACTTAAACGCCACGGTACACACAATCACAGTTATTACGGCACAAACCCTGTATGTGTGCTCAGTTATGTACACCAACATAAACCACTCAACTACCTTAAAGTGGGCGTCCAAATCACACAATACCGCAACCACTTAATTACATCAGAGAGAGCATGAATGAAACATCCAACGACTTAGTCTTCTGTGGACCAGGAATACCACGAACCAGTCCAGTGACTAATACATTAAAACGTAAACTTCCCTAAATATGGACCATAGTTTCACAGAAATTAGAGCATAACTTTGCGACAGCACGCTAGCCAGTTTCTTCCTACACTACGTGAACATTAATAAATTTATCCGCACTATTGCAGCCAATTAACCAATTCCTTCCGCATATTTTATCGTATCAAAAATAGCACCAGCAGAAGACTGACTCAAATTAGCTAAACCTATCCTTCCTTCTCTCACAGAAACACACAAATTAAAGCAGATACACTGCTAAACATACCTAACGACTCTGTCACACTATGTTCTGATAGACAACAACCCCGCGCGGAATGGCCGCGCGGTTAGAGGCGCCGTGTCACTGGTTCCGCGGCCACTACCGGCGGAGGTTAGTCCTCCCTTGTGTGTGTGTGTGTGTGTGTGTGTGTGTGTGTGTGTGTGTGTGTGTAACAGTCTCTCTTCACTTTCTCTGCTGGCAAGTCTGTCCTTTTGTACTTCTTTTCCTTACCACTACTCTTTACCCTCTTCTCCACTGCGGCGTTTGAGACCTCTTCTTTCCTTTCCTCTTCTTTGTTCCTCCCTTTCTCTTTTTCCCTCCCTGTGGGTGTCTGAAGGCTGACCCACGCATTCCCATGCGTAGCCTGTGACGGGGTAAAGCGTAATCCCTGCCCCGGGTAGACAGGTAGGACACGTACGTACCCCTGGTAACGGCCAGGTCCAGGGAGGGGTGATTACACGAGCTGGTACCTTCCGAAAGCGCCGATTGGTCCCTCCGTCCGTTTCTCGGGAGTGTGACCTGAGGTGTGCACAATCACCTAAGGCGGGAGTGACCTGAGAGAGGGTTCGCACAAGGAAGGAGCGCACCATCGGAGACGCCGCTAATCATGGGGGATACTTCCGCAACGGTTTCCTCATCATATACTCTGCTCACAAGCGAAAACTAGATGAGTCTCAGCCACGGACTTCTCTTCCATCAGTGCCACAGTTACTTGTTGTTTCTTGGTCGGACGATGGTAAAGACTTCTCCATGGTCAACCCTTTCATTATTCAGAAAGGTGTCGACGCAATTGCAGGTCTTGTAAACTCTTGCTCCCGATTACGACATGGCACCTTGTTGTTAGAAACAGTAAGTGCCCTCCAGGCACAAAAATTGCTGCATACGTTACTGGTCCTCACCTTCCCTCTCCTGGAAGCGCACCCCACTTTAAATTCATCATGTTGGTTGGCTTATACACGCTCCTTCGACGGATTATCCGACGAGGAAATTCAAAACTACCTGTCTGACCAGGGTGTAACGGCTGTTCATAGTCATGAAAAGGGTTGACAAGAACATCGTTCCAACCCGTACTGTCTTCTTGACTTTTGACGGAGTTCAACTTCCATCAAACAAAATCGGGCTATGAGAATTTCCGTTCGCTCTACCATCCCAAGCACAACGTGTTGCTATCAGTGTCAGTTCAATCATACCAGCCCGTCATTTTCCAATCTGGCCAAATGTGTTACGTGTGGCAAGTATGCCCATGAGGGTGCTATCCACATCCATCCCCTCATTGCGTCAAGTGTAAGGGTGACAACGCTGCTTCCTCTAGAGATTGCCCCATTTTTAAAGATGAACGGCTCATTTAGGAAATCAGAGTGAAGGAAAAGGTGTCAACGTTTGCTGCTCCCAAGTTATTCGCCAGTCGAAAGCCCACTGCGCCCCCAGCAGGTAAATACAGCACTGTCCTTGCGTCTCCTCGGCGTACAAAGGAGGCAGCACAGCAGATTTGTGATCTCATCTGTAGTGCCCCAGTTGTCAGGTCGGCCAGCGGAAAGATCACCCGTTCAACTTCTCCACTATCACCTGCTCACTCTATGGCTCACCCTTCATCGGGTTCTGCGAAATCACGAGCTCCAAAATCAGACACATGGACTTACAAAACAAGAGCCTACTCGTAAAGATTATTTTACATACCCCGACTTCCCCCCTGCGGGTCGGGGGTAAGAATAGGCCCGAGGTATTCCTGCCTGTCGTAAGAGGCGGCTAAAAGGAGTTTCAACCGTTTCGGCCTTCCATGTGATGGTCCCCCTTGGGGTTTGACCTCCAGTTTTCAAAATTCTACAGAAGTACGAGCCTTTTGGGGAAGGACGCCTTACGTGGTGTATCACTGGTCCTCAGTGCACTAAGACCTTGGCACTTAGCATTGTAACGGCGTTGTAACCACACCCACTATTCCTCAAATTGGGCCTAAACGCCTGATGGGTTGTACAAGTTACGCCCATGTGCGTCCCCATCTGCACCTACGATCATGATGGACTTTCCATGGCACACGAAATCCAGCACGGTAGCCAGCCCGTTGTGGTGGGGTCGTCATGTACTCTATAGGTTGTAGCCCCCTGACAACACAGGGATCGTACTGCCGATACCTGAGCTGCACCCTCCCCACGTCAGCCAAGGAGTAGATGCCCGTCTCCTTGGGGCATCGGGACTCTAGGCAACGGTCATCCTGCCTGGTGGCCCTTGCTGAGGCTGGGTGGCACCTGTGGGGAGAGCCCCTGGTCGGAGTGGGTGGTATCGGGGCGGACGTTTCGCAGATGAAACGTCAATATGTATCAGGTCGCTCTGCGGCAGAGTCTTTTAAAAAGAAAGGTACTGTCTCTGGTTCTGGTTCTCCTGCCCTTTCCCCCTTTGCCACTCCCTGGGAGGAAGGACATGCCCGCTGGCTTGGGGCGAAGTACTTCCCCCACTATTTAGTCTGTTCTCGGACCGATGGGGGGACGTTCGCCACCTCCAAGCCCATGTTCTTTGTCCAGCACATCGAGGACATCTTCGGGAAAATCGAGGCTCTCAGTAAGATGCGTTCGGGGTCCGTTCTTATAAAGACCGCCTCCTCCACAGTCGGCGGCGCTCCAGGCGTGCGACCGACTAGGGGACATACCAGTGTCCATTGTCCCGCATCTGGCACTGAATAGGACACGGGGGGTTATTTTTCATCGGGACCTCCTGCTGCAGTCTGATGAGGAGCTCAGGGCCAACCTGGAGCGCCGAGGCGTGCATTTCGTCCAGCGAGTTCCGCGTGGCCCCAAAGACCGTCGCATCGACACCAGAGCCTTTATCCTCGCCTTTGAGGGGACGTTCTCCTGGAGAAGGTAAAGGTGATGTGCTACCGGTGCGACGTGCGACCATACGTCCCGCCTCCTATGCGCTGCTTTCGGTGTTTGCGCTTTGGGCACATGTCGTCACAGTGTGAGGCTGAGCCCCTTCGTGGCGACTGTAGATGTCCGCTTTGTGAGGAACATACGTGCACCCCACCACCTCGGTGCGTCAATTGTCCTGGCATCCACTCGCCTAGATCTTTAGACTGCCCCGCGTATCAGAAGGAGAAGACTCAAGAATTAAAAACTTTGGATCGTCTCTCTTATTCTGAGGCCAGGAAGAAGTATGACCGCCTCCATCCTGTGTCGTTGACAACTTCGTTTGCCTCAGTCGTGTCCACTCCTTCCACAGTATCCTCACCCCTCTCCTGTCCCCCCTCCACCTCCTCACCCCATCCGGGGTCTCTGCCTCCGCCTCCCAAATCCCTCCCTTCCAAATCGTCCTCCCTGCGGCCCCTGCCCTGTCTGCCCCAGGTGCCACCCTTCCTCCTCCTCCCCCTCCGCCACCTGAGAAGCGATCCTCTTCTCAGGCGTCCATCGGGGAAACATTCTGGACCCCGGCTTCCAAGGTCCGGCGTTCCAACACGGACCCCGCGCGTGAGGACCTTCTTCCGGTCCAGCCCACCATCCCCGTGCCTCATCGGACTTCCAAGAAGGCCTCCAAGAAGATCTCTCTATCCCCCTCTCCGCCCCGGCGCGTTTCGTCTGACGCTGCATCCGTGAGTCGCTGCTCCCGGCCGTCCTCAGTTTCGCCGGCACGCTCTGCTGCCAGGCGCACAGCTGGCCTCTCGTCGGCGAATTATGCTGCCGCTCCTACGCAACCCGGGAAAGCGGCCGCCGCTGGCGACGACTCGATGGAACAGGATCCGCCTCCCGCTGGTTGTAGCGTTGTTCCCTCGAAACCTGGCCCTCCGCGGCCGTCGAGTTGACCAGCTCTTTCCCCGTCTCGTTCCCTCTCTTTCCTGACTAGCGATAGCTTTGTTACATTGGAACATAAGAGGTATTCGATCTAATCGGAAGGAATTAAAACTGCTCCTCCGTCTGCACTGTCTGCTCGTCCTTGGTCTCCAGGAAACTAAGTTGCGCCCAACTGACCGTATTGCTTTTACCCACTATACCTCGGAGTGGTCTGACCTCCCCCCTGTGGACGGTTTTCCACCTCATGGTGGGGTCATGTTGCTCGTTTGGGACGATGTCTATTCCCATCCCCTCCCATTGACCACCCCACTCCAAGCAATAGCTGTCCATATTACTCTTCCTGCCTTTACTTTTACTGTTAGTACCGTCTACACTCCATCGTCATCCGCAGTTAGTCGGGCTGACATGATGCACCTGATTGTTCAGCTTCCTCCGTCGTTTTTATTGTTTGGCGACTTCAATGCCCATCATCCCCTTTGGGGCTCTCCTGCATCCTGTCAAAGAGGCTCCCTCTTGGTGGATGTCTTTAACCATCTCAATCTTGTCTGCCTCAATACTGGCGCCCCGACTTTCCTCTTGGACTCTACTCATACCTACTCCCCCTTGGACCTTTCGATCTGTTCTACCACTCTTGCCCGTCGTTTCGAGTGGTATGTCATTTCTGACACCTATTCGAGCGACCACTTCCCCTGTGTCGTTCGTCTCCTGCACCATACCGAGCGAGGTGGAGCAGCGGTTAGCACACTGGACTCGCATTCGGGAGGACGACGGTTCAATCCCGTCTCCGGCCATCCTGATTTAGGTTTTCCGTGATTTCCCTAAATCGTTTCAGGCAAATGCCGGGATGGTTCCTTTGAAAAGGGCACGGCCGATTTCCTTTCCAATCCTTCCCTAACCCGAGCTTGCGCTACGTCTCTAATGACCTCGTTGTCGACGGGACGTTAAATACTAACCACCACCATCCTGGACCACGCCCCATCCCCACGTCCTTAGAGCTGGAACATACCGAAAGCTGACTGGGGACTTTACTCCTATCTGGCGACCTTTCCGGACCACGATTTTCAGTTGCGACAGTCAGGTCGAATACCTCACGGCTGTTATCAATGCTGCCGAACGTTCCATTCCTCATAGTACCTCTTCTTCACGTTGCGTTTCCGTCCCCTGGTGGAACGAGGCTTGTAGAGACGCTATCCGTGCTCGACGACGTGCTTTATGCACCTTTCGCCGCCATCCTACGTTGGCGAATTGTATTGGATACAAACGACTCCGAGCGCAATGCCGTAGAGTCATCAAAGACAGCAAAAAAGCTTGTTGGGCCTCTTTCACCAGCTCCTACAACAGTTTTACTCCCTCTTCTGTCGTCTGGGGTGGCCTGCGCCGGCTGTCGGGCATTAAGGCCCACTCCTCGGTACCTGGCCTGACCTCAGGTAATGAGGTCCTTGTTGATCCTGTGGCTGTCTCCAACGCCTTCGGCCGCTTTTTCGCGGAGGTTTCAAGCACCGCCCATTACCACCCTGCCGTCCTTCCCAGGAAAGAGGTAGAAGAGGCTCGGCGACCTTCCTTCCACTCGCTGAATCTGGAAACTTATAATGCCCCCTTTACTATGAGGGAACTCGAACGTGCGCTTGCACTGTCCCGGTCCTCTGCTCCGGGGCCAGATGCCATTCACGTTCAGATGCTGGCACACCTTTCTCCGGCGGGCAAAACCTTCCTTCTTCGTACCTACAATCGCGTCTGGACCAAAGGTCAGGTCCCCATGCGTTGGCGTGACGCCGTCGTTGTTCCTATACCCAAACCTGTGAAGGATATACACCTTCCTTCTAGTTACCGCCCCATTTCTCTTACAAGCTGTGTCTGTAAGGTGATGGAGCGCATGGTTAACGCTCGCATAGTCTGGATTCTTGAATATCGATGGCTACTTACCAATGTTCAATGCGGCTTTCGTCGCCGCCGCTCCGCTGTTGACCACCTTGTGACCTTGTCGACATTCATCATGAACAACTTTTTGCGAAAGCGCTAAACGGTAGCCATGTTCTTCGATTTGGAGAAGGCTTATGATACCTGTTGGAGAGGAGGTATCCTCCGCACTATGCACAGGTGGGGCCTACGCGGTCGCCTGCCCCTTTTTATTGATTTCTTTTTTACGGATCGAAAGTTTAGGGTACGTGTGGGTTCCGTATTGTCCGACGTCTTCCTCCAGGAGAACGGAGTGCCTCAGGGCTCCGTCTTGAGCGTAGCCCTTGTTGCCATCGCGATCAATCAAATTATGGATTGCATTCCACCTAATGTCTCAGGCTCTGTCGATGACTTTGCGATCTACTGCAGTGCCCAGAGAACGTGCCTCCTGGAGCGCTGCCTTCAGCGTTGTCTAGACAGCCTCTACTCACGGAGCGTGGCAAATGGCTTCCGGTTCTCTGAAGAGAAGACGGTTTGTATCAACTTTTGGCGATATAAAGCGTTCCTTCCGCCATCCTTACATCTCGGTCCCGTTCTTCTCCCATTCGTGGAAACAACTAAGTTTCTATGGCTCACATTGGACAGGAAACTTTGTCTCCGCACGGCTCTTATTTGGCGGCCCGTTGTACACATTCCCTTAATTTCCTCAGAGTTCTTAGTGGTTCATCTTGGGGAGCGGATCGCACTGTCCTGCTTCGCTTGTATCGGTCCATAGTCCGATCGAAGCTGGATTATGGGAGCTTCGTCTACTCGTCTGCTCGGCCATCCCTCTTACGCATTCTAAACTCCATCCACCATCGGGGGTTACATCTTGCGACCGGAGCCTTGTACACTAGTTCCGTCGAGAGTCTTTATGCTGAAGCTGCCGAATTACCATTGACCTACCGGCGCGACGTACTGCTGTGTCGGTATGCCTGCCGGCTGTTGTCAATGCCCGACCACCCCTCTTATCAGTCCTTCTTCGCCGATTCTCTCGACGTCAGTACGGGTTGTATGTGTCTGCCCTGCTGCCCCCTGGAGTCCGCTTCCGTCGCCTGCTTCGACAATTGGATTTTGCCCTCCCTACCACCTTCAGAGAGGGTGAGAGCCAAACACCACCTTGGCTCCAGGCTCCGGTTCGTATTTCTCGACCTCAGCTCGCTCCCGAAGGAGGGTACTCCGGCTGCAGTGTATTGCTCACGGTTTGTCGAACTTCGTGCACGACTTGCCAGTCACACTTTTATTTACACCGATGGCTCCAAAACTGACGATGGTGTCGGCTGTGCCTTTGTCGTCGGGGCCGCCACCTTTAAATACCGGCTCCTCGACCAATGTTCCAGCTTTACGGCCGAGCTTTTTGCTCTCCATCAGGCCGTTGAGTATGCCCACCGCCACAGCCATTCATCGTATGTACTCTGCTCTGATTCACTCAGTGCTCTTCAGAGCCTTGGAGCTCCCCATCTGGTCCATCCCTTGGTGCAACGGATCCAGCAGTCCCTCCATTCTTTCGCTGATGATGGCTCTCCTGTCAGCTTTCTGTGGGTTCACGGACATGTAGGAGTGCCTGGGAATGAGGCTGCTGATGCTGCAGCTAAGGCTGCAATCCTTCTGCCTCGGCCAGCCTCCCATTGTGTCCCGTCATCTGACGTTAGTGGGGTTGTTTGTAAGAGGCTTGTGTCGTTGTGGTGGGATACTTGGTCATCCCTTCAAGGAAACAAGCTCCGGCCAGTAGTCTCCTTTCTTAATCCTTCAAAATGAAGTACTTAGACGTAGTGCATAGCACAGAAACTATGGCAGATACAGTTATTGCCATATCAGTTTCTTTAAAACCAAAAGTAGTTAGATTTCACTCATCAGTCAGTAGGAAAGTAGTCACACAAATATCTCTCAAATTCGTCTGAAATAAATTTGGTGGATCATGAACGAACCGTAGGCAAATAGATCTTCCATCAAACGTCTTCAGGTAGCTGTTGTACCTTACGATCTGCTGCAGCCCCTCTCTGCCCCACTAGGTCACCAGAACATGAAGCCAGTCCATGTGATGGGGCTGTTACGTACCCATCTGGCGGAGACCCCTGACAACACAGGGATTACACTTCACAGCTGAGCTGTTTATTGCCTCCCCATGTATGCCTAGAAGTGGTTGCTTTTTCCGGAGCACTGGAACTCCCAGCAATGGCCAACGTGCCAGACGGCCCTCGCTGTTGATGGATGGCGCCCTTGGGAGAGCCCCTGATCGGAGTGGTGGTATCGGAGCAGATGCTATGTCTGCGAAATGTATAATGCTCCAAAAATATGGCCGTTTTTTAAGGCCATCTCTTGTTGGTAATGAATGCTGCTGCTTATGACCCTGTGGGCTTCCATTTTCCGGCTGTACCCTAAGAGGACTAGGCTCGCTGGCTTTGGGTGAAAGACTTTACCTGCTATGTGGTCTGTAATTCGATGGATAGGGACACATTCGCAGCAACGAAGCAGTTATTTTTTGTGGAAAATATCGAAGAAACTTTTGCAAAGTGGAGTCTTTCAGTAAGATCATCTCCTTCTCTTCTCCGCCCTTCTATTATATTTTATTCATTTGCAACTTTGGGATATCATCCAACTGCTACTATACCTCAGATGGGTTTTATTGGTTGAGCTCTGTTTCACTTCTCTCAGCCACAATTTCCATCTCCCCTCCTAGTCCTCTTCCCGACGTTTTCTCCCAACCACTGCCATTTGGTTAGTTCTTCCGTTATCAGTTTGGATGGATCCATTCTGGGGTTGAAAGGCTTACATTACTTCAATGGTGTTCTGTTTGTTCCACCAACCCTTACAGGTGTTTGAGATCCTATTGTTTTTACACCAATGGCTCTAAATATCCTCATCTATTCTGTTGGCATGGAGCACCATCTCTTGCTTGCCACATGTAGTTACTGCAGAGCTGATGGCCATGTTTTGGGCTGCCTGCTTCAGCAAGTAACCCTGCCTCACTCAAGTTTTGTCTTCTATGGACTCGATGAGTGGCCTTCAGGCTATTGCCCTGTGTTTCTCCTACCACCCCTTGGTCTGTCGTTCATGACTTTCGTACTGGTCTTGACCATGCTGCGTGTTTGGTTGATTTCCAATCGGTTCCCAGCCATGTCGGAATCTTGAGTAATAATTTTGCCAATCATCTGGTTGGGGGTGAGGGGGCAGCCACTTACCGCCCCTTCTCCTTGATGACACCATGATGGTTTTGTGGCTTCATGTCATTCATCTCTCCTGGGTCGCTGGCTGATTCTTGGGGTGCTATCTCCCTGTCTAAACTTCGTGCAGTCAAGGGACTCACAAGATGTGACATTCTTTGTATTTGTCCACACCAGGTTGACCCATCACTTTTTACTCTAGTGCGCCACACCTCTCTGCAGCTATGGGACTCCAATCATGGTGATCAATATTTTGCTGGACTTACTCTGCCTTTCGGTACTTCAAACACAATATGTCCTCCCACCTTTCTTGTCCCTGATGTTAGATTATCCTCACATCGCTATGTCCATCCTCAGTTTACTTTGTGAAAGTATTTTGTCCTTCAACATTTAATTATCTGAATTTCCTTTCGGAATTGGAGTCCTTCTGTTAATGTTGACGTTGGTCTGTGAGACATTAGGCAGCGCCTCCGCTATGGCATGATGCCCTCATTTTCTCTAAATTTCGTCTTGTATTTTGTGTTGTTTGGTTTTCCCTTTTCTTGCGTCTTCTTCCACTGGCGTTGCACCAGTTTCTGTGATCATGGTATGGTTTGAGGACTGTTTGGATGGGTCAGTGGCAGTTCTGGGGCCCCATAGTGTATAGCTTCTTTGGGGGACCCCTGTTGTCCACTTTCTCCGCCTCCCTCCTCCTTTTCTTTACTCTGTGTCACCCTGACGTTCCTTTCTACCTCTTTGTTTTCCTTTTCTTTGATAGGACTGCTGTCTGTGTTGTTCTTCCCTTAGTTTGTATGTTTAGATTGTGGGACAGATGAAGATGCTGTTTGCTCCCACCTTCCTCTCCCCCCAACCAGCTAATTACTACTCTTGGAAATGGATGTAACCTGTCCTTTCTTCCAATTACTTGTAACCTTTCCGATATTTTTCAACTGTCTAATTAATTTTCACGCTTAATCGAACAGTTATATTGGTACAGAACACACAAAAATTACTTTGGCTGACTGAGGTGCCCAACTGTTGGACATAACTCACTGCTGCCTTATGTGTCTGTTAGTAAGGGTGCAGGGCATTGTTAGTACTGACCTACCTGCCAGTACTGAGTCCTTGCCGGTCAGTCGCACTTCTCCAACTGTGAAACACCCTTATAATGCCATTACTCATAAATTGCACTCCTACTTGTGTTATGCCTGACACATCTTCGAACCCATCCACACTTTGGGATTTTGATTAAAACTACCAACAAAGGCAAACTAATTGTGGTAGAACTGAACTATATTAAGTGTTTGCATGTTCGTCATTACGTACATGATTTAAAAGATGTCTAAGTATTCAGAGCTTGCTCAAATGAGTGTCCCATTACCAGTGGTATTCAGGCCACACACGAAACTTCATTCATCTAATAATTAGTTCTACAATTACAAGCCAGGTAATCTGTGTTGGGGAGATAACTTTAATGCACTTTATGTGAAATGGGGAGGGGAGGGGGATTGTTGCTATCAGCTGCATCAGAATTTTGTGTGGCTTTGGCGGCGGCTAGTGAAAATGTGTGCCGGACTGGGATTCGAACCCAGGATCTCATGCTTACGAGACAGTTACGTTAACCATTGTGCTACCCAGACAGTGATTATCACAACTGAGTATACTGTCTTGGCACACCTCACGGCCGACCCATATTTCCAGCCAGCGCCAGCTATTCGCATTCCCTGCCCATGTCCTCCATGCTTGCCGCTTAGGGACTGTAGCAGGTCAGACATATTTGTGCATATGCACCGAGTGTGGTGGATTCATTGGCAATTAAATCAATTATATGAAAGAATTCTCTTTTTTTCGGACATGTCCGAAAGCTGCAGCTGATTTCAATAATCCCTTACCTTTCCTTTCTCCTCCCTCCTCTCCCCCCCCCCCCCCAAGCCTCCTGCAATTTAAGTAATAATTCGTAGCTGCGGCTTCTTTTGGACATGTCCAAAAGAACAGGCACCATGCATTCGTATAATTATGAATGCTTTTGCCTTGTGGGACTTATCACCCTTCGCCAGGATGGTTACGAAGGCAAAGGTCATGATAGACAATACAGTATCAGAGTAGAGAACGGCTTGCCCATACACAGTGCTAGCCTATCTTCACACAAGGGAATGCTGTGTAGCACATGCTGCGAGCTTGTGCCCAATTGAACCACCGAGCTGCGTCTCTTCTAACAATGGCAAATCTCACTGCTGCTCAAGATTCATGATGGCAGTGATACCAGACCCCCATTCATCAACCAAATTTATTCGCTCCACTTGTATTTACCTCACGCTCTGAGTTACATACCTGGAGACAAACTTGAACGTCGCTTTAATAAATAGGGCGACATCGCTATTCTCCGCCACATGAAAACTTAAGGTGGACTATTTTCCTTTTGGCTGCGTCCACTGATAGGCTCACCCCAAGTGACCAAAGGGGAAATGTGTCCACCAAAGAAGTGCGGCTTAACTTTTTAACTCAGATCCTTCCTCTGCATTATTGCACCTATTTCAATACCCTGATTGCTCCAACTGCTATACTGTCCAGTGGCACTCTATGCGACAGTCTGCTCCTGTCCGCGAGAGTGCCACCTGGCCTCACCATACTCCAGTCATTTCTGACTCAATTGATAGGCTCCCTTAATAAAACGTAAATATCTCTGCACTATATACTCTGATCGTTAATCTGCTTTTATCATTCATACCCTAATTAGCTCTGCATCATTTAACAGGTTTTCCAATTGTTTCTGAATTATTATTCTTAATTGTTTAAATTATCAGTTAATAGTGTTAAGATCTAAGACTCATACAGAGAACACTTCTTTTGATAGAGCCATGCGGTCTAAGGCATCTTGTCAAGGTCCGCGCGGCTCGCCCGTCGGAGGTTAGTCCTCCCTCGGGCTTGCGTGCGCGTCAGTATAGAATCTAATAGGGATTTCATTGGCTGCTGGACATATCAATTTCAATGAATTCACCTGTTTTTCAACGCCACTAACATTTAACTCCTTTTCAGTGGTAAGAGGATTAATTTTCGGTCACTCCCCTGGGTTTTCCTTTCTAAAGGAATATTTGAAAACGGAATTAGGCATCCTTGCTTTTGCTTCGCTGCCCTCAATTTGTCTTGGTCTTATCCTCACGTGACTGGTGACTAACTTTTGTGCCACGAATAGCCTTTACATGCGACCAGAATATAGCATGTATGCGAAAACAGCTATATGTAAAAACCTACTTATGTTCAAATATTGGTTGTAAGATGACGCCATCACTATGCTTGCAGCTCCATGGCGCGACACGGGAACCGACCCGGAGCTGGCGGCTTTGTTTGCAGCGGTGGTGGGGTTGATGGCCGTCCTGTTGGGTTGCCTGGACGTGGTGCGCTTCTTCGCCCACGAGGAGAACCTGCCGCTGTCGGCGTTCTGCTGCAGTCTCTGCCTCTTCATCTTCGGCTGCCTGGTGCTCTGTGTCGTTCTCGCCTCAGCGTTCTTGCAGTGGCTGGGAGTGCGAGCCTGAGGAACCAGCAACTGCCCATCTTTTACTCACCGACTCGCTGCACTATCTTGTCAGCTTAGTTCGACATTATCTAAATTACTCATTTTAAATAATGCATTTTAAAAACAAGGTATCTGACACATGGTTGTTCACAGGAATTTTAGGTGAGAACTATAAAGACTAGGAATTGGAAGATATGGTACAGTATAAAATGCGAAGAGCAGTAGTTGGCGAACTTTAGACAGGTAAACAGAAGCTGGGAAATAATTGTTAAAAATGCATAATAATTTAACTGGAGCGAAAAAGTTTCGTTTAAGAGTATTCGGAAACTTCTGTAGGGAAATAAATGACTAACGAAAGATCGTGGAATACTGGGAGCATAATTATTAAACCATTAGGAACTATTTGTCCCGGAAGATAAGCTCCATTATACAAATAGCGTGAATGTTAGAGAACACAAAGAAGTCAGAATGACCATATTAATGGGGGCCAGGAACAGGAAGGCTACAGGTGCAGATGAAATAGATCTGGAACACACAAATTTTCCAATGCGAAATGGAAACGATTTGTGCAGTTATTGGATAACTGGTAATTAGGGAAAATTCCAGAGGAGTGAAGTGTAAAGCAAGAATAAGCACGCACAAGAGGGAGATAAATTAGAACGTTCGGTCCCGGCGGAGGTTAGAGTCCTCCCTTGGGCATGGCTGTGTGTGTTTGTCCTTAGGATAATTTAGGTTAAGTAGTGTGTAAGCTTAGGGACTGATGACCTTAGCAGTTAAGTCCCTTAAGATTTCACACACATTTGAAATCTTTTTGGACAAATTAGAACCTTCATATTAGAAGGGTGTATCCATTGTAAATGCTGCTTATGAAAATTATTCGTCTATCATTAACAGGAAACTTCAAGTAACTGCGTAAACAACTTTACGAGGGGAGCAGTGTGACATTTGTAAAATAAGCTCTCGTTCTGAAAAAACGGATAGAAGAGTGTTCAAGGAACCACCATTTCTGCTCTTACTGGTCCAAGAGTAGGAAGGATTAAATTACTCGAAATATATTCCGACTACAGTTAAACGCTGTGAAATCACGGTACGATAACACTAACATTGGTATAAACGAGGAGTTGACTGTTCATCAGGGACTAAAACAAGGGTGTTTTAAAATAAAAAGTTTAAGACCGCAGTTTTTTACACACGGAAGTGTATGGAGTTGGAAAGGAACAAATTTAGTAATAAAATTCAATTATCAGACGACCAGGTTCTCCTAGGACACACTACAACGTTTTACAAAAAATTACGTTACCGTAAACGAAACAAAAGTAATGACAATAGAAGGGAAACACGTAAGAGCTGAACCTGTGATAAACAATAAGATAATAGAACAGCTAAATTCGTCAAAACGTCTTGGGACAGTTACTTAAATGCCCTATGCAAAACTAATTCAGATGTGTTTAAAAATATATAGAAACATGACGCTATAAATTGTTGTATGAGGTACTTTGGCAACTACAGGGAAAGAGATAACATTAAGAATGCACAACGTGCTGGCTAAGACGGCTTTCATATACAGTAGTGAAAACTGCATTCGAAGAAGAGGGGGAACACAGAATGAAACAGCTAAGACGAGTTTCCTGAGCCCACTTCTTAGATTAACGTTAAGAGCCGGAATTCAAAATGAAGACCATACAGCAACGTGATGGATAGACAACAGAAGAGAATGGGCGCTGTGACATATAATTGCAATTACTTTGTGTAAATTCTATGTTTCTTTGAATGCTGTAATATATGTTAAAATATTCTATGGTTCACAACAGAAATCATGTATCTTAATTTCCTGAAGTTGTATGAAAGTATTTCTAAAAACCATTATATTATAATAAACATCTGTTAAAATATTTATGTAAAACTGACTCATGCATAGGAAATAAATTGTATGCAATGTAAAACCTGGAGGGGTGTTCCTCAGTTTATATAAAGAGCCATGATTACGCTTCACAGCTTTATACTAATCTATAGATCACCGCAACCACCACCTTAACTACAAGTAAAGTTCAGTACTGCACTTATTTGCAAGGGCCAGTAATTTCCTGAACGTTTAAACGATAGTTCCACTTCTAACTGCATGCTGCGAACACAGATTTATCCTATGTCATGTACCTGGATAGGTACCTTTTGCTAATGCCGAAATATTCATTGTCATAATTCAATTGCTAAATCATTATTATCAAAATAATAAACGTTTTGGAGTAATGACTGTGAAGTGTTTAGTCTTTTTTTGTATGCTATGATTCACGTGGTTAGTGAAGACAGTAGCTGTGGTATTTCAAAAGAATTATTGCTAGAAACAAGACCTGAAGGCCGTTTCCACTGCTTACACAAGATATATGATTAATAAGATCTATGAGAATAGAATATTGATCATAAATTTTGTTTTGGCCACAAGATTCCCAGGCGTACACTGGTCTTTAAAGGTTTGCAATAGTGCTTTCGTTCATATACAGGGTGTTACAAAAAGGTACGGCCAAACTTTCAGGAAACATTCCTTACACACAAAGAAAGAAAATTTTATATGGACATGTCCGGAAACGCTTACTTTCCATGTTGGAGCTCACTTTATTACTTCTCTTCAAATCACATTAATCATGGAATGGAAACACACAGCAACACAACGTACCAACGTGACTTCAAATACTTTGTTACAGGAAATGTTCAAAATGTTCTCCGTTAGCGAGGATACATGCATCCACCCTCCGTCGCATGGAATCCCTGATGCGCTGATACAGCCCTGGAGAATGGCGTATTGTATCACAGCCGTCCACAATACGAGCACGAAGAGTCTCTACATTTGGTACCGGGGTTGCGTAGACCAGAGCTTTCAAGTGCCCCCATAAATGAAAGTCAAGAGGGTTGAGGTCAGGAGAGCGTGGAGGCCATGGAATTGGTCCGCCTCTACCAATCCATCGGTCACCGAAAATGTTGAGAAGCGTACGAACACTTCGACTGAAATGTGCAGGAGCTCCATCGTGCATGAATCACATGTTGTGTCGTACTTGTAAAGGCACGTGTTCTAGCAGCACAGGTAGACTATCCCGTATGAAATCATGATAACGTGCTCCATTGAGCGTAGGTGGAAGAACGTGGGGCCCAATCAAGACATCACCAACAATGCTGCCCCAACGTTAACAGAAAATCTGTGTTGACGTGATTGCACAATTGCTTGCGGATTCTCGTCAGCCCACACATGTTGACTCTGAAAATTTACAATTTGATCATGTTGGAATGAAGCCTCATCCGTAAAGAGGACATTTGCACTGAAATGAGGATTGACACATTGTTGGATGAACCATTCACAGAAGTGTACCCGTGGAGGCCAATCAGCTGCTGATAGTGCCTGCACACGCTGTGCATGGTCCGGAAACAACTGGTTCTCCCGTAGCACTCTCCATACAGTGACGTGGTCAACGTTACCTTGTGCAGCAGCAACTTCTCTGACGCTGACATTAGGGTTATCGTCAACTGCACGAATAATTGCCTCGTCCATTGCAGGTGTCCTCGTCGTTCTAGGTCTTCCCCAGTGGCGAGTCATAGGCTGGAATGTTCCGTGCTCTCTAAGACGCCGATCAATTGCTTCGAACGTCTTCCTGTCGGGACACCTTCGTTCTGGAAATCTGTCTCGATACAAACGTACCGCGCCACGGCTATATCCCCGTGCTGATCCATACATCAAATGGGCATCTGTCAACTCCGCATTTGTAAACATTGCACTGACTGCAAAACCAGGTTCGTGATGAACACTAACCTTTTGATGCTACGTACTGATGTGCATGATACTAGTACTGTAGAGCAATGAGTCGCATGTCAACACAAGCACCGGAGTCAACATTATCTTGCTTCAATTGGGCCAACTGGTGGTGAATCGAGGAAGTACAGTACATACTGACGAAACTAAAATGAGCTGTAACATGGAAATTAAGCGTTTCTGGACACATGCCCACATACCATCTTTTCTTTATTTGTGAGTGAGGAATGTTTCCTGAAAGTTCGGCCGTACCTTTTTGTAACACCCTGTACTCCTGCTTCTGTGTATTATTACTGTGCCTTGTTAGAAGTGGTAGTAGACAGAACAGTTTCTGGGTCCCACACCTAGTGTTGTCATTAGTTCAGAAAATCTTATAGTGAAAGTGTTCTCGAAATTAAATAATCATTCTAGAAACTGTTTTTTTAACTGGCAACCTAGTGAAGCAACAAATTTAGTCTTCCCATGTTCCACTGAAATTCTGCTCATTAAAAGTCTCACACGCACAATCAGTTAGTAACAATTGAATCCGTGGTTCTGAAAGGGGCAACAGTCACATTTTAAGAAAATGAGGTTCGGAGCTGAATATATTCAAGACTGTATCTACCAGCTGTCATTGAAAAGGGCGCCATTCTGTCACAAATTATCGTAATTGCCATGGTTTGCAAATTCTGTATGTAATGATGTCCTGATAAAAACTTCACTAGAGCTCTCATTTGATCAATCAGCGAAACTCTTGTAAATCCCATAATTACTTGCAGCTAATATTTTACTTATATTCTGATCAATCTTTCTGAAAAGATGAATTCTGGCTCTTACTCTCTAGATGAAATAATTCCTAAATATGTAAGATATAAAAAATGATAGTTAATATCTAAATCTGAGAATAAGTGCAAAATTAAAGGACTTGAACACTTAAATTCGTGGCAAAACTGTGAAGGCTAGAACTACTGGGCCTGATTTCCAGTAAGCTGTAACTTCAAAATATATGTTAACTTCAGTGTTACGAAATTCTCTCATGTAAAAATGTTAGAGTTCTTAAGCTTGACCTACAGAATATAAGTACCAAATTGACCTTGGTTGGAAACATGGTTTGATAGCTTAGGGTAAGATTCGGAACTGGATCTACAATAACCTTGATAATACCTGAGACTGGTTAATGAAATCGCCAAAATGCTCCTAGGGCTGTAATAAATACACATAGGAACTGCGCTGTGAATAAAAGTAACTGCCCAAGGAGTAGTAAAAACGTTACTGCTGTTGATATTACAAAAGTTAGGGTTGGAGTACAATGATTACTTTCTCAATATGAGCTAACAGACGAATGTTGTAAGTTTTAAAATACCAGTACTCTGATCAAACTTAGTATAATGTATGTGATACATTTGAACTTCTTGCCATGAACCATGTATTCATTGTTGAACTTGTTGAAAAATTTTGTGACCGTTAAATTTAGTATAGGCAGTTTCTCTCCAGATGCAAAGGAAAGCGTAAAAACTTAAGTGATAGACAAAATGTCAGTTTTAATCCCCCTGCGGGTCCGGGGTAAGAATAAGCCCGAGGTATTCCTGCCTGTCGTAAGAGGCGACTAAAAGGAGTTTCAACCGTTTCGGCCTTCCGTGTGATGGTCCCCCTTGGGGTTTGACCTCCATTTTTCAAAATTCTACAGAAATACGAGCCTTCTGGGGAAGGACGCCTTACGTGGTGTATCACTGGTCCTCAGTGCACTAAGACCTTATCACTTAGCATTGTAACGGCGTTGTAACCACACCCACTATTCCTCAAATTGGGCCTAAACGCCTGATGGGTTGTACAAGTTACGCCCATAGTGCGTCCCCATCTGCACCTACGATCATGATGGACATTCCATGGCACCCGAAATCCAGCATGGTAGCCAGCCCGTTGTGGTGGGGTCGTCATGTACCCTCTAGGTTGTAGCCACCTGACAACACAGGGATCGTACTGCCGATACCTGAGCTGCACCCTCCCCACGTCGGCGAAGGAGTAGATGCCCGTCTCCTTGGGGCATCAGGACTCCCGGCAACGGTCATCCTGCCAGGTGGCCCTTGCTGAGGCTGGGTGGCGCCCGTGGGGAGAGCCCCTGGTCAGAGTGGGTGGTATCGGGGCGGACGTTTCGCAGATGAAACGTTAACACGTATCAGGTTGCTCTGCGGCCGAGTCTTTAGAAAGGAAAGGTACTGTTTCTAGTTCTGGTTCTCCTGCCCTTTCGCCCTTGGCCACTCCCTGGGAGGAGGGACAGACCCGCCGGCTTGGGGCGAAGTACTTCCTCCACTATTTGGTCTGTTCTCGAACCGAAGGGGGGACGTTCGCCACCTCCACGCCCATGTTCTTTGTTCAGCACATTGAGGACATCTTCGGGGAAATCGAGGCTCTCAGTAAGATGCGTTCGGGGTCCGTTCTTATAAAGACCACCTCCGCCACACAGTCGGCGGCGCTCCAGGCGTGTGACCGCCTAGGGGACATCCCATTGTCCATTGTCCCGCATCTGGCACTAAATAGGACGCAGGGGGTTATTCTTCATCGGGACCTCCTGCTGCAATATGATGAGCTCAGGGCCAACCTGGAGCGCCGAGGCGTGCATTTCGTCCGGCGTGTCCAGCGCGGCCATAGAGATCGTCGCATCGACACCGGGGCCTTTATCTTCGCCTTCGAGGGGGACGTTCTCCCGGAGAAGGTAAAGGTGATGGGCTACCGGTGCGACGTGCGACCTTACATCCCGCCTCCTATGCGCTGTTTTCGGTGTTTGCCCCAGGGGCCACCCTTCCTCCTCTTCCTCCTCCTCCTCCTCCTCCTCCTCCTCCTCCTCCTCCCCCCCCGCCGCCTGAGAAGCGATCCTCTTCTCAGGCGTCCATCGGGGAAACGTTCCGGACCCCAACTTCCGAGGTCCGGCGTTCCAACACGGACCCCGTGCATGAGGACCTTCTTCGGGTCCAGCCCACCATCCGTGTGCCTCCTCAGGACTTCCAAGATAGCCTCCAAGAAGTAGTTGGCGCTTTTCGTCTGACGCTCCATCCGTGAGTCGCTGCTCCCGGCCGTCCTCAGTTTCGCCGGGACGCTCTGCTGCCAGGCGCTCAGCTGGCCTCTCATCGGCAAATGATGCTGCCCCTCCTACACAACCAGGGACAGCGGCCGCAGCTTGCGACGACTTGATGGAACAGGATCCGCCTCCCACCGGTTGGAGCGTTGTTCCCTCGAAACCTGGCCCTCCGCGGCCGTCGAGGTGACCAGCTCTTCCCCCGTCTCGTTCCCCCTCTTTTTTGACTAGCGATGGCCGTGTTACATTGGAACATAAGAGGTATTCGATCTAATCGGGAGGAATTAAAACTGCTTCTCCGCTCGTCCTTGGTCTCCAGGAAACCAAGTTGGGCCCGACTGACCATATTGCCTTTGCCCACTATACCTCGGAGTGGTATGACCTCACCCCTGTGGACGGTATCCCAGCTCATGGTGGGGTCATGTTGCTCGTTCGGGACGATGTCTATTACCATCCCATCCATTGACCACCCCACTCCAAGCAATAGCTGTCCGTATTACTCTTTTTGCTTTTACTTTTTCATTTTGTACCATCTACACTCCATCGTCATCTGCTGTTAGTCGGGCTGACATGATGCACCTGATCGTTCAGCTTCCCCCGCCGTTTTTCTTGTTTGGCGACTTCAATGCCCATCATCCCCTTTGGGGCTCTCCTGCATCCTGTCAAAGAGGCTCACTCTTGGCGGATGTCTTCAACCATCTCAATCTTGTCTGCCTCAATACTGGCGCCCCGACTTTCCTCTCGGACTCTACTCATACCTACTCCCACTTGGACCTCTCGATCTGTTCTACCACTCTTGCCTGTCGGTTCGAGTGGTATGTCCTTTCTGACACCTATTCGAGCGACCACTTCCCCTGTGTCGTTCGTCTCCTGCACCACACCCCATCCCCACGTCCTTCGAGCTGGAACATACCGAAAGCTGACTGGGGACTTTACTCCTCCCTGGCGACCTTTCCGGACCACGATTTTCTCAGTTATGACAGTCAGGTCGAATATGTCACGGCTGTTACCATTAATGCTGCCGAACGTTCCATTCCTCATACTACCTCTTCTTCACGTTGCGTTTCCGTCCCCTGGTGGAACGAGGCTTGTAGAGACGCTATCCGTGCTCGACGACGTGCTTTACGCACCTTTCGCCGCCATCCTACGTTGGCGTATTGTATTGAATACAAACGACTCCGAGCGCAATGCCGTAGAGTCATCAAAGACAGCAAAAAAGCTTGTTGGGCCTCTTTCACCAGCTCCTTTAACAGTTTTACTCCCTCTTCTGTCGTCTGGGGTGGCCTGCGCCGGCTGTCGGGCATTAAGGCCCACTCCTCGGTACCTGGCCTGACCTCAGGTAATGAGGTCCTTGTTGATCCTGTGGCTGTCTCCAACGCCTTCGGCCGCTTTTTCGCGGAGGTTTCAAGCACCGCCCATTACCACCCTGCCTTCCTTCCCAGGAAAGAGGCAGAAGAGGCTCGGCGACCTTCCTTCCACTCGCTGAATCTGGAAACTTATAATGCCCCCTTTACTATGAGGGAACTCGAACGTGCGCTTGCACTGTCCCGGTCCTCTGCTCCGGGGCCAGATGCCATTCACGTTCAGATGCTGGCACACCTTTCTCCGGCGGGCAAAACCTTCCTTCTTCGTACCTACAATCGCGTCTGGACCGAAGGTCAGGTCCCCATGCGTTGGCGTGACGCCAACGTTGTTCCTATGCCCAAACCCGGGAAGGATAGACACCTTCCTTCTAGTTACCGCCCGATTTTTCTTACAAGCTGTGTCTGTAAGGTGATAGAGCGCATGGTTCATGCTCGGTTAGTTTGGATTCTTGAATCTCGACGGCTCCTTACCAATGTCCAATGTGGGTTTCGTCGCCGCCGCTCCGCTGTTGACCACCTTGTGACCTTGTCGACATTCATCATGAACAACTTTTTGCGAAAGCGCCAAACGGTAGCCATGTTCTTCGATTTGGAGAAGGCTTATGATACCTGTTGGAGAGGAGGTATCCTCCGCACTATGCACAGGTGGGGCCTACGCGGTCGCCTGCCCCTTTCTATCGATTCCTTTTTAACGGATCGAAAGTTTAGGGTACGTGTGGGTTCCGTGTTGTCCGACGTCTTCCTCCAGGAGAACGGAGTGCCTCAGGGCTCCGTATTGAGCGTAGCCCTTTTTGCCATCGCGATCAATCCAATTATGGATTGCATTCCACCTAATGTCTCAGGCTCTCTCTTTGTCGATGACTTTGCGATCTACTGCAGTGCCCAGAGAACATGCCTCCTGGAGCGCTGCCTTCAGCGTTGTCTAGACAGCCTATACTCGTGGAGCGTGGCAAATGGCTTCCGGTTCTCTGAAGAGAAGACGGTTTGTATCAACTTTTGGCGATATAAAGCGTTCCTTCCGCCATCCTTAAATCTCGGTCCCGTTGTTTTCCCATTCGTGGAAAGAACTAAGTTTCTAGGGCTCACGTTGGACAGGAAACTGTGTTCCCCCCCTTCCCCCCCCCCCCCCCCCGAAGGTCTTGGGGGTTAGAATAGGCACAAGGTATCCCTGCCTGTTGTAAGGGGAAACTAAAAGGAGTCTCACACTATTTGGCCTTTATGTGATGATACCCTGTAAGGGTTGACCTCCATTCTTCAAAATTTTCCCAAAGAGCGAGCCAATTGGGGAAGGACGCCTTACAGGGTGCATTGTGTCCATCATGCATTGAGATCTTTAGCCCGCTTTCTCATCGTGGCATTGCAGTCCCGCTCATCATCAATCTCTTGAGCGAGGACACCTTCCTGGGTGGCCCTCCATACAATATGCAGTGTTCTTTTCTGCAATGACAATGGCCATGGAATTCTTTCCATTTCATATCCAGCACAGTAGCCAGTCCATTGTGGTGGGACTGCAATGTACCCTATTCAATGAATGTAACTCCATCTTCTGGTGGAGTATGGGACTATGGCTGTTCAATGTTCAATAAAAATAATACCAATCGACGTTATATAGGTTTATTTCTAGGCAACCAGTTTCGATGTTACACTGAGTCATTTCAGGCGAAAACTGCTCCAATACAGTACCTTAGTGTTACAAATATAGCAGTGCCTTTAAATGGTCTTGTAATAGCTGTTATGGGCATACATGCTCGTTGGACAAGTCAGCAACTGACTGTTGCGCAGGGAAATTGAAGAAATACTTGCGTATCTTCTAGTTCGCGCCGAAAAATTTGTACATGGGGACAAGAGTGCAGCAGCAAGAGGAATTCGAGAAAACGTAGGCATCGAAACGAAGGGAATAAGTGAGGCAGTCAATTTTTTTCTGTCGAGGCAGCATTATGCTGTATGTCTGTTGAGGTACCAGTGATATACGGGAGTTGACTACTATATTTGATGCTTTTCAGGAAGACAGAGAACCAACTGCCTCTAAAGTTACTTGCATCTGCGTTAAAGGATAAGAGTGGACAGGGTGATCGATTGAGATAGAGCTGTAATGAGGTATGATTTAATGGTAAACTGCTGCATTCTAGAGAAGTTGCTGCAGGTTAGTTTTATTTCCCAGTTCTCTGTCCAGATGCATCAGTTGCGTGACATAGCCCACGTTCTACTCGTATACAGCCACGTGTTCTGTATGCAGTTTAAAGTGCTGTCTACTTGCGATCGTTAATGGTAAACCTGTCGGTCATCAGAGGATTTCCATCTCATGTGTGATGAAACTTGACGCATTCTTCTAAACGAACTTTGATTTATGCGAGGCCCCCCCCCCTCTCCCCCCATATCGCATCATGGGTGTAAAATCGATACTTCAGCGTCATAAATAAGTTAGCAATAAGTGAGGAACTGCAATCCCCGTGTACACATTTGTCAGACATACGTGCTGTTTACAGAGTTAGTGACGGAATGACTTGTAATTTTCGCATGTGAGACACAGCTGCTATGCTTTGGTTTTCTTGATGAGAAACCGGGAAGACGGAATGTATGTCCTGCGCTTGAAATATATTTCTTAAATTGGAATATTAACAGCGCTACATTCCATAAAACTGATATGTTGGAAACACGAGCGATCTAACAATATAGCCCGTTTTAAGTACAGACCGTTGTAGTCTTAGGAGTGCATGTGTTCGTTCTCTTACCAATACCTTCAGGTACCGATCCTAGACTCGAGAACAATACTTCAGAGTTGATAGCTTGGTTGATTTACGTAAAAATGCGTCGACTCCATCAGTCTGGAGATCCATCGCGTATGAAAATTCTGTTCCTTGTTCTTCTTAACCGTCCGCTATTACATCACGACACTTTGAAATGTGTTACTATACATCGATACGGAGTGCTAACGTCCTCGACATGGGCGCATCTCGAGAAATCTTGTGCACTTGGATGGATGAGGACTTGGAAAGCGGTATTCATTCACGAGAGGTGGAGTGTAGCGGTATACTTCTGATCGGTTGCAGATTAATTAGCTAACGGTGCTGCAGGGCAGGTTGGTTAATGACAGTGTGAGAAGGGTCTTCCACTCTCTAATTTTACCGTAAGAGAGCGAGAATGCTCTGTGACTCCCATACGCAGAGAGATAAATCGTAAATTAAAACACTATACTCGATGTAATGGAAATGTGGAGCGCTGTCTGGTATACTTTAATGATTCATGTGTTCGAGAATCAGTCATCTATCCACGTTTGCAATTATACTCAAAGTGGAGACAGGGTGGTTTAGCTATGATACTGAAATTGGGGAAACATGCTGTCACATCATTGGCCGGTGTTTGAGTAACTGTAAAGCTGTAACTGTAAAATTGCTCGAGCTATCAACTGAGATGCTTATTATTAAAGTACATCGATTGTGGTTTTTCCATCCCATCCATGCACTGGCACACTGTTGTGTGTGGCGTGTTATGCTATCTGCTGTAAGAATTTGATTTACACCGTGCAACGTGTAGTTTCTGCGAAATGGCATGGATCAGAAATTCTTAATGTCAGTTTAGAACTTGGCATAGGCCTCGAAGTAGTGGCAGAAAAAAAAGTTTGGCATTGTACAAAAGCGTGTTAGAAAACAATGTTTCAGACAACTAAACAGGACCAGACGGAGTGTTTCATGCGATTTAGTATTGCATGTGGGATACTTTCAGTCGCCTGGAGTATAGGTGATAAAACTTTAATGTGGCCTCTGCAGTGCCTGCATATTTAATAGGATCGTGCCCCACAGACGGTAGCAGGAGTAGGAGCTGTTTGAGGTATGAATTCAGCGAGGGACTGCGTATACCGTTAGGAATGCTTGGAGGGCTGCACACTTTGCTATTCTGGGGAATAATAGCAAAATCTTTCTCCGAACTGCAGCTATGCGTCATCGCGCGAGCAATGGCGCCTAGGTGACTTCTATATCAGATGAAGTTAGTCGAACTTCTATAGTTCTTAATTTTTCTTTGTTTGAGGGGGGGGGGATGATAGATTTGAATGGATGCGGGTCTGTAGTATTTCTATGTAGTTTGGTAATGTACCACAATGCGCGCATTTCCATTGAATGTTCAAAACATGCTCCTGTCATACTAACTCAAGTCGCTCTGTTTCTACACGGGTTGCAGAAGGTGGTGGGTATGGTTTTCTCCGACTTATGCTCAGTTCAGACTTAAATTGGAACGATCACATGTGGAAACCTGTAGAAATGGGAGCAGTTGCAAGATGCGTAGGGGGTGACTAAAACCACGTTGGAATTTTACTGTTGCAGCTAGTTTCGGGGAAAGGTGACTCGTTTTGAGATATTTGACTAGCAGAAATATGGTTGAGTAGTGGTTGCAATAATTTAAGGAATTGTCAATAGGGTCCAACGCAGGTATGTGCTTGAATGCAAAGACCCGATTCCAAACCATGGACAACATGTCTATTGGATAGCGTAACACTAGAGATCTGAGAAGCTAGTGTACGTTTTCTTATGACCTCAATCGGAACATCATCTACTACTACTACTACTGCTTGTGTTCATTCTCAATCAGTCGTCGCCTATAAGTCAGTGGATATATGGCGGCACCTGTGATATGGTCTCGAGACAGAATGCTCTAGAAATACTGTAGAATTATCGGTTTGGCGGAGTCGCAAATACCGCTTACATACTACCTTCCTTAGCCGAATCGATTTCTTAATGTGGTAATTTTATCAATAGTTTGCTTCATGGTCTGATAATACACATTCCTATGAATAGCGTCACGGTATTTGCCCGGAAAAAACCACCTCATTCAGAGGTAATGTCGTACCTAGATTCGTAAAGCGGGTATAGCTTTTAACATGGATATGTGTAGAACCAAGATTGCTTGTCACAGTAACATGCAGTAGCTGTTGAGATCAGGTTTTTTTAACATCTGGTTAGATTACGTGTCTCAAAGCCATGCACACCCATTATTGATTTTCGGTCGGTATTATTTCGTATCATAGTCAATCAGCTATTGACTGAGTATTGGTAGTAGGGGATGTGTTATATGTTCACATTTGAGCATCATGTTTATAAAGTATGTTTGTGTAAAGGAAATAACTATGTGCAGTCGTAAGGAAGGTAGATATATTTGCATTTCCAGAGCCACAGCCTTCAGCAGGGTGTATTTCCGATACTTCGCGCATTGTCGAATGCCGTTCAATTCAGACAGCGATCGTAACATTTAGCTGTAAGTATGATAAAATATATGTGATCGGTTTTCTAGAATGATTCCGTGTATCCACTGCCTGTGGCGGGTATGATTCAAGTTTCCCATTAACGGCAGCATCCGTCCAAATGCAAAGGCCTGTTGGAGTGTAGGAATGTATTTGAGTTAACTTTACCATCCTCTAGACGACCGAATAGCGAACTAAGTATGTGTTGGACAGCTTTCGTGATTAAGTGGAAATTTGAGAATGAATAAGGAGGTGCGTTTGCTTTGGACTGTTGTTCCCTCATGTAAATTAAGTTGACTGCTTCTGCAGATTTGGCGCCTTTATTTAGTTGAGAGAAGATCGATTGTGGGGTGTGCATCTAGTAGGTGAAAGAGTGTTGGCTTGTAAATTGTAGGGATTAATTGGAATCTGTTAAATCAGCGAGATCGGTATTCGTCGGTGGAAATACCATTTTTCATACGTTTGTTTCTAGTTACTCAGTAGTCTAGACCACGCTGCACCTAGCTAAAGTTTCGGGTTTGTACAGAAATAATTTCCAGTCTGTATCTTTGTAATTGTGTTGCGTGAGTGATAGGGAGGCTGCTGCTGTGTGCTTGATATCGAGAAGTACCGCGAAAATAATATTACGGTAAACCATGCGAACATACTTGTTCTTGTATTCAGGCTCCTGTCATCAGTGGGAGAGCAGTGTAATTGAGTAAGAGTATTGCCGTATTTGACGATATGTATGGCACTTTGCGAGGTTTAGTTGCCGGTGTAATACGGTGATAAGTGTAAAATAGCTTTCTTGCCGCTGGAAGTCATGTCTATAGGAAGAATGAAAAGCCGTACGGTGCTTCCCTAGGACTGATGAGAATCGTGACATATAGCCTGTGTGTATGTGTGTAGGCATACTATAATGTTTTTGTGTGTTGTACAGATATGAAAGATAGTTGCGCTGTTTGTGTAAAATGTGTAGATATTGGATTGTAAAGTTAACGCGTTTTATGTTGTGGCATGACAAGGGAAGATGACTGCGTGTGCGATTGTAAGGGACGTGTAGATTAAGCACATCGATTACGGTGAGAGATTTTTTATGTGGAAAGTTATGTGCGCTATGGATATTAGGATTTGTTCCACAAGCACAGCCGTCACGAGGAGACACAACGTGTACATAAATTTGTATCAAACTGTAACAGCAATTCTAATATTTAATTGTAGTCAAACTGTTAAATATGTTCCTGGCTTCCATTATTCTTGTGAGTCTCATATGTATTTGATGATCCGAAGACGACTTTGTGGGATTAACTGTCAATGCAATTTAGCGATCTGTACAAAATAATTTTACCGCTGAAAGTCTCGTCTGCAGAAAGAAAGAAAGAAAGAAAGAAAAGGTGGATGGTGCTTCGATACTGGTACCATCAGTAATTCGGCGGGTAAATTTGATAAGAGCCAATTATAATGTTCGATTCATTCACACCCTTTGTGCTGGGATCCAGGAGCCTCTACATAGCGGTGAGAACGTTTGCGTATGTTGAGAGCTGGGAAGGTAGCACGTGATGGAGTGGGTACCATGTTAGAAGCGTTGGGGAGAGTGCATTCTACGTTACTTTCGTAAACAGGTTCTGTTAGGGCAAGAATTTTCCTGCATACAGGCTGAGACATCAAGAAAGCGAGCGTTAAGTATTTCTGGGACAAACTGCCCATTGGCTTCTGTCTCGGGTTCTTCGGCCGACGTTCATCTAATGATTTTTCTGACGTTTCGCCAGCACGAGTGGCTGGCATTGTCAAAGCTTCACCCTCCACTGCCGGTGGTGAACTGGAGCAGAGTTCGCGGCCGCAGACTGTATGTACCCGGCGCGCAGCCCTATCACCTGTACGGATTTCCCAAGATCCATAAGAACAATGTTCCACTGAGACCGATCGTTAGCGCTCCTGGCTCACCGACGTATATCTGGCTAAACACTTGGCCTCTCTGCTCCAGCCACACGTGGGGAAGACCGACACATACATTGACTCAGGACATTTCATTGAGAAGCTGAAGACACAAAATTGCACCAAACGACATCCTGGTCAGCTTTGATGTTTCGTTATTTACGAAAGTGCCACTCAGTGACGCTCTGAAGCACATCGGTTCCATTTTCCCGCAAGACATCAGAAAGCTCTTCCATGCATGTCTCACCACGAGCTATTTCACGTGGAATGGCGATTTCTACGAACAGCTGGAAGGCGTCGCCATGGGTAGTCCTCTGTCCAGTGATGGCCAACTTCTTCATGGAACAATTCGAAGCACAGGCACTGGACTCTACGACTTGCAAACCTAAGGTGTGGTACAGGTACGTCGATAATACTTTCGTGCCGTGGAGCCATGGTGAAGAACAGCTCGGTAACTTCCTAAGACACTTGAACAGCCTCCATGCCTACGTAACATTTACCATGGAAGTAGAAAAGGACAAGAAACTGCCATTTCTAGACGTGCTGGTCACAAGGGACGGCGAGAACCTGGGACACGGCGTGTATCGAAAACCGACACACACAGACCGATACCTGCACAGACTGTCAAACCACCACCCGAGCCAGAAAAGTGGCATGATTAGTACGATCGTAACGAGAGCAGGACGAATATGTGAGCCGCAACACCTCAAACAAGAAATGCAACACCTGGAAACTGTCCTGAGGAGCAATGGGTACTCCACAAATTATATTAGAAGTGTAACAGAGCCAAACACTCGCCGAAGTAAGGAACCAGCAAAAGAAATGTCGGGTACGGCCTTTCTGCCATACATTCCCAGAGTGACGGACAGAATCGGCCGTATATTGCGCGAACATGGCGTAAAGACGATTTTCAAACCGACGAGGAAGATCAAAGAGTGTCTTAGATCGGCGAAGGAGAAAAGAGACCCACTCGCAACGTCGGGAATATACCGTATACCATGCACATGCGGAAAAGTTTATGTCGGAATGACTGGACGATCCATTAACACCAGGATCAAAGAGCATAAGCGACATTGCAGGTTGGGGCAGGTGCAGAAATCGGCCGTGGCAGAGCACGCACTGAATGAGACCGACCACGTAATAAAATTCGCCGACACGGAAGTTCTGGATGTAGAGAAGCACTATCACACGCACTTGTTCAGAGAAGCTGTAGAAATACAAAACACGCGAACAGTTTGAACAAGAAAGAGGAAAGCCTTAAGGTAAACGGATCCTGGCTTCCCGTACTGCAGCGAACGACCGTCGCAGGTAGCAAGAGGAGAACCGCACCGGAAATGACCGCGGAGAAGCCCTCGGACGTTGGCGCGCCAGGTACATATAGTCTGCGGCCGCGAGCTCGCCTCCAGAGGTTCGTTTGAGCAGTTACCAGAATGCGCCAGACAACAGGCTGTACTGCGCATGCGCAGCTACGATGACGTAGGCAGCCCGTGCTTGGTGCTTGCTCTGCTCATACGCTTTTCGTCGTATTTCTGGTGGGGCATCACGTGACCATGCGTAGCCGTGCCGCCCGTGCGGCAAGTTGTTGAGAGGATATACTGAATTGTACTTACAGCAATTGTTTTATCATATCCCACAGAGATAAAGGATGCAAATAAGGAAGCAGTTCTTGGCTTTTGAGTCATTTCAAAATTAGACTCCACAGCTCGAAGTACCATACAATTTTTGACAGATTTTTTTTTTTAATTCGTGCTCTGCAATGTTATGTAGCATTTCCAACACGTTTACATCTACACATCACTGCAAAAAGCTACTAGGATGGAATACAAATTACTTGCAACAAAAAAAGAGTTTCTTGTGTAGCTTACACCGGAATGAAGGACAATAAATTTCATGACTATTTCAAAATGTGAAAAGATTAACATGGTTGTCTATGAGGCAAAGAAACTGTACAACTGACAGTTTATATTCTACTCTAGGAATAAATATGAAGCCATGTGGGGAGTTAAAACGATAAAACATGGTATGCTGCCAGTCTAAAATTTAGCATAGAATGGCATTCTATAAATTTAAGACGTAAACACAAATTAAGAAATAACTTCAGGCCCAGAGGAAGTCCGAGACAAGTGCCTTGTGATCGAAAAACACTTTCACAGAAGGCAGATCTATAAAATTCTGCTACAGCTGTCATTATATTTGAAACAAAATATTTAGTTCAAAACCACTGACCAAATTTGCCTACTTGGCTTCAAGTCAATGTTTACGTATGTTCGTACGTATATAGCATTAAGAGATCTTTCAGTGTCGTACAAGGAACAGGACATCAGAGACTACTCCAGCAGCATCGGAATTCCATAAACCATACTAAATGCTTCATTCCGCTCTAATTGCACATTTCTATGTCCAGATGCACGCGGAAGTTCCTGATATTCAGCTTTTCATGTGGTTCTCGCGATACAAATTTTCTTAGAGGTCCAGTACTGTATTCTCATATTTGGTTCTTTATTATGGTATAACGTCATTCGTCCCAGAAAATGAAAATTTGCACTTTAAATTGAACGAGGTTGAAAGCAGCCAATAGCGCAGAATGAAACACTTCGTTTCAAATAAACTGCCTCAGCGGAAAAAAAAATTAACTGAAGCAAATTTCTCTATAAAACGGACAGAAATAGCTTCATTAAGACATTAATGGTTGATTATTAATAACCTGGAAATAATATAAAATCAGGAAATTGAAACTACATACTTATTTTGGTCTTTCATGGTTATGAGAATGTATATTAATTCACTTGATGGCTCCCGGCCACAGAAATCTGTTTTGTTTTCATGTGACGTGGGAGCTGTAAACGAAGACACGGCCACGGGTCACGTGAGGAAGGACCCCCCACTATAACACAGCTTGCTCTGCGCATGCGCGAATCTGGCAGCTTGGGCGCGCCAGGAAAATTTTTCCGGGTAGCTTCTGGCTACTTGCTGCTACTGCTCGTACACCAAACAGCCACGCTCCAAGTAGCCAGAAGCGGGAGGAAGGCGCTGCTCATACGCGAATACAGCTCTGCGCATGCGCACGAGCCCGCTGGCAACTGCTCATACGAACCTCACGTCACCACCGGCAATGGAGGGTGAAGCTTTGACAATGCCAGCCACTCGTGCTGGCGAAACGTCAGAAAAATCATTAGATGAACGTCGGCCGAAGAACCCGAGACAGAAGCCAATAGGCCGTTTGTCAACAAGTGTCCACGAAAGCCTTAACAATTTTGTAATTCTGGGACACTGTACAATTTCCGCGAGGTCGACAGAGTTCTTGTTTCTTATATAGTCATGTGACATGAGTATAAGATGAAGTCGTAGATGGCGAGTCACCATACAGACATTTCGCGGCGAGGTATCAGTCACGCTGGGCTCTTAAGCAGAGTTAAACGGGCGTGTCACGTCGCACTAGTAGCAATGCGCCCTGTGTTACTGTCATCAAAGGTCAAGACAAGTGCTGTCCAGAGTTGTCTCGCGTTTGCGGGCTGCGCCTTGGAGTTCTGTGACGTCAGTATAACAATGGCTGTATACCTGAAAATAGATGCAACTTTCACTTGCGTCCGGCGGTGGCTCGTGGCTGACAGCACGCGCGTCCCTGCTTGGTCGCGCCAGCACCTGTGTCTAGGTGAGCACGTATTGTGACAGGAATTTCTCTGGTGTAAAGTACGAAAGGGATGTCGCCAAGTTATTTGCATGTCTGCAGACTGTGTGTTGTGACCCCAAACACATCAGGGCGAGTGTTTTGTTTCAGTGTGATAAATATACTAGTGCACGTTAGCCCGAAAACATGGGCTGGTAAGGGGACGTGGCGGTCGTTTGAGGATTGAGGTGGAGACTTCTACTTCCGTCCAAGTCCAGGTGGGAGTGGCATTCGCGAAAATTAATTCAGTCCCCAGTAGTGCTCTCTGGTGGTGTTAATATGTGCTAAGCCTTGTTGTGAACACAATGTATGCCGCCATCTTGAATAACTGTAGTTGTCATCAGATGACATCGCAGATGACAGCGCCCTCTGGTGGTGGCGCCATGTACTAAGTCAGTTGGTCTGGAGCTCGTGGTGAGCACATTGTATGCCACCATCTTGGATAATGGTACTTGCGTGACCTGATGTCAAGTGTCCTCGGGTGCCGGTACTAGGTCCATACCTCATGGTGAACGCAGTGTTTGCCGCCATCTTGGATTACGTCACAGTGGCGATGTGTTCTAAGTCAGTTGGAATCTGGAACATGTGGTGAACACACTGGATGGTCATACTGCATGAAAATCATTAAATAAAGACTTATGTCAAAATCCTTTTCCCACGAATCCTTAGGAAGAGATGGCGGTCAGGTGACTGTGGTTAGTACAAATGTCCTTTCACGCCATTTTCTTAGCTTAGTAGAGATACGCGAATTGACCTTTGTTTACTGTCAAAATTCAAACTTAGCGCCAGTTCATAGGAGCTGGTGACAGTCGGATGAATGTGGTTACCCCAATTGGCCTATCTTCCCGCGATTTTCTTAGGTTAGTAGAGATAACAATGGTGAGATGCATTATCATGTTGGGATTTGAACTTCCTGCTTTTTGTGAGGAGGGTAGAGATTTACTGGCGGTTGAGATGTTAATTAATCGATCAATTTAATTAAGTAGTCAGTCAAATTGATAATAGTGAGAGGGGGGCCTATTCCAATAACGCAGACCTGAAAGTGTACCTGTTGCAGTCGGGGGGGGGGGGGGGGGGGCGGGCGGGCGGTACAATAGGTTAGGTTAAGTGCCTGTCAACCTTAGGAGAACAATAGGTTTGCCCCTGATACAGGCAACCAGCACTAACAAAATGTGCTTGTACCCCTGTAGCCCCCCTACCTACCATCTATAGTTGAGGTCTATCCACGTACTCATCACACGGTCCTAAAGACTCAGTTAACCCCACAGCTCTCCACTGTCAGTTTCTCTCGATTCTTGACATGTACCTGGACCATGAAGTGGTTTACACTGATGGCTCGATGGCTGATGGCCACGTCGGCTTTGCGTATGTTCATGGAGGTCATACTGACCAGCACTCCTTGCCAGATGGGTGCAGTGTTTTCACTGCAGAGCTGGCAGCCATTTCTCGAGCTCTTGAGTGCGTCCGCTTATGCTCTGGCGAGTTGTTCCTCCTCTGTATGACTCTTTGAGCAGCCTACGACCTATCGGCAAGTGCTACCCCTGCCATCCTTTGGAAGCGACCATCCAGGAGTCTGTCTGTGCCCTGGAACGGTCCAGTCGTTCCGTGATGTTTGTGTGGACTCCAGGCCACGTCGGAATCCCAGGAAATGAACTTGCTGACAGACTGGCGGAACAGGCCACATAGAAACCTCATCTGGAGATCGGCATCCCTGTAACTGACCTGCGATCATTACACCATAAGGTTTTTCAGCTTTGGGAGACGGAATGGCATAATCTCAGAATGCAGAGCAAACTGAATCTGTTATCGAGCATCTTTTAAAAAGGAGACAGAAGAACGACGATAATAAATGTCATCTTTCCACAACAGGAGTAGTCCAGTTTCTTTTAGTTTTATGAGCGAAGATTTGCAGAACACGATTTGCATCTCATTTTGCAACATTTAATGAAGTGCACTGCTTCCGATTACCGATGATCAAAATTCATGTCAACCTTGCATAAAACGGTGAAAAAAAACCATCCATTATTTTGATGCAAAAACTACCGATCACCGGTGTCCTACTTATTTCATCAGTAAGGTAGAGAATTAACTCTGAAGAAAAGAACCTATATTAAGCAATTTATTTCAGCTTGATGGACAAATTACATGATATTAGAGCGTCTCTTGTGTTAAAATCAGTGTCTGCAAATAAACTGTCACACATGTGCGTATTACAAACATTTCAAGCATATGAAATAACATTAGAGAATAGTCTTTATCACCATTAGCTCACATGTCGGGAAAACAATTATTTTATGTCTGACAATAGAAAGCTATAATTCAAGAGGACGTTGCTGTTTTGTACAGTATGGCAGGTCCATTTTTACCAATGTGATGCTATAATACAGTGCCGTTTGAGACAAATCATGAGAGCATGTTTTATATTTGAGCTTCCTATACGATATTACCCCGTCTCTCTGTTCCACTATATCGAGAACAAATATTGTCTGTGTGCTTACAATCGACATTTTTGCCCTGTAACTCTCCTTTACCGATATGTCTGTAAAGTTTCTATCATAAAGTAGGTTCTTGCGTTCTAATTTTGTAAGAAATTTCATCATCACAGCCTGATTCATGCATTCTACTCAAATGTTGGGAAAAACAACAAATTGTTAGGTTCCAAAACAAGCTAGAATTCAAGTGGTGTCTACTTCATAATTAGAGGTTATGAAGTATGAAATAATACAGCACGTGCGGTGACACTTACTTTTGAACAGAAACAGTTAAAATTCCACGAGAACAGATACAGCGTATTTCCATTAGTTTCAGGAGCAAAATCGGAATTTTGAGGAACTATCTGCAAACTTTAATCTGTTATACCACGCCTTGTAATAAAACCTTCTGTAAGATTTTGTCTTTTTTTTTCTGACTTATCGAGAAACAAATGGTCTGCATGATGGCATCTATCATATTACATATACATATATCACTCCATTGGAGCAGGTGGCCAGTGGTCAAAGTTGCTTGCACATACCTGCATAAAGTTTTGTTGACTATACTGGAGGTAGACCATATCCAACAGCCTGTCAATCACAACAGAAGGTTCCTGCGTTGTTCATCCATTAGCAGTTTAATACACGGTTTTTTTTTTTCAGCTGTAACATAATCCAAGCAGAGTAAGACTACAGATTTGTATAACGCCATAGACTGTGTTTTGCTACAATGACTTAGAGGTCTATGTCAGGTGCTAAGCCAACATCAACATGTTTCGATCCACTGGCTCTCAAAGAAAGCTGAATATTGCAGTGTCCGGTATGATGGTAGAAATAAAACACAGATGCGATGTTTCTCATTCATAAAAATGTGAAAGACATCGGAACTTACGGAACAGTGAAAGTCTACGCCATTGTAGGGCGTTTCAAACAACTATTCGAAGGTGACGTTTACAGTTAATCTCATCTTTCACAGTGATGGGGTAGCCGATGCTTAGTGTTACACCAAGACACCCCTCAAACTATCGCTGTAAAACAAAAATTTCTTGCACTGCATTATATGAACACCGAAACAAACGTGCTCTTCATTCACAGTCTGGTGTTGTAACTACCATTCCATATAAATTGTCTCTGTACCAGAGCAGCACAACTGGCATTCAGATCAGGCGAATCCAACGGCCAAGGAGTGTTTATTAAACGATAGTCAGTTAAATTGTTAATGACAGATTTGTTTGTGTGGGTTAATGGATAATGACCGATGTGTTTGTGCGGGTTGGTGGATATCTAAAACGTATTGAAAAGTGCTAAAGTGCTGTTAACTAAATTCGACTGGAACGAGCACGCACGTTTACAATACCGGTCTGACACAATTCATTACATCAATATGGTGCTGCACTCCTAGTGAAACAGGAGGCTAAAGAATGCGCCATCTCGTGAGCTGGAGAGGCACCCAGTGTTTTCAAAGTGAATGACAAATGAGTCTTCCAAAACCGGATCCGATGCTTGCTATACTTTGATACTTTAGAGAGGGTAAATATTCAGGTAAATTCTTCCTCTGATTACAACGCTGACAGGTTAGTGAAGCCTATTACATTCCAAATAATGAGTATACATGCTAATGGCAGCATATCAGCTGACAGTGGCATCATAGAGAATTTATACTGAGGCATGAGGTTTGGAACCATTGAAATAGATTGGTAGAAGCTGTGATGTAGACTGACGTATATCGAAGGGAGTTTAGAGTTGAGTAAGACACTCCCTGTCTCAGCATTCCCATCTTTGGCAGCAGCACAGTGATAGCGCAGCATTTAATTACTATGCTTGTTAAGATGAAATTAACTGATCAAGAGGCATCACGTGGCGTATTCTTAAAGCATCACACAGGCACCGTAGTGGTGTGTTGTAAGGAACTGGTATTGTAGAAGGTGCTAGGTATGTAAGAGGTTTCCTCTATAAAAAAAATATTCTCCATTTAATCTATTTTTCTTATATACAAATACAACTTCATTATCCTTATCTCCCCCCCCCCCCCCCGTTTGGCGATAAATAAAACCTTGATGGTGGGATGCGGCGGCGGCGGCGGCGGCGGCGGCGGCGGCGACAGGCTATCCGGTAATGCCTCTGCAAAATTAAAAAAAAATTAAATTAGCTCTATGGAAAAACGCACGCGACAGCATCAGCTATGTATTGAAATTCACTAAGTATTTTCTGTGTATTAGCAGAACCTCCATAGATATCTGGTCATAATGAGTCAGACCATACAGCTTTTACAATGAATCTCGCATGTAGTGATCGATAGCCGTAACTGCAAAGAGCACTAACCAATACCATATGTAAGCTGTATAAAAGAGGGTTACGCAGAATCGCGAGACACCGATCCGCAAGGATGTTAACGAGGAGAGTGAGTGATAAATTTATACATAACTGAAAGGCATTAAGTACAATATTAAACTAGTAACTTGATATGACAGCGAATATTCAATCTAAAAGAAACTTTGGCATGTTACTTGTAAGCGTAACAGTACGGGTAGGGTTATTGATATCCATAAAAGATTTAAGAAATAGATCCAGCAACAATCTAATTTTTTTCCCCATTGACGGCGTTGTTCTCAATTGTTAAGTATTGCCCCCAGCGACAAGCGAACTAACATATTCGTTAGATTTCTTTAGGAATCAAGTACTGCCGACATAAATGGAAATAACCATGATGTATAATTCGATTGAAATTTGCTGTTAGTGAGCAGTAGCGAAAAGAATAGTCGAATCAGTTTATCCATCCAAACACGTTTAACCGATGGAGTCGAGGCCTCGTAAGCCATTAGGTGGCTATCAAACTACTAATACGTGATCCCGAAAATTGAAGTATAGATTTTTAATATTAATTATACACGGAGGCCACTGAACTTAAAGAATTTTAAACGTACTTTGCCATAGATGTAAATAGTCGTAGTCGTAAAAGCATGTACATGCATTCATATTGTTAACTCTGATAATACCTTCTCGATGATGCATTAAAATGATGAAAGAGGTGAAAAATCGGTAATTCCGCGACTCGCACTTCGCTAATATTGGTACCAACACAGACCAGGTGCTGTGGTTGAAATGACGCACGAAAGTAACAGCAGTCTGTGAAATCGCAACCTAGGGACGTCCATGTCTGCTTGATTCGTGTGCAATACCACGCACGTACCGGGCAGTCACAGTGCGTCATCTGTTAGGTCAACGAAGTTTCAGCGCTGGAAAAAAGAATATCGCAGGGACGAATGCGTCCAAGCAAACATACTGTTTATAGCGTAATTTATCACTTACTTTTCTGTGGGAGTGACTCTGTGCTCATTTACCTCCGCTACCATAAAATTTGAATTAAGTCCCCAGTTTACTTTCAATAGCCACGACTTCCTCTGTTACATGGAAAATATATTTTAGATTATGCCTCGAAGAATAAGACTAGCCGGCCGTTGTGGCAGAGCGGTTCTAGGCGCTTTAGTTTGGAACCGCGCCACCGCTACGGTCGCAGGTTCGAATCCTGCCTCAGGCATGGATGTACGGTATGTGATGTGCTCAGGTTAGTTAGGTTTAAGTAGTTCTACGTTCTAGGGGACTGATGACCTCAGATGTTAAGTCCTATAGTGCTCAGAGCCATTTGAACCATTTTGAATAAGCCTAAAGGGTTGGCCTGAAAGAATAAGACCAAAAGATGTACAATTTCTGTGTAAAGAAAGTAATAGGAATAATGTGGGTGTTGTTAATAATTCTATTAGTTTAAACAATTACATCATGTATTCCTAATAATTTGAGGGTTATAGCCTTGGTTTGACGAATTTATAGTGCAGATTCTGTAATGCATATATTTTCGCATCTGAGGTTACTTTACGTGATAAAAAGGCATTCGTATTGCACTATCATAAGAGAAAGTTAATTTGCCTTATCAGATCCATTTAATCATTTTATTGAATTTCGGCCATGGGCGAGACTCTCCCCTATTAATATGAAGCTCGGTGTTTCGTCCTCGAAATTTTTTTCGGACATTACGTCACAGTCTGATATAAATCGTAGCAATAGAGAGTTGACAGCAGCTGGGTGACATTTTGTGCTGTGTATGCTGATAATGCTACTTGAACAGAATGTGGTAAGGAAATGGTTTTTCTCGTTTTTCATTGTTATTAACTCTTCAGGTTTGATGATCACTTAATGCATTAACCTACATTCATCTGAGTCAGGATACTCGAGAACTAGCGCAAGTAATGAACTTCGGTCATTCCACCACGGCAGAGCATTCGCTGACCAGCTTGCCAATTGGTCAAGAGCATAGCGACTGGGATCACTTCAGAGAGCTCAGACTGTGATAGTTGCAAATATACAGTGGATAATCAGTCGTCAATCGCGCTGGTGGAGAGAGGATTTTACACTGAGGGCAGTCAGTTACCTTGGTGATGGTCACCGTGCGCGCGCGCTTTGATTGGGAACTAAAGTGCATTGAGAAGTGCTAAAGCGCTGTTTATTAACATCGAATGGAACGATTATGCACACATTTTTTATACAGATCTGAGTATTCATTCAAGTTTCGTCTGCGGCTCAAACACCACCGCTTATAAACACTGTGATGCCCTTATCATCACCCGACACCATCTACTCTTCTTCCAGTTGAAACTCGTCTGTTGTTTCACTTCATAGCTCCTCATCTGTGGATAATGTCGAAGAGGATGTATGCAGAGTTAAACTTATTGAAACACTTGCATGATTCTAAATGCCTAGAAATATTTTCGACTACATTGAAAGCATGAGGGGTCAAATTCTTTGGTATTACACACTGTATTGATAACATGAAGGGTGCAATAGAGGGATTCCTCGGTGAAATGCAGAGGAGAAAGAGGGTTGGTGGAAAGAGTACAGTGAAGGCCTCTATGAGAGCGAGGACTTGTGTTAACGGTGTCCACACAGACACGCCCACAGGATCCAGCAAAGTGTAGACCGCAGGAGAAGCGTCACTTCTATACGTGGTGCCGCCAGATAAGAAACAGAGCTCACAGCTGCGCTAGTCCACTGACAGTGAGTCCAATGTCTTCCTCGAGGCAAACATCGTCTGCAGTTCATTCTTAAGGCCCCCCCCCCCCCCCCCCACCAACACCACCACTACAGAAAGACACAGCGACAGGGTCCCACCAACTGCTGAGCATGAGAGAAACGGGGCTTCTATATGTGGTACGGCCAAATAAGAAACAAGAACCTTGCAGCTGCGCCAGTCCGCCGACAATCAGTTCAATGTTTCGCTCGAGGAAAACACTATCGGGGAAAATAGGACGAATATTAAGGAAACTGTCTTTTTGCCCAACAAATAAGTGTCAAAGATGCTCTCGGTTTGCGAAAGGCCGGCATATACCAGATTACGTGTCGGTGTGGGAAGACTTATATTGGACAGACAGTGTGCACCATCGAAGATCGTTGCCGAGAACATCAGTGGCACACTGGGCTTGGGTACCCCAACAAGTCGGCGGTCGCAGATCACTGTTTGTCCGAAAATCACGAAATGGACTACCAACATACCAGGGTCTCGGCACAGACATCTAAATACTGGGACAGAGTCGTTAGAGAGGCTATGGAAATTCGTACCAGGGACGGACGCATCAATCGAGATTGCGGCTACAACCTCAGCAGGGCATGGGAACCAGCACTGAGTCTAACCAAAAACACGCTCAGCAAAGGAAACGAACGGGCGACTAGGGCGGACTAGGCAGTTACACCGACGCCACCACAGACGCAGACGCCAGCGTCTCAGCGACCGCTGACGCGTGGGTGCGGACCGCGGAGAGAACGCTTCGCGAGGGGATGGGATGGGATTTAAGACGGCCGCCCGCCTGAGCTCCTGAAGGCGGGCGGCCGTCTTAAATCCCATCCCATCCCCTCGCGAAGCGTTCTCTCCGCGGTCCGCACCCACGCGTCAGCGGTCGCTGAGACGCTGGCGTCTGCGTCTGTGGTGGCGTCGGTGTAACTGCCTAGTCCGCCCTAGTCGCCCGTTCGTTTCCTTTGCTGAGCGTGTTTTTGGTTAGACTCAGTGCTGGTTCCCATGCCCTGCTGAGGTTGTAGCCGCAATCTCGATTGATGCGTCCGTCCCTGGTACGAATTTCCATAGCCTCTCTAACGACTCTGTCCCAGTATTTAGATGTCTGTGCCGAGACCCTGGTATGTTGGTAGTCCGTTTCGTGATTTTCGGACAAACAGTGATCTGCGACCGCCGACTTGTTGGGGTACCCAAGCCCAGTGTGCCACTGATGTTCTCGGCAACGATCTTCGATGGTGCACACTGTCTGTCCAATATAAGTCTTCCCACACCGACACGTAATCTGGTATATGCCGGCCTTTCGCAAACCGAGAGCATCTTTGACACTTATTTGTTGGGCAAAAAGACAGTTTCCTTAATATTCGTCCTATTTTCCCCGATAGTGTTTTCCTCGAGCGAAACATTGAACTGATTGTCGGCGGACTGGCGCAGCTGCAAGGTTCTTGTTTCTTATTTGGCCGTACCACATATAGAAGCCCCGTTTCTCTCATGCTCAGCAGTTGGTGGGACCCTGTCGCTGTGTCTTTCTGTAGTGGTGGTGTTTGTTTCCGCGCGCCTTTGTCAAGGCACGCGGGTCGAAGGTGGCCACGTGGCAGAAGCGGTAGCGGACTTCTCCAGCTAACGTCTCGCTCGCGAGTACGTTTAGCGGCAAAATTGTGTGTTACCGATATCGTGGCTGCAATACAAATTGATCAGTATCAATTTGTATTGCGCCTAGGGACTGTTAGGGCACGCCGTGAGTCAGGACCCCCTTCGCGTGGGACCAGTCCGCGCTCACTCGCCTAGAACCCACCGATAAGAGTTCCTGTCCTCCTCATGGAAGACAATAACATCGCTACGAACATCGCGGCGTTGGTCGCCGCGTCAGAGCACGCTCTGGCGGCGGCCTCCGGCGCCCCGACCTCCGCGGCTGCTCCTCCGCCAGGGTATCGCCCACTCACAGCAGTCGAGCTGTTCGTGGTAATGAACCGCGCGGCCAAACCAGAAAACGCCTCGGAACGCGAGGCCGCGGAAAGGGCCTACATCAGGTTCCTACAGTACGATCTCCCCGCCGCACTGCCAGGCGCAGCCAGTGAAGAGGCCAAGGTACCGCCGGGAGCCCCGCCAGGCGTGTCCACGCAAGAGGACACTGCACTGCCGGAGGCGGCCCCGAAGGGAGCAGAGCCACCAGGCGTGGCGTCCGAAGCACCCACCGCCATGCTGGCCCCCCCTACGGTACAGGCCAATCAAGAGGCTGCTGACCTGCCAGCAGAATCTCGAGAGGATGCGACCATTCCAGAGGCAAATCTAGAGACACTCATTCTAGAGGAGGAAGCCATGGAAGTAGCAGTACCATCTAGAAAAAGACCAGCGGATGACGACGAAACGTCCGCAGACTCTTCTTATGCCCACAGGTCCCAGCAGAAGAAGAAGCCAATCGCGCCTGAGGGCGCCACAGCGGACGACGACGCCGCCCAAGAAGATGAAGAGGGGTTTGTCGTCCCGAAGCGGAGGCACACGGCCCGAGCAAGAAAGCTCGAGCAGGTGCAGCCGCTTCCGACGGCAAACTCGTTCGAGTGCGAGCCGGCAGAGGCAGAGAACGATGCCATGGAGGCAACAACCGTTCCGCCAAAAAGGGCGGCACCTCCTCCAATTAACATTCTATGGAAGGGCACCTTTCACGCCTTCCTAGCCAAATTCAATGAAGGTGTGTCCGCACCTCCCAAGGTCAAGACAGCCGGGCGTGAGCTATTGCGAATCACGCTAGCCAACATGGAAGACTACCGAGCTACCATGAAAAAGATCAGGGACGAGGGCCTGTTCTGTTACACGCACGACGCAGAACGACTTCCTCTCCTAAAGGTAGTCTTCAGACACCTCCCCATGAGTATGGAACCATCCCACCTCAAGGAGGAACTTACCTCCTTGGGATACGGGGTACGCTCTGCGGGCCTCATGAAATCGCCCAGGACGCGGAGGGACATGCCTCTGTTCCTGGTCGTGCTGGTCGATAGCGTTGAGGCACGCAAAATCTTCCAACTGAAGACGGTAGCGACGGTGAACGTCGAGGTAGAGCCACTGAGAGCAAAAGGAAGGAGGGCCCAGTGCTTTTCATGCCAGGGCCTCGACCACGTGGCTAATTTTTGCACGATGCCGGCCCGCTGCGTGAAATGCGCGGGGTCGCATCAAAGCAGAGAGTGCAAGAAACCCAAAGAAGAGCCACCAAAGTGCTGCAATTGCAGCGAACCCCATGTAGCGAGCTACAGGGGCTGCAACCTGTTCAGGAGAACAAACCATCGTGGTCGCGGCCGGAGAGCCGCGTCACGGCCGATTCAACAGGGGACAAGTTACGCTGCAGCTGCAAAGGGCACAGACTCAGCCCACCAGCGGCAGCAGCAACCACCCCCCAACCCCACGAAAGCGCCTGCGGTAGTAAAACCGCTGCCAGCTGCCACAGCTGGCCCCCAACCGTCCCCAGCGGACACCCAAGGCAGCAGAAGGGGCCCTAAACGCCCCCTCCCTCCCCCCCAAGCTAGGCAAGTAGCGGCGCAGGTGGGCGAACCTGTGGCAACTGCCACACCCACACCGGCGGCTTCATCTACAACGAGGACTGCCCCAGAACACCCCAGCAACTCCGGAGTGGACGGGACCCAACTGAATGCACTTCTGCATTCTCTAAACTCGATGTTACATCAACTGCCCATACTGGTCCAGGCAGTCACGGCGGCCCTTCAGGCCAGTACCGTCCCAACACCAAACCACCATGGATAATCCGCACATTCTTGGTCTTTCAGTTTGCGGATTTAATGCAAACGGCTTGGTGAGGCAGCAAGGTGAGTTTCGCGACTTCCTACAGGAAGAGGCAATTGACATCTGTCTAGTCTGCGAAACTCACCTTAAGCCCGGCGTCCAAGTCCGGGCAGCAAACTACGCCTGTTACCGGTCTGACAGGCCGACCGCCGGAGGCGGGACGGCAGTCTACGTACGGCGCACTCTCAAGCACCACTCCATCCACCTCCCTGACCTCGTAGCCATGGAAGCTACAGCGGTCAGTGTATCCACAGCCATAGGTCAGATCACCTTCATTGCGGCCTACAAACGCCCACGGGCGATCATCTCCGACCAGGATGTCGACGCACTGCTGGCGGCCGGTGGGCGAGTTTTCATTGCGGGTGACTTCAACGCGAAGCACTCGGAATGGAACTCCCGCCTCACAAATGCCAGTGGCCGTCGCCTTCTCAGGGCTGCCCAGAGAAACGACGCCATAGCGCTGGGGCCATATGAGCATACGATATTCCCCGCTAGACAAGGGCTGATGTCGGATGTGCTGGACATTGCCCTGATAAAGGGCATTGGGCACCACATCTCTGCCTCGACACGCTGCGCGCTATCTTCAGACCACGTGCCTGTGATATACGACGTGGATATCGTTGGCGCTGCCCTTCCACCACGCCGCCCCAACTTTAGACGCATGAACACTGAGCGCTACCAAGAAGAGGTCCTCTCTCTCTTGGATGGTGCACCAGATCCTGCTGCAGTCGGCACAGACGCTGCGCTGCAGCACCTCACCCAAGAAATCCTCAGGGCCGCGGCGGCAGCTGCTCCGACGCCCCCACCGCGTCCACCGGTACACTCCCATCGCCTCCCGCCAGAAATCAGGGAGACGATTAGGGAGAAAAACAGACTGTTTAGAGAATGGCAACTGACACGACAGCCTCGCACCAAAGCACGCCTAAATCACATGCGCCGCGAGATAAAGGCAGCGGTGGAGGCCAACCGCAACAGGGAATGGGCAGACCTAGTGGCAACACTAGACCCTGCAGACGGCAATGCGTGGCGCATCGCGAAGTCGTTCCTGAGACGTCGGCGTCGCGTCCCACCTATCCAGGTAGGACACGACGTTATCAGCCACCCAGATGAAAAGGCGAACGTGCTGGCTGACCACTTCGCAGCGTCTTTCACCCCAATGGAAGACGTTGTGGACGTGGAGCACGTCCGCCTAGTTCAAACGCAACTGCCCACTTTCCTGGCGGCCAGGGAAGAGGGAGACGAAATCGAACCGATATCGGTGGAAGAAGTGGCCGAGCAGCTGCGGACACTAAGCCCCAAAAAGGCGGGAGGGGATGACGGCATTGTCGGCATCCTCTTGCGCGATCTTCCAGCAGGGGCCCACCAGAGCGTGACCGACATATTCAACATGATCCTGCGTACGGGGATCTACCCTTCCGCGTGGAAGCATGCGGAAGTGGTAGCAATCCCCAAGGCAAACAAGGACCCCAGACAAGCGGCATCCTACCGTCCCGTGAGCCTTCTGCCCACGCTGTCTAAGGTTTTCGAGCGCATATATGCAAAGCGGCTCCTCAGGCACGTGGAAGCCGAACACCTGCTTCCAGATGAGCAATTCGGTTTTCGCAAAGGCCACTCCACCGCACACCAACTCTTGCGACTAGTGGAGGAGGCCATGCGAGCCCTGGAGACCCGGGAATACCTAGGGGCGGTGTTCCTGGACGTCTCCAGGGCATTCGACTCGGTGTGGCACGACGGCCTCGTGTACAAACTTCTTGTGCACGGGGTCCCGACGCCACACGCGGTGTTACTCAAATCGTATCTGGAGAACCGCACTTTCCACGTGCGCTTGGAGGAGGGAGCGTCCACCCAACGCCCAATTCGGGCTGGAGTGCCACAGGGGTCCGTACTCGGACCCCTGCTGTACTCCCTCTACACTGCTGACGCTCCACGGGTGGCGCAAGTGTCGCTGGCGCTATATGCCGACGATACGGCGCTACTCGTCCGCAGCATGAACGTTCTTGAAATGAGGCGCCGACTCCAGCTTGGTTGCGAAGAGCTTGGAAGGTGGTCCACAAAATGGAGGCTCAAATTCAATGCCGCAAAAAGCCAAGCAGTCGTGTTCACCAAACGACTGCTTCCACCTGATCTTGAGCCGGTCACGATCGCGGGAGGCCCCGTCCCGTGGTGCAAGACAGCTCGATACCTCGGGGTAACCCTCGATCAGAGGCTAACGTTTCGCCCACACATCCAGGACATAAAGGGTAGGGCTATGGGACGTCTACGGACCCTATACCCCCTACTTAACCCGACCTCGACGCTTCCCCCCCGCCACGGAATCACCCTGTACCTAGTACTGGTCCGTCCAGTACTGGAGTACGCAGCCGTGGTGTGGGGCAATGCAGCCGAGACTCACATTGCCGAGCTCCAGAGGGTTCAGAACCGGGCACTTCGGCTCGCCCTCCGGTTGCCATGGCGCTACCCGACAGCCCAATTACATGAGCAGACCGGGATCCCACTGCTCAAGGACAGATTTCGTCAGACGGCAAGACAGTTTTACCAGGAGACCAATAGGTCACAGAACAGGCTCGTACAGGCACTGGGCCACAACATCCACCGCAGGCCGACGACACGTTGGCCTGACCTGTTGCGAGACTAAAACCTCGAAACAGTCAAAGGATGCCATGCATCCGAAAGGCCGGCTCAAAAGTAAGTCAGTTCTCTAAATTTCAGCAAGACATGTTCTGCAGGAATAGCGATAAACGCTCACCCTGCCAGACCACGAGCATAGGACCGCTCGTTAGGAAAGTGCAGTGCAGTGCAGTGCAGTTCAGGAGCTCAGTTCGTCAGCGCACCTGACGATGGCAACATGTCTGATCGCCGAAATATTGTGCCCATTGGACACTATGGACCGGAAGTACACCTGTGGACTGTTCGAGCAAGAAATACGCCAGGAGAAACTAAAGAATCACTGTTTTCCTGGTGTTAGGCTACGGTAGACAGGCCCGCCCACGAGTCTCCACAGCTGACCACAACAAACACCATTCGTTTTGTACCTCGTCCACAGAGCCAAGTGGTGGGTGGGAAGTGAGCGTCCGCCCTGGTCGTTAGAAAATACAGGAAAATGCGGTCGCTATTTCTTGCGACTACTGCCTTCATGGTACAGCAATATTCTCCATTCAGTAGTACTCTGTATTTGGGATGTAATAGTCTCTCCACCAACTGACTGGCGTTGTAATCAGAGAGGGAACTGAACCGCATATTTAGTCTCCCAAAAGCATCCCAAGGTACAGCAACCTTCTGATACCGTTTTGGCAGACTCATCCGCCATTCACTTTGAACACACTGGGTACTTCTCCAACTCACGAAATGGTGCCATCCTTCGTCTGAATAAGTTCGCTCCTCCCATTTCACTACAAGTGCAGCACCACGTTGATGCAATGAATTGTCAGACCAGTATAGTAAATGTGTTTGCTCGTTCCAGTCGAAGTTAGTTAACAGCACTTTAGCGCTTTTCAGTACATTTTAGATAGTTAGCAACCCACACAAATACATCGGTCATTAACCATGTAATTGACTATCGTTCGAGGAACACTGCTTAGTCATCGAAATCATCTGATCTCAGTGCCAGTTATACTGCTCTATCTAATTTCTGTGGAATGGTAGTTACTGCACTTGACTGAGAATACAGTGCACGTTTCGTTCCCTGTCCGTATCATGTAGTTCCAGACACTTGTGTTTTTGGAAGATGAGATTAACTGTATAGGTCATCACCTTTCGTTAGATGTTGGAAACGCTCTACAATGGCCAAAACTAATCCTTTTTCCGTATGTTGCGATGTCTTCCACAATTTTACCAATGAGAAACATCGCATCTGTGTTATATTTCTACCATCTTGCAGGGCACTGCATAGTTTACACCATGTGATATTCAGCTTTCTTTGAGAGCCAGTGGATGGAAACATGTTAATGTTGGATTAGCACCTAACACAGACTTTGAAGTCATTGTAGAAAAACAGTCTAAGGCGTTATACAAATCTGTAGTCGTACTCTGCTTAGATTATGTTACAGCTGAAAAAAGAAGTCCGTGTATTAAACTGCTAATGGATGAACAACGCAGGAACCTTCTGTTGTGATTGACAGGCTGTTGGATATGGTCTACCTCCAGTATAGTCAACAAAACTTGATGCAGGTATGTGCAAGCAACTTTGACCACTGGCTACCTGCTCCAATGGTGTGATACATGTATATCTAATATGCTCAATGGCATCATGCAGACTACTTGTTTTTCGATATATAAGAAAAGAGACGTAGAATTTTATAGAAGGTTCTATTACAAGGTGTGGTATAACTGGTTAAAGTTTTGATGCAGGTAATTCCCTCAAAACTACACTGATTTTGCTCATGAAACCAATAGAAATCGTCTATATCCGTTCTCGTGGAATTGTGACTGTTTTTATTTTATAGTTCATAACATTTAATTATGAAGTAGACACCACTTGAATTATAGTTTGTTTTGGGATGTAGAAATGATAGTGTTTCTCCCAACTTTTGAGTAGATTGCATGAATCAGGGTGTGATGGTCAAACTGCTTAGAAAATTATGACGCAAGAGTCTGCTGTATGATAGAAGCTTTACAGTCATATGGGTAGAGGAGAGTTACGGAGCAAAAATGTCAAATGTAAGCACACAGACAGTATTGTTCTCGACGTACTGGAAGAGAGAGACGTGGTAAAATCGTATAGGAGGCTGTGTTACAAGACATGCTCTCACGATATGTTTCATAAACGGCAGTGTGATATAGCATCACATTGGTAAAATGGTACCTGCCATACTGTACAAAACAGCAACGTCCTCTTGAATTCTAATCTTTTTTTGTCAGGCGTAAAATGATTGTGTATTCCCGACACACCAGCTAATGGCGTGAAAGATTGTATTCTCTTACGAGGGTCACTCCAAAAGAAATTCACACTATTTTTTTAAAAAAATCCATCTTTTATTCTACATTTTTGGAAGTTTTACAGTGTGTAGATACATCCTTTAGGAACAATATTTTCATTTCTCCACATAATTTCCATCCCTCTCAACTGCCTTACGCCATCTTGGAACCAACGCCTGTATATCCGCACGGTAAAATTCTGGACCAACCTGTTGGAGCCACTGTTTGGCAGCATGCACAAGGGAGTCATCATCTTCAAACCTTGTTCCACGAGGAGAGTCTTTCAGTTTCCCAAACAGATGATAGTCACATGGAGCCAGGTCAGGACTCTAAGGCGTGTGTTTCAGTGTTGTCCATCCGAGTTTTGTGATCGCTTCCATGTGGCCGTGCACTGTCGTGCAACAGCAAAACATCCTGCTTTTGCCGATGTGGTCGAACACGACTCAGTCGAGCTTGAAGTTTCTTCAGTGTTGTCACATATGCATCAGAATTCATGGTGGTTCCACTTGGTATGATGTCCACAAGCAAGAGTCCTTCGGAATCGAAAAACACTGTAGCCATAACTTTTCCAGCAGAATCTGTGGTTTTGAATTTATTTCTTGGGTAAATTTGCAAGATGCCACTCCATTGATTGCCTCTTCGTCTTTGGTGAAAAATGGTGGAGCCATGTTTCATTACCTGTCACAATTCTTCCAAGAAATTCATCTCCACCATTCTCGTACTGTTCCAAAAGTTCGCTGCATAGCATTTTTCTTGTTTCTTTGTGAGCCACTGTCAACATCCTGGGAACCCACCTGGCACAAAAATTTTCTAACGCCAACGCTTTCAGTATTCTGCAAACACTTTCTTACCCTATCCCAACGTAGCGTGCCAATCACCGACTAACTGTACTGCGATCGACATCAGCATCTCCATACACCTTTTTCAACCTCTTGTGCATGTTTTCCACTGTCTCGTTTTCATAGCAAGGGAATTTTACGACAGCACGTCGCTTCTGACGGACGTCAAGTGTAGCAGCTATCTTGAAGACATGCTGTGACGGCGCCACTCACGGGAACGGGTGGCACTAAGTTTAAAAACAAGCGGGAAGGATGTATCTACACAGTGTAAAACTTTAACACATTGATAACGAAAATTGTATTTTTACAAAAATAGTGTGCATTTCTTTTGAAGTGACCCTCGTATGTTGTTTCACATGTCTGAAATGTTCGTAATATGCACATGACAATTTATTTACAGATACTGATTTGAACACAAGAGACACTCGCAGTTCATGTAATTTGTCCATCAAGCTGAAAGAAATTGCTTAATACATACGTTTTTTTCTTTATAGTTTAAATTATCGCTTTTTGTTTACTTTGATGATTGAGGACATTTCGCATCAAAATAGCGGAAGTTTTTCCCAGATTTTACGCAAGGTGGACATGTATAGGTGGTGTATAGCCCGACCTCTGAATTTCGGTCATCTGTAATCGGTAGCGGTGCACATCCTTGGACGCTGCAAAAGATAGATGTGCGATTCATGTCTTGCATTCGAACGTAAAAACTATACCGACTTTGCTCATGAAACTAAAGGAAAATGGACTGTACGTATTTTCATGAAAAGAAGACATTTGTTATCCTTGCAATTGTGTTTTCCTTTATAAAACATGCTCGTTTATAAGAGATGCATTGACATAAAATACAATCCCTACCGTGCAGTGTTTTCACAGTCAGAACGGCGGGCACTTGCAATGGCGGTGTATACTCTCCCTAGGCAGCTGTGCGTCAGTCGGGAGTAGTGTGTGTAGCGGGGCTGTGCCGCTAAATTTTAGACAAACAAGCTGCACGTGGGGTGGCCCTTAGTTTATCTCACACTGCATAGTTGGCTGCACATCATTTTGTGCTAGCGAAATACAGTCACCTCAAGGCGGTCAACGACTGCAATCTCGTCTGCTGTAGGCCGCAAAGCAGGGCTCGACGCGCGGAAGCTGAGCAGCTAGCAGCTCACCTTTTGAGAAATCCAGGTGGAGGGAGGGAGGAGGTACGAGTGCCCATAATTTCACTAGTTCCCAGCCGCACATCGAGGAGAACGCACATTCAGCTGCCGCCTATCTGTAGAGGTTTGGAATGATGATTTTCCTCAGTACATGTGTTGCATTATGACCCATTAATTACTAATGCTGGTTGTTTTCACTAAGATTTCGATGTGTAATTAGACCAGTGGATCATTTTCCATCAGTTGCGTATCGTGTATTGGCTTTGATTACCTGGGCTGCAGGTTGATTGTCGAGCAGGCGTCTGTAGTGAACTCTGACATCAAACAGCGATAGATACAGTCCTCAGCTGCATGCTTACAGGTGATGCCGTGTTATACTCCTGTCTGTCCAACAACATCATCTCGTCAGTTTAACATATTTCCCACCAGGAAAATATAGTGCTTTCCGCCCCAGCGTTTTTTCCTGCCAGTTTGTAGGTGAAGGGTAGAGTTGAGTTTGAGTGCGTCTGCCACTAGTTTCAAGTGGTATTATGAAATTTTTTCCCAGCAGCGTAATACCAGTTGTATGGCTTTTTGAGCTGTACTGTGATTTTAGACATTCCTTTTGTACGGCTATGCATATAGTCGTATAATTAGCGTTATTCTCTACCATTTATTACGTAATTAGGACCGATCTTTATTCAGATTCCCTACCAAAATAAATAAATTACACTAACCTAACCTTCCGCTCCTGCCTTTGGACAGTTTCCATGTGTTTGTAGGGGGCGAGAGGAGAGGGGGGGGGGGGTAACCCTTGGCTCTCCCCATCCAGAAGGGCCAGGGTTCGAATCCCAGAAAGGGTAGTGCCATGCGGGAGAGGGAGTTGAAGACGGGGTGGAGACCCACGTGCAGGCTGAAGAAAACACGTGACATCACCTGGAATGGGGGATGGGGTTCAAGGGGGTAATTAATCAATCAATTTAATTAATTTGCATATGAATTAGATATCAAAAATGGGACGGTGCTGCTCTTATCCTGCTGCTGCCGTGTATTCGCTTAGACTATATGAAGAATCTGCCTCTACCCTTTTTTCACCTGCAGCAAGTGTGTGTGTGGATGTATTCTGTGTGTATGACGTATAGAAAAAGATATCGGAGTTACATGTACACCATGAAGGTAGGGGCACAGAGGACCAAACGAATTTCGCACATTTCTGAATGATTATATTACAAATAACCAGAAACAACGAAAGCGTTGTATTTATTTTCTGATGCTACCGAAGGTCAAAGCCGGACTCATACTGATAGTCGATATGTAATGACACTGGTTTCCTGTGGACGATTTGACAAGGTTATCCAAAATTATCCAGGGAGGGGTCATTCAGTCCTACCCCGCGATCGCAATTTTGGCTTACAGACACTTCCTACAGAAGAAAGGGATCAGTTCTGTATATCAGAAAAATATGTCTGAAAGCAACAAGTACAGCAAGGAAGTAAGACCGAGTAAGATCTCATTGCTTCAGGTTTCCACAATGTGAAAATACACCATTCCCTACAGAAGAATGAAGTATCGGGTTAATTCAAAAATACAGGAAGACAATCAACTACGGCAGTATATTCTGGCAGAACATACAGGGTGTTACAAAAAGGTACGGCCAAACTTTCAGGAAACATTCCTCACACACAAATAAAGAAAAGACGTTATGTGGACATGTGTCCGGAAACGCTTAATTTCCATGTTACAGCTCATTTTAGTTTCGTCAGTATGTACTGTACTTCCTCGATTCACCGCCAGTTGGCCCAATTGAAGGCAGGTAATGTTGACTTCGGTGCTTCTGTTGACATGCGACTCATTGCTCTACAGTACTAGCATCAAGCACATCAGTACGTAGCATCAACAGGTTAGTGTTCATCACGAACGTGGTTTTGCAGTCAGTGCAATGTTTACAAATGCGGAGTTGGCAGATGTCCATTTGATGTATGGATTAGCACGGGACAATAGCCGTGGCGCGGTACGTTTGTATCGAGACAGATTTCCAGAATGAAGGTGTCCCGACAGGAAGACGTTCGAAGCAATTGTCGGCGTCTTAGGGAGCACGGAACATTCCAGCCTATGACTCGCGACTGGGTAAGACCTAGAACGACGAGGACACCTGCAATGGACGAGGCAATTCTTCGTGCAGTTGACGATAACCCTAATGTCAGCGTCAGAGAAGTTGCTGCTGTACAAGGTAACGTTGACCACGTCACTGTATGGGGAGAGCTATGGGAGAACGAGTTGTTTCCGTACCACGTACAGCGTTAGAGGATGGAGAAGAAGCCGATTAAAAGTAATACATCAAACCTTATGAAGCTAAATCTTCCACATAGATGCATTTTTGTGTAAATACATCTTACACAGTCCTGTTATCTGTACAAATGATTAATTTGTAAAATTAAGATAGGTTAAGCGGTATTATGCTCGTTCCAAAGTGTTTCCTTCGCTTTGCTTTTGAAAAGAGCATCAGTCCTTATTTTTTTTACTAGCTCAACAAAACTGTAAAAAATTAAGATCTGGTAGAATGTCTATTTAGAAGTAACTAGGAAAAATAGTTAAATCTCTAGTGCTGGTGAAACAGTTATCGGATTCTCCGAAAAATTAAAGCTTGCATATTTATACTCTTTACAAATCCACTAATTAGTTGATATCGATCTTAATAAATACGAAATAGTGGAGCCTCCTCATGTCTGAGTTTTGTGTGCCTCTCCCTTAAGTAGTCCCTTATAACGGTCACTATCTATAACTTTAAAACTGACGGTATACGTTAGGGGGAGATAGTTTCTTGCCAATACATTGTATCATTTTTGTTGCTCATAGCTAGTGTGTGTTATTTTAGTGTCAGATTTACAGAATAAGTATGTGTCCCTGGTTAAAGACAGCATTTCGTTTACACTGTTAGTAGTATATTTACTTGGAATTACTTTGCCTGATTAGGTTGACTTCTGTATTCATATGCATGAACAGGTGTACTTAACATTAATACCATTTGTTTCATTCTCACTAAAACAACTACTGCTCCCTTTCCGTAAGTAAGCTTTCCTGTAACGAAAATTAGTCCGTTAACTTTCCATTAACACACGATTACAGTTAACCTCAATTCCTGTTGAATGCGTAACATTATCGGCGACTTGCTCCCAAAGTAGTAGCGAATAGTGTTACACAACGAAAAATAATGGTATGACTACATCGAAAGGATGCCACCTGGGCTTGTGCTACGATAAGCGTTATGTTTTAAGCAATCTGGAAGAAGCGATACAGGACGATGGCCAATGTATGGATGTAGACAATAGTTCTGTTAAATTCTTTAGGCATCGGAACAGACCAGCACCCTTCCTAGCAATGGAAGAGGGGGTAAATCCACTGTTTTAGTCACGTTCTTGAAGCTATAATGCTAAAATGAAAGACAATTGTTGAATAGACGGCTCAGAAACGGTTTGTGTTACCTACATATCTCTGAACATCACAAGGAGAACGGGCAATGAATAAGCCTTACGAAACTAGGCAAGCTGTGAAATCAAAAACGTTACAGATAGTATAGTCTGTTCGGACGTGCATATCTGGAACTTCCTTACCCTATAGCGGATCTGTTTCAGCTAGAACAGCTATACAGTTCCGGAACACCAAAATATGAAATGACTTCAAATTGAATCGCGTATGTTATGAGGAAAAGGCGGATTTTTTTTTTTTTACCAGTCCACTAAAGACTCACCTCAAACAACTTCAACACTGTCCAGGCGGAAAGTGACCGAAAGTACGTAGGAAAATTCATTTCAAAAAGAACTAAATCATATGTAGATAGGCAAGAACACCAGTGAGTTCGACAACAGGCGTAAGTAGAGAATCTTGATTCGACCATGTGCTTTCTCCATTCATTGTAATTAATTTGTTACAGATAGCACGTTTGCAATGAAAGTTGAAACACAAACAATGGTCGTATCTCAAGGTCACTGATCAGGACTTGCGGTGTCAGGTTACACAATGGGACAACTCATAATCAAGATCACCTCTCGCCCCCCTCACCACTGGGGAATCGACAGCAATCAACAAAGGCTTAACAACGCAACTCCGCCGCTCCGTCTCCGCCGGTGCTGTGGTGAGTGTCCTCACATATGGCGAAACAAAGGTGAAACCATCCAGACGTCGTGGAGTGGGCAGAACGGTAAGAAGACTAACTTCAGACTTTAATGCTGGACAGAGTACAAGTGTGTCTGAACACAGTGCACTGAACACTTCCTAAAGATGTGCTTCCACAGCCGACAACGCATGCATGTTCCCATGTCAACACCACGATGTCGGCAGCCATGACTGAAATGGGCACGTGACAATGACACTGAACGTCGGCACAGTGGCAGAGCGCTGCATGGTCTGATGAATCCCAGTACCTTCATCATGCTGATGGGAGGGCGCGAACCGTCGTCTTCCAGGGAACAGCTGCTTGACACCTGTACTGTGGGACAAATACAAGCTGTTGACAGCGCCAATATGCTCTGGAAAACATTCAAGTGTGCGTCTATGGGTCCAGTGAGCTCATGCAACGCACTATGGCCAAGGAGTATCTTACACTTGTTGCAGACTACGTACACCCCTTCATGACGATCATGTTTCCTTACGGCAGTGGCATTTTTTTAACAACACAATGCACCATGTCGCAAGACCAGGAGAGTGATGGAGTAGTTCGAGGAACACAGTACCGAGTTCCAGTTGATGTGCTCCTCCCCCCCCCCCCCCCCATCTCGCTAGATCTGAACCTGAACGAATACATTTGTGTTGTGTTTGAACGTGGCGTCAGAGCTCATCGCCTCCTCCCTGGAATTTAGGTGACCTATGCTTGCAGATGGGATGCAAACTCCCTCCAGCGACCTATCAAGGCCTGATTGTTTCCATGCCACGACACGTCGCCACTGTTACCTGTGTCAAAGTTGGACATACCAGCTGTAATGTAGGTGGTTATAATGTTCTGGGTGACCAGCGTTACGTGTGGGCAGTGTCGCTCTTAAGCACCCAGAACTACCAGGAAGAACAGAAAGCCGTGTACCAGAATATAAATTACTGGATTATTCTTAGTGTGTGACTTTGCTAGAAGACAAGTAAAAAGTCCGAATAAGAGAGCTGTCAATCCTTGTGTAAATCACACTGTTAAGATTAGTTTAAGTTTCCTACAAACTTGGAGTGGCAGAATCCAACGAGACTGCTGTAGACATGTCTTACGTGTGGACCAGGCTGGGCAAGATGTCATTTCTCCAGGCAGAAGAGATACATAATTCTCCCAATATGGGTCTGTGATGTCACTATGACCCACGAATAGATACTGGGGACACGTACACACCCCTGCCACCCACATGAGTCTGACCAACAGCCACAGTGCAGCAAACATGTACTATTCCTACATGCTGTCATAGACTCACAGAGGTATCAGTACCGCTCTCAATATGAGATAAAATGCAACCTTAGAAATAGCTGCAGTGTCAAACAGCCGATTCTGCCAGTACAATCAATCACACACACACACACACACACACACACACACACACACACACGCGCGCGCGCGCGCGCAACACACTAGACTCGCAATCGGTTGGACGACGGTTCACTCCTGCGTCCGGCCATTCTGATTTAGGTTTTCCGTGACTTCCCTAAATCGCTCCAGGCAAATGCCGGGATGGTCCCTTTGAAAGGGCACGGCCGACTTCCTACCCCATCCTTCCCTATTCCGATGAGACCGATGACCACGCTGTCTGGGCTCCTCCCGCAAACAACGCAAACCCCCCCCCCCCCCCACACACACACACACAAATGACCGCTGCAAAACCTGTCTCTACATACCTCAAAACAGTAGAGTCACCACTCTCTCTTCTCTATTTCCGCTACTGCACGCCTCCAGGAAATTTAAAGCTGTCCATGGAATGGTACTCCCCGCGTTAATGAAACGCCTGGCACTCAGGAGGCACGGCAACAGCCCCAGCTTTAGTACGCAGACATTTCCAGAATGAGAATTTCTCTCTGCAGCGGAGTGAGCGCTGACATGAAACTTCCTTTCAGATTAAAACTGTGTGCCGGACGGAAACTCAAACTCGGGACCTTTGCCTTTGGCGGGCAAGTGCTCTACCAACTGAGCTACCCAAGCACGACTCACGACCCACCCTCACAGCTTCAATTCTGCCAGTACCTCGTCTCCTACCTTCCAAACTTCGCAGAAGAGCTTCTGTAGTAGAGCTGTAGTACAGCTTCTGTGGTAGAGCACCTGCCCGCGAAAGGCAAAGGTCCCGAGTTCGAGTCTCGGCCCGGCACTCAGTTTTAATCTGTCAGGAAGTTTCATATGCAGACATTCTTTGGCAGTAACGACAGCAAATCTTCCAGTGCATCAGAGAATCTCTGACCTGTGTGTCGTTCGTGGTGATAATCGAATTGCTTCCTCCTGCCTGCACATCTCCATCGTAATATGACCAATAGTGAAACATCTGAGTACGACTTACACACAGGTGGTATCTGTAGTTGCAGGAAGCTGGTGCTTGATTAGGTGGGCAATGTGTCATCAGCTGAAGATGTGAGGCAGCCGATGGGTGTAGATACCCACAAAACTTTGCAAAAGAAATATTGTACTACATGGCTGATGAATGTCGTTGAGCACATCTGTGAGCTTCTGGATACACCCATACAGTCTTTTCCTTAAAAAAAAAAAAAAACAAAAAAGTGTCTATATCCTGTGTTTAAAAAATGCGTTATTTGGTAACAAATACATTCCAACATGTATTAGATACAATAAAATCAAGCATACAGTGTTGGATATCAAGATTTTATCACGAATCCTCCAACGTCCTGGTTCTGAAATACCATTATAGCTCCGGCAATGTCCCGTTTACGGCATTCTCAAGATGAAGCACAAATCAGCCGATGTTGGAGTTAAGTTCATATCCTAGTACTGCCGAGAGAGTAAGCATATATATATAGAATACCGATAAACGCCTGTAATTCTTGCATGTGATCATTTCCTCTTATAGCTAGCAACTTCTGGGTATTTGTTTCGGGAAAATGTATTTAATATACGTTGCGCGATAATTATAAGCCACATCTATTAATTCACGTGTGTGTGTGTGTGTGTGTGTGTGTGTGTGTGTGAGAGAGAGAGAGAGAGAGAGAGAGAGAGAGAGAGAGAGAGGAGAAAATCCCGCAATAATGTGGTTTATAAGCTTGCTGTTGTACCGCTACCGACCAGTACCGGACACCGTCTCAAGTATACTTTCGATGTCCTCAACGAATGTGACGAAAGTGACGAAAAGAGTATAAGAAAATCTTAATGCCTACCTTTATTGATATTTACGTCCGGCAAGAGCGTGCATAGAGCGGACACAAGATGAATGATGATAATATGGAGGACCGGAATCTATACTTTAGTAAAATACACTCCTGGAAATTGAAATAAGAACACCGTGAATTCATTGTCCCAGGAAGGGGAAACTTTATTGACACATTCCTGGGGTCAGATACATCACATGATCACACTGACAGAACCACAGGCACATAGACACAGGCAACAGAGCATGCACAATGTCGGCACTAGTACAGTGTATATCCACCTTTCGCAGCAATGGAGGCTGCTATTCTCCCATGGAGACGATCGTAGAGATGCTGGATGTAGTCCTGTGGAACGGCTTGCCATGCCATTTCCACCTGGCGCCTCAGTTGGACCAGCGTTCGTGCTGGACGTGCAGACCGCGTGAGACGACGCTTCATCCAGTCCCAAACATGCTCAATGGGGGACAGATCCGGAGATGTTGCTGGCCAGGGTAGTTGACTTACACCTTCTAGAGCACGTTGGGTGGCACGGGATACATGCGGACGTGCATTGTCCTGTTGGAACAGCAAGTTCCCTTGCCGGTCTAGGAATGGTAGAACGATGGGTTCGATGACGGTTTGGATGTACCGTGCACTATTCAGTGTCCCCTCGACGATCACCAGTGGTGTACGGCCAGTGTAGGAGATCGCTCCCCACACCATGATGCCGGGTGTTGGCCCTGTGTGCCTCGGTCGTATGCAGTCCTGATTGTGGCGCTCACCTGCACGGCGCCAAACACGCATACGACCATCATTGGCACCAAGGCAGAAGCGACTCTCATCGCTGAAGACGACACGTCTCCATTCGTCCCTCCATTCACGCCTGTCGCGACACCACTGGAGGCGGGCTGCACGATGTTGGGGCGTGAGCGGAAGACGGCCTAACGGTGTGCGGGACCGTAGCCCAGCTTCATGGAGACGGTTGCGAATGGTCCTCGCCGATACCCCAGGAGCAACAGTGTCCCTAATTTGCTGGGAAGTGGCGGTGCGGTCCCCTACGGCACTGCGTAGGATCCTACGGTCTTGGCGTGCATCCGTGCGTCGCTGCGGTCCGGTCCCAGGTCGACGGGCACGTGCACCTTCCGCCGACCACTGGCGACAACATCGATGTACTGTGGACACCTCACGCCCCACGTGTTGAGCAATTCGGCGGTACGTCCACCCGGCCACCCGCATGCCCACTATACGCCCTCGCTCAGAGTCCGTCAACTGCACATACGGTTCACGTCCACGCTGTCGCGGCATGCTACCAGTGTTAAAGACTGCGATGGAGCTCCGTATGCCACGGCAAACTGGCTGACACTGACGGCGGCGGTGCACAAATGCTGCGCAGCTAGCGCCATTCGACGGCCAACACCGCGGTTCCTGGTGTGTCCGCTGTGCCGTGCGTGTGATCATTGCTTGTACAGCCCTCTCGCAGTGTCCGGAGCAAGTATGGTGGGTCTGACACACCGGTGTCAATGTGTTCTTTTTTCCATTTCCAGGAGTATAGTTCTCTGAGCTCTGATTAATTATCAGCACGCGACTCACCGCCTTGTTCATATAGAATTGCGTGAGGGGCTTTTAGAATCTGTGCAAAACTGATGTCTACGTAAAGCGTCCATAGAGAGAAAAACGTTGACGTAATCTCAGGGATTATATTTCGTGTAATCACATTAAAATATTCCTGCAGGATATCTTTACCGTAGCTAAATTAATTAAAAGAACCCTTTGAATTAAATAAAGTATTTGATTCTTAAACGAAATAATCTTTGTTTCGCCGAGAAGCGGACAGTGTCTATACTCAACTGAATGTTTTAGTTTTTAACTTTAATAGGAAATAAATTAATTTTTGCACTTTCTTTTCTTTACTTATTACGATTTCGAGTCTTTTAAAGCGTCCGTTGATGACGGAACGCAATGAAATTATTACTACGCAAGATGTCTACCAAGAATGGTCGATTGTACGGCAGTTCTTGTTGTTTGTCCTGCGTACTGAAAACCTTGAAAAATAAACCTTATTTTTACTTCTGCATGAAGGTCACTATATACATGAAAGAAAAATGTGCAATTAGCATAAATTACAATATATTCTTTAAAATTCACAACTTGCAATGCGAAATGGCCACCGTAGGGTGCGTTTTCTTCATGGCTAGAACAGAGGGTGGCTAATAACGCCGGTCTTTTTGTTTTTTTGCACCACCGAGTAAAAAGAACAGTTACATTGCTACATAGATTCTATCCAGTTATCTTAGAGTCTTTTGCTCCGTTATTATTTCGTTTCATTACAAATTACCGTTCTGACAGTTAATTACACGCGAATTTTTGGGGTCCCCGCGTGATATTTTCAATAATTTAAAGTTTTACAATTTTCATTTTAGTTCGTTTCGTGTGCGACTTGTCGTCGCACGATTTAATATTTTGTACCTCGTATTGGTACACTGTCCACACTTCATATCAGTGAATGTTTAGCCCCTTGTGTGAAACAAGACGACTTGTCCCAAAACCAGTAACGGAATGCTGCACTTGTTACCGATAAGTCCAATCTACGTGCTAGTATTATGTGAACTCAAACTGGAACAATGCTGTTTTCCTTGAAAACACTATTAAATACCGACAATACAGCCAACGCAATATAGATTTGGACTTAGTGTATACACTGACATCCTCGCAACTCCCATTTTTGTGAGTTGCACAAGGTCCCATACAGAATCTGTAAGTGTTGGGAAGACACGTCATGATCGCGTGTTTGTTTCACCTAGTGTTTGGACTTCACAAGCGGGTGGAAGGAATTCGAGCATTACGGCGAACAACCCGTATAATATATATATATGCTGCCCTGTGGCTATGGCTCAACCAAATTTCTGAGGCAAGGATATATATACTTCGGCTTATTTCTGTACCTATTTACAAGTCTTATAGTGACGCCACGCACTCATATTACAGAGTTAAAGGAATTTTGATTCCGACTGGGAGTATTGGCGAATCTCGACTGTGGCAGTGTCCTTGTAGGTTTGTATTTTGTCGCTACGTTTTACTCCATATATCCTGTATAGTCCACCTGTAGGGGGAAATACAGCAAGCAGTTGTTCCGCTTCTGTCCGCATTTGAAGGAAACTCCAGACTAATTTTACCAATGTGACGGACAAGCAAGGATTGGTAGCTCTCCTACTCGGATTTCTTACGTGTCCTCTGGCAATATGACATTCTTCAATAATAATAGTAATAATAATAATAATAATAATAATAACAGTAATACTAATAACGCAATAGTTTGCATTGAGTTACAAGGTTTTTTTTTTTTTTGTTCTGTGTGGGAGCTCTGGCTGACGGAGGGTGACACTCAACATGCATAAGTGATGGTTCTGAAAGCAGGATTATGATTCCAGAATGAGATTTTCACTCTGCAGCGGAGTGTGCGCTGAAATGAAACTTCCTGGCAGATTAAAACTGTGTGCCGGACCGAGACTCGAACTCGGGACCTTTGCCTTTCGCGGGCAAATGCTCTACCATCTTTATTTTTTTGTTTTTTGCTCTACTTTTTTGTAGTGGACCTGTGGGGGCTCGGGGGGCAAAGTGGGCAGGGGTCGAAACTCGAGGCCTGACCCCAGTGTCATCCTCACCACCACCACCGAGCCTGTGGTGCTTAGGGAAATGGGAGACACAGGAATCAACAGTAGTGGAAGGCGTTGTTATTTATTTATTTGCATGTGTTTTTGTAAAATTCACTAATATCATGAAATTATGTGAACACATCAGCGAAAGAGAAAATAAATATAAATTCTGGTTAAAGAAAAAGAAAGGAAAAAGGAAAAGCAAAAAGAAATAAAATCCGCGCAATCTGCGACGCGCTCTCCCATCCGCGGAGGTCAGAAGTACACTCCTGGAAATGGAAAAAAGAACACATTGACACCGGTGTGTCAGACCCACCATACTTGCTCCGGACACTGCGAGAGGGCTGTACAAGCAATGATCACACGCACGGCACAGCGGACACACCAGGAACCGCGGTGTTGGCCGTCGAATGGCGCTAGCTGCGCAGCATTTGTGCACCGCCGCCGTCAGTGTCAGCCAGTTTGCCGTGGCATACGGAGCTCCATCGCAGTCTTTAACACTGGTAGCATGCCGCGACAGCGTGGACGTGAACCGTATGTGCAGTTGACGGACTCTGAGCGAGGGCGTATAGTGGGCATGCGGGAGGCCGGGTGGACGTACCGCCGAATTGCTCAACACGTGGGGCGTGAGGTCTCCACAGTACATCGATGTTGTCGCCAGTGGTCGGCGGAAGGTGCACGTGCCCGTCGACCTGGGACCGGACCGCAGCGACGCACGGATGCACGCCAAGACCGTAGGATCCTACGCAGTGCCGTAGGGGACCGCACCGCCACTTCCCAGCAAATTAGGGACACTGTTGCTCCTGGGGTATCGGCGAGGACCATTCGCAACCGTCTCCATGAAGCTGGGCTACGGCCCCGCACACCGTTAGGCCGTCTTCCGCTCACGCCCCAACATCGTGCAGCCCGCCTCCAGTGGTGTCGCGACAGGCGTGAATGGAGGGACGAATGGAGACGTGTCGTCTTCAGCGATGAGAGTCGCTTCTGCCTTGGTGCCAATGATGGTCGTATGCGTGTTTGGCGCCGTGCAGGTGAGCGCCACAATCAGGACTGCATACGACCGAGGCACACAGGGCCAACACCCGGCATCATGGTGTGGGGAGCGATCTCCTACACTGGCCGTACACCACTGGTGATCGTCGAGGGGACACTGAATAGTGCACGGTACATCCAAACCGTCATCGAACCCATCGTTCTACCATTCCTAGACCGGCAAGGGAACTTGCTGTTCCAACAGGACAATGCACGTCCGTGCCACCCAACGTGCTCTAGAAGGTGTAAGTCAACTACCCTGGCCAGCACGATCTCCGGATCTGTCCCCCATTGAGCATGTTTGGGACTGGATGAAGCGTCATCTCACGCGGTCTGCACGTCCAGCACGAACGCTGGTCCAACTGAGGCGCCAGGTGGAAATGGCATGGCAAGCCGTTCCACAGGACTACATCCAGCGTCTCTACGATCGTCTCCATGGGAGAATAGCAGCCTGCATTGCTGCGAAAGGTGGATATACACTGTACTAGTGCCGACATTGTGCATGCTCTGTTGCCTGTGTCTATGTGCCTGTGGTTCTGTCAGTGTGATCATGTGATGTATCTGACCCCAGGAATGTGTCAATAAAGTTTCCCCTTCCTGGGACAATGAATTCACGGTGTTCTTATTTCAATTTCCAGGAGTGTAGAATAGATTGTAGGCGGTTGAAACTCAGACACCGCCATGGGAGGAGGGGTGGGTGCCCTCTGAGCCAGGCACCCCCCAACTCAGTGGAGGTCTAACAAAGACCGCTCGAAGATAGTTAGCAAATAATGTTCGGTAACGTGGCGTGTTTTCGAGAGCTGCTTGGGCTGTTCGTAAATAGATTCAGAAGTCGAGGCGGGATGTAGGTCCCTCATGAAAGAGGTAAGCGACCGCCCACCCTTTGACCCACGTAATAGCATGACATTTGACGGCGGGAAAATGTCTGTCCTCCGGGTGTAGAAACATTCGAGGTTAGATTGTGTCTGGTGGCACCCGGAGATAGCAGGCAATGATTTGCTGCACGAAGCGCCATACATCTTGCAATGAGGCTCATGTCAGACGGTGTTCATCAGTGTCCAGTTGCTGGCAAAGGAGACATGAGGGGATTCTGACAAGCCAATGTTGTGCAGGCCCTGCTTCGTGGCAAATTGCCTGTTGACTGTGTGATACCACAGTGCCCGGACTTTCGTAGGGAGAAAGGGCTGGTGGACGGTAGTCCACACTATGGGCCACTGGATGGAGGGATGTTTGGTCTCCATCACATTCCCGGGAACACAGCGCAGCAACAGGCTGTAAAAATCCTTAGTTCTAGGTGGGCGTGTATCTGGGAGACTGGTATGTATGTAACTGTAGTCGACGAAAAAGGTCGAAATATGGGACAAATGAGGCACGATATGGCCGACAGACACCGGTGGTGAGGTGGAAGCAGGTAGGAGGACCTCAAGCAAGCTGCGTGTTAGAGATGTACCCTGGCCCATCCACTGTTTTCTCATGGTACTCATGTACAAGGCTGCAGCTCGCATACGGACATTGACGATCCCGACGCCACCATACCGTGAGGGCAGGGTAAGTGTCACATAACGGACTTTAAACACTGAACCAGCCGTGAGATAATAGCCAAAAGCCGCCTGAAGGTTGCGCCCAATTGCAGTTGGCAGAGGGAGAACTTGTGCGATGTGAACCAATTTTGATGCCACATAAAGATTAAGAAACTCAACCCGTTGAAGTGTGTCCTGGCGGCGCAAGAGGTTCTGGCGGACGTCGTTCCGGATGACGTGTAACAGGCGACGGAAATTCGTTGCCACTGTGCGTGTGACCGTGGGGGTAAAGGTAATGCCCAGGTACCGAAAAGTCCGCACAAGCGGCAGGGATGCCACTTCACCCTCCTGGAGGCCTCGTCCAATGTGCATTGCAGAAGATTTGGCGACATTCATGGCACTGCCAGCGGCAGCCCCATAACAGGTAATCAATTCGAGGACTTCTCGAATCTCAGAGCCGGAGCGAATGAGGAGGAGGAGGTCAACAGCATATGCCCGACAGCGAAAAGTGTGTTGGCGTAGGGTGAGGCCAGAGAGCTTGGTCGTCATGCCACCAATAAGGGGCTAAAGGGCAATGTCATACAGGAGGTAGAGAGGGGGCACCCCTGCCGTATCGAACGGCAGATAGGTACCGGCCCTGCTAAACGTCCATTGACTTGGACACGTGAACTGGCACTGTCGTAAAGACGCCGGATGACGTCGATAAACGGAGGGGGGATGCCCATTCGGGCTGCCAGCGAAAACAGGAAACGATGACGCACTTTACCGAAGGCGCTGTCGAAGTCTATAGCGACGACTGCTGCACGGAGTCTGCAGGCCGCCCCATCGCAATTAAGTCGTGGCATTCCCCTGTGGCAGTCTGTATGTTAACCTGTCCTCCAGGCGTCGTTTGCTCTGGTGAGAGGATAAGAGAGAGTATTGTTCGGAGCCGCATTGCCAGTAAGCGCGCGAAAATCTTGTAATCGGCATTGAGTAGGGCGACCATCGAACCACGGGCTGGTTTGTGGACTGGTATGATGATGCCCTCAGCAAAGGCGGGTGGGATTGTTTGGTCAGATGTCATCAGTTCTTGATACATAGTCGTCCACCGTGGTGTCATGAGGTCCCGAAAGGTACGGTAAAACTCAATCGGTAAGCCGTCAATGCCGGGCGATCTGTTGACAGCACCCTTGGCGATTGCGTTGTTGACTTCGTCTAGCGTGACCGCCACTGTCAAAGCGTCCGCCTCCGTGTGGGGGAGGGTGCGCGTGACGTAATGCAAAATGGAATCGTCTGCTGCAGTTTCAGCATCTTCTTCACTATAAGTACGACGGTAGTGCTCGACGAATGCGTGGACGATGTCACTGAGTGGTCACCTGCGTGCCATGAGGCGTGGTCAGAGTGCTGATGATCTGCCGACGACGCCGTCGTTTGTCGGACACTATATGATGCATGGATGGAATTTCTAAATCCGCGTGATCGTGGCGCCGCGTCCGTATCACGACCCCTTGCAGTTTCCGGCGCGCCAGCGAAATTATCTTCGCCTTCGTTCTTTGCTGTTCCTACTGGTTGTCCAGGGTTGGCGGTTGAGCGTCCAGATCTCGGAGAATCGCATAATAGAAGTCAACAGTGGTGCGATGCCAGTCGGCCATGTCCTTTCCGTATTTCATCAGTGTCCTCCGGATCGCCGGCTTGGTGCAGTCCAACCACCATGTCAATGTCGAGTGGTAGCGGGGAAGGCGTCGTTCGCAGGCTGTCCACGTTTCAGTGACTTGTTGGCGACACGCCAGGTCATGCAAGTGTGATGTATTGAGTTTCCATAGCGCACGGCTGCGCCATACTGATTGCGGCGGAAGGAGGACCGTACAGATGTAAGCGCAATGGTCGGAAAAGGCCAGCGGCCAGCGTTCGGCGCCCCTTATCGCAGATCTAAGAGTTTGTGAGACATATATCATGTCTAGTCGGCTTGCGGAATGACTGGTAAGAACGGTATGGCCAGAAAGGTCGCCGTGTTGAACTTCACAGGTATCGTGAAGCAGGAGGTCTCGCACCACTATACGTAGTTCCTGGCATGTAGTATAGTGGGGAATCTGATCTTTAGGATGCAGAACGCAGTTAAAATCAGCTCCTAGTAGGCAATGGTCATAACGCCCTAAAAACAGGGAAGCGATTTCCTCGGAATAAAACTGGGCTCTTTCATGCCGTCGGTCGGTGCCTGAGGGAGCGTAGACATTAATGATGCATGTCCCCATGGCAGTGAGTGCCATGCCCCGAGCTGATGGAAGGAAGGCGACATCGGTCACAGAAATCCCGTGGCGGACGTAGATGGCCACTCCGCGGCCCATAGGATCACTCGCTGAGGCGTGGGCGGTATAGCGATTGATATCCGAGAGACTAGCCAAGTGAACTTCCTGCAGAAGGGCGAAATCAATATCCGAAGCCCAGAACATCTCCTGCATAAGGCGGATTTTCACCGTGGAACGGATGTTGTTGGTGTTGATGGTTGCTATCCGGTAGGCTTGGTGTCGGATTGCTGGAGGCTGGTCCACTCCGCTGTCCGCGCAAGGGCGTGGGCGTCGCAGCGGAACGTTATCCCGCTGGCCCGCAGGGGAGTCTGGCGAGAGTATGATTAGTGGTGCGGCCGTGACGGCGCAGGGTCCCGTAACCGGTCCGGTTCCTTGACCTCCTCCTCGTGCCACGCCGTGGAAGCGGAAACTGGTGTATCGTCCATTTTGTCTGCAGAAGATGTTGTAATTGTGCGTGGTGTAGCGTCGCCTGTGATACGTTCATGATTTAGTTCAGCGTCAGCACGGGACGCAGGCACACCGGTGGATGTCTCCACGCTCATAACGTCTTCGTCAGCAGTAGCGGGTTCTGAGGCCTCGTGCTGGTCGACGGTTACGTCCTCCTCGACTTGTAACGTCTCCTCTTGGCCGGAAACTGTGCGACGTCTTCGCTTGCGACGTTTCGGAGAACGTTGTTTCCTTGTGCGACCCTCCGTGTCCAACGACGGAAGGGAGTCGCGTCGGTCTGGCAGAAAGGCCGCTGTAGGAACGATGAGCGAGTCGATCTCTATCGTGTTTCCGAGGTCAGGGTCAGCGTCCGGTTGCGTCGGCATCGTCGCAGCGGCGTCGATGGCCGGCCGAGGCGGCGGGCCGTCCGAGGCGTTCTCCGTCGATGTCTGGTCGGGCTCGTTGGTGGCGTCGTTTGTGGTGACCGGGCGACGTTGCAAAGCGGTAGGAGAAGCTAGAGCAGCGGCGTAGGTCACCGGTAGCACTGTAGGTTGCGACGTGGGTGGTCCTTCGGCAGCTGGAAGTTGCGTAATACGCCGTTGTAGGCATTCGGATCTAAGGTGGCCTTCTTTGCCGCACACGGAACAGGTCCGGGGCTGGCCGTCGTATATAATTATTGCACGGCATCCGCCGATCTGTAAGTAGGACGGGACGTGGCTTCGGAGATCAATGGTGACCTGTCGCACCCCGTTTAGGACAGGATACGTCCGAAACTGTGTCCACTTCTCCGCAGTGTGGCCGTGGACTGTGCCGTATGGGCGTAGTGCCGCGACAACTTCCTCAGCAGGAAGTTCGAATGGCAATTCGAAAATGCGTATCGTTCGCATACCTAAGCCTGCGTGGTCGACGGATACCTCCCCCACATTGCCATCAGCATGACAGAAGCGGAGCCCCTGTTTGGTCTCACGTAGTATGCGTTCGCACGCCGCGTCGTTAATGATTTTCACATAGACCGTGCTGCTTACGATTGACATATGTATGCCGATAATATCGGTCGCCGGGATCTTCACTTCCTCTCGCAGAAAACGCTCCACCTCGAGTGCTTTGGGTCGGGCATAATCGTTGCAGAAAGTAAATCGGAGTGTTGATTTACGGTAACGGTTCGCCATGGATCGTACAAGGTAAGCCGGCACTTAAGCAACGGCCGTCAGAATGTAAACAAGGCGAGCTCGCGCTCCGCACGAAGTCAACACGTACACGTCCGCTCTATTGCCCTGCCGAAGGCAGACTGGACCATCTGAGCTACCCACGCCCCGTCCTCACAGCTGTACTTCCGCCAGAGCCTCGTCTCCTACTTTCCAAACTTCACAGAAGCTCTCCTGCGAACCTTGCAGAACTAGCACTCCTGGAAGAAAGGCTATTGCGGAGACATGGCTTAGCCACAGCCTGGGGGATGTTTCCAGAATGAGATTTTCACTCTGCAGCGGAGTGTGCGCTGATATGAACTTCCTGGCAAATTAAAACTCCTTTCCAAACTTCACAGAAGTTTCGCAGGGGAGCCGCTACTGGCGGAAGTAAAGCTGTGAGGGTGGGGCGTGAGTCGTGCTTGGGTAGCTCAGATGGTAGAGCACTTGCCCACGAAAGGCAAATGTCCCGAGCTTGAGTCTTGGTCCGACACACAGTTTTAATCTGCCAGGAAATTTCAGGATTATGATTGGTCTGGAGAGGAAGGGAATGCCTGGAGCTTCTCAGCAATGCAGCACACGGATTTCCGCCGACATGTTGGGACCCGGCTGTCATTATTAATTCCTCGCTTGATACAGCAGCAGTGACTTTTCGCAAGCGACCAGTTCGTAGGCGGTTATACCTAAGAAAAAGAAAATATTGCAGATTTCTTGGTCATTGCTGAGTTGGTGTAGTTCATTCACGACCACAGTCCAAGCATCGATGTTGGAGGCGTTCGCTAACGTGCAGGCAACCTACTTTTCCCTAATTTGGCTGCAGGTACGGGTCAAGTGTCTCTTTAGATCATATTTTATAACGCTGTGCTAATTCTTATACACATAGTATCACCGAGGGAAGTGGCGCAGTGGTTAGACACTGGACTCGCATTCGGGAGGACGACGGTTCAATCCCGCGTCCGGCCATCCTGATCTGGGTTTTTCGTGATTTCCCTAAATCACTCCAGGCAAATGCCGGGATGGTTCCTCTGAAAGGGCACGGCCGACGTCCTTCCCCATCCTTCCCTAATCCGATGAGACCGATGACCACTCTGTCTGGTCTCCTTCCCCAAACAACCAACCAACACATAGTATCTTTGGTTGAAAGCATCAGAATTTTGCTATGACATGACAGAATGAGTACTGTAGTTCTGACTTACCAGTGTTTAATCTAGTGTTGTGTGGTATATATATATATATATATATATATATATATATATATATATATACCACACAACACTAGATTATATATATATATATATATATATATATATATATTAGCAATGAAAACTAATTCTAGCAAATGTTCCATTGTGATTGCGTGAGAGCATCACAATGTCGATGCAACATTGGAAGCAGTGTGATGGAATTCGTATAGTTGGGCAGAATTTTGGAAAACTACATAAAATTGTAGAAAATGTAGAAGACAGATTACTTACCTACCTACCTACCTCAGTGTGCTATAGGCTGGTATCTCCAATCACGTAATATGAAGTTGTTATTAACAAATGGACTAAAAGTGATGTGCCTTACCATCACTTGTTATTAACAAAGAGATAGAGGCTGATCCCCTCCATTTGTTGTACAGCTCCAGAATGAGCCTCCATCCACTCAATTGTCCCACTTATAAAAGATGAAGATGCAGGAGAGGTTGTTTCATTTTCATTGGTCCAGAAGGGCGAGGGAGGGGGAAGTGGGAGGACAGGGGTGGTTTTCTCCTTGATGACCTTGATCGATTACCTGTGATTTCCTGTCGGGAGGGGAGTGACCAGTTGCCCAGATCATCAAGTTACGCAAGAGAGTAACCTGACGACAGAAGTCCTTATCAGTGACCTTGAGATCAGATCGTTATAGGTCCTGAAACTCTCATTGCTGTCCTGCCGAGGATATAATAACGAAATGACTGCATGAAAGAAAGGCCATTCATAGTACTAGGATGAAGAAGAATGCTAGCGAGATAGTAATGTTTCTAAAAGATGGGGCATGAAGGGGATTATTGATGCGTGACATGGCTGCCAGAGGCCCAGAAATACCACAAAAAGCGACCCTTTCACAGCCTCTATTGCATGTACACAGATACCAATCGGATGTGGACCTGTTGTCTGGAGAGATGCGGGCTCTGGGTTTAGTGGACACCAGAGATTTGCCGACACAACCGGTTCACGCAAGTAACTGGTCGAACGTCACACTGCTGGAAACAGAAATCCCTGCGCTTATTTTGCTTCTCGACATGACGGTGTTTAAGATGAAAAAGGCCAATAGTTGAAATATTAGTCTGCGCTTTCCAGATTGAAAACACAGAAAACATTATAAAACGTAACCCATTGTTCGACTTCCGAATACACACGAAATAGCAGTACACACTTGTAAGCAAGTTTCGTACTACATATGGAAAACAAGACAAAAGATCTTGTTCTTCAGACAGAATTTTTTGAATAGTATGAAAATTCTGAAGTAGCTTACGTTTATGACCAATTATATTTAGCACATCAGAATATAGTTTGCAAATGATTTTCTGGGGCACTGTTTTTTTTAAATGTTAAAATTCACTTTTAGCTTGTCGAATTAATGACAACATTTTTCCACATTACAGCTACGGAAAACTGTTTCCACTTCAAACATCTATACAATAGTGAGTAATCTGTAACCTGCGTATCAGTCTCATGAACTTATCACAAATGATTACACAATCTGGACATCCAACTGTAGCAATTTAGTTACATACCGATCAGAATGTAAATCTTAATATATCTGATTTTTATTCCCGTTTCTTTTCATTTGTAGCGGGTGGTTATAATTAAACTTTCCCTATTTAACACGTTATAACACGGAAACTAGTTACTGTACTAGTACCAGACTTGGTAGCATCAAGGACATGCGGAAGAGAAATAATGCAGAATCAATTCAATTGAAACGCGCTTAATGTGTTGCTACGGGACATCATAACATTACATACTGATACTGTTACTGCTACAAAAGGAGCTCCGTAAGGCGCCCATAAGTGTCCAGAAGAGTCTGAAAGCGCAGAATTGCATTCTGCACAGAGGAACGAAGCATATCCGTAGTTATGATGGCTACCTCTCTTGATACGCTGCGCTGATCAGCACATGTGTGAATGTTCCCGTGGTAAACCCTGTCCTTCAGGTAGCCCCACATACAGAAATCATAGAGAGTGAGATCAGGTGATCGTGCAGGCCAAGTATTTGGAAACTATCGGCTGGTAATTCAATCGTTTCCAAATGTGTTTCGCAGAAGCAGGTGAACTTCACGAGCGATGTACGATAGGGCCCCATCTTGCATGAGAACTGTTGAGTTCAATGCGCCTGTCTCCTATAGAGCGGGTATGACATGCTAGCCAAGTATATCGCAGTAACGCTGGCAGTCACACTGCACCTCTTTGGTCTTTGAGCGCCAAACCGTTTAAAAAAGAATGGCCCAATGTTGAATGTATCTGTGAAGCGACTTCATATGATGACAAGCTCACCATACAATTAAAATTTAAGTACAGTGACTGAAAGTGAACATCCCCACACTCGGCAATTTTTTGTGTTTTCACCTCACTTGTGAGAGAAACTCGAGCTTCGTCTGTCCATAGGATGGTCCAGGGCCAGCCCTCGTCAACTTCAATCCTTGCAAGAAAGTGGACAGTGTAGTCAACACATCGTCGTTGTCCTGTGGTGCAAGCTACTGTACGATATGGATGTTGCATGGATACCATTTGAGAATGGTTCGAAGCATCTTCCGTACAGTGGACCAGAAGATGTTCAACTGTCGTGACACAGCACGCGCACTGCCTGACAATCAGGAACTGAGAACAGCGTTGTCTGTCATGGCAACAGCGATTTCATCAAACACCTGTGGTGCAATCGGTCATGGCCGGCCGGAGTGGCCGTGCGGTTCTAAGCGCTACAGTCTGGAACCGAGCGACCGCTACGGACGCAGGTTCGAATCCTGCCTCGGGCATGGATGTGTGTGATGTCCTTAGGTTAGTTAGGTTTAAGTAGTTCTAAGTGACTCATGACCGCAGAAGTTAAGTCGCATAGTTCTCAGAGCCATTTGAACCATTTTTTTGCAATCGGTCATAGGCCTCTTCCTAGAGCGATTACCAGTTCTCCAGTTGATTCAAACTACTTCATCATGCTCCGCACAGCAGGTGGAGAAAGAGGACCCTTCCGTAATCCTTTCAGCTGGCGATATTCTCGAAGTGCAGCTGCAGCATTACCATTGTTGTAATACGTCGTAATCTCCTGACCTTCATTGCTTACATATTCCGCCCTCACAATCATATTCCGCACATCAAGACGCTTCATTCAAACCCAAACTCGATAAAATGTCGCAGTAGTTCGCGCCACCCTTTTTTCGTAACTCACCCTGTTACTTCATGGATTTTGGGAATTTTCTAGTAGTTGACCCCCACGAGACGAAATCGCCCGTATGGAGACAGAGCACAGTCCCTCCCTCGCCCATGCATTGCACTGGGTTACTACCAAGGCTCTGAGTCGCTCCCCTGTTCGTTCCGACCTCAACTATTACTTTGTACCTGCCTCCTCCAGGGCCGTGTCCCTTACATGATGCGGTTAGCGCCCACAGTGCCAAGCTGATCGGTTTATTCTTTCAGTTTTCGCTTTCATAAACTGATCGCCTGCCTTATCTCTTTCATCTATGCTTCACTGACACTTCACGAGGCTCGCCTTCGTTTGCACCCTGGTCAGTAGCCAATGCTACTCAGACATGTTGCCTCACCCCCCCCCCCCCCCCCCTCTCGTCATTCCTCAGCCCTTGCGCATACCTCTCCGCTCTTTCCCCTCCCTCAAGGCGTGCATTGCGCCGCACATAATAGCCCCCTCCATCACCCAACTAGAGAGAAGCGCCACTTAAGTTTGTCGATGTCGCACGCATATCTCTCCTTCCCCGATGGACAAGCCATGTGCTCTTCTCCCGTCAATCAGAAGTTTGTTTACAACCAGTGCGTGCGCTTCTGTCACGCAGAACCACATTCTAGCTGTGAATATTTTCGTATTTTATGATCCAATTATAAACTTACTGCGCTCTTTCCTTTTTATATGTGAAACTTAATGAATAGGACGAGGATAATGTTAGCTGTTTTATCACCGTGGACACGCATTTTAATTATGTTTTGTAGAGTTTTGCCTGAGTGTTTCTCCATGCCTACAACTTCGTTTTACAAGCTTATTTTATGCCGTATGACAGTACCTTGACAATCTCAAAACTGTAAACTCTAAGGACAGCTGATGGGACATATATTTTTCTTATACTTTGTTATTTCGGAGGAAAAAATAAGGCAGTAACCGATCTTCACTGTCAATTGACAGTCCCAAAAATGTGTTGTTTTGGTCCTATCCTGCAGAATTTCTTGTTGTAATTTTAGTTATAGAGAGCAGTTTGTTAATAATTATTGTAACATGTTTGCAGAATATTATGGTTGAGTGGCACTATTGGGAAAAACATTGAATCCGTGTGTTCCATGTTGAGCACTAACTTATGAGAAATATTGATTATAGCTTCCCATTATGAGTGCTATAGTATTTGTTGTGCAAACCAGAAATCATTTAGACCACGACGTGTTCATATTTCAACCTGGCTAATTTTTATTTGCCTTACTTTTAACTAATTAATTTACATGTAAAACTAAGTGAAGTATGTGAGCAGTATTATCCCAAGAGGTAATTTAAAATGGTATTTAAATGAATGGGTGTGTCTTATCTTGTGCTTTTCTGAGATTTTCACTACTATTTGGCTGTATTCGTCATTTTGAATGACGTATCCAAGCTGAGGTAGTGACAGCATATCAAATGCTCTGGCTACTTTGTCACAATTTCTACAGTTGAAACTACTAAGTAATTTTGAACTAGGTGTAACATTTCACTGTCTCCTTCTCTTACTGTGTGTCTATTCCAGTATGCCATGTTTTGAGGAACGATTGCTGTATGAAGTGATTTAAGGTACTTTAAAGTGAGAAGGTAGCATTTTGGTATTAGATATTCATGGGTTTGGATGTGTAGCCTTTGTTATCCCCTGAATTCATCCATAATTCCAGTATTTTACAAGAAAACTTTGGTACCTTGTATTTTAACATGAATTAATGTGGTTAAAGATTTTCATGTGATTTATGGAATATCATCTCTTCAGCTTGCTAACTGCATCCTCCATTCTACTGAAGCGTGTTAATATTTTGTAGCCTGCGAAACTTTGTGCAGCTATTGCTCATAAGTAATATGTGGAGGATATAGCACAATTTTTCGTTTGTTATCACTCTTCTTAAATGTACATCACGCAATTCTTACCCAAGTCAGATGGTAACGATTGCATTAAGCTGATTTATTATGTTTTTGCCAAAATACTTTATCATAAAACTGAGTATTCTGTCATGTTGTTGATGCATTTTATTTTTGGTATTAGTTCCACTATCTAGCAATGAGATTAATATTTGCCAAATAATACAATCAACGCCTGTAAATCATTAAAGGATCAGTGCTGATTCAGTCCGGCCACCATCTACTCCCTATGACAACGAGTTTGAACTGTATCAGCTGATTAATAACGTATTTTTTTCCTGTACCTAACAGAAACCAAAATAGTTTATTCCTCCTTTGTGAAGCTTTCTGGTATGATTTTAACATCGTATGTTTTAAGATCTGATTATATGGCAAGTGATGATTTCAACCATTACAGGAGATATAGTACTGTAATTTAACTAGTCAATATTTTACTATTTCCTTAACTCATTAAATTTGATAAACTTGACTGTATGTTAGTCTCCTCCCACTTTCACTAAATGAAATATTGTAACAGACCCCTCCCATAGTATTATGGCCCCTACTAGGGCAAACCGTATTTCAGAGGAGTGACTGACGCCGTTTTGTAAACAATGTTTGTCACCACTTATCTGGAAGGAAGAAGGAATGTACAGGGTGGCCACCGGTCAAGGAATATTTTAGGGAAATGCTTTAAAAAATTTATTTCAAAGGCCCAGTGAAATCTTTACAAGATTTCTCTCAGAGTACCTTACTCTGTATCTACGTGACACAAGTCGCCTGTCTTGCAAAACTGAGGCAGTTCTGTCCAGCTGAAGCCGCTGACAAGAGACGCCCGGAGACCTCTGCTGAAACTGCTAGCGGATTGACGCCATCGGTTTTAGCCAATAGCGTGCATGGGATACAGGTCACGTGTGTGGACGCAAGAGTGTGCTGCGGTGCAGAACACAATTGTCTCTCTCTCTTGTAGTCCAGACCTCAAGCAGAACAGACGTCTTTTTGGAAGGCAGAGCCTCTGCCTCTGCTTTTCACGACTGGTCACCGACATAAGTTAACATGAGCCGCTTCTCCTTCCGTTCCCCATTTCAATTAATTGTTCGACCTCCTAGACTGGCCCAAACCTGATAACTTCCGACCCTACGCGCGCCTCTTGTACAGTGTACAAGTGACGATGCCATTAGTGAACTGTAGATCCATATGTCCTTCTCTATCAAATTGCGATATTATTTGCTCTTTTATAGTTTGTAATTGTGCCAGTCTAGCCTTTTGCAAGGCACGTAATTTAGAATTGATCTGCTACCTGATTTCCGTGTAATGTGCTTATAGCGCCTTATTAGTTTGTCGTAAGAATTGTAGTCACGATTGTAATAGTCTTCATAAATGTGCTCTAGTAAGCTGCGATCAGTATCTTCTAATACACAAGGCCTTGACTGTTTTAGCGGAGGTAGTAGAACTGGACTATTCCTATTGCTTCGGAGATGAATGTCGTATATTGCTTGAACGGCCACGTTCAAGTTCAAGCTTTTCCCGTAATTCAAAATTAGTGTATCTATCCAGATAACGTCATGTATTTCTGTCTCTTTTTTTTCTTTATTGTATTTTAATGCCCCATCTGGGGTGGGCTGGCAGCAGCATATGTGCTGTTGTTCAGCCGAAGGACATTAATCATACAATAGAAGGGCATTTAAAATAACATAAAGGAGATAATATGGGGTACATAGATATAAAAAAAGGGCGAACATTGTGGAAGAGAACAGACAAAAAAAACGGGGGTGACTATAAAGAAGATAAAAACTGTAGAAAATGAGCGCACACAAAACAAAACCACACACTGGATCATAAAAGTTTCGACGGACGGCGTAGCACATACCAGTCACTGACAATAACACTATGCACAGCTCTTGACACACAGGAGAACTGCACCGAACACAACGTTGACATAGTACACTGACGATGAGCAAACAGAGGATCTGCCAGGGCCACGCAGACAAGGGAGAAGGGAAGAAGGAAGGGAGGAGAGGGGGAGGAAGGAAGAAAGGAGGGAGAGGAGGAGATGTGGAGAGACAGTTGGGGGGAGCGCCAAAGAGGGCCGAGGAGGGAAGGACATGGGAGAAAATCGTCGAGGAGGGCGTGCAGGGACTCAGGGAGGGAAGGAGAGAAATCCGCTCTGGGAGAAGGAGGGGAGAAGAAAAAGGGGGCCCCTGGGAAAGGGGGGGAGGGGGAACAAGGCCAGGTTATAGTTGGAAGGAAGGGCAGATGTCAGGGCGAAGTTCGACATCCGCTAGGGGGAGGTGCTAGAAATTGCCCTGATGAAGGAGATGGAGGGTGTGGAGGTGGAGAGAGGGAAGAATACAGCGATAGAGGCGCGGCAACGCGCGGGGGGTGGAGAGGAAGGAGGAGACGAGGGGGTGGGGGGGATCAAGCCTGCAGACAGTGTAAAGGATGCGGAGATGTTGGAGGAAAGGGGGAGGTGTGGGAAGGGGTATTTGTGTCTCATCCCCATTATATTTCTGAATTTTTATGTTATATAATATATCTGCGAACTCTCTATTTTGGACTCCTATTTCATTTCCATATTCATGCAGAAATAAAAATATGATTTGCAAGATTTTCAGCACGCAAGATGAACGACAAGAATGGTCGAACAATCACCTATTCTTGGCAGACATCTTGCATGGAAAGAATTTCATTGCGTTCTGTCATTAACGGACGCTTTTAAAAGACTTGCACTTAATTATCAAAAGAAGGAAAGTGAATATTCAGATTTATGTTGTATTTGAAGTAAAAACTAAGAACATTACGTTCAGATCAGATATTGGCCGCATCACGGCCAGACGAATAATATTGCTTAAAAGAAAAAGGAGGAAATACTTTTTTTCATTACAAGGTTTAGTTTACTTAATTTTCGCTACAGCAATGATATCATGCAGCAACATTTTAATATGCAGATGCGAGATACAATCCCGTGGATTAAGTTTACGTTTGCTTTCTTTTTGGTATAAACGCTTCACGTAGACATCAGTTCAATAAATTCTAAAAGCGCGTCACGCAATACTATATTAACAAGTCGGTGAGTCGCGCCCTATTAAATAATCAAAGCATTATTTTACGTAAGTATTGATTCAGGTCCATCATATTATCATGATTCTCTCTTGTGTCCGCTCCGCCAAATAAGTGCTTCACTCACGCTCTCGCTGGACGTAAGTATCAGTAAAGCATGCTTAAGACGGTGTCTGGACGTGGGCTGTAGCGGCATAAATGGCGCCCAGCGTGGGGCCCGAATAAATAAATATTGTTGGTCGGTATCCAACTTACAAGTCAGAAATATTGCTGTAGCAAAATTTAATGTTTATTGAAAAATTAACAATACTAGTTTATATCTATGTATGTATACTAACAATTTTGTACAGTTTGTAATCCTGTAAATGTTTTGTTTCATGTACATTCATGAGCACGGAAAATAAGTACCTCGAGCTGCTGGACTGGGACAGACTGCAGCTGCCATAAGATTATTGTACAAAATCGACGTCGGAACCTTGATGTGGAGCGACGAGTAACTGAGATTGCTTACCAAGGTATGGATACGATTGCATGGCTCCCAAGTTCAATATTAGAATCATTAGGTAAGTGGAGGCCATGCTGAGTGCTTACTCATTAAATAAAGTGTGACATTTAGTACTTTGGTTAGTGCAGCCGGCTACATAAGTTTAAACAAAGTGCTTGTTTTATTACAGTGTTAAAGTTCGGGTGTAGCCATAATTTTTTTCAATTATCGTAGACATTTTGTGAGATAAGCTGTGTGGCTGTAGATAGTTTAAAAGTTAGATTCAAGAGTAATTTTAATTTTTCTTGCCAAGGGGCCACGACTGAGTTTTTCAGTGTGAATTAGTTGGGATATAGTGTATTATTGTGTGTACAGTATATTTGTTTGTGTGAGATTAAGTTGTGTATTTTTGTGTCTTTTGGGCGTAACAGTGTTAATATAAATATGGTTAAAACCCGCAAAGAGAAAAAACTAGGCATGGACGACATAACAGAGATTGAATATGAGTCTGTTTCAGTAGTCCACAATTCGGAAACTGAACAGAGCAATGTAGAGGAAATATTGCCTGCTGCTAACGGTCAACAGCCGGAACAGCAGACAGGCGTCAGCTCAGCTGACGACTCGAACAAAGCCACATCGGTTGTAAAAACAGCTGACGTGATGTCACAGCCGGCACCGATGATGACTTTCTGGCAGTGTTGCTGGCAAATCTTGAGTTTAGAGAAAAAGAAAGAGAGAAACGCGAAAAAGAGGAACTTTTAGAAAGAGAGAAACGCGAAAATGAGGAGCGTCTCGAAAGAGAAAAGGTTGTAATAGCTCAAGTGAAGAGTATATTAGAAGTAGAGCGGGAGGAAAATGAAGAATCTGTAAGTAACCAAGTCAAATCTATAATAACCGCATATCGCTTAGAGAGGGAGGAAAGAGAAAAAGCAGAACGCTTAGAAAGGCAAATGAAAGAAGAGGAACGTGACGAACGTTTAGTTGACCGACTAAACCAGATTTTAGATGAACGAGATAAAGTCATCGTAGCGATTCTTAAGGGAGAAATAGATGGGCTGCGGGAACAAGTTTCCGGATTGGTAACACAAAGCAAGGGTATTGCAAAGAAAGACGAGAAACTTGACGGGAAGGTAACCGAACTCTACAGAGCCCAACAAGCACTGGAGTGTCAGGTGAAATCGCTACCTAAAAATCTAGATGAAATAGCTGTCAGTGTAGAAACAAAGATAGAACAAGAAATAGCGAATGCGTTGCAGAGATTAAATATAGGTGTTGAGTGTGAGAGCCAGGACTCGAACACGCACTTAAACGCTGAACTAAATGAGATGCAGCAACGTACTTTTGGTTAACAAAGGGAAAGTGGTCGTAGGGAACATAATAGCACACCACTCATTAGTACTCGGTATGGAAACATACCTGTGAATATGTCAAATGGTGAGCATCTGGCTTGCAATAATACCAAGCAGTATAGCCCGTGCAGTTATGGGAGCATTGTTGGTGCGGCAGATGTGGGTGCAGTGCCAACTGTCGCACAGGTAAAACATGAGGAGTCGCTTATTCAGCACAGGCAGTTGCAAATATTCACTGACGAACGAAAGTCAATACACCCAGTGATATTTATCAAGAATTTTAGAAATGTTTTACCTCTTTCATGGACAGGAAAAAAGTATATACAATTCGTGATTTCTTTTATAAGCGGAGATACAGTTCTCTGGGCAATGGAAGCTGCAGAGAATGTCAGGTATACACAGACTTTGAGAAGATGTTTTTAGCTCGTTTCTGGTCGTCATGCGTACAAGAACAACTCAGAAAGCAAGTGTATTACACTGAACCTTTTAATCCCGGGAAAGGCAATCTTCGAAAATACTTCGAAAGATATTTAAACACGACACGATACTGGGACAAACTCGTGCTTTATATTATATTAAAGGGCAAGTTACCAATTTCAATCAGGAAAAAGCTTGTTCATGTGTCTTACACTTGTTCATGTGGCTTATACGGACCTCGAACAATTTATGGCCACTGTAGATTCATTAGGTTTAATACAAGAAGACGCCAGGCAAAACGAATGTGGCAATGGTGGGCCAGGATCGAAAAGTAGTAACTAGACATGGCCACTGTTTCTATGTTTCGATACAGTGTATCGATACGTGGAACTGTTTCAGTGTTTCGGAACGGCTGTGGTTCACTGTTTCGAAACAGTGGTGTTTCATTCCGCCCCTGTCTCGGATAACTGGACCAGATTCGATCTCGAGCCAGACATAGAAACTGTATCGTTGTTTCAAAATAAGGCTGTTTCAGTCCACCTGTGCTTAGAACGGACTAATTGTATCGAAACAGTGATGTTTCATTCAGCTCTGTGTCGGACGAGATTCGGGTTCGGCACAGGTACTGAAACACAACATACCACTTCATGAAACACTTTCAAGAGTGTCGAAATCTTTTTGACAAGCAATAGCATGAAACTTATATCTGAAAATAAAGCTTCGTTTTTAACTGACTGTCCTATTCCGAAACACTAACCAAACAATAAAACAACGCACATTATTCACGGTCAAAATAATGAATATGTGAAAATCATTCAGTTAAATTACATTTTTTATAACATGCGCTTCTCTATTCATGTACAGTAATCGTATTAAGAAACGCAAGTAAGCCTACAACATTTTGAATAAAAAAAGGCGTAGAGTGACAGTTATTAGACATATACATAAATTTGATGTAGGTATAATTGCAAGCAATCTTTTTGACATATCACTGATAGTGTAATGGTGAACGGGAAGGGCTGGGAAGCATGGTGAATTTATAGTAACGGTTCGAAACACCTTGCAAGACTAAATTTTTTTCTGTTATATTTTGTTATATATTTGAATTATTTCGCGTTATTTGTGAGTCTATAGTCACTGTGCCTATTATCCACAATGATTCCCTTTGTATGCATGGAAATTAGCAGGATGGGTATATTACCCATACTAACGGAATGTGGGAATCACAGTGGCATATCCGTTGTTTCTGCAGTTTGCTCCCATCTCCAGTTCCGTTCGTGGTGGTTCTTCTGTCTTCAGTTATGGCTGTCCTCAGCCAATTGAAAAGTATGAAAGGCACACGACACGAAAGCAGCGCATTTGCTGCAGGAAATACGAAACTGCCAAGATGCCTAAGTGATAGTTTCATACTTTCTGCGATATGATTAGCGCTCTCACACCTCATTTGTGTTTATTTGGACATACTTATACAGTAGACATTCACGATGATAAAATGTGTAGGTTTATTAGATTACAAAACACAAACTGTTTCACTGTTTCGAAACAGCGTATCGAAACATTACATTGTACTGTTTCATTTGTTTCGAAACAGTTACGTGTTTCAGTTTGCCCATCTCTAGTAGTAACAATAGGCAAAGAAACACGAATGGAAGCAGTCCGAGAAAAGGTGGACAGAATAGAGAAAGTGATTACCACGCCGATCACTGTAGCAACAAAAAAAGTAGTCACGGTGGTTTGGCTGGCTACCAATACAGTGGGAATAGTAACAGTTCCCTGAATAAAAACGGAAACTGATATTTTAACAGGAAACGGAGGAACGAAGGAAGTTGTAACACTTCTTTCGCTAGCAAGAATATGCGAACTGCAGATGAGCAGTGGCACAAGTCTGGCCCTGCAAATTGGCAGACACAGCGCGTTTCCGACGACCGGAACGTGCCAATGAATAACATAAAAGTTATACCAGTGCCGCCGCCAACTACGCAGCAGCATTGGACACCACAACCGCAATGTCCAAAAACAGCAACAACAGAAACAAAATGAAACAGTACGTTATTGTGGAAGTGGTTGAAGAGCAGCAACCCGGATATTCGGGGGCGGTAAACTCCAACCGACGTACTCGTATGTAAGCCTTCCACATAGGGTCGGTATGGCACAGGGCGAAGGCAAGAAAAGCGCGCAAGCATTCATGTTGAGATATAATGAAAGTGAAAACCTCAGGGAGGAATTAACTGCTGAACCGAGGCAAACTCAGCAACAAAAGGTTGAGTTAGTAAAAGCTGCTTTAAGGGGACCAAACCATGCCTATCTAACCTATGTTAATTTAGGCAAGTATTTGACCCATTTCTGAAAAAAACTATTTGATGCAGGACCTTAATAATTTTTGCTGTATGTTACATGATGCTAATAGAGTCAATTTACTAAAATCTACTTTATCCATTATATAGTTTTTAAGGTCCGCAACTCGCGGTCTCGCGGTAGCGTTCTCGCTTCCGAGCGCGGGGTCCCGGGTTCGATTCCCGGCGGGGTCAGGGATTTTCACCTGCCTCGAGATGACTGGGGGTTGTTGTTGTCGTCTTTATCATCATCACTCATCTCCATTACGGTCGGAGGAAGGCAATGGCAAACCACCTCCACTAGGACCTTGCCTAGTACGACGGTGCGGGTCTCCCGCATCATTCCCCTACGCTCTGTCAAGGAGTATGGGACTTCATCGTCATCATAATTTTTACGAAATACTTTTTTAAATTTATCAACCAAAAATATTAAGTTTTTTCTGCAGAAAATATTTTTTGTGAACTTCCTAATGGAGGAATATTAATGAATGTAGTACCAGAGGTGGCTTTCTATGTTATGCAGAGTCTCTGAAAATTTCATTCATTTATCTATGATAGTTTCTGATATAATGGGGCGTATTACTGAAAATTTTAGTTTGCGGGAAATTGACTTTAAAGAAAAAACTTTTGAAATTTGCTACTTACAGTTAATTAAAACTGCCCTGCAGCATATGATGGCCGCCCTTCTTTGGCCTCTAGCAAGTCTTCCAGCTTTTTTTTTTTTTTCACCTTGCTGGATGTTTGTCTCGCTTTCTTGGCCATATTAGATGCAGACCTGTCTGCATCGGCTATCCTCATTTTATCGCAATGTTCCAGCCCAGTGATCATATTTTCACTAGGATTATTCCCAGCTTCTTCAGTACCCAACACTTTCCAGTATTACCACAATTGAATGTAATAACAACATCATGAACTCCTAACTTCATTGTATGCATGCCTACAAATACAGTTTTAGGAAGTCGGTTCCAAATTATGCTGTTGAAATATTCATTTGGGTTCTGGTCTGCCCATGCAGACATTTCCTTAAAAGGTCAGGATGAGCCCAGTCTCTGAAAATGGTTTTAATTACTGTAATAACAGCAGCAGGAAGAGAATGCTGATGAGAATAATATTAGCCAGCTGCCTGAGCCCTATTGTATTTGCACGACGAATTTTCTCCTGATGGACACAATCCATGTCTTGGCTTATCATCAGTAGAGGACTTATGGAAGAACATGACCCAAACATCTTTCATTGCCTCCAGATTTTCTTTATTTCTCCCAATTGCCTGCCCATAGTATACGTTGCAAGTTTTCTATTTCAGTTTTATTAACCGACCCTGTCCGGTCAACAGTTTTCCATCTTCTAATTTTTTCCTCTCATATCAACAGTTAGTTTTCTTAGCCTTGTTCCCAAACGTGTTTGAACATGGCCTACGCATTCTGTTTTGCTAATAATGGCATCTCCATATGGCTCGGAGTTCACCACATTGTTGTGTGCCTTACTGTCACCATCGCCCAAATATCTGGTGTACCATACGCCTCTTGTTTCTACGGATCAATGAAATATTTGTTGTACTTCATGAACCTCCATACCACCACTTGTTCCTCTAAAATTGATCACACAGTTGTGTTCTTTATGTTCATTGACTTTACAGCATTTGCAATATTTAGACATTATCTCCACATGTAACACTTTGCCGGTGTCTACACTTGTGGCAGTCACTACTCCATTCAGAAAGGTATGTCGTCTTTTCTGCCAAATTCCATCAAGTGCAACAGCAATATTCGAACATCCATCATTTTCTTCCACTGCTTCCCTGGCAACCAGTTTCATGCTTTCCTCACTGACCTCACATACAGCTTTCTCTAATATTGCAGTCAGTTTTTCAAATTTATTTGGTGGTTGATGTAAGTTCATCACTGAACAAAATGTTCTCCGTGCAAGCATGCCCTTTCCAATGGATCATAAGGCATAAACTAATCTAGTATTGATTTCATAAGGGCCACTTGCATCTGGTTTTGAAGAAATCATAAATGAAATGCCAGCCGAGCATTTAGTGCAAATTAAATCCAAAGCAATTGTTAGACCTTTTCGCCCACTCGCACTCTCACAAATTTTCACACTCTCCGACTCACCACACTGTTTAAATTTTACAAATTTAGTAATTACATCTGATAATATTCTCAAATTTATAATAATGTTACTGCACCCCTTGTCACTTACAGTAAATTCGCTGTAACTATCTTGAAATGGTGAAGGCTTCTTTGATGATGCACTTGTTGAAAAATAACAATTAGAAACATCGTAGCAAGGCGACATAACCTCTTGTACAGAAAGCTTTCTAAACGTGTTTCCTCTAAACTGTCGTTTCTTGAAAATGCCTTTACGTTTCGTCATCTTCAATAAAAACAACAAAATACACATAAACAAGCACTGCAAACGTAAGTATAACAACTACTCGCAATTACACTGGAACAAAACTAACCGCATGTTTGAAAGCGTGTTGTTTACAAACATCAGAAAGTAAAGAATACCGACTGTTACATTCCAAGCAAAGCCAACACACTCGGGAGTAAAAAAAATCCCTAACGTGCAATGTAGGGGATATAAAGATCTCAAATATATGCAGAAAAGTGGGTGACACAAAAGTGGGCGTGGCACATAAACACACATAGTAGGAAAATGCTCTTTAGATGCTCGAACAAAAATATTTTATTCAGCAAAATCCTTTTCAGGGCACTTAAATAAAACCTTTATTTATCGAAATATGATGAAAACCGAAAATCAATTTCTTTCAACCTGAACCACGGATTGGTCCCCATAAGGCTCAGATAAATGGAATACCTGTAACTGTCACTATTGATATATGGGCAAGTGCTTCAGTTAGGGATTACGAATTTTATAAATGCGTAGACCAGGTTAAGAGACTGCCAATTTTACCAGTGCAAAACTGTAAAATTGTGGGGGCCATATGTTTCCGGGTGCAGATCATTAGAAATCAGGTACAGACTGTCCTAGATATAAAAAACAAGCGATGAAATGCTGATTCTTGGTCGTTAGGAACTTACTGGTATCTTGTATCCTGGGTTTGGATATGTTGCATGAGAGGAACACAAAGATAGACCTCTCTTGTGTGACATGCACCTTGAGAAACCACAATGGGGTTATTGAATTGGCACTAATAAAAACTGCTACCACACATAACAATTACTGTAGGCAGTTTCAGGTGCATATCGTTGACCAAAAGATATTGCATGTAGAAAATAACTGCTACAGGGGGACTTACAATAAGATAGTCCATGGTACTGAATATGAAACAAGGCAAATCATACAAGGTATTGAAGTAAAGGTGTCGGAGTTGAGTTACCTCAACTGTAACCAAAAGAATGAATTGACTCACTTGCTAAGCAAGTATAGTCAGTTATCCTCTGAGAAACCTGGTATAATAAGTGCATACACTTATGACATGCAAATTAAACTGCACGATATGTTTTGCTGTGCCATGTACTCCATGCCATGGGCTAAAAAGCAAGCTAAAGCGATTCAACAAATGCTTAATTGGCAAATAATAGAACATTCATTGTCTCCACACAGCAGCTCTCTGCTCGCAGTTGCTAAAGCAGATGGAAGTATGCGGTCAATTTTGGATGCCCAAGACATTAACAAAATCATTATACCTGTTAGAACCCGACCTGAAAACCTTGAAGAACATATTCCAAAGTTCCAAAGAGTTGAATTCCTTACTAGTCTAGACCTGAAAGCGTCGTATTGGCAGGTGTTGCTAACAGAGGCCTCACGAAAATACACAGCTTTTACATTTGCCGATTGTAGTTACCAATTTCGAGTGTTGCCCTTTGGGCTTAATGTAAGTGCAGGAGTCTTTATTGAAGCACTGGACACCGTACTCGGACCGGAATTACTGGAAAAGGTAACCTTGTATGTGGATGTTATATTAATCGCCACGAGCACATGAGAAGAACACCTTGAATTATTAGACCAGGTGTTAGCTAGGTTCGCAGAAATGGGAGTTACTGCCAACTTAAAGAAATCAAAATTTGGCCGGTCAGGACATATAGTGTCACCCATAGGTATAACGCCAGACCCAGGCAAAGTTGGAAGCTATCCAACATTTGCCGTACCCCACTACGAAGAAACAATTGAAAGCTTTTCTGGGGATGGCGTCATTCCTTAGACATTTCGTGCCCGTGCAGCTGCTTAATTATGAGGCACTGCTACGGTTGTTACAGAAAAATAAACCGTGGGTGTTCACAGAGGAGTGCAGATAGGCCTTTGACAACATAAGAAGTGCACTGTTGGAATCAGAAATTCTTCATCACCCAGACATGTCAAAGGATTTCTACCTGGCAACAGATGCTTCCTTTTGTGGCCTCGGAGCTTGCTTATTTCAACTAGAGAAAATGAGAGACAACCTGAAGTGCCTTTAATTGGTTTCGCGAGCTGCGTATTAACTGCATGTGAGTGGGCATACTCGGCTACGCAGTTAGAAGCTCTGGCGGTAGTGTGGGCACTAAGGAAGTATCATTACTACGTTTGTGGAAAGAGGATGATTATCTTCTGTGACCACCAAGCTCTAAGTTACCTACTTACTTGCCGATTACTTCACACACGTTTAAATATGGCGGTACTTGCATTGCAAGACTACGATTAACAAATTAGGAATGTCAAAGGTAGTGACAACGTAAATGCGGATGCACTATCCCGGTTGCCAAATTGGTGGAAAGATCAGTAGAGCATAAGATCTCGCTGATAAAAGACACAAGCGGGAGACAGGCGTTCTTACGCATGTGCAGTAATATGCAAATCCAGCATCAGGCTGACCCTGTATGGAACAGAATAATGACTTCACTTGAAGAAAACCCGACCGAGAGCTTACACAAAAACCATAAAGTACATGATGGACAAGAGGGATCGAAACAATGGTGCATGCGTATTCCTGCAGATACAGTCGACAATGTAATTATATACACGCACCGATGTTGGAGTCATTTTGGGATTAAGAAATGTGCGGAGAAAATTGCAACATATTGTTACTTCCAGAACCTGAGCCGACGTGTCAGAAAACTGGTGCGCTCGTGTACAATTTGTCAGAAGGCAAAACCTATAAATCTGAGCACTCGTAATGGGTTACACTCAATCATCCCAACGAAACCACTCCAAATAACATCAGTCGATGTCACAGGACCCTTACCGGTGGCTAGAGGTGGGGCCAGGTACATCATAGCTGTCTACGACATATTTTCAAAATATATCAAAATGTATCCGACAAGAAACTCCACATCGGCCACCATAGTAATAAAACTGGTCTCCGACTACATTCCGCTTGTGGAAAAACCTGTGACTTAGCCCTCGGATAACGCGGCCTATTTCAAGAGTCAAAAATCGAAACAGTTTCTGTGAGAGGCAGACATCAAACACATACACTCCTGGAAATGGAAAAAAGAACACATTGACACCGGTGTGTCAGACCCACCATACTTGCTCCGGACACTGCGAGAGGGCTGTACAAGCAATGATCACACGCACGGCACCAGGAACCGCGGTGTTGGCCGTCGAATGGCGCTAGCTGCGCAGCATTTGTGCGCCGCCGCCGTCAGTGTCAGCCAGTTTGCCGTGGCATACGGAGCTCCATCGCAGTCTTTAACACTGGTAGCATGCCGCGACAGCGTGGACGTGAACCGTATGTGCAGTTGACGGACTTTGAGCGAGGGCGTATAGTGGGTATGCGGGAGGCCGGGTGGACGTACCGCCGAATTGCTCAACACGTGGGGCGTGAGGTCTCCACAGTACATCGATGTTGTCGCCAGTGGTCGGCGGAAGGTGCACGTGCCCGTCGACCTGGGACCGGACCGCAGCGACGCACGGATGCACGCCAAGACCGTAGGATCCTACGCAGTGCCGTAGGGGACCGCACCGCCACTTCCCAGCAAATTAGGGACACTGTTGCTCCTGGGGTATCGGCGAGGACCATTCGCAACCGTCTCCATGAAGCTGGGCTACGGTCCCGCACACCGTTAGGCCGTCTTCCGCTCACGCCCCAACATCGTGCAGCCCGCCTCCAGTGGTGTCGCGACAGGCGTGAATGGAGGGACGAATGGAGACGTGTCGACTTCAGCGATGAGAGTCGCTTCTGCCTTGGTGCCAATGATGGTCGTATGCGTGTTTGGCGCCGTGCAGGTGAGCGCCACAATCAGGACTGCATACGACCGAGGCACACAGGGCCAACACCCGGCATCATGGTGTGGGGAGCGATCTCCTACACTGGCCGTACACCACTGGTGATCAGCGAGGGGACACTGAATAGTGCACGGTACATCCAAACCGTCATCGAACCCATCGTTCTACCATTCCTAGACCGGCAAGGGAACTTGCTGTTCCAACAGGACAATGCACGTCCGCATGTATCCCGTGCCACCCAACGTGCTCTAGAAGGTGTAAGTCAACTACCCTGGCCAGCAACATCTCCGGATCTGTCCCCCATTGAGCATGTTTGGGACTGGATGAAGCGTCGTCTCACGCGGTCTGCACGTCCAGCACGAACGCTGGTCCAACTGAGGCGCCAGGTGGAAATGGCATGGCAAGCCGTTCCACAGGACTACATCCAGCATCTCTACGATCGTCTCCATGGGAGAATAGCAGCCTGCATTGCTGCGAAAGGTGGATATACACTGTACTAGTGCCGACATTGTGCATGCTCTGTTGCCTGTGTCTATGTGCCTGTGGTTCTGTCAGTGTGATCATGTGATGTATCTGACCCCAGGAATGTGTCAATAAAGTTTCCCCTTCCTGGGACAATGAATTCACGGTGTTCTTATTTCAATTTCCAGGAGTGTAGTAGTGTCCCGTTTTAGTCCGAATATGAATCCTATGGAGCGATGTTTTCGTGAGCTCAATCGGTGCATAAGAATATATGCCTCACATCAGCATACAAAATGGGTGGATCTAGTACCATTTTTTTAAAATATTTGTAGTAACCTACCACATGAATCGACTAGGCATACACCAGCCAAAATCATGACATCAACAGTTACGCTAGATGAATGGGTAAAACCACTCCCTAGGATACCCAGACATGTGGCGCAGGAGGAAAGATTATAAAAATTCTGGGTGACGCTGAAAAAACAAGCTGACCTAAGACAGCAGAAACACAACAAACTGTTAAACGGGGAGCACCAGTACCACGTGGGAGATTTAGTATTTCTGAGGTCACATCTAAAAGCCTCTAGTATAAAAAAGGTTAACAACAAGTGGCAACTGTTATATACAGATCCACATGGGATTATTAACATACCACATGAGGGATGTTATGTTTTGGCAAATCCTGAGACACAAAAAGTGCGTGGTCTCTACCCGCACAAAGACTTGAAGCCCTTTGCGTCAAAGGTATGAATAAGACTATTCATCGTGAAATGTAGATCACGAAACAAAATTAGTTACAGTAGTGTAAGGTTATTTTATTAGTTTTAGATTCATTCATGTATTTTTCTTGTGTGTGTGAGTGAGTGAGTGTGTGTGTGTATGTGTGTGTTGTTAATATGTATCTAAATGTTTATGCATATGTACATTTATGTGCCTGTGTATGAAAGCAGGATGTCTGCATGAATACATGAAAGAGCAAGTGAACAGTGGCAACAAAAGTGAATTACTAATGAGGACATTGCACTTAGAGGAAATTTCATGAAATCACAATGTGAGTAAGGAAATGTAGGCAATTTGCATGCTCCCTAGATTACTAATGTGCGCCTCTAACTCATGGGCCAATTTCAAAGAATTTTTGAATTACCATAAGGACAGAATTGTTAAATTTAAGTATTCAAGTTAAACTTTTATCACGGTGGAAGGTATAAGCCTTCACACGTTAAATACTTGGGAGTAATGTGCTCGTATCATGCTGTCAAAAAGCAAAGTAAACACTAGATAATAAATCAGTGTTGAGAGCAAATGTGATGGTTAAATATACTGAACTGAATAATAGTCCAGGCGACCAGTTGGTCGAACTTTCTGCATGAGTGGACACTGGCTACATAAATCCTAGCGAAATATAAAAACTTTTACTGTAAAAAATGTACAATGTGTGCTACATAATGTAAAAAAGTGAAAGCGCTTATAATGGACTCTTCACACGTACAATGTACAAACTGTGTGCAAAAAGTGCATTTTAAATGTCGAACAATCTGGACGCTAAAGTAGCGACAGTGAAAGGTAAAAACCTTTAAATAAACAAAGGACAAATCCACGAACTAAGTAGGTGGAAAAGTCTGTGAGCACAACCACAGAAAGGAATAACTGTGATACACAGGAAAGACAGTGAATCTCTAAATTATATGTAAATTTATGGCAAAGGTCCGTAGCGTGTGGAAAGGTTGTACTATTAATGTGAAGTTTCAGCTACAAAATAGTGATATACAGTGTACCAATCTGTTGAAACATCACATGCATAAAAGTGTTAGATGTACTGTCATACTGCGGGATCCGCGTGCGGCAGAGAGTAATGTCAAAACACGGAACATCCGAACGCTTGAAGTGACAGGTGTACCAACATGCAACGGAAAGTCCTTATGGAACACGACGACTTTATGAACGTTCTAGGAAGTAAAAATGCAGTGCGTGTGTGACGGGATGTCTTAAGCTATGAGCTGTGTTTTTTATTAACCAGTGAGGTGGTAGAAGTCTAATCATAAATGTTGCAAAGTGCTGGACTAGTGACATTCAAAACAAAGTACATACACAAACAACAAGACAGTGACACGTGTGGCTAAAGAATGATTGTGAACTAATCAAAACCGATCAAAACATTTTTCAGCTTACATGTGCATGTATCTTCATGATAAGAAAACTGATGCGCGGTGGACTTGTTTCATGCTTGCTTCGGGGTGGTGCGATGGCGGAGCCGGCCTCCGTCCAACAGCTGATCAGAGCGCGGTGGGTGGGACCCGCTACTACGATAACGATGCTCAGCTGTCTGGCAGTCAACGACCGGCGGCAGGAGGAGAGTTCCCGAAAGTTGGCGCACCATTCCAGCGGCACCGAGCAGGAAAGATAACCGACGAGAACATCCATATAATTCCTTATAAAACCTACGTAAAGCTCTGTAACTTCGTATTATTGATATATTCTCTAATATTGACTGCGAGAGATATGAATGAAAAGGTTTCTGTGCTGTATGTATCTCTTAACACCTATGTTACCTATATAAAGTCGACGTACATTGAAAGTGGATGCAATAGAAAAGTGAACAAAATAATCCATAAACTGCATATTTTCATATTGTATGCCCGATGACATGAATCAAATATGTAACGATGTAACTTGTAAATATTTTTGTAAAAATGTTTTCTGTAAAAATGGTTGCCTACAGATCAATGTAATCAAACGATAATGTTACAGTCAAAATCCGTTTTTAGTTAGAGCGTGTTCTTACTAGTTAAAACTTCGTCAAAACGCGTTTTGCCTAGTTAAAACTAATTTTAACTGACTTTCGCTTTTGACCAGCAATAAATTCTAGTTGTAACTAAGACTATCAGTATCAACTAGTTTCAACTAGAAAGCGTTCTAACTCAACTAGACAGAACTAGTTTTCACTAAATTTATTTAGGGGCAAATATTAAAATTAAGAGCAACTGTGTGTTGATTGAAATAAAAAACGTAATTTTTGTATTGTGCAATGTAATATTTATTGATAATATTTATCATACATCTAAGTCATTAATAATAACTACAGCAAACAAAAATAACCATACACTGAAGAAACATTGTAAGGAACATCACAGAGCCATATTAACAGTCATCATCATCAGTTATCTGCTATATTAGCAGGTCCTTTGCCTCTCCATTTTCTGCGATCCATTGCTTCCTTCTTAAGGCTGCTGTATGTTGTACCGTCCATCATGTCATCCAGTATCTGGAATCTCTTCCTTCCTCGCTTCCTTTTCCCTTCTACATAACCTTCTAAAACTGTTTTTATCAGTCCGTCATTCTTTCTTAATATATGCCCAATCCAATTTCTTTTTCTTCTCTTTATTACATCTAGTAACTGTCTTTCCTGTCCCACTCTTCTCAGTACCTCTTCATTTTTTGCTTTGTCCATCCAACTTATTCTTTCCATCTTCCGCCATGTCCAGATCTCAAAAGCCTCCAGCCTTTCTCTGTCTTTCTTCCTCATAGTCCATGTTTCAGCGCCATATAGAAGAACACTCCATACAAGACATTTTATGAGTCTCTTTCTGAGTTCTCTGTCCAGACCGCTGCAGAAGATTCTCCTTTTTTTATAAAACGCCTCTTTTGCCATTGCTATCCTTGTTTTAATTTCTGTGGTGCACTTCCAGTCGGTGTCTTTGCTGCTTCCGAGATACTTAAAATTTTGCACCTGTTGTAGTGTTTCTCCATTCAGCACAATTTTTATTTCCTTATTTCCTCCTATTGCCAATACTTTTGTTTTATTTGTGTTAATTTTCATTCCATATTTTTTCCCGTTAGTTGCAATGGTGTCCACCAAATCCTGTAATTCTTTTTTCCCTGTGGCTAGAAGGACCATGTCATCAGCAAATCTCAAGCACCCTACTCTTCTTCCTCCAATTTCTACTCCTTTTTCATCTAATGAGCATTGGTCAATCATATTTTCCAAGTACAGGTTGAAAAGAGTAGGTGATAAACAGCATCCTTGTCTTACTCCTTTCCCTAGTCTGATCCAGTTTGTACTTTCTCCTCTCACTTTAACTGAAACTTTTTGATTAAGTCTTCTGGTTTTCCAGTCCACTCTCTTTTCCCTCATAATAGTCACCAGCTTGTCCCAAACCACATTGTCAAATGCCTTTTCTAAATCGATGAAGCACATATATAGGTCTCTTCCTTTTTCAATAAACCTTTCTCCCAAGATTCGTAGGAGCCCTATTGCATCTCTGGTGCCCGTATTCCGTCTAAAGCCAAACTGCTCCTCGCCGAGATTCTCCTCTATTACTTTTTCAAGTCTTTTATTAATTATTCTTAACAACACTTTGGCTGCATGTGAAATGAGGCTGATTGTCCTGTGCTCGCTGCATTTCTTGGTGCCTTGTTTTTTCGGTAATGGAATCATTACTGTTGTCAAAAAGTCCTCAGGCCATTCACCACTGTCATATATTTTATTACATAACCTCAATATTTCTCTTATTCCATTGTGGTTCAAGCATTTTAGTATTTCTCCCGGTATTGTATCTGTATCTACTGCTTTGCCATTTTTCATTGCAGCAATGGCAGACTTTACTTCTTCCATTATGATGGTCGGTCCTTTCTCTTCGTCACTTACACTGTTGTGTGATTCAAGTTCCAGAGATTCTGGTTTGCTATTTGTGTCATATAGCTCTTTTATATATTCTTCCCATCTCTGCAGGACAACGTCACGATCTTTGTACACTACCTCTTCGTCTCAAAATTTCCATAGTAGCACTTCCTGCTCTGTTTTGTTCCCATGTCATAGTCTTTACTCTGTTGCATAGTAAGTCGTATCTTCCCTTCCTGTCCAGTTCTTCAATTTCATCACATTCCTCTTTTAGCCATTTTTTCCTAGCCTGCTCTGTTTCTCTTCGCAGTTCGTTATTTAACCTTCGGTATATCTTTCTTGCATCTTCAGTGTTCTTGTTTTTCAACTTTCTTCTCTCCTCCATCTTGGAAATCATTTATTGTGTGACCCATGGTTTTTTGACCTTTTCCCTTTTACATATCCTATATTTTGCTGTCCTGCTTTAATGATTCCTTCTTTCAGCATATTCCAGTACTCGTTGGCATTATCAGGTGCTTCTTTGTCTCGTAATGTGTTTAGAAAGTCCCGAGACAGAATTTCTGTAATTTGTTCTTTGTTGGACCTTATCTTCTCTAAATCCCACGTCTTCACCATTGTCGGCTTTTTCATTTTTTTCATTCTTATTTCTATTTCTGCCATAAGTAAGTTGTGGTCACTATTAATATCTGCGCCTGGTAATGTGTGCACCTTCTTGATTCCATTCCTGTATCTTTCTTCTACCAGTATAAAATCGATTTGGTTTCTGTATTTATCCCCTGGTGATTTCCAAGTGTAGAGCCTCCTCTTATGGTTCTTGAACCATGTGTTTGCCGCTATCAGCTGAATTTCCCTGCAGAAGTCAATTAACCATTCACCTCTGTCATTTCTCTTTCCAAGACCATGACTGCCTACTATGTTTCCCTCTTTCCCTTCTCCCACAATGGCGTTCCAGTCTCCCATTACTATTTTGCAGCATTTTTTATTTTCGTCCATTATTCTCTCTATTACACTGTACGTTTCCTCTACAATTTGGTCATCATGTTCTGAAGTTGGCATATACACCTGGACAATCAGTAAATCTTTTTGTGCTCCTTTCAGCCTTACACCAATAACCCGGTCATTTGCATAGTCTACATATTCCACACATTTAGCCAATTCCTTTGTCACAATCATTCCTACTCCTTTAATTCCTTTTACTTCTCCTCCTGAGTAGTAGAATACATATTCATCTGACTGCAACTCTCCATGTCCATTCCATCTTACCTCAGCAACTCCTACGAGGTCCATATGATTCTTTTCCATCTCTCTTTTAAGGTTTTCTAGTTTTCCTGCTTGTAGCAGAGTTCTGACATTCTAGGTACCAATTCTCGTTTTGATTTTTTGCCTCCTTTCAAGTTGCCCCCCCCCCCCTCCCCCCCCTCCCCCCCCCCCCACCCGGAGATCCGAATGGGGGACTATTTTACCTCCGGACACTGATTTAACATGAGAGGAAGCCATTTTTTGTGCATAAAATGGAGACTGCATTATGCAGGGAAGATAATCTGCGGTGGTATTCCGTTGCCTTCCGCAGTTCTGGAGGCCGCCCCTAACATGGGATACATACGCCTTTTGCAGCCGCCCGCTCCGGGTCAGACGCTGCATGAGAAGTATAGGTTGGAAAATGAAAGACCCCTAGCCCTCGAAACCTAATAGCGTCAGGGTCGGAAAAGAACAAGAGCTGGCCGAGGGTGGCCAGATAGGAAAGATAAAAGTGAGGAGCCTGGCATAAGTAAGTGGAAGCAATGCCAGGACTCAGCTCGGGGCCCGTGGTCGCCAGCCACGTATCACTAGGTGTGTTATTATTATTAGTTACGAAAGTGGAAACAAAATAATCATACAGAAAGAAGTATAATAATTACTCATACATTTGACAACAGTTGCTACAGTCTTAATAAAAGAGAAACGTCCCAAAAAATTTAACAATTAAATTTTATTATTTGTTATTCCAATGCAAATTGTCGTGACATTTTGAGTTACAAAGGTTTCCTTTTTTCCTACAAATGCACCTTTTTGAAATACATACCTTCTTACACACACAGCGAACAAATCCTTGTCCTGATCCCAAGGCTGCCATGTTTATCTCTGGCACGTCTTACAGCAGCAAGAATTTCTCTTTGGACACGTCGAATTCGGTTCTGGAAGAGAACTTCCAATTACCTTGTTTGAAAGGCGATTAGGTACTTAACACATATTATAAAATATATTCCAATGTGCGTATTAAAACATAAAATATTGATTAATTACTTCAATAGTTAACAACATTTTCAGAGCATTAAATCAATGAAGTAATGAATATGTCTGACATTTTCCATAATTATTGAAATCAATTCAGAAATACATACCAGCAATACAATTTGTCGAGTATCCCGTGACACATGTTACAGTGAAAACCAGTTTTTAGTTAGAACCCGTTCTTACTAGTTGAAACTAGTTGATACTGATAGCCGTTGTTGCAACTAGAATTTACTGCTGGTCAAAAGCTAAAGTCAGTTAAAACTAGTTTTAACTAGGCAAAACGCGTTCTGACGAAGTGGCTCAGTAACACTAATTTTAACTAGTAAGAACCCGTTCTAACTAAAAACGGGCTTTGACTGTAACAATAACATCATACAAAATCAATATTGACAATAACGGAAGTTTGAACAGTTTGAAGACTCCGGGCGAGTTTTTCCCTTCGCCCGTAGCATAAATAGGGGAGTAAAGTCAATGCTTACCGGGATTGTTCAATCATACCAAGCTGTTCTCACCGGTTGAGTAGTGTAAGGGCAAAAGGTAGAGGAATGTCCATAGTCGAAATAGGTGAAACCAAGTAAAAAGGGAAAATGTTCTTTCTATCAAACTGATTGTAAATTGTTAATCATCGTAAAGTGACATATGTCTAAAAACATAAGTGTGAGAAACAACATGTGTTGTCATAAAGGTGGTATGACTGTTCGCAACCCACAAGTGTGTTTGGCACATTCATACCAGAGGGTCCTTGTACCGACACACGGTACAAAACATTAATTCGTGCAACGAAAAGTCAGACACAAAAGCAAAGCATAAAGAAAAGTGTAAAAGACTCTGAAAATGTGCATGCGATTAGCTGCCACAATAGTAATTTATAATAAAATGAAATAATAATTGTACAAACAAACTCTATAGATAACTGTATAGGATCTCTGTATTAATTATTCTTTTACTCGCTGTCGAAAGAAACGAGAAAGACCAGCGGTATTACTCACTCTCTGTTCTAGTATCGAAGCTAACACACGCTACGGCGGCCATTACGCATTGTTAGTGTAAATTTTTGAATAACATATGTTAGTTTATGCTGATTTTGAATTTCTTTTTTCTTTCGTATGCCTAGTGACCTTCATACAGAAATAAAAATATCATTTGCAACATTTTCAGCAAGTTAAATAAACGGCAAGAATGGTCGAACAATCACCCATTCTTGGCAGACATCTTGCATAGAAAGAATTTCATTGTGTTCCGTCATCAACGGACGCGTTTAAAAGACTTACATTTAATTATCAATATAAGGAAAGCGAATATTCAAATTTATGTTGTATTAAAAGTAAAAACTAAGGACATTACGTTCAACACAGATCTTGGCTGCTTCTCGGCAAGACGAAAAATATTGCGTCAAAAAAAAAGATAAAAGAGGAAATACTTTCTTTCATCACAAGGTTTAGCTTACTTAATTTTCACTACAGCAAAGATATCATGCAGCTATATTTTAATATGCTGATACGAGATACAACCCCTGAGATTATGTTTGCGTTTTCTTTCTTTTTGGTACACACACTGCACGAAGACATCAGTTTAATAAATTCTAAAAGCGCCTCAAGCAATAATATATTAACAAGACGCGCGCTGTTAAATAATCAAAGAATTATTTTACGAAAGTATACATTCAGGTCCCACGTATTATCGTGATTCTTTCTTGTGTCCACTCAGCCAAATAAGTGCTTCACTCACGCTCTCGCCGGGCGCAATTATCAGTAAAATATACTTACGATGGTGTCCGGACCTGGGCGGTAGCGGCACAGTCTCCTTTGTAAGTTATTACTGCAGTGTGGGTCGAAATTAACAACCAGTGCAACAAGTAAGTATGTGTTTAAATATTTCTGTGTAATTTTTTACCTCTTTCCAGTGATATGTTTTCAGTTGTTTTAGCAAAAATTTAAACGACATAAAAATATCAAAATGTGAAAGACAACTACACTACGTAGATCGAAGACACTATTTGTTGCTGAGAAAGGAGTTGGTGGCGCCCATATATGGACTCTGGAGCGCTGCTGTCGTTCTGTCCTCCAAAATCTTAATCTGGGTCTTTCACTGCGTCTATTTCGGTGTTCTGTCTTGTGAATGACGGTGGTCGGTGGCAAATATGGTACAATGAATTCTGGGTGTTGGGAATGGCATGAAGGCTTGTATTGCCATCGTATTGCTTTTACATGAGGAAGCCATTTCATTACATGAATTGCCAGTACCTACAATGTCAGTGACATAATGCTGCGAAAGTGTTATCTATCAATGTGCCAGAAACACACAAGTAGGTGCGGACGTCGACAGCGCACTGAAATGCTCTACAGATAAGTGACACTTTGTAGTCAGTTTGATCTCTGAATTGAAGACCTCGGTGTAAGAAGCGGATAACACAACTTTTTTTTTTTTGCAAACCATTTTTTTTAATACTGTGTAAAGAAAAGAAACTGCGCTTGCTTTGGTAGGAGATATCTCTTACACATGTGCCAAATTCTATGAGCTTTCGAATCTTATCCCTTTGTATCCATTTTTTTTTGAAAAGGTACATGAACTTCCTTCTTGACTAAAGAATTCAACTTATTTTTCCCGCGTTTAACTCTTTCTTTGTTATTGTTTCTTGTCCTGCGCAGACTTGTCTTCTTTTTTAGTTTGGAGATTAATTAAATAACTACATTGTATTACTTCAGTATGTCAGATAGTATATTCCGTTAATACTTTCCATTATTTTTCACACTATAACAGAAAATCATATTACACAATATACTTTTACAGACTAAGCAACGCTCTTACGCGGAAAGTTACACAAAAATGAAAACAACTTTCTGAATACTGTAAAATATGCTAAATCGCTGTTGCTGTTAGACAACACGTACCATATCACTTGATCACGCACAGTAAAACGTACAAATAAACAGTACCAAAGAAAAAAAACATTACTTTTACTTTGGGAAAAATTGTGAAATTGTGATACACAACATTCTTTGAGGGAGGTCATCAAATATCTTCAGCGTCTTTGGACCGGATTGATAGTTTTTGACAGGTTTTTGAGAAAGATGGGACCTGACTAAAGCGTTGAAAGTGCCATAATGGATTAAAAATGCTTTCTCACAAAGTTAGACCTCATTTGGATTTGTAAAGAAAAAAAATCCTGTTCTGGAGAGTGAAGAAACAATTTACCTACGACGTTAACGATTAAACTATTGATGGAGAACGCTCCTGTAAGGTAAATATTTCGTGCCCTATTGTTAACACAGCTCTCTGTTCACTATGATCAACACTTTCTCAAGAAAGAATTTGAGGACAGTCAAAGTTATCCTTTGTTAGTGAGACTTGAAGCCAATAGATGCTAATTCTACTTCGAAAAAATTTGCGTAGTTGAAGGCTAGAACATTTTCAGTGTGAAGTTCACAAGTACGGGAAAAACTGTAAAATCATGTAAGGTACTGAACAACTGTACGAATTATTCGTTATTTCGTTAATAGAATATTTTTCTTTAGTGTCACACACAAAGTTTTATTTTCCTATTCTGCTGAATACATTAAAACTTTGGCCATGTTAATAATTTTCAACGACTTTCATGGCAAATTTTCGTGAAACTGGTGAAATATCTTCACATGTGACATCTAACTTACATAGTTATACATCAGTATAAAATTAGATATTTTTGTATTTCTGACGCATGTATGCCACTGAATGTACCTACACGAATGTGTCATTGTAAGACACATAGTTCAAGGGATATAACTTCACAAACACTGAGATGCGTGAGAAAATGCCGCATCACGCATACATGCATAAAGTTTTAATAAATTTATTCTTTACCACTAAGACACATCTGCAGTGAGACAGCTTAATGAAATCCCTGATACGTGACGCGCTTTTGATAACCTTCAACTGCGAAGCGCTAACGGCTCCAAGCGAAAACAGTCTCCACCTACTGGGCTACGAAGAGACGTTGCCATGACGTTTAGAAAATCTCGTTGTAGACAGGCGAAGCAGCTGCGCCCAGCGTAAGGAAAGTGTCTCGATATTACGCTACAAACGGTTCATTTTTTTTTTTTTTTTCGTTTACGATAGAAAATTGGCAGACTGAATACCCAAGCAATGTCGGGTTTGGCAGCTGAAAGTCAATGATTGTATAACAGTGCTTTGTAAATGTTAACCTAAATTCATTGTCAAAACATGATCTTCCTCAGAAATTTATCCACGAGTCAGGAAAATTTTAGAATTGCCATTTTTTATATAACTGATTCTGTAAATTTGTAACGTATAGTGCCCCGAAAGCTAAATTTGGTAGGAGATGCAGAAAACCGACTGTATGTAAAACTACTGATAGGTACTGACACAGTGGTTTTAGGCGTGTCATTTTGGTATGAAACTGGCTAGCGTATTTCATTAGTATAAGCTACGTGTAAATTTTTATATCCATACGAATATGAATGCTAGTATTTTGATTCAACGTTCAAAAGTACACGTTTTACGAGTAAATCCGTAGTATTCAACGCCTTATAAAAAACGGCCATAGTCCACTGATATTAGATTTTCACCGAAAATTAAGAAATTCCAAGCAGAAAAAGTCACGACGAGAGAGGAAATCCTGTTGAATAGCAACAAAAATTATCATGGATAAACGCCAAATTATTAGTTCCCAAAGGGCAGAAACAGTTAAACTTTAAAAATCACGGATATTCCCATTGCGGTCGACAATACTAAATCTGCGATTCAGTAGATTCGCAGGGAACCATTGCTAGAAATGTGCGAAAGTAAGGTCTGTACCCTTTGATTCCAGAAAGGGTCAAGTGTCCCCTTTTGTCCCTCTTGCATATGCCTATGGGTCTAAACCGCCTTTTCGTCGAAGGTAACGGATTTTAATGTAATTTATATACACGTATGCTGTTGGAGCTTCCACTCCCTTCATCCATCATTATTTTGCAAATGTCACATTAAGGTTCAATTAAATTTCAATTTACTCATGTTACCTTAAAGTCAGCAAATCCCATCACTATATAAATGGCGCTCATTGTGGGCCCCAGCTATATCCATCTCTACAAGAGGCTGAGAAAATATACAAAAAAGAAGGCTGTACCAGAGCCCGTACATAGCGCAGACTCTTCTACTACATCCACTGCTGTATTCCCCAAGCCACGTTACCGTGTCTGGCAGAGAGTATTTCGTGTGCCAGGCGTGAACGGTTCACGGAATAAATTGCTGTTGGCATGCCTTCCTATGAACTTGCATCTTTCCGATTTTCTCTACGAGGTCGTTTCGCGAGATATGGACTGATGCACTGGCGGAAGTGAAGCTATGACGCCGCCCGCGGTGGCCGAGCAGGCATGGATGTGTGTGATGTCCTTAGGTTAGTTTGGTTTAATTAGTTCTAAGTTCTAGGGGAATGATGACCTCAGCTGTTAAGTCCTATAGTTCTCAGAGCCATTTGAACCATTTTTTTTGAAGCTGCGACGGTGGATCATAAGTGGTCAGTGGATAGCTCAAGTGGTAATAAAAATACTGGGCCTGCATGTGTCAAAACGCCCACAGCGGGCTAACTCGATCGGCTTGAGAGTAGGTCCTCGAGGGCGACTGCAACGATACTCCCTTAGAGAATTGAATGCCATGCAAAAGATATAGTGCGTAGGTAACGTGGCACTGCTACTATGGTATCCAACACACACACTTCCAATTCCAGTGGTAAAAGCACGTCCGATGGAAATGGCTGTTAGGCGGATTGTGCAGAACTGCGAAATGCTTAAAACTCCACACAACGTTCTATGTAGGAGAATGATTACAAATTGTAAACATCAGATAAAATGTAGTGCCATGTTTCCGCGAAACATTCTTCATGAACGTCAACGCCTTCAAAGCAGCCTAACGAGTTATATCGTCAACGAGGTGGTGGCACCAGTTGATTTAAGCCACATCAATCCCCACTTTAGACACCTCGATTGTTTCACTGACTCATCGAAGAATATAGTCACATACAACCGTCAATTGCAGGAAATACAGCAAATAGGATGACACAGAATGCAGTATACCAACAATACACGAGCAAAGGTGAAACTGAGAATAACATCAAGAACTGGAAAAAGATGTGGTCAAATAACCATAACCCACTCGTCAATTCGAATGCACGATCCCTGTGCCACAGGGTTATTCACCAACAGATTCCCACAAACAGCAAACTACACAAAATAACGGCTTAGCCCCTCGCCAATGTGTACCCGTTACAACATAGAGGATACAGTATGTCACCGACTAATGTGCTGTGAGAAGCCTGAAGTTTGGCAGTGGACGAGGCAAGAACTTGCAGTCATAACGCGTACTTCGGCATCCACAGACAGTTGAGAAGAAATTCTATTTCCGGATAAGTCCTTTTATCCAAGAAAGAAACGCAACGCATGTGTCTGACTCCTAGCCAGTTATACCTATTACTCAAGTGGAAAGAAAACCGAAATGAGTCTTGAACATTACTGATGTTACCTGACAGTGAAGAAAAATTATTGAACAGAGGTATCTGTTAAATCTCCACTTTAGGAAAGAAGTTCTTAGAAATTTTTGTTCTTCTAGAGAAACAAGGATTTCACCCTTTTGTTTTCGTTACTGAATAGATGATCCAGAACGGCAGAGAAGCAGGATTTATTTGTTCACACGAAAACAATTTTTATTTCTGAAGAATATCGGTTTTTACGAGTGGCTGTTACATCTTTGTTTCTAAGAAAGGAAGAACTTTAAGAGTTACTTCATAAAGGCAAATAAACAATAAAGCAGTGTAGCCAGAAGTAGAAACCAAAGAAGGACAGCGAATGGGTGGGCTATAAAGGGAAATGGGAGGCCTAATTTAAAAAAGTAATATAAGACCGTTGCCCGCGAAAGGTAATTTCTGGGTTAGAATAACGGATTGACAAAGTTTAAAATAGCCAGCACGTTTCACGTTAGATTTCTTCCTTTATGCTCTTCTTGTTGGTTCTGAGAGACTTTTTTTAAAATTAAAGACATATTTATATTAAAATTGGTCAGTTGTTTTGTATTTTGACAAATGTATAAGGTATACAACATTCTGTGATAGGTTTTCAGTCTAATGCTCCTGAAGCTTCGCTGTGTTTTATATACTCGAGTAGACTTTTTCAGTAATTTGCAACTGTTTGGTTTTTATCACTCGATAAAGTGCCGCTACGGAATTTGACCCACAAATGATATTTTCTTGTGCAGGCCTGCACGTCATGGGTTCACACACTCACGAATGTGCACGCCCGGATGCTTGCACAAGCTTGCACGACTGAAAATTGTTTAAGTCTCAAGTAGATATAACAGTCCGAATACTTGCCCAAAATTACTCTACACACGGTGAAGTATGTTTGCTCAAAGTGCTTGATCATTCAGTGGCTGCAGATACGTGTGTAGACACCTTTGGCAGACATCAGCGAGTGTCATTCCTGAGCTGCAGTGTGTGACCCCTCATGTAACGATCTTTGATTTCTCCTAGTGACGTGCCCCTACAGCGGTCGGCGTTGACCATCACCTGCAGTAAACAGGAGGCAGGTAGACAGAGCAGGTCTGATCGAGAGCACCACAACACAGCCGCAGAAGCCATGCAGAACGCGCTTCCGGAAATGGAAGGTGAGTAGCCTTTCAGTAGAGTCAGAAGTGGTAGGATGTATATCTTTGCAGAGTTTTTAACAACACGATTTAAGACCTCAATTCTGTTTGCTAAATGCTACCGATATTAATTTTTGTTTGACTATAAACTATCCGCTTCAGTTATTGCTTTGAGTGTCCCCATCTACATAATTTGGTGATTAGTATGTCTTGTTGTTTACCATAAGTCCATTGTTAATGTTCGAGATAGAGATTTCCCTTGGTTTTACACAGAAACAAAAAATGGGGGTTTGCCTTGCCTGTTTAGAGGTAACAAGGTCAAAAAAAAGGCAGAGAGAACTGTGGAGAAAGAAATCGCTAAGGCAAGAAATTTACCGAAGTTTTTTCGCTTAAGTAGCTAAGGGCGATGATTTTCGTAGTTAACTAAGAATGAATGAAACATGCATTTTGCAGATACTGAACGTCATAAAACCCTTCTTAATTAAAAGGAAAAGAGAGAGGCTGTAAGCTGCGAGGACAGGTTGTTAGCTACTTTGATTTACAGCGACTGGGAGAAGTTAAGACAGCAAATTATGTGCTGTTGTGTCCCCGCAATCACTGACTAAAATGATTCCTGAAACCTGCAACGTAGTTGATTGAGGAAATGCATTATGGTAGAGTAAAATAAATTATAGACCATGTTCATGGAAAAGTTTTTTTTGATACACAAGGCATAAAAGATGGCCTGCAAGTTTAAGAAACTCGTTTCAAATTCGAAGAAAGACTAAACATAGTGGTGGCGCACATTACTTAGTAAATACATCATTCCATAATAAACGAAGCATTTAGCAACTATTAGAACTGTAAAAAAAAAAACCACACTTTGCCATTCATAGCAGACTGTTTGCATATGTTTTTTTATTATATATACCGATGAAGTATACCTAATGAATTAACGTCCATTGTATGTAGATATTGCGGTTTTTGGATTTCGTTTTCGTTAAGTATCGGAACTAAAAGCAAAAATCGAGGAAGTCGACAGATTTTCGTTGCCTGTGTGCCAAACAAAACCCTTACCGATTCGTTAAAATAAAACAGCATTATTTATTGCATGTTTATTGCTATACTTCCCGCACAACCAGTCCCACAAACGCATGCAGTCTTTAAAATTGTCTAGAAACTCTGTCCACAAAGGTTCGTTCACCACACACCCTGCTAAGTATTTTAGAACAGTATTTAATCCCGCGCACAATGACAAAACGCAAACTTCTGTCGTCCGGTTGGCACGACAGCACTAAACACGACGCAATTAGTTGGTTCGGGGAGGTCGTGTGGTCCTATCCATATGACATCCCGACAAGGAAAGTTCGTCGGTCGGTCAGAACGCTTACACGACCAATTTGTCGGTCGATTGGTTGTGCGTGTGTAGGTCCTTAACAGAACTTGCGACTTCATATGGTAGGTGGCGGAGGCCTTATGGTCTTATTCCCGTCTGCCTTCAGGCTAGGGCGGACACTGATGTGTCGGATGTGCACTGACGTATGAGTACTAGCCTGAAGCTAGTATCCGAGCCTTTCCTCTCGGGACTGCTGTCAAGGCCGGCCGGAGTGGCAGAGCGGTTCTAGGCGCTACAGTCTGGAAGCACGCGGCCGCTATGGTCGCAGGTTCGAATCCTGCCTCGGGCATGGATGTGTGTGATGTCCTTAGGTTAGTTAGGTTTAAGTAGTTCGAAGTTCTAGGGGACTGATGACCACAGATGTTAAGTCCTATAGTGATCAGCCATTTTGAACTGCTGTCGAGGTGCCACAGCAAGCGTCTTAGACTCTAATGCGGCGCGTGTTAGTGGGTCCCTCCCGACGTTCAGGGGTACCTAGATAGATGTACTGTCTTTCTTAATGTGTTGGGGAGGCATCCTAGGAAATGAGGATAATGCCAGGCGTACGTAAAGGGGGAGCGAGAGTGAGCGCTTTCTTCCGCTCTATTCCCTTCGTCCTTTACTAGTGGGCTGTCAGCGTTGGAACCTACCAGCTCTTCAGCCAACGAAAGGGTACCATATAAAAAGCCGAAAAACAAATTAAAATAAGGGATAAAATATTGTCACGAGAAATGAAAAACTACTTTATTAGTGTTTTTATAATAGCCAGTCGCAAATACTCACTCCATGACTCTTTTCGATCACATTTAATCTTCAGATCAGATTAATCATGAATTGTGAAGCCTTCAGATAGTTTTCAGTTTCCACGATCCGTGATGTATCCGATATGAAGATCATTACATGTGATCGAAACTTGTTATGAAGTGTCTCATTGCAACTGAGACTGACACAATAAATATTGTACAAAACTGAACGGCGAAATATTTGCATATTTTCAAATTTGTAAGATGAACGTAATCTTCTATGAAAAGAAACTTGATATTTTGTTTTTAGAATCAAAATAGAACTAAAATATATATTTAAAACGTAGTATAAAAGGGTTCTCAAAAGGTGAAGGACCTGCACCGAGAAACGTTTTTTGGGAGGGGAGTTGGAAAACTAAGTGTTCAGTAGCGTAGGAGATTGCGGATGTAAGTACGGTAGTCCGATGGGTAGTATAGATGTTTTGTTTGAGCGGATATTGGGAAGACAGTGACCAGTCGTATGGGTTGTGGGCAGACCGTAATATGAAAAGAGAAAAAGGGGTAGTGGAAGAAGGGATGTGACAGGGAAAGTGGGGTCGAATTTTAATTGATTACATATAGGGACCGATTTCATTGTCTGGAGAAGGGAGACAGCTGGAATTTTTTTTAAAGTGTGGTCTGTAATGTTGATGTGTCGTTACATCCCAGTCCTCGCAGCGTAAAAGGAAATGAAGGGAAAATAATAGCACTATTATAGTTGCTGCATGTATTAGGTCGTTCAGAGGTGGTCATTGTTAGTGTCAAGCGGCTGGAATTTGTTGAAATGCTGAAGGATCCATGTGAGCAAAGTAAATGGATGCGAATAGGGAGGTGGAGTGCATAGTGTTGCAGGATTTTGGAGGAAGTGACAGAATTTTGGTGGAGCAGATATCCATTCCTGGAAGAGGGTAGGTCGCTTCAACGTTTCATAGCGGTCGAGGGGTGCAATCCTGAAGTTCAGCCACGTTTAGTAGTGAGATGAGGGTGCTGCGGTTTGTGATGTATACGAAGTGAATTCGAGAAGTGCCGTTCGATCACAAATGCAACATCTGAAAGATTTTGTAGGCTTTTTTCTGGAATTCTACTTCACTTTCCCAAGTACTTGTCGTTCACTTGACACAACTTTCGTAACGTTTCACTCTGTTCAACGCCTTGTCTATCACCACCTCAAATTTGAGCCGTATGTGAAAGCTAGTCTAGAGCTCTACGAATTGTTGCGTGCAGCCGTGGATTCAAGCCCAAAAACAGGTAGTAAGAGTTCGGTGTGATGGCGGGTCTGTTAGATGGGTGTCACAAAAGTTCCTTAAGGAAACTACGAATTTTCTCCCTGGTACGGGGAATGGAGCGTGAACATGCGTTGCATGGACTATTTCGGGCAGAGTTTTCTGCTCCGCAGAATGGCGAGTCTCAGAAGGAACCATTTGAGTGTCCAGTGACAAGTTCAACCTTTAGTAAGGCTTATTTGAGAGTTGTGTTAACAACTGACAAGAAATGTTAGCTGCTATGGCTCACCACGTGCATCAAGAGGGCGAAAGAAAAAGATTGTCAGACAGGTGCAGAGATGAATCTTGTATGGGACGTATGTATTAGATTTCACAAAATTGGCATCGTCTACAGTCAAGAAATGTTCAAAAAACCAATAACGTACACCCTGAACATTGAATGAAGAAATAGCGCGCCAATGTGATCACGAGGATTCGCACCATCAAGATCTAAGGCGAACTACTTGGGAGTTAAAAACCTTACAGGGCATTCAGCTGGGCATCCACTCTTTAAGTGAAGGCTGAATTTGTCCAGTTGAACTGCAATGTGTCTTTTCTGCAGTGACAGTTTGTTCTAAAGCAATACGATATTTATGCGCAGGTCAGGAAAAAATTGGAAGCAGGTTATTTTAACCAGCTATTGGCCAAAAGCAGTGCTCATACCATAGTGCTGTTCTGTTACGCCCATTTTCCCACTGTTGCTTGCTGTGGCGTAAATGTTCCCCACTGCCTTTGCAAGATCACTTCTCTCAGCGCAGTAACTAGCCTTCCAGCCAATTTACCATCCAGATTAACAGTCGGCGTAACTGTACACGAATGCGTTAATCCATTAGTGTTAATTTTGATAAACTTCTCTTGGCACCTCTAATTTCCAGGGTTCCCTTGATATGAATTTCCTCTTCAAATCCCATTTGGTCGGAGTTGGAAACAAATTATGTAGTGAACGATGGGACATGTTTCTCATCCACAAATTTTCAGGTAGATTCTGCAGTTTTCATGCATTGTCTAGTTGACGCATAGTTTGAAATTTCATTTGTCTGCCAATTCTGTAGCAGTGTATCTCACTTTTCTCATCTGCGAAATATCTTGGGTTTCTTTCTGACGAAATGTCATTTAGAGAACTATTGTTGTGGATTACTTGTTAAGTAGTGCAACTACGCTCCGTAGTCTCATGCTGTGTTCATCATTGGTTACCTCCAGTCCCGCCCCTCTGTTGTAATTAGCAGCCAATATTGTGCTGGCATAGTAGACAATATGTGAGGCATCCCGTGACGTAAACATCACTGGCCTTTAGCGACCTGCACTAAAGGGGTTCCTTGTCAGTAAGGTCTCTCGGAACAAGTCAGCCTTAGTTTTGACTCATGTTCCTTATCACAAGAATTCCCTTGTCATTCCAAAAAAGAGCCATTTTGAAACAAGTGTAAGAGTATTGCTTGAATTTTTTGGGTGTTTGGCGAAGCTAAATGGGGTCACAGCATTGAATGTTTTGATTCTTGGTTTCTGTTTGCTGTATGATATGATGTTCTCGTCCACAAGACTGTAGAAAAATAAAGATTAACGATTCCGATCCGAAACACTTGTCCCCTTGGCACTTTCTTGCGAAATCAATTTCTTCCGTGAAGTTCGTGTAAATGGTGATGCGTCCAGCAAGAGGAAATTCATCATAATGGCAATTGGGAGATGTCGATCAGATCACAAACGTGGCCCATATTACAACCAGTCTGGATACTGAGCATGCGACTTCGATCTTAATCATGGATATAAAAAGGGCCCCTTTTTAGCACTCTACTAACCTTTCATGCAGTCATTACTGTAATATCAATAAGTAGGCATATTTGATGATGAAACCGAATGGATCTAGATCCTTTTGGACAAAAAATCGTATAGGGCCCGCAATTTGCAATTGACAGGGACAACGATTCGGGAAGTTATTGTGGTATGCTTTCCTACTACTACATCCGAACTAAGAATTCTGTTTGTAAACAGAAGGCACTGCATTTGTGCAGCTTCGCCGTGAGTTGCAAAAACGTAAGTGTAAGGAAACTACCCTTGATTTTTCGAATACGTCCCCCATAAATAACCTGGCGCTTATTTCTGACGCTATTCGCGTACGACACAAATGTAGACAGCGTTGGGTGACAAAGGTCTGCTGCAAAGATTGGCGGCTGACTGTATACATAAATCTAGCCTTTTTGTTCTTCTTTGGCTACTGCCTTTATCCGGCATTGTGCGCAGGGTCGGCGGGGTAAGGACGGATTTGGCACGGTGAATTTTAAGGGGTAGCCAAATGCCCTTCCTGCCGCCACCCCATATCCCCCGGGACGAAATTAGTGTACCCCAGCTGTCTGCATCTAGTGTAAATCGTGAAATAGTGCGAACGTGTGTCAAATGTCTGCGAGTCGTGTAACTGAGGCGGAACGTGGGGACCAGCCCGGTATTCACCTAGGATGTGGAAAACCGCCTAAAAACCACATCCAGGCTGGCCGGCACACCGGTCGCCGTCGTTAATCCGCCGGGCGGATTCGATCCGGAGCCGTCGCGCCTACCAGAGACCAGGAAGCAGCGCGTTAGCGCTCTTGGCTACCCTGGCGGGTATAAATAAATCTAGCCTAACTGAAGTAAATAAACGTAAAGACCCGGTGTCGCTGGACTACACTATGGGCGGTTTATCACTCCATGAGTTACAACCTTAGTCTCTAAAGGATCATGTCAGAGTAATTTAACCTGGAACGTTTGCATGGATCTAGCTGTGGAGATGGTAAGATTCTGAAGACACATAAATGGGAAGAATCCAGTGGGAGTTAAAAAGCCCTTTAATAAATTCAGTTTTTTCCTCAATCCTGGACGCTTGGCGATTTGGATCAACGGCAGTGAAAAGATTCGATTGAATGGACGATTTGTCAAAGGTTTGGCAGCGTGGGGATCTTACCCATCCCAAAAGGAGTCAAATATACTTTCTCCAACTTAGAATACGGATAGTGGCAACAACGCCAAAATTGTACTAGAGTTCTCCCCCTGTGCCATATGAGTGCAATATGAAGAAACAAAAATTAGGACAACAGAAGCTACTGAGAGCATATGTCAGGTTAGTACCGTAAACTATGGGAGTTATGTGCGACTCAGATGTGCGTAGGCAGAAAGAGAATACTGACAATTAGTGTGTATTGAATATACTGAGTTGACGCTGGTGTGCTACGTAGCCTGAGGTCAAAGTTAGGCCGGAAGGTGTGTGTGGTTGATTTTGCGAAGTGGTGTCGAACCCGTGTGGAAACTGGACGCTCAGATCTGCATATTGCCGGAGACGTATTGTGGATCCTTTGTGGCGAAGTAAAGTTTCAAGAGTTGGTTATTAAATAGTAACTAGCAAGTTTTTTTCTTACAGGAATTCTGCAGCATGTTCCTGTACAGAAGAATGTGGTCTTTTTTGTAGGATTTTGTGAATTTGCGGTATAGCGTATGATTGGTTGGTGCAAATTCTGCATTAGTGCTCATCTGCGTACAAACTGGCAAATACAGACAATGAACTGCACAACTCCCCCCTTCCCCCTTCCCCCCTTCCCTTGCAGGCTACAGAAGTTTTACCCTGTAGAATTCAAACTGGCCACCATGAGGACTACAGATCATGCAACAACGAAGAACTCACTTCAACATTTTTAAGTCTACATATTAAGACTGACCACGTTTCCTGAAGTCCTTTGGGTTATGTGGAATCACTCGTGGATGGAGTGAAGGAAACACTGCACGGTGGTGTATTTCCTACGTCTATTGTGAGTGTGATTCTTCAGGCCATCAATCAATGTGAACATGCGTACTGAGAAATCAGTTCCTCTGGCCTTTAGATGGTACTTGAAGTAAAAGAAATTTTAAAAAGTAAGCATGTGTTTCTGCGGGGAACATAAATTCGAGGAAGTAATCTGCTTTTTCTGTTCTGTAAGACTAGGGTCGAGTGCTAAGATTTATCTGTTCACTTTGCAGACTTCTGTGTTCTGACACACAGTTTAGTCATATGGAAACTAATTATTGTGGTAAAATACATGGTTTGGAGATATATACATAATTACAAAACTATATAACGAACTGTCAAAGCACAAAGTTGAAATAAAGATTAACAATATTTAAAGATCATTTATAACAATACAATTCAGCTGTTCATGGAGATAACGTAGACTTGATGGGAAAAATGAGATCTATTGCATTTAGACACAGTATCAGAATTCGCGAATAGGTTTTAACGTTCAGTAACATGCCGCTTATCAATATATCGTCTGTTCTTGTGGCTCGTCCTGACTGTGCTTCGTTGATATTCTGACACCCTCTGTATCATGTCCTTTCTTCAGACAGCTAAGAGTAGGAACTCGGTGTGAGAGGCTTAAACACACAAACTAAAAGTCCTGCGGAAACTAGTAGGTCGTAGAAGTGTTTTAGCTTATCAATAAATTTTTTGGGAGAGTCATAACGATGTTAGGAAAGTTTTCTCAATTTTATCCACTTACGCAGCAGTTTAAACTTGCCATTTGGCTTCATGGTTTGATTGTTTTGTCCTCCTAAAACTCTTCATAAATTTACTGTTTTGTCTTCGGTTCTTTTGACCATTTCTTCCTAGATCTCGTTCAAAGCTTCCCTACGAATCCGTGCTTTGGCGCTGGTTTTCTAAGGGTTACACTTTCATTTATGGTTTCTTCTGCGATGTGAATGCCTTGTAAATTACCCGTAGTACCCTTTAACAAGATTACGACCATCATTGAATTTACAATATTGGGCAGTCATATAATAAGTCTGCTGTTGTGAATTCTACAAATGTGGCCCACTGTTAGTGGGCGTATGTTAGTAGGTAGATAAGGGTATACTAATTTCAGCCCAAGTAGGTCTGTTTTCTCTACAGGTTGAAGTACAAAACGTATCTTCAAAATTTGATGTAACGTTAGTTTTTTTCGTAGCAGCTGTCAAGAATTCTTTTGGGAAGTATTCCATCGTATTCTAGACAAAAAGTGAATGTCTACAATTATTTAGGAATTTTTACTAACATTTGAAATTATCGCCAAGTGACAATGCTGTGGGACGAGATGATCTTGAGGTACCTATTTTCGTGACGACCGCTATAGCAATTATCGCCGGTAACACTATCCATTGACGAAAATGATTCGGGCTCAAAAATAGCTTATTTGAGTTGAAAAATCACTATCCCCATAAAAATAACCATTTAGGTCTTGCTTTGGAGATCAATGACTTTCATATTGTGTTGTCAATAAAGCAGAATATACTATGTTAGGGTTCTTTTGCCGTGTAAAAATGGAGGACTCAAAACTCTACGAAAAACGTAGTTATTAGTTGCATTTATAAATATCAATTACTTCACTCAAACGCAGTCTCTCCACTTGCGAGCACTGTCAGCATTATTTTGCTATGAAGGTAAGAGAAGTCATGGGCTGCGCGTATACATTGCAACTCTTGTCCAGTTATACCTCGAGAATGGCTGAAAAATTAAACCAAACAAAAAAAGAAAACTAGTGATTTTGCTGTAACTGCAGTCTGGCGGCAGCCCACAAACCACACGCATAAGTATCATTTCTGTTTGTCTCCACGCACAAAGTCAGGTTCGTCAATGAAGAAGAGGGAGGGGTCAACACCATCAATATGCTACTCTACCTAGAAAATGTTCAGACCGTTTACCAGATGCTATTTTGCACCAAAAGGTAGCTTAAGGTAGATGAACGGAATGTAGATGAACACCCCGATAAGCCTACGTCGTCTCAGGAATCTGATTTTAATGAGCAAAGTGATAAACCTCATTGACTGAGTGATACGGCATTGGGTGGTCTCATTCAGACCTCGAATCGTCGAAGGAGAAGGCAGAACTTCTAGTGTCGAGAAAACAGCAGTGGAATGTTTTCCATCGTTACACTTGGTCTCACAGTATGAATACTGCCTTACGGATAAAATTCCGTTTCTTTAGGAGGAGAAACAATCTCTTACTGAGACATTAATGGTTCGAGGAAATATTGATTAGAACGACCCAAGTGATAGAAGTCTATAAATACATTTCTTAAAGCTTAGTTTGAAAGCTGCATTACTACGCGACGGCGCGACGGTAGCCTGCATGTAGTGATTCTCCGGAACTCAAGTGTGTCCGACCGAAGGACAACGATCTGTCGCCACATAATTCTCTTTACACCCGACCAACCGTCGGGTAATCTTCCATCAATTTAGAACTGTTGTTTCTATCCCTGGTACTCCATCCTCTGCAAGCCCCACCATCATCCAAATATCTACTGCAACCTAAAGCCTTTTGAATCTGCTTACTGTATTCATCACTTAGTCTGCCTCTAAGTTCTATACTCCGCACAGTACCTCCAATACTAAATTCGTGATCCCTTGATCTCAGAATGTGACCTGTTAACCGAACCCTTCTTCTACTCAGGGTGTGCCAGAAATTTCTCTCATTAGCTCTATTCAGTACTTAATTAGTTACGTGATATACCCATCTAACCTTCAGCATTCTTCCAGAGCACCACATTTCAAAAGCTTAGTTTCTTATCCTGTCTCAACGGTTCCCCGTCCGTGTTTCACTTCTATACAGGGTGGTCCATTGATAGTGACGGGGCCAAATATCTCACGAAATAAGCATCAAACGAAAAAACAACGAATGAAACTCGTCTAACTTGAAGGGGAAACCAGATGGCGCTGTGGTTGGCCCGCTAGATGGCGCTGCCATAGGTGAAACGGATATAAACCGCATTTTTTTAAATAGGAACCCCTCATATTTATTACATATTCGTGTAGTACGTAAAGAAATACGAATGTTTTAGTAGGACCACTTTTTCGCTTTGTGATAGATGGCGCTGTAATAGTCACAAACGTATAAGTACGTGGTATCACGTAACATTCCGCCAGTGCGGACGGAATTTGCTTCGTGATACATTACCCGTGTTAAAATGGACAGTTTACCAATTGCGGAAAAGATCGATATCGTGTTGATGTACGGCTGTTGTGATCAAAATGCCCAACGGGCGTGTGCTATGTATGCTGCTTGGTATCCTGGAAGACATCATCCAAGTGGCCGGACCGTTCGCTGGATAGTTATTTAAGGAAACAGGAAGTGTTCAGCCACATGTGAAACGTCAACCACGACCTGCAACAAATCATGATGCCCAAGTAGGTGTTTTAGCTGCTGTCGCGGTTAATCCGCACATCAGTAGCAGACAAATTGCGCGAGAATCGGGAATTTCAAAAACGTCGGTGTTGAGAATGCTAAATCATAGATTGCACCCGTACCATATTTCTATGCACCAGGAATTGCATGGCGAGGACTTTGAACGTCGTGTACAGTTCTATCACTGGGCACAAGAGAAATTATGGGACGATGACAGATTTTTTGCACGCGTTCTATTTAGCGACGAAGCGTCATTCACTAACAGCGGTAACGTAAACTGGCATAATATGCACTACTGGGCAACGGAAAATCCACGATGGCTGCGACAACTGGAACATCAGCGACCCTGCCAGGTTAATGTATGGTGCGGCATTAGGGGAGGAAGGATAATTGAGCCCCATTTTATCGATGGCAATCTAAATGGTGCAATGTATGCTCATTTCCTACGTAATGTTCTACCGATGTTACTAAGATGTTACATTGCATGACAGAATGACGATGTACTTCCGACATGATGGATGTCCGGCACATAGCTCGCGTGCGGTTGAAGCGGTATTGAATAGCATATTTCATGACAGGTGGATTGGTCGTCGAAGCACCATACATACCACGGCCCGCACGTTAAGCGGATCTGACGTCCCCGGATTTCTTTCTGTTGATAAAGTTGAAAGATCCACCAACAACGCCTGACAACATGCGTCAGCGCTTTGTCAATGCGTGTGCGAACATTACGGAAGGCGAACTACTAGCTGTTGACAGGAATGTCGTTACACGTATTGCCAAATGCATTGAGGTTGACGGGCATCATTTTGAGCATTTATTGTATTTATTTACAGGTGATCACGCTGTAACAGCATGCGTTATCAGAAATGAGAAGTTCACAAAGGTACATGTATCACATTGGAACATTCGAAATAAAATGTTCAAACGTACCTACGTTCTGCATTTTAATTTTAAAAACCTACTTGTTACCAACTGTTCGTCTAAAATTATGAGCCATATGTTTATAACTATTACAGCGCCATCTATCAAAAAGCGAAAAAGTGGTCCAACTAAAACATTCAAATTTCTTTACGTGCTACACGAATATCTAATAAAAAATGGGGGTTCCTATTTAAAAAAACGCGGTTGACATTCTTTTGACCTATGGCAGCGCCATCTAGCGGGCCAACCATAGCGCCATCTGGTTTCCACCTTCAAGCTAGATAACTTTTGTACTTTGTAGTTTCTTCGTTTGACGCTTATTTCGTGGGATATTTGGCCAGGTCACGATCAATGGAACACCCTGTATATCCCTACACTCAGTAAAATACTTTCAGAAAGACTTCTTAGCACTAAAATCTATGATAGACGTTAACAAATAGCACTTCTTCGGAAGTGCTTTTATTGTAATTGCCAGTCTGTATGTTATATCCTCAATACTGAGACCAGTTATTTTGCTGCCCAAATAGCAAAACCCATGTACTACCTTAAGTATCTAGTTTCCTAAACTAATTCCCTCGGCATAATCTGATTTAATTCGACTACATTCCATTATGCTTGTTTTGCTGTTATTGATGTTCATCTTATATCCTCCTCTAAAAGCCCTTTCCATTCAGTTTACCTGAACTAACGAGAATACTAAGGACAGGTGAGGGGATATACTGTAATAGGTGTCTTTAGGAAGGTGTGATAATGGCTCGAGTCTGGATAGGGGTGAAAGTGCAAATATGTGCACAGAACGTTCGCTGAAATCTTTCATTAACAATCGTAAACAATTTCTGTTTATTGGAAGAGTTTTAGGAAAGAATCCTCCACCTGTAAAGGAGACCTTGTGGAGAACACTAGTGTGACCGGTTCCTGAATACTGCCGCAATGTTTCCGATCCCATAGGCCGGTTTAGAGGAAGACGCTGAATCAATTCGTGGTAGAACTGCTAGAGCTGTCACCAGTATGTTCGATCAACGTCAGAGTATTATGGAGATATTTTAGCGAGTCATATGGGAATATCTGTAGCTAAGGCGAAGTCCTTTTTGACAAAAGCTGAGAAAATTTAGAGAACCAGCATTTGAAGCCGACTGCAGATTGAGTCTACTGTTGCCAAAGTACATCTAGCTTAAGGACCAAAAAGATGAGAAAATAGGGCTCGTAAGGAGGCATATACACAATTTTCTCACTCAGAGATTGAAATAGGTAGCCTCCGCCACGCACCTTGGGGTGACGTGCAGTGCACTTATGTAGATTAAGAGTAGTCTGCAGCATCTGCGGGGAATGATTCTCGGACCAAAGTTTGCTGGCTTGAGCATGCCGATGCACGCGTTCTTAGAGGATGTCAAAGCACGGCTGTCTGCTACCCCAGCTCACTATGCAGGATGGCAGGGCGGCTGCCAGTGGCCAGGGACAGAGGATCGCCTAGCTGGACTGCGCCGTGTGTTGAACTCTGACTTCACAGATGGGGGAGCCGTGGCGCTGACTTTCTTGACCTCACTGTGCGTCTCGGACTTCGTGGAAGTGGTGGAGGGTCGGCTGCCAGGAGCCCAGGCTGTCTGTGGTTCATATCCTGGAGGTGATTCTGGTGGCTGTCAGAAGTACAGTGCTGGTTGGCACAGTCTGGACGTCATACTTTTTCGTAGCTGTTGGATGATTGGATGGAAGTGGTGGGTTTAAATACCACTGGCTGGTGCCGATTAACGCAGAAGCTTGGGTCATGTTGAAACATCTCGAATTTCAGGTGCAAGTGTCCTCATTTGGAAGAAGGTAGACAAGGTTGGTGCATCGACAGGTGTCGATCTACGGCTGCAGGCTATGTCGGCAGCCTGTGTGTAAGTGGAATGTGGCTGAGTTTTATCCTGCTGTAAAAATAAGAGATACTGCAAAGTACAAACGCCAAAAACGAAAAGTGTAGTATCCCACAAAATAAGGCTGGTAAGCTTTAATTTTTACCTTCTCGTATGTCTCAACCATAAGCAGACTTGTTACGATACTAGCCTTAAGACAATGCGTCCTCCACAAGATCTGGGTGTACTTCCAGACTCCGATACACAGGATACACTGAGTATACCGCCTACCACTAAATCAGGATGAGTGCAGTCATTTGACATATCAAAGCAAGTAGCAGAGAATGACAGTTGTCAGGTGTGTTGAGGGACGTAGGGACAGTGGTCAGCTGAAAAAATAAGTTTGTCAGGCGATAAAGCATTCGTTGAACAGGTAGCACAGGTACTATGAAAACTGAGATCTAGATGAAAAGTGTCATTAAAAGTTACACTCCTCATCCTTACAATGTCCACGCTAAGCAGTACATAGATTTCCCAAACTTTAAAAATGATGCAAGATAGGTCCAAATTAACTTTGCACAATGTTTGCCTAAACCACCTTGAAGGGCTGTTCAAGATCTGGGTAAAGAAAAGATGCCTTATCCAGTCGCTCAAAAGTTACTGGCTCGCTCCATGAAGGACATTGGCCACGGAGACATGCGACCTCCAATTCAGCTCTGAGGCTGTGAAATCGCCCAGTGTCAAGGTAGCATTGCCATCCCCCCATCTAGCTGTGTCGCAAGATGTCACACTCGCACCAAGAGGCGAAACCACCCACTACACAACCAGTAGACCGGGAAGGACAGGAGGATTACTCCTGTGAAGACTTCCTCCATCCCTCCAGTCAAACATCAGTCTTAACCTAACCAGAAGGGCTCGAACAAGTCCACCAAAGGCAAATGGTCTTCTCCTGTGCCACGTCGAAGATCCTCTTCGATGGTGCCTGCAGGTGATACCTTGGCCCGGCCAGCCTCCGTGTCGCCAGTGCGCACCAACGTTTTTCGGCGTTGTGCTCCATAGACCGACCACACATGCAAGCAAATGCTTCTGTAGTTCCCATGGAGCAGGATCCTCCTGCTCCCATGTCCTGTAGTAGCGACTCTACAGTCTGTCACTTGGCAGCCGTCGAGTTGACACCCCTCCATATCCTCATGACTGCCCTCCAATGGAACGTTCACGGCCTTCAGTCCCACAATGAGGATTTATGGCTGCATTTAGCACTGCAGCATCCCTTGTGCTTCCAGGAAACGTAATTGCGCCCTCGCGACCGCTTTAACTTAGCGATTTATTACGGATTCGTTTTGACCTTTCCCCTGAGGTCAGCATTCCGTCTCATGGGGGCGTCGTGCTGCTCATGCGGGAAGACATTCATAGTCAACCCGACTACCAACGTTCAAGCTGTTGCAGTTCGGCTTTTCCTTCCCCATCTGACTTTTTCCCAGTGTACCATATATGTCCATCTTAGGCTGTTATCGGGGCAGACTTCCTTCAGTTTATTGGGAGCTACCCCCCCCCCCCCCCCCCATTTTCGCTACTCAGTGACTTTAATGCCTTCTCCCAGGACCTGTCAAGAGAGGTGCCCTCTTGGCTGCCCTTTTTAACCAACTTAACCTCTTCTGCCTTAACACTGGAGCACCCACTTTCCACTCCAACTCCACGCATATCTATTCCTATTGGGACATCTCCTTGTGCACTGCCCAGCTTGCCCCTCATCTTGATTGGTCCGTTCTTTCTGACACACTCGACCGACAATTTCCTGTGCTATCCATTTGCTGACTCCTACCCCATCCACATGCACGCCTAAATGGCAGCTTCCTAAGGCTAACTGGCACCTTTACTGCTCCCTGGCGACCTTAGAAGAAAAAGATTTCCCCAGTTGTGATCACAAGGTCGAATCTCTCTCAAATGTTATACTTACTGCTGCAGAATATTCCATACCCGCAGTTCCTCTCTGCCACGTCGTGTCCCAGTCCCTTGGTAGACTGAGGCATGCTGCGACGCAATTCGCACGTTTAGACGTAGTCTCGGCGTTGTTAACCGCCTCCCTTCACTGGCAAACTGCATATATTATAAACAGATGCGTGCAAAGTGTTGTCGCGTTCTTCGGGATAGCAAGAGCTAGCCGAATTTCATCCACTAGTTCTTTTAACAGTGCCACACCTTCCTCTGTCATGTGAGCCAGCCTCCGACGGCTCCATTCCCCAGTTTCGCATCAGACAGCCACAGACGTCATCGTGGACCCTATTGCTATCTCTAACACCTTGGACCGCCATTTCGCGGAAGTTCCAAGCTCTCCTTTCGAGCTCTTCCCACTATCACCCTGCTTTCCTGCATTGGAAACTAGCGGAGGCGGCTCGGGCGATACCCTTATTTTCTCTGAATCATGAGTGCTACAATGTCGCCTTTACTATGAGGGAGCTAGATTATGCTCCGTTAATTCCGATCCTCCGCCCCAGGGCCAGACGCCATCCACATTCAGATGTCGCAGCACCTTTCTCTTGCAGGCGAGCACTTTCTGCTTAACATGTATAACTGCATCTGGGCAGAGGGTAAATTTTCTGGATGCTGGCATATCCATACCTAAACCTGGTAAGGACAAAAACCTTATTAGCTACCGCCCCATATCTTACCAGCTGCGTTTGCAAGGTGATGGAACATATGATCCATGCCCCGCTGGTGTGGTGGCTCGAGTCGCGCCATTCACTAACGAATGCACAGTGTGGATTTAGAGCGCGGAGTTCTGCAGTTCATCATCTCGTTACTTTGTCCACCCATGTCACGAATGGTTTTCTGTGGGAATCCGACTGTGGCCGTGTTTTTCGATTCGGAGAAGGCCTAAGACACCTGCTGGAGAACTGGATCCTCCATACTCTTAACTCTTCCTTGGGCGCCTGCCCTTTTTTCTTAGGACATTTTTACAAGACCGAGTTTTCAAGGTACATGTGGGTTCTGCTTTTACGACAACCTTTATCCAGGAAAATGGTGTACCTCAGGGTTCTGTCCGGAGTGTCGCCCTCTTTGCTATTGCCATTAACCCTAAAATGGCCTGTCTCCCACCAGGCATTTATAGCTCTTTTTGGTGACGATTTTGCCATCTATTGCAGTTCTGCATGGACCTGTCTCACTGAGCGGCCCCCTGTGGGTCCAGGGGTTTGAATAGGCCTGAGGTATTCCTGCCTGTTGTAAGAGGCGACTAAAAGGAGTCTCTCACAATTCGGCCTTAGCGATGGTCCACTGTAGGGTTTGACCTCCATATTTAAAAATTTTCCCGAAGAACGAGCCAATTGGGGAAGGGCACATTGCATGGTGCACTATGTCCTTCATGCACTGAAATGTATCGAATCCATCTTGACATGGATCTACACTTCTCCTCATTCTTCAACTGTTGGGCGAGGTCACCCTCCTGGGTCCGATTTTTCCATAAACTGTGCAGTATCTTTATCTACACTGACGATGATAATGGACTTGTTTGCTTGGTTGCACCTGATATCCAGACTGGTAGCTAGTCTGTTATGGTGGGGTCGCTATGTACCCTGTTGGTTGTAGCCCCCTGACCACACAGGGATCGCTGTGCTGATGCCTGTGATGTTAACCCCCACGTGTGCCACGGGGTAGATGCCCATCACTCTGGGGCATCAGGACTCCTGGCAATGGCTATCCTGCAAGGTGGCCTACGCTGTGGTTGGGTGGCGCCCATGGGGAGGGCCCCTGGTCGGAGTGGGTGGCATCAGGGTTGATAACTCGTGATGAAGTGTAGTACACCATCTCTTGCTGGTGGTCAAACACCAACAGTCTCAAAGCGTTCATGGGACCAATTCAGTGCACAGAAATACGACCCCAAATCTTTACCCTCCATGGAAGGAACGTCAGGCTAAGGATGGTAGCGGCTCTTACTTGCCCCAGTACCTTGTAAGTTAGAGAGCTGATGGGGAATCTTTCATGATGAAGCCTAAGTTTTTTGTTGAACATTTAAAGGACAAGTTTGTGGAGGTGGAGGGGTTGTCTAAAATGAGATCTGGATCAGTCTTGTTCAAAATAGCATCCTCTGCCCAGTCACGGGCGTTACTAGCTTGTAACAAGCTGGGGATTTTTCTGTAACCATCACGACACATCAGAGCTTAAATATGGTCCAGCGTATCATATTTCCAATTTTGAGCAGCGAGAAGTACATTTCGTCCAGCATGTCCACCAGAGTCTGAGGGATAATCAGATTGCCACCACTGCCTTCATCTTGGCCTTTAAGTGTGACATTTTACCAGAGAAGGTAAAGGTAACGGTCTACCACTGTGATGTAAAACACTATTTCCATCCCTCAATGTGGTGCATTAAATGTTGGAAGTCTGGTCATATTTCTTCCCGCTGTACTTCCAACATTACATCTCGAGATAGTGGACGCCCATCACATTCCAATACTCCACGTGCCCTGCCTCCAATCTGTGTAAGCTGTGGAGTCACCTTGCTCTCCTGACTAGCATTCTCCAGAAAGAAAAATCGTGGAGTACAAGAACCTAGATTGACTGACCTACACTGAGGATAAGAGGAAATTTTAACGCTTACATCCTGTACGCTTGACATCGTCTTACACCACCGCTACAACAGTTCTAACCCCATCAGCTGTGGCAACCAGTCTTCTGAGCCTTGAAGACTACACCTGCCCCTTTGATGGTGGGGGGCACTTCCCACCTTTTTGCTCCTGCACCATCTAGTTCAGGAGCATCACCCCCCAACCATCAGGGATGTCCATCCTAACTTCTTAGCCAGAGAAGCATAAAATTTCTTCCGCTGCTCTCGCTAGGAGGGGTCCCTTGGGTCACTCCCTTCCCAGGTTTGTGCTAGTGGGAAAGATAACACCCGTGAGTAGGTGAAGAGCCCAAAAGCAGCTGGTTGCAGGGCTTCATGCTCATCATCAGTCCCAGAGACTGAATGACTGAAGTCCTCCTTCACAGGGAAATCCAAGGAACAGACAGAGAAATCCAAGGAGGAGGTCCCCAAGAAAAAGAGAATTGCGGTGGCACCCACACCACTGCTACCTCAAAGCTTGTTGTTGTTGTTGTTGGTTTGTTGTTGTTGTTGTTGTTGTTGTTGTTGTTGTTGTATTCAGTACTGACACTGGTTTGATGGAGCTCTCCATGCTACTCCATCCTGTGCAAGCTCCTTCATCTCTCAGTACCTATTGCAGCCTACATCCTTCTGAATCTGCTTAGTGTATCCATCTCTTGATCTCCCTCTACGATTTTTACCATCCACGCTGCCCTCCAATGCTAAATTGGTGATCCCTTGATGCCTCAGCACATGTCCTACCAACCGATCCCTTCTTCTAGTCAAGTTGTGCCACAAACTTCTCTTCTCCCCAATCCTATTAAATACCTCCTCATTAGTTACGTGATCTACCCACCTAATATTCAACGTTCTTCTGTAGCACCACATTTCAAAAGCTTCTATTCTCTTCTTGTCCAAACTATTTATCGTCCATATTTCACTTCCATACATGGCTACACTCCATACAAATACTTTCAGAAGTGACTTCCTGACACTTAAATCTATATACGATGTTAACAAATTTCTCTTCTTCAGAAACGCTTTCCTTGCCATTGCCAGTTTACATTTTATATCCTCTCTACTTCGACCATCAGTTACTTCGCTCCCCAAATAGCAAAACTCCTTTACTACTGTAAGCGTCTCATTTCCTAATCTAATTCCCTCAGCATCACCCGACTTAATTCGACTACATTCCATTATCCTCGTTTTGTTTTCGTTGTTCATCTTATATCCTCCTTTCAAGACACTGTCCATTCCCTTCAACTGCTCTTCCAAGTCCTTTGCCGTCTGACAGAATTACAATGTCATTGGCGAACCTCAGTTTTTATTTCTTCTCGCTGGATTTTAATACCTACTCCAAACTTGTCTTTTGTTTCCTTTACTGCTTGCTCAAAGTCTACAAATGCTACAAACGTAGGTTGGCCTTTTCTTAATCTATTTTCTAAGATAAGTCGTAGGGTCAGTATTGCCTCACGTGTTCCAACATTTCTACGGAATCCAAACTGGTCTTCTCCAAGGTCGGCTTCTACAAGTTTTTCCATTCGTCTGTAAAGAATTCGCGTTAGTATTTTGCAGCTGTGACTTATTAAACAGATAGTTCGGTAATTTTCACATCTGTCAACACCTGCTTTCTTTGGGATTGGAATTATTATATTCTTCTTGAAGTATGAGGGTATTTCGGCTGTCTCATACATCTTGCTCACCAGATGGTGGAGTTTTGTCAGGACTGGCTCTCCCAAGGCTGCCAGTAGTTCTAATGGAATGTTGTCTACTCCCGGGGCCTTGTTTCGACTCAGGTCTTTCAGTGCTCTGTCAAACTCTTCACGCAGTATCGTATCTCCCATTTCATCTTCTTTGCTTAGAACTGGGTTTCCATCTGAGCTCTTGATATTCATACAAGTGGTTGTCTTCCCTCCAAAGGTCTCTTTAATTTTCCTGTAGGCAGTATCTATCTTACCCTAGTGAGATAAGCCTCTACATCCTTACATTTGTCCTCTAGCCATGCCTGCTTAGCCATTTTGCACTTCCTGTCGATCTCATTTTTGAGACGTTTGTATTCCTTTTTGCCTGCTTCATTTACTGCATTTTTATATTTTCTCCTTTCATCAATTAAATTGAATATTTCTTCTGTTACCCAAGGATTTCTACTAGCCCTCGTCTTTTTACCTACTTGTTCGTCTGCTGCCTTCACTACTTCATTCGTCAGAGCTACCCATTCTTCTATTGTATTTCTTTGCCACATTCCTGTCAATTGTTCCCTTATGCTCTCCCTGAAACTCTTGTACGACCTCTGGTTCTTTCAGTTTATCCAGATCCCATCTCCTTAAATTCCCACCTTTTTGCAGTTTCTTCAGTTTTAATCTACAGTTCATAACCAATAGATTGTGGTCAGAGTCCACATCTGCCCCTGGAAATGTCTTACAATTTAAAATCTGGTTCCTAAATGTGTCTTACCATTATATAATCTGATACCTTTTAGTATCTCCAGGATTCTTCCATGTATACAACCTTCTTTTATGATTCTTGAACCAAGTGTTAGCAATGATTAAGTTATGCTCTGTGCAAAATTCTACCAGGCGGCTTTCTCTTTCATTTCTTACCCCAAATCCATATTCACCTACTATGTTTCCTTCTCTCCCTTTTCCTGCGCTCGAATTCGTCACCCATGACTATTAAATTTTCGTCTCCCTTCACTACCTGAATAATTTCATTTATCTCACCATACATTTCTTCAATTTCTTAGTCATCTGCAGAGCTAGTTGGCATATAAACTTGTACTACTGTAGTAGGCATGGGCTTTGTGTCTATCTTGGCCACAATAATACGTTCACTATGCTGTTTGTAGTAGCTTACCCGCACTCCTATTTTTTATTCATTTTTAAACCTACTCCTGCGTTACCCCTATTTGATTTTGTATTCGCCTTACCAAGTCTTGTTCCTCCTGCCACCGAACTTCACTAATTCCCACTATATATAACTTTATCCATTTCCCTTTTTAAATTTTCTAACCTACCTGCCCGATTAAGGGATCTGACATTCCACGCTCCGATCCGTAGAACGCCAGATTTTTCTTTCTCCTGATAACGACGTGCTCCTGGGTAGTCCCCGCCCGGAGATCCGAATGGGGGATTATTTTACCTCCGGAATATTTTACCCAAGAGGGCGCCATCATTTAACCATACAGTAAAGCTGCATGCCCTCGGGAAAAATTATGGCTGTAGTTTCCCCTTGCTTTCAGCCGTTTGCAGTACCAGCACAGCAAGGCCGTTTTGGTTAGTGCTACAAGGCCAGCTCAGTCAATCATCCAGACTGTTGCCCCTGCAGCTACTGAGAAGGCTGCTGCCCCTCCAAGCTCTGCGTATGCAAATGAGGTGGAGATTCTGGTGTCCACTGAGGACCTAGGTATCGCTGGACCCAGACAAAATGTAGACTGCTCAGGCAAAAATTTGGTGACAGCAGGTGACCCTGAGGAGTAAACTACGTCATAGACTGTTCCATGCCTTCCCAGTCTCACGATTTCATCCTCCAGTAGAATTACGGCGGTTTTATCCACCGCCTGGCTGAGTTGTGGCAGCTGTTCAGCTTTACACCTACTTTCTGCATAGCCTTCAGAGAAACCTGGTGCCTGGCAACGTGGACCCCTGCCTTCGATGGCTATAAGGGATACTAAAGGAACCGTTGAGACTGTAATTGTCACATGGAGTTTACATTTATGTCTGTTTTGAACCTGTGCCCCTTCAAACCACTCTTCAAGCTGTGCCTATCAGAATGACACAGGGACACAGGGAATAACTGACTGCAATGTATATCTTCCTCCAGATGGTGTAGTACCCCTGAATGTATTAACTGCACTGATTAATTCCCTAAACCTTTCCTACTTTTGGGAGATTTTAATGCCCATAACCCCTTGTGAGGTGGCAGCATGCTTACTGGCCGAGGCAGAGATGTCGACCTCTGCATCTTAAATACTGGGGCCATCACACATTGCAGTGTGGCTCAAGGTAGTTACTCGGCCGTTGATTTATCAGTTTGCAGCCCAGGACTTCTCCCATCTATCCACTGAAGAGCACATGACGATCTGTGTGGTAGTTACCACTTCCCCATCTTCGTTTCACGGCCCCGGCGTCAGGCACACGGACGCCTGCCGAGATAGGTTTTAAACAAGGCGCACTGGGAATTTTTCACCTCTGCAGTCATTGCTGAATCTCCTCCACATGGTAACATCGATGAGGTGGTTGAGTAGGTAACAACAATCATTTGTGGAAGAAAACGCGGTCTCTCGCCCTTTAGGTTTCCCCAGTGAAAGCCAGTCCCTTGGTGGTCGCCGGAGGTCGCTGAAGAAATTAAGGAGCGTCGACGAGCTCTACAGCTTCATAAGCGGTATCCTTTCCTGGAGCACCTCATAGCATTTAAACCGCTCCATGCCTGCATTCACAAACTTATCAATCGGCGGAAGCAGGAGTGTTGAGAAAGTAATGTCTCGACCATTGGGTGCCATACGTCACCTTCCCAAGCCTGGGCAAAGATGAAACATGTTTTCGGGTATCAGACCCCAACGGGTGTTCCCGATGTTAACATAAATGGCGTGTTATCTACAGACGCAAACGTAATTACCGAGCACTTTGAGCACTATGCTCGAGCCTCAGCATCGCAAAATTACCCCACAGCCTTTCGCACTCACAAACGGCGGCTGGAAGGGAAAGTCCTCTAGTTCACTACACACAACAGTGAATCCTATAACGCCCCATTTACAAGATGGGAGCTCCTCGGTGCCCTTGCACATTGCCCCGACACATCCCCTGGGCCAGATCGGATCCACAGTCATGATAAAAAATCTCTCATCTGACTACAAGCGACATCTGTCTTCAGCCGGATCTGATGCGATGGCGTCTTTCCATCCCAGTGGCGGGAGAGCAGCATCATTCCGGTGCTCAAACCCGGTAAAAACCCGCTTGATGTGGATAGCCATCAGCCTCACCAACGTTATTTGTAAGCTGCCGAAACGTATAGTGTGTTGGCGGTTGGGTTGGGTCCTGGAGTCACTTCGCCAGTGGCTCTGCCATCAGAACAGCCTTCTCTAGACGCTAACTCCTGGTTGCCGCCTTTTTTTGATTTACGAAAAGCATATGACACCACCTGCCGATATAATATCCTTGCCATATTATACGAGCGGGTTCTCAGAGACCCACTCCTGATTTTTAACCGAAATTTCCTCTCGCTTCGTACTTCGTGTCCAAGTTAGTGACTCCCATAGTTCCCACACTCCCACCCCCCCCCCCCTCCTTCCAGGAGACTGGGGCTCTGGAGGGCTACTTTCAATGGCCATTAATGGTCTAGCAGCAGCTGTTGCGCCGTCTGTCTCAACTCTGTAAACAGACTTCCGCATTTAGTACTGCTCCATCAGTACTGGACAAATCGATTCCTAGGACTGGTTTTCGACACCCGATTGACGTGGGCACCTCACCTTCGCCAGCTTAAGCGGAAGTCCTGGCAGCACCTCAATGCCCTCTGCCACCTGAGCAGCAACAAATGGGATGCAGATAGCTCTACGCTGCTGCAGCTCTACAGAGCCCTTGTTCAAACGCAGCTTGACTATGGGAGTCTGGTTTACGGTTCGGCAGCGCCCTATGCGCTGCGTTTACTGCACGCAGTGGATCACTGTGGCATTCGCCTAGCGACAGGAGTTATTAGGACGCGTATGGTGACGAGCGTCCTTGCGGTGGTAAGAGTCCCTCAATTGCAAGTTTGGCGTTCACAGCTGCTCGCCAGTTACGCTGCACACGTTCGTAATTCCCCTGCGCATCCGATCACGGTCTCCTTTTCCCACCCACGGCAGTTCATCTCCCGCAACCGGCGGCCCAGGTCAGGGCTTCCAATTGTAGTTCGTGTCCGATCCCTTCTTTCCAAACTGGATCCTTGCCTTTACCACCTGTACTTGAGGTCCATTCACGTACACCACCATGGTGTACACCTAGGCCGCGGCTTTGCCTGGACCTTTCGCATGGCCCTAAGCACGCAGTTAACCCCGCAGCTATCCGCTGTCAGTTCCTCACGATTCTAGGCATGTACTGAGGCCACGAAGTGGTTTCCACAGACAGCTCGATGGCTGATACTCACGTCGGCTTCGCGTGTGTCCGTGGAGGACATATTGAACAGCATTCCTTGCCAGATGCTTGTAGTGTTTTCACTGCCGATCTGGTGGTTATATCTCGTGCCCTCTAGCACATCTTTTCATGACCTGGGCACTCGTTTCTTCTGTCTGTAGACTCCCTGAGCAGCCTACAAGCTCTCAACCAGTGCTACCCTCGTAATTTTCTAGTAGCGACCATCCATGATTCCATCTATGCACTGGAACGGTCCACTCATTCAGTGGTGTTTGTTGGGACCTCAGATCACGTCGGAATCTCAGGCAACGAACTTGCCGGCAGGCTGGCCAAACAGGCTACGCGGTAGCAGTTCATGGAGATCGGCTTCTCTCCAACTGACCTGTGTTCGGTACTACCCTGCTAGGTTTTGTGGCTTTGGGAGACGAAATGGCATAACTTCAGCAGGCACAACAAACTGGGTGCCATTGAGGAGACTACGAATGTGTGGCAGTCCTCCATGTGGTCCTGTGGCAGGGACTCTGTGGTTCTCTGCAGGCTCCACATTGGCCACACTTGGGTGTGACATGGCTACATCCCATGCCGTGATGATCCACCTCAGTGTCGGTGCGGCGCCCGGCTGACAGTGGTCCATATCTTGGTGAACTGTCCTCCTTTGGCTGCCCTGCAACAGTCTTCAGTTTCCGGACTCGTTGCCATTAATTTTAGCTCGCAATTTAGTTTTGCGTTTTATACGTGGCGGTGAGTTTCTTCATTCTATGTAAGTTTTAGTGCATGTCTTTTGCCCTTTGTGTTCTCCACTCTATTGCTTTTAGGATGGATGTTTTAATGTGTAGCAGAGTGGCTGGCTTTTCCCTTTTAGTCTCGTGGTCGGCCAGCCACGGTCATCTGATATCTTGTTCTTTACCCCTTCTACCTGTTTCTTGCTTCTCTGTAGTTTTCTTTTCCTGTTTTGTCCATGGTAGTGTTGGGTGCCCTATCTTTCTTCTGGTTCTTCCTTGATCCTGTTCATCTCGTTTCTTTCCTTCTTTCCCTTGAGTAATTATTTTACCAGGAACAAGGGACCGATGACCTCGGTGTTTTGACCCCCCCTTTTAAACCAACCAACCAATCCATCGAAGATAACACGCTGTGATCTCCCTATCAGAGATAGTCACAAAATTGGAATGATACCCCATAATATCTTACTTTTGACAGTAAGCATAGGTGTGGTACTGAATCAGATAGTTTTCCGAAATCTAGATATACTGCATCTGCCTTGGACCGTGGTTTCCATGATGTAATGTGAAACGTGAGTTGGATTGCACACACTTGATGTTAGTGGAATCCATACAGGTTGCCTTGGAGGTTTTTCTGTTAACACCTCGTTGTTTGAGAACAAAATTTGTTCAAAGTTTCTACAGCAAACCGATGACAAGGATACTGGACGGTAATTTTGTGGATTACTTCAAGCCTATTATTTTTATTCATTCTTCATTACTAGACGGGCGCCGGCCGTGGTGGCAGAGTGGTTCTACGCACTTCAGTCTGGAACCGCGCAGCCGCTACGGTCGCAGGTTCGAATCCTGCCTCGGGCATGGATGTGTGTGATGTCCTTAGATTAGTTAGGTTTAAGTAGTTCTTAGTTCTGGGGGACTGATGACCTCAGCTGTTAAGTCCTATACTGCTCAGAGCCTTTTGAACCAACTAGACAGGCATTCTGTTATTAAAAGCGTGAATGGCCTTTCAGACCATGAGACACAAATTTTAACAGTAAAAGGTTTTTGTACTCAAACCAATCTCATATTTAATTACAAACTACGTAGGAAAGTTAATCCAACGGCAATAGGGTTTTTAAAATTTTTCAAGGAACAAGTGGCAGCATGTTTATAGTGTCAATAACATAGATGATAAATACAATGTTTTCCATAACACATTTCACATGCTCTTCGAGAGTTGCTTTCCATTAGAACATTCTAAACGGGGTACTAGCAGTAATGGGAAGCCCAGGTGTCTGACTAGTGGGATAAGGATATCATGTAGAACAAGGTGGGAATTATATTAAAATGTTAGCAGTCACAATCAAGCTACAGTAGCCCATTACAAACAATATTGTAAGGTGCTTAGAAATGTTACTATGAAGGCAAAGAGTATGTGGTATGCAAATAGAATAGCTAATTCACAGGATTAAATTAAAACCATATGGTCAGTTGTGAAAGAAGTCTCTGGTCAGCAGCACAAGGTAGACGATATAAAGTCAGTTCACAGTAAAAATATTTTTGATACTGATAAATCAGATATATGTACAGTATTTAAGTCATTTTCTGAGCATTGCTGGTGAATTAAATAAAAATTTAGTTTCTACAGGAAATCATACAACTTTCTTGGCAAATGCCATTCTGAGATTGATGTCTGAAATAATCATTTGTGATACAGACAAGAGGGAGCTTGAGTCAATAATTAAATCACTGAAGACTAAGGACTCACATGGTTATGAGGGGGTGTCTAGCAAAATATTAAAGTACTGTGCTGCACATGTTAGCCCTGTATTTAGCCATATGTCATTTTTCCTTTAGGAATGGTCAGTTGCCTGAGCGATTAAAGTACTCAATACTAAATCTGCTTTACAAAAAGGGAGAAAGGGATAGTGTAGATAATTATAGACCTATTTCTATGCCATCAGTGTTTGCAAAAGTTATTGAAAAGGCTGTAAGGATAATTGGTTTTACATCACACGATTTGCTATCAAATGCACAGTTCGGCTTTAGAAGTCCGTTTAACGACTGAAAATGCTATTCTCTTTTCTCTGTGAGGTACTGGATGCTCTAAACAAAACGTTTCGAACGCTTGGCGTATTTTTTTATTTAACAAAGGCATTGGACTGTGTTGATCTCACAATATTGCTCCAGACGTTGTACCATTACAGATTACAGGGAGTAGCTCACAATTGGTTCACCTCTTACTTTAGCAACAGGCAGCAAAAGGTCATTATTAACTATGTTGAAAACGGCTGTGATGTGGGATCGGAGTGGGGTACTGTCAAGTGGGAGGTGCCCCAGGGATCAGTGTTGGGGTCGCTCCTGTTAATTATATAAATGATACGCCCTCTGGTATTATGGGTAACTCTAAAATATTTGTTTGCTGATGACACTAGCTTGGTAGTAAAGGATGTTATGTGCAACATTGGCTCGGTTTCAAATAGTGCAGTACATGACATCAGTTAATGGCTTGTAGAAAATAAACTAACGTTAAATAACGGTAAGACCCAGTGTTTACAGATTCTAACACACAGTTCAACAAAACCTGACGTTTTAATTTCACAGAACGGGCATATGATTAGTGAAACTGAACAGTTCAAATATCTAGGTGTTCAGATAGTAAGCTGTCGTGGAAAGCCCATGTTCAGGATCTTGTTCAAAGACTTAATATTGCCATTTTTTTCTATTCGAACGGTATCAAAAGTGAGTGATACCTCGACACGAAAATTAGTCTACTTTGCTTATTTTCATCTGCTTACGTCGTATGGTATTATATTTTGGGGTAACTCATTCTACTAGGATATTTTTGCCTCATAAACGCCAATAAGTGGTGAGAGTTCACGAACCTCTTGCTGACCTCTGTTCGAGTCAGGGTATTTTGACATTGGCCTCAATATATACTCGTATATTCCTTACTGTCATTTCTTGTTAACAATATTAGCTTATTCCCAAGAATAAGCAGCTTTCACTCGGTTGATACTCTGCAGAAATCAAACCTGCATTTGGATCGGACTTCCTTAACTGTTGTGCAAAAAGGTGTGCAGTATCCTGCTGCATCCATTTTCAATAAGTTGCCACTCGAATTCAAAAATCTTAGCAGTAACCCACGCGCTTTCAAATCGAAACTGAAAATTTCCTCATGGGTCACTCCATTCCATCGAGGATTTCCTTGAAAAATTAAGCTAATTCTTATTGCATTGCTGATAGCGTTTACTTAAACTTACGGACTGACTTCTTTCAGGTTCATGAACATTTATTTTTATGTTATTACTTTTATGTTGTAATTTCATGTACTGACACGTTCCATGACCTTCGAGATTTGCTCCTCAATTTGGTCCTACGGAACTTGGCGTATAAATAAAATTCTTGTCCTACCCCTCCAACCCCCCCCCACCCCCGCCCCCCTGCTTGAAGGGGATGTAGGGCTATTTCGAGAGTTTGTGCGTGGCAAACAAGGAGACACAAGATGTTACGGCCCTTTTACCTTCCACAGCTGCATCCCCTTTTCTGTGCCCTTCCTTTCCTGTCCTAGCTCCCCCCCCCCTCTGCACCCCCTCTGCACCCCCTCTGCACCCCCTCTGCACCCCCTCTGCACCCCCTCTGCACCCCCTCTGCACCCCCTCTGCACCCCCTCTGCACCCCCTCTGCACCCCCTCTGCACCCCCTCTGCACCCCCTCTGCACCCCCTCTGCACCCCCTCTGCACCCCCTCTGCACCCCCTCTGCACCCCCTCTGCACCCCCTCTGCACCCCCTCTGCACCCCCTCTGCACCCCCTCTGCACCCCCTCTGCACCCCCTCTGCACCCCCTCTGCACCCCCTCTGCACCCCCTCTGCACCCCCTCTGCACCCCCTCTGCACCCCCTCTGCACCCCCTCTGCACCCCCTCTGCACCCCCTCTGCACCCCCTCTGCACCCCCTCTGCACCCCCTCTGCACCCCCTCTGCACCCCCTCTGCACCCCCTCTGCACCCCCTCTGCACCCCCTCTGCACCCCCTCTGCACCCCCTCTGCACCCCCTCTGCACCCCCTCTGCACCCCCTCTGCACCCCCTCTGCACCCCCTCTGCACCCCCTCTGCACCCCCTCTGCACCCCCTCTGCACCCCCTCTGCACCCCCTCTGCACCCCCTCTGCACCCCCTCTGCACCCCCTCTGCACCCCCTCTGCACCCCCTCTGCACCCCCTCTGCACCCCCTCTGCACCCCCTCTGCACCCCCTCTGCACCCCCTCTGCACCCCCTCTGCACCCCCTCTGCACCCCCTCTGCACCCCCTCTGCACCCCCTCTGCACCCCCTCTGCACCCCCTCTGCACCCCCTCTGCACCCCCTCTGCACCCCCTCTGCACCCCCTCTGCACCCCCTCTGCACCCCCTCTGCACCCCCTCTGCACCCCCTCTGCACCCCCTCTGCACCCCCTCTGCACCCCCTCTGCACCCCCTCTGCACCCCCTCTGCACCCCCTCTGCACCCCCTCTGCACCCCCTCTGCACCCCCTCTGCACCCCCTCTGCACCCCCTCTGCACCCCCTCTGCACCCCCTCTGCACCCCCTCTGCACCCCCTCTGCACCCCCTCTGCACCCCCTCTGCACCCCCTCTGCACCCCCTCTGCACCCCCTCTGCACCCCTCTGCACCCCCTCTGCACCCCCTCTGCACCCCCTCTGCACCCCCTCTGCACCCCCTCTGCACCCCCTCTGCACCCCCTCTGCACCCCCTCTGCACCCCCTCTGCACCCCCTCTGCACCCCCTCTGCACCCCCTCTGCACCCCCTCTGCACCCCCTCTGCACCCCCTCTGCACCCCCTCTGCACCCCCTCTGCACCCCCTCTGCACCCCCTCTGCACCCCCTCTGCACCCCCTCTGCACCCCCTCTGCACCCCCTCTGCACCCCCTCTGCACCCCCTCTGCACCCCCTCTGCACCCCCTCTGCACCCCCTCTGCACCCCCTCTGCACCCCCTCTGCACCCCCTCTGCACCCCCTCTGCACCCCCTCTGCACCCCCTCTGCACCCCCTCTGCACCCCCTCTGCACCCCCTCTGCACCCCCTCTGCACCCCCTCTGCACCCCCTCTGCACCCCCTCTGCACCCCCTCTGCACCCCCTCTGCACCCCCTCTGCACCCCCTCTGCACCCCCTCTGCACCCCCTCTGCACCCCCTCTGCGGTGATGACCACTAACCCATCTTCCTTTCACTCCCCAGACGACTACCAGATGGTGTTTAAACAAAGCAGACAGGGAAGCTTTCACCTCTCACCGTTGAATCTCCCCCCACATGGTACCATCGATGTGGTGGTTCAACAGGTCACAAGAACGATCGTTTCAGCGGCGGAAAATACGATCCCTTGTTCTTTAGGGTGCCCCAGCGAAAGTCACCACCTTGGTGGTCGCCGGAAATCGCGGAGGCTATTAAAGAGCGTTGGCGAACTCTACAGTGACATAAGCGGCACCCTTCTATAGAGCACTTAACAGCTTTTAAACGGCTGTGTGCCCGCATTCTCCAACTTACAAGACGACGGAAACAGGAGTTTAGGGAGAGGTACATCTCGAACATTAGGTATCATACGTCACCTTCCCAAATCTGAATGAAGATCAGACGCGTTTGTGGGTATCATTGTCCATTACCCTTCTGGAGATGGATTTGTGGCTTCGTCAATTTTTGCTCAGTCATGAGCAGACTGATGGGGTCCCACCCACTTGTCCAATAAACTGTGTGATCAAGGGGACCTGCCAATGTGCCATTATTCCCTTAACCTCTCCCAGCAGGAACCTACCAGCCTTCGCTATCTTTGTATTGACCCATGTGCTGCCTCCTTGTCATTTTGGGGCCACCCTCAAGATCTTTATTTCGCTCGATTGCCCCTGTCTTTTGGTCTGTAACAATAAATGTGCCCTCCCACCTTTCTTTTCCTGGTTTTTAGCGAATGACTCTCGCATAGCTATGTCTGCCCTCGGTTTTCTTTTTGAAAATGGTTTGTCCAAAAAGAATTAAATACCTGCAATTTCATCCGGAATTAGAGATCTTTGGTTAGCGTTGGCACTGGTTTGAGAAGCCTTTCTTCTAACTCAACACTAGCTACGTTTTCCTCCCGCTTTTCCCCACGTTTTGCTTGGTCTAGTGTACCATTTTTCCCCTCTTTTCTTGTCTTATTCTGCTGGCGTTGTCGCAAACACAACGTTGCGTAGCGCCTTTGTGGTATGTCACCCTTCCCCAACTCCCCTCCCCGCCACCCGTTCTTCACTCGTCTCGCCACCCCGACATTCCTTTTGACTCTGTTGGGTGTTGACTGGATTGTGGTGTCTGTTGTTCCTCTTAGTTTATCTATCACGTGACCAGTGACGTCACTATTTAGTGACTCCTCCCCTCAACAACCAACCAACTACTGCACTTGTTTGTGACGTGTGCTTTCTTCCAACTACTTGTAACCTTTCTGATACCCTCGGCTATCTCATTAACTTTCACTCTGAATCAGACCGTGCTGCTGCAGAAATTTCATCGCTCGCCTCTGAAGGACAACAGATTGTTGGCAATAACTCACTGTCACAGTAGGTGGCTGTTTGAAAGGGGTGGGTGGCACTTGAACTGACCTACATGCGTCCTTGCTGGCCAGCTGCACTTCTAGAACCTGCAAAACTCTGCTGACCACTCCTATAGGACATTACTCTTACAGCGCATACATAGGAATAGAAGTCCACTACTGTCCAGCTACACTATTGATGATAAAATGCTGGAAATAGCATCTGCCATAAAATAACTAGGCGTAACTATCCAAAGCGACCTTAAGTGGAATTAACATATAAAACATATAGTGGGAAAAGCACACAAGACTCAAATTCATCGGAAGAATATTAAGGAAATTTAACTCATCCACGAAGGAAGTAGCTTATAAGGCGCTTGTTCGTCCGATTCTGGAGTATTTTCATCTATCAGGGATCCCTATCAGGTAGAGCTGGTAGAGAAGATAAAGATCCAACGAAGAGCGGCGCGTTCGTCACGGGATCGTTTAGCTGGCGAGAGAGCGTTACGGAGATGCTAAACAAACTCCACTGCCAGACATTAAGAGAGATGTTGTGCATTACGGAGAGATTTACTATTGAAATTTCAGTTTTTAAGTAATAACAACGTTTTTACCTCCCAAGCCCGATGCGTTGCTACCAACGTTACTCACACTCTCGTGTCCTATAAAAACACGGCCAAATGTGTTACTTGTGGGGATGCTCACGAGGGCTATTGCCCGCCTCCTTCTCCCCGCTGTATCAATCGTCATGGTGACAATGCCACCTCATCCCGTGGGTGTCCCATGTATCTTGACGAGGGGCCATTCGGGAGATCTGGGTGAGGGAAAGGCTGCTTTACCCTGTCACTCGCAAGTGTTTAATAGTCAAAAGCCCTGCATCTTACCATCCGGCACTTAGTGCCATTCTTGCTACGCCTTGATCCACAAAGGACATGGCCACACGCTCGTGATCTCCAGTTCAACACAGCAGTTGTAAAATAGCCCAGTATCTCTTCCAGCTGTGCAACAAGCCACCAAATCTTAGGCTCCAGTGGCGAAACCACCTGTTGGACAAGTGGCAGCCTGGAAAGGACAAAAGTCATATTCACATTTTGCCGGTGTGCACTGCATACCAGTTCCACCCTGTAATCTACAGGCTGACCCAGTGAGAATGCCAACGCCTCTGTAAACCTCGTTCAGCAGGATCTTCCAAACTCTGCGCCCTATAGCAATGAATCTTCGAAGGTTGGCACTTAGCAGCTGCTGAGGAGACTATCCTTCATTTATGCCCTCCTCCCAAATGCCTGTTAATGACTATTGTCTAGTGAAAATAAGCGGCATTAGATCACACAATGTAGAATTACGGCTGCGCTTGGAATGGCAGTGTCCACTTGTTTTCTGTGTCCATGAAACTAAATTGCGTCATTGCGAGGGCTTTAACCTCTCATTTCCTTCCAGTATGCTTGACCCCCTCCCCGCTCGAAGACGGCATACCATCTCATGGCGAGTTACACTGCTGATCCAGGATGATGATCATAGCTAGACCATCTTGCTGAAAACTCGACTGTAAGGTGTTGGTTTGCATTCTTTCCTCGTTTTACCTTTTATCTTTGCAACTTCTGCATCCCCGTCATCTGGTGTCACCAGGCAGGACTTCCTCCGACTTATTGGTAACCTCCATCAGCCCTTTTTGCTGCTCAGTGACTTTAATGCACAAGATCTCCTTTTGGGCTCTTCCAGAGTCTGTCCCACAGGTGCCTTCTTGGCTGCCCTCAATAAAATCAACCTCGTCTGTCTTAACACTGGAGCACTCACGTTCCTTTCACAATCCGCGACACCTAGTTCCATGTGAATCTCTCGTTCTGCACTGCCCAGCTCGCTTGTTGTCCGTTCTGATACGTAATAGAGCGTCCATATCCCGTGTGCTACCAATTTGCCGACTTATGTTCTAATGTATGTTTGCCGTCTAGAGTTATCAGCTGGTTTAGTGAACGACGCGTGCTGAGTTTTACTTTTTATCCATCGTAGCAATATCGCGAAGGATATTTAATCTTTGGTTTGGGACCTCCGCTATCTCTACAGGGTATGTTGTGGAACTTTTCTCAAAGAGAAAGTCCCTGTTCTTAGCTCTTTCCTTCCGTCGATTGGGCTTAATATATAGTGGCATTTAAATTCTTTTACTTCTTACCATAAAACAAAATATATTCGCTTCACTTGTGATTACCTCATGTTGTGAGTTATGTTCATGGGGACAAACTGCAAACATTGCTTTAAAAAGTAAGAGGACTTCCCGTACTGTCCACGACAAAAAATGTATTGTGGACTATTATTCCTTTTGGCTGGGTCCACTGATGGACTCATCCACAGGAACCAAAGAGAATGGGTCTCCACACAAGAACTGCGTCTTACCTTTGTCGTCGTTCCTTTGTATCATTGTACCTGCTCCTTCCCTTTCGAGGCCATGCTGGTACCGCCCACCCCGTTGACTGTTGACACTGTGCACCACGATCTGCGTATGCCGCCGAAAGTGCCACCTGGCCTAATGTGCTCTAACCACTCCTAAGTCAACTGACTGGCTCGCTTGATTAAAACTTAAATATCATCACACTATGCCCTCCAGTTGCTAACCTGCTCTCATAATTCTTATTGTAATTAAGTCCTGCATCATTCAACAGGTTTTCAGAGTAATTATGCTCCTGAATTATTATTCTTGATCGTTTGTTTTCAGTGAGAGCGTGCACAGTGTTAAGATAGCACAAGCTCAGTCCCATACAGGGCCCAGTTTTTTCCAGTTAGAGGTATCGGCGATGGATAACAGTTAATATAGGGGTAACTCAGCTATGAATTCATTGCAGAATCTGATAGGGATTTCATTGGGTCCTGGAGTTGCGTTAAAGTTTAATGTTTTTAGATGCTTTTCAATCCCACTGACACTTGTTTCAGTCCTTTCGCCGGTAAAAGAATTTAACTGAGGCTACTTTGCTGGGTTTTCGTTTCTAAAAGAATATTTTAACAGAGTTCAGTATTTCTGTTTTAGCTTTGGTACCCTCAATTTCAGTTCTAGTTGCATCTACATGTCTCAAGCAGCCGTTAAATACGACCAGAATATAACATGTATGCGAAAATTGCTGTACGTAGAAACATACTTAATATTGTGTTCACTCATTTGGTTTGAAGGTGACACCGCCACTAGGATTGCAGCTCTGTGGCGCGACACGATTATCGACCGGGGGCTGACGGTCGTGAGTGTAATGTTGTTCGGATTCCTGTGCCTCGTGTTGGGTTGGCTGGGCTCGGCGCACTACTTCATGCGCGAGGAGATCCTGCCGCCGTCGGCGCTCTACTGCAGCCTCGGCCTCTTCGTCTTCGGAAGCCTGGTGATCTTCGTGATGCTCACGGCAGCGGAGCTCGAGTTGCGCGGGGTGCGTGCCTGATGAGGGACCAACCAGCTGGCCGCCCTTTACTCACCGACCCGCGGCACTGTCTAGCCAGCTTAGTTACCCTTACTTTGACATAAAGTTAATTATTCCTTGTAAATTATGTATTTTAAAAACATGGTGCACGACATTTGCCTCCTTATAGAAGTTTTAGGAGAGTTGTATAATGCCTAGAAACGGGAGGACCCGCTACAGTATGAAAAACAGAGCAATAGTTCACAAACTTATTAGACAAATAAACAGAGATAGCTGAGAAAGAACTGTTAAAAGAACCTAGATAGCTTAAATGCTCCTCGAAAGTTTACATTCAAAGTATTCGGAAACTGTTGGGAAATAAATAACTGAGTTTGTAATACCAGGAAAGTAATCGTTACAGTTTAAGCAGCTATTATTAGTACAGGCAGACAAGTCCTGCTATACTAATTGTGTACATGTTACAGACCACAAAGGCCAGGAAGGATACAGGTATAGATGGAATGTATCCGGAATATACAAAATATCAGTATTAAATGGAAACAGATTTTTGCAGTTACTCAATAACTGGTGCATGGGGAAAATCTGAGGAACGAAATCTAGCAGGAATAAGTATGTGAAAGAAAGGAGAAAAATTAAAATGCTCATATGTGTATATACATTACAAATGCTGCTTATAAAATATATTAATCTATCATTAAAAGGAAATTTAAGATAAAAGCGTCAACATTTTTATTGGGATCGTGTTTTAACTGATCGACGAACCCCCGCTTCTGCTCTTACTAGACCATGAGAAGGCCTACAGTATGGTAAGAATTACATTGCGAGAAATATTGACCGATTACAATGTACCTCTAAATTGATTGAATGCTGTGAAATCACTGTATAACACTAACATTAGTGTAAACGAAGAGCTGACTGTTAACAAGCGACTAAAGAAAGGGTCTGGTTTCACTAATCACTTTTAAAATGCCAGGGTTGCCCGAAAGTAATGCACCGCATTTTTTCTCAGCCGGAAACAATGCTGCGAATGATAAATGTTACGTGTGTATTATTGGAAGTCTCCTGAGCGAGCGCGCCATGTTTCATTTCAGACAGATAACGTAGCTGCAGGACATTTTACAAATGCCGTCTGTAGGTGATGTACGTTACAAGCAACGTGCCGTCATTGAATTTCTCACGGCAAATAAAGAAACTGGGAAGTTTCCACAAATGCTTGTGCAAAGTCTACTGGGCATCTGCTGTAGACAGAAGCACAGGTACTCGCTAGGCACGGAGGGTGAGGTCATCAGAAGGCGGTTCGGTGTGGCTCCACGATTTGCAGCGGTCGGGGAGAGCATCCACGGCTGTCACACCTGACGGGTCTGACCCATGTAATTCCCTCAGACTTCAACTTGTTTCGGCCATTAAAGGATGTCATTCGTGGAAGACATTTTGAGGACGATGAGGAGCTGATTCACATAGTGAAGTACTGGCCCCGCCACCAGGACAAGGACTCGTACTGACGGGGCATAACCGCCCTCGTAAATACAAATATATCTGCAAAGTTTTAGAAGACTGGAATTCTAAGAAACGAAAGAATGTGGAGTTGGGAAGGAACAAATTTTCTAACCGAATTCTATTTTCAGATGACCAGGCTCTCCTAGAAAACACTGAAAAAGGTTTACAAGAAAATGTTAAACTGAAGTTATTGTGTGACTGTGCATGTAAAAGGAACAGAAGTAATGGCAGTGGAAGGTAAACACGTAAGAGGAGCTAAAACAGTGATAACAAAGTAAAGAACAGGTAAATACGTTAAAATCTTGGGCCAGATATTTTAATGCCCTATGCAAAACGAATTCAGATGTGGTTCAAAATATAAAGAAACATAACGCTATAAATGACACTCCGAGGTGCCTTTGTAGAATTATGTGAAAAGAGATAGCACTAAGACTGTACAACGTCGTGGCGAAGCCTGCTCCTACGTACAAACAAAGAGAAGGGGTGCTCATCTCGAGGACGGTCTTAACCTATAGGTAAAGTCCTTTCTCTGTATAACTGCGCTTGCTCCTATCCTTTCAAGGCCGTGCTGTTCCTGCTGGCCAAGCTGACTGGGTACGCCACCGTCTACGCATGCCCACAAGAGTGCCACCTGGCCTTCGCCTGCTCCAGCCACCTCAGAATCCATGGACAGGCTCACTTCATTAAAACTTAAGTATCTCTACACTTTCTGTGCACCAGTCGGCAGCCTGCTGGTGTCATTCTTTCTGTAATCAGCTCCTGCATTATTTAAAAAGTTTACTAATTGTTTCTAAATTATTATTCTTACTAGTTTAAATTAAGAAAAACAGAAAAAGAACAAAGGTTTGAGCAGCTGAGAGAGATATGTCACCTTTCAGATTAATGTTAAGAGCCAGTGTGAAATGAAAACACCAGACAGCAACTAGATTACAGAATAGATTAAGCTCTGTAACACTTCTGTACAATCTCCTTTATGTAAATATGATGCATTTCTATCAATACTGTAATATGTGTTGAAATATTCTTTGGATTACACATGCGCCTGTGGAAACGGTGCTTCTTATTTTAGTATAGCAATATAATCAAATTTAATATGTGAATGTATTTCTTAAAGCTGTTGTTTCATAATGTGTGTTAAAATACTCATATAAAACTGGTTCATGCACAAAAAATGTAGAACTGTACGGATTGTAAAACCTCGACGGAGATGCCTCCACAACGAACAGTGTGACAGTCGAACATGGTTTGGCATGAAGTGGTACAAGACTTCGTGGCACATAGTAGGTGGGCAACATCCAACCAGTTAGTCCTGAATGATGAATGAGGCAAAAATAGCAGCATGACTGGATTAATTATGCCACAGATCTGTATTTATATTGGTTATTAAACCATAGCATTTATTGGTTTACACTGAATCATGAAATTTCGGCATCAAGATGATAATTACGGGGTAATCACCACAGCTATTGCCTCTAGTATAAGTGAAGTTCAGTATTGTACTCATTACCATGGGCCAGTAATTTGGTGGACGTTTAAATAATTCTTCCATTCTTAACTGTATGTTAAGAACACACATTTATCCTATGTCATTTACCTGTTTAGGTACCTTTTCCAAGTGTCAAAATATTCGGTGTGCGGTAATTTGTTCAACAACTAAATTATTACTGTCCAAATAGTTAACATTTGTTGGAATAATAGTTTTCTGAAGTGTTTAGTCTTTCGTATGCAATGCTCCAAGTGGTCAATAAAGTGAGCCCCGCAGGGGACTCGCCACTCTTTCGCGGTTTAATGCTTGGCTACCTCAGGGCACCAACCTTTGCAGCATTTTTCTCTACTGTGCTGCATGTCTATCCTCTTGCTATTCTTTTGCCCCTCCCTTGGGGAACATGTCTGGGGATTTATTGGGAATGTTCTGCATTCTGTCACTGATACACGAAAAGTCTCACCTTTATATTTGGCTCTTTCCCTTTCTTTGTTTCCCTTCTCCTCTTGGTCCTCCGCTTTGGCGTTTGAGGATCCTCTTTTTTTTTTTTTTCTTCGTTCCTGTGCGCTCCCGAAGGCTGGCCCACGCATCTGACACGTACCAGGTAAATGGGTAACGAGTAATTCACAGGCCCGGGTCGACAGGTAGGGTTTGCACATACTCCTTGGTACAGGCCAGGCCCAGGGAGGGGTGATTGCCTAAGCTGCAACCTTCGCAAATTGCTGATTGCCCCCGTCTCTGATGTTCAGGAGATGTGACCTGAGGTGTCAACAATCACCTAAGGCAGGTGTGCCCCCCTTGTGAAAGGAGCCTCTAGCTGGAAGGAGCGCGCCATCGGAGACACTGGCAATCGTGAGGATTTCCTCGCAATGAATCACTCATCGTCCCAATGGAGGTCTACAAACCGTAAAAGTAATGAGGCTATTGATTCGAAGACCCACCCTGCTGCACCACTGTTTCTTTTGCCACAGTCAATCCATTTATTATTCAGAAAGGTGTTGATGCAATTGCTGGCCCTGTGAAATCCTGCTCTTGTTTACGGAATGGCACTTTGCTTTTGCAGACATCTTCTAATTCTCAAACACAACACTTGCTTGCTGCTTCGCTTCTCCACGGCTACACTGTTCATGTCAAAGCTCACAGAACTTTGAATTCTTCCCATGGTGTAACTTACACCAGGCTGCTTGACGGTCTGAGGCTGAAATAAAATCTTAACTATTTGATCAGGGTGTCATTGCCATTCATCATGTAATGAGAAAGGTAGATTCCTCCTTAGTGCCCACCCACACTCTTCCCCTCACTTTTGATAGGGTGGTGCTGCTGTCCACGTTCAAAGCAGGCTATAAAATTATCAGTCTGGCTGTGCATTCCGAACCCAATGGGCTGCTACCAATGTCATCGTTTTAACCACACTAAAACAACTTGTCGACACCCAGCCAAATGTGCAACGTGTGGCAGGGCCACACACGAGGGCGATTGTCCACCTCCTCTTCCCCCCCTCCCCCCCTCCCCCCCTCCCCCCCCCCAACTGTATCAACTGCAATGGCGACCATGCCGCCACCTCTCGGGGATGTCCCGTGTATCTAGATGAGTGGGCTGTCAGGTTTGGGTAAAGGAAAAAGTGCCTTAGCCCAGTAGCTCGCAAGTTACTGGCTAGTCGCAAACACTGTGTTCTCCCGTCTGGCACCTATAGTCCTGTTCTTGTTACCCCTCGCTCCCTAAAGGGCATTACCACGCAGACATGTGATCTTAAATTCGGCTCAGAGGTTGTGAAATCACCCAGTATCAAGGTAGCATCACTATCCCCCCGTCCCGCTGTGCAACACACAGTCAAACACTCGCCTCAAGGAGCGAAGCCTCAGACTACACAACCAGCCAGCAGAAAATGACAGTAGTGGTGCTGCCTTGAAAACTTCCTCATCCTTAAAGCCAAACACCCAAGTCTTCCTCTAACTGGAAAGGCTTGAAGAAGTCCACTAAAGGCAGGGCTTGTGTGCACCAGCGAGATAGAAGCCAGCCTGGCTAAGGTATCGCATGGCGACAATGTCGAACAGGTCAACCCTTATAAGCAGCATGACACCCCCATGAACGGAATGCCGACCTCAGGAAGGGAAGTCAAAACGAATCTTAAGTAATTTGAAAACTCAAAGCTGTTGTGAGGGCGCAATTTCGTTTCCTCTGTTTTGACTTCCCTTCCTGAGGTCGGCATTCCGTTCATGGGGGTGTCATGCTGCTTATAAGGGTTGACCTTCATAGCCAACCAATCTGATTGACTACCCATCTTCAAGCTGTTGCAGTTCGCCTTTTCCTTTCCTGCCTCACTTTCTCCCTCTACCATTTACGTACCTCAGTCCTTTGATGTCAGCAGGGCACACCTCCTTCAGCTTATTGGGCAGATATCTCCCCCGTTCTTGCTACTCGGTGATTTCAGTGTCCATTATCCCCTCTGTGGTTCTCCCAGGACCTGTCAGAGGTGCCCTCTTGGCTGACCTTCTTAACGAACTCATCCTCTTCTGCCTTAACACTGGTGCAGCCACATTCCTTTCTGACTCCTCATACACCTATTTCCATTTGGACCTACACTTTTGCACTGCCCAGCTTGCCGATTGCCTTGAGTAGTCTGTTTGTTCTGACACAAACCTGACCGACCATTTCCTTTGTTCTCTCTGTTTGCTGACTCTTACCCAATCCGCATGCACACCAAAATGGCAGCTTCCTAAGGCTAACTGGCAGCTTTACTACTCCTGGCGACCTTCGAAGAACAAGATTTCCCAGTTATGATGGCCAGGTGGACTATCTCACCAACGTTATCCTTACTGCTGCAGAACATTACATTCCATTCCTCGCACTTCCTCTTTACCACATTGTGTTCCAGTCCCTTGGTGGACTGAGGCATGCCGCAACGCAGTTCGCGCATAGAGACGTGCTCTTTACGAACGAATGTACAGTGTAGATATCGAGCACGGCGTTCTGCAGTTGAACATCTCGTTACTTTGTCCAGCCATGTCATGAATGGTTTTCTGTGAAAATCTGACTGTGGTAGTGTGTTTAGATTTGGAGAAGGCCTACGAAACCTGCTAGAGAACTGGTATCCTCCTATGTCTTTATATGTGTGGCTTCCTTGGGCGCCTGCCCTGTTTTCTTGGAGCATTTTTACATGACGGATTTTTCAAGGTGTGTTTGGATTCTGCCTTGTCACACCTTTATCGAAGAAAATGGTGTGCCTCAGGGATTCATTCCTGAGCCTCGTCCTCTTTGCTATCGCCAAAACCCTATAACGGATTGTTTCCTGCCAGGCATCTCCAGCTCGCTTTGTAGACGGTTTTGCCATCTACTGCAGTTCTCTATGGACCTGTCTCACTGCGTGGCATTTTCAGCGGTGTCTTGATCCTCTTTATTCCTGGAGCATCGACAATGGCTTTCGCTTTGACCCTGACAAAACCGTCTGGATGAATTTGTCGGTGCAGATAGTTTCTCCCACCATATCTGCATCTTGGGCCTGTTGCCCTTCCGCTCGTTAAAACTACGAAATTTCTGGGGCTCACGCTCGATAGGGAACTCTTAGTCCTCCCATGTCTTACCTGGCAGCCTGCTGTACGTGGTCCCTCTATTTCCGTGTCATCAATGGTACTTCCTGGGGTGTCGATCGAACAACACTAATCCCTTTGTACCGGTCCCCTGTCCGTTTGAAACTCAACTATGGGTGCTTTGTTTATGCATCTACACGCCCATCACTCTTATGCTATCTCGACACAATCTTCCATCATGGCATCTTTTCGGCCACAGGCACCTTTTTCATCAGACCAGTTGAGTCTGTATGCTGAAGCTGCTGAACTACAACTGTTATACCGCTGTGACTTTCTCCTCCGCAGGTATGCGTGCCGTTTGTCTGCCATGCGTGGCCACCCCTCCTAAGAATCCTTCTTTGATTTCTTTGATCGTCAGTAAGGGTCTAGTCCCTCTTCTGTTACCTCCTGGAGTCAGCTTTCGCCACTTTCTACAACAGCTTAACTTCACACTACCTACAACCTTCCCAGTGGTTGTGAACCCTTCACCATCTTGGCTTCGTGAATCAGCCCATGTTAACCTTTGCCTTCATTCGCTTACTAAGGACACTACTCCAGCCTCGGTCTATCGCCTCCAGTTTCACGACCTACATATGGAACTTCACGACAGTAGCTTTGTCTACACTAATGGCTCTCTTACTGACCATGGGGTCGGGTGTGCCTTCGTCATTGGCACCTGTGTCTTTCGATATCTGCTTCCAGCACACTCCTCAGTATTTACAGCCGAGCTCTTTGCCTTGTATCAGGCCATGGAGTACATCCGGCGACACAGCCTTTCCAATTGTCCTCTGCTCAGACTCACTCAGTGCCCTGCAAAGTCTGTGCACTGGACACTGCTCATCCCTTAGTGCAGCAAGTCCAGGAAAACTGGCATTTGCTCACTCTTCATGGAGGCAGAGTGATGTATCTGTGGGTTCCTGGCTGTCAGTCTGCCAGGAGACAAGGCTGCAGTCCTTGTACCTCAGCCCGTGAGTACCTATATTCACTTCGATGATCTCTGTGTTGCCATCTGTTAGGATGTGGTGTCCCTTTGGCATCATCAATGGTCCTCCCTTCACGGGACTAAACTTCGGCTCATTGTCTCCCAGCACCTTGGACGATCTCTCGGCCCTCTCGCTGGGAGGAGATTATTTTAACTTAGCTGTGTATTTTTAGCTATCATCATTTGCTAAGTGGCGCTACTGATTCACTTTGTACACATTGCGCCCTAATTTTAACTGTCTGCCATTTCCTGTTGGAACGCCCTTTTTTAAACCATTTATATTCCAGCTTGGGTTTGCTGTCTGATTCATCAGCCGTTTTAGCACAGCATGAGCCGTCGACTGCGTTTTACTTCATATCCGCCGAAACAATATGGCGAAGGCCATTTAAGTTTGTTTTGCAGCTCCATTTCTGCATGGTGTTTTTAGCACTTTTCCACGTGCCTGTTTCTAGCTGTCTCCTGTTCCGTCCATTGGGACTGATGTATAGTAGTTTGACTTCTCTGTGTTAGCGTTCTATAGTTTCGACTTGGGTGTGTATGACCCCCAGTTGTTTTTTTGTGCCATAAAGCAGAACAAAAGAAAACAGTGAGCAGTTGAAATGTTCCAAAGGAATGAGTGCGAGGAAAAGGGATTTATTGCAGTTTCAAATGCTTAATAATAAAAGTAACAGAATAAAACATTGATCATAAAATCAAAGTGTACGCCACAAGATCCCAGGGCTTACTCTTACGTTACAGGTTTGTATTAGTGTCTGTACTAGTGGTTCTAAACCCCATTAGTAGGCAGACCAATTCCTGGGTCCCCCATCTTGTGTTGAGCCATTATTCAGCAGTAAGTGTACATGAAATTCAGCAATCATTCTAGAGACTTTGGTTTTTTGTAAAAACTGGCAACATATTGTTAAAACAATAAATTCAGGGTCCCCATGCTTCGCTGAAGTTTTGCATAACATTGTCTTAAACGTTCTCTCTGAGAAGTGTCAGTAACAATTGAATCAATGGTTCTGAAAGGTGCATCAGTCTCTGAATACGTTCTTTATGAATATATCTGCCAGCTTTCATTAAACAGGGCACTAGTTTCTTGCATAGTGTCATGATTACCAATAGTTCAAAAACTCTGTTTTGAAAAGGGCAGCTGTCCATGACTGATACCCTATTCAAAATAACTACACTAGAGCTCTCATGTGATGGACCAGCAAAAATCTTGTCAATACCAAAGTTCCTTGAAGCTAATATTAATATTTTGGTTAATTCTTCTTAATATTTCTGAAAAGAAAATCCTGAAACTTTCTAAAGAGGAATAATTCCTGAAAAACGCAAGAGGATGAAAATTTATGATAGTTAAAAGTAAAAAGTGATAAAAAGTGCGAATTTAAAGGACCTGAAAACGCAAACAGCAGTAAAACTGTGAAGGCAAGGACTACAGGACCTGATTGTAAGTAAGTTAATAATCTCAACAGATATCTTAACTTGTGTTATGAAATTACTTCCTTACGTAAAACATAAGTACTTACGTTTGATCTACACATTACAAATACTAAACTGATCTCAGGTCCAAAGATGGTCTGATAGCTTCTAGGTTAGTGCGGGTTTCATAGACAATAACCAGGTTTCGAAACATATGAAGAGACAAGGCAAAAATGAGTCACATTTTTGTAACTTTTCAGGGCGACGAATTTTCTGCTCTAGTCTCTCGTATATCATAAAACTTCACTGTATAATTATAACATTTTTATTGTTGCATATCTATTTGTTTAGGTAATAAATGTAATACAATTAACGCATTATAAATTTTAAGGCACTTTATTAAGAACTTAAATAGGTACACAAAAACATGGTAAAAGTGATGGTAGTAATAAAAAACTTTGTAAAAACGATGAAAGTCCACTATCTTTCTGTGCTTCTTCAGTGGATCTTGTAACCTGTAAACAGATTCTGCTTGTTGCTTATTTTATAAGATCTATAATATTCTAGATTTTAACACATTAGGCCCATATAGATTTTATTTTAATACTGTTACTTAAAACTTAAGTTTTGTCAGCGAGGAAGTTCTTAAAAGTACTTTTGAGCAGATGCACTGCAAAACTGCTTCAGGTGCAAGTTTTGGTACTTTCCAGGTTTTAGTTTAATCAGATCTGGAAATACGCAAACTTTTGGGCTAAAACAAAGGAACCTGCTGGTGGTTTTTGTCATAAATTAGTAACCTACCTACTTACATAGCGTATTATGAATTTAACTAATAACCTAACTAAATATCTGTTGCAATAACGGCAAAAATATTTTCTGTACTGATACGTTTTCATTACTTTCAAGGTTACACTATTGTTATGAGGTACTACTTCGTCTGCACCTTTACCTCCTGTTTCTGGGTAAGCAAAAAGTTGCATTTCACGTAGATAGGCTGTGGACATTGAACAAATACAATAATTGACGGCTGTAATAAACTTCATTTGTGGTCAAATTAGGTAAGCTTAAATTTTTGTGAAAATAAATGGTAAGTGCCTCAGTATCCTCCCTTTTCCTTGAAATTTTCCTACATTTTCTGTGTCATAAAACATGTTAGCTTTCCTCAATCGTAGTTCATTCTCACATTGTTTTGCCTTAATGCTGCTCAAAATATTTGCTTTTTCCTTATCATTAGTCTGTTCCAGCTGGAGGTTTAGAGCTTTCATTTCTGCTTGGTACCTGTCACATGCACTGCAGGTGTCGCATCTGGGATATCCGAAAGCTATGTTAAACTTAGATACGAATATCTGTCTATAATATTCATAGGACACAATCTTACCAGTAGGCCTACCTGTCTTCTACAGTGTGTACATTTTGTGGTCATACTTTCCCCTCTTGTCTGTTGGGGGTTCACCTGTTTTTTCAGACTCGTTTGAATAGTTTGAACCCTTCTCCCAGTTACACCAAAAATGCTTTATAACACACAGGGGTGTCAATAATATTATCACCATCCTTTATTCTTACTTTGTAGGTGTAGCTCTTATCATTAAAACGTGATTCATTTTCAGGCTTTCTTGGTCTGCGATTTTTGACGTCATAAACATTGATAAGCCCAGCCAAGTATGTGGACTGAGCATCATTAGATTGTAAACTATTAAAATGAGAAATTAATCATTTTCAACCACCTTTACAAACTCTATCAAAACACTGCAGTCTTTTACATCTGCAATCGGGCCCAGTTTCGTGAGAACACACTTTAAGTTTTTTCATAACATCTCTTACACTTCCCTGGGATTTTCTCTTCTTTGTGCTTCATCCACACTTGACTCACTCAATTCACTCATTATCACAGATACTACTATCAAGAACACAAGCTATAAACTTTGGCAACTTTCTAACCACAAGCACAAACTAAACAAAAGAATGAAGACAGCACGTTAAACTCCTGATCAAGCAGGTTTTGCCAACCTTATGAAATGACTCTGTGCCATGAACACCGATGACATTCATCGGTTTTGCCGTGCACAACAAAAATAAAATGGCAAGTAACTTAGTAACTGAAAGCATTCTTGCCGTGTACACTCCCCTACAAATTCGGCCGTATTTGAGCTAAAATTCCCGTCCTAACCAGAAAATGGGAAAAAATTGACTATAATTTTTGCCTTGTGCTCTTCATATGTTCCTTTGACCCTTAAAAATATTTTAGTTATCCACTGTCAGCGTTTCAGTAAAATACTCTGACTCTCCCAGGCTATAACAAATCCATCTGGGAACCATGCTGTTATAAAAAAATCTGTCAAAGAACAAGCATTAAAACTTGATGCCCTACATATTTTAAAAATTAGAGCTAGACTATGAGGTGCTATCCAAAATTTTCGGGATTAGTGCTGTCATCTGTTGGAAACCTTACCTATGGACTAATGGTCACCATCACACTCGAAGTAGTACACACACACACACACACACACACACACACACACACACACACACACACACACACAGGTCCCAGGGCTTCTGCCACTGGTCAAACGTTTTCTGGAAGCCCTGTTCTTTGAGGGTGTTTATGACCGCTTGTGCTGCTTCTTGAAACTTGTGCGTCGAACCGACAGCCTTTCAACTTGTTTCAGTTTTGGCAATAGCGCGAAGACGCAAGGTGCCAAATCTGGCGAGTATGGTGGGTAGGGTACAACCACCATGTTATTTTTTGCCAAAATATCCTGGTGAGCAAGGTCATGTGACAGGGCTCATTTCGTGATGCAGCAGCCAGTTCCCTTGACGCCAAAGTTCGGGCCGTCGTCGCCGCCGCACGTTTTCACGGAGCATCGTAAAACGTCACAGTAGTATGCAGAATTCACTGTTAGGTTGGGTGGGACGAATTCTTTGTACACAATTCCCTTGGTATCAAAGAAAACGATGATCATGCTCTGCACCTGTCTCACTTTTTCGGCCCTTGGAGAGCTCAGGCTCTTCCACTGGGACGATTGTTGATTTGTCTCTGGGTCATAACCGTAAATTCAGCTCTCGTCGCCGGTGATAACATATGACAAGAAGGTTGGATTATCAGATGCGGTCTGGCGAAGGTCCGTGCACACTTCAACACGCTGTGCCTACCGATCGACAGTCAAGATCCTTGGCACAAATTTTGCGGCGACACAGTGCATGCCTGATTCATCAGTCAACATTCGTTGACATGTCCCATAGCCAATACCCACTTCATCCGCAAGGTCACGAATGGTTCGACGTGGATCCACACGAACCAATTGCTGAAGTTTGGCAACAACGTCGGACGTTGTGCACCTAACGGGCCTTCCAGTGTGAGCATCTTCGACGTCTGTACGGCCGGACCTGAACCGAGCATGCCACTCACACACGCGTACGGCTCATGCTGTCCCCCAAACACTTGTTGAATCATTGCAAGGTTCTCCGTAGCACTTTTCCCGAGATTCGCACAGAATTTGATACACACACACTGTTTTGTTCGCGGATCCATCGTAAAATCGCCACACATCAAATACAGTATTACGGAAATCACTGTGGTCACACATGTCCTACCAGCTGAATGCCACTCCTTACACTGACTCATCAGATACGCAGCTCTTGCCACTTAGCAGTGCAAAGATCTACCAATCCTACTTGCCAGATGGCAGCACCAGTCCCGAAAAATTTGGACTCCACCTCATAGTACTTCATTTCTTAATATGGTACAACAGAAGTACATTAAAACTTTTAAGAACATTATTCTACTCAGTAATAATCAGTTTTAAGTGCTGAACTTCGTGAGAAATGTGCCGTGTCTGCTACATTTAATACAGGTTACTTCTTTCTGGGTACAAGAGGAAGTGTTTTAGCAAGTTGTGACAGACAAAATATCAACTTTAAATACAGTTCTCAAGTTTGAGATGAAAACAGAACAAAAACTTCCGCACAGACTGCTTACTAAAATAGATGTAAAAAGCCATGAACTGACAACCCAAGGTCACGAGCCTGAATTTTGTGATGGCAATAAAAACGTGTGGAAGAAAGCTTCCCTGAATTTATATGAAGTATCACAAAAAGGACAGGACGTCTCAAGTCAGTTTTGGCAGCAGGTGGAATTAGAAGCTAAAATCGGGATAAGAATAAAAATTGTACAAATAAGGGTGCACCTGGAGAAACTGTTGGGAAAGTACATAGACACATTCTTTTCTTGTTAAGGAGACTGAAATGCAAATGTGAGTATGAAATACCTTAATGCTGACCTCACTAGATAAATTATCCATTTTTAATTACGAAATACCAGAAGTCTAACTTCAGTGTTTAAGTTAAAATATTTCTGGTAAACTTTCGGTTACACTTTCAGTGGGCCACAGAAAGGTGTATGCACGACATGCGAGGAATGAGACATAAAACTGTAAAGTAACGTCCTCAGTGTCAATGTATACTAATAGTTATTTGGTCGCAACGTATTTTACAAACAGTTAAAAAATTATAAAAAGTGAATGGCGTTAAAAATATGTAAGAACAGACGAGATGTTGCATGTATTTGTTTAGAATATATGCAAAATCTGCCTGAACTCCACATTCGTGTACAGGATATTTTTTACCTACAGAATACATTCACCCACGGTCGCTGTATGAATTACATGAACGAAAGGATATCGGAGTTAAATTTATACCATGAAGGTATGGGGCATAGAGGACCAAACGGAGTTTGCACTTAAGTCAATGATTATATTACAAATAATTTCTCTGAGTCATTATATTCCAAGTAATATACGAGAAACAGCACGTGTATTGTATTTATTTTCCCATGCTACCTGAGGACGAAACTATAATAATACGGTTATGACATCTAACGCCACTTGTTTCCCCTGGATGATAATGACAAGAACCCAATACTACGCAGTAAGGAATCATTCCGTACTCCCCTACGATCGTAGTTTTGGCGTTATGAACACAGTTTAAACTAACTCATCGTGTATACAGAGTATGCAAAAAGTTTTAGGAGACTATTTCAGGGTAGAAGTTAACTAGTATACTTAAAGAGGAAACACTTGCAATCGATTTCAAAAACTGGTGGAATAAATTTTAATACAGTCTCATTTACTGAACGTATATGGAAGACCACTCCTAAAGAAAAAGAACAGTTCTGTATATCAGAATACATGGTTGAGTGAAACAAGCGCAATAAGGGAGTGTTGAAAAAGTCACTTTATCGACGGATTATGATATTACAGTTTAAAGTTGACAAAATGTGAAAATATAGTATTGCCTACGGAAAATGCGTGCTTTGAGAAGTGTGAGATTAAATCGAAAACGTGGAATACATTACGAACCTATAGCAGTATGTTCTGGGATAGGACACGCCTGTGCTCAGGTACGTAGAGATAGCGAATGATAAGCGGCACAGTGGTACGGAGTACACAACTCTTTATTTTATAGAAACCTACAAGGATACACGCCACAACACACTACGTCCATTTGGAAGTCAGATCTGGAAGCAGGAGATATCGAATAAGAGTCCCTAACCGTTCTTTCCACCGACCTGTTGTCTCCTAAGGTTGTCCCCAGCGCAGAAGACAGCTCGTCGGTCGTGGGATCTTCTTCGGCGGAGTCTACTGCACTGTCAACTTGAACCTGTGATAGTGCTTTTTATGGGATGCCACTTGCCCAGGTTAATCTCTGTATCTACAGAGGGCAAGAACTGTGTTACTGACAAATATGGTAAGCGACACCTCTCATTAATGTACCCTGTTTGTCTATATTTTAAACAATCACACAATTTACACTGTCTTTTACAACACTCGACATAGCTTTCTTAATTGTACGGTGACTTTTCTGATAACTCCCGATATAGAGTACGACATGTCAGTTGTGAGGTAAGGGGCGAGTAGCGGCGCCCTGGGAAGTTGGGGCAGCCGCACAGAACGCTAGTCAAAGCCGCGGCCTGGCAGCGACCACGCGGTGCCGAACGGTAGCTCAGCACGAGGGGAGCCCCAGCGCGTGGTCCATCCAGCATGTGGCTGGGAGTTCCTTGGTGACACTGTGCGCCAGGAGGGCCAAAGACGGCGGACTTTGTGAAATCTTAATGGCAGACATTTCACAGTTTGTACAGAAATTAATAACAGCCAGATGAATCATTATACCTCAAAAATAAACATGTACATTACCGTTATTTGCACGACGATCCTGATGGTGTAAACAGATTTTCAATATATTTATTAGTGTAAAGCTTAGTATCTGACGATAAATTAGACAAGTAACACCCAGCAACGAATTTCCAAAATCTAAACGGCTCATCCGATTTCATCGATCTACATGTCTTTAGAAAGCTATTAGTGTAAACCTAAATTGGTATGAGTTACAGGCATGTAACTTAAATAGTACACCAGTTATTGGAGGTCAAAGTGGCCGATTACTACGGATCGCGTCAGGCCGTGGGTACTCAAGTTACACGAAAACAATGTAGCAGCACGCTTGTAAATATATTTGTTGATCTATGTCTTCGTTTATATCCGATATATACTATTCACGATGAAATTGGTTAAATATTTACTGTGTTGTAGAAAGCACACACATTACGCTACTGGCCTACCTTTTGTTGATATTCCTTTGATATGTTTATGTATTTAATGTACGTTTGAGCGTGTTATAGTCCAGCTGTAGGTATATTTATTTAAAGTTATTTACATGTAAAGTCAGTACTTTCAATGTGTTTCATTATTTTTGTGTAGGTGCGTCGGCTTGAGGACACGGCGCGAGCGCTCTAGCCAATCACAGCGCTCGTGAATGGGTAGGGAGGACACGAAGTAGTTCTGCCTCTGAAGAACGCCCGAAACAGTTACATGTACGTCACTCCAGAATGCTCATGGCAGAGTTACCCGTCCGGCCCACTGGAACGCCCTAAACGGATCAACTAGCACAGCCGAATTTCTTAGTCTCTCAGGCGCGCCAAAGCGACCCGAAGTACTTAGGTTGCAATATCGTTATTCTGTTTCTCAAAACAAATAAAGTTTTTTAAACAAAAAGATAGGCTCGTAGGGTAACCATGAGGGATTGCCATACTAAAAACGGGGTTAAATACAATAAAAAGTATATAAATAAACAAGAGAAGTTAAGCGTTTTGGCGCCTAGCACCCGAATGTGCCGACCTATCAGAAGCAAGTTAAGTACAACTGACGGACTCTCCCAAGGGACTGGTACATACTGTACCCTCTGTCGCTTGTACCTCACTCCACTTTTGTACCATATGCACGTGTATCCAGCTGCATCAAGGCGACCTTGTAGCAAAATAAAACACTGGAGGCCACAGCCAGAAATAGCATAGTAGCCATGCAAACACTTCCAAATCGATTTTGGAAATCCGCTTCTGACTGTCAGTTTTCAAATTCCGCAAGCGATTTTCGCTCCCATGTAAACGCAACCGGTTCTGAAACGTGCTTGGGCTATCAGTTTTCGTTTTGCTTCTGAAAAGTTTCGGCTGTTATGGACGGGACGGCTTTTTGTACAATGAACGATAAGTAGAAATATTAAACTGAAACTGATTACACCTCGTCTAATTGAAGAGAAACAGTGATTGTGCCGACGAAATCAGACTGCATATTTAACTAGGCTAGCAAAACGCTTCAGACCTTAACATGTACACACGACAGCCAAAAACGGTTTCCGAAATCCGGTTTTTGTCTTCCGGAAGATGTCACATGTAAACGCAGTGAATATGGCTTAGACAGTCCAATTATATGTATCGGTGTTAAATTTTGTAAAATTAAAATAGCTTAAACAGTATTACGTTTGTTATTGTTTTTTAACGTTAGTTTAAAAAGGGCATCAGTTCCCCCGTGTTTTTTTTCTCAACGAACTTATAAAAAAATATTTTGCAGAATGTCTTTCCACAACCAGTAACTGGGGCAATTAGTTAAATCTATAATGCTGGCAATTTTTTTAACAGAATAGTTTAATTTTCGGAAAGTTGGGGCTTGCAGATTTATGCCCTTTTCAAAACCTGTTATTCTTCCGTATCCATCTCAATATTACTGGCCAGCGTTGCTGCCTCTAGATTACAGGGTCCCAGGTTAGATTCCCGGCTGGGTTGGGGATTTCCTCTGCCCGTGGGCTGGATGTTTGTGTTGTCCTCATTTCATCATCGTTCGCGTCAGTAGTTAGATTGAACTGTGAAAACAATTGCGACTTCGTACGGGCGCTGATGACCGCGCAGTTAAGCGCCCCACAAACTAATCATCAATCATCATAAATATTACTGTCTTCTAATTGTGAACTACTAAAGCCGATTTTTGTGTGCTTTTATCTTAAGTAGTTTCTTATAATCGACACTGTCTATAACTTCAAAACAGTGTACGTTACTGGGAATAGTTTCTTGTCAATGCATTTTATGATCTGTGATATTCGTGACAAGCTTCAGTACTAATACACGCTAGTGTGCTGTTACTTTAATGTCAGATTTACAGAACAAATTGATGTCCCAAGTTAAATACAGCATTTAGTTTACTTGGTTAGTAGTGTATTTGCCTGGACTTACTTTGCCTGATTATTGCCTGACTATTGTAATCAAATGCATAACTAGGTGTAATTACCAACTTTAATTCCGTTAGTTTTATTATCACAACTACCGTTCCCTTTCTGTAAGTAATCTTACAGGTAACGAAATTTAGTCTGTTAACTTTCCATGATAACACAATCAAGGTTAACTTAGATTCATTTCGTATCGGTAACATTATTTACGACTTGGTCCAGAAGCAATAGCGTATAGTGTTTTACACTAACAAAAAGATGTTATAACGACGTCAAAAAGATGGCACTTGAGCGCCTGTCACGACAAACATATTTCAAGCGAACTGAAAGACACGATATAGGGCGACGGTCAATGTAAAGATATAGACAGTAGCTGTTACATTCCTTACGTACAGAAACAGACAGCACCCATTCGTTGCAATGAAAGAAGGGGTAAAACCATTGTTTTAGCCTCGTTTTGAAGCTATAACACTAAAATGCAAGGCAATCACCTTTAATAGAAGGCTCAAAAAAGGTTTGCATCACTATCTCTGAACGTGTGAGTTAAGATTTGAGAGAACCAGGTAGCGAATAAACCTTACGAAACTAGGAAAGTTGACATTAAGAACATCTGTTCGAATATGCATATGTGAAACTAAAAATATTTACCTTATAGCGGATTCTGTGTCTAATAAAACAGCTAGGCAGTTCCGGAACACTAAGATATGGACTTGAGTGAATCATTTAGCACGAGAAGAGATGGACGTTGTTTTTAGTGGTCCACTCAAGACTCACCCCCAAGCAACTTCAACACTATCGACAAAGAAAGTGACCGAAGGTAAATGGGAAAATCTATTTAAAAAAAGAACGTGCTCGTTTACGGATAAGTGTAAACCTCAGTGACCTCTACAACAGGGGTAAGTACAGAATTTTGATCGTAACATTCTGCTCTATCCAGTCGCTATAAATTAATGTCACAGATAGCAGGATAGCAAGGGAAGTTAAGACAGATTTACCTCAAGGTCGCTGATGACTTCTGGTGTCCAGTTACATACTGGGACGTCTTGTTATCAAGAGCACACTTTGCTCTCCTCTCCCGCTCATGCATAACGATGTTGAATTAAGCCCTAATAAATGTCATCGACTTCACATTTCTAGTCTTATTCTTTTATTAGTTGCCCTTTTGTCCCCCCACTATAATAGCTTCTTCATTTCATTAGTCATTTTACAACCCCCCTCCCCCATCCATCCTTCTACAACCCCTCACCCCCCCCCCCCTTACACTTAACCTCAATATGCCTACAGTCTTCAATGAATGATGCATAATATTCTTCACCTTGTGTTTCTTCTCAATTGTTTATTACCTCTCTAAGAAGTAACTATGATCAGTAATGTCACATTTATCTTTGTTATAGTAATTAACCCACTTGGGGCTTTCATCTGTGGTAGCTGATTAAGTTGACATTACTATGTCATCTCTAAATCATATAATTAAGATGCCACTACTATAACATGTAAATAAGATTCATAGCACCAAGATTGCGGCCATATGTATCAGTACCACAGTGCACTCGTTTGTAATTGTATCTTATCAACCATTAACAAATACAAATATATCCCTACTCTATATTGTTAAATTTAAATGTGCTGTTTAACATGAAATCGTTTGATTCTTTTATTTACTTAAATGCTTTTATGTAAAAGACATGGTTCACATACCTGTGTTATTTGCACTTATTACTAAGTAATGTTGTACCACATATAACAGGATTTACATGCCTGATGATACGTTCATCATAAATATCGCCTCAAACCTCACTGGTTAATTAATGAGTGACTAGAATAAGTAATTTCACTGTATTATGTTAATTCTGAATTGAGGCAAAATTACACAACTTAGGGTTGGCCGTGTGTTAATTTCACGTGAAAGCTGTATATTTACCTACTAAAATGTACGTCAAACAAGTCAATGATTAGCTGGACTGTTACATTTATGGATGCAGCGAATATTATCAACAGGTTTGTTACTGTTCATGAGCATGCAACTTTATTGTATACTAAGATAAACACGTACTGCAAAGATGTAACAACTACCAAAGAAAATAAATTGCTCCTAACCTTTCCTATCCTACCAGACACTGAGTCCTAAGGTTAACAAAAAGTCACCTGCTTGTAACAGGAATTTCTTTAACCAAGACAATTTAACACTTATCCAATTATCATTCAGTCAAGATGGTATACTCCGTGATGAAACAAAGCAGTAGGCTTTACCAGAAATATCGACCCTTGGACAATGTGTCCACTAGTGTGTTTTAAATAGGAGAGTATATCATCTTCAGCACTGTATAACATTTGTAAGTAAGCATTATAAATATAGATTCTTGTATGGTTATATCACTTGTTACGTATTTCACTGTTATTGTCTAATATACTTTTGATAATGGCACTTTGAAGCCGAAACCCTGATGATGCAAATATAACACTGCAAATAAAAAAGTCTAATGGTGGTACCGACCTTAAAGAAATCTATACAATAATTAGTAATCTTTAAAATGCGTGTGAGTCTCACGAAATTAGTTCCAAACTATTAAGCAATCTGGACATACAACTGTAGCAGTACTTGGTTTAGAGCTGTTAAAAATCTAAGACTTCATACATTTAATTTTTAGTCCTCTTCGTTTTCATGTGATTATTACTGGGTAGTAGCATTGATCATCTTGCCATGTAAAATAGTAATCAGAAAAGAAAAACGTTTCTTTGCTTCTAGTTTACTAAAAACATTATTACATGACAGTTATAATTGCTTTTCAGGTTTTTAAGACTATTGTATAGCTGATGTTTGCTTACATTCCAACATCAAATAGGACTGGAATGACTTTCCTGTCGCCAGAAACTTCAGTTACTCCTAACCGTTTTCCCATTGCAATTTACTCTCTAGTTACGTCGATTACTTTCTGCATTCTGTTTCGTGGAATCATTATTAATTGTTCATAAGCCGCAACAGACATCGGATTTCAGCGAGCAAATTGACACAATGCAAGTCCTTTTTACTCTACCAGTAACATGCATTTTTTACGTTACCACTCATACAACATAGAAAACCAAACTCCGTCCGAACAGGCCATGGAGGCCCATCACCGAATTGAGGATATGGAGGGGCAAGTGGTCAGCACACCGCTCTCCCGGCTGTATGTCAGTTTACGAGACCGGAGCCACTGCTTCTCACTCAAACTATACAGTAGTGTTAATAACTATCGAACGTGTTGAGACTTTCGCATTTCAGCGATATCGGAAAGATGTGGACACGGCGGCTTGAAAGTGCAGATTTTCGGACTTCACCTGCCTGTAGGCCATGCATCGTTCCGATGGCACAGGTCCACGTCACTGCTGTCAGCATATCTCCACGTTTGCATTTCTTTAGCTTTCTGTAGACTCAGCAGGTACTGTTGGGCTGCAATGAAAGCAGAGATTGGTAGGTTAATAGACGCATGTCGAGAATAGAGATTGTAATGACACATTAACTTTCAGTTACTGATGTAGAATTAGTTTTCTTTTTGTCCTTTCTCAGTTTCTTACGTAATTTACTTTGAGGAATCTAACAAAGGGCACCTTGGACTTCAAATGCTCAGAACCGCATGAAACCGTGATTAGACAAAAGAATGGCCTGTCATTTGCATCCTAAACGTTTCAGTTTACTATGTGGCATTTAAATAGAGAAACAAATTAACAAAATATCAATACCCTAGGTGTCGAAATTACACGTAATGCAGTGACTTCGGTGTGTTACATTTTCAGCCCACCCTCTGCTTAAAGAAATTGCAATAGCACAAATCGGACATGCTGCACGCCCAAAAGTGCACATGCTCGTATTAGTCTTCATAATGCAGGTGCTGCATTCCGATGAAATGGTTAAAACAAAATGGAAGAAAACACTGTGCACACCTCACTAAAGCCACATTTTTACATTCAAAATGACTTTCGTATTCAGTCCTATATCGAAAGCCGCAAATTTTCAAATGGTGTGGATGTGTCAGTGTGAAATCTGTCTTTCGCCAAGTATATTGCCACATCACGGTATATTTTGGTGCAGAAAATTGATTGCAAATCAGTTAAACTTGATGACGAAGTAACCATCACATATATTCACTTGTTTTAACACACTGTAGTCTAACAAAATCAATCGTTATGATTAGACGTTACATTGATGAAAAAAGTAAATTTCAAGTGGTTGGTAATGTTTTGTTGTTTTCGAAGGTAATATCTTCAGCATAATACCTTTGTTTCGAAAAGTTGCATCTCTAAGGGTACGATCTGTATGACGCAACCAGGAATCACACAGCAACAGGCTCTTTCCACCTGCTACATGTTCGCTAAGGACTGAGGCTAGAAAACTTTTAATGTCTTCTTTAGCCACTTTCCGATGCCTCCACAACATTTTGTCGAAATTTCTTCGAAATATTTGGGCCGAAAGTGCATTGTGCCTCTTGAAAGCAGATGTAAAACTTGTTTAGCAATCTGCCTGTCATTGATAAAACATCAGTTGAGTAACTGATGGTAGCACTACGGGCAGACTGCAACACACTAGCTGTAGTTCCTCCTAGATGGCAGTGTTGAAGACATTTCATACTGGAGTTAAACCTGGTAACTGTTCCAAACATTTTCTTTCTCCGCTCCCTGCTCTGACATAAACATATCCAGTTCCTCCGCAATTTGTTGTGCCTTCTGACGTACACTATTATCATATGCCTGGATGAAATAATAGATTCAGTCCTCAGACTGTCAGTGGAAAAAAATCGAAGTTTTTGAATTTGCCAAAGCCAAACATTTTAGGAACTTCTGGTGCCCACATTTGGAGACACCAATAGTGGACTGTAGATCTAAATTGCACTTCCATAGTTTCCAACTAAAAGTCTGTTTCCTTTGAAACTAGCTCTAGCTCGTCATTTGCTAGACACATAACTTAGAATTAATCTGCAATTTGAATTACATTTAATGCACTTATGGTGCCTCATTAGTTTGTTATAGAAATTGAAGCCACAGTCGTAATAATCCTCATAAGTGTTCTCTAGAGTAGGGGGATAAAGCCGAAGCTGGTCCAGTCTGCGTTGTTGCCAAATTCATTCAAGATGGTGGCTTTCCTGGGGTCCCCCACCTCCACTCCTTGGGGGATAGATACGGTAGTGTCACACTCCTCCCCCCAACTGCGACTTCTCTCCTCCCCCTGCCCTCCCTTTACACACATGAGAGTTGGCGAGTCTCTGTACTGAGCTGCTGGAGGAGGAGGCTGTAAGGTACTGTCTTCTTTCATCTACTGTATTTACTTTTCAGGGTGTTATCCTGTTGTTGGATTGCTGTACAGCTGCCTCCCCTCCCCCACTTGTGAATTTGGGGGAAATAGCTGGAGTGGAAAGGACTGCCTTTTTTTGCCAACAAATTTGTCCAATTGACAATCTGTTGGTGTTTGACAGAGGAGTTTAATAACGTGTATTACATATAAGCCTACTGCTGAGGACAGCCCCAGTAGCCTCCTACGTGAGGTATGGAAAGTGGTGGTAATGGATGTTTGTAGAGTGAATACTTTTCAGCAAATAATGGTGATCCAGTGGGATGGACTGAAGATGCATTTTGCAAATCATGTAGACTGTTGTCTGTGCTGGAGCTGTTCGTGTTTGATGACATGGCTGATCAATCTGCAGTGCACGAGGCAGGTTCACTTTAGTCCACTACCTTAGCCTGAATGAACTAGAGGTGCTCGCCTTGCTGTATGGGGCTCGACTGAAGACATTTTAAATGGGTTTTGTTCCCCTTTCTGATCGCAAGTGTGTATATGTTCACCTTACTGTGCGTTCTAATCCACAATACTACTGGAAATTGTCGGGAAATTTTCCTACAGATGCTGATGGAAGAACTGCCTCCTACTGATCTATAAGTGTATAATTGCTGAGGAAATTGTACACAGATTCATGGTATGAAGGGATAGGGCACCAAACTGTCACTGACGTGTAGGAGTTACCGTCTACCGATCTAAAAGTGTATAGCTGCTGAGGAAGCTGTTCGCGGATATGTGGTATGAAGCGATAAGGCAAGAAACTATCACTGAAGTATAGGAAGGCCATTACATGCTTCCACAACAGAAGATGCTTCACTGCTCTAATTATAAATCGAAATTGTCGTGGAAAAACCACGACTTGTATACAACAGGTCCTAAAAAAAGCACATGGACAGTGAACTGAGAAACGTATCTGTAACACAACTGCCACAAAAACTGACCCCAAAAGATCTCGCCAGGAGAGGGTTTAGTCAGCTGCTTGTGTGTTCACCTTTGTATGGATACAGACATAGGAAGTTAAAACTAGTTTAACCTTCGCTCCTCCCCCTCCCTCCCTATTGTCTCCTCTCCCTGTAGGTAGGGATACTGGGTTGCCAGGCCTGCTCTAACCTGTCGCTGATGGTACACATACGTCCATCTGCTGGCAGTGATATGCTGTTTCCTGTCTGTAGAAGTCAGTCACAGATGTACAAAAGACTCAAGATGAGGACACTTTCTTTTTTTTATCGTATACTGTGGAAGGACGAGATATTCCGTTTCCCTCACACAATGTCATATTTATGTTGTTTTGGAACGTCCACCCAAGTAAAATGCCTTGTTGCGAATGCTGTAAATGTCTGTGGCTGGTTGAAACATTCTCTGAAAGGATTATGTACAACCATTGAGGGATGCTGGCGTTGAGAGGCATCCCCGTGGAGCAGTAGATGGTGGAGGAATTTTACATAATCACTTGCTCCTTGGGGAATAACAGTGTATGACTGACTGAAGCGTTACTGTTCTTAACAGCTTATCTCCTGTAATGTTAGATTTTTTTTTAAAGTAACTGAATAAACATGATTTTTTTTGTATGAATTATTACTATTGTGTGTTCCCAAGGATAATTCTTATGCTTGCTACATTGAATATTGTACCGACAAACCTTACATTGTGTAAAGGGTGTAGCCTTAAGTTTTAAAATCAACACTGTCAGCAGCAGTGCAGAAAGTAGATATAATACTAATATCAATTAAATGAACTTATGCTTGCTACAACGAATATTGAACCGAGAATACTGAATCTTGCATTGAATATACTGCAGAATAAGCGCTTAACACCATGCAAAGCTCCTTAAAATACATTCAGATACCTAGTTCCGCACACTATGGTGAGCAGAAGACTTCGCCAGTAATGTAATGCTGATGAAACCAAACACGATAATCAATATTGATCAAACATTTTTCCTTGTGAGTGGTACCATATGTATCGATCCCATTAAACAGGCATGTGTTAGTCCATTGTAGCAGGTGGCCAGTGATGTCACTTCCACAGAACTGTGTTAAGATTTGTCGCATGTACTGGAGGAATACCATAGACAGTAGACCATCAATCACAACAGAGGGTTCCTATGTTGTAGTATTGTAAGCAGTCTAATGCACTATTTTTTTGCTGTAACACAGCCAAACAATGTATGACTACTGCTTTCTATACTGCCATACATTCTCTATTTATAGAACGACTTTGAGGTCAGTCAGAGGTTCAATAGACATATAAACAGGGTGACACAGAAAGCAGGAAGATTTCCACAACCTCATAAAACTAGAAGTGATAAATAAAAGAAATTGCATTCATAGTAATTGAAACCTTACAACTTTGCCATTTATGAAACATTGATGGCATTTCTCATTTTTTAAAGGTTATGTCCTTTAGATGGCATCTTACTGTATGAATACATTCATGAAATCTGCTGTTGAGATTCCTCATTGACGACTGCAACATCTCGGCTGGGATACTATGAATTGCATCCTGAATTCTCTGTTTTAACTCATCCAGGGTTCTTGGTCGAGTGGTGTACACTTTGCTTTTGAGGTAGCCCCACAAAAAAAAAAAAAAAAAAAAAAAAAAAATTCACAAACGGAGAAATCTGGCAATCTAGGCAGCCAGAGAATGTCACCAAATTGAGAAATCACACCGTTGACAAACAATTCCAGCACATATGCCACCCCCCTGCGTGTTCAGGGGTAAGAATAGGCCTACGGTATTCCTGTCTGTCGTAAGAGGCGACTAAAAGGAGTCTCAAACGTTTCGGCCTATACGTGATGGTCCCCTAAGGGGTTTAACCACTGCCTTTCAAAATTTTCTGTTTGTGCGTACCATTTGGGGAAGGACGCCTTACGTGGTGCATTATATATCCATCTTGCCCTAAGATCAGATACATTCGTTATTGTCATGGAGCTGGATTTACACCGAGCTTCCGGCCACATCGGCTGCAGTGTGCTCCGATAACATACATTCCATTCCCTTCATTGTGCACTCCCATCTTCGCCCTCATGATATACATGGATATTCGACACCTGACATCCAGCACGGCAGCCAGCCCGTTGTGGTGGGATCGTCATGTACCCTCTTGGTGGTAGCCCCCTGACTACACAGGGATTGCAGTGCTGATGCCTGAGCTGCTGCCTCCCCACGTATGCCGAGTAGTAGATGCCTATCCCTCTGGGGCATCAGGACTCCCGGCAAAGGCCATCCTGCCAGGTAGTCTTTGCTGTGGCTGGGTGGCGCCCGTGGGGAGAGTCCCTGGTTGGAGTGGGTGGCATCAGGGCAGATGACCCACAATGAAGTGTGGTACATCATATCTCGCTAGTGGGCTTCCACCAGCAGTCCTAAGCGATCGAGGTCTAACCTCAATGGGAAGAAATATGATCAGAGGTAATTTCCCTCCCTGGCCACTCCATGGGAGGAATGTATGGCTAAAGACAGCAGTGCATATTATTCACCCCGATACCTCGTCTGTACGCGAGTTGATGGTGACTCATTAATGTCTGCGAAGCCTCAGTTTTTTGTGGAGTATCTAGAAGACAATTTCGGGGAGGTGGAGTGCTTGTCCAAAATGCGCTCAGGATCAGTTCTCATCAAAACAGCATCTTCTGCCCAGTCAGAGGTTGCTCGCTTGTGACAAGTTGGGGGATGTTTCTATTACCATCACACCCCATAAGAGATTAAACATGGTCCAGGGTATTACATTCGACAGGGATCTTCTTCTGCAGTCACACAATGAACTATGCGCCAACGTAGAACGACGTGTTCACTTCGTCCAGCGCGTCCACCGGGGTCCGAGGGATAATCAGGTAGCCACCGGTGCCTTCATCTTGGCCTTCGAGGGTGATGTCTTACCTGAAAAGGTCAAGGTGATGGTTTACCACTGTGATGTGAAGCCCTATATCCATCCTCCGATGCAGTGTTTTAAATGCTGGAAGTTTGGGCATATGTCATCCCAATGTACTTCCAGCATCATGTGTCGACATTGTGGACGTCCTTCGCATCCCAATACTCCATGTGCCTCGCCTCCTATCTGTGTTAACTGCAGATAACACCATTCCCCCTGCTCGCAGGACTGTAGGACATTCCAGAAAGAATGGAAGATCATGGAGTATAAGACCCTGAACCGCCTGACCTACACTGAGGCTAAGCAGAAATATGAGAGGCTCCATCCTGTGCCTATGACGTCAACCTATGCCGCTGCTGCAACAACGGTTCTCCCATCTCCCGTGTCTTCACGTACGGTTGGCTCTATGATCCTTCAGGATCCACCTGCCCCCTTGATTGTGGGGGCACTTCACTCCCTGTTGCTCCTGCTCCATCTACTACAGGACATCCCTCCCACCCCCCCCCCACCCCCCAACCATCGGGGACATCAGTTCCCACTTCCCAGCCGGAGAAGTGTAAGATTCTTCGGCTCCTCTCACCAGGAAGAGGTCCCTTGGGGACCTCCCTTCGCAAGTTCCGACCGGTGGAAAAGCGGACACCCGCAAGTGGCTGAAACAACCACTGGTCGCTGGTCGTAGGGCCTCACGGTCGTCGTCCATCCCTGAGACTGACCCGGGGAAGCCCTCCCAGCCAGCACCACCGAAGGCACAGCACGAGAAACAGAAAAAGAAAAAGGTTCCCAAGAATCCCGATATTGTGGTGGCACCCGTCCCACTGCTTCCTACAAGCTCGGTGTCAGAGGATGAGGTCGAGATTCTGGCGTCTGCTGAAGACCTGGATCTTGCCGGACCCTCGAACGCAATGGGGACTGGATCTGTGGCAGGAAGTGGCCCAGCGGCGTAATCTGCCTCCGCAGTCCCTTCACGCCTTTCTCAGCCATGGACAGTGTCATCCTCCAGTGGAACTGTGGCGGTTTCTTCCACCATATTGTTGAGCTCCGACAACTTCTCAGCCTTCATCCTTTCTTCTGCATTGCTCTTCAAGAAACTTGGTTTCCAGCAATGCGAACACCCCCCCCCCCCCCCATCCATGGCTATTGGGGTTGTTGTTATACGAACTGGGCAGCTTATGAAAGGGTATCTGGTGGCATCTGCATCTATGTCTTGCACTCTCTTCACAGCGAGTCGGTCCCTCTATAAAACACTTTTAGAGGCTGTCGCTGTTCGGGTGTGGACGCTACAGGCAGTTACTGTCTGCATTCTGTATCTTCCACCAGATGGTGATGTCCCGCAGCATGTCCTGGCTGCGCTGATAGCCCAATTGCCGCCACCTTTCCTGTTACTGGGCGACTTCAACGCCCATAACCCTCTATGGGGTGGGTCAGTGGCAACAGGTCGAGGCGCCACCGTTGAGCATGTATTGGCACAGCTCGACCTCTCCCTTTTAAACGATGGTGCCTTCACACATTTCAGTGAGGCGCATGGCACGTACTCCACCATAGACATTTCGATCTGCAGCCCTAGCCTCTTACTGCCTGTCCAATGGAGTGTGCATGACGACCTGTGTTGTAGTGACCACTTTCCGATCTTTCTGTCACTGCCACAGCGTCACTCTTCTGGGCGCCCTTGCAGATGGTCTATGAATAAGGCTGACTGGGACTTGTTCTCCTCCATTGCCGCTATTGAGCCTCTTTCTCATGACACCATTGATGTGGAGGTTCACTCGGTCACCACCGGCATTGTTACTGCTGCAGAATCTGACATTCCCCGTTCTTCTGAGTCCCCTCGGCGGAGGACTGTGCCTTGGGGGTCGCCTGCGATCGCCAAGGCGATTCAAGATCGCAGGTGGGCGCTCCAGCGTCACAAGCGGCATCCATCTTTAGAAAACCTCATCGCCTTTAAGCGACTCCGTGCGCAGGCCCGCCACATCATTCGCCAACACAAGCAGGAGTGCTGCGAACGGTATGTATCCACCATTGGCCTCCATATATTGCATGGGGGCTTAATTAAAAAGAAATAAATGCAAAAACTTTAGTAGCTGCGTGTCCGTTTACGAAATGTCGTAACTGGTTGGCCCTGAGTAATATTAGCACGCAATCTGACTGCATAAAATAAAAATAAAGAATGACAAATTTCCATTAACACAATTGATTAATTATGTCCGCTGCAACTATAAAAGCTACGAAACAACAAAGCAAAAGTTCTGTGTGTGGTAGTATGACTCAACGTACTTGTATCTGGCACGGTTCTTCCTCAATACGACAAAATATTTTAAACACCATTTACAATGAACTAATTGAAAGACCAGAAATACTATAATAGCACATAGAACCCAGAATTACAACTCTAATACATGAACACGAGGCAGATGCTTTGTTGACTGAACCTCTGACCAAGAGGCATTGTCATTAAGAAATGTAAAATAATATTTTTTTTACCTTAATATACAGGGTGTTACAAAAAGGTACGGCCAAACTTTCAGGAAACATTCCTCACACACAAAGAAAGAATATATGTTATGTGGACATGTGTCCGGTAACGCTTACTTTCCATGTTAGAGCTCATTTTATTACTTCTCTTCAAATCCCATTAATCATGGAATGGAAACACACAGCAACAGAACGTACCAGCGTGACTTCAAACACTTTGTTACTGGAAATGTTCAAAATGAGGATACATGCATCCACCCTCCGTCGCATGGAATCCCTGATGCGCTGATGCAGCCCTGGAGAATGGCGTATTGTATCACAGCCGTCCACAATACGAGCACGAAGAGTCTCTACATTTGGTACCGGGGTTGCGTAGACAAGAGCTTTCAAATGCCCCCATAAATGAAAGTCAAGGGGGTTGAGGTCAGGAGAGCGTGGAGGCCATGGAATTGGTCCGCCTCTACCAATCCATCGGTCACCGAATCTGTTGTTGAGAAGCATACGGACACATCGACTGAAATGTGCAGGAGCTCCATCGTGCATGAACCACATGTTGTGTCGTACTTGTAAAGACACATGTTCTAGCAGCACAGGTAGAGTATCTCGTATGAAATCATGATAACGTGCTCAATTGAGCGTAGGTGGAAGAACATGGGGCCCAATCAAGACATCACCAACAATGCCTGTCCAAACGATCACAGAAAATCCGTGTTGATGACGTGATTGCACAATTGCGTGCGGATTCTCGTCAGCCCACACATGTTGATTATGAAAATTTACAATTTGATCACGTTGGAATCTAGCCTCATCCGTAAAGAGAACATTTGCACTGAAATGAGGATTGACACATTGTTGAACGAACAATTCGCAGAAGTGTACCCGTGGAGGCCAATCAGCTGCTGATAGTGCCGGGACACGCTGTACATGGTACGGAAACAACTGGTTCTCCCGTAGCACTCTCCATACAGTGACGTGGTCAACGTTACCTTGTACAGCAGCAACTTCTCTGGCGCTGACATTAGGGTTATCGTCAACTGCACGAAGAATTGCCTCGTCCATTGCAGGTGTCCTCGTCGTTCTAGGTCTTCCCCAGTGGCGAGTCATAGGCTGGAATGTTCCGTGCTCCCTAAGACGCCGATCATTTGCTTCGTACGTCTTCTGTCGGGACATCTTCTTTCTGGAAATCTGTCTCGATACAAACGCACCGCGCAACGGCTATTGCCCCGTGCTAATCCATACATCAAATGGGCATCTGCCAACTCCGCATTTGTAAACATTGCACTGACTGCAAAACCACGTTCGTGATGAACACTAACCTGTTGATGCTACGTACTGATGTGCTTGATGCTAGTACTGTAGAGCAATGAGTCGCATGTCAACACAAGCACCAAAGTCAACATTATCTTCCTTCAATTGGGCCAACTGGCGGTGACTCGAGGAAGTACAGTACATACTGACGAAACTAAAATGAGCTCTACCATGGAAATTAAGTGTTTCCGGACACATGTCCACATAACATCTTTTCTTTATTTGTGTGTGAGGAATGTTTCCTGAAAGTTTGGCCGTACCTTTTTGTAACACCCTGTATATTGACGAAAAATACACTGTGATCATTGCAACATCTTCCATCTATACATTACACCAACCGAACAGCATCTACTCTCTCGCCCAACAAAACAACAACTGCACTCGACATCCTCTCAACAAGTACTGCTCACGGCAACCTCTGAACTATTACTGCACCAGTGGAGGCGGCGGAATAATAATCTTTGGCGCAATCTCTGGCACTGTGACTCAGTGTAGCCACCTTTCATATGCCCCTCCTCCACGGGGGAGAATTTGATGGTATTTTTGCCAGCATTGATGGTGAAAATACCACCAAATTCATCCAAAAAATACAGACAAAAATAAATTATGATATTAGTAAGTAAATATCACATAACTAAATAAATTCTGGCTTTTCACTGACCCTTCAATAACCTAATATATAAAATACCGTGAGGAATACAAATGCTTGTATACATGTGATTTTACACAATAGTTTACACAAGTATCATTTGTCATAGTGGTTAAACAATTCAATCAATGGCACCAGCAATGAGGAATAGTTGCAGGTCAGAGTCTCATAACATTTCATAAACAGTAAATACACAAAAAATCAGTTTATACTAATATTCACATAAAATCTTTTCAATAGTTCAAAAATTCAAATGGCTCTGAGCACTATGGGACTTAACATCTATGGTCATCAGTCCCCTGGAACTTAGAACTACTTAAACCTAACTAACCTAAGGACATCACTCACATCCATGCCCGAGGCCGGATTCGAACCTGCGACCGTAGCAGTCGCGCGGCTCCGGACTGAGCGCCTAGAACCGCTAGACCACCGCGGCCAGCTTCAATAGTTCAACAAACAAGCAGCACTCCTCAGAGTAGTTAACAGTAGCACCCAGCAAATAGCACTCCCATAACATTTCATCAGCAGTATTTAAACAGCTCCAACAGTACCACCCAGCAATGGCGAGCAGGTGCAGACAGCAACAAGTGACATCATTTCAGTAGAAGCAGTTCCATGAGTGGCACCCAGTAATGTTGAACAGGTGCAGACAGCAACAAGTGACATTATCTCAGTAGAAGCAGTTCCATCAGTGGCACCCAGTAATGTTGATAAGTGCAGGTAACAGTCCATAACATTCACCAGCAATAATTACACAGTTCATCAGAGTTCCTCAGCAGAAATTAAACATTGCCAAGTGGCACCCACCAATGTTAATAAGTGTAAGCACGAACAACAGTTTGAATGCACACACAATTGCTTTTCCAAAATTATTATCAATGCTCTTACACTAAACATAAAAATTATAATGAACACACAAATGCTATCAGATAATTGTCATATCAACTATTACAAATACACAAATATCAGTAAACCTATAATATTTATGGGTGTCAGTGCAAGCCACAACAAACAAGTAAAATGATATTTATGAGGTAGGTCGGTACCAATTATTTGGGATTAGGAAAGGAAAACACACAAAACATACTCGCTCATCTTTCATCCACATATTAAGTACTATTGTGTAATTGAATAGTGTTAACTGTGTAAATGCAATTCTGTCAAAATTTGATGTTCAACATGTGTATCAAGTAGTGGTGGCAGCAGTGTATAATAGTCAATAATAGTTAGTCAGCCTCATAGTCATCATGTCAAGACCAATGTTTGCCAAGCCAAATCAAAATGTACAGTTGCTGAACAACTGTCAGTGTGCCAAGATACGCAAATACTTCCTCTCTCAAAAAAAAGTGTACACTGCTTATTGATTTAACAAAGTGTGTGTGTAGACAATCTTACTTCCACTGGAGTGTTCTAGTCTGCCATCTTCATCCTTCTTGTTTCATATAAAACAACAACAAAAAAATATGCTCTTCACTTACTTTACCTCTTATCCACCAAAACTCCAATAATCATCAGCATCACATAATCTCAATACTTCAATAATACCGCTTCAATACGTCGATACATATAAACCTTATCACCAATATCATTTCACTTCCATAACAACTCTTTCCTCTAGTCAGTCTCCTCGAACAAGTACAGATAAAATCCCAGTGCAAACTTCAATTCATCCTCCCATACAATCTGAAGACAGTGTCCACACACAACCTCTGTGTAATCCATCTGAGCCAAATCTTCTACTCAATATGAATTATAAAATACATTTTGCTTACCTTGTCCATCATAAAATAAAAGAAATGCATACATGACCTCTAACAGCCTTCAGTTTGAATAACTTTCAGTAAGTAGGTGCGAGTACGTGGCATGAATGAATGAATAAATCGTAATATTTCACAGTGTGTACACCACTTCAAGAATCATGGCAAAACAGAAGCAAACATGAGGAGTATTTCTTTGTGTCAAGTGTCATTTGCTATTGCAATTGCTCACGAAGAATGCAGTGTAATAACTGTCAATGGTCTAAAGCTAGGGTTGGTATTTCATGTCGCTACCTTCCTTCTTATTAGCATAAATTTATACAGCTTCTATAAAACCTCCAGCTCATGTGACTTCAATGAAGATTCTTGTACCAATGTAGTTCGTAGAATTATAGCAGTTAATTTTCTCATCTTAAAATATAAAGCACTGAGCGTAAGAAAAACATGCAATAGCGAGTAAATATAGCAGAAGAGAACAGAATGTCAACAAGTGGATGTAGCACAATCCCTATAACGAGGCTCTGCCAAGGGAACAATCTATAATTAATACCATAGTGTAACCTAAACTCCATGTTCGTACACAGTATATAAGCATTTCTACATACCAAATGAAAGAGTAGTTATGACAACAAAACAGAAATGTGTAACTATGCAATCTATACGCAAAGCAGCAAGTATATATCTTACATAATAAACAGGTCATTAGTATCATATCAGCACAAGAAAATAAATATTCATATGTTACCTCAATAAGTAAACATGAAGGCGCTAGCAGATACATCACAAAGTATAACTTACATACATAACCATATCAGCACAACTAATCAGGTGACAATTATAATTTAAATAAATAGGCACAGCAGGCACATAATAAACAATATGCCACCAGTGAAAGAGCAGAGCAGCCAAGCGATGCATAATATACACAAGTAACAACCCTGTTCTTTAATAAAACATTGTCATAATCAGTTAACACAAAGCATAAATCACGTAGTCGCGAGTAGAAAATTACGTATAAAGTACATACCTAAGTAGGAATGTTACCTGAAAAATAAACTCAATTAATAGTTACCTTTTTAGTTTATTACTTTCTTCTTCGAAATTACATTCTTCCTGAAATTTTCTCGATAGCAAGTCCTCTTAACGTCGGACGCACACAGAATTTACCTGAAGTTCTTAAATATTTTATACAACTGTATCCTGGAAAAAACTGAACGTTAATAACGTAAGTTTTCAAGTCACTATAACTATATACTGAATTTAATCGGAGAAATTAGACTGTGTATTTGTCTATAGCTGTCAGTGCATTCGCACTGAGCGCTCGATCAGCTGTAGGTGAGAGTGACGTAGGAAGTAATTGTCTGCGGTCAACGGCTACCTTGTGCGGCGCGCGGACTGACTGTCGCTTTGAGTATGTGCCGCCGCCAGAACACGGCGCGGTATCCTTGTATTCTCCGCGTGTTTACGTTCAAAAATATGTCATTCCACAAAAATTTTAACGTTCGATATACGATGTATTCCCTTAGAGCGCCGTGACTTAAGAGTTTCTACTTCAACACTTTTAGCATGAATAATTTTGCGAACTCTATATGGACCGTTATAAAGGAGAAAAAATTTGAGACACAAGCCTTTTCCTTTGTGAGACTTAACACCTTTTGACCAACCGACAAAGTTTTTAAACGACCATGACGTTTAGCTGATTTCTCTCTTCTAGCAGCCGCAGATGCAATATTTTGTACAGCCAGGTTGACAACTTCAGAATGCCGCAGTTTCCGTGTAGGCGGAAAAGGAACGATTTCAGAAATGCGATTTGTCGGTGCTTTATTTTTTAATATCAATATAGGCGGTAAAGAAATTGAATCATCAGGGAGTTCATTCAGAATGTTTTGAAAAATATGAAGATACTGATCCCACGTTCTGTGATTATGATGACAATAAATACGACACAATTTATTGATTTCCTTCACCCACCTCTCTGAAGCATGAAAGGGTGAAAAAGTGAAATGAAAATTGGTTTAATCTTACGACGCCGTAGAGTACGAAGCCAAATTTTAGAGCGAAACTGTGATCCGTTATCTGATATAACTTTATCAACATGACCCACTTCTTTAAGAAAATGTTTGATGAAAGCATTAGATACTGAACGAGTTGTTGCTTTGCGTAAAGGTGTAAAACACACATATTTTGATGTCAATTCCCCTACTACCAAAATGTACGCAAAACCATTACTAGACCGAACCACTGGACCGAACAAATCGACTGCAGCCATCTCCTTTAATTTCGCTGGAATGATAGGAAACAACAGTTCTCTGAGAGAAATAGTGGGCGGCTTAGCCTTTTGACATAACTTACATTTGGCAAGAACAAATCGAGTACGTTTTTCCATATTACTGAAGTAGCAATTTTCTCGTAATTTATGAAAGCATTTTCTAGGAGCAAAGTGTGCATAAATGAAATGTGTATACCAAATCAATTTATTAATCTACTCATCAGGAATGCAAACTAACCAGAGTTGTCAACCGATTTTCGTTTAAAAAGAATATCATTGCGAACTAAATAATACTGTCTAATCGCTACGCTTTCCTTTCTCCTCCACTTCTCCTTAATGTCCTTCCAGATTGGATCCTTGTTTTGCTCCTTAGCGATGTCCTGGAGCGAAGACGAAACAAAATTTTCAAACGCAACGCCTTGAATATACATCAAACAATAATTGTTTTCTTTGCAGCCCTCCTCGGCACTTTCTTTCAAACCCATAGGTGCACGTGATAAAGCATCAGCAATAATATTTGAAGAACCCTCGATGTAAACAATACTAAAATCAAATTCCTGTAGATACAGCGCCCATCGTGACAATCTTCCATGTGTTAATTTTGTTGACATAAGACATTCCAGAGCTCGATGATCGGTGTAAACCTCAGTATGTCTGCCATACAAAAAGATGCGAAATTTTGTGAAAGCCCAAACAACAGCCAAAGCTTCAAGTTCCGTAATCGAATAATTCTTTTCTGATGTAGAAAGAATACGACTTCCAAATGCAATAGATTTGTACTACAACGCCGTTTTCTTCTATCTCTTGAAATAACTGTGCACCTAGGCCTTTGTATGATGAGTCCGTCGTCAAACAAAAATCTTTAGATAAATCCGGGTGTGAAAGAAGTGGAGCAGCAACAAAAGCATCACGAAGTTGTTCAAATTCTAATTGAGCTTCCCCATCCCAACACCAATTAGAATTCTTTCCAGAAAGTTCACATAAACGAGGTGTGGCCAAATTGTTCAATCCAACAAAGCGTCTAAGAAAATTACAGACACCAAGGAAACTACGAACATCACGTTTTGTAGTAGGAACAGCATAATTACGAATAGCGTCTAGTTTCTCTGGATCAGGAAGAATACCTTCTGTAGAAATAATATGACCAAGAAATTTTACCGGAGAACGACCAAATTCAGATTTTTCCAAGTTCACTGTAATGCCAACTTTTGCAAAAATACGTAATAACGAATCCAAAATTCTGTTATGCTCACTCCAAGAACGTTTAGCAATAAGAATATCGTCAACATATGCAGTAATATTGTCACGAAGATAAACAGGTAAAATTTCCTTTAAACCTCGAATGAATGCTGCTGAGGATACATTAAGTCCAAATGGTAATTTCTGAAATTGATAAGTTACCAAAAGCTAAAAAGGCAGTGTATTTTCTACAACCAGGGAGGAGTTCTATTTGCCAAAACTTGCGCGCATATCAATCGTGGATAAAACTTTAATTCCATGGAAAGTTGAAGAAGTTCATCTAGATTTTGCGGACGGTCAGTTTCAGGAATGATGATATTATTTATCTGTCTGGAATCCAGAACCAAACGAATTGACCCATCCTTTTTAAGAACGACATGTAATGGGCTGGTATAAGGACTGACTGCTTGCTCTATAATGCCTTGACCTAACATGCATTGAAGTTCACTCTTAACCTTGCCTCTATAAGCCAAAGGAATGGCGTACGTTTTCCCCCGAAATGGTGTGTGTTCTTTTACTTTAAATACATATTGTAAGCCTTGTATAGTTCCTGTGTGATGACTAAATACTGTAGCATGTGAAGTCAAAATTTGGTGCAATTCTTCTCTTGCAACGTCATCTGTCACTTCATCTTTGTTAACCTTTTCGTTAAATCTTCACTATTAATTATATCATCCATCGCGTCTCTGTATCTATTGTCGTTGACATGAATGAACACATTGTCGTCATAATACTCAGCGAAAACATCAGAAGTAAGAAACCTTAAACATTTTGTGTCTGATTCAGATTTTGTTACACACTCGAAAAATTTCAAACATCTCGGCATTCTGGCAACAGTCAAGTTCACACTTCCTTCCTTAAAGTTTAAAATTGCCTTATATGTGTTAAGAACTCCATACCTAATATAATTTGTGTACTGAGTAATGGAACAATAATAAAATTAGCAGAAAATTCATATCAGTGACAAATGAAATTTAAGTTGGTCTGTTGTTTGACTTCCACACTTTTTCCAGAAATAGCTCCTCGAATTGTAGTTTTAGAAACAGGTAACACAGGACAAACAATAGTTCTTACACATGTACGAAAGCTGATTCACTAATAACATTCAATGGGCTCCCAGAATCTAAGACCGCAGTGAACTTATTCTTACTCACGCATACTTCAATAACAGGATATAAAAATACGTCTACATTATTTTCCTTTTCGTCTAGCAAAATATCTCTCATGACTTCCAAGCGTACGTAGTGTAAAGTCGTAGTGTCATTACTTTCTGAACCGTCTATATTGCTGCCAGAAGCCGAAGCTACAAGTCCTTGTTGATTGTTTGCGTCACGTCTTTGATTATTCGCGTCATTTCGCGGATCAATAGAAATTGATTTGCACTTGTCTCTCTGATTTCTGTCACGTGGAGGATGCCAATTAGGTCCCTCCTGTCTGTTACATGTAAATTCTTGGTTGTGTCTGTTATTAAAATTTCTATTTTCCTGACTATCTGCATGACTACTTCTTGTGTAATTTCGACTGTCACTTCTGAAATTATTGTTAGATCTACTACCCTGGTTATTTCTGTAGTAAGAATTTCTATTATTGTATGAATAATCTCTGTCTTGATACCGATTTCGGTTTCCGTATGATTGATCGTTCCGGTAGGAATTTCTGTTATTATAATTATCTGTGCAATTTCTGTTAGAACGTCTGTTATAGTCATAAGGCTGGTATCTATTGTCCTGTCTGTTTCGTCTGTCATTTTCAAAATTACCGCTATAACGTCCGTTCCGATCATTATCCCTTTTCTCTGAAAATCTATTGTGATTACCGTTACTGAAAAAATTACAAGAAGTTCCGTTGTCGTTGTCATACTCAAGTTATTGTAGCAAAGTCTTAAAAGTTTCAACGTCGTCTTTACATCTTCCGGCTAAAGCAATGTGTCTTATCGATTGTGGCAGCTTAGTTCAACAAATGCGAATTCATTCAGTCTGGATATAAGGGATGAAAAAGAATTGATTCTTTCGAATCATGTCTTCAAAGTATTCTGCCGGCGTGCGAAACTCAGACTGTTTAAAATTACGCTGCATAATAAGATTATGTTTGACTCTGTCTTGCGTGTTTTCGGCCCAATATGCCGATAGAAATGCATGATAAAAACCATTTAAATTATTACAATCTCTAGTAAGTGCGCGCATGCGCGTCGCCGGTTCGTTTTCTAAATATCCACACATAAATTCCAGTTTGTGACTTAGTGGCAAATTTGGTGTAAGTGCGTACATAAATTGATCTAACCATGAACATGGATGTATGTCATTATTGGAATTGCGAAAGATCTTAAATTTCCGAACAGTTAAAAAGTGTTTATAGTCAAAGTTTTCGCCTCTTGGCGACAAAGACCTACCGCGTCTGTCCCAGTCCGAATGTCGATTATTGTCAAGTTCGCGCGCCTGGAGCTCTCTTGTTGCATCTCGTAAATGAAATAAATTATTTTCTTCAAAACCCGCTGCTATCGGTGATTCTAAATTTCTTCTACTGTCTTTTCCTACGATTTCGCTTTCAATTTGTTTAAGTTGCTTTCGTAACGCCTCAAATTCCCTTTTAACGCGTTCATTAAATTTTCCCTGATTTTCAACATGTTTATTTGTATTCTGTTTCTGCAAATGGCAATGGAGCTGTATCATCTGAATCTCTGTCCCCATTTAAACTAAGACTTATCAATTTATCTGAAATCTCCTCAACTCTTTCCGATAAGTCACCTATTTGTTCTTTCTGTTTATTTACGTCTTCCGTAAGTGTCGCGACTCGGGTTTCAGTATTGACACATTTAGAAGTTAACTGTTCATACAGTTGTGTTAGGTTATTTATTCTGTCATTTGGTACGGATTCCTCGATTCTTTCAAATATTTCTTCCTTATCGTGTGCACGTTGTAAATTTAACTCTGAAAATTTTTGTACTATCACGCGATCTCTTCCTTCCTGTTCACTATCCTGTTCCTTTTGTCTAATTTCTATTGAAATTAACTATTATTGTGAGCATTCATAATCGGTTGTACTTCTTCTCTAATTTCTTTCTTTAATTCACCTTTCATGTTTTTAAGACATGTCCCTATTCGTGAGTCTAACCGTGTTTCCATTGTTCCCATATCAGTTTTAATTGTTCCTATTTGTGAGTCTAACCGTGATCCCAAATGTAATATTGCACTTATCAACTGCTTAGAAATTCTTTACGCCTCTAACATTTCCCGTAAAACTAACTTCCTTCGTCATAGCTGTAAAGCTATCTGTGTTCGATACTATTCCAGAATCTTCTGTCGTTAATCTCGTATTCTGAAAATTTTTTGATTGTGAAAATATTTGAACTGGTTCCGGACTATTTTCCCGGCTTATTAAATTGTTTTCTACTTCATTATTCAAACTGTTCTCCTGTGTTGGCGAGTTCGCCATGTTAACAATTTCGCCATTCTGACTATCCATCATTTTTGCCTTTTTCATCGATCGCGTAATCATTTACAAAATATACAAAACTCGTCACTATACGAAAATTACACACAATATAATACTTTATTACCAACAATACCATCCACACTAAATGCTTCCCAACAAACACGATTAACGAACAATTAAAGCCTTCGCAATTGCTCGAAATTGTCAAAGCTGTATACGACTCATCAAAATTTAAATTCTACAAAAATACCACCAGAAGAATGACGAGACAACTATAAATGTTCAATTACAAAATCTATACGTGCAATATAGACTGCAATTACTAAACTACAAATTACTACAACAATACTACTGTCTGCTAATTTTACTATCAAAAGAATTCCAAAGGACGATCCGAAACAGCGGTCGCCACGTGCATGGGGGCTTAATTAAAAAGCAATAATTTTAGTAGCTGTGTGTTCGGTTACGAAATCTCGTAACCGGTTGGCCCTGAGTAATATTAGCACGCAATCTGACTGTATAAAATAAAAATAAAGAATGACAAGAAATTTCCATTAACACAACTCATTAATTAAGTCCCCTGCAACTGTAAAAGCTATGAAACAACAAAGCACAAGTGTAACTGTTCTGTGTGTGGTAGTATGACTCAACGTACTTGTATCTGGCACGGTTATTACTCAATACGACAAAATATTTTAAACACCATTTACAATGAACTAATTGAAAAGCTAGAAATACTATAATTGCACATAGAACCCAGAATTACAAGTCTAATACATGAACACGAGCCAGATGCTTTGTTGACTGAACCTGTGACCAGGAGGCATTGTCATTAAGAATTGTAAAATAATAATAATTTTTTTTACCTAGAATATATTATTTTACAATTTCCATTACCAATCTTGGCCCATAGAAAAAGGTACTCATCTGCATTTAATTTTTTCTTCCTTCTAGTACTCAACACAAATGGCATACTTGGAACAAGTCCTGTTGTCTCTGCTATACTCCATGTCTTCCATGTCAAAATATTGGCATCTGGAAAAGCTTCAAGGCCACCATAATCTGCATGGTTGCCCCATACAACAGCAAGCGTGAGCCATGTACTACCTCCAAAAACTGCTTGTACATCACATGTAAAGTTCAAATGGAGTCCACGAAACACATTTGGACCTCCAATTAACTGTTGTTTGTTAAACTGTCCAGCCAAATCAATGTCAATAGCCTTCAAACTGCGATACACAGGAACGCTGCGCCGCCAGCGACGACGCCATGCACGTCGCCAAGGCATTGCTGTGGCACGTTAACACCACGTTTCGTCAATATTGACGAAAAATACACTGATCATTGCAACATCTTCCATCTATACATTACACCAACCGAACAGCATCTACTCTCTCGCCCAACAGAACAACAACTGTACTCGACATCCTCTGAACTAGTACTGCTCTCGACATACTCTCAACAATTACTGCTCACGGCAACCTCTGAACTACTACTGCACCAGTGGAGGCGGCGGAATAATAATCTTTGGCGCAATCTCTGGCGCTGTGACTCAGTGTAGCCACCTTTCAATCTTTCCATCGCAGGTCTGGGCCAAGATTAGACGCCTCTACGGCTATCGACCCCTGTCAGCGTCCCTGCGCTGTCACTGAATGGAACAGTTTGTACTGACCCCGACGTCATTGCAAACCGCTTAGCAGACCATTTTGCTCTCAGTTCCGCTTCTGTGAATTATCCACTGGCCTTCCGCTCGATTAAAGAGCGGTTGGAACGTCGGAGCCTTTCATTTCACACCCATCATCCTGAATCCAACAATGTCCCATTCACTGAGTGGGAATTCCACAGTACCCTAGCCGTTTGCCCTGATACAGGTCCCAGGCCAGATCGCATCCACTGTCAGTCGACTGCCAGCGACGCCTCCTCAACCTTTACAACCGTATCTGGGTCGAGGGTGAGTTTCCGTCGCAATGGCGGGAAAGCATTGTTATCCCCGTTTCGAAACCTGGCAAGAACCCATTGGAGGTGGACAGCAACCATCCCATTAGCCTCACCAACGTTCTTTGCAAGCTGCTCGAACGCATGGTGAGCCGGTGGTTGAGTTGGGTACTCGAGTCTCAGGGCTTTCTGGCTCCGTCTCAGGGTGGGTTCTGTAAAGGCCGCTCTGCCGCCGACAATCTAGTGAGCCTGGAGTCAGCCATCTGTAAGGCCTTTGCCTGCCGTCAGCACCTCGTCGCTGTCTGTTTTGACATGCGGAAGGCGTATGATACGACATGGCGCCATCATATCCTCTCTACGCGACATGGTTGGGGTCTTTGGGGTCCACTGCGATTTTCCTACGAAATTTTCTGTCGCATCATGCCTTCCGTGCGCAAGTCGCGGCCTCCCATAGTTCCTCCCGAGTTCAGGAGAACAGGGTACCACAGGGATCTGTCCTAAGTGTCTGCCTGTTTTTAATTGCAACTAGCGGGCTCGCTGCGGTGGTGGGAACGTCTGTCTCAGCTTCTTTGTATGCTGACGACTTCTGCCTCCACTATAGCTCCATTGGCATTGCAGCTGCTGAACGTCAGCTGCAGGGCGCTATCCACAAGGCGCAGTCTTGGGCTTTAGCGCATGGCTTCCAGTTTTCGGCTGCCAAGACCTGCGTTATGCATTTCTGTTGGCGGTTAACAGTTCACCCTGAGCCGCAGCTTTATCCTGCTGGCGAATTTCTTGGTGTGGTGGAGACACATCAGATTTTGGGTGTGGTTTCTGATGCCCGGTTGACTTGACTCCCACGTATTCGGCAGCTTAAACAGATGTGTTGGCGGCATCTTAATGCTCTGCGATGCTTGAGCCACACCAGCTGGGGCGCCGACCAATCTACCCTCTTACGGCTCTACCAGGCTTTAATCCAGGCCTGTCTGAATTATGGGAGCCTGGCTTATGGTTCAGCATCCCCATCTGCGTTGCAGGTGCTGGACACAATCCTTCACAGCAGGATCCACCTTGCCACTGATGCTTTCCGGACTAGCCCTGTGGACAGCATACTTGTGGAGGCAGGTGTCCCTCCACTGCGGTTACGGCGCCAACGTTTACTGGCTGCTTATGGTACGCATATTAGTAGTTTGCCTGGGCATCCTAATTATCGTCTCCTGTTCCCGCAGTTGGTTGTCCATCTCCCAGAACGTCAGTCCCGGTCAGGTTGTACGATCGCGGTTCGCGTTAGAGAGCTTCTCTTCAGGCTTCGGGTTTTCCCTCTTCCACCTCCTTTCCGGGTCCCTTGGCGTACACCCCGTGGTGTGTACCCTACCCTTGCCTTCAGCTCCAATTAGCACAGGGCCCGAAGGACTCAGTCCCTCCGCAGGCCTTCCGCCGCCGCCGCTTTCTTTCCATCCTTGCCACGTACCAGGGCTCTGGCGTTGCTTACTCTGGCGGTTCGATGGTTGCTGGTCGTGTCGGTTATGCTCTCATTCTAGGGGACCATTACGAATAACATTCTTTGCCGGCTGGCTGCAGCGTTTTCACTGCTGAGCTGGTCGCAATCTTTCGTGCCCTAGAGTATATCCGCTCCTGCTCAGGTGAGTCCTTCGTTATCTGTAGCGACTCCCTGAGTGGTTTACGAGCTGTCGACCAGTGTTTCCTTCACTCTCGTCTGGTTCTAACTATCCAGGAGTCCCTCCATACCCTTGCCCATTGCGGCTGCTCTGTGGTCTTTGTGTGGACCCCAGGCCATGTTGGGATACCAGGTAATGAACATGTAGACCACCTGGCCAAACAGGCCACCAGTAAACCATCTCTGGACGTTGGCCTCCCGGAGACTGATTTGCGAGCTTTCTTACACCGCAAAGTTTTCGCGCTTTGGGATGCTGAATGGCGCGATCTGACCACACCCAATAAACTCCATGCTATCAAGGAGACGACGACTGTGTGGCGGTCATCCATGCGAGCTACTCGCAGGGACTCAGTTGTCCTTTGTCGGCTCCGCATTGGCTACACTCGGCTGACGCACAGTTATTTAGTGCGTCGTGAGGACCCACCTGTATGTCGATGCAGGGCGGCTTTGTCAGTGGTCCACATTTTGTTGGCCTGTCCCCTTTTAGCTGTGTTGAGGCATACATTTGCGGTGCCTGATACGCTCCCTGCCCTTTTAATAGATGACACTGCCATGACAGGCTTAGTTTTGCGTTTTATTCTGGCAGGGGGTTTTATCACTTAATACACTCCTGGAAATGGAAAAAAGAACACATTGACACCGGTGTGTCAGACCCACCATACTTGCTCCGGACACTGCGAGAGGGCTGTACAAGCAATGATCACACGCACGGCACAGCGGACACACCAGGAACTGCGGTGTTGGCCGTCGAATGGCGCTAGCTGCGCAGCATTTGTGCACCGCCGCCGTCAGTGTCAGCCAGTTTGCCGTGGCATACGGAGCTCCATCGCAGTCTTTAACACTGGTAGCATGCCGCGACAGCGTGGACATGAACCGTATGTGCAGTTGACAGACTTTGAGCGAGGGCGTATAGTGGGCATGCGGGAGGCCGGGTGGACGTACCGCCGAATTGCTCAACACGTGGGGCGTGAGGTCTCCACAGTACATCGATGTTGTCGCCAGTGGTCGGCGGAAGGTGCACGTACCCGTCGACCTGGGACCGGACCGCAGCGACGCACAGATGCACGCGAAGACCGTAGGGTCCTACGCAGTGCCGTAGGGGACCGCACCGCCACTTCCCAGCAAATTAGGGACACTGTTGCTCCTGGGGTATCGGCGAGCACCATTCGCAACCGTCTCCATGAAGCTGGGCTACGGTCCCGCACACCGTTAGGCCGTCTTCCGCTCACGCCCCAACATTGTGCAGCCCGCCTCCAGTGGTGTCGCGACAGGCGTGAATGGAGGGACGAATGGAGACGTGTCGTCTTCAGCGATGAGAGTCGCTTCTGCCTTGGTGCCAATGATGGTCGTATGCGTGTTTGGCGCCGTGCAGGTGAGCGCCACAATCAGGACTGCATACGACCGAGGCACACAGGGCCAACACCCGGCATCATGGTGTGGGGAGTGATCTCCTACACTGACCGTACACCACTGGTGATCGTCGAGGGGACACTGAATAGTGCACGGTACATCCAAACCGTCATCGAACCCATCGTTCTACCATTCCTAGACCGGCAAGGGAACTTGCTGTTCCAACAGGACAATGCACGTCCGCATGTATCCCGTGCCACCCAACGTGCTGTAGAAGGTGTAAGTCAACTACCCTGGCCAGCAAGATCTCCGGATCTGTCCCCCATTGAGCATGTTTGGGACTGGATGAAGCGTCGTCTCACGCGGTCTGCACGTCCAGCACGAACGCTGGTCCAACTGAGGCGCCAGGTGGAAATGGCATGGCAAGCCGTTCCACAGGACTACATCCAGCATCTCTACGATCGTCTCCATGGGAGAATAGCAGCCTGCATTGCTGCGAAAGGTGGATATACACTGTACTAGTGCCGACATTGTGCATGCTCTGTTGCCTGTGTCTATGTGCCTGTGGTTCTGTCAGTGTGATCATGTGATGTATCTGACCCCAGGAATGTGTCAATAAAGTTTCCCCTTCCTGGGACAATGAATTCACGGTGTTCTTATTTCAATTTCCAGGAGTGTATAAGTGTTTGTCTTTTTTTGTGTTGAGTCTGGCCTTTGACCTACGATTTTAGATTGAGTTTTTAATGTGTTTCTCGGTGGTTGGCTTTTCCTTTTTCGTCTCTATGGTCGGCCAACCACTGTCACACTCTGTGTGATTTTAATTCCTTTTGTCTGGTCTCTGTGTAAGTCTTTCTTGTCCTGTGTCGTCTGCCATCTTCTCCATTGTTCGTTTTTATTCTGTGTGGGTGTTTGAAATTTTGGAAAAAGGGACCAATGACCATAGCAGTCTGGTCCCTTCAATCCCACAACCAACCAACCAACCACATATGCCATTGTTGCCATACAGTGAGTGATGTCGCTCTGTTCTGTTGAAACCAGGCTTCTTGAACGTTTGGAAAGTTGTTCAATGCAGGTGTAAGGGAAGTTTGTGACATCTCCTCATAACTATCGCTATTGACGGTTATTGTGTTCCCCTGTTCATTTGCGAAAAAACACAGTCTGATAATCCCAGGTGATGAAACACCACACCGTACTGCCACTTTTCTAGCGTGTGAAGGGCGCTCATGAACGTCATTAGGATTTGTGTTTGCCCAGTAACGGCAGTTCTGTTTATTCACATAACCTGTAAGATGAAAATGTGCCTCATTTGACATCTGTAACTTGTTAATTCATTGTCATTGTTTATTTTTGTTATCATTTGATGACAGAATCCTAATCATATTGCACCGTCTGTAATTTGCACATAGGGAATTTTAAATTAAGATGAAGAATCTGTCATTATAGGTTATCTGTCTTGAGCTGACTGCAATGTAATTAAAAAGAATTACACCAGACACGTTTTGCTTCCATTTAAAAAGCATCTTCTGTGGTATCCTGTAAATTTGATACACACGTTTGTACTTTTATTTTTTGATTCTTTTAAGTTCCAGACACAGCCACCCTCCTGTCATCTGAAGTAGAGAATATATAGTCCAATATACCAATAACTGAAACAATAAACATTATAGAACAAAATATTAAGTCCCACAGTACACTTCCACATGAATACATGAAAGAAAAAGTCAGGCTTCTAGAGCTAATAACAGAACAGAATTATTTTCAGTTCAATAATGAATTCTATTTACAAGGTAAAGGATTAACAATGCGATTTCCAGTGTCTGGAACCATAGAAAACATATTTATGAACCATGTACAACGGATTATATTTAGCAAAATAGTGTCAAATAAGTACAACATCCTATACTGGATTAGATATACATATGATATCTTGTGCCTGATAGATGAACCAAACAATAAAATTCACCAGTTACATACGGACATAAATTCTGTTCATGATAAGATACATTTTACAATAGAGAAAGAGCAAAACAGACAGTTAAATTTCTTGGACATCATCATAAAGATTCAAAATAACCAAAACACATTTGCCATATACTGAAAGCCAACAACAGACACAATTATACATGAGATATCACAACACCCCAATTCTCAAAAGCAGGCAGCACTTAGATACATGCTCCGCAGATACAGACAACAACAACAAAAAAATGAATACTATAATACAAATAGCCACAAACAATGGATACAAAGAAATATTAAGAACAAAGATAAACAAGGAAATCAAGAAATAGAAAAGAACAAACTGCCAACCGTCACCAACACAAGGACAAAATCACACACAATCAAATACACAAAATACAAAAAAGAACCAACACAAAGTGTGAAAGAAACAGAAAGTAAAAGATGGTACACAATGACATACAGGCACAAATACACACAGAGAATATCCTATATTTTCAAAATAAGACTTAAAAATAGCACGTCAAACCAACAACTCAATTCAGAAATACTTCCCAAAAACAAAAGGAAAAACTGACCTGTATCAGAAATCAAGAATATACCAACTGAAATGCAAAGTATGTGATGGAAGATACATAGTTCAAAGCAGGATATTTGACACTAGATACAAAGAACATGCAAGAGCATGGAAGTATAGGACAAAGGTCAGTCAACTCTTGCAGAACACTTACACCAAAATCAACATAAAATTATAACCAGAGACACAGACATGGATATCAAAAGGATAAACAACAACAAAAAACACCACCTCATATAACAAGAAAAATGCCATATCCAAAAATCAATAACAGAAAAGAAAGAACTCAAAAATGATCAGATCAACTTGGCAAACCACACACTCTTTAAACTACATTAAAATACAAATATAACGGCAGGCTCCATTTACCACTACCATCTCCTCCCAGATCTGTCCCGTAATCACTGATCACTGTCCCAGGCATCCCTGTTGTTGTTGTCCCCCCCCCCCCCCCCCGAATAAAAAAAAACTCCACCCGTCTCACTTCTCTATCTACATACAAGACAATTTTAATAACTCTCTCTCTCTTACACACACAAAATCATTTCTTAGTTTGGCAACACTCACAACGTGAAGGAAAACAAACGAATAGGCATAAACACTGCGGCAGTGCCGAATGAAAAACAGTTAAGAAAGTCAAATATAAGTACTGCAGCGCAGGAAATAATGCAAAATGCCAAAAACTGCCGATGTGAAACGAAGCCTGTCGACACCAACCACTGCTAGCAAGATGGGAAGGTGTAGAGTATGAAACGAAACACAGTAAGTAGCTTGCAGACCACCCTTATAAAGAAAACACTGTTTTCAACCTAAAAGAATCAAAAAATAAATGTACAAACGTTTGTATCCAATTTACAGAAGATGCTTTGTAAATAAAAGCGAAACGCGTCTGATGTAATTCTTTTTAATTACATTGCAGTCAGCTGAAGACAGTTAACCTACAATAACAGACATTAACAGCTGCTTTGGAAGATGGCCATACAACAACCGCAAGATGACGAATCCTGCAAACACTCTCCGGGGACATTGCAACCACTGCTGCTTGCTTACAAATTGAATGCCATTCGGATAATTCCTTCGTAGTGTCTTTTTTGTGTCTTAGAGTGAATGTGTACTTCCATATTGTGCGAACAGTTCAATTTTTTCCTCTGTTTCACTTTTTTCTGTTATTATGTCTTGTTCCGTATAGAACTGGGTTTTTCTTTTTTAGTGTAGAGGTTAATTAAATAAATGCATTGTATTATTTCAGTATGTCAGATAATAGATTCTGTTCATACTCTCCATTATTTTTTCCACTGTAACAGGAAAGCATATTTTTTGACATAAAACACATTTGCAGGGTGCACCGCCTCCTTATCCAGAAGCGACACAAAAACTAATACAACTTTCTAAATATTGTAAAATATGCTAAATCCACGTCACTGTTCTATAATTCATGCTGTATCACTTTGTCATACCCAATGAAACCAATAAAAACAGGAAAAAACAAATTTTTCTTCCTGAAAAATTATGAAATTGTGATTCACAACCTTGTTTGAGGGAGGTGTCTAAATCACTCCAAAGAATTACCAAAACTTCTGTGTGCTGTGGATCGAGGTGAAAGTTTTGGCTGTTTCTTTGAAGAAGATAAGATCGGAAAAAGGCGTTAACAACGTGATAACTGATGCAAAAATGTTTGCTCACACATTTAGATCTCATTCGAACCTTGAAAAAGAAAATTCGGTTCAGGGGGCTGAAAAAACGATTTATCTACGTGTTTAACGATTAACCTATTGAAGCAAAAGTTCCTGCCTCATTTTTGACACTGCTGTCTGTTCGCTACGATCAACACTTCCTCAATAACGAATGTGTGGACAGTTATCGATTGTTAGCGGTATTCTCAAGTCAATAGATGCATATTGTATTATGAAAAATTTTGTTTAGTTAATGGCTAGAAAACTATCAATGTGATGTTTTCACGCACGGGAGAAACTGCTAGGACATGTAGTGAACAACTGGTGGATTTATTTATTGTTTTATTAATAGCATATTTCCCTTAAGAGACACCCAAATTTTTGTTTTCCTTCTCTGTTGACTACATTAAAAGTTCGGCCAGATTAACTATTTTCAGCTACTTTCATGGCAACTTTTCTCGTTTTGTTACTTACTGGTGATTTACTATGTAAAATTCAATTTATATGGTATGCGGCTGAATATATCTGAAGGACACATAGTTCAGCACATGTGACGCCATAAACACTGAGATCCGTGAAAAATGCATCATGTATATAGTTCTAATACATTTTTTTAATACTAAGACACTCCTACAGCTGAATTAATTTCAGGAAATCCATGACACCTGGCAGACCTTTTAACGGCTTTCAACTGCGAATCGCATAGGGCTATAAGCGAAAATAAGCGCCATCTTTCGGGCTATTAAGAGGCGTTGCCACAGAGACGTTTACAAAATTGCGTCGTAGACAAGCGAAGCAGCTCCGTACAGGAACTGCCTAGATATTATATACAAACACAGTTCGTTTTTTGTTTTAGTTTCTAATAGAACACCGGCAAAATGAAAACCTGGGCAACGTCGGGTTTGGTAGCTAGTAGTCAATAATTGTGTAACAATGGCTTTCAAATGGCAACCGAAGTTAGAATTCAAATTCCAAACGTGGGCATCGGAAGAAATTTTTCCAAGAGCCAGCAAATTTTATCATTGTCATTTTTCATATAACTTATTCTCTAACATTTTAGAGCGTATAGTGCCTTGAAAGCTACATTTGTTTGGAATTACAGAAAATCTAATGTGTCTCAAATGACTGACAGGTATTAATTCAACAGTTTTAGGTAGATTGCTTTGACATGCAACTGACTAGCGTATTTCATTAGTATAAGCTACGTATAAATTCTTACATTAATATGAATATTAATGCTACTATTTTGATTCAACGATCAAAAAGTACATGTTCTTACGAATAAATTCATAGTATTCAACGATTTATTAAAAAAATTGTTATACATCAATAACATTAGATTTCAAACAGCAAGAACGTCATGACGGTTGAGGAAATCCTCTTGAATCGGAACAAAACATACCAGGGACAAATCCCAGATTATCATTTCCCAAAGGGCAGAAACAGAATTAATCTCTAAAAACTCACGGAAATTCTCATTGCGGTTGGCAATGGTAATTCTGCGATTTACTACAATCCGACGATTGCTGAAATTGTGTGAAAGCAAGTTATGTAACCTCTTATTCCATCCCCCTTCTGTCCCCCTTGCAGACACCTGAGAGTCGAAAACCTCCTTTTCGTGAAGTATATTTTAATGTATTATATTTTCTTGTAAGCAGGTGATTCACCTGCTCCCTTTATCTATTATTGTTTTGCTGGTTTGTGGAGCGCTCACCAGCGCGGTCATCAGCGCCTGTACGAAGTCCCTGTTCCTTTACGGTCCAATCTACCTACTGTCACGAATGATGATTATGATGATGAAATGATGACAACATAAACACACCGTCCCCGGCTAGGAATCGAACCCGGGAAGCCCCGTGATCCAGATGTAGCAACCCTAGCCAGTAGACCACGAGCTGCGGACGGCGCCGTCTGGGCCACAGTGATATCTAACTCTACAAAATTAAAGAGCCACGTGCTACATTATAAGCCTGAGCGAAAATACAAAAAGAAGGCTGTACTACGGACTTCACATAGCGCAGATTATTGTTACATCCACTGTTACATTCCCAAAGGCACATTACCGTGTCTGGCAAAGAGCACTTCGTGTACCATCTTCAATGCTCTACTTGCGTATTCCAGTCGTGAACGGGGCGCGGGGAGAATTGCCGTCCTATGAACATGAATCGTTCCAAATTTCGCTAGGAGGGCGTTTCGTGAGATATGCACTGGTGTACTGGCACAAGTGAAGCTGTGAGAGTGGATCGTAGGGGGTGCAAGGATAGCTCCAATGATAATGAAAATACTAAGTCTGCATTTCACAAAACACTCACAACGGACTAGCACGATTATCTTGAGACTAGGCCTTGGAGCTATACGAGGGCTACTGCAACGATACGCTCACATAGAACTTAATACCATGCAAAAAATAGGTGCATAAGTAACGTGGCACTGCCAAAAATATGGTATCCAACACACTCACTCAAACATTTCCCACTCTAGCGGTAATAACACGTCCGATAGAAATAGCTGTTAGGTGGTTTGTGCAGAACAGCGGAACGCTTGAAATCCCTATGGAAGAGGAGGATTACAACTCGTAAACATAAGGCAACATCTAGGGCCATTTTTCCTTCGAAACATTCTTCAACGTCGCCATCACTTTCAAAGCAGCCTTAGAAGCTGTATCATTAACGAGGTGGAACCACCAAGCCGAATACAGCCAACTGATGTGAGCTACATGACAATCAATTGCAGGATATCCAACAACTAGGAAGACACAGACTACGGAATACCAACAATGCACGAGCAAAGTTGAAACTTAGGAGTAATTTCAACGACTGAAAAAAGACGTGGACAAATATCCATAACCCACTATTCAATGCAAATGCACGATCCATGTGACAGAGGGTTATCCGCCAAAAGATTCCGGCAAAAAGCAAATTACACAAAATAAGGCTTATTCTCTCGTCAATTTGTACTCGTTACAACATAGAGGATACAGTATGTCACAGCCTAATATGCTGTGAGAAGACTGAAATTTAGCATTGGACTTGAAATCATAATGTTACTTCGCCATCCACGTACAGTTCAGAAGACTATTTCTTTTATCCCAACATAAAACACATTGAATTCTCTGGCTCCTGTCCGGTTATATAACCTACTCATTTACCAAGACAACCGTAACGAGCTCTAAGGATTACTGGTGTTACCTGACAGTGGAGCACAATAAACAGCTACACTGCACGGAATACAAAGATAACTTTGCCAGATTTTTTACCACTGTATTTATTACCGTACCGACCCAGGCTACTGAACAGAGGTATTGGCTAAATCTCCACGTTTAGAAAGAAGTTTATAAGTTTTTGTTCTTCTCAACAAAGAATTCTGGTTTCTTTGCTGAAGTGCAAGTCCACAAGGTAAATGAGTCAGGATTTATTAATTCATCCGAAAAGAATTTAATTTCAAGACGAATGTACTTTTTACAGTTGGAAATTATATCTTTGTTTTAAGAAAGGAAGAGCTTTTAATATTTCTATAGTAGACATTTACTTTCAAGTCTTACTTCATAGCCGGCCAAAGTGGCCGAGCGGTTCTAGGCGCTTCAGTTTGGAACCGCGCGACCGCTACGGTCTCAGGTTCGAATCCTGCCTCGGGCATGGATGTGTGTGATGTCCTTAGGTTAGTTAGGTTTAAGTAGTTCTAAGTTCTAGGGGACTAATGACCTAGATGTTAAGTCCCATAGTGCTCGGAGCCATTTGAATCTTACTTCATAAAGCCAAAGAAACAATAAAGCAACGAAGCTAACAGTTGAAGGTAGACAAGGAAAGTAAAAGATGCGTAATAAGGGGAATTGTGAGTCCCATTAACAAAAAAAGTAAGAGTATTGCCCCCAAAAGGTAAGATACCAGCTTAGAAAAGCAGGTCGATACGGTTTTAAACTACCAGGACCTTTCACGTTCGATTTCTTTTTCATTCGCTTCTTGTTGCTCGTTCTGAGAGAACTGATCTTTTTGATGATGACATGTTTGTATTAATGTTGGTCAATTCTCCTGTGCTTTGTTAAATGTATAGCAAATGCAACTTTCTCTCTGCCTTACCGTGGTGGATTTTGACTCTAACAGTCCTCAAACTAGGTTGGCTTTTATATACTCAAACAAAATTTCCCATTAATTTGGAACTAATTGGTTTCATATCGCTGTACATAGTTCCACTGCGAAATTCGCCTCACAACCTTTGTTTGCTTGATCAAGCCTGCACATTTTCGGTTCAGGCGTTCAAGAATATGCATGCTAGCCTGCTTGCACAAGTTTTCACTATTGAAAATTTATCAAGCCTCAGACGAATAGAACAGTCCGAATACTTGCCGAAAATCACTCTGCAGACTTTCAAGTATGTATGCTTAAAGTGCCTGACCATTCGTAGCCTGAAAGCCTGCAGTGTGGACACCTTTGGAACACATCAGCGAGCGTCTTCGCTCAGCTGCAATGTTTGTCCCCATCGTGTAACGATCTTTGATTTCTGCCGGTGATGTCCCCTTATGGCAGTCGGCGTTGACCAGCACTGTGCCGTAGACGGGAAGACGGAGCGGGTCTGATCGACGGCGCCACAACACAGACGTGTAAGACATGGAGTACGCACTTCAGGAAATGGAAGGTGAGCAGTTTCTTTTAGTCAGAGGCGGCAGGCTGCGCATCATCGCAGAATTTTTCAAGTAACGGTTTCAGACGTTAAATGTGTTTGCTAAATGCTTCCGATATTGCGTTTCGCCCAGTTACAAACAGTCAACTTCACGCGCTGAGTGTTTGTTTCTACATAATTTGGAGATTACTATACGTCTCGATTAACTGTCTCTTCCTTCGCGTGTGCGTGTGCGCGCGTTTCCAGTGAAGACTTCTTAAAGGCCGACCAACCGACCGACCAATGTCGTGGGAGCCTACAAACGTCCCGACCGACTGCACTCACCGATTTCAGCACCGTCCTGTGATTTATCTTAGTCCGTTGTTTATGTTCTACGAGATCCCGTTTCGTTTTAAACAGAAACAAATTCGGCAGTGTGCCTTGGTTGAGACAACAACGCCAAAACAACCGAGAGAAAGCTGCGGGGAAAGAAGTGACTAATACAAGGAAAGAAATTTAACCATGTGCTGTCGCTTTAGCAGCTGGAAGCCGGCGGTTTTCGTAATTAACTAAGAATGTATGAACCAGCACTTCGGTTATCTGAACGTCAAACCATTCTAAACGAAAAAGAATGAGAGCGCTGTATGCTGCACGGGCAGGCTGTTAGCTCCACTAAAATTCCCAACGAATGTCAGAAATTAAGAGGACCTTAAATACAGTACTGTTGTGTTCCTGCAATTAACTAAAGTTATTGCTGTAACTTTCAACATAGTTTCCTGCGGAAGTAAATCATGGTATAGCAAAATAAATGGAACACAATGTTCACGTAAACGTCATTAATTTATTTGTATACATACCGTGAAAGATGAACTGTAAGTTTTACAAAGATATTTCACATTCGAAGAAAAGAGACTGCACGTGGTGGTGGCGGGGCACACATTAGATATGAAGCATTCGGCGACCGTTAGAACTGAAAAATTTCCACACTTCGCCCTTGTAGCAGAGGGCTTGGCTATAGATTGGACTTTTCTTTCACCTTCACATTAATTAAGCAAGAGTTAACGTCTATTACGTCGATGTCCGCCCCCGGTAGCTCAGTGGTCAGCGCCACAGAATGTCAATTCTAAGGGCCCGGGTTTGATTCCCGGCTGGGTCGGAGATTTTCTGCACTCAGTGACTGGGTGTTGTGTTGTCCTAAACATCATTTCATCCCCATCGACGCGCAAGTCGCCGAAGAGGCGTCAAATCGAAGAACTTGCACCCGGCGAACGGTCTACCCGACGGGAGGCCCTAGTCACACATCTATTACGTCGATATTGCCGTTCTTAGATTTCATTTCCGGTAAGTGTCTGAAATAAAAGCTAAAAACAGAAATACGGAAGATCGATGGGCTTTAATTCTGTGCCACGGGAAACTGTCATCGATTCGTTAAAACAATGAAAAAGTGCTTCATTTCTTGCATGTACGTTGCTATCCTCCTCGCACAGCGTGGCCCTCAATATCTACAATCTTTAAATTGCTCCAGAAACCCTGTCTTTGTTTCGTCCGCCTCATACCCCGCGAAGTATTTTAAAACAGTGTTTAGTCCCCACACACAGTGACAAATTACCAACTTCTGTCGGGTGGTTGGCACAACACTACATGCAACACAGTTTGTTTGGGACGGCGGTGGTCCTTACCGTTACATTCAAAGTTGGTCGGTCGGTTGGTCGGTCGGTTGGTCGGTCGGTTGGTCGGTCGGTTGGTCGGTCGGTTGGTCGGTCGGTTGGTCGGTCGGTTGGTCGGTCGGTCGGTTGGACGGTCGGTTGGACGGTCGGTGTGTGTAGGACCCTTAACAAACTGAGCTTTATTGTCGTTCCTAGTATGTTGTAGTGTCATCGTCAGAAGTGAGGGTAGCGTCGGGCGTACATAAAGGTAGAGGGATTGCAATTTCCTTCCCCTCTCAACCCCCTCGACTAGTAATGGCTGGGCTGTCAGCAATAGAATCCACCCGCTCTTCAGCCAAAGGATAGGTACAATACACGAAGCCGAAAAACAAATTACAATAATGAATGATAAATTGTGACGAGATATGAAACAACTAAATTTTTAAAAGTACTTATCATAAACGTCATTTGCAAATTCTCACACTTGATAATTATTTTCGATCACAATCTTCAGATCAGAGTAATCACGAATTGTGAAGCCTTCAGATAGGTTTCACTATTCACAATCCGTTATTAAGCGGATCTGAAGATTAATAAATGCGAACGAAACTAGTTGTGAAGTCTCATTGCAGCTGAGACTGATACACTAAATATTATATAGAAACTGAAAGGTGAAATATTTAAGTAGAGTTTTAAAATTAAGATGAATCTAGTCTTCTATAAAAACAAACTTGATTTTTGTTTTTGGAATTGAAATAGAACTAAATCATAAAATAATACATTTAAGACGCAGTATAAACGGTGTTATTAAAAAGTTGGAGGACCTGAACCGAGGAAAAAGTGTTTTGGGAGGGGAGCTGGAAAATTAGTTCTACAGTGGGGGAGGAGGTTGAGGGTTTAAGTGAGAAAGTCCGATGGATAATGTCACTGGTTTGTCTGAGTGGATGTTGGGAAGATAGGGTATTCGTATGTCTTGGGGGTAGTATGTAATATGCATAGAAAAGGGAGTAGCGGAAGAAGGGATGTGAAAGGGAAAGTGGAAATCATAAGATGGAGTGAGTGGGGTCGAATTTTAGTTAATTACATATCGGGAGAGATTTCATAGTCTGGAGAAGCCAGACGGTTGGAATTTCTTTAGAGAAAGGAGCGGGGTTGTAAGGTTGGTGTAATGTTACATCTCAGCTCCCGCAGCGTGACAGGAATTGCAGTGAAAACAATAGCTTTAATGGAGTTGCCGTTCGTATTAGGTTGTTACAAAGGTGGTCATTGTTAGTGTGAAGAGGTTGGAATTCGTTGAGATGGTGAAGGATCCATGTGGGCAAAGTAAATGGATGCGGATAGGGAGGCGGAGTGCATGGCCTTACAGGAAGTGAGAAGATTTCGGTGGAGCGGATATTCATTCCTGGGAGAGGTTAGGTCGCTTCAAGGTTTCGTAGCGGTGGAGGGGCGAAATCCTGAAGTTCAGCTATGTTTAGCAGTGAGAGCGGGTGGGGGAGGGTGCTGCGGTTCATCATAAACAGGAATTGGAGTACTGCCGTTAGATCACAAATGCATTCTTTGAGAAAAGATTTTGTTGGAGGTTTTATCTATAAGCCTACTTCAGTTTTGCAAGTACTTGCCGTTCACCTGTATGCACTTTCCGTAACATTGCACTACGTTCAGCGCCTGAAATTTGAACCAGATGCCAACGCTAGTCTAGAGCTCTACGAACTACTCCACATAGTCGTTGATTCAAGCCCAAAAATAGATAATAAAAGCTCGGTGTGATGACGGGTCTGTCAGATGGGTGTTTGAAAAGTTCAAGGAAATTCTAAATTTTATTCCTGGTGCGGGGAGTGGTGTGTGGACGAGTGCTGCATGGAGTACTTTGCGCAAGTTTCCCGCGCCTTGGAATGTAAATGGCCCGTTTCAATACAGTGTCTCTCAGAACATGTCAGCTAGTTCTGTTGGCCCACGTTCCATAACATCAAAAGAATTCCGTTGTCATCACAGGAAACAGGAGCGATTTTGAAACTCGAGTAAAAGAACTGCCATAATTTTTTTGGTTTCGCCGAAGCTGAATGGCACCATAGCATCGGGCGTTGAGATTCTGGGTTGGTGTAATACATTACGCTCTCGTCCGTACCAATGTAGGAAAACAAATCTTGAGAATACCGATCCAAAAACCCATGTCCAATTGGCATTTGCGGTTTTTGCGAAATCAGATTTCATCCATGTCGTTCGTGTAAGTGATGGTGCAGCACGAGGCAATTCATCAGAGTACCAGTCGGCCATCGTCGATCAGATCACAAACGTGCTCCGTGACTTCATCCGTCTGAATACTAGGCATGCAACTTCGCTCTTAATCATGTACATAAAAAGGGCCAGTTGTAAGCTTCAACTCTACTATCCTTTTTAATATTCACTGTTGTAATACCATTAATAAGGCGCATGTAATGATTAATCTGAATGGATCTAGATCCCTTTGTGCAACAAAGGAAGAATGGAAATTGGAGTTGCTGACGGAAGAACTTCTCTTTACAGATGAATAGTTCAGCGTCAAAATTTTCACGCCACGAGATAGGGTCTTTTTTGTGCGGTACGTAGGAAATACTATCGCCACGGGGCAGAAAGTGAAAAATAATTGAGAATGCTCAAGTTTAGTAAGATCGAATCATTTTATTCTTCAGGATTAGTTTGCTGAATTGTCTTGATCTTCAAAAAAATTCGGTACTCACTTCGTTGAAACAGGAAATCGGTCGCTGGGATCTGCAGATTGTCGGAGGCGAGTTGTCTTCTCCATGGCGAAGTAATGTTCCGAAAGTTGGATATCTAGTAACTGACACACACATTCTTCCGGTAAGGAAAATTAAAATAATTCTCCCGCAGGTTCCCATAAGAAGGCAGGGACTTAACTTTATTTTCTTAGTATTACAGCTTTGTGCATGACTTGTCGGTGAAACTTCTGCATCTCATCGTACACATTTAAGCAGAACCTGAGCAACAGAAGCTGTGGCTCATCCTCCTTCCCGTACGGGCTACAGAAGTTATAGCCAGCAGGATACAAATTGGCCAGAGTAAAGACTAGCGGTCGTACCACCCATAGCGAAGTAATCCCTCAAACACTTATTCTGAAGTAAACACGTTCTGAAGGTTGACTGCTTTTTGAGATGTTGCTGTTCTTTGACGTCTGTGGAATCAACTTGTCACTCACATCTGTAGTGTGCACAGTAATTGTTCAGCCATGAATCATTGCGAAAAAGCAAAGGTAAACTACCGTAGATATATTCGGAGAAGTTCCAACGGCCTTGCCACAGTGGTAACACTGGTTTTTGTCAGGTCACAGAAATCAAGCGTTGTTCGGGCTCGGCTAGCAAATGGATGGGTCACCGTCTGGGGCTGCCGAGTGCTGTTAGCAACTAGGATGTACTGAGCCCTTGTGAGGCCAGTAGAGGAGCCACTTGATTGAGAAGTAGGCAGCGGTCACGAGAAATGACAACGGCCAGGAGAATGTGTTGACTACATGCCCCCTCCGTATCAGCGTCGGGTGATGCCTAAGGCCTTCAAGGCCTGTTCGGGCGGTGTTTGTTTTTATATTCGAAGAAGTAAATAATTACTTGGGCTTTTTTCTGTTCTATAATACTACGATTGAGTTAATAAATTTTTCTGTTCACTTCTCAGACTTCTGTGTTCCGACACACAATTAAGTTACACGGAAATGAAGTACTGTGGTAACGTACGTGGTTTGGAGAAATACGTATTACAAGACTATGTAATGAATTTTGTCGATGTAAGCACAAAGTTAAAACAAAGATGAGCAATACATAAAGAACATCATTTATTACCGTACAGTTCAATTGTACATGGAGTTAATGTAGACTCGAAGGGAAAAACGAGATAAATTGCGTTAGACACCGTATCAAAATGAAATTTTCATTCTGTAGCGGAGTGTGCGTTGATATGAAACTTCCTGGCAGATTAAAACTGTGTGCCGGACCGAGACTCGAACGCGGGACTTTTGCCTTTCGCGGGCAAGTGCTCTACCATCTGAGCTACCTAAGCACGACTTACGCCCAGTCGTCACAGCTTTACTTCCGCCAGTACCTCGTCTCCTACCTTCCAAAAAATTTCATTCTGGAAACATCCCGCAGGTTGTGGCTAAACCATGTCTCCGCTATATCTTTACTTCCAGGAGTGCTAGTCCTGCAAGGTTCGCAGGAGAGCTTCTGTGAAGTTCGTAAGAAAGGACACGAGGTACTGGCGGAAGTAAACCCGTGACGACGGGGCGAGTGTTGTGCTTGGGTAACTCACATGGTGCGGCACGGTACCTCAACGTGTTCGGTCAGAGCGGTAGCAACCCTCTGTAATAAACTGAGTGAATGGATCAACAATGAACTTGAACAGGCGTCATGGGACTTCCGCCCAGAACAAGTACGACGATCAATAACAAAAAGAGACTAAAAAAAGGTTGAGCACTTACCCGCGAAAGGCAAAGGTCCCGAGTCCGAGTCTCGGTGCGGCACACAGTTTGTCTACCAGGAAGTTTCTCCGTATCAAAATTTTTAACGTTCAGTGACATGTCTCTTAGCAGTACACTTGTTTTGTGGATTATCCTGAATCTCCCTTTTTGATATTTTGCCAACCTCTACTCGAAGTGCGTTCTTCAGACAGCTAATACCAGCACTCGTTGCGAGAGGCTAAGACAGTATATAAAACGAAAATTCCATTGAAACTAGTAGTTCGTAGACATGTTTTAGCTTTCCACTAAATTTTTTGGAACGGTCGTAGACAGTTTACTCAGTTTTATCCACTTACGGAGCAGTTTAAACCTGCTAGCTGGTATGATGGCTTTTTCATTCTTGTCCTCTGAAAAATGCTTCATGAATTCACCGTTTTGTCTTCATTCTTCTGACCAATTTATTCCTAGTTTTCCTTCAAAGCCTCTCCTCAAATCTGTGCTTTGTCACTGGTGTTCGAAAGGCCATACGTTTCATTATAGGTTTTTCTGCTATCTGAATGTCTTTTAAATCATCCATAGTCATTTAATCAGGTTTCGACGTCGTTTAATTTATAATGTTCGGCAGTGACTGGGTGGGTCTGCTGTTCTACTCTATCTCATCAAAAGTACTCGGACACCTGACTGAATCACTTAGAAGTTCGTGGCGGCCTTCATCGGTAATGCTTGAATTCAATATGCTGTTGGCCCACCCCAAGCCTTGATGACAGATTCCACTCTCGCGGGGATACGTTCAATCAGGTGCTGGAAGTTTTCTTGGGGGATGGCAGCCCATTGTTCAGTGTGTTGCACTGAGGAGGGATATCGATGTTGGTCGGTGAGGCCTGGCACGAAGTCGGCGTTCCAAACCATCCCAAAGATGTTGTATAGAATTCAGGTCAGGACTCTGTGCAGGGCAGTCCATTATTATCTTGTAACTACTCCGCCACAGGCCGTGCATTATGAACAGGTGCTAGATCGTGTTGAAAGATGCAATCGCCATCCCCGAATTACTCTTTAACAGTGGGAAACAAGAAGGTGGTTAAAACATCAATGTAGGCCTGTGCTGTGATAGTGCCACGCAAAACAACAAGGGGTGCAAGCCCCCTCCATGAAAAACGCGACCACACTATAACAGCACCGCCTCCGAATTTGTGTTGGCACTACACACGCTGGCAGATGACGTTCACCGGGCATTCGCCATACGCACGCCCTGCTATCGCATCGCCACATTGTGCACTGTGATTCGTCACTCCACACAACGTTTTTTCCACTGTTCAATCGTCCAATGTTAATGCTCCTTACACCAAGCGAGGCCTCGTTTGGCATTTATCGGCGTGATGTGAGGCTTATGGGCAGCCAATTTACCATGAAATAAGTTTTTTCACCTCCCGCCTAACCGTCGTAGTACTTGCAGTGGATGCTGATGCAGTTTGGAACTCCTGTGTGATCGTCTGGGTAGATGTCTGCCTATTACACATTACGACCCTTTTCAACTGTCGTCGGTCTGTCAGTCAACGGACGAGGTCGGCCTGTACGCTTTTGTGCTGTACGCCTCTCTTCACGTTTCCACTCCACTATCACATCAGAAACTGTGGACCTACGGATATTTAGGGGCGTGGAAATATCACATACAGACGTATGACACAAGTGACACCAAATCACCTTACCACGTTCGAAGTCCGTGAGTTCCGCAGAGCGCCCCATTCTGCTCTCACGATGTCTAATGACTACTGAGGTCGCTGATATGGAGTGCCTGGCAGTACCTGGTGGCAGCACAATGCACGTAATAAGAAAAACGAGTGTTCTGGGGGTGCCTGGATACTTTTGAACACATAGTGAATATGGCCCAATAATTCGCACTCTTGCACACTGTTAGTGGGCGTATGTTAGTATATAGAGGTATGTTCATATTTTTAGCCCAAATGTCCGTTCGGTTTTTTCCCACGCTGAAGTATAAAAGTTATCCTCAAATTTCATGTAACGTTAATTTTCTTTCGTATTAGCTGTCAAGAACTTTCTTTTGGAAGGTATTCCATCGTATTCTAGAATAAATGAAAGATATCTAATATTTTTCGGAACTTTTGCGAATACTTCATATTATCACCACGTGGCAATTCTGTAGGTCGGTGAGATGATGTAGAGGTACCTACTTTCACGACGACAGCTGTAGCAACTATGGCCGATAGCACTGTCCAATAACGAAAAATGATTCGTGTTCAAAAATACGCACATCAAAAGAAGTTTTGCATCAGCCCGGTTCCCAGAACACCTGAAGATAGATGTTAACTGTCGATATTGTATCACACAGTCTCTTTGAGTGTTCAGATGTCGCTAACACCCCCCCGCCCCCCGAAATTTAACAGCCAGCCACGCATGAGCAGCGCCTATTAGACGGAGGGGGTCCGACAGCCGATCAGTTCCAGTCATCCCACCAGGAAAGAGGTAGACGCCTCGTGTTGTCTCTAGTTCGATGACTTGACCTTAAATACCGCGGTTCGATCGAGTCCGCATGGTTACTTTGTATCAGGAAGGGCTCTCAACAAGGGAAGTGTCCAGGTGTCTCGGAGTGAACCAAAAGCGATGTTGATTGGACATGGAGGAAACACAGACAGGAACTGTTGACATGCCTCGCTCAGGCCGCCTAAGGGCTAAGATTGCAGTGGATGACCGCTGCCTATGGATTATAGCTCGGAAGAACACTGATAGCAACGCCACCTTGTTGAATGACACTTTTCGTGCAGCCTCAGGACACTGTGTTAAGACTCAAACTGTGCGCAATAGGCTGCATGCGTAACTTCACTCAAGAAGTCCATGGCGACGTTCATCTTTGCAACCACGACACCATGCTGTGCGGTACAGATGGGCCCAACAACATACCGAATGGACTGCTCTATGCTGAATAGCCATTGAGAAGTGGGACAATCTGGACCAACAGTGTCTTGATGGACTTGGGGCTAGTATGCCACGACGAATATAGGCCTGCATGAATTCGAGGACGTGCTACTGGGTATTAGAGGTACCGGTGTGCACAGCAGTCTGGACCACCACCTCTGAAGATCTCATTGTATCGTGGTACAACATGCAGTGTGCGGTTTTTATGAGCAATAAAAAGGGCGGAAATGTTTATGCTGATATCTTTTCCAATTTTCTGTACAGCTTCCGGAACTCTCGGAACCGAGTTTATGCAATACTTTTTCTCATATGTGTAGCTTATTTCGTCCACTTGAGTTGAAAATTCACCATAAAATTAACCGTCTAGTCTTGCTTTGGATATACAATGACTGTACAATATTCTTTGCGCTTTATATATGCACAATTTTATGTTTTGGTGTTCTCTCGTCGTTTAAAATTCGTTGACTCAAAACGCAACTAAAAAAATGTAGTGGTTTAACATTTACGCAATCCGGCTTCACTTGCGAAGACTGCCTATCACCATTATTTTGGTAAGAAAAAGAGACCAGAAGTTCTCGGATCGCACTGCACTTCGCAACTCTTGTTCAGTTATAGCACGAGAATGGGCGAAGACAATAAAACTATAGCTTTTGCTGTGACTACGGTGTGGCGCGAGCCCACAAATCATGTCGGTAACTACCATTTCCGTTAGATTCCACGTATAAAGCCAGATTTGTCAATGAGAAGGAGGAATGGCTCGATATCATAGGTCTGCTACTCGACTTAGACAAATTCAGACCGTTTAGCAAATCCTACGTTGCCCCAAAATTGAACATAAAGTAAATAGACAGTGTGGCTGAACAGCCCGACAAGCCTTCCACAGTGACCAACCCCACTGATGGAGTCAGGCGGAAAAGTGATCTCGTTCAGAGTTTGATTTCCCGAAGACTGCAGTACTTCCAGGGTCAAGACAACAGCAGTGGAATGTTCTCCAACGTGAAAAGTGTCTCACAGTATAGACACGGCCATAGGGACGTAATTATTTTTCTTCGAAAAAAATCTTCTTCCCTTCTACGTTAATGGCTTGATGAAATATTTTAATTTAAATCACTGTTCAACTGATCGAAAGCTGTTCATGAACTTCTCCTAGGCTGGTCTGAAAGTTGTAATACTTCAAAACGGATTGCCTGTGTGCAGTGGTTCTCTGGAACTCAGTAGTGGCAGGCCAAAAGACAACAATCTGTCACTATATAATTCTATTGAGACCGAACTAGTTTAGAACTGTTAATTGTTGTTAAAACTGTGAAATGAGATTTAAAAATTGTTTGCAAGTGCAATAAAAAGTCATTCTTTTTTACTCCTTCAAAATAAAATACTTCCCTTTAATGCGTATCACAGAAACTACAGCAAATACAATTTTTGTCATTTTTCTTTCAGACCAGAGGTAGTAACATTTTACTCAGAAAGTGAAGGAAATATAAATGTTTCGCCGTTCCTTGTAATAAGAAAATAATGTAGTTCACATCAGGAGGGAAATAGTCACACAAATACCTCTGAAATCTGTCTGGAAATAAATACGTTTTCTCATGAATAAACCCGAGTAATATACGTCTCTTTCTTCAAACATCTTTAGGTAACTGATTACACCTTACGATCTGAGGCTTTTTTTTAGCGATCGTCAACACTCAGTAATATGCCGAAGCAGAATTCCGCGCCCATGCTGGGAACACACTGACGATTCTGTCGCTCGTACTGGGTTAAGTAACTTGGCTGATCATGATTAATAAGCTATTTACGACTTCAGAAATACACAACAAAATTAAATCTACCCCGGACGACACATGAGTTCTACAACCCACGACGGGTGCTGGCTGAAGCCTAGATTTTGTGTAGTCAAAACGGCTCCACAGAATTATTGAGCCTACAGGCCTTTCAGCCAATCAGAACCAGGGGCAGAATGTAGGTACTCTCTTTGGATATTCCATGCTCCTGTTTACGGCAGCTTCTTTAAAGTGCAGTCTCCTGGCAGGATGTTCAGAACATTTCCGCAAAAGATGATGGAAACCCCGTCGCGAGAATTACTCGCTCTTGATACGAGCCGCTACCCAACAGTTATTCATTTATGGTGTTCAGTGTGAAAGATAACCGTCAAACCTCCTTGCCTAGGGACGCCAGATGAAAGTTGATGTCGTCAAGCCCTGAATGAAAATTGCCCAACGGATAACTGGGGAGGGAGCTTGAGAGCGCTACGTAGAAAGCGTGCTCTTTCTGTAAGATAGTAGGCAACGGGCCGGAGGGCTCACACGCTGATGTTTGGGTCCCTGCATTCTGTATCTTTTATTTTAACTGAATTCCTTTAGCTTGACTCCTTTGATTTTTAGGGTATGTTAAAGATTGATGACAATTACCTATTTAAGCATTATCATTCGACTTTACAGCGATTGCGGCAATTTTCCAATTTACAGATATTACAATTTTACAACTTATAGCTCGGGTATATTATATACTAATCTGCACCCACATTTCTACGGGCAAGACGGAATTGCGTTGGTTAAATGTATACCACCGGTCTCCCAATATTTTACATGGGACATCCACTATGTGAGGAGGATAACGGGCAAACTGGGGACCAGATACATTAACACAGGGGTCAAATTTCCGAAATTAAACGAGAACATTCATTTCCTTACACAATCCGAAGCCGGAAATAAAAGAATTAGTGCAAATATTCAAATACCTCTCTTCCCCATGTGAACATAGAGACCGACGCACCGAGGGCACGTCTGCTCACTTACCCGTCTTCTGTAACCACCCCTGAGAACATGGCGGACACCCGGAGGTCTTCCTGGGCCCTTGTGGAAGGGATAGTCGAACCACTTGGCCGTGACCAACCTCTCCACCCCAAATCTAGTGACATAGGAACGTCCTTGACTTTGACCTGCCTGTGCTGTCTCTCTCTGATTTCCTACCCAGGAGTAAGGTTGGCACTACTATACTGCAGAACTACTTCCCAGCTAAGATTTGGCCACGCTTTATGGAAAGGTGTGAGGAAGATTAGGAAAGTTCATGTGTAGATTCACATTCATGTACAAGAAATGCATAATACACGACACATATAAATACGTATTATGAAGCTTAACACATTTCTTTCCACCCGTCCACATGGGTTCTGTTGCACCCGCGGCCGGCCACGTCGTGCAATAAAACCGTTTGTATTTCCCGGTGGAAGCGAGCAGCAAAACCTGCTGCTTATGGAGCGGAAACTACTGTACCGTTTCAAGTGGAAAACCGGCCCATCATCTTCAGACCGAAAAAAATCACCTCGTACCTGAGGCCGGAAACTGGCTAACGTGACCAGAAAAGTGAACAGAGAAAGAACATCTTGGCGGCCAAGAAACGCCACATTTTCACAATTTTTCTTAGGTGCGGTAACTGTAACAAGTACTGTATTTAGACATTCACTCCTCGCATAATGATGACGGATACCACTTCAGCTGTTACTTGAAGGGCTCAGCTCGTTATAAACAGCATTGTTACTGTAGAAAAATCTAAACGAGAATAGAAATGTACATTCGCTACTCTCTCGCGGCGATCAGGGTGAACGGTAACTCTGAACAAACAAGAATACTTAGGAGAGGCCACAAGATGTACTGTAACAGGTGTTTTTCGGAAGGTGTGGGTGAGTGCGACCAGGCTGGAAGTGGGCAAAGGTGCAGACAATGTGAGCAGTCAACTGTAGGTTGAAACCCTACATTATTAATCATGAAAACTTGCCACAAGCCCATGCAGTTGGTGGTTCACCCCCTGGAAATGACTGGTGACTGCGTCATCAGTACAGTGCTGGCCAGCACAATCTTTGTCACACTTCCACTCAGCTGCTGGATGCTGGAATGGTCCTCTGGAGGGTTAAGTAGTACTGCCCAGTACTGACCATGAAAGAAGCAGCCATGTATCTGAGTCGCGTTGAAATATCTCGAATAGGAGCCAGTGTGTCAGGTGCTAGTGTCCATACTCAGAATGTGGTCGATGCGCAAGTGGCCCTACTTTACCTTAAACTGAACTAAACTGTATCGAAACACTTCTCGGAAGACCCAAATGACTGACCGACCGACATGGCATCCTCAGCCTAACGGCGTCACGGATGTGGATACTTCAGGATGCGTGGTCGGCACCCTGCTCTCCTGGCTATTGTTAGTTTTCGTGACCAGAGACACTACTTCTCAGTCAAGTAGCGCCTCAATTTGCCTCACAAGGGCTGAGTGCACTCCACTTATCAATAGCTCCTGGCAGACTGGAGGGTCACCCAGCTAAGAGCTAGCCAAGACTGACAGCAGTTACCTTTGGTGATCTGATAGGAACTGATGTTACCAGTGTGGAAATACCACTGGCCCTACATTGCATTACTTTACATTGATATTTGTTCCATAAATCATGAATACGACAATAGTAGGGATATGGCAGCATGGGTCCAATTTTGATATCAAATTTAAATGCAAATTAATTAAATGACTCAATTACCTCCATGCCCACCCCCTCCCCAACCCCCGAATGACGTCATGTTTTCCTGAGCCTGCACATGGCTCCCCAAATCTCCTCCCTCCCCCTCCCCCTCACCCACCTGACTCTAGTGGCAATTTCGAATTTTGGGCCGAGCACGGTAGCCATGCAGGTCTGCGGCGCCTTGTCACGGTTCGCACAGCTGCCCCCGTCGGAGGTTAGTCCTCCCTCTGGCATGGGTGTATGTGTTCTACTTAGCATAAGTTAGTTTAGGTTGGACTCAGTAGTGTGTAAGCCTATTGACCGATGACTTCAGCAGTTTGGCCCCATAGTCGTTACCACAAATCTTTTTCGAATTTTGGCGGAATTTGTTTATACCAGAGATGTGCCCACCCCCCTCCCTGCCCCAATCTGGGAATTTGTGGGAAATAAAAAATTGCGGCACCCTTTCCCGAACTCTCTGGTCCTTCTGGATGCAAACCCCGAGTCCACGCCCCCCCCCCCCTCAACAAATGAAAACTGCCCAGATGCACGACAGGAAGATTAGATAAGAGTACTTCATTAATTCTGGTTGCGAAACGGGAGATCGTTTCTAATTACACAGTTAATCGTAAAGATCGATCGTAATTACACAACTAAATGCATAGCACTACACAAGAAATGCCTAAAATTGCAATAGAGCTCAAAAATTGACGATGCCATACAACTGTTTTCCTGCTGGGAAAAATTTCACAACTCGACCCGAATCTAGTGCAGACACACTCACTCCACTCTTCACCTACAAGCTAGTGGGAAAAACGCTGCTGTGTAAGGTACTATCTATATTTTTTTAAAGGGAATCATATTCAACTGACGAGATGCTTATGTTGAACAGGTGTTTAATAAGTGCCTTACCTGTAAGCGTACAGCTGAGGACTGTATCTATCGCTGTTTGACGTCAGAGTCCACTACAATTCCCTGCTTGACAATCACCCCGCGGCACCGATTATCGGAACAAATACGTGCTACCACAACTGATGAAAAGAAAATCCAACACTGTTAAAATTGCACATCGAAACTGTCGAGGAAAAATAACAGCACTCGTAATGAATGGGTCATAATGCAACATACGTACTGGGGAACATCGTCGTTGCAAAAGATAGCAGATGGGGGCGGTGGTTGACGATCACAAACTGTCGAAAATTATAGGCCCTCCCTCCCTCCCTCCCTCCCTCCCTCCCTCCCTCCCTCCCTCCACCTACGGACGGTACAGGGCTTTTTCACACGGTCAGCTGCTACCGCCAAACGTCTCATGGTTTTTTGCGGAGTACCACCATTCTGCCGAAGGACGAGTGGGCATGCCATGAGCTCGCGGTGATGTGACCGTCCTCCACCAATGCAAAAGCATGTAACCCCAACTGACCAACTGGATATAAATGAAGGCCGCACTGAGCCACACGCCATCCCCCTGGTTGGAGCCAGCTGTGTCCGGCGACTCTCACACTGGACTAACCCCACACTGCCACTGCCATCGCAGCTGGTCGCCATTCTACTGTGGAGAAGACTTTTATTTAATGTCAGCACCTCTTATCAAGCATGTTTTAAAAAGGAAACACAATCAGGACGATAATGAATGTCCTCGTTCCACGAAGATAGGCACAGTCCATTTTCTATTAGTTTTATGAGGAAAATCAGTACGGTTTTCATGTATCTCGTTACTTTGCGATATCCAACGAAGTGCACCACAGTCGATTACATATGATTGGACTCAAGAAGCCTACAAATGTCTTTGCATAAAACTGGGGAAGAACTTCCACTATTTTGCTACGAAAATTACCTATCACCGCAGAATGTCCTCGTTAATTCGAAACCATCATTGGATTAAAGAAAAAGAGAGAATTAAAACTCCAAAGAAAAAAACATCTATGTTAAGCAATTTCTTTCAGCTTGGACAAATTGCACAGCCTGATAGCATCTCTCACGTTCAAATGAGTGTCTGTAAATTAGCTCACATGTCGGAAAACAATATCATTTTATGTTTGACAATAACATGCTATAATTCAAGAGGATGTTGCTAACAATGCGATGCTAGATCACACTGGCGTTAATGAAACAAATCATGAGAGCATGTCTTGTAATAGCAATTCCTATAAGATTTTACCACATTTGTCTTTCCTGTTACACCGAAACCAACTAGTGCTTACAGTTAACATTTTGGTGCATAACTTGTATAGGTATGAAAAGGGCTTCACTATACCTAGTTTAAACTACTTTCGAAAATCACCCGACTACCCACCTTAGTCACCTTAAATACGCGCACATGGATCATTGCATATAGGAAATGTCTCAGGATTTTTGGTAGATTAGCGAGTAAAAAATATTCTAGTACCCAATCTGTATAAACCTGTGCATACACATTTACATGCAAAAACAACTCTCTTCTTTTTTTGTTGGATATAATTTTAATAATGTCCAATTTAATTTTTAACTTACAAGTAAAATACACATCTGTATCATCTATTTCTTTCTCCACTCAGTAATTTGACAAATACAGAGAAGACATATTCTCGAAGTCCAGTATATATCTTTTTCCTGTGAACTACCTCTTTTATGGCTTCAACAGTTAGTTGTTTTCCTTATGGCAGTTCTCCTGGATCAGAACCTTCGGAGATTGTAGGTTTCCTCTTATTTGGTGCATGACGTTGTAACACATCTTCTTGTGTGTAGGCTGCCAGTCCTTCTGCTGCACATTCTTGTGGGATTTCCGTACTTAACTTCAAGTTTACAACTTTAGCGATCGAACTGCCATTAAAGGTTGTCATTCCGTCGGTTTAAAGTTCTGCAAACCGTTATTCTGCAGCTAAGTGCATGACAGGCACACATCTCGATATATCTTGTATTCCTCTGTCGTAGCCAGATTTCTCCATTCACTGCGTTTAAAACTGTATGGAAAACAGGCCAGCACATCCGCAATAGCCTCTTCCTTTTCAATTTGCAGAGTATATTCTTCGTTTATTGCAGTTGTTTTGTGCATATATTCTACTATTCTTCTCATTACTTAGATGTCCTCCACTTCCAGTTTCCCTTTCCCTGCACAAAACACACCAACTGCACTCAAAGGTGTAATTTCTTTAGTGGGGAGTGGTTTAAGCCTGTGATATTACTCTCAGGAGTTGTGGAATATCGTTGCTCGTGTCAACCAACTCCAATTCTGCAATATCTACGTCGGACGGTATTGCGGAGAACAATTTTCTAGACTGAGAAAAATAAGTTTCTTCTGCTTTAACATAATACCACTGTATAATACTAAATAGTGTTTATTGGAGTTAGGGTTAAGAATCTCCACGTAGTTTATAGATGGATAATTAAAGCTGCATGCAGACAGAACGTAGCTGATGAGCTTTCCTCGGTCAGGCGTATCTGGGAGAGTTAGTTGTACCCCTGTCAGTTTTCGGATATTCCTATTGCCCCAGTACATAAACTGCAGAACGTTATTAAACACAAAAACAGTAGCTCTGCACGTTATTTGTTAATTGACACCCCATGGCAACAAGTGGCGCTGAGTGAAGTGGAGCCCTTTCTAAATACTGTTTGTTGCTGTCTAATGCAAGTAAACACTAGTGCACAGGGTCAAACACACTGCCCATTCTGAAGTTGCGTGTTGTAGCCTCCAACCTGGTAATGCCATGCTGCCTAGCCAAGGGAGATCTAAAAGTTTCTCATAGTCGCGTGTCTGGACACATCACAAAATCTATAATCTGGCTATCAATATCTTCGTTCACTCCCGGACTTGGGATTTGACATATAAATTTGTTACATATCTTTACAGCTGGACCTTAACGCGTTATACAGTCTATTACAACTGTCTTATTGTTGTCAACAGTCACATAGCTGTTTCCCTGTCAATCTCCTTCCATGCAGAAGACGTGGGTTGATATTAAGTAGTCGCACACCTCGATTTTGTTAAAAATTCCAGTAAAGTCTTGGGTTATGTCGAAATCCAAAAGGTAACAGACGTCTACACGTAACTGTTGCAATATTCCAGGCTGCTCTTCCAGTAGAACATCGATTTTAACGTCAGCTAATTCTGCTTTATATTTTCTCATATTTCATATTTTATATTTCCTCAAAATAGCTTCCAGTGCTTCCTAGCTGATTTTTCCCGTATCCCTGTTTCACACCCTCGTTCTCGTGTTGGAGAAAAGGCAACTTCGCCTTTCGCAGTGATGAAATGGGAGAATTTACTACGTAGATAATACTTAAATTAGCTACACATCTTTATTTAACATTATAGACCGTCCTCTCTCTAATTTTTCTTGAGAAACCACTTGATCACAGATTTCAACAACCATAATGTTATGGCAAAACGGTTCAGTAATAGGTGTAAGGACATCTACATTCTTCTCGCTAAGTAAGTGTGCAATTTTCGGTGCAATTTATGTTGCCAATGTCAGTTGCCAGATTATCCAGGCTCTGCTGTAATAACCACAAACCGAAGCGTTGGTCTGTTGGTCTTGTCTTCCTCCATAAAAGCCAAGGGATGTTTAGCCCTTCGGAAGACAGATCAGTTACGGCTCCCAGTACTACTTTTATAGTCTCAAGATCCAACTCGGCAGCATTTTCGGTAACGTGATTTCCGGTCTTACACTTGAAATGTCCCCTTAGAACAATTTATACACTGGACTGTGCTTAAACTGACATACAATATTTTTAGCGCAACGCAATCTGACTTTCAAAAATCCCTACAAAAGAATGGCCCTGACTAACATTAACCTATACCTTTCACAAATCACTTACCTCACCAAAAATCTTCGTTACTCGAACTACTGCAATACAGCGAGCGCCACTACTGCCAGCTAAATAAAAGATTCAAACTACTGAAGGCACTAACTACTGATAGGCATAGTTAGCAAATGAAAGATTTTAATAGAGAACAAACAATGTATTTACCTTAAAAATGTTGAAAACTCATAATATACACATCAGTTCATGACATCCAGTTTTAAAAATTTCAAAACTCCATCTCTCTCCCAACATCCACCACAGCTGGCGGCTCACCTCCAATTGCGGAACGCTACGCGCTGTTCACATCCAGCTGCCGCTGCCCAACACTACAATGGCAGACAACAATGCAAACTAGCCACAGACTGCACGCAGCACAGCCAGTGATTTTCATACAGAGCGCTACATAACGTTGCCAATAAGAAAACATAAACAGCCTACTTACACACTCTACACAACTTCTAGCCGATTAGCGCTGTTTTGTGTGCAAGGTGTCCGTGGCAGGAAGGGAGACTGCCCATCGCGAGTACCACTCTCTCACTCCGCGCAATTTCGCTATCAGTACCACCCTATCCCACACCGCAAAACCCCACTGTCATGGTAGAGTACATCACTACTCTACTCCATCCATGTATTGCACTGTAGTACCTTCACCGAAATCGTTTCTGGGTACGTTGTTACGCTCAACTGTACGAACATTGCGGTGTAGCACCCCGTTTAAACAAACGCGTTAAATGAGATAATTAAATCAAGACCCTAAGCTGTCGACAGGCGTTAATATACATCAACGGTGACAGTTGAAAATGTGTGCCCCGACTGGGACTCTAACCCGGGATCTCCTGCTTACATGGCAGACGCTCTATCAGAGCCACCGAGGGGACAATCTTCGTACATGTCCGAAAGAAGATGTACCATCTTCATATAGTTAAGGCTCACCGGCCATTGATATCCTTCTGTGCTGGATGCACATGCGTTGCCCGAACTCTTACCGAACTCTTACGGGACTCGGTAAGATTGGCTGCCGCGAGTACAGTGTAATGGGCAGAGGCACTACGAATGTAGTCTGTGGACATTAAGTTAGGAATGTGGGTCTCACGGGGAGCGTGCAAGGGATAAATTCTCGCAGTCGCACTATCCTCTGAACCCTCGGTGGCTCACAAGGAGACAGCACCACCGTCGGTCGGGGATTTGTCCGAAATTTTGTGTGGTGAGAGGACCTTTAACACCTCACGTGGTTAAAATATTAGGACGCACTACCCGGAAAATCCTGGGAAAACACGATCCAAAGCTTCTTAGGTGCTTTAGGAGTATAAAATGTTAGTCCATTGCTGAGCCGCCGCCTGGCGTAGATGTTTAGGTGTCGGAGTATTATGCCAGAGGTCTCGGGTTCGATTCCTCCTCTGGCACTTTTTCTTCATCTTTCATTTTCTTTTGTTATTCCACCAATAATTCAGAAAGTTTTGCAAACCTAAATTATCTTTAACAAATTGTCCAACACAATTCATGGCGGTGGGTTTTCCATTTTTAATTGTAAATTATATGAGGGGATACATTGGGTTTTTAATCAGAATAACAAGGTCGATTGGGAAACATTCAGTTTTTATACATATAATAATTAAAACGAGAACCGCAGTGGTAATTATCGTAAAAACTAACAAAGCTATAATTTTTGCGACATCTTGCGTAACATATGAAGGCGGATATTTTTCAATCACAGGGCGTTTGCAATAAATCTGTATAAAAACATGCCCCACTAACATTTACGAAAATGTTTTGAATTTCTGATAATTTTGAGGCAAACCAGGCATATTGAATCAATTCTCGGAATATTGGTGACAATAATTGACGGTGAATTTTTATACAATCTTCCCGGGAATTAATTTCACGATTCTTCTGTAACAATGCGCTGCAATTTTGCAAGCAACAGAAGAAAAAAAAAGCGCCGCAGGAGGAATCTAACCCAAGACCTCTGTCGTAAGGGTCCGAGCGCTAACCATGTAGGCCAGACGGCGGGTCGGCAATAAACTAACATTTTATACTCATAAGGCACCTAAGAAACTTTGGATTGATTTTTCCCGGGATTTTCCGGGTAGTGCGTGCTAATATTTTAACCACTTGAGGTGTTAGGGGTCCTCTTTCACCACACAAAATTTCGGACAAGTCCCCGAACCCACGGTCGTGCCGTCTCCTTGTCAGACGGATAGAGCGTCTGCCATGTAAGCGGGAGATTCCGGGTTCGTGTCCCGGTCGGGGCACACATTTTCAACTTTCCCCGTTAATGTATATCAACGCCTGTCGACAGCTTAGGGTCCTGATTTAATTATTTCATTCTAAGAGAGCTGCATGGTCACAGATGGTATCTGTTCTTTCGGACATGTGCGAAAGAACAGATACCATCTACATAAATGCGTCAAAGTACAGCGCTGTACTAATCATTCCAGCTACTGTGCCGGCTCTATCCCATACGTAAGGATGGTACACACATGGGGCGCTCTCCCTCCCTGCCACGGACACCTTGCACACAAAATAGCGCATCTTGGCTGGGAGTCATAGTGTATGATCGGAAATCGTGTATTGGAGCATGTTTTAGTATGATAAAGGACATAAGAAAATTCTGTTTATCAAGCTCCATTCCCCCTTCTATCTGCTTAAGAGGGCGGACAAATTATATCGAGATGTCGTGGGTTTGATGTCATTAACTTAGCAACATAAGTTTGCAGAGCTTAAAAGCAACAGAATAACAACCTTTAACGGCAGTTCATTTGCAAAACTTGTAAACTTAGTTCTATACTGAAATTCCACGAGAATGTGCCGCAGAAAGACTGGCAGACTACACGCAGAAAGATGTGGAGTGTTAAACGACGTCATGCAGCAAGTAAGAGCAAAAATTAAAATCCCCGAATGCTTACGTCCAGAAGAACTGCCGGAAGGAATTGAAGTAATTGTTAAAGCAATAAAATAGGGAATTCGAGAATGTACCTTCTCCGTATTTGTCAAATTATTAGCTGGATGAAGAAACAGATGAAACTTCCTAGCAGATTAAAACTTAGTGCCGGACCGAGACTCGAACACCGGCTAACTCGGTGTGGGGGCGGTTCAGTGTGTGTGTGTGTGTGTGTGTGTGTGTGTGTGTGTGTGTGTGTGTGTGTGTGTGTGTGTGTGTGTGTGTGTGTGTGTGTTCGTCGTAGATGCGCTCCAACCAGGGGGCCGCGGCGTGTGGGGCAGTGCAGCCTTCATTTATCTCCTACTGTTCAGTTGGGTTTACATGCTTTCGTTAGCGGAGCACCGTAGCCTCACTGCGAGCTCATTGCATACCAACTCGTTCACGGTGGAATTGTGGTAGGTTGCAGAAAAACCGCGAGGCGATCGATGATAGCAGCTGGCCGTTTGAAAAAGCCTTTCTCGCCCGTAGGTGGAGCGAGGGATGAGAGGAGGTAAGAGGGCCTCTAATTTCCGGCACTTTGTGATCGTCGTCGAGGAGAATTCACGCTCAATCATTGTCTTCTCTGTAATCTCTTGGGACGACGATGTTCCCCATTACATGTGTTGCATTGTGACCCATTCATTACGAGTGCTGTTTTTTAACGCCAATTTTGATGTGAAATTAGAATAGTGATGCGTTTTTTCATCAGTTATGGTAGCATGCTTTGGCTTCGATTACCTGGACTACAGGATGATTGTCGAGAAGGCGTCAAACGGCGATAGATACAGTCCTTAACTGTATGCTTCCAGGTGATACATTTATTAAATTCCTCTGTCGAACATAAGCACCTCATTAGTTGATTAATTTCCCACGAAAAACAAAATACGGGTAGTACCTTAAATCAGAGCCTTTCCCCATCACCTTGTAGGTGAAAGGTAGAGTTTGAGGGACTCTGGCACTACTTTCGCGTAATATTGTTTTTTTTTTTTTCTTCTTCTCCAGAAGGTTAACACCAGTTGTATAGCATAGTCAAGTTTAGAGCTGTATTGCGATTTTAGGCAGTCCTTGCAGAGCGCTATGCATTTAGTTGTGTAATTAGGATTGAAATATATGATTAATTACGTAATTAGGAACAATCATTACTTCAGTTTCCAAACCAAAGTAATGTACACTAACCTAACCTTCCTCTTTTGATCTGGGCAGTTTGCAGGTGTTGGAGACTGCACTTGGGCTTTCCATCCAGAAAGACCACGGTTTGAGTGCTGGAAAGAGTGCAGTCATTTTTAAATCCTTGGGACGTCAGCACAGCTCTGGGACAAAAAAGTTCCCGCAAAATTCGAAACTGCCGCCAGTAGGGAAGGTGGATGGGTGGTACGGGGGGGGGGGGGGGGGGGGGTGGAGGTTGTGGGGACCCAAGTGCAGGCTGAGGAAAACACGTTGAAGCGGAACAGGCGCTGTACAGTTTGTGAGATATAGGCAAGAGAGGGTGCCGGGACTTACTCCAGTTCACTGCTAGTAGGGCCACGTCACCTTAATGCGTCTGCGCGTAGCGCCCAAGTATTGCACCACAATTATGTTCAAAATTAAGTTAAAATTTCCTATTCAAACTTCGTCAACATACACTTTAATGTAACAACGTTTTAAATGTAAAGTCTTAAAGTAATCAAACCAATAGAGTTCATAAAAATACAAAGAAAACGTAAGTAGCGTTAAGTAATAAAGATAGAAAGCCAGAATTTGGTCATAATGTGCCAATGCATATCAAAAATAAATGTTGCAAGTTTAAAAAGGATAGAATAAAAATTACAATCAGAATACACGTTTTCAAGAAAAATTGAAGACTCTAAATATTAGTTAGAAATGTAAAAATTTGTATGATGCTTCAGTTCAACTTAAAAATATGAGACCACGTTAAGCTACCTCGAATACTAATAGAGTAATTTAATGAAAACCAAATTTGTATCTAAAATAAGTGCCTTTAATTTTAATGCTAGAAAATTTTGGTTACAGCACATGAGAAAACTTAAGTAATAGAGCTACAGCAAATTTTAGAACCGAAATATTAACCAATACAAGGTCTTTTACAGTTATACTTCAGAGGTAACGATGTACAGTCCGTTTAACTCTAAAAATTCTAGATTGCATAGTTTTTATTCAAGAGAGATTAAACTTTTTCTGTGATTTCAACCAACTTACCTGAGCAGGTAAAAATTAAGATTCTAAATTAATTCATAACTTTGTTGTTAAAGATTGTGTGTCCGAGAAAGCGGTAATTTAGGTGACAGCTGGTGTTCCCTTGGCAGTCCGCTGCAGCACATGCATAAATACGGCCCGAGAGGCAGGAGAAAGGTTAACTTCGCACTCAGCCACTGTACGATACGCGTCTGTTAAACGTCAGATTGCGCTCTGCCTCTGATGACTTCAAAGACGGACTGTGACAAAACGCGCATTTTCTGTATTAACTGATAGTCAACTCGCGAGGAATGTACACTGTCCTCGATCGCTTGGATTTTCACTAAAGTAACTGTCAGTATGCCATCCGTGAATTCTTCAAATTCGCGTGGCAAGTGGTAACTATTGTTTCCACTTTCGTGGCGATCAATTATTACGAACATTTATTTGAATACTGGTAGCCAGGGAAAAAGGCAATTTGGCAGGAACGTATCGTAGAGGTCGTCTCTAAACTGATAAGTGCTGTTTAGGATAGAAAGACTTACTGTCGTTTGAGCATAGTGACTTTCAAATTGTTGAGTGTGAGATACTTCGCTAATTTTAGGTATGAATTGGAACTCTGTACCTTCGTTTATAATCGTAGTCCTGACTCCGCTAGGCAAAAAGAGAATAGAAACATATCTTTCAGTGGGCTGGACAAGCATCCGGACGTGCAGACTGGAAACTATTGTCAACATGTTCTCAGTCGCTTTCTGGTTTACCACAAAAATAGTTCTCAGGCTCTCGTGAGAAAGATGGCGAACTACATAAACTAATAACAAAGTAAAATATATAAAAATTTTACCCGCCGCCCCACATCATCCAAGGGTGGGGATGGGATGGGATGGGGGGGGGGGGGAGTGCCGTGGGCGGAAGGGTGTAATTAATTGTTAAAATTAATGTGAAAATCAATTTGATATTAAAATTTCACCTGTGCGGCCATCTCCCTACTACTTACATTTCATAACGATGTGGAACACGTCAATAGCTAGTGGTTGCTGCATCGACAGATCTCCAACGAAGGCTGCTGGCCATGTCTGTGGCATATTCTCTGGAATTTAGCTGAGTTTTATGCTACTAGAAAACTAGTGATGCACATCTTACAAAGAATGTCATATTCGAAAAGTGTAGCATCCCATAAAATAAGTATGGTAAGCTGTAATTACTTCTCACCTTCTAATATGTATCTGCCATGAGCAGATTTCTTCGGATGCTGTCGTTCATAAATAAATATAATACATCCTCCATAATATGTGGGTGTATTTCCATACTATGATACGCATTACTGACTGAGTACGCAGTCTACCTCTAAATCAGGATGAGTGCAGTCATATACTTGAGATATCAAAGCAAGTATCGGAGAGTTACAGTTACAAGGCAGATACCATTAATTAGCTGCCACCAGTAACAAGTCTTTAAGCAGAAAAAACTGTTAGTGATTCGCTTTGTCAATGGATGACGCATTTTTTAAACCGGTACCACAGAAATGGATTCTGTCTATTCAAAGTAAGATCTAGATAAAATGCATGTATGTACGAATGTATCAACAAGAAAAATGGGCACCAGTCATCCAAAGTAGGAGGAATCCTCGTCCTTTCATTGTCCACCTTATACAGCAGAACTATTTTCTAATCTCTAAATGACCTGAAAGACATCCAAATTTCCAGTGCACAATGTTTGCCTACTTCTCCATGATAGTTTTATAAGACTGAAATTGGAGGGGACTTCACTGAAGTAACCTTTTTAAAAAAACAGTGTTGACCTTGGCCGAAAGCCTTATCAGTCCCTCCAGTTTAGCGACTGGATAAATAAAAATGGAGATGGTGCTTTTAATGCTCCATGTTCTTCAGTCTCTTCTCACCTAACACAATGCACAGAAAATCCACATAATGCGATTTTGTTAAATTCGCGCCTCGCAGTGGCTACGATGTCGGTTAAATCGTCAGAGCATTGACCCTTCATGTAAAGTCTGCACTTTCATTTTGTGATAGGTTTCACTAATGGTACTGCAACGTCCCCTTAGAAAAATTATACATGACTGTGTTTAAACTGACACACAATATTTTTTTAGCGCAACGCATACTGGCTTTCAATAATCCCTACAAAAGAATGGCCCTGACTAACATTAACCTGTACCTTTCATAAATCACTTACCTCACAAAAAACCTTCGTTACTCAAGCTACTGCAATCCAGTGGGCGCCACTACTGCCAGCTAAATAAAAGATTCAAACTACTGAAGGCACTAACTACTGATAGGCATAGTTAGCAAATGAAAGATTTTAATAGAGAACAAACAATGTATTTACCTCAATAATGTTGAAAACTCATAATATACACATCAGTTCATGACATCCAGTTTTAAAAATTTCAAAACTCCGCCATCTCTCTCCCCACATCCACTACTGCTGGCGGCTCACCTCCAACTGCGCAACGCTACGCGCTGTTCACATCCAGCTGCCCAACACTACAATGGCAGACAACAATGCAAACTAGCCACAGACTGCACGCAGCACAGCCAGTGATTTTCATACAGAGCGCTACGTAACGTTGCCAATAAGAAAACATAAACAGCCTACTTACATAGCCCCCATGCTCCCCACAAAAAATTTTACAAATTGCTTTGGGCAGTGGCCAATAATGATTTGATGAAATTTTTCATAATTACAATAACAAAGATATCAAATGCACACACTTATTGATACAATGTTGGTCAAAAGCTAAAGTTTTCTCACAGTCCATAAAGACAGTCCTGATCGTTCATCACAATATAATAGCAGTGTTTTTCTCAAAGTCTGAACAGTAGAAGAAAATGCACACGGAAGTAGTGGATTTCCATGCAGTCTTAAAGAAGTAGTGTTGTCCTTCCAATGGAAAGACAGTGCTGACTCTCGACATGCAGACAGGTAATGGGCCACAACAGAGCAAACCCACAGCAGTCATTCGAAGTAGAAGAATTTTGGTTGGTAGGTCATCACAGAGCAGACCCACTGTAGGCCTGGTAGAGATTACGGTATTGGTGGGCCACCAGAGGTGCAGACCCACTGCAGTCCTTGTAGAAATAATGGAATTGGTGGGTCATCAAAGATGCAGACCCACTGCAGTCGTTGTAGAGATGGCCAGCAGCCATCTGTTGTGACTGTGCAGGTGCACAATCACCATTGAAGAGTCATGTGGATAATATAGCAAGTCCATAACCACCACTTGTGCACTCACAAAGTTTTTGGAATTGTTCTCAGAACCAGCAATGCTGTTGTTATCCAGTCCCTTGCTGAATTATTAACACACATGCAAACACTAACAGTCCCTACTTCTCACATATTGTCCATATACTATGACCAACAGAAACGTGTGCAGTGAAATGTAACTTAAAAGTTACTTAATTCGATGAACTGGTGTCAATTACAATTTTATAACATAAGAATACAATAAAACAGGTACAAAATACATCATTAAAGAACATAACCATACAGATAACATTTGTAGTAATACAGGCTTTACAAAGGAATAGAAATAAACATATACATCAGTGTTACAGGAATTATGACATAAGTACATACATAAAAAATCAGAATAACTTTCGAAACATCAACATGAGCATTAAAACTAAACAGAATAAATGTCTAAACATCTGTAAGAAGAAAATAACATAACTCTTATTAGCTAAACACACAGACAGGAAAAAGACAAATACACAAGAGTACACAAACACATAGTGGGATAACACAAGGAAAGGACGGGGTTTGTTTTACTGCAGTATTTTGCAAACAAAACTTTCTTTACTTCTCGGAGATCTCCCTTTGTTCTTCATTAATTCCAAAAAGTCCTATCTATACCTGCTCTCTGTACTTTTCTCATATAACCTCTCAGTGCATTTCTTCAAATTCATCGCAACTCATTCTCTTATAGGCTACCCCCTCTTAAGCTAACTTAAATCTACTGAGCTCAGATGCTAAACTAAAGGACGAGGCAATGCAGCAGCGCAAAACAATTAATACAAACAGCAATTTCAAAAAATGGAAATTGTCAAAGCAAGCTACAGTAAATCTAAATTACCAAGCAAATGCAACATTACAACTAATATGAGCCAATATGCAGCAACAAGGAAAATAAATCAGTAGTAAAACTGGCTTAACAGAGTAATACAAAGTGAAATTTAGTAGCACTATGCCTGGCAAACAGCAGCAGCAAATGCAATAACTTACATCTAAACATGACAAAGCTCAAGCAGAAAAATATTACAGTGAAGACAACAATGCAGATAAGGGAAATATCTATTCACATCTTAATATCTGTCATTAAAGTGGTGCACCACAAAAACTTATTCTATGAAATAAATTACCAAGTACGTGAAAAGAAAATTATGTATAAAATTCCTGTGAAGGGAAATGTCTTTTTTGTGCTCCTTCGTTTTTTTTCTGAAGTACATCATAAAGTTATGATTTACTGGATCTGTAGGCATAAAATATTTACATTAGTACATCTATAAAATTTTATTTTAACCAATGCTTCAGTGTAGCTAGAAACTAGATATTAAACAAAATGAGCAATCTCTCAACTAGAAAGACAATAGATGTAAAATGTTTCTAATCATTTCATTAGGCATTTTAATAAATATCATAAATTAAGAGTTCCACATTGTAATCATATGTTTTCAAGTTTGAGCGTGTCGTATTTGCTATGCTTTCGACAAAGAAATGTCAATAGCGAGGATAATGGCTTCCTTTTTTTTCCTCCACATGTGCCTCTGAAAAGGAACACACTAATGGCTTTTTCTCCAGGCGTCTGACACAGCTGGCCGCTCAAGACGCATTATGTCAAGGTCACTTGGCTTTCTTATCGAAATATTTACGACACCAGCTTGCACTACTGTGACACTCATATAAAAATTTCACAGTTCGAGAATTTGCGTTGCAAATCTGTAGAAACAAACTCCTATAAATATAAGTGTTCAAAAAATATTCGTCGGCATTGTGAGGCATTCACGCATTTAGACACATTTCATAACTCTTAAAGTACGATTCTTGGTTTTTTAACGAAATTGCTATGAAATTTTTCGTTAAAAAATTATAAATTTTTGCTTTTAATTGATTTACTTTTCTTTACTTTCTTTTATTTGCATGCGAACTTTGTTGTAGAACCTCTGTTATTTACGTGTGGTAATAAAAATTTTCACTTTCAAAAGAATTACGTACATTTAAAATTTATGTAAACTCATATTAACTGATTAAGAATATTTAGTTGAAAATTAAATTCTTTACATCATTCGGCCTTGGCACACATTTTCTGAATGCAGTGGATTTTTTGTTAAAATATTTACTGAATTCTATCCCGGCGTTAGCTTTTGAACACAAGATTATCACTATTGCAGAAAATGGTTAATTATTACCAAGCCGACATTTAATTATCACTGATCAAACCTACTTCACTGTACATTTAAGTTATTTGCAAGAACCAAATTTATTAAATTTCAACGTTAACTATCCGTCTGAGAATGCACAAATGTGTAACTATTTTTAAAATCTGTCAGCCTCTGGATCGCTGTAAAAGAAGAACATTCTCTTAATTCACAGTTAATTTTTATCTATCTGCTCCCGATATACGGGTTTGGTTGATTTTTCCTTTAGCGGAACAATTTTTTAAATGTGCCGCCGCTGCAAATCGATCGGACGCGGCACAGCCCAGCAACACCGCTAAAGATGCTGAAAACTCTTTAAAGAAATATTATAGATGACATGGGCAAGCTAATTTACATTAATAATACACACTTTTTATAAATTTCAATATATTTTTACCACAACAAATATTCAACTCACATTAGTTCGTAATTTCTCCTTCAATGGCGGCTAAATAAAGATACAGACAAATGACATCTACCCATACATCAGACACCTCGATACAACTACCTACCGCTATCAGCTCTAAACAAGGAAGACCCAAGAATACATAGTGCATTGTGCTTTTATAGTATTGCTGACTATTAACATTTCTTTGTAATTTCACGACATTATTTCCCTCTGGCTGAATTTCACATCTCTGTTATCTCAGATATTGACACATTTCGCAATTACATTATTAATATCGAAATATCACTATCCTAAATACAGAAAGAATATTACTACAAAAAATATTACAATAATAACAAATGTCTTTTACACAAAATTCAATAATATTTTTCGTTAAATAATTACATTATATACAAATGCTCAGAGCGGCGTAATCGATGAAATTTCGTTAATGTGTGAGTTTGCCAGGGAACGTTACAGTTTCCAACATACTTTTTCACACGTCAGAGTCCCTAACCACTTACCTTATTACACATATACATATTTGTCGACACTTGTTCAATATTTCATCCTAATAAATACGTAGCATAATCAAATTCCTCATACAGCATCAGCTTATTGATCATAAACATACCGCAACAGCGTAATACACATCATCATAACATCATAAAACCTCAGCCAAATCTCAAAAAAGGCGTAGCTTTCTGCAATAATGTCAAAACCTAAACAAAAATTCTCTGCTCTTTTAAATAGTGTCATCTACCTCAAACGTACTTTAAAAATCATGACCCCATACCAAACACATCATTCGAAGCTCACATTGTATCACAATGGATCCAAAAAGTATGAACAGTTCACAAAGTACAGACAAAATACAATTTCATAAGTGTGAAGTTACCCAACTGTGTAATTGCGTAAACATGTCACTGACGTAGTAAAAATGTTTGTTTCTCTGTTAAATAATCAGATAGCTGTGTAATTCTGTGTTAGAGAAACATGGTACCGATGTGTAAAGTTGTATAAGCATATACCATATTAGCTAGGGCTCCTTGTGCTTGGCACACACATGATACACAAAGTAAGTGTGTACCCCCCTGAGGATAAATGTAATTATACCCTCAAGTGTTCCAGATTACAGCAATGCAATGAAATGTATCACGGAAAAACTTTCTTTGTAATTCAAAAATCTTGAAAATAAATGGTTTAAGTACAAAATTAATCACTCAAATAAGTGTCCTGTAGCGCTAAATGTGCGTCTTGCTGTAAGATAATCTCTGTGGAAGTGTCTTAGTTATTGTCCTCCGAAAGCTAAGTTCTGCAAAAGTCAATGTACTTACCTCATCATAAACGAAAGTGAAATTCTTAGCGTATAGGTATCGTAGTTATTACGTACCTTACTGTGATCAAGAAAGTACTATAATGTGACGTATTGTTGTGCTACGAAAAATGCTGTCTCATTGTAGCTATACCACAAAAGTTACTACTGAAACATGTTTTACTTTCCAGAAGAATTAAGAAAAACTGTGCAGATATAAAAGATACACCGCAAAAGCAACAATATAAATTTCACATATTAATAGCGTCGTGATATAATCGTGTAGCTTTCACATAAACTAACGACTGTGTCATTTGGTATCTCCCAGAAAGTACTTTAAATCCAGAATGTATTTTCAAGTAAACCAAAATGTTGCATTAAAATCTCATTAGCACTACCGGTACGTGTTCTAAGTATGTGAACCTTATGGTCGTTACGTAATCGTGCCACTAACAAGCAAGAATGTACACACACAATAACACTGTGTCGTCTGTTCACTATAACAATGCATTCGTAATTAGTCTAAATAAGTTATCTTGGTTCTTGATTGGATATTGAACGTCAAACATTGTTGCATATTAACAGATTCTAAGTCTGACAAAGCATACTAGAAATGTGAAGTGAAAAGTTTTATGGCAAAGACAAAGTTAAAAACAGATTATCTTTCAACAAACGGTTTTACATGTGAAATGTGGTGTAAACCTTTACTCTTACTACTATGCAGAGCTCCAGCTTCAACGGAATCATCGTGTGGTATATTTCGGTAAAGAATACTGGAATTTTTCTCAAGGTTAGCATCTATGTTATTTTTCTCTGAGCCAGCTGGCGCACGCGGCTGCCTGCTGTGCGAGTCATTGTCTCTTTGTTGGCGCGCGTCGTTATTAGGATTAGGAGACCTAACTTCTACAAATTCACCTTGTCGAGAATGCCTTGCTCTGTTTGAATCCCGCCAGTTCTGATAAAATTCAGGTCTGTCGTTATGATTATATCGTCTCGTCATGTCGGTAGATTCCACAGTTTCTTTCTTGTCGGTCATGAGGTGGAGAATTTCTCCCTGAATCGTGACTGCGCGCTGAACTGTTGCGTCTGAAATTATTCTCTCCCCCTTGATAATAATAGTTCTGGTTACCATATTGTCTGTTTCTATGATTGTCTGTCATATTCATTACTACGGAAATGCGAACTTTCTCTGTAACTATTACTCTGCCAGCGGTTGTCATACGGGTGGTGTCTGTTTTGGTCACATTTGTGTTGTGAGAATAGCCTCGTCGTGTCAAGTTATTATTTCTTTCATCGCGGAATTGCGACGGATGTGACCTGAAATTGTTGTGTTCCTGTTCTCGCGTTCCGCGATTGTCAGTGTCAATTTCTAATTCTTGTAAGAGTCCCTGAAAAGCTTCAATGTCGTCTTTGCAACGTCCTGCCGAAATATGTCGTAAATGTTCAGGTAATTTGATTAAGCAAATGTGGATGAGTTCTGAGGGGCTGTATGGGTTTGACAGGTACTGATTCTTATGCAACATGTCTTCAAAATATTTCATAATACTGGAAAATTCAGATTGTTTGAAACGTTTCATGATTATGATGATTGTTTTACTCGGTCTTGTGTAGCTTGAGACCGATATGCTGAGAGGAAGACATGATAAAATTCTCCTTCACTGTGACAATCGTGAATGACCGATCGCATTCTTACAGCTGGTTCATTCTCTAAATAGCCACACATAAATTCTAATCTGTGATCTAATGACCAGTTGGGAGGAAAACAATGAGAGAATTGATGGAGCCACGCTTGTGGGTGAATGTCGTTGCCAGAATTCTTAAATGTTTTAAATTTACGTGTAGTAATGAACAGCTTATAGTCAAAATCATGATGTCGGCGAGTCGCATATCGGTCACTGTTACGTCGTTTCGGCGGTTCCATTTCAAAATTCGGTGCACCTTGCCAATTTTTCATAATTTCCGAAATGCGCTGTGTTATTTTGTGGCTGTTCCGTATTTCTATGTCCCTCTTCCCGTATTGGAGCACGAGTCGCCTCTAAAATATGTAATTCCTGTATTACCTGTGTCAACTGATCTTGTACTTACCGGATTTCTTTTTTGGTGTTTTGCGTATTAATTTGATTCTGATTTTGTTTCAATTTCCTAATTTGTTCGCACTCTTCTGTGTCATTAAAGACTACAGGTTTTGTGTCATTCAGATTATCATCTACCTTTGTAGATAAATTATTTAGCTGATCCGAAAGTTCAACTACTTTCTCTGATAATGAACTAATTTCCTCAATGTGTCTTTCTGAACTAATTTTCATAGTATCTACTGTGTCCTTTAAGTTTTCCTGTGTTTTTGCAAGTTGCGTAACCGAATCGGTAGATGAAACTGAGTCAATTTTAGCTTGCAAGGTGTCGTGATTTTCATGAACTATAGTTTGCAGTTCCTTTATGGCTGCTTCGTGATTCTGTAATGCATTTTCATGACGCGAAAAAATAGGTTGGAAATGCTCACAAATTTGTGTTTCTACGTCATTACAGACTTTTGACATTTCGATTCGATTTTATGTAACTCAGTAGTTAAATCTTCACGTGTTTGTTCAAGTGTGGTGTCTAGCTTTTGAAGATTTTGTTCCATTGTGTCTAACTTTTGTAGCCTTTGTCCCATTTGTTGCATTAACTGTAATAACAATGCACTGGTGTCTGAAACATGTTCCTCAGTGCTTTTCGGCAGTGAATTTGCACCGGCAACATTCACATTCTGACAAGCAGAAAATGTCTTGACTTATTTGAGAAAACGGTGAAGACGCAAAACCTGTATCTACAGTATTTGCGAGATTGTCTGTCATTTCGGAATCCTGAGGCGAGCTGTTGCCGACCGATCGATCGATAATGCTTCCCTGTTCGCTAATTGTTTCACTGTCTACGCCATTATTTGCCGCCCGCTCCATTTCCCTATGCACAATTACCAAATTACTACTTTGAACATTAGTTAATTCATTACTCGGTGGCGCTAACTCACTGCTTTCGTCTTCACTGTCATTTCTCAGTTTACTTTGGAGCCTAGTATTTTTTCACACGCCATTATTGTCACAATATTTCACACAACACAGAAAAACACAATTTGAAGAGCAAAGGAAGAAAACACATAATATCTCGTTAATTGCAAGCGCAGCTGCGAAATACTTGGTGCAAATCAACATGCATGCCACAACTATTTTACTGTACAAGAATGAAAAACAACTACAAAGGAAATTCTCTCTACAATTACGTGCTAGCAATAAACAAAGGCTGCACTAATACACAAACTACAAGAAAAAATCAGAAGATTCCAGTGAGATATCTTCGGCTAAGGGTCGACGTATGAAACGTCCCCTTAGAAAAATTTTACATGACTGTTTAAACTGACACAATATTTTTTAGCGCAACGCAATCTGACTTTCAATAATCCCTAGAAAAGAATGGCCCTGACTAACATTAACCTATACCTTTCACAAATCACCTACCTCACAAAAATCTTCGTTACACGAACTACTGCAATACAGCGAGCGCCACTACTGCCAGCTAAATAAAAGATTCAAACTACTGAAGGCACTAACTACTGATAGGCATAGTTAGCAAATGAAACATTTTGATAGAGAACAAACAATGTATTTTCCTTAATAGTCATAATATATATATCAGTTCATGACATCCAGTTTTAAAAATTTCAAAACTCCGCCATCTCTCTCCCCACATCCACTACTGCTGGCGGCTCACCTCAAACTGCGCAACGCTACGCGCTATTAACAGCCAACTGCCCAACGCTACAATAGCAGACAACAATGCAAACTAGCCACAGACTGCACACAGCACAGCCAGTGATTTTCATACAGAGCGCTACGTAACGTTGCCAATAAGGAAACATAAACAGCCTACTTACAGTACCAAGTCTTATCACCCTTGAATTTTTCCAAAGAAGACTTCTCCCCAGTTTGCTTTTTAATAAAGTTGTCAGGTGTCCACACACAGTATTGAGTGTCAAGGTGTCACACAGTTTTCTCTTCCAAACAGTCTGGAGAAACTCTTGGACTATTATTTGCTTAATATTCTCTACGGATGTACCTGTTACTCCATTTGTAATGGCTTACAATGTGCCCATTTGTATCATCATACTTAATATAAAAGTGCACAAATGACCATTGATCACAACGCCTTTGATGTCTTGATATGTACCTCCTAGCCCCTTATAATAATGCAGCTTAGTTTGGTGGTGTTTCCAACTGTTCTGCCAGCCAGTCGACATTACGCTACCAAAAAGCAAAAACATTACCGAATGAGTCGCATCAGTCTGCCTTACCACGTTTTAAGACCATGAATTAAAAATTCATATTCAATCAAACTACGCACAACACTGTATATGAACCAAATAAAACCCCAACGAATAGACAAACCCACAAACCAAAACAGTATCTCATGCAAAATATACAAAATAAGTTACCCTAATCCAAAACTTTAGTTTCCTTTTATTTCGCTTTTATAATGCTTAACTAACCTCTCCCAATTACTAGCAGCACGCTTGCACACCAAAAGAAGTTTTGTGTATGACCAAATTAAAATCGGTCTTACGAAATACGTAGTATATAAAAATTCTCATTTAAGCTCGTCCCCTTTGCATAGTCAACCTGACATATTTACATATAAAACAGCAATTACAGTAGTTGCAGCTCATTAAGCAACTCTTTCCCCTTCATTTGTAGCTCATACTTTCAACTCAGATATTAGAACAAATACAGAGTTAACCCATTTGGAATTCTTCTGTAAAATACCCATAAAGAACATACCCACAAAATATGCACATTCGCACAGTAGAATACCTCTCAAAAATTAACATACTAAATGTACACAATAAATTGCCTGACAAATTAATAAGCTAACATGTATGCCCATGACAATACGACCTCCAAAATCATTAAACCAAGGACAATTAATTTTACTTCTGCAGCTTGCATAATGTGGTCTCACTGCATTAGAAAACCTCTAAATAAGCTTAATCACCTCTGTTCTGTTACCACTTGATGTAGGGCTAATCACAACCATCTGTTGGCTCACCTAAAAAAACTAAACTCTTCCCTAACAGGCCATGAAGGCCCAATAGTACCGACCGGCTGCCGTGTCATCCTCAGCCCACAAGTGTCACTGGATGTGAATATGAAGGGGCATGTGGTCACCACACCGCTCTCCCAGCAGTATGTGAGTTTCTGAGACTGGAGCAGCTACTTCTCAATCAAGTAGCTCCACAGATTGCCTCACAAGGGCTGAGTGCACCACTCGTGAAAACAGCACTCCCCCTGCGGGTCTGGGGATTAGAATAGGCCCAAGGTATTCCTGCCTGTCGTGAGAGGCGACTAAAAGGACTTCTTGGCCCTATGAGTTCAGGTCCCATTACATGGTTTCACCTGCCACTTTCCAAATCCTACAGAAGAGTGGGCCATATGGGGAAGGACGCTTTACGTGGTGCATGAGTTAGATCAGAGCTGCTGAATCTTTTGTCATGGTTTTGCATCTCCACCTGCGATTCAGCTATTTGGGTGAGGATACTTTGCGGCGTATGTCATCTTCTTCCGTTGTCTCCTGTCCTCTTTCGCCTCCATGACAATACTGAATTTCTCTGCGCCCAATATCCAGCACAGTAGCCAGTTCTTTGTGGTGGAGCCATCATGTAACCACCTGTTGGTAGCTCCCTGACAACACGGATCGCACTGCTGATGATGCCTGAGCTGTAAATTCCTCCATATGCCAAGGAGTAGATGCCTGTCTTCCTGGGGCATCAGGACTCCTGGTAATGGCCATCATGCCAGTTGGCCTTTGCTGTAGTTGGGTGGCGCCCATGGGGAGAACCCCTGGTAGAAGTGGGTGGCATCAGGTTGGATGACACACAATGAAGTGGACTAAGTCATATCTTGCTGGTGACCATATTGCACCAGCAGTGTCTAAGGGCAAGATCGAATACAATGCTGACAGGCAGACCCTAAATAGTTTCCCTCTCTCGCTACACCATGGGAGGAATGTAGGGCTACAGAACAGAGAGAACCAGATTCTTTTTTTTTTCTGTAACAGAACTGATTGGGACTCCTTTCTACCTACGAAGCCTCAATTTTTCGTTTGAACACCTTGAGGATAAGTTCGGAGGAGTGACAGCGCTGTCCAAGATGCGAAATGGTGCAGTCTTGATTCAGGCTGCATCCACAGCCCATTCCCGAGCGTTACTCGCTTTTGACAAGCTGGGTGATATTCCTGTTTCTGTCACTCCCTATAAATGACTCAACATGGTCCAGGGAATCATTTTCCATCGGGATCTCCTCTTGCAGTCTGACAAGCTGCATGCCAATTCATAACGACATGATGTTCATTTCACTGGCGCAATTACAGGGGACCCAAAGACAACAGGGTTGCTACTAGTGCCTTCATCTTGGCATTTGAGGGAGTTTCATTGCCTATACTCTGTGTGCCTCCTCCCACTTAAATCAACTGTGGAGAACAGCACTCCCCCTGCCTGCCAGACTGCCCAGTACTACAAAAGGAGTGGAATACCATGGAGTAAAAGACCCTGGACCGGTTGACTTACACAGAGGCTAAATATAAATTTGAAAGATTACACCCCATTCGGTTGACGTCAACATATGCTGCCGCTGTCACCATTGCTGTCCGAAATACCAGTGGTCCCTCACACTGTGCCATGAACAGTGGGCCCTGTGGGCCACCAGAATACATCTGCCTCCATGGTGGTAGGGGGCAAATCATCCATTTCTCCCAATGCAGCTACTTCAGAAGCAGGGTCCCCCAAATGCAGATGACACTGGTCCCCTTCCCCCTGCCAGAGAAGCAACCACCTCCTCCAGCTCCTCTCATGCAGAAGGGGTCCCCTGGGGCCCTCTTCCAAGGTCTCCATTAATGCCATTGCAGACACTCGCCAGTGGCTCAAGGATCCAAAAGCTGATGGACGAAGTGCTTCAGTCTTCCTCCATGCCTGAAGTTGCTACAGAGAAACCTTCCCAGCCCCTTCTAAGAAACAGGACCCTCTGCTGGACCCAAAACCACCACGCCCTATAAATTCTGCATCTGAGGATGCAGTGGAGTTCTTAGCATCCCCTGCGGGCCTGGATATCACTGATGCCTCATCCGCCATATAAATGTCTACAAATTATCAACCGGTGGCAGCAGGTGACTGACGCATAACCTGCCTCCATGTGCGCTTCATTCCCAGCCTCACGATAACGTCATCCTCCAGTGGAATTGCGGTGGTTTCTTCCTCCACCTGGCTGAGCTACGGCAACTATTAAGCTTTACGCCTGCTTTCTGCATTGCCCTTCAGGAATCCTGGTTCCTGGAAATGCAAACCACTGCCCTCTGCGACTATAGGGATATTACAAGAACAATGGCGTGTGTGCGTGTGTGCGTGTGTGCGTGTGTGCGTGTGCGCGTGTGCGCGTGTGCGCGTGTGCGCGTGTGCGCGTGTGCGCGTGTGCGCGTGTGCGCGTGTGCGCGTGTGCGCGTGTGCGCGTGTGCGCGTGTGCGCGTGTGCGCGTGTGCGCGTGTGCGCGTGTGCGCGTGTGTCGCCAGCTTATTAAGACATAAACAGGGGCGTTGGGAGAGATAAGTCTCGACCATTGGGTGCTATACGTCACCTTACCAACTCTAGGCAAACATCAAACTTTTTGGGTACCAGACCCAAACAGGTGTTCACAGTATATAAATGGCGTGTTATCTACCGACACTAACGCGATTGCTGAACACTTTGCTAAGCACTATGCTCTAGCCTCATCATCAGAGAATTACCCCCATGCCCCCAGCCTTTCGCACTCTCAAACTGCAAATGGAATGGAATGGAAGTCCTTTCGTTCACTAAACACCACAGTGATTCCTATAACGCCCCATTTACAGAGTGGGAGCTCCTCAGTGCCCTTGCACATTGCCCTACACAACTCATGGCGTCTTCCAATCGCACTGGCGTGAGAGCACAGTCTTACCAGGGCTCAAACCTGGCAAAAGCCCTCTTGATGTGGATAGCCACCTGCCCATCATCCTAACCAACGTTCTTCGTAAACTGCTGGAACATATGGTGTGTCGGCAGTTGGGTTGGATCTTAGAATCACTTGGCTTACTGACTTCCGCCTGGGTCGCTATACCATGGGTAATCTTGTGTTCCTCGAGTCTGCCATGTTAAGACTTTTCCAGAGGCCAACACCTTGTTGTTGTCCTTTTTGATTTACACAACGTGTATGATACCACCAGGCAACATCATATCCTTGTCACATTATATGAGTGGGGTCACAAAGGCCCACTCCCGATTTTTATCAAGAATTTCCTTCCGCTTAGTACTTTCAGTGTCTAGTCCACCCTCCGCCTCCCTCCGCAGTCTTTGTGGTACTAAAGACAATCTACATTTTGAGGCTGGGTGTGTACTGTATTTGGAGCAAATCTGGCATGTTTTACTGTTGGAACAGCCAAGGAGCAATGTGAGGAACATAGGAGCACTCCCTCCGCCTCCCTCCGCCTCCCTCCGCCTCCCTCCGCCTCCCTCCGCCTCCCTCCGCCTCCCTCCGCCTCCCTCCGCCTCCCTCCGCCTCCCTCCGCCTCCCTCCGCCTCCCTCCGCCTCCCTCCGCCTCCCTCCGCCTCCCTCCGCCTCCCTCCGCCTCCCTCCGCCTCCCTCCGCCTCCCTCCGCCTCCCTCCGCCTCCCTCCGCCTCCCTCCGCCTCCCTCCGCCTCCCTCCGCCTCCCTCCGCCTCCCTCCGCCTCCCTCCGCCTCCCTCCGCCTCCCTCCGCCTCCCTCCGCCTCCCTCCGCCTGCGGGGTAAGAATAGGCCCGAGGTATTCCTGCCTGTCGTAAGAGGTGACAAAGGAATTTCAACCGTTTCGGCCTTCCATGTGATGGTCCCCCTTGGGGTTTGACTTCCATTTTTCTAAATTCTACAGAAGTACGAGCCTTTTGGGGAAGGACACCTTACGTGGTGTACCACTGGTCCTGAGTGCACTAAGACCTTGGCACTCAGCATTGCACCGGCGTTGTAACCATACCCACTATTCCTCAAATTGGGCCTAAACGCCTGATGGGTTGTCCAAGTTACGCCCATAGTGCATCTCCATCTGCACCAGCGATCATGATGGACTTTCCATGGCACCAGAAATCCAGCACGGTAGCCAGCTCGTTGTGGTGGGGTCGTCATGTACCTTCTAGGTTGTAGCCCCCTGACAACACAGGGATCGTACTGCCGATACCTGAGCTGCACCCTCCCCACGTCGGCCAAGGAGTAGATGCCCGTCTCCTTGGGCATCAGGACTCCCGGCAATGGTCATCCTGCCAGGTGGCCCTTGCTGCGGCTGGGTGGCGCCCGTGGGGAGAGCCCCTGGTCGGAGTGGGTGGTATCAGGGCGGACGTTTCGCAGATGAAACGTCAACACGTATCAGGTCGCTCTGCGGCCGAGTCTTTCAAAAGAAAAGGTACCGTTTCTAGTTCTAGTTCTGGTACTCCTGCCCTTTCCCCCTTGGCCACTCCATGGGAGGAGGGACAGGCCTGCCAGCTTGGGGCGAAGTACTTCCCCCGCTATTTGACTGTTCTCGAACCGATGGGGGGACATTCGCCACCTCCAAGCCCATGTTCTTTGTTCAGAACATTAAGGACATCTTCGGGGAAATCGAGGCTCTCAGCAAGATGCGTTCAGGGTCCGTTCTTATCAAGACCACCTCCTCCACACAGTCGTCGGCGCTCCAGGCGTGCGACCGCCTAGGGGACATCCTAGTTTCCATTGTCCCACATCTGGCACTAAATAGAACGCAGGGGGTTATTTTTCATCGTGACCTCCTGCTACAATCTGATGAGGAGCTCAGGGCCAACCTGGAGCGCCGAGGCGTGCATTTCGTCCGGCGAGTCCAGCGCGGCCCCAAAGACCGTCGCATCGACACCGGGGCCTTTATCCTCACCTTCGAGGGGGACGTTCTCCCGGAGAAGGTAAAGGTGATGTGCTACCGGTGTGATGTGCGACCTTACGTCCTGCCTCCTATGCGCTGTTGTAGGTGTTTGCGCTTTGGGCACATGTCGTCACGGTGTGAGGCTGAGCCCCTTTGTGGCGATTGTGGACGTCCTCTTTGTGAGGAACATACATGCACCCCACCACCTCGGTGCATTAATTGTCCTTGCGCCCACTCGCCTAGATCCTCAGACTGCCCCGCATATCAGAAGGAGAAGAAGATACAGGAAATCAAAACTTTGGTTCAGCTCTCTTATTCTGAGGCCAGGAAGAAGTATGACCGCCTACATCCCGTGCCATTGACCACTTCGTTTGCCTCAGTCGTGTCCACTCCTTCCGCGGTATCCTCACCCCTATCCTGTCCCCCCTCCACCTCCTCTGCCCATCAGGGGGCTCTGCCTCCGCCTCCCAAATCCTCCTCCCCCGTGGCCCCCACCCCCTCTGCCCCAGGGGCCACCCTTCCTGCTCCTGCCTCCACGCCACCTGAGAAGCGATCCTCTTCTCATGCGTCCATCGGGGAAACGTTCCGGACCCCAGCTTCCGAGGTCCGGCATTCCAAAACGGACCCCGCGCGTGAGAACCTTCTTCGGGTCCAGCCCACCATCCTTGTGCCTCCTCGGCCTTCCAAGAAGGCCTCCAAGAAGTAGTTTCTATCCCCTTCTCCACCCCGGCGCGTTTTGTCTGACACTCCATCCGTGAGTCGCTGCTCCCGGCCGTCCTCAGTTTCGCCGGGACGCTCTGCTGCCAGGCGCTCAGCTGGCCTTTCGCCGGCAAACGATGCTGCCCCTCCTACACAACCAGGGACAGCGGCTGCAGCTGGCGACGAGTTGATGGAACCGGATCCGCCTCCCGTCGGTTGTAGCGTTGTTCCCTCGCAGCCTGGCCCTCCGCGGCCGTCGAGGTGACCAGCTCTTCCCCCGTCTCGTTCCCCCAACTTTTTGACTAGTGATGCCGTTGTTTCATTGGAACATAAGAGGTATTCGATCTAATCGGGAGGAATTACAACTGCTCCTCCGCCTGCACTGTCCGCTCGTCCTTGGTCTCCAGGAAACCAAGTTGTGCCCGACTGACCGTATTGCCTTTACCCACTATACCTCGGAGCGGTATGACCTCACCCCTGTGGACGGTGTCCCAGCTCATGGTGGAGTCATGTTGCTCGTTCGGGACGATGTCCATTACCATCCCATCCCATTGACCACCCCACTCCAAGCAATAGCTGTCCGCATTACTCTTTCTGCTTTTACTTTTTCAGTTTGTACCATCTACACTCCACTGTCATCTGCTGTTAGTCGGGCTGACATGATGCACCTGATCGTTCAGCTTCCCCCGCCGTTTTTATTGTTTGGCGACTTCAATGCCCATCATCCCCTTTGGGGCTCTCCTGCATCCTGTCAAAGAGGCTCACTCTTGGCGGATGTCTTCAACCATCTCAATCTTGTCTGCCTCAATACTGGCGCCCTGACTTTCCTCTCGGACTCTACTCATACCTACTCCCACTTGGACCTCTCTATCTGTTCTACCACTCTTGCCCGTCGGTTCGAGTGGTATGTCCTTTCTGATACCTATTCGAGCGACCACTTCCCCTGTGTCGTTCGTCTCCTGCACCACACCCCATCCCCACGTCCTTCGAGCTGGAACACACTGAAAGTTGACTGGGGACTTTACTCCTCCCTGGCGACCTTTCCGGACCACGATTTTCCCAGTTGTGACAGTCAGGTCGAATACCTCACGGCTGTTATCATCAATGCTGCCGAACGTTCCATTCCTCGTACTACTTCTTCTTCACGTCGCGTTTCCGTCCCCTGGTGGAACGAGGCTTGTAGGGACGCTATCCGTGCTCGACGACGTGCTTTACGCATCTTTCGCCGCCATCCTACGTTGGCGAATTGTATTGAATACAAACGACTCCGAGCGCAATGCCGTAGAGTCATCAAAGACAGCAAAAAAGCTTGTTGGGCCTCTTTCACCAGCTCCTTTAACAGTTTTACTCCCTCTTCCGTCGTTTGGGGTAGCCTGCGCCGGCTGTCTGGCATTAAGGCCCACTCCTCGGTACCTGGCCTGACCTCGGGTAATGAGGTCCTTGTTGATCCTGTGGCTGTCTCCAACGCCTTCGGCCGCTTTTTCGCGGAGGTTTCAAGCTCCGCCCATTACCATCCTGCCTTCCTTCCCAGGAAAGAGGCAGAAGAGGCAGAAGAGGCTCGGCGACCTTCCTTCCACTCGCTGAATCTGGAAACTTACAATGCCCCCTTTACTATGTAGGAACTCGAACGTGCGCTTGCACTGTCCCGGTCCTCTGCTCTGGGGCCAGATGCCATTCACGTTCAGATGCTGGCACACCTTTCTCCGGCGGGCAAAAGCTTCCTTCTTCGTACCTACAATCGCGTCTGGACCGAAGGGCAAGTCCCCATGCGTTGGCGTGACGCCGTTGTTGTTCCTATATCCAAACCCGGGAAGGATAGACACCTTCCTTCTAGTTACCGCCCCATTTCTCTTACAAGCTGTGTCTGTAAGGTGATGGAGCGCATGGTTAATGCTCGATTAGTCTGGATTCTTGAATCTCGACGGCTACTTACTAATGTCCAATGCGGCTTTCGTCGCCGCCGCTCCGCTGTTGACCACCTTGTGACCTTGTCGACATTCATCATGAACAACTTTTTGCGAAGGCGCCAAACGGTAGCCGTGTTCTTCGACTTGGAGAAGGCTTATGATACCTGTTGGAGAGGAGGTATCCTCCGCACTAGGCACAGGTGGGGCCTACGCGGTCGCCTGCCCCTTTTTATTGATTCCTTTTTAACGGATCGAAAGTTTAGGGTACGTGTGGGTTCCGTATTGTCCGACGTCTTCCTCCAGGAGAAGGGAGTGCCTCAGGGCTCCGTCTTGAGCGTAGCCCTTTTTGCCATCGCGATCAATCCAATTATGGATTGCATTCCACCTAATGTGTCAGGCTCTCTCTTTGTCGATGACTTCGCGATCTACTGCAGTGCCCAGAGGACATGCCTCCTGGAGTGCTGCCTTCAGCGTTGTCTAGACAGCCTCTACTCATGGAGCGTGGCAAATGGCTTCCGGTTCTCTGAAGAGAAGACGGTTTGTATCAACTTCTGGCGATATAAAGCGTTCCTTCCGCCGTCCTTACATCTCGGCCCCGTTGTTCTCCCATTTGTGGACACAACTAAGTTCCTAGGGCTGACGTTGGACAGGAAACTGTGTTGGTCTCCACATGTCTCTTATTTGGCGGCCCGTTGTACACGTTCCCTTAATGTCCTCAGAGTTCTTAGCGGTTCATCTTGGGGAGCGGATCGCACTGTCCTGCTTCGCTTGTATCGGTCCATAGTCCGATCGAAGTTGGATTATGGGAGCTTCGTCTACTCGTCCGCTCGGCCATCCCTCTTACGCCGGCTCAACTCCATCCACCATCGGGGGATACGTCTTGTGACCGGAGCCTTCTACACTAGTCCTGTCGAGAGTCTTCATGCTGAAGCTGCCGAGTTACCATTGACCTACCGGCGCGACGTACTGCTGTGTCGGTATGCCTGCCAGCTGTTGTCTATGCCCGACCACCCCTCTTACAAGTCATTCTTCGCCGATTCTCTCGACCGTCAGTACGGGTTGTATGTGTCTGCCCTGCTGCCCCCCGGAGTCCGCTTCCGTCGCCTGCTTCGACAGTTGGATTTTGCCCTCCCTACCACCTTCAGAGAGGGTGAGAGCCCGACACCACCTTGGCTCCAGGCTCCGGTTCATATTTACCTCGACCTCAGCTCACTCCCGAAGGAGGGTACTCCGGCTGCAGTGTATTGCTCACGGTTTGTCGAACTTCGTGCTCGACTTGCCGGTCACACCTTTATTTACACCGATGGCTCCAAAACTGACGATGGTGTCGGCTGTGCCTTTGTCGTCGGGGCCGCCACCTTTAAATACCTGCTCCTCGACCAATGTTCCAGCTTTAAGGCCGAGCTTTTTGCTCTCCATCAGGCCGTTCAGTATGCCCGCCGCCACCGCCATTCATCGTATGTACTCTGCTCTGACTCACTCAGTGCTCTTCAGAGCCTTGGAGCTCCCTATGTGGTCCATCCCTTGATTCAACGGATACAGCAGTCCCTCCATTCTTTCGCTGATAATGGTGGTTCTGTAAGCTTTCTGTGGGTTCCCGGACATGTAGGAGTGTCTGGGAATGAGGCTGCGGATGCTGCAGCCAAGGCTGCAGGCCTCCTGCCTCGGCCAGCCTCCCATTGTGTCCCGTCATCTGACGTTCGTGGGGATGTATGTAAGAGGCTCGTGTCGTTGTGGTGGGATGCTTGGTCATCCCTCCAAGGAAACAAGCTCCGGGCAGTAAAACTGCTCCCAACTGTTTGGACAACATCCTCCCGACCATCTCGGCGCGAGGAGGTCCTTCTGACCAGGTTGCGGATTGGGCATTGCCGGTTTAGCCACCGCTACCTGCTCTCCGGTGACCCAGCCCCGCAGTGCCCTTGTGGTCAGGCATTAACAGTGCGCCATGTTTTATTGTCGTGTCCCCGTTTTAGTCAATTTCGTGTTGTCCTGTCCCTGCCATCTACTTTACCGGATGTTTTAGCTGATGATGCTCGAGCAGCTGCTCGTATTCTGCGTTTTATAACTTTAACTGGCTTGTCCAAGGACATTTAACCTTTTTATTTATTTTATCTGCATCTTTGTCAGGTCCTTCTGGTGTCCCCCCATCCCCTTGAGTTTTACCAGAGTCCATGTGCTCTCACAACAGTGACTGGGCGCTAATGACCTCAGCAGTTGAGCGCCCTTAAACCCCAACAAAAAAAAATCCCTCCGCCCCCCTCCCCCCCCTCCGCCAAAACTCACATCCCCCCAACCGAGCGAGGTGGAGCAGTGGTTAGCACACTGGACTCGCATTTGGGAGGACGACGGTTCAATCACGCATCCGGCCATCCAGATTTAGGTTTTCCGCGATTTCCCTAAATCGCTCCAGGCAAATGCCGGGATGGTTCCCTTGAAAGGGCACGGCCGATTTCCTTCCCTAATTTGATGAGACCGATGACGTCGCTGTTTAGTCTCTTCCCACAAACAACCCCTCTTCCTCCCCGCCCATCTTCCTCCCCGCCCCTCTTCCTCCCCGCCCCAGATTGACTTGGCTTCCTCACTTTCGTCAGCTTAAGCGGAAGTGCTGCCAGCACCTCAATGCCGTCCTCTGACAGCATCACCAACTGGGGTACAGATCGCTCTATGCTGTGGCAGCTCTACAGATAACTTGTCAATCCTGGCTTTAGTATGGGAGTCTGGTTTATGATTCGGCAGCACCGTCAGCATTGCGTTTACTCGACCTGGTGCACCACATTGGCGTTCGACTAGCGACGGGAGCTTCTAGGACGTGTCCGCTGACCAGCGCCTGGAGGAGGCTGGAGTCCCTCCATTACAGGTCAGGTGTGTGCAACTGCTCGCCATTCACGTTGCACACGTTCATAGTTCTCCTGCGCATCTGAATTGCTGTCTCCTTTTCCCACCCACGACGGTTCATCTATCGCATCAGCGGTCCAGGTCAGCCCCCCAGGGATCCACAAATCTTTTGTGGATACGTGCGTAGCGAGCACGGGACCCCGAGCTGATTTGGCCTTCCTTCCTTTCCGGGCTGCATACCTTCCCTTTCCGCATCCTTCCCCATCCCCCATCTTCGCCCCCCCCCCCCTTCACCTCTGGCTCTTTCTTTCCCTTTCTCTGGGGTTATGGTTTGTGCCTACGTCCGGAGACGGACGCTTGTAAATATACATTCTTCGCCTTCCTTCCTCGCTTGTAAGTCTTCATCCTTCCTTTGTCCTTCTCTTTTCCTTACCTCTTCTCTCTACCTTCTCCGCTGCGGCGTTTGAGACCTCTCTTCTTTCCTTTCCCTTTCTTCCTCCCTGTGCGTGTCTGAAGGCCAACCCACGCACTTCCATGCGTAGCCGGTGACGGGGTAACGCGTAATTCCCCGCCCCGGGTAGACAGGTAGGACACGTACGTACCCCCTGGTAACGGCCAGGCCCAGGGAGGGGTGATTACCCGAGCTGATACCTTCCGAAAGTGCCGATTGGTCCCTCCGTCCGTTTGTCGGGAGGAGTGACCTGAGGTGTGAACAATCACCTAAGGCGGGAGTGCCCTCAGAGAGGGCCCCCACAAGGAAGGAGCGCGCCATCGGAGACGCCGGTAATCATGGGGGATTCTTCCGCAATGGTTTCCTCACCTTCCACTATGTCTGCTCACAAACGTAAGTTCACTGAGTCTCAACCACAGTCAGTTCTTCCATCGTTGCCACAGTTCCTTGTTGTTTGTCGGTCTGACGAAGGTCACGACTTCTCCACGGTCAACCCTTTCATTATTCAGAAAGGTGTCGACGCAATTGCTGGTCCTGTAAAGTCTTGTTCCAGATTACGGAATGGCACCCTGTTGTTAGAAACACACAGTGCCCTCCAGGCACAGAAATTGCTGCGTACCTCACTACTGCACACCTTCCCTGTCCGGGTGGAACCGCACCGTACTTTAAATTCCTCGCGTGGAGTCGTTTATACACGCTCCCTCGATGGCATGTCTGACGAAGAAATTCAGCACTACCTGTCTGACCAGGGCGTAACGGCTGTTCATAGGGTTATGAAAAGGGTTGACACGAAAATCATTCCAACCCGCACTGTCTTCTTGACATTTGACAAAGTTCAACTACCATCGAAAATCAAAGCCGGCTATGAGATAATTTCCGTTCGCCCTTACGTCCCGAACCCTACGCGTTGCTATCGGTGCCAGCGGTTCAATCACACCAGCCAGTCCTGTTCCAATCCGGCCAAATGTGTTACGTGTGTCAGGGATGCCCATGAGGGTGCTTGTCCACCTCCATCCCCTCGCTGCATCAACTGTATGGGTGACCACGCCGCTTCCTCTCGAGATTGCCCCGTTTTTAAGGACGAAAAACTCATCCAGGAAATTAGGGTGAAGGAAAAGGTGTCGACCTTTGCTGCTCGAAAATTATTCGCCAGTCGACAGCCCACCGTGCCTCAGAAAGGAAACTACAGCACTGTCCTTGCTTCTCCTCGGCCAACAAAGGAGGCGGCCACGCAGACTTGCGACCTCACCTTTAGTGCCACGGTCGTCAGATCGGCCAGCGCAAAGATCGCCCGTTCAACCTCACCACTTTCGCCTGCCCACTCTCTGGCTCACCCTTTGTCGAGTTCTGCTAAATCTCGAGCCCAAAAGTCAGACACCAAGACTTCGAAAAAAGAGCATACTCGTGAAGAGTTTTTACGTACGGCAACTTCCCGACCATCGGTTCCTCCTTCCTCTAAACTTCATACTTCCAAGAAGGCTACAAAGAAACCCAGTTCCTCTCCTTCTCCGCCAAGGCGTGTCCCATCTACAGCACCACCTGGCGGAAGTCGCCCTCGGCCGTCTTCTGTGTCGCCGAGGCGCACTGCTGGCGGCCGATCAACCGGCCGCTCGCTGGTGGCAGGAGCTGCTCCTGACCAACCTATGGATCAGGATCTTCTGCCTTCGGCTGAATGCCATTCCATGCTGTCGGTCGCAAGCTCAGAGCAGTCGTTGAATTGACAGCGACCTTGGTCGCAGTCCTCCATTTTCTGTTCACCCTATGTCCATTATCCACTGGAATATCCGCGGTATTCGAGCCAATCGGGATGAATTGTCGATCCTCTTACAATCCTACTCGCCGGTCATCTTCTGTCTTCAGGAAACAAAGCTGCGTCCCCATGACCGCTTTGTTCTCCCTCATTTTCAGTCCGTCCGATATGATCTCCCCTCTGTTGAAGGCACTCCAGCACACGGAGGACTCACGATTCTTCTCCATGAAACTGTCCATTATCACCCAATCCATTTAAACACTACCTTCTAAGCTGTCGCCGTCCGTCTTTCCCTTTCCGGATACACGTTCTCTCTTTGTACTGTATACATTCCATCGTCCACACCAATGGCACGAGCTGATCTCCATCTTCTTGGTCAGCTTCCACCCCCATATTTGCTGGTTGGGGACTTCAATGCCCACCACCCGCTTTGGGGATCTCCACATCCTTGTCCACGTGGCTCACTATTGCTAGACGTCTTCCACCAAGTAGATCTAGTTTGCCTCAACACTGGGGTCCCTACGTTTTTGTCTGCCTCCACGGCAAATTTATATCATTTGGACCTTGCGGTCGGTACTGTTCCGCTAGCTCGGCGCTTCGAATGGTTCGCCCTTGATGATACACACTCCAGTGACCACTTTCCATGTGTCCTTAGACTGCAGCCTCAACGGCCATATATGCGCCTGCGACGCTGGAAGTTTCCTCAAGCCGATTGGACATTTTTTTCGTCTCTAGCGACATTCGATGACCGTCACTTTCCCAGCGTCGACGATGAGGTCACACATATTACCGACGTTATTCTTACAGCTGCGGAACATTCAATACCACGCACCTCCGAATTGCCCCGGCGCCCCCCAGTTCCTTGGTGGAACGAGGCATGCCGTGATGCACTACGTGAGCGGCGACGTGCTCTCCGCGTTTTCCGCCACCATCCTAATTTGGCCAACTGTATCCGCTATAAGCAGCTAAGAGCGCGATGCCGTCGTGTCATCCGCGATAGCAAGAAGGCAAGCTGGAATTTCTTTATTAGCTCATTTAACACCTTCACTCCCGCCTCGGAAGTTTGGAGTCGGCTTCGACGGTTCTCAGGCGCGCCTAGTTTCTCCCTAGTCTCTGGGCTCACTGTCGCGCATGACACATTAGTGGACCCCGTCGCCATTTCTAACTCGTTGGGTCAGCACTTTGCCGAGATTTCGAGCTCTTCAAATTACCCGCCAGCGTTTCTCCCGAAGAAACGTGCAGCGGAAATGCGACATCTTGCTTTCTCCTCTCAAAATCGCGAAAGCTACAATACTGTTTTCTCCTTGCGGGAACTCCAACATGCACTCTCTTCTTCTCGCTCCTCCGCCCCAGGACCAGATGGTATCCACGTCCAAATGTTGCTGCATTTATCAACCCATAGTCTGCGTTACCTCCTTCGCCTTTATAATCGAATTTGGACCGACAGTACCTTTCCCAGACGATGGCGGGAAGCTATCGTCGTTCCTGTTCCGAAACCTGGAAAGGACAAACATCTCCCCTCTAGCTATCGCCCCATTTCTCTCACGAGTAGTGTATGTAAGGTTTTGGAGCGTATGGTGAATTACCGTTTAGCGTGGTGGCTGGAATCCCGCAGTCTTTTAACACCTGCCCAATGCGGATTCCGAAAGCATCGTTCTGCAGTTGACCATCTTGTTGCTCTCTCCACTTACATCATGAACGATTTTCTCCGGAAACGCCAAACGGTAGCAATATTTTTTGATCTGGAGCGAGCATACGATACCTGTTGGAGGACAGGCATCCTCCGCACACTGTTCTCTTGGGGCTTTCGAGGCCGGCTGCCCCTTTTTCTTCGCGAATTTATGGCAGAGCGCACATTTAGGGTGCGGGTGAACACTACTCTCTCCCGCACTTTCTCCCAAAAAAACGGTGTACCCCAGGGCTCCGTGCTGAGTGTTGTACTGTTTGCCATCGCTATAAATCCAATTATGGATTGTCTCCTTCCCGATGTCTCGGGCTCCCTCTTTGTGGATGATTTTGCGATCTACTACAGCTCTCAACGGACCAGCCTTCTTGAACGGCGTCTTCAAGGATGTCTCGATCGCCTCCACTCTTGGAGCATCGAAACAGGCTTCCGTTTTTCTCCCAGTAAGACCGTTTGTGTTAATTTTTGGCGACGTAAGGAGTTTCTTCAGCCCTCCTTACATCTAGGACCTGTCAACCTTCCGTTTTCAGACGTCGCTAAATTCTTGGGTCTTACGTTTGACAGAAAACTGTGCTGGTCCTCCCACGTTTCCTATCTTTCGGCTCGCTGTCTGCGATCCCTCAACACCCTCCGTTTCGTGAATGGTACCTCCTGGGGAGCGGACCGAGTGGTCCTTCTCCGCCTCTATCGCGCCTTAGTGCGCTCGAAATAGGATTATGGAAGCATAGTCTACTCCTCTGCTCGGCCGTCTATTCTTCGGCGTCTCGACTCTATCCACCACCGTGGATTACGTTTAGTGTCTGGAGCTTTTTACACTAGCCCTGTGGAAAGCCTTTATGCTGAGACTGCTGAACCTCCGTTGTCCAATCGGCGAGCGGTCCTTCTAAGTCGTTATGCTAGCCATCGGTCTTCCATGCCTGCTATTCCAGCCCATGCCCTTTTTTTCGACGCCTCATTTGATGTAGGGTATGCTGGCCGCTCCTCCTCCCTACTACCCCCGGGAGTCCGCTTCCGTCAACTGCTCCATTCTCTTTCCTTCCGCTTTCCTAAAACCTTTTTGACAACTTCGGGTACAGCACCGCCTTGGCTCCGTCCCCGGATCTGCCTGCTCCGTGACCTTTGTCGATTTCCCAAGGATGGTACCCCTACACTTGTTTATCGTCGGGCATTTGCTGCTCTATGTGCACAAATGACGGACGCCACATTTATTTACACCGACGGCTCGAAAACATCGTTAGGTGTAGGGAGTGCCTATATTGTTGGCGACACTCCAAATCAATTTCGGCTTCCCGACCAGTGTTCGGTGTATACTGCGGAGCTTTACGCTGTTCTCCAGGCTGTCCACTACATCCGCCGCCATCGGCGGATACAGTACGTAATCTGCTCAGATTCTCTCAGCTCTCTCCTCAGTCTCCAAGCTCTTTACCCTGTGCACCCTCTGGTCCACCGGATTCAGGACTGTCTGCGCTTGCTCCATCTGGGGGGCGTCTCGGTGGCGTTCCTCTGGCTCCCGGGACACGCTGGTATCTGTGGGAATGAGGCGGCCGATATAGCGGCCAAGGCTGCAGTCTCTCTTCCTCGGCCAGCTATTCAATCGCTTCCCTTCACCGATCTACGGAGTGGTTTAAGTCGCAAAGTTGCTCATTTATGGCATGCGCATTGGTTAACACTTCCCAATAATAAATTGCGGGAAGTGAAAGCTCTTCCTTGCGCTTGGACTTCTTCCTCCCGAACGCGTCGTCGGGAGGAGGTAATTTTAACTCGACTCCGGATAGGGCACTGTCTTTTTAGCCATCGACATCTTTTAAGCGGCGATCCTCCCCCACTCTGTCCCCACTGCTCTCAGCTGTGGACGGTAAGACACCTTTTACTTGAATGCCCCTATTTTAATCCGTTACGCGCCCGTCTACAGCTATCGCCTGATCTATCGTCGATTTTAGCAGATGACACGCGCTCAGCCGACCGCGTTCTCCAGTTTATTAGTGCTAGTGAAATGACGTCAGTCATTTGAAGCTCTTTTTGGGGACAACCAACCCCTTTCTGTAGTGGATTTTTAAGCCTTCATTCTGCTTTTAGTTTCTCCAATTTTATGACTTTGTTCCCATTGCTGCTGATTTTGTTTCGTTTTTTTTTTTAATATTTCCTAAGTCACAGGCTGGGCGCTAATGACTATAGCAGTTTTGCGCCCTAAAACCAAACCAAAAAAAAAAAAAGGTCCAGGTCAGGTCTTAAAATTGTAGTTAATGTCCGATCACTTCTATCGGGAGTTCCTATACTCGATGTCCATTTGCGTACACCTCCTTGGTGTACACCTAGGCCACGACTTCGCCTGGACCTTACACATGGCCCAAATAAGTCAGTTCACCCCGCGGCTCTTCGCGACACTTCCTCTCGATTCTTGACATGTAGCTCGATGGCTGATGGTCACGTCGGCTTCGCGTATGTCCGTGGACATATTGAACAGCATTTCTTGCCACAGTGTTTTTACTGCAGAGCTGGTGGCTGTATCTCGTGCTCTTGATCACATTCGTTCATCTGCTGGGGATTCGTTTCTTCTGTGTACAGACTTCTTCAGCAGCCTACAAATTACCGAACAGTGCAACCCTCGTCGTCTTTCGGTAGCGACCATACGTCCACATTTATCACCAACCGCCAAGTAACTTCAGACACAGGCTTTGCTAGCAACACACAAATATCAGCCTCCATTAGGCTGGATTTCACTTTATATAAATGTCATTAATGTTGCCATTCACACCTACATTAGTCTCATCACAGCACAAGTATCCTCTCAGGTGCTGAATTCTGATTCTGACTTCGTGTATATTAATGATGCCAAAAATAAACGCTCAGTATTAACGTATTAACCATAACTATCTACCTCCTCACAAAATGTTCCTCCCACTTAACTCATTATTTGAAAACGCCATGTGATTTTAAAGTGAATGAAGGGGAACAGCTGGAACATAATTTGGAAAACAGAGCTTTTGTTGCATCTGGGATGTTAATGTTTTGCATTGATTCAGGAAATAGATATGACAAATGGAATAATTAAAGCCAAGAGTAAAGAAGTCTCGAATGAACAGTGACAGAAGCCCAGATAACAGGGGACTGACGTACTACGAAATGCATTGAAACCATGAAATAGTACACTACTGGCCATTACAATTTCTACACCAAGAAGAAATGCAGATGATAAATGGGTATTCATTGGACAAGTGTATCATACTAGAACTGACATGCGGTTACATTTTCACTCAATTGGGGTGCGTAGATCCTGAGAAATCAGTACCCTGAACAACCACCTCTGGCCGGAATAACGGCCTTAATACGCCTGGGCATTGAGTCAAACAGAGCTTGGATGGTGTGAACAGGTACAGCTGCCCATACAGCTTCAACGCGATACTACAGTTCATAAAGAGTAGTGAGTGGCGTATTGTGTCGAGTCAGTTGCTCGACCACCATTGACCAGACGTTTTCAGTTGGTGAGAGATCTGACCAGGGCAGCAGTCGAACATTCTGTATACAGAAAGGCCCGTACAGGACCTGCAACATGCGGTGGTGCATTATCCTGCAGAAATGTAGGGTTTCGCAGGGATCGAATGAACGGTAGGGCCACGGGCCGTAACACATCTGAAATGTAACGTCCACTGTTCGAAGTGCCGCAAACAAGAGGTGACAGATGTGTAACGAATGGCAACCCACACCATCACACCGGGTGATACGTCAGTATGGCGATGACGAATACACCCTTCCAATGTGCGTTCACCACGATGACGCCAAACACGGATGCGACTATCATGATGCTGTTAACAGAACCTGGATTCATCCGAAAAAATTAAGTTTTGCCATTCGTGCAACCAGGTTCGTCGTTGAGTACACCATCGCAGGCGCTCCTGTATGTGATGTAGCGTCAAGGGTAACCGCAACCATGGTCTTTGAGCTGATAGTCCATGCTGCTGGAAACGACGTCGAACTGTTCGTGCAGATGGTTGTTCTCTTGCAAACGTCCCCATATGTTGACTCAGGGATCGAGACGTAGCTGCACGATCCGTTACAGCCATGCGGATAAGATGCCTGTCATCTCGACTGCTAGTGATAAGAGACCGTTGGGATCCAGAACTGCGTTCCGTGTTACCCTCCTGAAGCCACCGATTCCATATTCTGCTAACAGCCATTGGATCTCGACCAACGCGAGCAGCAATGTCGCGATACGTTAAACCGCAATCGCGATAGGCTACAATCCGACCTATATCAGTCGGAAACGTGATGGTACGCATTTCTCCTCCTTACACGAGGCGTCACAACGACGTTTCACCAGGCAACGCCGGTCAACTGCTGTTTGTGTATGAGAAATTGGTTGGAAACTTTCCTCATGTCAGCACGTTGTAGGTGTCGCCACCGGCACCAACCTTGTGTGAATGCTTTGAAAAGCTAATCATTTGCATATCACAGCATCTTCTTCCTGTCGGTTAAATTTCGCCTCTGTAGCACGTCATCTTCGTGGTGAAGCAATTGTAATGGCCAGTAGTGTATATTGATCATGACTAGGTACCAGCCGAAACCTATATTTGCTTTACTAAAGCCTGGAAGGAAAGGGCGACTGATTGCTGTGGGTTAAAAGTGACATCGCAGTCATTGAGTGTAGTCCATATTCTTAATGGAAGGTATCTCGATTCATTCAGAATAACTGCTTAAGTTACATATTCTTCTTTTCATGTGTCTAACTTCCCTATTATGTTCAAGAAAATAGACTTAATTAGAATTCCGGATGAGCCCACATATGCGACGTTAATAAGGATAATATTTCAGGGAGAAATGTTTGTTTTAAATGTTCTGTTGTTCTTGCTGCCTTCATGAAAAAATGACTTAACAGTTAAGTTATTAACAGTTTCTTCCGCCAAAGTTCGACTCCTGGGCACCCACATGTCGGCACGAAGAGTTACTTAAAGCAAGGAAAACCCTTCCCGATGAATGGTTGAATTACGAAACATAGGCTTTGACACTCTCCTGGGGCCAACCAATGCATCTGTTGCATTTATCCCTAAATTAAAGGAGTCGTAACTTTATTAAAACTGCAGGTAGTAATGTGAAGTGAAATAACATTAATCCCTCTTTCACAGACTAAGTTTATTCCGGAAAATCAAAACAAAAATGTCTTCACACTACACACAATATTATTTTAGCGTCGACCAGCATCATGTGTTTGCTTAATCTTTAGGAAAACCACGAAAATGCTTCAAAGTGCATCAGCACATTCCTAATTTGACGTTCGGTAATCACGAATTTTCAACTGAAGATCGCCATCAACGTTAACTGCAGACCAATTCATAGACGTTTAACCAAAATCTTACTAGATGAGTCACGCACTTCAGCAGTATTCTACGATGGGTCACACAAATAATCTGTGAGCAATCTTATTTTCAGAATCATATTTCCTCGGTATTCTACCAATAAACTGAAGTCTACCACGTGCTATATCCACGACTGAGCCTTTGTGCTTATTCCATTGTACATCCTTCCAATGTTAAACCCACATGCCCCCCAGGGGGTCCACAACTCTTTTGTGGATACGTGCGTGGCGAGCATGGGGCCCCGAGCCATTGCAGCCTTCTTTTGTCTCCCAGGCTGCATTTCCTTTCCCTTCCCCTCCTTTCCCCTCCATGCTCCTTTCCCCTCGCCCTCTCCTCTCCCACTATTGGTGTCCTTGCTTATGTTGGCCCCTGCTATCCTCCTGGTTCTGTTGGTTTTACACTCCGGCTTTGTTGCGTAATCATCTCCTCCTTTTGGCATTCCTTGGTCCCCCTCTGGGGTTTGACCTCCATTACAAAATTTCTCCTCCGTAGTGTGAGCCATTTGGGGAAGAGCACCTTACCTAGTGTCTCCGACGTGCGCCATCTTAGTACATTCCACCTTTTCTTTCACGTCATTGTCTGATGCTAGGGTGCATAGCCAGCACGGTAGCCAGCCCGTGTGGTGGGGTCGCTCTGTACCCTTTTGGATGATCCCCCTGAACACACAGGGATCACACTTCTGATACCTGAGCTGTGACCACCTCATGCATGCCTTGGAGTGGTTGCTCGTCATCCTGGAGCTTCGGAACTCCCGGCAATGGCCGCCGTGCCAGACAGCCCTTGCTGTGGCTGGGTGGCGCCCGTGAGGAGAGCCCCTGATCGGAGTGGGTGGTATCAGGGCGGACGCTATGCAGATGAAACGCATATGGGTCCAAAACTCTGGCCCTTCTTCTGCGGCCGTCTCTCTGCGTGGTACTGATTCCTCAAGTGCTGCTTCTCTTGCCCTTCGGCCTTCCCTTCCATGGCTACCCCCTGGGAAGAGGGTCAGGCCCGTCGTCTAGGGGCAAAACCTTTCCCCCGTTATCTAGTTTGCACCAGGACTGATGGAGATACTTTCACCAGTGTCAAACCTTTATTCTTTGTGGAACACATTGAAGACAAGTTCGGCGAAGTGGACTCCCTGAGCAAGATGCGGTCGGGTTCGTTGCTGATAAAAACCGCTTCAGCTGCCTGGCACAATTCCTGTGTCCATTACCCCTCACCAGTCTCTAAATATGGTACAAGGTGTGATTTTTCACAGGGACCTCATCCTTCAAACTGATGAACTTCGGGACAATCTCGGACGGCGGCGTGTTCACTTCGTTTGGCGTGTCCAGAAGGGTCCTAAAGACAATCGCATTGATACTGGTGCCTTTATCCTGGCCTTTGAAGGGGATACCCTTCCTGAGAAAGTTAAGATTATGGTCTATCGCTGTGATGTGAAGCTGTACATCCCACCTCCTATGCGGTGTTTTAAGTGCTGGCGTTTTGGCCACATGTCTTCTCGCTGTTCTCAGGACCCTCTCTGTGGTGACGGTGGACGTCCACTCCATGAGGGGAGTCCCTGTGTTCCCCCTCATGTATGTGTAAATTGTCATGGTAGTCATTCTCCACGTTCACCAGATTGCCCAGTATATAAGAAAGAAAAAAAGATACAGGAGTATAAGTCCCTCGATCGTTTAAGCTACACAGAGGCCCGTAAGACATATGCACGACTGCACCGTGTCCATGACATCTAGTTACGCCTTGGTTACATCTTCACCCCTTCCTCCCCCTTCCTTAGCCCCATCCCGGACCCCTCTCCTCCCCCCTTCCCCTGCGGCTCCCACACCTTCTCCTCCGGGCGCTGCTCCCCCTCCCCAGCCGGAGAAGTGTCTCACTCCTTCGGCGTCTGCCGGTCAAGGGCGCCTCTCCCAGGATGCCCCTTCCCGGCACCTTCCAGGTCAAAGGTCTGCTGCCGCGCGGCGCCCGCGAGAGCCGCGGTCTGTCGGCCCCCAGGTCGCCCGGTCTCTTCTGTTCCTGATCTTGCTGCAGCTGGCTCCTTTATGCCACACAGCCCTCCTCGATCTCAGCCTGAAAAGAAGAAGAAACATAAGTCCCGGGACAAAGAGCCTCTGGTGTCACCGGAGGTCCCTTCCCCGACTTCACAACCGGATTGTGACCTGTCGTTCATGGATGTCGCCCCCCTCCTTGTCGGTGACGGGTGGGGACCCGGCGGTTTGACTGGTTTTAGCGTGTTCAGCCCTCATTTAAACCATCGTTCTGTGGTTCTCCAATGGAATTGTAATGGCTACTATCGTCACCTTCCGGAATTGAAATCCCTTCTTTCGTCCTACTCTGCAGCTTGTGTGGTTCTCCAGGAATCTCATTTTACTAATGCTCACTCACCGACCCTCCGTGGGTTCCGTGTTTTCTGTCGAAATCGGGTCGGACCCTTGCGGGCTTCTGGTGGCGTTTGTACGTTGGTCCGTACAGACATTGCTAGCACGTGGATTCCTCTCCAAACTACATTGGAAGCGGTTGCTGTTAGGGTCCACTTAGACTCTGCAGTCACCGTTTGCAATCTTTATCTCCCTCCTGACAGGGCTCTTACACCTGCTGCCTTAACCACCCTTCTTCAGCAACTTCCTCCTCCCTTCCTCCTCCTTGGGGATTTTAATGCTCATCATCCTTTGTGGGGCAGTGCCTTTCCATCTAGACGAGGTCTTCTTATAGACCAATTTATTGCAGACCACGACCTGTGCCTTCTTAATGATGGCTCCCCTACTCATTTGTGCCGGTCATGGTACCTTTTCTGCCATTGATCTTTCTCTTTCTTCTCCCTCTCTCCTCCCTTCATTACACTGGTCGCCACACGACGACCTTTGTGATAGTGACCATTTCCCGTTGATTATCACGCTCCCTTCGCGCTCCCCGATGGACAGGTTACCTCGTTGGTCTTTCCACCGCGCCGATTGGCCTCTATACACTGCACAGGTCGAGTTTTCTCCCTCTTTGTCGGGTTGTATTGATGACGTCCTACGTGACGTGTCTGACGCGATAGTTCGCGCTGCTAACCTTGCTGTCAACCTTGCTGTCCCGCGCTCATCTGGACCATTCCGTCGCCGGCAAGTCCCGTGGTGGAGTACGGCCATTGCCATTGCCATCCGTGATCGCCGTCGAGCTTTGCAACACTTCAAGAGGCACCCATCCGTAGCCAGCCTTACTACCTTTAAACGCCTTCGCGCTAAAGCCCGTTATTTAATCAAACAGAGCAAGCGGATATGTTGGTTCCACTGTCCCTCTGTCACGGGTATGGGCTACACTTCGCTCTCTCCAAGGTTGCCATCGGCAGTCCACCCTCCCCGGCCTTCGCCTCCCAGATGGCATTTGTACGGACCCATTAGTTCTCGCAGACCATCTTGCGACCCATTTTGCAGTGGCATCAGTGTCAGCCTCCTATCCAGCTGCTTTCCTTCATCAAAAACAGCAGGCTGAAGCTCTCACCTTATGTTTCACCACTTGTGAGTCAGAATCTTACAACGAACCTTTTACTGAATGGGAATTTCTTTCTGCTCTATCTTCTCATGATACGGCCCCTGGCCCAGATTCCATTCATAACCAACTGCTTCAACATCTCAGTGCTCCACAACGGCAACATCTTCTTCGGGTGTTTAACCGTATCTGGCTCCAGGGTGACTTCCCTTCTCAGTGGAGGGATAGCATTGTGGTTCTTGTCCTTAAGCCTGGTAAGAACCCCCTATCTGTTGACAGCTATCGGCCAATTAGTTTGACCAATGTTGTTTGTAAGTTACTTGAACGGATGGTAGCCCGACGGCTCACTTGGGTCCTCGAATCTCGGGATCTATTGTCCCATCACCAGTGTGGCTTTCGAGAGGGACGATCTCCAATCGATCATTTACTTCGCTTGGAATCCGCAGTTCGGCAGGCTTTTTCCCAGCGATGCCATTTGGTTGCAGTGTTTTTTGACCTTCGCAAGGCCCATGACACGGCCTGGCGCCATCACATCTTACTAACCCTTCATCAGTGGGGTCTTCGGGGCCCACTCCCGATTTTTATCCGCCAGTTCCTGATCCATCGGTCATTCAGAGTTCGAGTTGGTACTGCTTTTAGTTCTCCACGGACCCAGGAGACGGGCATCCCACAGGGTTCTGTCTTGAGTGTCCTTTTCCTCATTGCTATCGATGGACTTGTGGCCTCTGTCGGTCCCTTGGTCGCCCCTGCCCTGTATGTGGATGATTTCTGCATTTGGGTTAGTTCCTCCTCGATGGCATCTGCAGAACGGCAGCTCCAGGTGGCTATACGGCGTGCCTCTGCAAGGACCCTCTCACACGGGTTTAAATTCTCTCCTTTAAAATCGCGGGTGGTCAACTTCTGTCGCCGTACTACGGTCCACCCTGATCCAGAGCTCTATCTCACTGCACAACGATTGCCTCTGTTTCCACAGTTTCGTTTCCTGGGTCTTCTTTTCGACAACAAGCTCACTTGGCTGCCCCATATCAGACTCCTGAAGGTAGGATGTTTCCGTAAACTTAATGTCCTTCGCCTCCTTGCCCACTCCTCTTGGGGTGCGGACCGTTCCCTCCTGCTCCGTCTTTATTGCGCTCTAGTTCTGTCTCGCTTGGACTATGGTTGTCAAGTTTATGGTTCAGCTGCTCCTTTCACACTGCACGTGCTGGATCCAGTCCACCATCGTGGTATCCGTTTGGTCACTGGTGCCTTCCCTACTAGCCCTGTTGATAGTCTCCTGGTTGAAGCTGGGATCCCCCCCCCCCCCTTTCTGTTCGGCGGTCCCAGCTTCTGGTGTCTTATGCCCTCACTATCCGTTCTTCTCCCACTCATCCTTCCTATTCTATCCTGTTCCCAGACCATGGACGTCGCCCACCCGACTCCCGCCCACGGGCGGGTTTACCGGTTGGGCTGCGCCTTGCATCTCTTTACCGTGATTTTCAGCTTCCTTATTTGTCCTGTCTTCCTCGCTCCCCTCCACCCCTCCTTGGTTAGTTCCTCGGCCTCGAATTCGGATGGATCTCCGCCGCGGTCCGAAAGATTCCATCCCCCCCCCCCCCCCCGGTGGTGTTCCGTTCCTTTTTCCGCCAAATTTTATTGGAGTTTCGGGATGCTGTTGTTTTTTACACTGATGGCTCTAAATCTGCTGATCATGTTGGGTATGCCTTCACGTCCTCTGTTGGAACGGAAAAACATCTGCTGCCACCTACATGTGGGGTGTTTACTGCGGAATTGATGGCAATTTCCCGGGCCCTTACCTTTATTACACAATCCCAACACAACCGCGTTTTGTTATGTACGGACTCGATGAGTGGCCTTCTTGCTATTGACCGGTGTTTTTCGCGCCATCCCTTGGTCTCTGCCATCCATGACCATCTCGCTGATATTCACCGTGCTGCTTGTTCCATTGACTTCCTATGGGTCCCTGGCCATGTGGGTATCCCGGGTAATGAGCTCGCTGATCGTTTGGCTGGGGGAGCAGTTACTTACCCCCCGTTTTCTGTAACCCCTCCTGCAGCGGATTTACGGCTTCACATCAAATCCCACTTCGCACAGTCATGGGCCAATTCGTGGGAGGCTACTCCACTGTCTAATAAACTTCGTGCAATTAAGGTGACACCAGGCCCATGGCGTTCTTCCTTTCGCCTCTCCCGAAAGGACTCGACCACTCTGTGTCGTCTCCGCATTGGCCATACCAGGCTGACCCATGGTTTTCTTTTGCGTGATGAGCCACCCCCGATATGTGGTTGTGGAGCCTTCCAGTCAGTGGCCCACATTTTGGTTGAATGCCCCCTTCTTTTGGCTCTGCGTGCTAAGTACAGACTCCCCCACACTTTACCTTTGATGTTGGCTGACGATTCCCGGATGGTCTCTCTGGTTCTCGGTTTCCTCCGGGAGAGTGGTTTCTATTCTCAGTTTTAAGGTTCTTAATCTCTCTGGTGTTGGGGCAGGGCAGTGAGTGTTTGGGTGTCTCCCACTGTAGGCAGTGTTCAGAGATTCCTGATTCACCTCCCTGACCAGAATCCTCTTTTCTTCCCCTTTTACTCTGTTTTTACCCCTTTCTTTTAAGGCTTGGTTAGTCTTTCTATTCCCATACGTATTTTCTGCATTATAGCAGTTGTACCTTTTAAGTCACAGGTGGTCTTGCCTATGCTGCTTCAGCATAGTGTTTTGGGTTCGTTCTCTTGCTGACTTCCCTCATTTGTTTTTACCAATGACAACGTGACTGCCCTTTTACGTTTTTCCCTTTTTCCGTTTTATTGTTCTGACTTTTCTGAGATGTCTCGTTAGTAGAATGGAGTATATTTGAAACAAGGGACTGATGACCTTGCTGTTTCGTCCCTTAACCTCAAACAACCAACCAACTAAACCCACATGTTTCAGTTAATGGATTCCAGCTGAAACTCATTAGTGTTATAGTCAAAGGACAGTTATTTCGTATTGTGAAGTCTACAATTTTACATTTGCGAATTTTTAAAGCAAGATGCCAATCTTTTTAGCACCTTGAAATCGTATCTAGATCTCACTGAATATCTATGCGGTTTCTTTCACATAGTACGTAATTATTAGTAACAACACCACCTACAAAAGGACAGAGGTCACTATTGATGTTGTTCACAAGGTCTTAAATATAAAATATCAACAGCAAGGGACAAACACACTTCCCTGGGCTGAAGTTGTAAGTTATTGTACGTCTGAGGATATCTCATCCTAGATAAAATGTTGTGACCCCAACATAAATTATCAATAGTCACAAATTTCCTCTGATAAATCACACGATCACACTTCCGGTGTGTGTGTGTGTGTGTGTGTGTGTGTGTGTGTGTGTGTGTGTGTGTGTGTGTGTGTGTCAAATGACTTTCAGAACTCGAGAAATACTACTTTCACGATATCATGTAAGAAGTGAGAGTTGGACTTAACATGTTTGATGTTTCTGGAATCCATGTTTTTTTTAAGATCCTACAGCAAATAGATGTCAAGGATATTGGAAGGTAATTTTGCGGATCCCTTCTGCTACCCTCGTCTCCCCAGGGGACTCACAGCCCTTCCATGAATTGGTGTATGGTGAACGTGGGACCTCAAGCTTTTGAGGTCCTTCTTTACTTCCAGGGCTACATCCCCATTCGCAATGCCCTCCCTCCATGTCCTCATCTCACCTCACCTCTCCTCTCATGCCTCTTTGTGTTCTTTCTTACTTCAGCCCAGATGTACTCCTGTTTTCTAATATTCCCTCTGGTCTTTGTTCCTCTTCCTTTTGTTTCCTTACTTGATTTTTGCCCCCCCCCCCCCCTCCCACCCTCGACTTTGTTTGAGCTCTCCTTCTAAATTTTCTCATCATGGTATCAGCCAATTAGGGAAGAATACCTTATGTAGGGTCTTTGGCATGTGGCCTTACCGCCTCTTCTGTATTTTCCTCAGCCATGTTTTCTTTTAATGCTATATAGCCAGACCAGTAGTCACTCAGTGTGGGGGTCATCATATACTCCTTCATTTGAGCTCCCTGACGACACAGGAGTCAAACTGTTGACATGACATGATACCTCCATGTCTATGCCTAAGAGTAATTACTTGTCATTCTGGAGCATCAGAACTTCCAGAAGTAGCCACCATGCCAGATGGCAATTGCTGTGACTGAGTATTGCCCACAGGGAGAGCCTCCTGATGGCAGCAGTGGGGCATCAGGGTGGACACTTTGCACATGACACACATTAAGCTTAAAGGTGGCCATTCCTCTATGGCCATCTTTAGTTGGGAATGGATCTTTTAATGCTGCTTCGTATAACCCTGCAGCCTTGCCTTTTGTGGCTGCACACTGGGAGCAGGGCCAGGCTCGCTGGCTTGGGATAAACCTCTTTCCCCGCTACCTAATCTGCGCTAGGGCTGATGGGTACACTTTCGCTTCCAACGAGCAGTTATTTTTCGTGGGAACTGTCGAAGATAAGTTTGGCGAAGTGAACTCTTGAAGTTGCGGTTGGATTTGCTGTTGATGAAAATTTCTACTGGCACCAAGTCTGCAGCTCTTTGTGCCTGTGACCATCTTGGCGACTTCCCAGATTTCGAAGGGAGGAGACGAGTTACTGGCGGAATTAGACCTGTGAGGACGTTTTATGAGTCATGCTTGGCTACTTCGGATAGTAGAGCGCTTGCCCACAAAAGGCAAAGGTCCTGAATTCGTCTCTGTCCAGCACACAGTTATAATCTGCCACGAAGTTTGTCTTCGAACTTCGTTCAGGGAGCCATTTTTCATAAGGACCTTATCGTTGAAACTTATGAGGAACTACGGCCAATCTGGAGTGGTGGAATGTTCATTGTGTTTGGTGTGTTCGGAAAGTGTGTTAAGTACAGTCGTATTGATAACAGCGCCTTTATTCTGGCGTTTGAGAGGAATATCGTCCCAGAGAATGTCAGTTGTGTGTTATCAGTGTGATGTGAAGCCATACGTCCTGTCACCTATGAGTTGTTTGTTTTTTTCGTTTTGGGCACGTCTTCCCACTGTACAGTGAACCCCCAATCCTGTGGACACCCACTAGAGGAAGGGATCACCTGCTTTGCGCCGCCCATGATCATGATCCACATTAGATGGATTGACCAATACTGAGGACATAAAAGAAATTACAGGAGTAGAAGTCTCCTGATCACTTATCCTACAGTCTCGTCAGAAATTTTACCACCTTTACCCTGTATTTCACATCTTTGCCTCTGTCTTACTCCCCTCTACTCTCCACCTCCCCTATGGCTTGCAGTCTCTCCATTCAGGGTACCGCTTCCCTTACCTGTCCAGAGAAATTTTACTTGTCTTCGGTGAATGCTGTTTGTTCATAGTGATGCGGCCCCTCCCAGGAGCGTCTACCAGACCAGAGGCCTGCTGCCAGTCCTCATGGGATGCACAGTCCTTGTGACACACACACACACACACACACACACACACACACACACACACACACACACACACACACACACACACACACACCTCTTGTCTACCTTATTGCATTTTACTCTGCGGCTTGTATTGTTCTCCATGAATCTCATTTTACTGATGCTCTATCACTGACCCTTCATGCCTTCTGTGCCTTTTTTCGGAACTGGGTCGGCCTCTTGAGGGCATCTGGTGGTGTCTAAACTTCGTTCCATATAGACATTGTTACTATATGGATCCCCTTTCATACCGAATTGGAAGCAGTTGCCATCCACATCTCCTTGGACTCTGTGGTCACTGTTTGCAGTCTGTATCTCTCTTGTGGTAGGCCACCTGCATTCGCTGGCGTAACTTCCCTCCTTCAGAAACTACCCACACTCTCCCTCCTCCTTTGGGATTTCAGTATTCGTCACTCCCTGTGGAGCACTGCTTTTTCATCTAGTTTGGGTCTCATATACCAGTTTCTTACAGACCACGATCTGTGGCTTCATAATGAGGGTTTCTCTACCCATTTCAGTGTCACTAATGGCACCTTCTCTGCTACAGATATTTGGCTCACTTCCCCAAATTCCCGCTTCTCCCTTCATCACACTTGTCACTCCCTGATGATGTGTGATGGTGACCTCTTACGTTGATTCTATCGTTCCTTTCCAGGCTTGCAGTGTCCAGGTTAGCCCACTGGGCTTGCCAGTGCACTGATTGGCCCTTACATATCTCCCAGATCGTGTTTCTTCCCTGTGTCAAGTTGTATTGGAGAAATCGTCTCATGTCATACAATTATTTGCACCACTGGCATTGCTATACCAGACTCGACACGCCTCTTTTGGCACTGACCTGTCCAATGGGGGAGCATTGCCATTCCCACCTGTGATTGCCACCTCTGCTGGTCTTACTGCTCTTAAACATCACCCCAGGGCCCATTATTTAATCAGAGCAAGAAGGTGCGGTGGGAACTTTTTTCCTCTCTAAGCTCATCTGTCCCTTTGTCATGGGTGTGAGCTATACTCTGCTCTTCAGGTTGTCACTGGCAGTTTTCCATCCCCAGCCTTGCCTTTCAGAGTGGACTTCGTCCACGATTCATTGGTGCTCATGGTACACCTTGCAATCCATTTTACAAAGGCACTGGTATCAGTTCCCTATCCAGCCACCTTCCTCCTATGGAAATGGTCTGCTGGGGCTTTCCACTTATGTTTTACCCCTTGTCAGGCAGAATTCTACAATAAACCTTTCACTGAATGGTAGCTTCTTCTGGTCTTCTCCTTTTCCCACAATTCAGCCCCTCGCCCTGATACCACTCATAACTAATTGCTTCAAACCTCAACGACAACAGTATCTGCTCAAAGTGTTCAATTGTATTTGGCTCCAAGGCATTTTCCACTGTCAATGGTGAGACAGTATTGTGGTTCCTGCCCTTATGCCTGGCAAGGATCCATCGTCCCTTAAGTTACCTACCAATCGGACTGACCAATGTCCCCAGCAAGTTACTAGAATGGATGGTGGGTTATTGGCTCAGCTGGGTCGTCAATTCTCGATACATTTTGTCTCCTTACCTGTGCAACTTTTGGGAGGGATGGTCTCCAATCATTCATCTGCTTTGACTGGAAACCACAGTTCAGGAGGCTTTATCTCAGCGCCGCCATCTTGTTGCAGGTTTCTTCAATCTCCATAAGGCCTAACACAGCTTGGCGCAATCACCTCCTATTTACACTCCATGAATGGGGCCTCTGGGGGCCCCTCCCGACTTTTTTCACCAGTTCCTCTTCCATTATTCTTTCAGAGTTCGCGTTGGTAATGTTCTCAGCTCTTGCAGGCCTAGGAGAATGGCGTTCCACAGGGTTCTGTACTGAGTTCTTTCTCATCGCTATTAATGGACTTTCAATCTTCCATTCGACGGTTGATTACCCCTGCTCTGCATGTGAATGATTTCTGTATCTGGCATACATCCCACTCGGTGTCCTCTGCAGAGCAACAGCTCCAGGTTGCCATCTGGCACACTTACGTATGGACATTCATATGGTTTTCTGTTCTCTCCCTTCAATTGCAGGTGTTGCCTCTTGTGCCTCTTTAGTATGGACCATCCTGATACAGAGCTCTTCCTCGAAGCCCAATGCCTGACCATGATCCTACAGTTCTATTTTTTAGGTCTTCCGCTTGACGACAAGCTTACTTGGACGCCCACATCCACTTTCTGAAGATTGGCTGTTTCTGTAAACTCAATACCCTTCACTTCCTTGGGGCGCAGATAGTTCTACTTGCTCTCCTCTTTTATCAGACCTTAGTTCTGTCCCGTCTTGGCTATGATTAGCTTGCCCTTCGATAGTGCTTCTCATGAATCTGGTCGACCATTGTGTTATCTGTTTGGCCTTTTGCACTAGCCCCGATGACAGTCTACTGGTTGATGTAGGGATTTCGACCCCTTATCGATGCAATGGTACCAGCTCCTGGTTTCCTATGCCATCGCTATCTGTTCTTTCCCTGTTGATCCCTCCTATTATATCTGTTTTGCTGCTTCAGGGTGTTGCCCACCTGCTGCCTGCCGTTAGGTGGGTTTACTGGTTGGGCTCGTCTTAGTTCTACAGCGGTTTCCCTCATCCCTCTTTGTCCTGTTTCTCATGTTCTGTCTCGAATACCCTGCCTCCCTTGGTTTGTTCCTTGGCCATAGATTTGGACAAATCTCTTACAGGATCCTAAAGCTTCCAGCGACCCAGCGGGGTTCCATTTGTTTCGCCACTCTTACAGGAGTTTCATGGTGCTATAGTTTTTGTACACTGATTGCTCAAAATTCAAGAATCGTGTGGGATATGCCTTCATCTTCTGTTGGCACAGAATAGTATCTCTTGCCTAGTACTTGACACCCACAACCTTCTCGCCAGTCTTGACTACTGCTTGTTCGATAGAATTCCTTTGTGTTCCCAGCCATATGGGTACCCTGGGTAATGAGCTTGCTGACAGCCTGGGAGGAGGGAGGGGCATCCCACTAGTGGTAATTTTCCGTTATCCCTCTGGTTAGAGAATTTTCAGCTTCATGTTATTGTGGCAGTGCCCTCCTGTAATGCTTTGATTCCTGGCTGGATATCGAGAGAGTGGTACAATAGGTGGGTAGCCATGTTCCTCTCACTCAACACAAAATGTACACTTGGTTAAAACAACTTTATTACAGGAATCCATTGAGTACTTAACTTCAGTTTAGTCCAGTCTGGAGTTTGGTGGCTAACAGCATTCAAACATCGTGTACTAATTCTTGAATCTTGTCCATGTCCATATCACAACTATATACAATGACTAACGTTCCCTCACAGCTAGCTAAGGTATGAGGCGACGACTATCACTATGGAAGACTAGAACACAGTGCGACGTACTGCTGAAAACTGAGTCCTGATGTGACATACTGAGGTTCAGAGATTGAAGTGGCGGCGGTCGTTGTTGCCTATATGCACGCTTCCCCGGGGCCATTATCGGCACGTAGCCTGGGGACATGTCTTGGTCTTCTCTAGCCATAGGCACGTCTACTTCAGCGTGTGCTATACAATGTTTACTAATGCCAACGGGTGTGCTGGCGAAGGCATATGCCGGCACTCGTGTCCAATTAATTTTTTGCTCAGTCGTGGGAAATAACATTGGGGGAAGGGCGGGCGGGGCCCACACTTGTGTCTAATAAACTTCATCTGACCAATGGCACCTTGCAAGGTTATGGCCATCCTTGGTTTTCTTTGTGTGAGTGGTTTTTCGTCTCAGATTTAAGTACCTAAATTTCCTTCCGGACCTGGAGTCCCTGGCTTAGTGCTGGTTCTGCTTTGGGAGGTACTCGGCCTTACTTTCCTCCATGCCAGTGAGGCTTCCCTTACTCATTTTCCCTAAGTTTTGGCTGGTCTTTTGTACTGTTTTGCGCACACTTTTGTCTTCTGCCCCTGGTGTTGTCCCAGTTGTTGTGGTCATGGTATGCTGTGGGAAATGGTATGGGTCAGTGTTGGTGCTGACACCCCTTTGTGCATAACGCCTTTGGGATGCCCCCTGCTGTTGGTGTTCCCCACCTAGCCCACTCTTGTTTTTAACCCTTGCTGCTGCTCGATGTTCCTTGTGCCTCTTTGTTTGCCGCTTTTACATTTCTGTTGAAATGTGAGCTGTGTATATTCTTCCTCTCATAGTTTATCACCTTACTGTGGGACTAATGACCTTCTTGCTTGGTCCCCCATTCCCCCAATCAACCAACCAACCCACCAACTACTCACTAATGTTGTAAATGGGTGTGATCTGTGCTTTTATCCAACTACTTGTATCGTTTGTCGTATCCTCTTGCTGTCTGATTAATTTTCACTCACAGTTTTGTTGGTGAACACAACAAAATTACATTGGCTGACTCTGAGAGAAAAGACTGTTGGGCATTACTTACTGTCACAGTAGGCAGTAATTCCAAGGAGTGTTTAGCACTGTTAGTATTGACCTACCTGCCTGTACTGCATCCTTGGTAGCCAGCTGCACTTCTCCAACCTGTGGAACTCCCCTGACCTCTAGTGCAGTTATGCAATGTGTGAACTCTGCCTAATGAATCTTTCAATCCAACTACACTTCAGGATTTTGAATACAACTACCAATAAAGGAAACCTAATTCTGGTAGAACTATATTGTGGAGGCCCAGTGTCCTCAAATTAAGTGGTTGCACATTAATCATTACGTACAAAAATACAAAGATAGCGCCTATGACAATTCAGAGCTTACTCTAATGCTTGTGTGCTATTGCCAGTGGTAAATAGACCACAACAAACTTCACTCAGGTAAGAGTTTTATAATCACTAAAACTCAACATCTGTTGGCAAGACGCCTTGAATACTCATCATGTGGGACTTCTCACACCTCACCATGATAGTTGCGAAAGCCATAAGTAATTTGATAGTTCCAGAGTCAACAAATCTCACAAACTGTGTGTCACGACCAAAGGATCATCGTCGATAATGATAATACAACGAAAGAAATACAGCTTGTGAAACTTGCATGACGTTGCTGGCGCAGTATGGCCCAAACAAAACGCTATGTCGAGATGGAGCAAAACTTGCTGCACGTCTGTTCACTTCAACCATCGAACCGTGTTTCCGAAAATGAGCCATCTCCCCATCGGTGGCAGTGATATTAGCCCAACTGTTCAACGAAATATATTCACTCGGCTTGTAATTACCTCATACTTTGAGTTACGTACATACAGATAAAACCCTGAACATGTTGTTGTTGTTGTTGTTGTTGTTGTTGTTGTTGTTGTTGTTGTTGTTGTTGTTGTTGTCTTCAGTCCTGAGGCTGGTTTGATGCAGCTCTCCATGCTACTCTATCCTGTGCAAGCTTCATCTCCCAGTACCTACTGCAGCCCACATCCTTCTGAATCTGCTTAGTGTATTCATCTCTTGGTCTCCCTCTTCGATTTTTGCCCTCCAATACTAAATTGGTGATCCCTCGATGTCTCAGAACATGTCCTACCAACCGATCCCTTCCTCTAGTCAAGTTGTGCCACAAACTCCTCCCAAATTCTATTCAATACCTCATTAGTTATGTAATCTACCCATCTAATCTTCAGCATTCTTCTGTAGCACCACATTTCGAAAGCTTCTAGTCTCCTCTTGTCTAAACTATTTATCGTCCACGTTTCACTTCCATACATGGCTACACTCCATACAAATACTTTCAGAAACGACTTCCTGACATTTAAATCTATACTCGATGTTAACAAATTTCTCTTCTTCAGAAATGCTTTCCTTGCCATTGCCAGTCTACATTTTATATCCTCCTTACTTCGACCATCATCAGTTATTTTGCTCCCAAAATAGCAAAACTCCTTTACTACTTTAAATGTCGCATTTCCTAATCTAATTCCCTCAGCATCACCCGACTTAATTCGACTACATTCCATTATCCTCGTTTTGCTTTTGTTGATGTTCATCTTATACCCTCATTTCAAGACACTGTCCATTCCGTTCAACTGCTCTTCCAGGGCCTTTGCTGTCTCTGACAGAATTACAATGTCATCGGCGAACCTCAAAGTTTTTATTTCTTCTCCATGTATTTTAATACCTACTCCGAACTTTTCTTTTGTTTCCTTCACCGCTTGCTAAATATACAGATTGAATAACATCGGGGATAGGCTACAACCCTGTCTCACAGTTCCTTACAAGCTGTCGCCGTCCGTCTTTCCCTTTCTGGATACACGTTCTCTCTTTGTACTGTATACATTCCATCGTCCACACCAATGGCACGAGCTGATCTCCTTCATCTTCTTGGTCAGCTTCCACCCCCCTATTTGCTGGTTGGGGACTTCAATGCCCACCACCCGCTTTGGGGATCTCCACATCCTTGTCCACGTGGCTCCCTATTGCTAGACGTCTTCCACCAAGCGGATCTAGTTTGCCTCAACACTGGGGTCCCCACGTTTTTGTCTGCCTCCACGACAAATTTCTCTCATTTGGACCTTGCGATCGGTACTGTTCCGCTAGCTCGGCGCTTCGAATGGTTCGCCCTTGATGATACACACTCGAGTGACCACTTTCCATGTGTCCTTAGGCTGCAGCCTCAACTGCCATATATGCGCCCGCGACGCTGGAAGTTTGCCCAAGCCGATTGGACACTTTTTTCGTCTCTAGCGACATTCGATGACCGTCGCTTTCCCAGCGTCGACGATGAGGTCACACATATTACCGACGTTATTCTTACCGCTGCGGAACGTTCAATACCACGCACCTCCGAATTGCCCCGGCGCCCCCCAGTTCCTTGGTGGAACGAGGCATGCCGTGACGCAATCCGTGAGCGGCGACGTGCTCTTCGCATTTTCCGTCACCATCCTACTTTGGCAAACTGTATCCGCTATAAGCAGTTCCGTGCGCGATGCCGTCGCGTCATCCGCGATAGCAAGAAGGCAAGCTGGCAATTCTTTATTAGCTCATTTAACACCTTCACTCCCTCCTCGGAAGTTTGGAGTCGGCTTCGACGGTTCTCAGGCGCGCCTAGTTTCTCCCCGGTCTCTGGGCTCACTGTCGCGCATGATACCTTAGTGGACCCTGTCGCAATTTCTAACTCATTGGGTCAGCACTTTGCTGAGATTTCGAGCTCTTCAAATTGCCCGCCAGCGTTTCTCCCGAAGAAACGTGCAGCGGAAGTGCGACCTCTTGCTTTCTCCTCTCAAAATCGCGAAAGCTACAATACTGTTTTCTCCATGCGGGAACTCCAACATGCCCTCTCTTCTTCTCGCTCCTCCGCCCCTGGATCGGATGGTATCCATGTCCAAATGTTGCTGCATTTATCAACCCATAGTCTGCGTTACCTCCTTCGCCTTTATAATCGAATTTGGACCGACAGTACCTTTCCCAGACGTTGGCGGGAAGCTATCGTCGTTCCCATTCCGAAACCTGGAAAGGACAAACATCTCCCCTCTAGCTATCGCCCCATTTCTCTCACGAGTAGTGTCTGTAAGATTTTGGAGCGTATGGTGAATTACCGTTTAGCTTGGTGGCTGGAATCACGCAGTCTTTTAACACCTGCCCAATGCGGATTCCGAAAGCATCGCTCTGCAGTTGACCATCTTGTTGCTCTCTCCACTTATATCATGAACAATTTTCTCCGGAAACGCCAAACGGTAGCAATATTTTTTGATCTGGAGAGAGCATACGATACCTGTTGGAGGACAGGCATCCTCCGCACACTGTTCTCTTGGGGCTTTCGAGGCCGGCTGCCCCTTTTTCTTCGCGAATTTATGGCAGAGCGAACATTTCGGGTGCGGGTGAACACTACTCTCTCCCGTACTTTCTCTCAAGAAAACGGTGTACCCCAGGGCTCCGTGCTGAGTGTTGTACTGTTTGCCATCGCTATAAATCCAATTATGGATTGTCTCCTTCCTGACGTCTCGGGCTCCCTCTTTGTGGACGATTTTGCGATCTACTACAGCTCTCAACGGACCAGCCTTGTTGAACGACGTCTTCAAGGATGTCTCGATCGCCTCCACTCTTGGAGCCTCGAAACCGGCTTCCGTTTTTCTCCCAGGAAGACCGTTTGTATTAATTTTTGGCGACGTAAGGAGTTTCTTCCGCCCTCCTTACATCTAGGTCCTGTCAACCTTCCGTTTTCAGACGTCACTAAATTCTTGGGTCTTATGTTTGGCAGAAAACTGTGCTGGTCCTCCCACGTTTCCTATCTTTCGGCTCGCTGTCTGCGAACGCTCAACACCCTCCGTGTCCTGAATGGTACCTCCTGGGGAGCGGACCGAGTGGTCCTTCTCCGCCTCTATCGCGCCTTAGTGCGCTCGAAATTGGACTATGGAAGCATAGTCTACTCCTCTGCTCGGCCGTCTATTCTTCGGCGTCTCGACTCTATCCACCACCGTGGATTGCGTTTAGTGTCTGGAGCTTTTTACACTAGCCCTGTGGAAAGCCTTTATGCCGAGACTGCTGAACCTCCGCTGTCCAATCGGCGAGCGGTCCTTCTGAGCCGTTATGCTAGCCATGTCTTCCATGCCTGCTAATCCAGCCCATGACCCTTTTTTCGACGCCTCCTTTGATGTAGGGTATGCAGGCCGCTCCTCCTCCCTACTACCCCCGGGAGTCCGCTTCCGTCAACTGCTCCATTCTCTTTCCTTCCGCTTTCCTAAAACCTTCTTGACAACTTGGGGTACAGCACCGCCTTGCCTGCGTTCCCGGATCTGTCTGCTCCGTGATCTTTGTCAGTTTCCCAAGGACGGTACACCTTCACTTGTTTATCGTCGGGCATTTGCTGCTCTATGTGCACAAATGACGGACGCCACATTTATTTACACCGACGGCTCGAAAACATCGTTGGGTGTAGGGAGTGCCTATATTGTTGGCGACGCCCCAAATCACTTTCGGCTTCCCGACCAGTGTTCGGTTTATACTGCGGAGCTTTTCGCTGTTCTCCAGGCTGTCCACTACATCCGCCGCCATCAGCGGATACAGTACGTAATCTGCTCAGATTCTCTCAGCTCTCTCCTCAGTCTCCAAGCTCTTTACCCTGTGCACCCTCTGGTCCACCGGATTCAGGACTGTCTGCGCTTGCTCCACCTGGGGGGCGTCTCGGTGGCGTTCCTCTGGCTCCCGGGACACGCTGGTATCTGTGGGAATGAGGCGGCTGATATAGCAGCCAAGGCTGCAGTTTCTCTTCCTTGGCCAGCTATTCAGTCGCTTCCCTTCACCGATCTACGGAGCGGTTTATGTCGCAAAGTTGCTCATTTATGGCATGCGCATTGGTCAACACTTCCCCGCAATAAATTGCGGGAAGTGAAAGCCCTTCCTTGCGCTTGGACCTCTTCCTCCCGAACGCGTCGTCGGGAGGAGGTAATTTTAGCTAGACTCCGGATAGGGCACTGTCTTTTTAGCCATCGACATCTTTTAAGCGGCGATCCTCCCCCACTCTGTCCCCACTGCTCTCAGCTGTGGACGGTACGACACCTTTTAATTGAATGCCCCTATTTTAATCCGTTACGCTCCCGTCTACAGCTATCGCCTGATCTATCGTCGATTTTAGCAGATGACACGCGCTCAGCCGACCGCGTTCTCCAGTTTATTAGTGACAGTGAAATGCCGCCAGTCATTTGAAGTTTTATCGGGGACCATCAACCCCTATCTGTAGTGGAATTTTAAGCCTTGTTTCTGCTTTTAGTGTCCAATTTTTTGAGTTTCGTTCCAATTTTTGCTGTTTTCAATTTTCAGTTTTTATTCTTTCCTCAGTCACGGACCGGGCGCTAATGACCTTAGCAGTTTTGCGCCCTAAAACCAAAATAAAAAAAAAAAACCCTGTCTCACTCCCTTCCCAACCACTGCTTCCCTTTCATACCCCTAGACTCTTAAAACTGCCATCTGCTTTCTGTACAAATTGTAAATAGGGTTTCGCTCCCTGCATTAAAATGTGTGGTGGACAATTTTTCCTCTTGGCTGGGTCTGCCGATGGACTCACCCACAGGTACCAAAGAGAAGGGGTGTCCACCCGAGAACTGCTTAACTTTTACGTCAGGTCCTTTCTCTGTACCACTGCGCCAGCTACTATCCTTTCATGGCAATGTTGGCTCTGCCCACCATGCTGTTAGCCACCACCTGCGCCTTCACCCATGCCACCTCGCCTCCCCATGCTCGAGCCACCTCTGAATTAACTGACAAGCTCGCTTAGTTATTACTTTAATACCTCCATACTGCTTAATCTAATCGTTACTGTTTTTATCCTTGCTATTGTAATTAAACCCTGCTTCATTTAAAAGGTTTTCCAACAGTTAAGTTTCTTAATTTTTTCTTAATTGTTCAAGTTTCAGCGTGCACAGTGTTCACATAGCGCAGTGCCACATCTGACACGGCTTTTTCTCAGAGGGATCCGCGATAGATTATAGTTAAGAGGGACTAACTCGGCTGCGAATTCAGTGTCGAATCTGACAGGGATTCTTGGAGCTTTCTTCAGTATTAAGGATTTCAGCTGCTTTTCAATGCCACTCCTTTACATTGACAAGAAGACTGAATTTTAGTAACTCGACGTTTTACTCTCGTAAAGGATTCATTGAACAGGAAGTCAAACACTTCTACTGTTGTTTAGCTACCCTCTATTTCAGTACCAGTCATCCACACATGACTGGGCATTAACTTTGAAGCAATTAGCAAACTTTACATTCGATCAGAATATAACACACATGGAAAAATAGCTATATGCAAAAATGTACTATATGTTACGTTCAGGTGTTTGGTTGTAAGGTGACGCTAGCACTGTGCTTGCAGCTCCGTGGCGCGACACGATCATCGACCCGGCGCTGGCGGTCTCGTGCGCGGCGGTGGTGGGGATGCTGTCCATCGTGTGGGGCTGGCTGGGCGTGGCTCGCTACTACGTCCACGAGAACTTCCTGCCGCGGTCGGCGCTCTACTGCAGTCTCGGCCTCTTCGTCTCCGGCTGCCTGGTGTTCTCTGTCGCGCTCGCCATTGCCGCCGCGACGGCGCTTCAGTCGCTGGGGGTGATAGCCTGAGGGACCAAGCAGCCGCCGGCCTTTTACTCATCGACTCGCGGCACTATGTTGTCGGCTTAGTTACTCTTATTTTGACATAATGTAGATCATTCCTTTTTATTATGCATTTCAAAAACGAGGTACGTGACATTTGCTTGCTTCTAGAAATTTAGGGCGAGAGGTATAAAGGCTAGAAACTGGAAGAGGTGATGCAGTATAAAAAGTAAATTGCGATAGTTCGCAAACTTACTAGATAGTTAAAAGATAGCTGCGAAAGGACTGTCTAAAAAAGAGACTGACTGAGCACAAATGTTCAGATACAGAGAATTCGGAAACTTGTGTAGGGAAATAAACGACAAAGCAAAATGGTAATACCAGGAAAGGCATCTTTACACTATTACAAGCTGCTACTAGTTCAGGAAGAAAAGTTCTGCTATACAAATAATGAGAATGTTTGAGAATACAGTGCAATCAAAATAAGACATGGAACGTATTTTAAAGGAGGCCACGAACAAGGCTACAAAAAACATGCAATAAATCTGAAAATAAAATGTCAGTATTACATTGAAAAAATTGTGCGGTTCCTGGATAATTGATGTTACGGGAAAATCCCAGAGGAAGTTTAGTAGCATGAATTACAGATACATACAAGAAAGGAGACGTATTAAAGCGCTAGTATTACAGGGATCTATCCATTTTCATGCTGCTTATAAAATTTACTCCTCTGCCATTAAAAGGAAGCTCCAGGCAATAGTAGAAACATTCTTACGAGAGGAACACTCCAACTTTCGTAAACGGACGTTTTGTTCTAATAAATGTTATCCGAAACATCTGGTAGAAAAGAGTTCAACAAACCGTTACCAGTCTTACTAGACGGGGAGCCATATAAGGTAGGAAGGATGAAATCAAGAGAAATACGGACCACAATGTACCTCTAAATTCGTTGAATGCGACTAAATCACTACACGACAACATTAACATTAGCATAAACGAAGAGTTGGCTGTTAACCAGGTGATCTCAGCAATCTCTTTCGAAAGTTTTAGAACAGAATCTTAAAAAATCGAAAGTGTGTGGACCTGGGAAGAGAGAATTTATTAACTTATTCCTAGACGACCAGGTTCTCATACAAGAGACCGAAGTCTCTTTCTACAAGAAAATGACATTAAATTTAATGTTACTTTACAGATTTATTGAATAATTGTCTGTAAATGAAGCAAATAATGGCAATGGAAGGGAAAGGCGTAAGAAAAGCTAAACCAGTAATCAACGATAAGATAATAGAACAGGTAAATTCGTTTAAATATCTCAGGTCAGATTTATTAATACCGTACACAAAACTAATTCAGATGTGGCTAGAAGTATACATAAACATAACGCTATAAATGGTTTTACAAAATAGTACCTAGACAGAACTATGGGGAAAAGAGAACATTAAGCCTGTTCTTATGTATGGTAGTCAAAACTGTATTCAAAGAAAAAAGGAACGAAGAATTGAAACAACTGAGATGAACTTTCTGAGGTCACTTCTTACATAAATTTTAGAGTGTGAAGACGTCAGACACACTAGATGAGAAGACAGTAGAGGATAAGCACTTTAATAGTTACATCCGAAATAGATTGTAACTCCCTTATATAAATTAGAGGTCCTATGAATATTGTAATGTTATAATGTTTTCGTATTACACATATGAAAATACTATTTTAAAATACTATTTTCGTAACTTTACATAACCAAAGTTAACATACGAATGTGTTTCTTGTTTCATAATGCGTTAAAATATTCATGTAAACGGGTTCTTGCGTGGGAAATGAATTGCACGCAATATAAAACATCGACAGAAGCGCCTCCACAGTGAATAGCTTCAGGCGATGTCGAAGATGGTTTGGCACGAAGTAGTGGAACACGACTTCGTGGCACCTACAACAAGATTGGATGAATTATGCCACGAGTGTGTAGATGCATATATATTGGTTATTAAATCATAGCGTTTATTGGTTTGCTCCGAATCATGAAATTCCGGCGTCAAGAAGATATTTACAGGGTATTTTACATAAAGAGCCATTATTACGCTTGAGTATTTTATTCACGCGTCGCAAATCGCCACAGCCAACAATTTCAGTATAAGTAAGGTTCAATACTGTACGTAATAGCATGGGGAGATAATTTCCTAAATGTTCAAATTATAGTTGCTTTCATAAAAAAGAAATGTTCACAATGTAATTGTGTACAAATTTGCGATGTGGATGTATAATTAGTAATTCAACATCATTACGACGTATCGTGCAAAATGATTCGTGAAACATGTTACCAACTTTTGTCTGATAACACACATTTATCCAATGTCATTTACCTGGTTAGATAACTTTTCCTATTGCTGTAGTATTCTGTGTGTCCTAATTTATTCGGCTACTGGAGTATTACTGTCCTAATAATTAACATTTATTGGAGTAATAAATTTCTGGATTTTTTCATCTTTCGTATGCAATACTCCACGTGGTCAATGAAGCGAGTTGTTGAAGTGTTTCAAAAGAATGAGTGCGAGAAAAAAGTTTTATTGCAGTTTACAATGGATATAAAACATTTCCTTAATAAAAGTAAGAGAATAGAAAGTGTGTCATAAAATCCAAGTGTAGACCAGGAGATGCAAAGGCCCACACTAAAATATTTTACAGATTTTTAATGTACTTGCGTTCGTGTGTATTATTACTGTGCCTTACTAAAAGTTTGTAGTCGCTTGCTTTTATCATAAATATATGTCCAAGTGACGCTAAATGTTATTATACTATCTCTACATAAAGAAAAGTATTACCTTCTCAACAGTCTTAAAATCGTGAGCTACATCCTTAAGTTTAATGTATGAAATTAGTGCATTTACTCATGGCACTTCTATTTTATTCAGAACAGCTTCTGTCTGCCCCCTTGTGTTGAGCCAGTAGTTTAGCAAATATTAGTGAAAATGTTTATGAAAGTCAGTAATCATTCTCGACACATACGTGTTTCTTGTAGGAATAACTACCAACTACTTAATAAAATCATTATCAGTCAGCGTCCTCTCAATAAATGTCCATTTGTTACGATGATAGCCTGATATCTATCAATATTACTGCCTCCCAGTAATTAAGTACTCCAGCCATTTGACAGATTGCTGTGCTCTTCTCCGTTAATTACTATTTGTTTGTAATGGTCACTGTCTGTAACTTCAAAACAAAACAGTATACTGTTGGAGGGAGGGAGGGAGGGAGGGAGGATTCATTGCCAATACATTTTCTTTATTTTTGCTCATGTCTAGCTTCTGTTCCAATATATCCTAATGTGCTTTTACTTAAGCGTCAGGTTTGCAAAAAAAAGTTGTCCCAAGTAAAGTTACACAGCAGTTAGTTTACTCGATTAGTAAATTAACTAGAAATTACTTCGCCTAATTAGGCTGCCGACTGTATACATACGCACCGTCAGATATACTTTCCCAACTTTAAAAACCGTTGATTTGATTCCTGCTAAAACAACTACCTCTCCGTTTCTGTAACTTATCTTTCTGGTGACGAAATTTAGTCAGATAACTTTTCCTTAGCCCACGATCTCGGTTAACTTTAATTGTTGTCAAAGGAGTAACAGTATCGGCAACTTGCGCTCCTAGTAATAGTGTATGGTGTTATACTCTACCAATAAAATGGTATGACATCAAAAGGACGCCACCTCAATGCCTGCCATGGAAGCATTTCATGGTAATCAAACTGGAAAACGGGATATAAGCCGTCGGCCAATGCGCAGATGGAGACAATAGGTGTGCTAAATTCCTTAGGTTTCGGAACTGGCAAGCATCCGTTCCTTGTAATGGAAGGAGTAAATCCATTGTTACAGCCACGTCCTTGAAACTGTAACATGAAAATGCAAGACAGTCGTATTAAATAGACAGCTCAAGAAAAGGATTGCACCACATACACGTCTCTGAACATGAGTTAATATTAAAGAGGAGCAATAAATGAATAAGCCTTATCAAAATAGAATGTGAAATTAAAAGGTCCATATGTTCGGATATGAAAACCTGAAACTACGTAAGGCTCTGTATCTAAAGCATTAGCTACACAGTTACTGAACACCAAAGTACGAATGGACTTCAGTCTAACAGAACGTTAAGTGAGACAATAAGACGCAGTATCCAACACACCAAAGCCATACTGTCGGCTGTCTATCGATTTAAAGGACAAATAGGTGGTATTGTCATTTATGGAAGACCTTTACACCAGTGACGATTATAGATCTTCGTTTGAGAACTATCTTCGGACAACCAAGCACAACGTGCCACTGGAAGTTCCTTAGAAAATGCTAACTAAGTTAGAAAGGAAGGCAGCTTGATTATGTAGAAGAGACGATCTGGAGCTTTTCCTAAGTGAGCTTATTGTCCTTGAAGAGATTTCCGCAACAACTCAGAGAATAGTGATCTTCAGATCTAGGTACGGTCTTTAGTGCTACATGGTCTTGATGAATCTAAACTTACTGCTAAGTAACTCATCCTTTCAAAGCTTACCAGGTACGTTCATATTAGCACATTACTTGCATAATACAATCAAAGACAAAAAATGGATGAATCAAGAAGGAATTATCGGAATGGGATGGGAATCAGTAGATATGATAAACATGTACAGACAAAAAATTATTAAAATGCCAGAAAAATTAGATAATTTACTTAAGAGAGCTTCGCAAACTGAGAGTGAGGTGTTGGTCCCTCTCTGGCCCTTATGCCAGCAGTTTAGATGGGCATTGACAGATTTGTTGGATGTCCTGAGGGATATCGTACCAAACTGTGTCCAGCTGGCGCGTTAGATCGTTAAAATACAGAGCGGTTTGGAGGGCCCTGCCCATAAACATAAAAATGTTCTCAACTGGGGACAGATTCGACATCCCTGGATATGGCAAGCATGAAGACAAGCAGTAGAAACTCTTGCTGTGTGCGGTCCAAAATTATCTTGCTGAAATATAAGCCCAGAAAGACTTCGCATGGGGAGCAACTAAACGGAATGTAGAATATCGTCGACGTACCACTGCATTAAGGATGCCGCAAATGACAACCAAAGAATTTCTGGTAAGAAAAGAAACAGCTCAAGACTCCCACTTCACATAATCGAGCTTTGTAGTGGGCGTCAATCAGGTTGGTATCCCACCATTATCTCGAACGTCTACACACACTTCTTTGGCCTGGAATCTCACTGACTGCAGTAGAACAGTCTTATGTGATGCGCCTCGTTTCGAACTGACAAGCGAAGATGTCGGGGCCCTCCAACCATCTGGGGAATACGACGATCTAACGCACCAGTTGGGCAGAATATGGCAAAATATCCCTCAGGAGGATGTCTAAGAACTCTTACCAATGCCAAGCCGAATAACTAATTGCCTAGGGCCACAGGTGGCCCAATGTGTTACTGACTTGTTCAATTTGTGATGTTCTTTCTCTTGAATAAATCACCTGTTTTTAAACTGTAATCGTTTGTCTGTCTGAACATGGACATCACATCTCCCAATATCTGTCTCATTCGAATGCTGCATAGTTTTTAATTTTGTGTGCGCGTGTGCGGTAGATCTTGAGCTCAGGCGCAGGCGCGCAGACACACACACACACACACACACACACACACACACACACACACACACACACACACACACACACACACGTTATCCATTTCACATTATTATATATCCTTTGACCAAAATCGTTCATTCTGGGTACATGTGTGGGGAAATCATAAGATACTGTCTACAGACATTACCTTAGAACTCTGAAGTCCATACTTTGTTTTCGCGCTTGTATCATTTTACTGCTGTTGTAATCCAACCACGATGGCTGCTTACATCGGCTATTCGTTTCTGTTTATATTACGGTAGAATTTTTTGTTTTTGTTACCGAAAAATGTTTCTGTAGCCGCCAAGATATGTGCTCCCGTGGTTGTGCAATTGCGGTTATATTCACACCACCATATGTATTTCCATTGACTGCTGAAACGGTTCCAGTATGTTATGACACCTTTGTAAACTGGCCTGTAACATCCAACGTAACTAAGACTGTTTTCGGTTTTGTTTTGTTACTTTGTTTTTGGTGCCAGCGTATTTCATAATTATGGTGACAATACTTGCTTTCAGTAAATTAGAAAATGAGTCGAATTTGCAATCGCAGTAAATATTTTCGACGACCATAAGAGGATAGCCAGTTGTTTAATTTCTATATTCGTATATATTCCGCGATTTCTAGTGATTCTTCCCTTGTTCAGCGATCACAGGCTAACGGGTACTTAACCATGTATTGTGTACCAGTAAATATCCCGATACTTCAAAGAATCTAACGCCCACATATAAAACAGCTACGAACTTCCAATTATTGTACAAATGATTTAAAGTGCTAAATATTTGACGTAAAGTATGTAAGCGAGAACAAGTTTAGAAAAGGTTTGACGTTGTCTACAGTTTGTTGGAACTCACTGAGAGCTGTTAGTCCCAAATTCTGGATGAAGTACAGGTATTTGTGCCCCGTCATTTCTGTATCAAAGACTACATACTTTCTAACTGCAACACTCGGCTTACCGTTTCAAACTTTAACATAATAGTATGTCACAAGAGTTTATCATATCAGCATTTTCAATTTTTATATTCGCTCAATAATTATACGAAATATTGAAAATAAAATATTCGTTGCCTCTTGTGGCAGATAGATAGGCAACCTGCAACTGAGTGAAGGTTCTGAGAGAATCGCTTATCTTTAGTAATAAACAGTAGTAGAACATTCGCTACCCACTTCAGGTCTTCCTAATTTGTTACGTGGACATGTGTTCATGGGTATCTTCACACAATGAGTCTTAAGTCGACCCTTATGTAAACACTGTAGTTCTCCCGAACGGCGTTTATCAACTTCAATAAATTTTTTCCACCACTATCATTGTGATCCAGCGTGACACTTGTAACCTCCCCGCAGAAATTTTAAATGAATAATGTGAAATGGAGCCAAGCGTAAATTCCCCGCAAAAAATTGATAAATGAAAATTGACCAAAAACCACACAATAATATTAATTAAATAATGAACCATGAACGAAATGTAACCTAACAGAAATATCTGGTAAATTTTATAAGGACAGCAGCGCTGACCTTCGGCCCTGTATTCTGAATAAAAAAAGCAAAAATTCTTACCTCAATAAAACTGAAATCATATCTGATCTTAATTATACATTCTTCGACACAGCTTCGTGCAATGCTGGCGTATATACATTTTTTTTATTCTTGGAAGCAATGATAATGCATTGGAAATTGAGATGAATGCTTTTCTTTAAGAGAGTTGCTTTATATTATAATAATTATTATTGGGGCATTTTTTGAACAAATTAAATTACAATTAACGTACATTATTAATTATGCGCAAGGCTGCTTCTTTACCTTCTACAACAATACTCATCCTCCAGAGTTCTGACCAGAGTCGCGACCAGAGCAGACAGCCGACGCATGCCGACTCCCGCAGACTATGTCCACTCGCTACTAAAGCCAACCGACTACTACTGTCGACTCGCACAGACTAGCGCAGACTCGCGACAAGCAACAACCAACAATAAACTACTCTCTGGTCAGAGATTCTGTCATGCCTCGCCCATCGCCGGCAAAGCATACGTGTTACACACTTCGGCGAATTATTTGTGCTGTTGTTGAGATGGATGCTTTAAATCGTATGTACATAGTCTGAAGAGTTTGGCAGAGGGGTTTGCGACACTGTTCGCAGGTACTAAACGGCTCTGTTGAAAAGACGGAAGTTATGATTCGTGGCTGTTTCTGTACGTATCAAAGGAAACACTGTATTTGGCTCATTCCATGCCACTGTACGATGCTGCCCGACAACGTGTTGCCCATCGCCCACACATTGGTCACAACACTGGACAATAATTATGAGAGAGCGCCCACACACGGAAGCCTACATTCAATTGAATTCATGCAGTCAACGTAAGCATGTCTGCCGGGCAGATTACGATCGGTGCATTTCGGTTTTGAACGTGAATAATTTTGTCATTACAAAACAAAAAAACGCAGAAAATGGTTGCCAATGACTAACACATTCATACAAATACTCCAGTCTGACGCCCTATCGTGTGACAGAATTAGACAAGCTTCGGAATATTGTCTAGGGTCAGTGTTTATGCTTTAATACACCCATTACTACGCCAATACATAAGATACATTCAATGCTGAAAAATTCCAGAATCAATTGGAGACATGTGTAGTCGAAGTTTTAGAGAATAGAATTAGGAGAAAGCTTTCTCAAAAAGTTTATACAAGTCGTATAGAGCAAATGGTTAAATTTGAAATAAAATGTAATATGGATCAAGTACGGAATCTGACTCACTGATCAGATTACTACCTAACCCATCCAGCCAGTCGAATATACAAAGTAGTTTTTTGGTGATCGTAAGTTTGTGAAATTAATACTTAAGACACGACCTAGCTAAACTAGCTTTCTCCTGAATTAGATTATATGTTCATTATGTAGATCGAAACTTTGGAAAATGGCTACAGTATCCAAGTACAAAAGTATACCAAGACTGTTCCATAGAGTAATTTGCACTTCCTTTGGATACAAAAGGCTTCTATTATAATTTGAAATTACACTTTAAAGCAAATATATGTTCGTAGGATGTTACAGGTCTTTCTGCCCATAATCCATATTTTCTAAGGTGAAAATATTTCATTCGAATTTCCAGACACCAACAAAAAATTACCGGACTCTCGTCTGTTGCAGGTTTTCATGAACCGGTCGTAATTTACAAATACAGAAAAAATATATAATTCACCGTACCTTCTATCCAGTAACTAAATTTTCAGTCACAATAAAAACATACGTTACGGTGCTGACGTTTCGGAAATGTTAAAGCACAATGCAAATATTTGTCAAGATTCTCCATCGTCACAAAGTACTTGGGACATATTATAAAGTACATGGCAAACACCTGAATGAATCAAGCTTTATCGCAACGTAAACAAACTCATCACAGCACACAAAACACAGCACAATAACAGAACATACAAAAAATATACGCACCAATAATCTTATTTTAGATATGTGCGTGTATTTATACCTTGAGCAGGTACGGTTCTCAAATGAGATTCAGCAATTGCTTATTTGTTTGTTCGCCATACGGCCGCAGTGACTTCTTGTTCTTCATAGCAGGAACCATAACTGCCTTTCTTGCTGGTGCAAGAAACTCAACAACTTGCACGTTACTCCACTATGAATGAGACGCTGTTTTCAAACATCTGACTTATAAATACAAGCGACAAACACTCGTGTTTCAAAACAACTAACACTGGCGCCAGTGAGAGATCGGCGTTTCGGTATTGGCCGAACGACCTTCGATGTTCGGTCGAAATACCGACAAGCGATGGCGCTGTATGAACATTGGGCCCAACGTTGGGTGCAACGCTGTTTCATCGATCTACTCATTGGAGCAACATTGTTGACACCGATGTGTGGACCTGTCCCAATGGAAGGCCTATAAAAATTGCTGTCAAACAATGGAGTATGCATTTACTTGACCTAATCACTCTATGAAGTAGAAGAATGCGTCTGGTAACTACTATGTGTAGAACTATGACCATTAAAAACTAAAAACGGTTACATCAAGAAAATAACTGTGCTAAACATAAACAGTGAAGAACAAAACTGAGACTTCCGTTAACACAGTACAAATTGTAGTAGTTTATTTATAAAATCTGCCTTTTCTTGCTGCACTGTATTTTAGTTCTATCAGACGCGCTTCGCCTTTTTTATTTAGACACGCTCACCGGTATCTAGAATAATAGTTTGGACATGTGTGGACTAGACAGTTCACGTCTCGCGTTTTATGTAAATAAGTGATTATTTACACTTCTTCGCGTTCATTGTTGGCAACGGAGTTTCCTGTCATACGGTCACGCTACTGCGCGATGTTTGGTCGAAACAAAAAAACGAAACGTTTACTGTTTCAAAATCTACAAATAACACACCAAAACAAAACTGTTTCATTCTAGATCCCACTGAAAATGCCTTGAAGTGAAAAAGGCGAAACGCGCCTGAGAGAAAATACAGTGTAGGAAGAAAGGTTATTTTTATTTACAAAACAAATTTTTCTGTGCTTGCTGCGGAGGATGGCCACACAAACATGAAATTGAATTTGGTTCGCAGAGGGAAGACTGAATTTATGGCAATTAAAATATGAAATAAACAAGGCTTTGAAAGAGGGGTTGCCTAAAACTTCAATGACAGCAAGTCATATTTGTTATTAAATTTGAGCATTTCAAACGAATGACTGTATTATTTTCGTTCCAATTTAAAATTTGGATGACATTCAGGTAAGTTGCAAAGCAGCATCGTCTTCCAAATTCTACTCCCGCAGTAAAACGACGTTGCCACGTCTTCAGCAGTACATTTTCGTTTAGCAACCATTAAAACCCACTGCTGTCTGGTTGCACGGATTATTATTATTATTATTATTATTATTATTATTATTATTATTATTATTATTATTATTATTGCTGCAACGCCACATACCATTTATTCCTTTTTGCTGGACATAATGTAGCTTTCAGTTATAATAAGAGAAGTAAAATGTTTACCGCCAGCTTCAGCGCAGTGGAAGTGAGAATACACTTAGCTTTTAACCTCGACGGGAAAGCGAGCAACTAATGCAGTTGCAAATAGATAGCGGAATTCGTCGGAAACAGTGTTCTACAAACTGTCAGTGCAGTCGTGAAACTGAAGACAGCATACGCAGACACGAAGCAGAATGATTAAATCCTAAAATTAGAAATGACATGCCAATATTTGATCACTACGTAGTGACAAAGAAATATCGATATAAGTACTTAGAGAAATTTTTAAAAAAAAGGATAATACTTAATGCGCATGTGAAATCATTTTGACGTCACATGCAGTATCGAAAACTGCAGAACTGCTATCGACTTTCCCTTTGTCTAGCCAATGACGCCGGAAATGTTCTGTAAGGCTCTGGTAAAACAAAGTACCACTCAGAACAAAAAGCAGTAAAAGACTTGAAAGGAAACTTAGCCTCAGCGGTGTATAAATATTAAAAGAATATTTATCGGCTGATCATTTTATTAGAAGAAATTTTACCAGCAGCGAAGCGTTTTCGAGAGATCCGATGTTTTGAAACAGCATTTATTCATAGGACACAGAAGAAAAACTGCTGATTTACCTGCTATAGTGGCTTCCCGCCATTTCTAATCCCAGACTAAACTCTAAAACCAGTTATCCGAATTTCTAAAAATAAACTGATGGCACTGACGCACCTTTATGAATGTATACACTATTGAATTCAATACTGGCTGGCTTCAGCTTGGTCTTCTTGCTTGTAACTCAAGGAGTCGGCTCACGTTCAGAGTTCACGAAGACTTACTAGGAACAAATTTGCCATAGTATATCAGTAGATTTCGGAATTACTTCTTGCAAACACTCTAATCTCTCCCTTCACTTCAGCCCAGGCCACATCAACGCTGAGCTTGATACATCTGTGAGCAACTTACTTAGAGATCAGCGTATCCTTCAGAAAAAAAAGAGCATGACGTCATGTTAGCCTTACGTCAACAGACCACGGAAGTCGACAGACCACATTGGCTACAGCATGTGAAATCAAAATGACGTAAATTGCGCATGAGGTCCTGTGAACTGAGTATTAACCCGAAAAGCAATGAGGCGTCTTGTATCTCGCCTGCATAATATCGAATCCACAACAGAGGATATCGACGTTACCGATTCGGAGAGAGAGTGGTAGCCAGCAACTGCCGGCAGGTGGCGTTCTCAGCGAATAGTCCGGCCCCACCACTAGAGGTCACAAAGCCATTATAAGCAGTGGCTGAAAGCTTGCCGTATCATTCGCAGAGTGAAGATTGTACACATCATCCTCGCGACATGCTATTGGAATCTGGCTGCTTCCTACTCGGCCTCTAATATTAGCAAACGACTCGAGTGCAGTTGAACTGATTCCCCATTCCCTCAACGACACTTGTTTTTATTGTCAAATATATCGTTTCAAACTACTTGGTGGTTGATGTTTGGGTGACCATCGCCGCGTGCTGAATCTGTGGGACCCTCAACCCTCCCCTCTGCCAGTTGCCTCGGACATCCCTCTTTTACTGTTTTAATTGCTTTTATATGAAGGGTAGTTCTCAGTTTGATAGTGGGCGCCTTTCCCCTCTTTAACACTTGTCTGGTGGGACTGCTGTGGGAGGAACGGCTCCCGTCGCATGTGAAGCCCCAGGGGACGCTCACCTGGCTTCACTCACCTGCTTCTATCTTGTTTTATTTTTGTCGGTCCAGCTGATATCCAACTCGTGTTAGCCTCCTTATTGTTACTGTTACGAAACTTCTGGCTAGAAGAAACTCTTAACTCTGTAACTGTCTCCCCCTTATTTGAGATGGAGGAATACCGTATGCAGGTGGCACCCTGGAAGACACTTCGTCCGCCTCACATACATACTGGCCTGGTCCATATACTATTTCTCCTTGAATTTTTGTCGCAGTTCTAGTATAAATATTACTTTCAGTGCCTACGTTTTACCACTCCTGTATTGATAATTCGGACGAAATTCTGGAAAACTGCGCTAACTCCACTTGAACTTCCTCTTGGCCGCAAAACTGATGACGTCGCTCTTCAGTTCTTAACCCCCAATCGACCAACCTCTCTATTCAACTTGCCTCAAGTTCAGTGGCGGCCGGTGATAACGTGTTACAGCGCACTGTGTAATATCGCACTTAAATTGTCCAGTTTCTCTTAAGATACGTGCTGGTATGCAAATAAAATGCACGACAACATGTTTTGCAGTGCCCTATCTGTACCGAATAGAAACCAATGTCGAGTGCTGCAATGGTCAGCGGCACTACGCTCAACTCAGAGAAGGGACACTGATGTCTGATGTCGACTGCACATACTCTGATTGAACGTCATTCCTTCTGGCACTGACTGCTACAGTGTGTTGTTCACAGCACCAGATCAGTATTTTTCTTTGACAGTGTATATAAAGTAGTGTGTGAGCGTAGAGTACGAGGAATTTTAGAGGAGTTGTTGCTGAATTAGTGCCATGGTTGTTAAAGTGAACTGAGTGGCAATTACCTGGCACAAGTTCGATTCCAGCTGCCACCACACTACTTTTACTTCATTTTATTTTATTCCTCACGATGTTAAGCCATTAATTATCAAATTTATAGTTCAATTTCGATATGTAACATTAATATTTTAATTTAGGTTACTACGCACCAAAGTCAAAACGCTATAGGTAGTCGTAAAAAGGCGAGTATGTGGGTTCATAAAAAGAGTTAAATTTGTTGATGTGATGTTTGCAACGCAAGTTTTTCTTTCCATGTTTGTTATTCGGGAACACTGACGAGTGGGGTAGAGGTAGGGTTGCCATCCGTCCCGATATACCGAGACCGTCACCGTTATGAACCACCTGGTCCAGACATCCAGACAAGACCCAATTTTGTCCCGATTTCGCAAAATACTGTTGCAAACTTGGTTCAAGTGCTGAAATAGCGCCATCTGATAGCGCAAACTATAAATTCAGCCTCAGTTTTGTGTGTCAAGTTTGTTGACCAGATGGCGTTGGATGCTGCGTATCCTCTATCGACGATGTAAGCACCTACATCCAGCGCCATCATTTTAGGAAATACCAGACTTCTCCAGTGGTACGGGGCTGGAACTATTTAAGCAGCGCCACGCGAAAGAATCGGGTAGTTCCCATTTACTAGCGATCTGATTAGTCGATTCTTTGTAAATGTGATACGAACACGTCAGTAATGTCTGAAGTGTTTATTGCAGGGCCGCGTGAGGCAGCCGCGCGGTCTAAGGCCGCCTTTCCAGGGTTCGCTGGAGCGCCCCCCCCCCCTCCCCCAACCCTTTTGGAAGTAAAGTCCTCCCATCGGGCATGGTGTGTGTGTGTGTGTGTGTGTTTGTGTGTTTGTGTGTTTGTTGTCCTTAGCGTAAGTTAGTTTAAGTAGTGTGCAATCCTAGGGACCGATGACCTCACCAGTTTGGCCCCATAGGAACTTAACCATAAAAAATAAATAAATTATTGTGGGCCTGTAGGGCGTGAAGTGTTAGTGACGCGTACTTCGATGATTAAAGTGTTATTGTCGGCTTTTTACCGTCTGATAAACTTACATTATGTGATCAAAAGTATCCGGACACCCCCAATAATATACGTCATATTAGGTGCACTGTGCTGCCACCCACTGCCAGGTATTCCATATCACCGACCTTAGTAGTCATTAGACATCGTGAGAGAGCAGAATGTGGCGCTCCGCGGAACTCAAGGACTTCGAACGTGGTCAGGTGATTGGGTGTCACTTGTGTCATACGTATGTACGCGAGATTTCCACCCTCCTAAACTTCCCTAGGGCCATTGTTTCCAATGTGATAGTGAAGTGGAAACGTGAAGGGTCACGTACAGCACTAAAGCGTACAGGCCGACCTCGTCTGTTGACTGACAGATGCCGTCGACCGTTGAAGAGGGTCGTAATGTGTAATAGGCAGACATCTATCCATATCATCTCACATAAATTCCAAACTGCATCAGGATCCACTGCAAGTACTATCACAGTTAGGTGGGAGGTGAGGAAAAAGTTGGATTTCATCGTCGAGCGGCTGCTCGTAAGCCACACATCAGGCTGTGTAAATGCCAAACGACGCCTCGCTTGGTGTACGGAGCATAAACATTGGATGATTGAACAGTGGAAAAAACGTTGTGTGGAGTGACGAATCACAGTACACAATGTGGAGATTCGATGCCAGGTTGTGGATATGGCGAATTCCCGCTGAAAGTCATCTGCCAGTGTGTGTAGTGCGAACAGTAATAGTCTAAGGTGTGGTCGTGTTTTTCATGGAGGGGGCTTGCAGCCCTCGTTCTTTTGCGTGGCATTATCACAGCACAGGCCTACATTGATTCTCTAAGCATCTTATTGCTTCCCATTGTCGCAGAACAATTCGGGGATGGCGACTGCATCTTTCAACACGATCGAGCTCCTGTTCATAGCGCACGATCTGTGGCGGAGTGGTTGCACGACAACAACATCCCTGTAATGGACTGGCCTGCACAGAGTCCTGACCTGAATTCTATAGAACACCTTTGGGATGTTTTGGAACGGCGACTTCATGCCAGACCTCACCGAACAACATCGATACCTCTCCTCAGTGCATCACTCCGTGAAGAATGGGCTGCCACTCCCCAAATGAACCTTCCAGCATCTGACTGAACGTATGCCTGCGAGAGTGGAAGCTGTGATCAAGGCTAAGGGTGGTTCAACACCATAATGAATTGCAGCATGACCGATGGAGGGCGCCATGAACTTCTAAGTCATTTTCAACCAGGTGTCCGTATAGTTTTCATCAAATAGTTCACCTCATCATAGCTTACGAAAATGCCTAAGAATGGAAAGAGAGAATGTCACTTTTCGGATGAATACCCAAAAGAGTGGCCTTTTATCAAAAGAGGACGTACGGATCAGGAAACGTTGGGTGAAATTTGTAGCTGTTTCTTCTCAGTAACTCACGGAGGTAAGGTAGATGTGAGGCATCACATTGCTACGAGGAATCATACAAATCGGTTCGCGGTATCATCGACATGAAAGTCTATTTCTACATTCATGATCAAAGAAGATACCCAGGAGGAATTGTTCGTTGCTGTTGCAGAACTAGAAGCAGCTTATAAAGTTGTCAAGCATCACAAGTCCTCAGTTTCTCTTGACTGTACCGTAAAACTTACTGCCACAATGTATCCTGACTCCAAAGGAGCCGCAAAGCAGCCTACAACCAGCACCAAAGCTTTAGCAATTGTTAAAAATATTGTCCCACCGCACTTCGTGTACGAATGCATAAGACAATTGCAAGAAGTTTCGTTTTACGGCGTAGGCACCGACGCATCGAACCACATGGTTGAGAAGATGTTTCCTTTAGTTGTTCAATACTTCACTGAAACTGACTGAATCCAACAGAAGCTATTGAAGTTTGATTCGCTGAATATCAAAACATCGGAGACCATTGCAAAGTTTTGTTCAGACACTTTAATACAACTGTAAATTTGATTAGATAAAGTAATCGTTTATTTGGGGCTTCATCGACACGGCAGCGGAATGGATTTCACCAAATTAAAGAGCTAGAAATAAATGTAGAAGGAATTGGATTGTCTGCCATGTTTTCCACAATACTATATTAAGCGTTGCTGGAGTCTTAACTGTCGATATTGAAATAATCGTCATGAAAATATCTAATTGTTTCTCAGTATACGCGGTAAGGACAGAGAAACTGAGACAGTTCTGCTTATACGCTGATGTCAAACATCAGACTCGTGTATCTCACTCAAATGCAGTGTGGCTGTCGTTAATGCCCGCAGCTTAGAGAATTCTTAAGCGTTGGATACCATTAAAACAACTTTTGACACCTACTACAGGCCACCAAAAATAATTTCGGGTTTTTCACTACTTCGATCAGTGAAATTTAGTTCATGTTCCTGCAGTCGACCTTGACTCTCCCTGAAAAGATATATAAAAATCGTGGAGAAGAATAAAGTCTCAATAATTAAAATTAGAAATCTATTAATGAACACTCAAATATGTCTGAATGAAAGGAAGACTGCCAATTTTCTTGGCATGCAAACCAAGATGAATTTTAGTAAACCAAGAAATAATTATTTTGATTTCGAAATTTGAGGAAGAGACAATAGCTGGCTGTACCATAGCATTTGATTACTTACAGAAATGGGCTACCTCTTTTAATAAGTATGTAAAGTATTTGACTGGATCACACTGTCTGAAACCACAGATTGTATGGTGATTGGAAACACTATTATACAGGGTGAGTCACAAACTATTACCCCAAGAATAACTCCGGAAGTACGGTAGAAGCTGAAAAGTTTGTGGGACAAATGTTGCATGGGACAACGGGGGCCATAATATGACGTTAGTTTTTTGTTCCAAGGTGGAGTCGTTTCAAAGATATGGTCTTTTCTTTTTTTTTACATTGGGTGCTATAGTCTGGTACTTATTTTCAGATAGCGGCTCTCGAGACGAATCCAATGATGTGTAACAGTAAGGTCTCTGAAGGTCAACTAAGGTCGAAAAGGTGGCATGAACGTCCATTTACAGAAGGTGTTCGATATGATGACCATTTGTATCATTGCAGTGCTACAATCTTCTTATCATGGATTGAGTGGTATTCCTTATCACATTGACACTTATCGAAGCACATGCTCTGACAAATATCTCTCGCATGTCTTCAGGTGTAGTTGGAACGTCTTTATAAACAACGTCTTCTACGAATCCTCACAAGGAAAAATTCAGAGGCGTCAAGTCTGGCGAACGAGCCATCCACGACACATCTCCTGCGCGTCCAATCCCACGTTTGGCGACAGCAATGAACACTTTAAAAAAGCTGCAACAGGCGCTCTAGGAACGGTGCATGGACTCGCAAGCCCAGCTGATGTAAGTGAATGGGGCGAAGGGGAATGGAATGAATGAATGGGATGTGATATATTGTTTACACTTTGTTATTTTATGTATGCTTTCGGTTTAGATTGCCATTCAAACGAATTATAATCAAAATAAGGAACATGACACTTCCTGGCAGATTAAAACTGTGTGCCCGACCGAGACTCGAACTCGGGACCTTTGCCTTTCGTGGGCAAGTGCTCTACCATCTGAGCTACCGAAGCACGACTCACGCCCGGTACTCACAGCTTTACTTCTGCCAGTATCTCGTCGCCTACCTTCCAAACTTTACAGAAGCTCTCCTGCGAACCTTGCAGAACTAGCACTCCTGAAAGAAAGGATATTGTGGAGACATGGCTTAGCCACAGCCTGGGGGATGTTTCCAGAATGAGATTTTCAATCTGCAGCGGAGTGTGCGCTGATATGAAACTTCCTGGCAGATTAAAACTGTGTGCCCGACCGAGACTCGAACTCGGGACCTTTGCCTTCGCGGGAAAGTGCTTTACCATCTGAGCCACCGAAGCACGACTCACGCCAGGTGAGTCAGCGCACACTCCGCTGCAGAGTGAAAATCTCATTCTGGAAACATCCCCCAGGCTGTGGCTAAGCCATGTCTCCGCAATATCCTTTCTTTCAGGAGTGCTAGTTCTGCAAGGTTCGCAGGAGAGTTTCTGTAAAGTTTGGAAGGTAGACGACGAGATACTGGCAGAAGTAAAGCTATGAGTACCGGGCGTGAGTCGTGCTTCGGTAGCTCAGATGGTAGAGCACTTGCCCGCGAAAGGCAAAGGTCCCGAGTTCGAGTCTCGGTCGGGCACACTGTTTTAATCCGCCAGGAAGTTTCATATCAGCGCACACTTCGCTGCAGAGTGAAAATCTCATTCAAGTAACATGACATCTGAATGGTGGTAAATGAAGCAACAGACCCTTTAAAACCTGTCAATTGAGTAAACTAGACATACCCATACCATTGCACTGTGCACCCCTTTCGGCTTTGTTGCGATAGTAGCGTGTCGTAATTGCTAGGGAGCCATCTCGATCCATCTCAATACGATGGCAACTCGCTCGAAAGTGCAAATATTACTCAGTGACATCCATCCTAAATGGGTTCGGTAGGATTATGTCCAGGTGACGTGTAGGTACTGCGTTACAGGTGTATTTGGCGCGCTTAGCGTGTGTCAGGGGCGTGTGATCCTCAGTTATCAAGCCACTGCGCCGTCAGAGAGGGTGACAGCAGAGCTGTCCGGTTATCCTTCTTGCAGCAGTTCCGAGTGAATTCGGAAGTTCTAGCTGATAGAAAAAAATGGCTAAATACGGAGAAATGACACTGAAAATCTGGGACAGAGTGAAAGGTAACTACTAAAACCAGTAGAGTAACACAAAATCCCAATCTACCGTTCGATACGAAATCTGGTACTGTAATTATTGATGGATCGGCGTTATCCATATAACCAACACTTTAAGAGTTATTATAGTACACGTTTATTCTTTAAGATGGTCTACGCTTAATTAATTTATATTTCACAAATTATGAATGGGATATCAATAATCTACACTTACATGGAAACGGCCAGTTTAAAAATTTACAATCACAGGTTACAAATATTCAGTGTTTACTTCTGCTGTACAATAAACATCCGAACGGAGCCGAGCTCGTATCGAATAGATCTCTTGCGTTGCTGAGTTCATTGCAGCTTTAGTACGGTTCCGCAGGTCGGTCAGAGTTGTTCATTGAGGTGGAATGTAATTACCTCTTTTACAAAGCCACACATTTCCTTGTGGTTTTCAACAAGACTCTGCATAAGTTGTAAATGGTAAGGCGTGTAAAGCTAACAGCGTCTCAGAACTCTTCCTACAATTGTTTCAAATGTTTCGAGTTTTTATAACTCCGTTACTTGACATATTTGGTCTACGCACAAAACTTCCTTCAATTCTTCTCACGTCTTCATTCGACCCAGGCAGATACGCACAGCTTGTTCAAATTTCTGAAACCAATGGTTTTTTTCCCGCTTCGTAGTTCAATGCCAAATCCGAACTAAATGCTCTCTTCACTGAAATATCCGACTCCAAAACGTTTGCGACCAGAACCTTTTGCTGCAGCAGCCGTCTTACAACTGAAGCGAAATAACAGTGTATAGGCACGATCACTCAAGTTGTCGTTTAAGCAATCGTCATCACTCTAACAGTAGTAATCAAACCTGCACATGCTCTTCCATCCAACAGTATGCAGATTACTCATACCTGATTTATATTTCAAGCAATTAATTAAAATGGGTCTATCTTTGTAAGTAGACAACGGCCTTGCCGCAGTGCTAACACTGGTTCCCATCAGATCACCAAGTTAAGAGCTGTCGGGCTTGGCTATCACTTGGATGGATTACCGTCTGGGTCTGCCGAGTGCTGTTGGCAAGTGGGACGCACTCAGCACTTGTGAGACCAATTGAGGAGTTACTTGTATCAGCACTGGTCACAAAAACTGACAATGGCCGGCAGAACGGTATGCTGACCACGTGCCTCTCCGTATCTGCATCCAGTGACGCCTGATGGCTGAGAATGGCACGGCGGCCAGTCGGTGCCGTTGGGCCTTCAAAGCCTCTTCCGACTGTTTGTTTGACAGTGTTTGTTTGGCAGTGTTTGTTTGGCAGTGTTTGTTTGGCAGTGTTTGTTTGGCAGTGTTTGTTTGGCAGTGTTTGTTTGGCAGTGTTTGTTTGGCAGTGTTTGTTTGGCAGTGTTTGTTTGGCAGTGTTTGTTTGGCAGTGTTTGTTTGGCAGTGTTTGTTTGGCAGTGTTTGTTTGGCAGTGTTTGTTTGGCAGTCTCTTTGCGAGTAACCCTGAATAAAGATGATTACTTCATACATCAGCCAAATGTCAGTGAACGCCCTATGTGAGGTACTATTCCAACTGTATGACGATGTGAGCCATACAAATTTGAATTTAGTAATGAGATGTGCGTAATAGTTAATTAAATTAATTATACAGTTAGATACAGATACTAAAGACACGCGCAAAAACACGTCACTGTGCGCAATAGAATAAGTCAGAACGAATTACGAGATAGATTCAACTTCTGAGATTGGCATGTGCCATGCTTATTTGATTAACTTTACAGTATCATAAAAACAATTAAGGTAGTTAGGAGTAATGGCGAATTCTACGAAATTAATACCCTACAAGCTGACTAAATATTTGTGTTAGAAAGATTATTTAAAAACATCGCGAAGTGCTATGAATTGTTCAAGCTATGTCATCGTTGCTAATGATCCTGCAAATACGAGTAATATTAAAAACTGTTCATGGAATTTTTGTGCTCACACACATTCAGTCATGCTTGATACGTTTTCCATCATTACTTTGCATCAACAGAAGCGAAGACACTACGCGTATTTTTCCTTTTTATTGTGCCGTGGCCTATACAGAAGCCACTTTTCATCCAGTCAGTGCTTTACCTGATATACCTCGCAGTTAACAGTTATAATATTTAAGTAATGAGATATTGGACTTGAACACATGTATCGCCTATCGTAATTTGAACCGTATAAACATCTTATCGTAAGAATCCAGTCACCCCTGTGTAATGCGGAATTGACCACTAGATGACACGAGAGGCAGACCTGCCAGTGTAAGGCGGGGACGACGACGCCGCCGCCGCCGCTTGGTTTGTGGGCACGCAACAGCGCGGTCATCAGCGCCCGTGCAAAGTCTCTATTTTTACGCAGTCCAATTGTTACGCAATCCAACCTAGCCACTGTCACGAATGATGATGAAATGGTGAGGGCAACACAAACACCCAGTCCCTGGGCAGAGAAAACCCCCAACCCAGCCGGGAATCGAAGTGGGCTAGTCTTTGGATGTCACCTGATATTGATTGAGAGGGAGTGTCATCGTATGAAATTAGAGGAAAGAATGGGTTGTGAGTTGCTAACTGCTATCGGCAATTCATTTAGCACAATAACTGTGCGTTGGAAGTTCAAACGAGTGGAGGTGAATGGTCGAGCGACTCCTCATAAATCACACATTTCAGTAGTCAGTACTAAGCGATGCTCGAGTGGTGTAAAGAGCGACGTGACGGAACCGTAGATAACTGGAAACGAATGATTTAATCGCGCTATACTCCGTGGTAACCCGATGGAAGGATTTTGGATTGGCGAATTCTGGGAGGAAGTTACCTGCCGTGATGTGTAGTGCCGACAGTGAAGTACAGCAGAGGTTGTTTTATGGTGTGCAGGTATATTTCGTGGTTAGGGTGTGGTCGACTAATTGCGCTTAAGAAACCGCAAAATACGGACAGATATGGACACATTTTACAGAGTTGCGTACTGTGTATAGTAGAGGAACAATTCTGACATGATGATCACTTGCGTCGGATGACAATGCACGTTGCCATAAAACAGCATTCCTAAAATGGACTGGTGTGCCTGAGTCGGGACCTGAGCCCAATGGAACACCTCGGGGATGAGTCACAAGGTCGACTTCACTCCAGACCCAGCCTCCACAACAGCACAACCTTCTTTGCTTTCAGTTCTTGAGGAACGACGAACTGCCGTTCCTCCAAAGACACTCGGACCTCTTATTGAAAGTGTCCCCAGCGGATCTGAAACGGTCATTAAAGTGATGGGAGGACACACCCCATTTTAATGTCCACGAATAGGTGTCTGGATATCTTTCACCAGATAGTGTACGTATATGCCTATACGACATCCTTTTATGTTTTGCACAAAGTTGTAGGCTGAATACCAGGGACTTATTCCAGCAGTGTGTGGTCCCCTAGAGCAGTGGTTCCCAGCCTGGGGGTAGTTACCACCTGAGGGGCAAACTAAAATTTTCTGAGGTGTAAAAACTAAACGACTGGATTCCGTTTGTGACACACTGAATTACTTTCAAATGATCATTACTGTTATCACAGTTTTGTAAGATTCTAATGCTCTTCAAATAAGTTATCAATAATTGCTTTTTCTCAATTAGTAGGATTAAAACGGTGTTTACAGGTTCCTCACATACTCCACTCACCAGACACACATGCTGTGCTCTGTCCCGTACATTTCTGATGATAAAAGTGAGACACATACGAAACAAATGCTGAATATCTCAAGAAATGTCTTCTACGAGTTGTAGATAGTACCTTCAGTAGTCTATAAATTGCTTCATTACTCGTTTCAAAACAGATAAATAAATTAATTGACAGCAAGACACAGCAGTAACTACATATGGGCTAACATAGTGCTGCACACATTATAATTATTATATACCTTTCTCAGACGTTATGTCTGGTTAAAAATGGAAAGTGACGTGGACCTTGATCAAGCGTGACTTCCTTTTAACTGTACGGTGTATGTTACATTGCATTTAGGAACTTTCGGGTAATTGAACATGTATCAATAATTACAGATTTCTGTAGTTGTATATATACGTTTGGATGTAGGTGTATTGCGTTAATGTACTGGTGGATATTGTGTAGTACGACTCCTGTAGTTGATAGTGTAATTGGTATAATGTCAACTTTACCTTAATGCAACATGTCCTTGCCTTCCTCAGCCAGTTGGATGTATTTTTCAATTTTTTCTCCTGTTTTCTTCTGTATATTTGTTGTAGTGGGTATGGATATTTCGGTTAGTTGTGTTAATTTCTTCTTTTTATTGGTGAGTATGATGTCAGGTTTGTTATGTGGTGTTGTTTTATCTGTTATAATGGTTCTGTTCCAGTATAATTTGTATTCATCATTCTCCAGTACATTTTGTGGTGCATACTTGTATGTGGGAACGTAGTGTTTTATTAGTTTATGTTGTATGGCAAGTTGTTGATGTATTATTTTTGCTACATTGTCATGTCTTCTGGTGTGTTCTGTATTTGCTAGTATTGTACATCCGCTTGTGATGTGATCTACTGTTACTATTTGTTGTTTGCAAAGTCAGCATTTATCTGTTGTGGTATTGGGATCTTTAATAATATGCCTGCTGTAATATCTGGTGTTTATTGTTTGATCCCGTATTGCAATCATGAATCCTTCCGTCTTTTCTTAGCCATGTGTTGGATGTGTCTTGATCGATGTATGGCTGTGTTGGATGATACGGGTGCTTGCCATGTAGTGTTTTCTTTTTCCAATTTACTTTCATCGTATCTGTTGATGTTATGTAATCTAAAGGGTAGTAGAAGTGGTTATGAAATTGCAATGGTGTAGCCGATGTATTTATATGAGTGATTTCTTTGTGTACTTTGTTAGTTTCTGCTCGTTCTATAAAGAATTTTCTTAAATTGTCTACCTGTCCATACTGTAGGTTTTTTATGTATAAATCCCCTCCCTACTTCCTTTCTGCTTAATGTGAATCTTTCTGTTGCTGAATGTATGTGATGTATTGTATATTCGTGGCATTGTGATCGTGTAAGTATATTGAGTGCTTCTAGGTCTGTGTTACTCCATTTCACTACTCCAAATGAGTAGGTCAATATTGGTATAGCATAAGTATTTATGGCTTTTGTCTTGTTTCTTACTCTTAATTCTGTTTTCAGTATTTTTGTCAGTCTTTGTCTATATTTTTCTTTTAGTTCTTCTTTAATATTTGTGTTATCTATTCCTATTTTTGTCTGTATCCTAGATATTTATAGGCATCTGTTTATTCCATCACTTCTATGCAGTAGCTGTGGTTATCCAATATGTAATCTTCTTGTTTAGTGTGTTTTCTATTGCCTATGCAATTTTTCTTACATTTGTCTGTTCCAAAAGCCATATTTATATCATTGCTCAATACTTCTGTTATCTTTAGTAATTGATTGAGTTGTTGATTTGTTGCTGCCAGTAGTTTTAGATCATCCATGTATAGCAAATGTGTGATTTTGAGTTGGTATGTAGCAGTAATATTAGATCCATAATTTGTATTATTTAGCATGTTGGATAGTGGGTTCAGTGCAAGGTAGAACCAGAAAGACTTAATGAGTCTCCTTGGTATATTCCACGCTTAATCTGTATTGGCTGTGATGTGATATTATTTGAATTTGTTTGGATATTAAGTGTGGTTTTGCAATTTTTCATTATTATGTTTAGGAACTGTATCAATTTAGGATCTACTTTGTATGTTTCTAATATTTGTAGTAACCATGAGTGGGGTACGCTATCAAAAGCTTTTTGGTAATCAATGTATGTGTAGAATGAGATTTCCACTCTGCAGTGGAGTGTGCGCTGAGATGAAACTTCCTGGTAGATTAAAACTGTGTGCTGGACCGAGACTCGAACTCGGGACCTTTGCCTTTCTCGGGCAAGTGCTCCACCAACTGAGCTACCCAAGCACGACTCACGCCTCTCCTCACAGGCAAAGGTCCCGAGTTCGAGTCTCGGTCCGGCACACAGTTTTAATCTGCCAGGAAGTTTCAATGTATGCGTAGTGTAGCGACCTTTGTTTAGTTTTAGCTTGGTATGTCACCTCTGCATTTATTATCAGTTGCTCTTTACATCCTCGTGCTCCTTTGCTGCAGCCATTTTGTTCTTCATTTATAATTTTGTTCTGTGTTGTATGTGTCATTAATTTCTGTGTAATGACTGAAGTTAGTATTTTGTACATTGTTGGTAGGCAGGTTATGGGGCGATATTTTGCTGGGTTTGCTGTGTCTGCTTGATCTTTAGGTTTCAGATACGTTATTCCTTGTGTAAGTGTATCAGGGACTGTGTATGTGTCTGCAATGTAACTGTTAAATAATTTAGTTAGATGTGAATGTATTGAGGTGAACTTCTTTAGCCAGAAATTTGCTATTTTATATTTTCCAGGGGCTTTCCAATTGTGCGTAGAATTAATTGCTCGGATGACTTCATGTTGCAAAATTATCACTTCAGGCATTTGTGGTATCATCTTGTATGTGTCTGTTTCTGCTTGTATCCACCGTGCATGTCTGTTATGTTGTACTGGGTTTGACCATATGTTGCTCTAGAAGTGTTCATGTCTGTTATGTTTGGTGGATTGTCTATTTTAATGTGTGTGTGTTATCTATTGTGTGGTAAAATTTCTTTTGGTTTGTGTTGAATGTTTGGTTTTGTTTCCTTCTATTTTCATTTTTTTTGTATCTTCTAAGTCGTTTGGCCAATGCTTGTAATTTCTGCTTTTTTTCATCTAATTGCTCTATCGCTTCTTGTTGTGAGATTTTACCTAACCTTTTTCGTTTTTTCTGATATTTCATTTCTTATAAATTGTGTTGGCTGTCCGATGTCTTTTCTCAGTTTTTCTATTCCGATCTGTAGCTTGTGTTGCCATGCTGGTTTTGTGGGTTTCTTCTGTGTGTTGGTTTGCTCTGATCTCTGTCTAGTGTGTATATTTAGTGTAGTGAGTGCTCTTATATAAACTAGTAGTTGTAACTCTTCCATAGTTATTATTATTATTATTATTATTATTATTATTATTATGTGGTCGGACACAAAGCATTAAAACCCTGAAGCCTTCCAATTTCTGCCAGTTCAAAAGTAAGGAGTCCAACAATCAAGTGATTCATCATCAGTAGGTATAGTGCTCACATTTTAACTTGGTTGATTTTTAAATGGGGTTATGGTGCGCAGGTCAGACCAGAGCCGCAATGGAGAGGAATGCACGGGAAGGATGTTTTGTAACAACTGTCTACCCTCACTGTGGATAGTCAGTATTCTTATCTGAGAATGAATTGCGGATGACACTTACAATGCACCACGAATTCCTTCGTCATTCATTTTAAAACACAGTGTCTAATTGCAATCAGTGGTAACGGTCTGAGAAAGGTTGGCAACCACTCTCCTGAGTAGCAGTGAGTGATGTTAACCGCATGTTGTCCTACCATCAGGCGGGTAAGTCGACAAATAAGCAGCTCGACCAATACTGATCCCCAAACAACAAACAATAAAAACCTTAGCTCCTGTGAACAAGTTGTTGTTTCTCAGATGTACCCTCATGAAGTGTTCCTCCAACAATTCCAGAGGGATAGAATGGGACAATGATTTGTTTTAGGCACAGATCATTTGCACAGTGATTTAGACAAATGATCGGGCGTTCATGATCTGACTGTAGGTTCCTGTAATTTCGCCAGAGACAGATAATGGCGTGTGTATCAGGTACCCTAGTTCATGCCATACAGAAATTACCATCATGGGCATAGCGTCAACACCTACCTCAGCGGTTTCATCTTGGCAAGTGGAATGCATGATCTCATGTGACCCTTTGAGATGCTGATACCGTACATTCGGTTGTCCAGTTACCATCAGTCCATGTGGATTTTTGCCTTGCATCAAGTGCCCCATCGTGGTGGTCTGCAGCAAATAGACGTACAAATTTGTGATTGTGGACTGTCCATTCCATAACGTAGGCGCAGGTTTGAATGCTATAGCTGATCACTGGGTCTTCTCAAATTATGAAATGTTTAGTGAATTGGCTGCAGTGTGTCTCATCCATCTGCTGTTAGAATCCATTGTCTACGGTGATCCCCATCAACAATACGTTGTTGCTTCCTTGAATCAGACCTAGTAAGGTGGAGCAGCTGGAATTGCATTAGAGTTGAGTGGGATCCAAACATGCCTTTGGCGACCGAAATGCGCGTTTTTGGACGTTTACTTAAATCAGTGTAGGTTAATGTCAGTATGTTTCACTTCAAATGGACACAGCCATCTTTTGTCCTTGTACTTTTCCTTGTCCTTACAATAACAATGGAAGGCAAAGAAGAAGTACTCTTATTATAACAGAGTGTAAGACAAAGCGGCAATCTTTCACACATTTTATTAGTGTTGTACATCGAAGAAGTAACGACGGAAATGAAAGAAAGTTTCAAAGATGAGATTATTTTCAAGACGAAAGGAAATCAGTCTGCAGAGTTGCTAATGACGCTTCTGTCCTCAGTGGAAGTGAGGAAGAATCATATGACCTGCTGAATGGAAAGAACAGGCTAATGAACACGGATGTAGATTGAGGGAAAATAGAATAAAGCTGAAAAGAACTAGGAGCAGTTGGAATGAGATTAGTGATTAACTCAGCAGCACACTTGGGGACAATGATAAGATGAAGTAGAGAAATTGTTCTACTTTAGAAGCAAAATAACAGACGATTGATGAAACAAGTGATATGTAAAAAGCACACTAATCCAGATGAAGAGATCATTCCTACCCAAAAGAAGCCTTCTTTTATGATGAAGAAAGCATTCCTACACAAAAGAAACCATCTAGCATCAAACGTGGACTTGATTTGAGGAAGAAATTTCTAGAAATCTTTGTTTGGAGCACAGAATTGTATAGAGATGAATCATGGACTGCTGGAAACAAGAAAAGAAGAGGATCGACACGTTTGAGATGTGGTGCTATAGAAGGATGTTGAAATGACGGACAGAGCGAGTAAGAAATGAGGAAGTTCTCCGCTGAATCGAGATGAGGAAAGTTTTGTAAATACGAAACCGCAGTGCATGAGGAATAGAAACAACTATCAGGGAGTCACGTCGGCGGCACAATAATAACATTTTAGTTAATTTCTCTCCTCCCACCCTCCCGTCTTTCATCACCTGCTATCGCTACCTATACCCCACCAATTGTATGCTGAAGAACTTTACCCAATAACAAACAAGGGAAAATATCTTTTTGTAGCTGAAGGTGACACTGGTTTTCAACAGTGTTCAGCCAACTGGGGACACCTGGAGATGATCCCACCAGAGTGGTTGAAACGTGCAGTACTGAAGAAAAGTATGAAAAGGAAAGTAACGTGGCCTTAACAACCTAGAATATATTTATTACATTCAATGACCATGACAACGAAATCTTCAGACTTACATGAAACAAATTCGATATACCGTGTGTCTTTCCTAAGACTCGTCAGGCGCATTTTCTCTGGTATTTGGGCAGAAATCTGCAATTTCTTTTTTCCATTGCGTAGCTGGAGTCAGACAAAATAATTACTGCTCGTCACGTCTTTCATGCGACCCCCAGTGTCAACAGAAACCAGAATTTCACGTGTCCATCGACAGAGCGCTTTCAGATTAGTTTAGCCAGATATTCCTTTTAAAACACGAAGTATAAACAGCAATCAAGTAACGACTCAATAGCGCTGCATCCAGCGCGGGTCAGACAATGCTGTCGCTGCTCCCTCACTGGTTATTCTTAGAGTTTTACTGCCCTCGTTAATATCGATAAAACAAATATCGCACTAGACTAATCTGGATGATGATGATAATTGGTGTGTGGGGCGCTCACCTGCGCGGCTATCAGCGCCCGGACTAACGTGGAGCCGTTCTATTGAATGGGCACGTGAAATTCCGCTTTAAAAACAATTTCCGCTTTTTTGGTGTTTTCCGTCGTTTCTTAGTTGCTTCAAAATTCGTGGAGGTATTTTCCGTCTACGAAACTAATTGAAGATAGTTTGTTTATTGTCATACGCGTTTCCCTTCTTTTATTTGTTTTCAAAAATGTTCAAATGTGTGTGAATTCCTAAGGGACCAAACCGCTGAGGTCATCGGTCCCTAGACTTACACACTACTTAAACTAACTTAAATTAACTTACGCTAATGACAGCACACACACACACACATGCCCGAGGGAGGACTCGAACCTCCGGCAGGAGGGGTCACGCAATCCGTGACATGGCGCCTGAAACCGCGCGGCCACTCCGCGCAGCTTTTATTTGTGAAGCACCTTCAGTGGCCTGTAATACATGTTTCTTTTTATAAACATAATAAAGGAGAACCGAAGATGAATACACTAAGCAGATTCAGAAGGATGTATGGTGCAGTAGTTACTTGGAGATGAAGAAGCTTCCACAGGATAGAGTAGCATGGAGAGCTGCATCAAACCAGTCTCTGGACTGAAGACCACAAAAACACACCTGTAGTTACAGTATATTATTATGTTAAATTGTGTCATGTTTTTACATTGTTTTTTAGGTTAGAATCAACTTTTATAGCACAAATTTCGGGATGTGGAATTATAGTTCGATAAGCAAGCATCATCGAACGATAATTTCACATCCCGAAATTTGTGCTACAAAAGTCGGTTTTAACCTCAAAAACAACTGAAAAGCATGACAAAATGTAACACAATAACACACGGTAACTACCACATAATACAGTTGTATTGTATTGTATTGTATGTTAACCGGGGACCTAGAAACGACGGAGAGGCTCCATCCCCGCCGCAGCCGCAGTGGTCCACAACCCCACGACGACTTCCGCAGTCCACTTCGCCCCTCCGCCGCCCCACATCGAACCCAGGGTTATTGTGCGGTTCGGTCCCCTGTGGAACCCCCAGGGAACGTCTCACACCAGACGAGTGTAACCCCTATGTTTGCGTGGTAGAGTAATGGTGGTGTACGCGTACGTGGAGAACTTGTTTGCGCAGCAACCGCCGGCATAGTGTAACTGAGGCGGAATTAGGGGAACCAGCCCGCATTCGCCGAGGCAGATGGAAAACCGCCTAAAAACCATCCACAGACTGGCCGGTTCACCGGACCTCGACACAAATCCGCTGGGCCGATTGGTGTCGGGTACCAGGCGCTCCTTCCCGCCCGGAAAGCCGTGCGTTACACCGCACGGCCAACCGGGCGGCCACATAATACAGTTACTATACGTATAAAAAGGAACTTGTGTCACAGGCCACTGAAGATGCTTCACAAATAAAAGAAGCGAAAGCGTTTGGCAATAAACGAACTGCCTTTGCAAGTAGCCTGTTTATGTGTTTGTATGTTGGCAGCGCTATGTAGCGATCTGCAGTAACAACTCTGACAACGCTGTTCACACTCTGTAAGAGACTTTGTGGCTGGTTGGACTCGCTCTTGGAGGTGAACAGCCAGCAGTGATGGAAGTTGGGAGTGAGTAGTCAGCAGTGATGGAGGTTAGAAGTTAATAATTAGCAGTGTTGGAGGTTGCATTATTAGATCGAGCGGACTGTCTGAATGTGTATCCATCATGGAGATTTGTTACTGATGATTATATAATTATTTTTGAACTGGTTGTCACATGATTAAGGTAAAATCTGCTAAATACATTGTTTGCTCTGCAACAAAATCTTTCCTTTGCTAACCACACGCCCATTAGTAGTTAGAGCCTACAGTAGTTAGAACTTTTATTTAGCTGGCTGTATTTCTGGTTGATGTATAGCTGTAGTTCGTGTAATGAAGATTTTCTGTACGGTAAGTGACTTATGATATGTATGGGTTATCGTTAGGATTTCTTCTGTTTCAGGGCGCTTATTTTGTATTAATTATTTGAAGTCAGGTTATCATTTTTTGAGTTGTCAGATTGCGTTGCACTAGAATATTTTGGGTCAGTGTTGAAATGATAAGAATAAGTAAAGAAAAAGTAGTCTCAGTACAATAAGTTTCACTCAGCAGCTTACGAACGTTGAGTAAGCATTCAGCAGTTTAAGTAAAATTTTTATTAAGAAGTTTCACCTTCATTTAGTAGCATAGAGAGATTGTACCTCCGCGAAAAATAATTTTGTTTGTAACGGGAACCAAGCCAATGTTTTCCGGCAACCTCGGGGTCGCATGAAAGACTTGATGAGCACTATTTGCTTGGGCTAACTCTGGCTACACAAAGCAAAAACGAAATTGCAAGTATCTGCTGGAACCCCAGAGAATACTTACCTGAAGACTCTCAAGAGAGATCCTGTACATGAAAGTCACTTCTGTGCCGGCTGTGAATTTTTAAGCTTGTCCTCGTCAGAGGCTTCAATGCATCTGTATTGTTTTATACTCTATTAAACAAAAAGTTTTGTACTGTCCGACTCCAGTTTCCACCTTCCATTTTGAATGTCATTCTCTGTGTCTCACAAGTAACATAGGCAAAATCTGCAGGATTGTAGAAGCACTACCACTTACATTATACTATCACTTCGGCATCAAAATGAAGCAGACAAATAAATGAGTAATGAGTGAAAATTGAATTACCATGTTTATTTTCACTTTTAAACCAGATGTCCATCACAGAAAAGTTTGACTTTGAATCAGATGAGTTAGGGTAAGAAGTGAGTGTCCAAACATTTTAAGTTGGCATTCTAAAAACGATCACCACGAATGCCTAACATGTCAAAATACTCCATGTCCCTCACTTTGCCCTTGGTTGGGAAAAACCTAATGACTGTGAGTAACACTCCAAAGAGTGCACGGCAAGCGTGCATCATTGTGGGATCTCTGTCCCAAACCTGCAGGAAGATACCGATTGCTGTCAGGTTGGCACCAATCAGGTTCACCATCATAGAAATCTCGCATGGAAACATGGCATCCGTTCCGAGGTGCACACCGAGTGCAAGGAGCATGAGCAGCAGCCCGAAGAACGAGAGGCTAACCTGTTTCAGTGGAGCCCCAGTAGTCCACGCCAACTGGAAGATGCTTATGGATGTCAGTGTGCCTGCCATCAGGCTCATCTCCACAGGAAACTCCAGTAGCAACGTGTCCCTCATTTCGACAAGCACAGAGAACACAAGAAGAAGGAGAAGTAATCCTAAAAGTGCACGGAAGGCATAGGCTACCTTGTGCTGTTTGTCCCTGGCCAGCAGGAAGACGCCTTTTGCGGTTTGGTAGGCTATCATCAGGCCTACTACAACCGCGGATTCCCACTGCAGAATGTCACCTGTTCCAGAGCGCACAAGGAGTCCAAAGAGTATGAGCAACACCACAAGAATCTCCCGGCGTGCTTCAGCCTGCGTGGGATCTGCGTCGCCGACCAGCTGGAAGACGCCCGTTGCCGTCAGATAGGCCACCAAAATTATCGGCACGTCTGTGGCCTCCAATAGCAGCGTGCCATCTGTCCCAACGGGCATCCAGAGTCCAAGCAACATTAACATCACCACAAAAATCGCCCAGCGTGCTGCCACCTGTGCAGGACCTCCGCTCCAGACGTCTTTCTCCAACAGATAGGCCACCAAAATTATCACCGCGTACGTGGACTCCCAGAGCATCATTCCATCTGTTCCGCCGTGCTTGCCGAGCCCCAGTAGCATGAAGAGCACCCCAAATACTGTGCGCAGCACATGATTCACGGTGGACGATTTGTGGTACTGGAGCAAGTATGGTGGTGGATCCACGGCCGAGACGAGCCGGCAAACGCCGGTTGTCATCAGGTAGGCCCCTGGTAGGTTCAGCGCTTCACTGAAATTCGTGGGCGGCATGCCACCTCCTCACCTACAACATATATGTCCTGTTTGAGCAACGGGAATCATTACGAACGAAGAATGCAAATTATACGAAATTTGTAAAGTATTATAAATAATATTTATTTCTGATTACAATTGCAAATTTGTAAAATATTATAAAATTTATTTCTGTTTACAGTTGCAAATTTTTAATTTGGCCTGCTGGCTATCGGTTTCGGTACACAGTACCATTCTCAGGCCACGCTATGATCAAAAAAATTCAGTGTATAGTTCGAACAAAACCGCGACAGAAAATTACAAAATGTCTAAAATGTTTTTCTCTACGACAGTAAACGTATGGTATAAAATGTAAGATTAAACTTGTAGGTAGCCCCTTATCCCTGGCACGCAGTCGTCATGCTTGCTTCCCAAGTAGGTGTGTCAAATATTAAAAGAACGGCGCAGAGAAGACGCGAAGCAGCACCGCTAAGGGTCCCAGCACCCACACACACATTGCTTGGGCAAACATGAAACAGGAAATGCCGCCAAATACCGCTAGCTGACGCTTTCGGAGTAATATGTAGCCACACATCCCCACTATTGCCTCTGGATGCTCGATTTCCTTTCAATAAAAGTAATATTGTGTTTTTAATAAACAGAGTGAACATTAACAATACAGACAAACTGCAGGGACGGGTTCCTGACTGAAAATCCAGGAAAAAAGCTCTTGTGAACCTGTGTCGGCCGGCCGGTGTGGCCGTGCGGTTCTAGGCGCTTCCATCTGGAACCACGTGACCGCTACGGTCGCAGGTTCGAAACCTGCATCGGGCATGGATGTGTGTGTGATGTCCTTAAAGTAGTTCTAGGTTCTGGGGGACTGATGACCACAGAAGTTAAGTCCCATAGTGCTCAGAGCCATTTGAGCCAAGCTGAGATGGTGTTTGTACGTCCAAGCAGCTGGAAACGGCCGAAAGGCAGTACGGTCCTCCAAATTAGATGTACGCACATTCCGCCGCCTCCCAGCACATTCGTTTGTCTGAATTGACCCATGATCACACAAACACCCAAAAAGGGCTTGAAATGTTGTGTGATGTGTCGGTTTCTGTGAGGGTACTTGCTTTAGTATAGCCGTGCTGCATATCGACCGTTTCCATCCGTTTGGCCGTAAACAAACACCATCTCATCTTGTTCCCGACATGAACACTGGACCATTCTGCTGCTTACCGTACGCTGTGTCAAACACACAGCCTGCAACAGTCAAACAGCACACGGCACGTGGTCAGAGGAGCTTCCATTCGTCAGCGCCATCTACCGTGGCAACGACGTATTGCGGACACAACAGGTTCATAGGACGTTTTCTCCTCAATTTCCAGTCAGAAATCCGTCCGTGCAGTTTGTCGGTTTTTATTAATGTTCATCCTGTTTAAAGCTGTTATTATAACAACACTTGCATGATTTAGAGATTCATAGTCAGATCGATGTTTTATAGTGATGTAAACCGTATGCAAACGGTGAATGTAAAACTGACTAAATATATTTGCTATTTTGCTTTTAATGTTTTATTACAGTTGGGACTATTATATTATTCAATTTCTTGATTTCATGTTTCATGCCATTTTCAAAATTACCAGTATTATTATTATTGTTGTTGTTGTTATTATTATTAAATACCTTGCAGTCATAAAGAATAGTTTTTTTTATTTTGTCTTGTATTGTCGAACTACGTAGGCCTGCTGGAATTTTATAATCATAGGATGGCTTGAGGATCGTAATGTGCACTGAAATCGGTAGCCAGAAAGTAAAGAAAAACTGCGGCTATGTAGTGAAACATGTATTATTTGTTCAAAATGTTCAAATGTGTGTGAAATCTTATGGGGCTTAACTGCTAAGGTCATCAGTGCCTAAGCTTACACACTACTTAACCTAAATTATCCTAAGGACAAACACACACACACACACACACACACACACACACATGCCCGAGGGAGGACTCAAACCTCCGCCGGGACCAGCCGCACAGTCCATGACTGCAGCCCCTTAGACCGCTTATTTTTTCCAATCTGTATGATGATGTTAACATTTGGTTTGTGAGGTGCTCAACTGCCCGGTTGTCAGCGTCCGTACAAATTCCCAATCTTTACATAGTCCAGACTCGCCGCTTTCACGAATGATGATGAAATGATGCAACAACACCAACACCCAAATCCCGAACGGAGAAAATCCCTGACTCGGTCGGGAATCGAACCCGGAGCCCCTTGATCCAGAGCCAGCAACGCTAGAACACGAGCTGCTGATTTCTGAAGTCTATTTGTCGCTCTTGCAACCGACAGTATGTCGAGAATATGTTGTACAACGTTTACAGGTAAGTATGACACGTAAACAGAAGGAACCGCAAATGCTGCGCAGAAAGCAATTTCAAACAACATAATGTGTAAGTAGGCTGTTTAGGTTTTTTTATTGGTAACGCCACCTCTGTATGAAAATCACTGGCTGTGCTGTGTGCAGTCTGTGGCTGCTTTGCATTGTTGTAATACTCGCCATTGTAGCGTTAGGCAGCTGGCTGTGAACAGCGCGTAGCGTTGCGCAGTTGGAGGTGAGCCGCCAGCAGTGGTGGATGTGGGGAGAGAGATGGCGGAGTTTTGTAATTTGTCGTGAACTGCTATATATATGATGATATCAAGGTAAATACATTGTTTGTTCTCTATTAATATCTTTCATTTGCTAACTATCCCTATCAGTAGTTAGTGCCTTCCATAGTTTGAATCTTTTATTTAGCTGGCAGTAGTGGCGCTTGCTGTATTGCAGTAGTGGGAGTAATGAAGATTATTGTGAGGTAAGTGATTTAGTGATTTGTGAAAGGTATAGTTTAATGTTAGTCAGGGCCATTCTTTTGTAGGGAATTTTGAAAGTCAGATTACGTTGCGCTAAAAAATATTGTGCGTCAGTTTAATCACAGTCGTATGTATAAATAGTTAAAAGGGCACGTTTCATATGTCGACTCTTAGCCGAGGATACCTCACTGGAATCTTCTGATTTTTTTTCTTGTAGTTTGTGTAATTAGTGTAGATTTTGTTTATTGCTAGCGCGTAATTGTAGAGAGAATCTCCTTTGTAGTTGCAGTCTTTCATTGTTGTAAAGTAAAACAGGTGTGGCACGCATGTAGATTTGCACCAAGTATTTCGCAGCTGCAATTAACTAGATATTATTTTCAGTGTTATGTTAATGTGTTCTCTTATTTTTGCTCTTCAAATTGTGTTTTTCTGTGTTGTCGTGTGAAACACTGTGACAATAATGGCGTGTGAAAAACGTAACACTAGGCTCCAAAGTAAATTGAGAAATGACAGCGAAGACAAAAGCAGTATGTTAGCGCCGCAGAGTAATGAATTAACTAACGTTAAAAGTAGTAATTTGGTAATTGCGCATAGGGAAATGGAGCGGGTTGCAAACAATGGCGTGGACAGTGAAACAATTAGTGAAGAGGGAAGCATTATCGATCGATCGGTCGGCAATAGCTCGGCTCAGGAATCCGAAATGCCACGACACGATCTCGCAAATACTGTAGATTCAGGTTTTGGATCCTCACCGTTTTCTCAAATAAGTCAAGACACATTTTCTGCTTGTCAAAATGTGAATGTTGCCGGTGCAAATGCACTGCCGAAAAGCGTAGAGAAACAGATTCCAGACACTAACACATTATTATTGCAATTAATGCAGCAAATGAAACAAAATCAGAGTCAAACACAGCAACAGTTAGACACAATGGAACAACATCAGAGACAAACACAGCAACAGTTAGATGCAATGGAACAAAATCTTCACACCACGCTTGAACAAACACGTGAAGATTTAACTAATGAGTTACATTACATTGAATCGAAATGTCAAAAAGTCTGCAATGACGTAAAAACACAAATTTGTGAGCATTTCCAACCTATTTTTTCGCGGCATGAAAATGCACTACAGAATCACGAAGCAGCCATAAAAGAACTGCAAACTACTGTTCATGAAAATCATGAGACCTTGCAAGCTAAATTTGACTCAGTTGCATCTACCGATTCGGTTACGCAACTTGCAAAAACCCAGGAAAACTTAAAAGACACAGTAGAAAGACACATGGAGGAAATTAGTACATTATCAGAGAAAGTAGCCGAACTTTCGGATCAGGTCACTAACTTATCTATAAAGGTACATGATGATCTGAATGACACAACACCTGTAGCCTTCACTGACACTGAAGAGTACGAACAAATTAGAAAATTCAAACAAAATCAAAATCAAATCAATACACAGTACAAAAGAGAAATCCGCGAAGTACAAGATCAGCTGACACAGGTAATACAAGAATTACGTATTTCAGAGGACACTCGCGCTCCAACACCGGAAGAGGGACATAGAAATACGGAAAACCCGCAACATAATAACACAGGGCATTTCGGAAGTTATGAAAGAAATTGGCAATGTGCACCGAATTTTGAGATGGAACCGCCGACACGACCTAACAATGACTGATATGCTACTCGCCGACACGATGATTTTTACTATAAGCTGTTCATCACTACACGTAAATTCAAAACATTTAAGAATTCTGCCAACGACATTCATCCACAAGCGTGGCTTCATCAATTCTCTCATTGTTTTCCTCCCAACTGGTCATTAGAGCACAGATTAGAATTTATGTGCGGCTACTTAGAGAATGAACCAGCTGTAAGAATGCGGTCGGTCATTCACGATTGCCACAGTGAAGGAGAGTTTTACCATGCCTTCCTCTCAGCATATTGGTCTCAAGCCACACAAGACCGAGTGAAACATAGCATCATAATGATGAAACGTTTCGAACAATCTGAATTTTCCAGTCTTATGAAATATTTTGAAGACATGTTGCATAAGAATCAGTATCTTTCAAACCCATACAGCCCCTCAGAACTCATCCGCATTTGCTTAATCAAACTGCCTGAACATTTACGACATATTATTTTGGCAGGACGTTGCAAAGACGACATTGAAGCATTTCAGGGACTCTTACAAGAATTAGAAATTGACACTGACAATCGCAGAACGCGAAACCAGGAACACAACAATTACAGGTCACATCCGTCGCAATTCCGCGATGAAAGAAGTAATAACAGGACACGACAAGGCTATTCTCACAACACAAATCGTGACCAAAACAGACACCACCCGTATGACAACCGTTGGCAGAATAGTAATAACTACAGGGAAAGATCACCTCTCCGCGGTAATGACTATCACAGAGACAATCAGAGAAACAGACAATTTGGGAACCAAAATAATTATTATCAAGGGAGACAGAATAACTTTAGACACAACGGTCCAGCGCGCAGTTACGATTCAGGGAGAAATTCTCCACCTCTTAACCGACAAGAAAGAAACTACAGGAACTACCGACATGACGACAGACGATGTGATCGTAACGACAGACCTGAATTGCATCAGAACTGGCGGAATTTAAACAGGGCAGGGCCCTCTCGTCACGGTGAATTTGTAGAAGTTAGGTCTCCAAATCCCAATAACGACGCGCGCCAACAAAGAGACAATAGGCAATGACTCACACCGCTGGCCGCCACAAAACGTACTTATGACACTAACGACGCAGCTGCCGTAGCTAGTAATTACGTAAAAATGGAAGACATTAGGGACATCTTACTCCAGGAACACGACGTAAAACATAAGAACATTGCATATCCTGTGATTCACATTACAGTAAATGACGTAAAATTTACGGCAGTACTTGACTCTGGCAGTCCCATTTCAGTAATTAGTGAAACAGCCTTTAGCAAATGCAACAAATCGAACGATTGCCCCACACTTCCGTTACGTAAGATTAATTTACAAGGTGCAATCTTTGGAAAAAGTGTAGATGTACGCCAACAAACCAACTTAGAATTCTTTTGTCAAAGCCACAGTTTCTCTATGAACTTTCTTATTGTTCCATTATTGTCGACGGAAATTATACTGGGAGTAGACTTTTTGAATGAATACAAAGCAATCTTAAGCTTTCACGATGCTGAAATAAGTTTAGAAAAAGAAGGTAAGTCAGTAGCTTTGAAATTTGAAGATTGGCTCTCAAACCATGACGAAGAAATTAATCGGCTTTACCTCCTGTTAGAAAACAGTTCGGAATTTTCGACGGAACTTGACACTAACAATCACTCTGCAAGTACTGACAGGGGTGATATCGACGGCGCATTTGATACTAATGAGTTAATTCAGAATAAAATTCAAACAATTGAGAATTGTAATGACAATGATAGGCAAGACCTTTTTGAGATTTTACAAGCACATTCCACAGTTTTTACTCACAAAACAGGAACAATCAAGGGATGTCAATACCAATTTCGTGTTCGTGAGCATACTAAATTTTGTGTTAGACCATACGTAATTCCGGCGCATTATAGGGACCGTGTTAGAACAGAAATACAATCTATGCTTGACGAGGGCATTATTGAGCCTGCAGTAAGCTCATACAACAATCCATTACATGTTGCTGAGAAGAAAAATGGATCAATCAGGCTTGTCTTAGATTCGAGACAAATCAATACTATCATTATTCCTGAAACAGACAGGCCGCAAACGTTGGAAGAACTTCTTCAAAATTTTAATGGTGTAAACGTGTTGTCTTCCATTGATCTCAGATCCAGCTTTTATCAGATCGAACTTCATCCAGAATGTAGAAAATACACAGCTTTCCTTTGTTTCGGCGTTTGTTATCAGTTTCGGAAACTTCCTTTTGGTTTGAACATTTCTTCAGCAGCATTCATTCGCGGGCTAAATTCCATATTACCTGAGTTCTTAAAACGTCACATCACCTTATATGTGGACGATATTCTAATAGCAGAAGCTTCATGGGAACAACATAATCGCATCCTCAACAGTTTGTTACGTATTTTTGCAGAATCTGGAATTACAGTTAACTTGGAAAAGTCTGAATTCGGTAGGTCAAAGGTGAGGTTTTTGAGACATATTATTTCTTCTGAAGGCATTCAGCCGGATCCTGAAAAGTTAGAAGCAATCAGAGCCATTCCAGTTCCATCCACAAAAAGACAAGTCCGTAGTTTTCTAGGTCTCGTAAATTTTTACCGTCGTTTTGTGAATATGCAAATCCTTGTTACACCAAAGCAGCAGGGGGGAAACGACAACTTTGCTTTTCTCGATAGGCGAGAGAAGTGTCTCTTGTTCCCTATTGAAGTGGGTGGTCCCTAAGTTTCGCTAACATGCGCTGTTCGTGCAAGCGCTGCACCTAAAGGAGGTGCGGAAGAAGAATGGCCTGCAGCACGCGGGCTTGGTCCCGTGAAGGAGCCCTGGTACTGCCTCATAGTCCCTAAAAGAACGTGAGAATCACGTTGGGTAACCGGAGGCTACCGGGAGCTGCGAGTCGAAGCTCTTTCGCGGCAGTCCGCGACTGGTTGCGCGGTTTTGTGTCGAAGGGGAGCGAGCTCAACCCTTCGGCACTCGGCCGGTTGCCGCTAGGCGGCTGTACCGTGATCGGCCGATGCGTACTCCCCGGGCGCTGCCGCGCGACTGGCTGCGGAGCGCTGGTAGAGGCCGGCTGGCGCGCGGCCGGCTGGAGGGGGTAGAGGGCGAGCTACGGCTGCTGGCGGTCGGCGGCTGCGCTGCGAGGTCCTCTCCGCTCGGCGTCCACGCGACGACTCCTAGCACAGCCAGTGATTTTCATACAGAGCGCTACGTGGCGTTACCAATAAGAAAACATAAACAGCCTACTTACATAACCCCCATGCTCCCCACAAAAATTTTTACAAATTGTTTTGGGCACTGGCCAATACATATTTGTTAAAATTTTTTCACAATTACAATAACGAAGAAATCAAATGCATACACTTATTGATACAATGTTGGTCAAAAGCTAAAATTTTCTCAAAGTCGATAAAGACAGTCCTGATCACCCATCATAGTAAAATTGCAGTGTTTTTTTTTTCTCAAAGTCTGAGCAGTAAAAGAAAATGCACACGGAAGTAGTGGATTTCCATGCAGTCTTGAAGAAATAGTGTTGTCCTTCCAACGGAAAGACAGTGCTGACTCTTGACATGCAGACAGGTAATGGGCCACAACAGAGCAAACCCACAACATAGTCGAAGTTTTGAAGAATATTGGTAAGTAGGTCATCACAGAGCAGACCCACTGTAGTCCTGGTAGACATTACGGTATTGGTGGGCCACCAGAGGTGCAGATCCAGTGCATTCCTTGTAGAAATAATGGTATTGGTGGGCCATCAAAGATGCAGACCCACTGTAGTCCTTGTAGAGACGGCCAGCAGGTGCACAATCACTATTGAAGAGTCTTGCGGAGAATATAGCAAGTCCATAAACCACCACTTGTGCACTCACAAAGTTTCATCATAGTTAGTTTCTTATATAGTCTACCCCCTCTTAACCTAACTTAAATCTACTGAGCTCAGATATATATACCAAGGGATGAGGCAATGCAGCAGCACATAACAAATTAACACAAACAGCAATGACAAGAAAAATGCAAATTGGCAAAGCAAGCAGCAGTAAATCTAAATTAGCAAAGCAATTGCAATATTACAACTAATGTAAGGCACTGTACAGCAAACAAGAGAAATAAATCAGTTGTAAAACTGGCTTAATAGAGTAATACAAAGTCAAATTTAGTAACACTATGCCTGGAAAACAGCAGCAGTAAATGCTATAACTTATACCTAAACATGACAAAGCTCAAGCAGAAAAAATATTACATTAAAGAAAACAATGCAGAAAAGGGAAATGTCTATTCACATCTTAATATCTATGTCATTAAAGTGGTGCACCACAAAAACTTATTTTATGAAATAAATTACCAAGTACTTGAAAAATGAAATGAAATGTCGTGTGGCTAGGGCCTCCCATCGGGTAGACCGTTCGCCTGGTGCAGGTCTTTCGAGTTGACGCCACGTAGGCGACCTGCGCGTCGATGGGGATGCAATGATGATGATTAGGACAACACAACACCCAGTCCCTGAGCGGAGAAAATCTCCGACCCAGCCGGGAATCGAACCTGGGACCTTAGGATTGACATGCCGTCACGCTGACCACACAGCTACCGGGGCCGGACCCCCAAGTACTTGAAAAGAAAATTATGTATGCAATTCCTGTGAAGGGAAATGTCTTTTTGTGCTCCCTCATTTTTTTGGAAGTATATCACAAAATTATTATTTAATGGATCTGTAGACAGAAAATATCTATATTAGTACATCTATAAAATTTTATTTTAACCAATGCTGCAGTGCAGCTAGAAACTAGATATTAAAGAAAATAGGCAAAGCAAGGTGTGAAATGTCATTCACTAGCCATATGGCATTTCATAATGCAGTAAGCAATCTTTCAACTAGCAAGACAATAGATGTGAAATGTTTCTCATCATTTCATTAGGTATTTTAGTAAATATCATAAATTACGAGCTCCACAGTGTAATCATATGTTTTCAAGTTTGAGCGTGTCGTATTGGCGATGCTTTCTACAAAGAAATGTCAATAGCGAGGATAATGGCCTCCTTTTTCTCCACCTGTGCCTCTGAAAGGCATACACTAACGGCTTTTTTCCAGGCAAGTGTCACGCAGCTGGGTGCCCACGACGCATTACGTGAAGGTGGGCACTTAACTTTCTTACCGAAATATTTACGACACCAGTTTGCACTACAGTGACAGTCTCATATAAACATTTCACAGGTCGAGAATTTGCGTTACAAATGTGTAGAAACAAAATCCTTTAAATATAATAGTGTCCAAAAAATTTTCGTTGGCATTGTGATACATTCACGCATTTACACACATTTCATAACTCTTCAAAGTACGATTCTTGGTTTCCATCATCCTTTTTCACAAGTCACAGTCCCTAACCACTACTCCTTATTCCTTACCTTATTACACATATACATATTCATCAACACGTCTTCAATATTTCATCATAATAAATACATAGCATAATCGGATTCCTCATATAGAAACATCTCATTGATCATAAACATACCTCAACAGCATAATACACATCATCGTCGTAATAATAACATCATAACAGATCAATCACATCTCAAAATCGTCGTAGCTTTCTGAATATTTTAAAACCTAAAAAAAATTCTCTGCTCATTTCAAAAGTGTCATCTACCTCAAACGTACTTTAAAAATCATGATCCCATACCAAATACGACATTCAAAGCTCTCATAGTATCACAATGGTTCCGAAAAAATATGAACAGTTCACAAAGTACAGACAAATACAACTTCATAAGTGTGAAGTTATCCAACAGTGTAATTACGTAAACATCTGTCACTGATGTAGTAAAATAAATGTTTGTCTCTCTGAGTTAAATAATCAGATAGCTGTGTAATTCTGTGTTAGAGAAACATGGTACCGATGTGTAAAGTTTTATAAGCAAATACCATATTAGCTAGGGCTCCTTGTGCTTGCCAAACACATGGTACACAAAGTAAGCGTGTACCCCCCTGAGGATTAATGTAATTATACCCTCAGGTGTTACAGATTACAGAAATGGAATAAAATGTATCACGGAAAACTTTCTTAGTAATTCAAAAATCTTTAAAAAATTTAATGTTTTAAGTACAAAATTAATCAATCAAATACGTGTCCTTTAACGCTAAATGTGCGTCTTGCCATAAGATAATTCTGTGGAAGTGTCGTAGTTATCGTCCTCTGTAAACAAAGTTTTGCTGAAGTCAATGTACTCACCTCGTAATAAACAAAAGTTAAATGCTATAGATATCGTAGTTATTACGTACAGTACCGTGATCAAGAAAGTACTATACTGTAATGTATTGTTGTGCTACGGAAAAGGCTGTCTCATTGTAGCTATACCACAAAAGTTACTACTAAAACATGTTTTCCTTTCAAGAAGAATTCAGAAAACTGTACAGATATAAAACAGAAACACCACAAAAGCAACATTGTAAATTGTCACTCATTAGTAGCGTCGTGATAAAATCGTGTAGCTGTCAAAGAAACCAAATACTAAGTCACCTTTAATCTCACAGAAAGTACTTCAAATAAACAATGTCTTTTCAAGTAAACCAAAATGTTGCATTAAAATCTCATTAACAGTATATGTTCTAAGTATGTAAGCCATATATTCGTTACGTAATCATGCAACTAACAAGGAAGAATGTACAAATAACAACACTGTGTCGTCTGTTCATTATAACAATGCATTCGTAATTACTTGCCTAAGTTCCCTAGGTTCTTGACTGGATAGTTAACTTTAAAACATAGTTGCATGTTAATAGTTTGTCAGTGTGACAAATTGTACTAGTAGCGTGAAGTGAAAAATTTTATGGCAAAGACTAAATTAAAAAGCGGATTATCTTTCAATAAACGGTTTTACATGTGTAATGTGGTGTAAGCCTTTTCTCTTCCTAGTACACAGAGTTTCAACTTCAATGCAATTATCATGTGGTATACGTCGGTAAAGAATACTGGAGTTTTTCTCAAGGTTAGCGTCTATGTTATTTTTCTCTGAGCCAGCCAGCGCACGTGGCTGCCTGCGGTGCGAGTGATTGTCTCTTTGTTGACGCGCGCCGTTATTGGGATTTGGAGACCTAACTTCTACAAATTCACCTTGTCGAGAGGGCCCTGCCCTGTTTAAATCCCGCCAGTTCTGATGAAATTCATACCTGTCGTTATGATTATATCGTCTGTCATGTCGGTAGTTCCTGTAGTTTCTTTCTTGTCGGTTAAGTGGTGGAGAATTTCTCCCTACATTATCACTGCACGGTGGACCGTTGCGTCTGAAATTATTCTGTCTCCCACGATAATAATAGTTCTGGTTGCCATATTGTCTGTTTCTATGATTGTCTCTGTTATATTCATTACTACGGAAATGCGATCTTTCTCTGTAACTGTTACTCTGCCAGTGGTTGTCATATGGGTGGTGTCTGTTTTGTTCACGATTTGCGTTGTAAGAATAGCCTTTTCGTGTCCAGTTATTATTTCTTTCATCGCGGAATTGCGACGGATGTGACCTGTAATTGTTGTGTTCCTGTTTTCGCGTTTCGCGATTGTCAGGGTCAATTTCCAGTTCCTGTAACAGTCCCTGAAAAGCTTCAATGTCGTCTTTGCAACATCCTGCTAAAATAATATGTCGTAAATGTTCAGGTAATTTGATTAAGCAAATGCGGATGAGTTCTGAGGGGCTGTATGGGTTTGAAAGATACTGATTCTTATGCAACCTGTCTTCAAAATATTTCACAAGACTGGAAAATTCAGATTGTTCGAAATGTTTCATCATTATGATGCTATGTTTTACTCGGTCTTGTGTAGCTTGAGACCGATATGCTGAGAGGAAGACATGATAAAATTCTCCTTCACTGTGACAATCGTGAATGACCGATCGCATTCTCACAGCTGGTTCATTCTCCAAGTAGCCACACATAAATTCTAACCTGTGCTCAATGACCAGTTGGGAGGAAAACAATGAGAGAATTGCTGAAGCCATGCTTGTGGATGAATGTCATTGTCAGAATTCTTAAATGTTTTGAATTTACTTGTAGTGATGAACAGGTTATTGTCAAAATCATCGCGTCGGCGATTCGCACATCGCTCATTGTTACTTCGTTTCGGCGGTTTCATCTCAAAATTCAATGCGCCTTGACAATTTCTTTCATAATTTCCGAAGTGTCCTGTGTTATTATTTTGTGGTTGTTCCGTATTTCTATGTCCCTCTTCCCGTACTGGAGCGCGAGTGTCCTCTGAAATATGTAATTCTTGTATTACTTGTGCCAACTGATCTTGTACTTCCCGGATTTCTATTTTGTACTGTGTATTGATTTGATTTTGATTTTGTTTGAATTTTCTAATTTGTTCATACTCTTCAGTGTCAGTGAAGGCTACAGGTCTTGTGTCATTCAGATCATCATCTACCTTTGTAGATAACTTAGTGAACTGATCAGAAAGTTCGGCTACTTTATCCCATAGTGAAATTATTTCCTGTGTGTGTTTTTCTGAACCAAGTTTCAGAGTGTCCATTTGTGTTGAAATCGTATCTACTGTGTCCTTTAAGTTTTCCTGAGTTTTTGCAAGTTGCGTAACCGAATCGGTAGATGCAACTGAGTCAATTTTAGCTTGCAAGGTGTCGTGATTTTCATGAACAATAGTTTGCAGTTTTCTTTTATGGCTGCTTCGTGATTCTGTAATGCATTTTTATGACGCGAAAAAATAGGTTGGAAATGCTCACAAATTTGTGTTTTTACGTCATTACAGACTTTTTGACATTTCGATTCGATTTTAAGTAACTCAGCAGTTAAACCTTCACGTGTTTGTTCAAGTGTGGTGTCTAACTTTTGAAGATTTTCTTCCATTGTGTCTAACTTTTGAAGCTTTTGCTGTGTTTGTCTCTGATTTTATTCCATCGTGTCTAACTTTTGAAGCTTTTGCTGTGTTAGTCTCCGATTTTGTTCCATCGTGTCTAACTTTTTAAGATTTTGTTCCATTGTGTCTAACTTTTGAAGATTTTGTCCCATTTGTTTCTCATTTTGTTCAAGCGTTGTGTCTAACTTTTGTAGCCTTTGTCCCATTTGTTGCATTAACAGTAATAACAGTGCACTGGTGTCTGAAACATGTTCCTCAATGCTATTCGGCAGTTCATTTGAACCGGCAATATTCGCATTTTGAAAAGCAGAAAATGTGTCTTGACTTATTTGAGAAAACGGTGAGGACGCAAAACCTGAATCTACAGTATTTGCAAGATTGTGTCCTGTCATTTCGGAATCCTGAGGCGAGCTGTTGGCGACCGATCGATCGATAATGCTCCCTGTTCACTAATTGTTTCACTGTCTACACCATTACTTGCAGCCCGCTCCATTTCCCTATGCACAATTACCAAATTACTACTTTGAATATTAGTTAATTCATTACTCGGTGGCGCTAACACACTGCTTTCGTCTTCACTGTCATTTCTCAGTTTACTTTGGAGCCTAGTATTACGTTTATCACACGCCATTATTGTCACAATATTTCACACGATAACACAGAAAAGCACAATTTGAAGAGCAAAAATAAGAGAACACATTAACATAGCACTGAAAATAATATCTCGTTAATTGCAAGCGCAGCTGCGAAATACTTGCTGCAAATCTACATGCATGCCACAACTGTTTTACTGTACAACAATGAAAAACTACAACTACAAAGGAAATTCTCTCTATAATTACGCGCTAGCAATAAACAATACCTACACTAATTACAAAAATTGCAAGCAAAAATCAGAAGATTCCAGTGAGGTATCCTCGGCTAAGGGTCGACATATGAAACGTCCCCTTAGAAAAATTAGTGAATTGCTGTGCTGGTAAACCTCTTACATTATTTGCTTTTCAAACAGCTGAGCAAAACTGAACGTACTCAGACATTACTCTCTTTACTTACTCTGATCAACAGTAAACTGACACACAATATTTTTAGCGCAACGCAATCTGACTTTCAATAATCCCTACAAGAGAATGGCCCTGACTAACATTAACCTATACGTTTCACAAATCACTTACCTCACAAAAATCTTCGTTACTCAAGCTACTGCAATACAGCGAGCGCCACTACTGCCAGCTAAATAAAAGATTCAAACTACTGAAGGCACTAACTACTGATAGGCATAGTTAGCAAATGAAAGATTTTGATAGAGAACAAACAATGTATTTACCTTAATAGTAATCAAAAGTCATAATATATATGTATATATCAGTTCATGATATCCAGCCTTACAAATTTACTGTCTCTGTCCAGATCATCCGCTCTCAAAACTCCGCCATCTCACTCCACACATCCACCACTGCTGGCGGCTCACCTCCAACTGCGCAACGCTACGCGCTGTTAACATCCAGCTGCCCAACACTACAATGGCGAGTATTACAACAATGCCAACCAGCCACTGACTGCACACAGCACAGCCAGTGATTTTCATACAGAGCGCTACGTGGCGTTACCAATAAGAAAACATAAACAGCCTACTTACACACTGTCTGATCAAAAGCATCCGGAAAACAGTATGTAATGCAGGCGGGGAGTATTGTATTGTCAGGAGAGAAGCAGTAACATCAGAATTTGTCGGTCAGCAGAACTCAGTGGCTCGAACGTGGACCAGTCATTGGATGTTACCCGAGTAACACATCCATCATGGATATTTCAACTCTTATAAAGCTGCCCAAGTCGACTATTGGTGATGTGACTGTAAAATCTAAACGCGAAAGGACGCCCACCGCTAAACCTCATGTCCTGACGGGCGGGGACTGTCGAATATTGCCGAGGTCGTGTGTGCAAATCGCTTGACATCAGCGGAAGGAATCGCTACCAACAGTACAGCTAGCAGATTGACTGCCCATAGGGAGTTAAAGAGAATGTGGTACAGTGGTGGACAAGCTCCTCGTAAGCCACGCATTTATGTAGGTAATCCTCAACGATGACTGAGGTCATGAAAAGAATGACCTCACTGGAGAGTGGAAGACTGGAATCGAGTGATTTCGATTTATGAATCACACTGTACCCTACGCCGACCCGCCAGGTTAGGCGAGCGCGCTAACGCGCTGCTTCCTGGACTCGGGTAGGCGGGCCGGCCCCGGATCGAATCCGCCCGGCGGCTTAAGGACGAGGGCCGGTGTGCTGGCCAGCCTGCATGTGGTTTTTAGGCGGTTTTCCACATACCGATAGGTGAATACTGGGCTGGTCCCCACACTCCGCCTCAGTTACACGCGTCGCAGACATTTGAAAACACGTTCGCACTATTTCACGATTTACACTAGACACAGACAGTTGGGGTACACTCATTCCGTCCTGGAGGGTAGAGGATGGCGGCAGGAAGGGCATCCGGCCACCCCTTACCATTAACATGCCAAATCCGTTTAACCATGGCCGACCCTGCGTAGCCACGGGACAAGGGGCAAGTGATACTAGTAGTAGTAGTAGTAGTAGACGCTGAACCCTACGCCGATCCGAAGGAGGACGTTACCTCCCAGCATATGACGTGCCAACAGTAAAGTACAGAGGAGGTGGTATTCGTACTTAGGGTGTGATCCCCTCATTACGCTTAAGAAAACGATAAGTGCGGTGGGTTTAACACTGGGTACTGCTTACAGTAGAGAAACAGACTGGAGGTGTGGCTGTTTGTATCAGGTTGACAATGCATCCTCTCATAAAATTGCATCCGTAAGGCAATTGTTTGTGGAAATTAACGTCCCTGAAACGGACTAGCGTGCCCAGAGTCCTGCCCTGAATCCAATGCAACACCAACAAATGGCTCTGAGCACTATGGGACTCAACTGCTGTGGTCATAAGTCCCCTAGAACTTAGAACTACTTAAACCTAACTAACCTAAGGACAGCACACAACACCCAGCCATCACGAGGCAGAGAAAATCCCTGACCCCGCCGGGAATCGAACCCGGGGACCCGGGCGTGGGAAGCGAGAACGCTACCGCACGACCACGAGATGCGGGCGCAACACCAACATCACTACCTTCTCTGCCTTTGGCTGTTGAAGAAGAATGGGTTGCCATTCCTCCACAGGCATTCAGAAACCTCACTGAAAGTCCCCCATCAGAGTTGAAGCCACGATAAAGGGAAAGGGTGGAAAAACTTTACATTCATGCCCACTAATACACTACTGGCCACTAAAATTGCTACACCACGAAGATGATGTACTACAGACGCGAAATTTAACCGACAGGAAGAAGATGCTGTGATATGCAAATGATTACATTTTCAGAGCATTCACACACAATTGGCGCCGGCGGCGACAACTTCAACGTGCTGACATGAGGAACGTTTCCAACCGATTTCTCATACACAAACAGCAGTTGACCGGCGTTGCCTGGTGAAACGTTGTTGTGATGCCACGTGTAAGGAGGAGAAATGCGTATCGTCACGTTTCCGTCTTTGATAAAGGTCGGATTGTAGCCTATCGCGATTGCGGTTATCGTATCGCGACATTGCTGCTCGCGTTGGTCGAGATCCAATGACTGCTAGCAGAATATGGAATCGATGGGTTCAGGAGGGTAATACGGAACGCCGTGCTGGATCCCAACGGCCCCGGATCACTAGCAGTTGAGATGACAGGCATCTTATCCGCATGACTGCAACGGATCGTGCAGCCACGTATCGATCCCTGAGTCAACACATGGGGACGTTGGCAAGACAACAACCATCTGCACGAACAGTTCGACGACGTTTGCAGCAGCATGGACTATCAGATCGGAGACCATGGCTGCGGTTACACTTGACGCTGCATCGCAGACAGGAGCGCCTGCGATGGTGTACTCAACGATGAACCTGGGTGCACGAATGGCAAAACGTCATTTTTTCAGATGAATCCAGGTTCTGTTTACAGCACCATGATGGCCGCATCCGTGTTTGGCGACATCGCGGTGAACGCACTTTGGAACCGTGTATTCGTCATCGCTGTACTGGCGTATCACCCGGCGTGATGGTATGGGGAGCCATTGGTTACACGTCTCTGTCACATCTTGTTCGCATTGACGGCATTTTGAACAGTGGATGTTATATTTCAGATGTGTCACGACCCATGGCTCTACCATTCATTCGATCCCTGCGAAACCCTACATTTCAGCAAGATAATGCACGACCGCATGTTGCAGTTCCTGTACGGGCCTTTCTGGATACAGAAAATGTTCGACTGATGCCCTGGCCAGATAATTCTCCATGTCTCTCACCAATTGAAAATGTCTGGTCAATGGTGGCCGAGCAACTGGCTCGTCACAATACGCCAGTCACTACCGTTGATGAACTGTGGTATCTTGTTGAAGCTGCATGGGCAGCTGTACCTGTACACGCCATCGAAGCTCTGTTTGACCCAGTGCCCAGGCGTATCAAGGCCGTTATTACGGCCAGAGGTGGTTGTTCTGGGTACTGATTTCGCAATATCTATGCACCCAAATTGCGTGAAAATGTAATCACATGTCAGTTTTAGTATAATATATTTGTCCAACGAATACCCGTTTATTATCTGTATTTCTTCTTGGTGAACAGTTTTAATTGCCAGTAGTGTATGCGTCTGGATACTTTTGATCAGATAGTGTAGATGATCATCATCATCAGCCAATTCTATCACTTGGCGATATGGCCTCTTTGAGACGGCGTGTATCGTCAGGTCCCTGCAGATTCTTCCATTTATGCCGATCTTGAGCTTCCCATTGGCAGTGCAGTCGGGCTGTCTTCTTTTAAGTTTCTGTCCCAACTGTCCAGTGGTCTTTGTCTTGGTCTTTGTCTTGGTCTTTGTCTTGGTCTTTGTCTTGGTCATTCTCTTGGTCTTTCTCTTGGTCTTGCTCTTGGTCTTTTTTGGTAAATTGGGCTGCAGTGTCGTACTTATTTTGACCACCTGCCATTTTTCTTCGAACGACATGACCAGCCCACTACCATTTCAAGGTATTCACTCTCTCCATTAATATGTCACTGACCTTTGTTGCCTGCCTGATATCAACTACTTTCCTTCTGTCTTGTTTTGTGTTCCCCAAAACTGATCTTTTCATTCCTCCTTGGACTATTACTCTTCTGAGAATGAACTGCTTCAATGTCCACGTCTCACAGCCATAAGTTATTACTGGCAGCATACATTGGTCAAAAATTGTTTTCTTCAGCTCGACTGACATCTTGCACTTCAAAACTAAGGAGTTCCTTCCAAAATCTTGCTAGCCTAATTTAATACATTGAAATATTCAGCAGCTGACCTAGATAGACGTATTCTGTGGTCCTTTGAAGTTGCGGACTTCCAACAGATACAGTTCCCTCCGGTGTCCATTCACTCAGAATGATCTTGGTTTTATCACAGTTCATTTTTACGCCAGCGTCAGAGCAGACTGCGCAAGTTTACAAACCATTATTCGAAGTTCTAGATATTTTCTAGGTGTTGCGTTGAACCGTCATAAAGCGGAAGTCCTTATCAACGCTCATTAAAAACCGGAAGTTAGTTTTCTGTAATTATTGGTTATCAGCGCCGTAATCTCCATAAGAATAACACGTACCGGAAGTGAGTTTTCCAGCAACACAGGTTAAGTAAAAATACTGGACGGTGAAAATTTCTAATTTCTAATTTCTTGATTCGGACTTAGAAATTTTCACCGTCCAGTATTTTTACTTAACCTGTGTTGCTGGAAAACTCACTTCCGGTTTGTGTTATTCTTATGGAGATTACGGCGCTGATAACCAATAATTACAGAAAACTAACTTCCGGTTTTTAATGAGCGTTGATAAGGACTTCCACTTTATGACGGTTCAACGCAACACCTTATGACCTTATGACAAATCAAGGTCAACTTTGAGGTTTTTATTCTATTGAGGTTATAAACTCTTACCCTAATAATAAAAAAACAGTAGTATTTTCCAACAACACGGGCCTAGTAATACTAGGCCCCGTGTTGCGTTGAACCGTCATAAAGCGGAAGTCCTTATCAACGCTCATTAAAAACCGGAGGTTAGTTTTCTGTAATTATTGGTTATCAGCGCCGTAATCTCCATAAGAATAACACGTAACGGAAGTGAGTTTTCCAGCAACACAGGTTAAGTAAAAATACTGGACGGTGAAAATTTCTACATCCGAATCAAGGTCAAGCGTTGAAGTGAGGGACTTAGAAATTTTCACCGTCCAGTATTTTTACTTAACCTGTGTTGCTGGAAAACTCACTTCCGGTACGTGTTATTCTTATGGAGATTACGGCGCTGATAACCAATAATTACAGAAAACTAACTTCCGGTTGTAATTAGATATTTTGACATATTTTGTAGTGTATTGATGTGTGGTTCCGGAGCAGTGAAAATCTATTACTTCAGTCAAAATGAAAGCTATATGACTTCTTTCAGAGTACACAGCCGACCATCTGCGTCCTTAAAAATTTATCCTCTCTTTGTTTTGTTCAGTAGGAATTTCCCCGGAATTAAATCAGGAAAAGACCCCTGAATGTTAAAAATTATGAAGCCATAGCAGAGACCCAAATGGGATTTCTGTGAGTGATTTAGTTGGTCGGATAGACTACATTTTGCTCAGGGTGAAAACAACTAGTAGAGAGTTGAGGGAGCGTGTCCCTTCCCATGTCGGCTGCGCCACATAAAAGCTGCTCTCCTTGGTGGCCAGAGGGCAGTCGTGGTGGTTCAAGGACTGGGCTGGTCTGCGCTCTGCCTCAGAAGAAAGGTGCACTTAGGAGAGTCTTCATCATGCTAGATAACAGATTTAGGAAGCATCTACTCGATTTCGGACTCTAAATTTTGTCGAGTAGGTGAACCACTCTAAACATCATAAACTGTTTCTCGTGTAATCTCAGTGTATACTATAACTAGGCAAATGGATTCTTTTCGTAATAAGGAATTTTAACTGAACTTCATGCCTTCAAAAATCCACTTCCGGGCGAGCCTCGCTTCGCTTATTAGAGCTATTGCGAGTTGCGGGTTATGAAAGCCGGCATTGAGTATAATTGCATAGACAATTACTATAAACGATTTGATTTTGTTAAACGGTTTTTGAAGAGGTTTTTTCAGAATGTATCTAATAGTCTACAGAGCCTTTTTTCTTCTGTGTTATCAAATGGTTCAAATGGCTCTGAGTACTATGGAACTTAACTTCTGAGGTCATCAGTCCCCTAGAACGTAGAACTACTTAAACCTAACTAACCTACGGACATCACAGACATCTATGCCCGAGGCAAGATACGAACCTGCGACCGTAGCGGTCGCGCAGTTTCAGACTGTAGTGCCTAGAACCGCTCGGCCATTCAGTGTTATCAGTTGCCACTCAGCAAAATTATGTCATAGCTGCAACGGTCGAGTTGTTTTCAAGAAAACCATCCGAAGAAGCCTGCAGGGAGGGATATAGCTGCAGCCACTGCTTATCCCAGTGATTTATGACAATGGCATCAGTCTGAGCTGCCCCTGTAGATTGAGATGGAGAGTTCACATTGAGGTGTCTACAACCTACAACGAAAGAAACACGTACATCACCGCAACCCGCTCAGATAGAGAACCGACTCGTGGCGATAACATATTAGACCTTCTGGTGACAAACAGACCCGAACTATTTGAAAAAGTTAACGCAGAACAGGGAATCAGCGATCATAAAGCGGTTACGGCATCGATGATTTCAGCCGTAAATAGGAATATTAAAAAGGGTAGGAAGATTTTTCTGTTTATAAAAAGTGACAAAAAGCAGATTTCAGAGTACCTGTTGGCTCAACACAAAAGTTTTGTCTCAAGTACAGATAGTGTTGAGGATCAGTGGACAAAGTTCAAAACCGTCGTACAATATGCGTTAGATGAGTATGTGCCAAGCAAGATCGTAAGAGATGGAAAAGAGCCACCGTGGTACAACAACCGAGTTAGAAAACTGCTGCGGAAGCAAAGGGAACTTCACAGCAAACATAAACATAGCCTAAGCCTTGCAGACAAACAAAAATTACGCGAAGCGAAATGTAGTGTGAGGAGGGCTATGCGAGAGGCGTTCAATGAATTCGAAAGTAAAGTTCTATGTACTGACTTGGCAGAAAATCCTAAGAAATTTTGGTCTTATGTCAAAGCGGTAGGTGGATCAAAACAAAATGTCCAGACACTCTGTGACCAAAATGGTACTGAAACAGAGGATGACAGACTAAAGGCAGAAATACTAAATGTCTTTTTCCAAAGTTGTTTCACAGAGGAAGATTGCACTGTAGTTCCTTCTCTAGATTGTCGCACAGATGACAAAATGGTAGATATCGAAATAGACGATAGAGGGATAGAGAAACAATTAAAATCGCTCAAAAGAGGAAAGGCCTCTGGACCTGATTGGATACCAGTTCAATTTTACACAGAGTACGCGAAGGAACTTGCCCCCCTTCTTGCAGCGGTGTACCGTAGGTCTCTAGAAGAGCGTAGCGTTCCAAAGGATTGGAAAAGGGCACAGGTCATCCCCGTCTTCAAGAAGGGACGTCGAACAGATGTGCAGAACTATAGACCTATATCTCTAACGTCGATCAGTTGTAGAATTTTGGAACACGTATTATGTTCGAGTATAATGACTTTTCTGGAGACTAGAAATCTACTCCGTAGGAATCATCATGGGTTTCGAAAAAGACGGTCATGTGAAACCCAGCTCGCGCTATTCGTCCACGAGACTCAGAGGGCCATAGACACGTGTTCACAGGTAGATGCCGTGTTTCTTGACTTCCGCAAGGCGTTCGATACAGTTCCCCACAGTCGTTTAATGAACAAAGTAAGAGCATATGGACTATCAGACCAATTGTGTGATTGGATTGAGGAGTTCCTAGATAACAGGACGCAGCATGTTATTCTCAATGGAGAGAAGTCTTCCGAAGTAAGAGTGATTTCAGGTGTGCCGCAGGGGAGTGTCATAGGCCCGTTGCTATTCACAATATACATAAATGACCTTGTGGATGACATCGGAAGTTCACTGAGGCTTTTTGCAGATGATGCTGTGGTGTATCGAGAGGTTGTAACTATGGAAAATTGTACTGAAATGCAGGAGGATCTGCAGCGAATAGACGCATGGTGCAGGGAATGGCAATTGAATCTCAATGTAAACAAGTGTAATGTGCTGCGAATACACAGAAAGATAGATCCTTTATCATTTAGCTACAAAATAGCAGGTCAGCAACTGGAAGCAGTTAATACCATAAATTATCTGGGAGTACGCATTAGGAGTGATTTAAAATGGAATGATCATATAATGTTGATCGTCGGTAAAGCAGATGCCAGACTGAGATTCATTGGAAGAATCCTAAGGAAATGCAATCCGAAAACAAAGGAAGTAGGGTACAGTACGCTTGTTCGCCCACTGCTTGAATACTGCTCAGCAGTGTGGGATCCGTACCAGATAGGGTTGATACAAGACATAGAGAAAATCCAACGGAGAGCAGCGCGCTTCGTTACAGGATCGTTTAGTAATCGCGAAAGCGTTACGGAGATGATAGATAAACTCCAGTGGAAGAGTCTGCAGGAGAGGCGCTCAGTAGCTCGGTACGGGCTTTTGTCAAAGTTTCGAGAACATACCTTCACCGAAGAGTCAAGCAGTATATTGCTCCCTCCTACGTATATCTCGCGAAGAGACCATGAGGATAAAATCAGAGAGATTAGAGCCCACACAGAGGCATACCGACAATCCTTCTTTCCACGAACAATACGAGACTGGAATAGAAGGGAGAACCGATAGAGGTACTGAAGGTACCCTCCGCCACACACCGTCAGGTGGCTTGCGGAGTATGGATGTAGATGTAAATGTAGATAGATCGCTTGTTTCATGCACAAAGTGTTAAACCATGAAGCTCCAGTTCGATATTAATTAAACTTTGTCGTCACGTCCATCACATAAATGGTAACCAATGGTTAAACATTCATTCCATTTGGAAGTGATGACCATCATCAACATCAGTTAGAGACGTGATGCACATGAGCACAGATATACTCTTGTACTCACTGTGAAGGCGTGCAGCCTCCGAACGTCATCTTGAGGAACTTCTCGTAATTCCAAAAGAACATATTCTGTCAGTTCATGAGCTCTGTTGGCAGGACGCTGATATTAGGTAGTTGGTTATGTGTTCTATAGACCATTTGAACAATTCCTTTATCGAAATGATGTGGAAAGAGTCCGTTTACAGGTCAGGTATACATCGTTAGTTTTAACATCAATAAACATATGATTTTTTGATTCTACTCATGTAACTACAATTACAAAATATTTTTTTTTCTTTTTGTTTACAGGTTTCCAGTTTTTAAATAAAAATTCGTGCATTGAACAGATGGAGCTGTTCAAGACCAATTGTTTTACATTAGATTTAAAAATTGCTTTGCAACCTGTCAGACATTTTATGTTAATGGGAAAAATGACCAAACATTTTTATATATGCGAACTAAACATCTTTGAGCCTCTGATAACTTTCATATTGGTTAATAAAAATATTTTTTCCTTTTGTGTTGTACTCAAATGAAACTACATGGTTCAAGAGACTTTTCGAAGTCTCAGACATCTATAACGTACACTATGTGATCAAAAGTATCCGGACACCCCCAAAAACATACGTTTTTCATTCATGTTGGGTGCATTGTGCTGCCACCTTCTGCCACGTACTCCATATCAGCGACCTCAGTAGTCAATAGACATCGTGAGAGAGCAGAATGGGGCGCCCCGCAGAACTCAGGGACTTCGAACATGGTCAGGTGATTGGGTGTCACTTCTGTCGTACGTCTGTACGCGAGATTTCCACACTCCTAAACATCCCTAGGTCGACTGTCTCCGATCCGAAAGTGAAAAGGAAACGTGTAGGGACATGAACACCACAAAAGCGTACAGGCCGCCCTCGTATGTCGACTGACAGAGGCCGCCGACAGTTAAAGGGGATCGTAATGTGTAATAGGCAGACATCTAGCCAGACCATCACACAGTAATTCCGAACTGCATCAGGATCCACTGCAAGTACTATCACAGTTAGGCGGGACGTGAGAAAACTTGGCTTTCATATTCGAGTGGCTGCCCATAAGCCTCACATCACGCCGGTAAATACCAAACGACGCCTCGCTTGGCGTAAGGAGCGTAAAAAAAAAAAAAAAAAAAAAAAAAAACGTTGTGTGGGGTGACGATTCACGGTAGACAATGTGGCGATCCGATGGCAGGGTGTGGGTATGGCGAATGCCCAGTGAACGTCATCTGCCAGCGTGTGTAGTGCCAATTCGGAGGCAGTGATGATATAGTGTGGTCGTGTTTTTCATGGAGGGGGCTTGCACCCTTCGTTGTTTTGCGTGGCACTATCACAGCACAGGCCTACATTGATGTTCTAAGCACCTTATTGCTTCCCATTGTTGAAGAGCAATTCGGGGATGGCGATTGTATCTTTCAACACGATCGAGCACTTATTCATAATGCACGGCCTGTGGCGGAGTGGTTACACGACAGTAACAACCCCGCACAGAGTCCTGCCCTGAATCCTATAGAACACCTTTGGGATGTTTTGGAACGCCGACTTCGTGCCAGGTCTCACCGACCGACATCGATACCTTCGTGAAGAATGGGCTGCCATTCCCCCATGAAACCTTCCAGCACCTGACTGAACGTATGCCTGCGAGAGTGGAAACTGTCACCAAGGCTAAGTGTGTGCGAACACCATATTGAATTCCAGCATTACCGATGGAGGTCGCCATGAACTTATAAGTTATTTTCAGCCAGGTGTCCGGATACTTTTGATCACATAGAGTATATATGCAACTGAAGAAATGCCGGAATTCGAACCCAGGCCCCTTGTTTACTAGGCAGATGCACTGACCGCTACTCCAGCCTGGCACAGAGGCTTTGCACAACGGCATGGACACCTCCGTCCTCAGTCCAAATTCCCACTTCCACCTCAGCCCACTTGTCATTTCCCTAACTGTAACTACTATTAAATTACAGTTTGAGAACCTGTACAATGCTGTTTGGGTTAGGAGAAATACCAGATGGGTCGAGGTGCAAATAGGAATTTGGACTGAGGAGGGATGCACACCAGGCTGGTCTATGCAGTTGTGCAAGCCACTATGCCAAGGGGCATAGTAGTTAGTACACATGCCCAGTGAGCAGGAGACCAAGGTTCGAATCCTGGCCTTGGCTCAAATTTTCATTTGTCACTTCACTCTGCATACACATCCTAGTGTTGTGTGGGTGTGACCATCACCATTCTTCTCAAATTGTGATGGAATATTTATGGCGAATTTAATTGGCGAATATAGGTATTGTGATAGAGCAGTTAGAATGCCTAATTCCTTGAAAAGGATCCCACAAAACGACGACAGGTCAGCACTACATTTTTCTCTTGTCACTCGCTTTTGTTCAATCAATTTGTTCAATTCGGCGTGATGAATTACCCCAGAATATTATTCCACAGGACATTACTCGGTGTAGCTATGCAAATTATGTTTCGAGGGTGTTTCATTTGTTTCCAAGAGTAGAAATTACACAAAGAGCAAAAGTAGCTGAAATTAATTCTTTGAGAGGCTCAGTAATATGGTTCTTCCATTTCAAGTTCGCATCAGTACGTACAGCCAAAGGTTTGGAGCATTCTGATATATTTACTGACTCCTGTTCGTGTGCTACATCAACTGTTGGTATAACTATTTGTTGTACAGAACCAAATATAGTGAGTTTTCTCAAAATTTACAGAGAACCACTTAATAATTCTTTGAAAAATATCATTAATAATATCTTCTGCTGATCTCCCTCTGATGGGATTTATTATAATACTAGTATTGGATGCAAAAATTGCCAGTTCTGTTTGTTGAACATTAAACATATGTCATTTACATATACAAAGACTAACGGTGGACTCGAAATTGATCCCTTTGGAATTCATTTCCTGATTTCTGACGAGTCACTAAGATTTTGTCTCCTTCCAGTGTTGTTTGAATTTCTCAACAGAAGCTTTTGCATTCTGTTTCTTAAGTATGATTCATACTAGTTGTATCCAGAGTTATCAATTCCATAAAACTTAAGGTTTTATGGAACAGTAATGTGATCTACAGGTCAACCACCTGGAAAGATCACAAAAAATAGCAGCTGGCGATATTTGTTTAGGATTTGTAATATTTCGTGAATGAATGTGTTAACAGTTTTCTCGGCCGAGCAACCCTTCTCCAATCCAAATTTTGTACTAAGTAAATTATTTCTACTTAAATGAGAGACTACTCTTGACTATATTATTTTTTGGCCCGCCCGGTTGGCCGTGAGATCTAACGCACGGCTTTCCGGGTGGGAAGGAGCGCCTGGTCCCCGGCACGAATCCGTCCGGCGGATTTGTGTCGAGGTCCGGTGTGCCGGCCAGTCTGTGGATGGTTTTTAGGCGGTTTTCCACCTGCCTTGGTGAATGCGGGCTGGTTCCCGTTATTCCGCCTCAGTTACACTATGTCGGCGATTGCTGCGCAAACAAGTTCTCCACGTACGCGTACACCGCCATTACTCTACCACGCAAACATAGGGGTTACACTCGTCTAGTGTGAGACGTTTCCTGGGGGGGGGGGGGGGGTCCACCGGGGGCCGAACCGCACAATAGCCCTGGGCTCGGTGTGGGGTGGCTGAGGGGTGAAGTGGACTGCGGTAGTCGTTGTGGGGTTGTGGACCACTGCGGCTGCGGCGGGGACGGAGCCTCTCCGTCGTTTCTAGGTCCCCAGTTAACATACAATACAATACAATACAATATTATTTTTTAAAGGCATACGTATTTGCATAGAGATCCGAACAATCTCTGCAGGTGTTAAATCAGGGGACTGTGCAGGCCAGTCGAGGATCTTTACTTTCCTGTCTGTTCTTGATCTGTATACATAAATAGTAAATATAGCAACAGTCATTGTCAGTTGCACACTGGATGTATACCATTAGCGGAAACCAGACAGCCCTCATAACGATATGAGAACTAACTAGACTCTTCACACCGCCCCACCATCCCCGCCCCCCAGTAGCCTCTCTTCCTTGATGACTGTCCCTTTCCTGACAACCTCAGAAAGGCCAACCACTTTGCCTCTCACCTATCCGATGTTTTTTCCATCCCAGATGATCCCAAATGTGATTATTCCCTCTTCCATGAAGTCATCAACCATACGAATACCTCTGTTCCTCCCCTTGCTCCTAGCTTCCAGTACTTGGGCCACACACCACTATCTGAACTTAACACTCCCATCACTACACAGGACATCAGCCTCATACTCCGCACTAAACGCAACACTGCTCCCGGCCAAGACCGCGTTGCCTACTGCCACCTCAAACACTGCCCCCTCTCCTTCCTTGCAGTCCTTGCCACCCTCTACAATGTCATCCTTGCCACCGGCTTCTACGCCAACCTGTGGAAAACCTCCCATATCCTGATGTTCTCTAAACCCAACAAGCCTCCATCTGATGCCTCTTACTATCAGCCTATATGTCTCACCTCGGTGTCCAGCAAGCTCTTGGAATCCATTCTTATCCAGCACATCCATCACCATCTCTGCCGAAACCATCTCCTCCCCAACACCCAATGTGGCTTTCGATCTTCCTTCTCTGCCAAAGACCAACTCCAACGCCTCACTTTCCCTCCAGCTTAACTCCCGTCGCTCCGCCATTTTTGTCTCCCTCGACCTCCAAAAGGCCTACAACTGTGTCTGGCATCCTGGTCTCCTGTTTAAACTTCAAACCTACGCTCTTCCTGTCAACTACATCCGTCTGATGACCTCCTTCCTCTCCCGCCGCCCCTCCTACGTTACCATCAATAATGCCGATTCTCACACCTTCTACCCCTCTGCAGGTGTGCCCCAGGGCTCTGTTCTCTCCCCTCTCCCCAACCCCCTCCCCTCCAGTACACCTCCTGCAGTATGCCAATGACACCGCATTCCTTGCCCTCGCTTCTACCCTCCCACAATCCCAACACCTTCTCCAGAATCATCTTGACCTTTTTGCTGCATAGTGTAACCAGTGGCTCCTGAAAATCAATCCTTCCAAGACCGTGGCAATCATCGTATGTCGTACCACTCGCTCCTTCCAGCTCCTGGATTTCTCCTTTACCATTTGCACCCGTCCTGTCCGCCTCTCCCCTGTCCTCACCTACCTTGGCCTCACCATTGACTGTCACCTCACCTGGATCCCTCATCTCCGCTCCATCCAATCCAAAGCCCACAACTGCCTCCGACTCCTGAAACTCCTCTCTGGCCGAACATGGTGGTTGCACCCCTCTACCATCCTCCCACCTACAAATCCTTAACCTGTCCCATCCTCTGTTATACCAGTCCTGCCTGGATATCCCCCCCAAATTCTATTAAGTCCCTCCAGATCCTTGAGCGCCATGTACTCCGCCTGCGTCCCCCACGCAGATCCTCTACAACCTCATTCCTTTCCCACATGTGCTCCTATTCCTCGAACATATCCGCATACTCTACACCTCCCGCCGACTTGATCCCCCTCACCCCCTGGTTGCTCCTTTCCTCTACAATCCCTGTCCTCTGCCACGCCTTTACTGTTGCGTTCCCCCTACTCTCCATCTCTACACCCTTCATCTCCTTTCCCAAGGTGGCTTCCGTCAACTCCCCCTCCTGGATGATGCCCTCTCTCCCTCCATGTATCCCACCTATCAACTCTGATCCTCAATCCCCCTCCTTTCCTCTGTCCTTTCCCTGGGCTCCCTCTCCCCCCCCCTCCCATCCTGTTTTCTCCCCAGCTAACCTCTATCTGTCTCCCCTCTCCCCCCAAGTCCTTTTGTATACCCCTCCTCTGCCTTTCCCCACTCCCTGTCGTGTCTACCCAGCACCTGCCCCCCCTCCCCTCTTGTGGGTCCTCATCCTCCATCGGCTCCTTTCCCCCCTCCCTCCACTTCGTTTTTTCCTCTCCTTCCTCCCCTTTCCTTTTCCCTCATCTGTCCAGGTTCCCCCCGTCTGCCCTCGGCTGTGGTATGTCATATTTGTGCCAATTTTTTAGTGCAGTGTAAAAGTGAATGTTCAATGTTATTTGTCTTCCCAAAGTGTTTCGAACAGAAACCACGCTGTCGCTGGGTGTGAATTTTGTATCTCTTGCGAACAGAAACCAGACTGTCACCTTGTTTTTTTTAATTGTCTTTCTATTATTTTACCTGTCTGCTTCATATGTACTTTATTAGCATCATCAACCCTTTGTTTTACGTTTTAAGTTCTACGATTTTCTGCCATTTTACCATTTAAGTCACCGATTTTATCGCCTGCTCTTATTATTTATTATCTTCATCTTTTCAAAACAAATTCTGTAGGCTGAAGAGCCTAAGTTTTTAATTTAGTGGGGATATATATATATATATATATATATATATATATATATATATATATATATATATATATATATATATGTGTGTGTGTGTGTGTGTGTGTGTGTGTGTTTGTGTGTGTGTGTGTGTGTGTTGCGACGTGGAACAACGCGCCCCAGTCATCAGTTAAAAGAACATACACATGTGACACTTCTATTTACAAGCATCTCGCTACTGACCAAGAGGGAAAGCAGCGAAACCTTACAGTCCACACTGTCAAAACTATTATGCCAATTAATAGCTAGCAGCGATAGCAGTAAAAGGAGACATTAAAAGTAGTGTCAGTTTAAAACCTGCTAACTAAAAGTCGACAAGTAATCGAGGCTTACATCAGATACGGCCTGTCGCGTATTTTACATCATGAAAGACAGTGAAGTGGCTATTCAAGAATAGAAGTATATTTATATATTTTATTTATTGGGTGACTTTAAAAACACGCGTAAATTTAATTGTGTGGTCCAAATGAAAAAATTGTTAACTGATTTTTACTTTGTAGAATATTACGTGAAAATGAAAATATAACAATATGATAATTAGCCTCGGCGTATTTGTTCTTTAAAGAAACTGAAATTATTGTGGACCCACACAACACTCGAAAAATACTCCTCTTACCATCATATTCAGGCTGTGGTAATCGAGTCCTGGCTCTCGGCGTAAGCTCAAAAGTAAAATCGTAAAACTAATGTTGATCTCCGCTTCGGCTCATTGCTGTGAAAACATGTTTGTTAAATGTTAAAGCGGACGATCGCTGCTCTTCCGCTATGATTTCGCTTTTTAGATCGACGCGTAATGGCGTCCGTTGAAGCAGCGGCCGCTTTTCTTGTGGAGCTGTAACCGTCTTAAGAAAAATTAAACCAACGCAAGGAACATGACAGGGGGCTCATTGTACACTGAAATGACTCAAACAGAAACTTTAGTGTACTATATTAACAAGGTTAAGAGCATAAAAGCTTACATTACTTTCCTGCAGCAAGATGTCTGCTTCGTAACACCAGAAACAAGCGAAGGAAGAGGAAGAGAAGAACAATCTAGGAGCGTTCTTCTCCCTTATTAACATCATAGAGATTATTACATTCTACGAGTTTGCTCCTTGATACTAAGATTAAAATTTAATATTTATAATGAAACATGGATATTTTCCGCCGCCTACGCAGCCAGTGAAATACATAAGATTCGCGTACATTTATTTCATCGTATAATATTTGTCGTTCCAAGTTTTTTTTTAATATATTTACGACACAATCGTCGCTGGGACGGCACAATGCCCCCCAAAATGTTCGTGGCACATAATTTTTTTTAATTGTGGGTCACGAATATTTCTTTCCGTGCGTCCATAGCCCTCGCACACTTTGTAAAGTCATTACGATTCACACTTAGTAACAACTTCAACATCTCGTCGAGATTACTAGTTCTTTTGGTTTTAATTTCCATTTGTAGTCACTTAGACAAAACATGAAAGTACACAGGATTTAAACAAGATAAACACTGCATACACAGGTACTGAAATTACAATGAATGTATCTTCTGTGGCTTGGTTTTCTAAAACGATGTAACTAAATTGCTGAACCGAGGTCGTATCTTACTTTGACTTTTTGCAATTCAGATTATGCTTACAGGCACACATATATGGGATAGTGTAATATTTTGAAAATTCCCAGGGATTCTGACTATTCGCTCCCCATTTGGGCAAGGCCTGAGGGAAACCCCGGGGAAAACCTAGGCAGAGTGATAAAGTGACCCATTTTCATACTTACTGAACTATAACTTATGCAAGATCTCAAAATGGTTCAAATGGCTCTGAGCACTATGGGACTTAAATTCTGAGGTCATCAGTCCCCTGGAACTTAGAACTACTTAAACCTAACTAACCTAAGGACATCACACACATCCATGCCCGAGGCAGGATTCGAACCTGCGACCGTAGCGGTCGCGCGGTTCCAGACTGTAGCGCCTAGAACCACTCGGCCACCACGGCCGACTGCAAGATCTCAATAATAGAATAGGTTGTGTTTGATTTTTGCTATGATCCTGGTGAACGTGTAGTTATGTATGACAAATTGCTCACTCGTTGCGGCGAAAGCTGTTCTGCGTCGTGTTGTTGAGGCTGGTTCCTGGCGGTGGTGGCCGGTAACCGTTGGAAGCAGAGAGGTCTAAGCCCGGTGCGTGCAGACGCAATACTCGTTGACGCGTCGGTTGTGGCCAGCTGATGTAAAACGCCTCGGCCTCGTTATCTGTCCGCAGCTGGGCGAGTGGGAGTGGAGTGGGGTCGCCCCCCCCCCCCCGGGGGTGCCACCAACCCCCCCCCCCGCCGCCCCTCCCCCGCTCAGTACAGAGCAACTCGTCTCCGTCAGTGAACATAGAAAATCACACACACAACGTAACACTCCTTTCCCGCTACAGGCGTTATAGCTAGTAGGAAATGGACGAATCATTAATCTGGCAGCTAATGTGAAGCTTTCGCCGGCCTTGAAGCATGTCCTGGCAGAACTCATGAGATGTTTTGTATTGACGCGCAGTTCGCACGTTATATTGTTTTCGTGTACACATCTCACTTTAGTTTCGTGAATGACACTTTATTTCACACATCGCACTTGCAGGCACATTTCAGCGTCCAATGACGAGTACGTTACTACGAGTATTTAGCAAGTATCCGTTGCACCGCTGCGTTCGCTGTATTTCTAACAGTCTGCGCATAGCAGATCAAATGCGTATTGTTCGTCTAAATGAAAGTATAGTCTGTCTCAAAGACATTGGCCTTGTGTTCGTTTTGTGTTAGTTTCCACACTCTTAGAGAACAAACACACACAGTTTTTCGTGCACGATATTGTCGTCTTCCGTGTCTTTTCACTATATAACGTTCAGTATCTGCACTTCACCGTCTACAATAAAGAGCTTAACTTTTACAGTTTCACATAGTTCAAGGTTAATTGTCTCAGCTAGCAAATTCGGCACTGACATTTTTAAATTCAAGTCAGACTGTTTTTCAGTTCACTCAGGGTTCTAGAGTTCTTTCCTTTACAAATTACAGTTCATAATTATGTTTTGCGTACATACAATATGTCTCCAACAGTTTTTAGACAATACTATTGTATTTTCGTCCTATCTGTGGCGAGTCCCATGTCACTTTTTGCACTTTGAGTCCCATGTCACGCTCGACTTTACAAAAACTTTGCCTGTACTGTTATCTATGTATTTTTCACTTATTTGTGTTTCTTTCTGACGTCTAAGACGTTTACTTAGGCTCAAAGTGCAAGCTCCTATGTTTAGAGCTGCAAGAAAAAATCTTAGTAATTTCAATCAAGGTTGCATTTTACAAGGGCCTAACTTTCGATTCGTATCTTAAATGCGTAATTTCGTGTACAAACAACACATGAGGTATCCTTGGTGTCAGCGCACCTTACTCTCATGTTCGCCTTTAAAATCAGTGCTCACACATCTCCCATTTTTTATCAAAATATTGCCTAAGGGCATAATATACAACATTTATATCTACATACTTATTCACCAACAAGAAATAACACTTTTTCTAAACACTAATGGAAAATTCAAATCAAAATTATTTCAGAATTCTGTGCTGTCATTCACGCTTGGATAAGTCTTTAGAATATACACGAACTTATGTCGTACATTATATTTTTAAACATTTGAAATGATATCATCAGCAGTATTGCTCTGCACTTGATACAGTTACTCACATAAGTTAACTTTTAATGCATGGTTTTTTTCTATACACAACTATTAAAATATTCTGTCTTCACACTAGGGAAAAAAAATGTATCACAAGTTTAAACTACTATTTACACATTTAGGTACTGCTCTACTGATCAAATCCATTTAAATCTCTATACGTATATAGTCCTCTGATTAACTGCCTCCTTTTTGGACTTTGGGACGGTGTGGTTCGCATTACAAAACGAGCTATGAGGCACTACCCCTATGTTGTAGGTATATCCCTTGATAGTACCCGGCCTAACTGCGAACACATTCTCGTATTAGCAACTGAGTCAGTTCTTTTTTCTGTGTAGGAGACAAATATTCCGATTCTAACGCTTTACTATTTATGAGTTCCCTTTTTACTTCGGTGTTCTGATTTGTAAATTCATTGGTTCACATAAGCCTGCGCCTAAATGCATAACCTGTAAACTTCCATAATTTATTCGAAAGCTTCGGCAGTACTTGCCGTGGTTTTCTTGCGTGCGTGATTGGCAATACGATTCGCTTACCATGTTTACAAGACTTAGTTCTCCGCACAAGAGTTCGATTATTGCGTCCCTGTGGCGTAGGAACTCTGTTCCCAGGATCCAAGCAACCATCAGCTCTTAAACTGATAACGAGCGCTTTATGGCTTCATTTCCTACTCTGTACTGCCGACCGCTGTGACCGAGCGGTTCTAGGCGCTTCAGTCTGGAACCGCGCTGCTGCTACGATCGCAGGTTCGAATCCTGCATTGGGCATGGATATGTGTGATGTCCTTAGGTTAGTTAGGTTTAAGTAGTTCTAAGTCTAGGGGACATAAAATGGTTCAAATGGCTCTGAGCACTATGGGACTCAACATCTGAGGTCATCAGTCACCTAGAACTTAGAACTACTTAAACCTAACTAACCTAAGGACACCACACACATCCATGCCCGAGGCAGGATTCGAAGCTGCGACCGTAGCGGTCGCGCGGTTCCAGACTGTAGCGTCTACAACCGCTCGGCCACACCGGCCGGCGGGACTGATGACCTCAGGTGTTTAATTCCATGGGGCTTAGAGGCATTTTGACCATTTTTGAACCCACTCTGAACGCAACCTGCATCTGGTGCCTAATCAGTTGAGACTGTGCGCCGATTGTGCCTGTCACTCGGCAATTTTTAACCGGCAAGGCAGGTATACTGTTATTTCGACTTATACAATTCTAGACTCAGGACGTTCTCCGACGCACCTGTGTCTACTATCGCCTGGACCGGAACGCCGTAGATATCTGCTTGTAATACGGCGTGCACGACAAAATTGGAAATTTGTGGCAAGGACTATGGGACCAAACTGCTTAGGCCATCGGTCCCTAGGCTTACACACTAGTTAAACTAACTTAAACTAATTTACGGTAAGGACAACACACACACCCATGCCCGAGGGAGGATTCGAACCTCCGACGGGGGGAGCCGTACGAACAGTGACAAGACGCCCCAGACCGCACGGCTAGTACAGCGCTGCCCTGCACGACATCTTGATCGGTTTGTTCACACTTCTGAGGCACGTTCATTAATTCACCTCAATGTTAACTTCATTATTGTACCACAGCATTTTTAGATTGGCGTCTTGTGTGCGAAATGTGCCCTCACAACACCCTCTCACAGCCAGCAATGGAGAGCAGATTGTGGCTGGTTTTAGTTTGACGCGTCGGTTAGAGTGGGTTGACAGTTTGTCTGTCACCTCCACTATCCTCACTTCATGATTTTGATTATTGTTATGATTGTTGGGTAGGCTGTTTTGCCTCCCCTGTGGTGTAGTTTGATAAGCCGTATTATTTTGATATTGTTGCTGGTTGCTGTAACCAGCCGTTATATTCGAAGGTTGGTTGGAATTCTGTGCCCATTGTGGCGCCGTATTTGGTTGCCACTGCGCTGGCTGTTTGTTGTATTCTCGCCCTTGGTTACGGTTACTCCGCCACTGCGCTTTACCGTTACCATTGTATCCATGGTTCATACACTCGTCGTCACGTCTTTTCCTACACTGATTCGTATACCCGTTACCATTATTCGGCCCCCGAATCGGTTGCCTCCATTCGTTACTGTTACCATTACCATTAGGTGTTGGTTAACACCGTTGCAATTGTTTTCAGCTTATTGCTTACTACAAACTGCATGATTAAATTTACCTTCGCTTTTCATATCTTTGATAAGCAAAGCTACAGAGTCAACAACCTCCATAAACTGTTCAAGGTCATATTCAGGTACATCAATAAAGTACTTTTTATGTCACTAGGTAATTTTATTTTAATTGGCCTTATTTTGTCTCGGTCCAACATTGATTCATCCTGGTATCTAGTCTTATTAATATGCTTTTCAAGACACTTGCGGAGGGTTCCCAGTCTTGGATTGAACATCTCAGAACTGCATATAATTGGACCAGAACTTTTGTAGAAATGCGTACTCAAACTGCTGCATGGTATGGCATCTCTCGGATGCGTCCGTTGCCCAGAGGGCCGCGTCACCTTGTATTAGTGATACGATGAATGAAATTCTTTGCCTTTCCGTCCATCCCCGTGGAAAAACGTTACGGAAACTTTTAATGAATACCACGGAGTGTACGGTACGCTTTCCGTTGTTGAACGGTTGAAACTGCCTATGTTTAATCACATTATCCTATTTATGGTACGGTAAATGACCACTGTCCACTTCCATCCTTATATCCGGCGGTGAACAGTAAGGCATTCCGAATTCTGAATTGCTGTTGTCAATCAGTGGTGCATGCGTGTAATCGCTCTGCACATTGTTTATGTTATTGCTCGTTTCCAAGCCAGGAATCTGACTACCGGTCTTCGACTATCGGCTTGCTTTTCCAGTTCGGTTAGTCCCCGAGCGACATCTCTTTGCCAAGCGGGTAACTCCGCTGGTACACGCGACTCTAGCTGAACTAATTCTGCTTGAGTTGCGGCAGCGCTGGCTTCGGTCTTCGCGCTCAGATCCGTTGTCGCTTGTTCAACAGCTGATTTTACGCTTACTTCGATCGTTGATGAGATTTCGTGATCGCCACTCATCAAACTCTTTTTCGACCTTCATTGTTTGGGCGTCTAGATGTTTGTCTATGTTCTGACGTGCCCCAAGCTATACATTTTCGACACGACTTGCCAAAATTTAAACTTCATTTTTAAGGCTAGTGTGAGCTATTAGCAAATTTTGCATCTGACTAGTTAAGTTTTGAACTAAATCCGGTATTTCTTTGCATACGCTACGCATTACCACAAGTTCGGAATGTATGCTACCGAGTTGTTTCTCTAAAATCTGTTCTCTTTGTTCAAGTTTCTTACCGAGGATTCCTCGTGTGCGTATGGCCTTGATATTTCGCACAAAATTTTCAGGACTCTTGCACTTTAAGCCTTACCTTTTTGTTACAGGTTTTGCTGTTTCAATTACTTTCGTTTCCTTTCTCAAGAATATCTTCTTTCTTTCGTCTTAGGGTGTTAGTTGTTGTGCACGAAAAAATTTTTTACATTGACATTAATACCACACAATGGTTATGCAAGTACATAAATCACATACATATATAAATTATCATGCGCCGAAGTTGGGCGCCAAATGAAATGGGTATTTAAGAAAAGTAGTATATTTATTTATTTACTTCAATTATTGCGTGACTTTAAAAACACGCGTAAATTTAATTGTGTGGTCCAAATGAAAAAACTGTTAACTGATTTTTACTTCGTAGAACTTTACGTGAGATGTAAATATACCAGTATGATAATTAGCCTCGGCATATTTGTCGTTTAAAGAGCATGGACTCAAAAATTTAGTGTGGACCCACACAACACTCGAAGAATACTCCTCTTACCACCATATCCAGGCTGTCGTAGTCGAATCCTGGCTCTCGGCGTAAGCTCAAACGTAAAGTCTTAAAACTAATGTTGCTCTCCGCTGCGGCTCATTGCCGTGAAAACATGTTTGTAGAATGTTAAAGCGGGCGATGTCTGCGCTTCCGCTATGATTTCGCTTTTTAGATCGACGCGTAATGGCGTCCGTTGAATCAGCGGCCGCTTTTATTGTGGAACTGTAAACGTCTTAAGAAGAATTAAACCAACGCAAGGAACAAGACAGAGGGCTCACAGTATACTGAAATAACTCAAACAGAAACTTTAACATACTATATTAACAAGTTTAAGATGTCTGCTTCGTAACACCAGAAACAAGTGGAGGAAGAGGAAGAGAAGAACAATCTAGGAGCGTTTTCCTCCCTTATCAACATCATAGAGACTATTACATTTTAAGAGTTTACTCCTTGATACTAAGATTAAAATTCAATATTTACAATGAAACATGGATATTTTCCGCCGCCTATGCAGTCGGTGAAACACATAAGATTCGCGTAAATTTATTTCGTCGTATAATATTTCTCGTTCCATTTTTTTAAATGTCTTTACTACACAATCGTCGCTGGAACGGCACAACAGGAAAGTTTTAAATTAGTGAGGACACAGATAATGACGCAGTACAATAATGCGTCATAGTCATAAAATAAAAACATGCAAACTACTATTAAAAGAGGACAACTTTACAGCTATGTAAAATGAACTGTGTGGACCTTGCAGACCTCACTATAGGAAACGGGCATCTGCCGTACATTCGTTAAGGCTAATTGAGGGCCACATAAAATAATGGCGAGAAACACTGACCCAGATAAGAAATATACACGTATGGCGTACAATAATTACAAATCAAAAAGAGAAGGAAATGAGGCTCGACGCTGCTTCAAAAAAAAAGGACTGCGTGCTTAAGAGCAGTTTGCTCGTTCAAAATGCCAGACGGATCATGGCAAATGCTGCGGATGTTTTCCTTTTCTTCTAAAATGTTTAAAACCGGGCCCTCAAGTTGAATATGTAGAGTGCTGCAATTTGTGTTTATATTTGAAATGGAATGGTTGTGATCTTTCAGGTGGTTGGTGAGAGCGGATTTGGAATTTCGCCGCCCGTAGTGACCGAGCGGTTCTAGGCGCTTCAGTACGAAACCGCGCTGCTGCTACCGTCGCAGGTTCGAATCTTGCCTCGGGCATGGATGTGTGTGATGTTCTAAGGTTAGTTAGGTTTAAGTAGTTCTAAGTCTAATGACATCAGATGTTAAGTATGACAGTGCTTAGAGCCATTTGAACCATTTCGAATTGCTAAGATCCTGATGACTCTGAATCGTACGTTAAAGGGGCGGCCAGCTTTGCCTATGTATGTGGAAGGACACTTACTACACTGGATGCGATAGACGCCTGACTGTGCGTAGCGATTGTCTTCTCTGGTTTCGTAGTGCTTCAATAGGTGCCCGACATTATGCGTGGTGTAGGAGGGTATAAGACCCTCTTTTCTAAGCCATTTGCCAGTCTTGTCAGATACAACATCTACATATGGGATTCGGCAAAAAAAAAAAATTTTTTTAGAGTTATCACTATTAGTAGATGACATGGTAATCCCGTACAGCTCGTTGGAAGCGGGGCGACAATTTTAGTATCGTCCTGTCCTATGCTGTGTTACACAACCGGAGGCAGGCTCGTTTGTTGTTGTTGTTGTGGTCTTCAGTCCTGAGATTGGTTTGATGCAGCTCTCCATGCTACTCTATCCTGTGCAAGCTCCTTCATCTCCCAGTACCTACTGCAACCTACATCCTTCTGAAACTGCTTAGTGTATTCATCTCTTGGTCTCCCTCTACGATTTTTACCCTCCACGCTGCCCTCCAATGCTAAATTTGTGATCCCTTGATGCCTCAACACATGTCCTACCAACCGATCCCTTCTTCTAGTCAAGTTGTGCCACAAACTTATCTTCTCCCCAATCCTATTCAATACCTTCTCATTAGTTACGTGATCTACCCACCTAATCTTCAACATTCTTCTGTAGCACCACATTTCGAAAGCTTCTATTCTCTTGTTGTCCGAACTATTTATTGTCCATGTTTCACTTCCATACATGGACACACTCCATACAAATACTTTCAGAAACGACTTCCTGACACTTAAATCTATACTCGATGTTAACAAATTTCTTTTCTTCAGAAACGCTTTCCTTGCCATTGCCAGTCTACATTTTATATCCTCTCTACTTCGACCATCATCAGTTATTTTGCTACCCAAATAGCAAAACTCCTTTACTACTTTAAGTGTCTCATTTCCTAATCTAATTCCCCTCAGCATCACCCGACTTAATTCGACTACATTCCATTATCCTCGTTTTGCTTTTGTTGATGTTCATCTTATATCCTCCTTTCAAGACACTGTCCATTCCGTTCAACTGCTCTTCCAACTCCTTTGCTGTCTCTGACAGAATTACAATGTCATCGGGAAACCTCAGAGTTCTTATTTCTTCTCCCTGGATTTTAATACCTACTCCAAATTCTTCTTTTGTTTCCTTTACTGCTTGCTCAATATACAGATTGAATAACATCGGGGAGAGGCTACAACCCTGTCTCACTCCCTTCCCAACCACTGCTTCCCTTTCATACCCCTCGACTCTTAAAACTGCCATCTGGTTTCTGTACAAATTGTAAATAGCCTTTCGCTACCTGTATTTTACTCCTGCCACCTTTAGAATTTGAAAGAGAGTATTCCAGTCAAAACTGCCAAAAGCCCGTTTACTGGAGCTGTAATTCAACTGCGAGCATTCGCTGCCAGTAGCTGGAGTCTTGCTGGTTTCAGTTGGTGACGCAGCTCATGCTCGCCGCTGCCCCGGTGTACCTGCTGACAACAGCTCACTGGGCTCTGCAGCTCACTCTTCCAGCGTGACTACTTCTCTGTATCTAACATGAACAGTAGTACGGTTCAACCATAGAGTAAATATCTCTGGAGTGAGCATTGCGTTCTGCGCATGTTGTCAACATTCAACCAGGACTGTCACGTGTTTTCGGGACTTCGCTGTGCGTGTGTGCTTTTTGCAGCGTTTGAAGTTTATAATATCAAGAGTTTTTGTTGTGTTTCACAGTTTGTTGATAGTGTAATAGCGACGGTGAATTACTGTTGTTGCTACGGATGCAAAGAACAATATGTGAATGGATGGATAGTAACTTTTCATGGCTACATACCATGTAGCTCTAATTATAGTTATCAAATTAGTAAGAGACACTGTATATGTTTAAAAATTTCGAGACGCATTATAATTAAGGCTTGATTCTGTAGACCTATTTTTCTACGATTTTATGACTATATAATAGATATTACGGCTTGTACAAAAGCTCACAAACAATCGCTTCCTCTCGTAAATTTGCTGGTGGTACAGGAAAGAGAGTGGTTAGTTGTTTCAGCAAATACTATCCTCCATGAATTTATCAGTGACTTGTCGATTATGTATATAGATTACTGAGTCTACTATTTATTTAATAAACTGGGAGCAAGTACGTAAAATGCGTTAAATAAATACTTCAAAGTGTCACCAGTAAGAAAAAATGTGCTTTAGGTTGCATAAACGAGAAAACAAATATTCAGAAATAGCAGAAAAAAAGGACGAATTAGCAGGGATATAATCGCTAAAGTCTGGCAAATTCGGTGTTTTTCGGACACTTGCAAAAGCACTAGCGTCGTTTTGCAAGACTATCACTGCGAAACTGTACGTCAGGCTCTGTAATACTATAAAGTGCCGTATCATACCGAAAACTACCAAAAATCGAGTGCATCTGAACTGTGACACCTATCGCAAAGAAGCAGGATGTAATATCACTTTCCCTTAAAAGTTACGTAGCTGGTTTATTCCCGGTATCAAATGGACACTGTTAAAATGTCTGTGTAACATATATAAATAATCTAAGACACGTACGAAAAGAATCCGTCTGTATTAGGGATGTAGTGAAATTCTAAATACACTCCTGGAAATGGAAAAAAGAACACATTGACACCGGTGTGTCAGACCCACCATACTTGCTCCGGACACTGCGAGAGGGCTGTACAAGCAATGATCACACGCACGGCACAGCGGACACACCAGGACCCGCGGTGTTGGCCGTCGAATGGCGCTAGCTGCGCAGCATTTGTACACCGCCGCCGTCAGTGTCAGCCAGTTTTCCGTGGCATACGGAGCTCCATCGCAGTCTTTAACACTGGTAGCATGCCGCGACAGCGTGGACGTGAACCGTATGTGCAGTTGACGGACTTTGAGCGAGGGCGTATAGTGGGCATGCGGGAGGCCGGGTGGACGTACCGCCGAATTGCTCAACACGTGGGGCGTGAGGTCTCCACAGTACATCGATGTTGTCGCCAGTGGTCGGCGGAAGGTGCACGTGCCCGTCGACCTGGGACCGGACCGCAGCGACGCACGGATGCACGCCAAGACCGTAGGATCCTACGCAGTGCCGTAGGGGACCGCACCGCCACTTCCCAGCAAATTAGGGACACTGTTGCTCCTGGGGTATCGGCGAGGACCATTCGCAACCGTCTCCATGAAGCTGGGCTACGGTCCCGCACACCGTTAGGCCGTCTTCCGCTCACGCCCCAACATCGTGCAGCCCGCCTCCAGTGGTGTCGCGACAGGCGTGAATGGAGGGACGAATGGAGACGTGTCGTCTTCAGCGATGAGAGTCGCTTCTGCCTTGGTGCCAATGATGGTCGTATGCGTGTTTGGCGCCGTGCAGGTGAGCGCCACAATCAGGACTGCATACGACCGAGGCACACAGGGCCAACACCCGGCATCATGGTGTGGGGAGCGATCTCCTACACTGGCCGTACACCACTGGTGATCGTCGAGGGGACACTGAATAGTGCACGGTACATCCAAACCGTCATCGAACCCATCGTTCTACCATTCCTAGACCGGCAAGGGAACTTGCTGTTCCAACAGGACAATGCACGTCCGCATGTATCCCGTGCCACCCAACGTGCTCTAGAAGGTGTAAGTCAACTACCCTGGCCAGCAATATCTCCGGATCTGTCCCCCATTGAGCATGTTTGGGACTGGATGAAGCGTCGTCTCACGCGGTCTGCACGTCCAGCACGAACGCTGGTCCAACTGAGGCGCCAGGTGGAAATGGCATGGCAAGCCGTTCCACAGGACTACATCCAGCATCTCTACGATCGTCTCCATGGGAGAATAGCAGCCTGCATTGCTGCGAAAGGTGGATATACACTGTACTAGTGCCGACATTGTGCATGCTCTGTTGCCTGTGTCTATGTGCCTGTGGTTCTGTCAGTGTGATCATGTGATGTATCTGACCCCAGGAATGTGTCAATAAAGTTTCCCCTTCCTGGGACAATGAATTCATGGTGTTCTTATTTCAATTTCCAGGAGTGTATACAGGGCGCTATTCGGACAAACACACGACGTCCCGAGAACACGTGAACACGCCGGCAATGTATGTTGACAACACAAAATCTGTTCTGCGCATGTGAATGCTCACTCCAGAGATATTTACTCTATGTGCCAATCAGGGATGTTTTACCAGCGGTTCACTACTCGATTTCACCAAACACCTCTCACAACGCACGTCCTGGTGCAAAAGATGGTATTACTTCCCGGTCTTCACTCAGCTGTTTCCTCTGCCCCAGTAGAGGATGCACCTGCACTTTCTACTGCTGAGATATTGGAATTAGAGAGTCTTAGTAGTTCCTAAATTTGCAATGTCAAAGAGACTGTAGTCCAGTTGTTGTACGTCGAAGAGACTTGTCAGAATTTTACATGAGATGAAACGTAACATAACAGCTGTTGAAATGTCAAAGTGTTAGACATTGCAATTCGTACATATTTCAGTTGCTTTCGGACCTGGCAGTTCATTATTAGAAGATAAAAAACGACGAATTCCAAGGCTGCAATCCTTGCTAAGCTAATCCAATGCAGGTTGTGTTACAAACCATGAGTGAAACTGCATAAGAGCGTCCAGTTCAGAAGATGAATGCGGTCGTATTTCCATTCTGCATAAGCTACAATTATCGTATGAAAACACTTTGAAGTCTAACGCATTGAAATATGGTAGTTTTCTATCGAACTATTATCCATTCTTTAAAAAAAATGTTCGCCGTATATGACTCCTTTGACATTCATCCATTACAGGTGACAAATTTTGCACAGGTCTTCCATATATCTTGTGAAGATATTGCTCATTATGAGACAATTCTTTTGTTTTTCTTCCTTCTTTTCTTGTGCTTCCTTTTACTCTGTACCTACGTATTTGGTTGTCTAGAATACTTTTTTTTGTTCTGTAATATGAACCGTTACTATGTTTTGCTTCATTTATATTGCTACACGAACCTTCTTTTAACTGAATGTGCAGAAGTTTCAATGTGTGTTTCAGTTTCTTCATAATGCTTATGTGTAATGCGCAGTTTAAAACTAAATGTAATAAGCAACACCCACTATGTTCACATGTGGCTCCCTAAACAAGATTTCATAAACAGTTTCAAGAACATCGTTTTTGGTTGGCCATGTAAACACTGCAAAACCTATTCTTGAAATCCGTTTCCACACTCCTGGAAATTGAAATAAGAACACCGTGAATTCATTGTCCCAGGAAGGGGAAACTTTATTGACACATTCCTGGGGTCAGATACATCACATGATCACACTGACAGAACCACAGGCACATAGACACAGGCAACAGAGCATGCACAATGTCGGCACTAGTACAGTGTATATCCACCTTTCGCAGCAATGCAGGCTGCTATTCTCCCATGGAGACGATCGTAGAGATGCTGGATGTAGTCCTGTGGAACGGCTTGCCATGCCATTTCCACCTGGCGCCTCAGTTGGACCAGCGTTCGTGCTGGACGTGCAGACCGCGTGAGACGACGCTTCATCCAGTCCCAAACATGCTCAATGGGGGACAGATCCGGAGATATTGCTGGCCAGGGTAGTTGACTTACACCTTCTAGAGCACGTTGGGTGGCACGGGATACATGCGGACGTGCATTGTCCTGTTGGAACAGCAAGTTCCCTTGCCGGTCTAGGAATGGTAGAACGATGGGTTCAATGACGGTTTGGATGTACCGTGCACTATTCAGTGTCCCCTCGACGATCACCAGTGGTGTACGGCCAGTGTAGGAGATCGCTCCCCACACCATGATGCCGGGTGTTGGCCCTGTGTGCCTCGGTCGTATGCAGTCCTGATTGTGGCGCTCACCTGCACGGCGCCAAACACGCATACGACCATCATTGGCACCAAGGCAGAAGCGACTCTCATCGCTGAAGACGACACGTCTCCATTCGTCCCTCCATTCACGCCTGTCGCGACACCACTGGAGGCGGGCTGCACGATGTTGGGGCGTGAGCGGAAGACGGCCTAACGGTGTGCGGGACCGTAGCCCAGCTTCATGGAGACGGTTGCGAATGGTCCTCGCCGATACCCCAGGAGCAACAGTGTCCCTAATTTGCTGGGAAGTGGCGGTGCGGTCCCCTACGGCACTGCGTAGGATCCTACGGTCTTGGCGTGCATCCGTGCGTCGCTGCGGTCCGGTCCCAGGTCGACGGGCACGTGCACCTTCCGCCGACCACTGGCGACAACATCGATGTACTGTGGAGACCTCACGCCCCACGTGTTGAGCAATTCGGCGGTACGTCCACCCGGCCTCCCGCATGCCCACTATACGCCCTCGCTCAAAGTCCGTCAACTGCACATACGGTTCACGTCCACGCTGTCGCGGCATGCTACCAGTGTTAAAGACTGCGATGGAGCTCCGTATGCCACGGAAAACTGGCTGACACTGACGGCGGCGGTGCACAAATGCTGCGCAGCTAGCGCCATTCGACGGCCAACACCGCGGTTCCTGGTGTGTCCGCTGTGCCGTGCGTGTGATCATTGCTTGTACAGCCCTCTCGCAGTGTCCGGAGCAAGTATGGTGGGTCTGATACACCGGTGTCAATGTGTTCTTTTTTCCATTTCCAGGAGTGTAGTTACCGCTTTTCCACTTCCACAATCGATTTTCTCTCCCATGTAAATTCACAACCGGTTTTGAAACGCGCATGGACTGTCAGATTTTCAAAATATTGGGCTAACAGGGATGGAGTGACCTATTGTGCAGTGGAGTAGAAGCAAAACTATTTGACCGAGCATGAAGACATCTGCCTCTAACCTTTCAGAATAGAATACTATACAGTTTATACAGTTTTAAAACTGTGTGTGGAACTTCAGAAACGGAAAACTGTGTGTATGGATCGATGTGATCGCACACAAAATAACATGGAATTATACATAAACTATATCGCATTGGCCTATGACATAAGGAATGCAATGAAAGGTGGAGGATTACATTCAAAGCAAAACGATGTTTCTATGGCAGTTTCATGACTGATGAAGTTACATTACAGTCAATCTGGGTAACTTTGTACCACTTTTTACCATTATTTGAAAATACTCAGCACGCAACAAATTACGTATCACAACAGACATCGAACATTTTACAAAAAATAGTTCAAATAGCTTTGAGTACTATGGGACTTAACTTCTGAGGTCATCAGTCTCCTAGATCGTAGAACTACTTAAACCTAACTAACCTAAGGACATCACACACATCCATGCCTGAGGCAGGATTCGAACCTGCGACCATAGCAGTCACGCGGTTCCGGACTGTAGCGCCTAGAACCTTTAGAGTAAAATTTCAGTTTTAAAGCGGGTACGCAGTTATAGCGTTATTCAAGATAACTTTAGACCAGTCTATAAAAAATTGTTTATCTAATGCTCTGGGTAATTTTAGATCGTGTCAGAAGGATATCAGGTGTTATTAACAAGTAAAAACAGTTTTCATTCAGAACTGCTGATTTACGTTGGTATATCAGGCTATTTGTATCGACATGGAAATGATCAATGTAAATCCCTGTTGTCAGAAGCTCTCTTCACAGCCAACGCAATTGAAAGATAATCTCAAGCCTAAGAGCTCGCAGAAAATTGAAAAGACAACTGAAGTACTAACTAGAAATAACAGAGTCAATAAAACTATTACTTTTATTACAAAAAATGCATGTATGTGAAGCAGCAATCATTTGTAACAAAAGTGATAAGTGATAGAAATCCATTCCAGACCTTAACACATAAATATGACAGCACCAAACTGTTTCTGAAATTCGATTTTCATCTTTCGGAAGATGTTTCGCACGTAAACGTGGTGATGGCTGTTGAATGAACCGTGATGGGAGAGCGATATAGATAGATCTGGTAAAAATTTACGCTGATTGTAATTACGCCGTATCGTCTATAAACAGATAAGCTGCAACGCTAAGCGCTCTCACCCTATAAAGACTCAAAGCATTGCAGACTGTTTCAGTTGTAATCTCTTTTTCATTTGTAACTAACTTTTCTCAGTATTTACATTTCTTAAAAATAAAGATACTTTCTGTAAAGCGTGTTCGTAAACCAGTGCTGACATTTTCGAACACTACCTTAATGGTAGTTATTACTGTTTATTTTCTCAGTCTTATTCACTTGTTTTGTTGTAATCTATACTGAACGTGTTTCACATATTCTTCGTATCATCGGACGACACATGCCGACACCCAGGCCTGTCTCCACAAAGTACTACAGCCTAGTTGTGACAACCGGTCATTGCCACTGTTCCAGACCTGCTGCGCTCCTTTTGTGACTTCCTCACTGTGAGGATGTTCGATTGGAAGTTTGTGGCCGTTTGGCCTTTACTCCCCTGGGAATGTTGTCGAATCTTCTTTCTGTACTGGTAGGTATTTCTGGACTGGCAAGGAGTGCCGATGACCTATTTCCTGTACTTGTCGGTATGACGATTTTTCTTCTTCTTCTTGGCTGTTGCTGAGGGCTCTTCCTCGGTTGGGATACCGTGCATAAGGATTCCTGCTTTATCATACTCTCTGTTGAACAGAGAGATGATGATGCAGCGCATTTGCAACTGTGTGAAGATAGGGCAGGAATCAATTAGATTGAATTCCTCCCTAGAAAGACCAATAAGGCCTTCTGGATACCCATGAGGGTGATGAGGGAGTTGGGGTTTAGGATGGTTAGGTGGAACGAAGGGATAAGGGTTGTCGTGGTGGGGGAATGTACCATCGCGAAGCGAGCCAGCAATCTTCTTTGTTACAGCGCTTGCGCTGTACATGTCTGGAAGCGGGAGGAATGGGACTTCTTCCCACTCTTCTTCTTGCGCTGCTGCTTCGGTGTCCGTCTTGTGCTGTGTTGCCTCCCCTTCGGCAGGCACGTCGGTCTGCGTGGCCACCGTCGCGAAGTCCTCACAAGGAGGAGTCGCCTGGGTGGCGGTGTCGACTGTTGTGGCGGAAGCTGCTTTGGCTGAGCGAAGCTCTTGCGTCAGCTCAGCAATCTGACGCCGAGCCTCGCCCAGTTCCGCCAGCATGGCCGCCCTCTCTTCCGCCATGGCGGGTTTGAAGGCGGACATGGCTTCTTGAAAGGCATCGTTAAGGCGCCTGGCGACGACGTCTTCTGTGCAAGTGACCACCTCTTCGTGTGTGGTGGTCACTTGCTTCTGCGTCTTCTTCTCCAGTCCGCGCCAATTTCTTCTGTAGGCGCAGGAGCGGGCGTTGGCCGCGTGTGCGCCGCCGCAGTTGGCGCAGGTACAAAGGGCGTCCTTCTGCTTCTTGTAGTCGCGTGTGTCGTGTGCTTGCGCACACCTCAACCACGCAACTGCTCCGCTGCAGTGCTTGGCGACGTGGCCAAGCTTTTGGCAACGAAAGCACTGCGCTGCAGTCTTCCTCGTCTTCTTCCCGGATGTTCCTGCTAGCGTGAGCAGCAACTCCGCCAAGGCAGCAGCTTTGCGTCCCCTTCCGCGTCCCGACATCTCGAGTAGCAACAGCGACAATCAGCTTATGCGTTACTCACCGCAGCGTGAGCGGGAATGAGTTCCAGACCATTCAGCGTGACATATAAAGCTAGCCAGTATTGTGAAGTCAACAAGCAGCAGCAGCAGACTTAAACCCAACTTTTGTCGTCAAATAGCTGAGCAGCCATGAGATGTACAGCCTGTATTGTCCCGCAGTATCGATGTCCCTGTCACCTCTACTATTATGAGGTTCTGAACCTCTGGCCACCAATTTTTCCCCTTACGTGGCAGCCACGACATTGGTGTCCAGCCAGCACTAATACTTGGGTATTGCGCAGAAGCCCACACCCATGCTGAACGACATATTCAGTTTGCTCGCCACCCATGCTAGTAGCTTTGAGGTTCAATTTTTGTAAACAAACAATAATAAAAATGTTCTTGAGTCTACGAGGGACATTCGATAAATAATGGAACTGTGCCATGCGCCCGCGTTTCATTTCGCGTAATTCCCGCGGATATGGAATGCCTCTGGCCGCAAGAGCTTGCCTGTAAAGGGCAAGTCGGAAGAGAAGGTAGTTGAGGGCTGCGACGACCTGGAGATAAGGGGAGAGTGTGACACGGGTGGCGAAGAGCGAAAGTGAGGCGGCTCGTTGTTGTGGCCAAAGGTCTGCGGTGCTCGTTTGGCAATAAGAGTTGTGCTTTCGCTCACTGCGGGTTTGGCTGGACCGAGTGTTGGTCGCAGCAGTGAACATTGCTCGTTAACAGCTACATCTGCAGAACGCACAGAAATCGGCGTGTCCTCTGCTATTGAAGTTGCAAGCAGTTTGTGTCCTTTGTGGTGCCAGGTTGAAGTCCGGTTTGACCTTCGCAAGTACTGGACGCGGTGGCGTCTGCTGGATGTTACCCGTGGGTTTCCGACTAATCTTCGTTACATCCTTGTCTCGGTGCTCTCTGCGCAAACGTTTGTCAATGGGCGATGACTTTTACGAGAAATAATGGTGAGCATCCGATTAGTGTGCACGTCGCTTGGTGTCGCGTGGTGGCTGTTTTGACTCCGTATCCTGGTTGCCCGTTGTTATGAATATAAATGTGATATTTATGAAGAATTTGCCTTGTACTACTTGAGTTCAGTTCAGTTAATATGTGTGGATTTGTGTCTGTCACTATTCCAAACTGATTTTAGAAGCTAAGGGTATAGAATGCAGATGTAATTCTTCTAATTTAAGAATTGTACTTCATAGTCAGTTAAAACTGTTTAATCTAGTTACCTTATTTCTGAGGCATGTCTATAGTTACCTGTTGGTTACTGCCACGAGCTCGAGCTGTTTACTAAATTGTTTGCATCTACCAAAAAAAATAACCTACAGAAAAATGTTATGCCTCAGTAGTCAAGTCAATGTTTCTTGCATAAACCTTGGTACTTTTCTGCATTTGTAGTACGTTTAATTTTTACTAAATAATCAACGACTTGTTTCTGTGTTGCAGGATAGTTGATTGTATCTATAGTTAACTGTGGTCTAGTTAAATATGCTTGTGTACCGTGACTGAAATTTTTAATGAAGGTTTCTACTTCTGTGGTAGTGGTAACCGCCGTCCTATTTTACTAGAGAATGCGGAATTATTGCTAATGGCGTTGTCTCTGCCCCCGCCTCTATCATCATGAATTTGAACCAAATTTGTCAGTTATTTTGACTATTCGAAGGCAATGGCGTTTTGATAATTACTGGCAATAGCCGATAATTGATATTCGTGACATATTCATTCGATCGTATGTTTTGCTGTTTGTAATGTAAAGATAGTTTTACTTCGTATTACAATGTTTACTAAAAGGAAGTGATATTATACTGTTGACGTTTTGAGATGTTTGCTATCAGCTGTGTTATTGAAATTTAGTCTTTTCCATTCCGGAGGGAATTTGTTAAAGCTATTGTTGGACATTTGCTTTTTAAAAATAAGTTCATTAGTGTTTTTAGAAACATTAATAAATACATTATGGCTTAGTACCTTTCCACTCAACACCAGCTCTCTACCGCATTTCAGGAACACTTTCTTTTCTGAAAGCAGGTTGTCTTTATTCAGATTCCAATACACCTTATTATTCCCCACTGTTTTGGCTACAAAAGCCTATTTTTCAACATACTCGTAATCTCCGTTCAGTGTCACTGCCTTACACCACCTTACTGGGTAGGTATTGTGAGCGTGGGGTTGATCTGAGATTCTGTTATTCTGTGCAACGGATTAATCTGAGATGTACCCTTTACCCTGTGGCTCCTGCAAGATGCTATTTCCACCCCCATACTACTACAGAAGTCAGACACACGCTCCTCAAGTTCTAAAGAGAAATGCCTGAAAAACTTTCAGCAATAAATATCTTCTGGAGTCGTCCGCTGTAAGGAAATGACACAAAAATTCACAAAATTTCTTACATAACTAGTGGGATACTAGGGTACTGGAATAGTGCTAGTTAGTGTAAGAAAAACATGAAACTAACGAAAATTATTATTTATTTTCCAAAAATTCAGAGAAATCACAATGGCACTTTTAGTTATGAATTGAACAAGTTATATCCTGGTTCTTTTCGGAATGTGAATTTACCGCTCAAGGATAGGATTCACTAATGAAATTTGTATACAAAGATTGTTATTGACTTGGCAGAATGGCTGAGAGGTGCGCCTACTCAACTTGAATAATTATCCTTTAGAATGTTGCTAGGTACGGTCGAGGCTGTCGCGTGTGAAATGCAGTGAAGTGTACTGTTGTGGAGGAAATATGGGGCACACAATAGCTGTAGCACAGAATACTGTAAGCTGCGATGACTGCTGTATGCTCCGCTCGCTGCTGACAAATAAGATAACTCTCGTTCTATCAGGACTGACCTTCGCCAATCAAACTCTTCCTACGCCTTGATGAAGTCAAGGATTCCTATTCGCCCCTAGTCTAACTATTGGCGTGGTACACCGGTCATATAACCAGTCCACCGCGATGCCACTCAAAAATTCGTTTGCAGGCGTTTAACTATAACTCTGTCTGTTCACACTGCACAATAAGTGTGTTGGCCAACACAGTGAACAAGGACTCAATATAGAGTCGCACCTCGATTCACTCTCGACAGAGGTGCTCTCCCAGTCAAGTACTGAGGAGAGACTTGTTCCTCGCTCCAAGAGCGACAACGGTAAGGGGCCTCTCCACGCCAGACATGAAGGGGTATATCTTTAGGTCTCTACCATTACTCCTTCAGCTCAAGGCGTCAGAAATATCGTCTACCAATCAGCATTGTACTTCTAAAACGGGAGAACGACGTTTCGTTTAAGGCGACCAATCCGGAAACCTGTAGTATCGGCGTTTGGCGTTTGCTGTCTCCCTGTGAAAACCCTCTGAAACTGTGTGCTATGTGTAAAGAATGCGTAGGCTGGCTGCTCCCACACAATGTACCGGAATTTGCTTTTAATCCGAACACGGGGTCTTTCCTCCTTTCCCTCGGGCGAACGCTGTCCGCTCCATGGGCGTCCACTGGCCGACGTAGATGGGTTGGGCCTGGCCACCTGGCGTTCGGTTGCCTCTCTCAAACCAAAAGCTCGTGTGACCGTCGTGTCTGGAATGTATGTGTGTACGCCAGCCTTGAGTATTTCAACCACGGTGCGCACTTGCGATTTATTAGTTATTTGCATATCGTTTACATGAATTCATACAACATTGACTTTATCTTATCGACTTTGGGTTCGAGTGAAGCGTTTTGACGTGCGGAATATGATTGTGAGGGCGGAATATGTAAGCAATGAAGGTCAGAAGTCCATGACGTCTTACATATCTCCCTCCTTCCTACAAAATTTTTGTCTGGGGTTTGTCAATGCCAAGGAAAACATTGACAAAGTCGGCAAAAATTGTTCTTTTAGATTTTCCAATAAACTTCTCTCAGCCATTCTTAACAATTTTTTTTATTCTACAATTTATGTTTTCTTGTTAGGCAAATATAGACTTTACAATGGTTGTTATTCTTTGTTGTTCCAGTACATGTCTCTGTTTTTCTTTTTCATTTCCAAAAATTATTTTTACAATATTAATTTTTTCTAAACTCGTAAGTGTACAGTGTATCATGTTTTAGTGTGGTTATTTCTTTTCTTTAGTTAAGCTTGCGTAAATGTTCACAAAAGCTCTGTTTTGTTACTTTGTTTCATTTATTTAGGCATTATCTTTTTCTTTTTGTTACTGTTTTTTTTTTTGTTTTTTTTGTAAGAATGTAGGAGTGTTTCCTCTTCATTCCATCCTCGGTATTAATATCATTACCCCAAAAAAGGTGTTTTTGAATGTTACTTAAAGAAGAAAATTCCTGCACAAATCCTTTTCTTATTTTACATATAAAACAAATAAATAGACTTTCCATGAGTTTATGAGATTATATAATTATACTAACTACGTTTCTTTACAAAAGGTTTTAAGGTATCTATAAATTGTGGACTTTACATACATAATAAAATAATTGTGTTTACAAAAAAAGGAAAAAAATATTTTTACAAATATATCATTTTCTTAACTCTACATTTGTGTTATATCAGTCTTTTCCTTTTTTGCTGCGTCAGTTTCTGTGCTCGATGATCCCCACTGAAATACTGGAAGGCGTCGACTCATTTGTATGGGTGCCACAAATCATGAGAGAAGCACCCTAGCATGTGATGCCGGATCTTGCGTGTTGACATTGTCATCATGGAGTGGTACTTTTAACCAGTGATGATGACTGCATAAACAGTGATGTCTTGGTACTCCTTTGCTGTCACACATGGGACGGTATGGCAGTTCGATGATTGTATTTGACGACCAATGATCGTCACCCAATATTGTGCTGTGACATCTTGGTACTTCACACCTGGTTTGGTATGGTGATTTGATGATGTGGTAGGGAGAATACTGTTCATTTTGCTGAATCTATTTCTAGATAATGTTGGTTGGCACTACTTAATATTCCATATGCCATTCGTTTGTATTTGTTTGACGATTCAAGGTTTATTTTTCGAGAGGTGGTTGTAGTAGTTGCCATGCCTCAAAGTTCATGGAAAGACGTTTGTAGCAATTTGCTTTGTAGGATAGGAGAGAAAGATATCTTGCTGTCTTCTGCCCTTCTTCATCTTGCATCTTCTGTTCTTCTCTTCTTTCTTGCATTCTTCTGTTCTTCTTGGGCTAGGAATATGTGAATTTTAATGTAGGAGTGGTATAGGATTTGTAGGATCTGACTGCCTTTCCAACTGGTACTTGATGAGTTTGTAGATCTTAGTAATTTTTTGTACCTTCATTGTCGTCTCGTCATATTATGATTCTCCCCAAGCTCTTCTGTTGTGTAGCAGCGTCTTGACATATGAAATGTTCATGCTGTGCGTTGTCTTCCTGAAGTCCAACTTGGTTGCAACCTGCATTTCCAGTGTGGCGTTGGTCTTCATGTTGTTGTTATTGCAATAAGTGCTTTCTCAACATGTCTGTACCCTCTCCGTCACTATCTCGAAGCATCTGGTGTTAAGGGAGCTGGTGACTGGTGTTGGTGGCGATGTCCCTCTGATGCGTAGAAATATATACAATTTTTGTTTTACATATATTTGTTATTTACAAAAAAACTCTGATTTTATATAATGCAAAAATTTCCTGATAGTGGCAAAAATTATATATATATATATATATATATATATATATATATATATATATATATATGTGTGTGTGTGTGTGTGTGTGTGTGTGTGTGTGTGTGTGTGTGTGTGATTTCTTTATTCTAATTATGTCCTACCACTTCTTCATTCTTTTAATTGTTGTTCTGTTATGGAGTAATTCTTTTCTCCTTTCGATGGTACTCTGCTTTTCTTACCGTTTTCCTCAATTTGTTGAAATAGTACCGCACCTAGCCCGGTCTTTGCACTATCAGTTACTAGACAGAAATCTTGACTTAAATATGAGTGTGATAAAATTGAAGCATCATTCAATGCCTCCTTCAACTTATGAAATTCTTCATCTGCTTGAAACTTCCTGGCAGATTAAAACTGTGTGCCCGACCGAGACTCGAACTCGGGACCTTTGCCTTTCGCGGGCAAGTGCTCCACCATCTGAGCTACCGAAGAACGACTCACGCCCGGTACTCACAGCTTTACTTCTGCCAGTATCTCGTCTCCTACCTTCCAAACTTTACAGAAGCTCTTCTGCGAACCTTGCAGAACTAGCACTCCTGAAAGAAAGGATATAGCGGAGACATGGCTTAGCCACAGCCTGGGGGATGTTTCCAGAATGAAAATGCCGTAGAGCTAACGAACCCAAAAACAGGTAAAGGTATTGGCATCTACCACGTGAGCCACCTAAAAGAATGTGAATGAAAGAAATGATAAAAGAGAAAAAAAGGAAACAGACAGAGGGGCAATCGCAAATCGTGTACTAACCACTAAATCAAAAAATAAATTACGAATCAACAAATTAACTCATTAATTAAAAGAAAAAGAGACACAATACACACTAACAATCTCTTGTAGTATGAAGTACACTACAATATGCACACAAAAACAATGAATGGTACACAACAATTAATAGAATGAAGCACACTCATATCAGCGCACACTCCGCTGCAGAGTGAAAAACTTCATCTGCTTGTTTATCCCATGTCCAGGCTGTGTTTTTTCCTTTCAGTGCACACAGTCTCGGTCCTGCAAGTATGTCTGTCCATATAAATTTTTTGTAAAAATTTATCAACCCCAAGAATACCCTTAGACTTTTCTTGTTGTAGAAAGTGGGAATATTACGAATATCTATCTTCTTCTCGTCTGGCGTTATACCTTTTGCAGATATGTCCTAAAAATTTAATTTCTGATTTTCCAAAATGCGATTTAGTAATGTTGACGGTGACCCCATGTTTTTTCATAATTTGTAGGAAAATATCCAGTATATAATTATGTCCTGCCGAAGTTGCCTCCGCCACAAGAACGTCGTCTACATAGCAAGTAATTTTCTGAAGTATGTCGAGATTCAGTATAGAATTCAGACCGCGAATAAAGGCAGCTGACGAAATTTTGAGGTCAAACGGTAAACGTTTGAATTGGTAGCAATGACCAAAGACAATAAAGGCTGTGTATTTTCGACATGAAGGCTCCAATACTATTTGCCAAAAACTTGAACGCAAAAAGGGATGAAAAAAATCTGTACTCCATGAAACTTCTGAATCAACTCTTCCAATTTCTCTGGTCCATCTGTTTCCAAAATTATAATTGTATTTATTTGTCTTGAATCGAGTACCAAACGTATGCTCCCATCCTTCTCACTTACAACGTGTTAGGGTGAATTATATGGTGACTTGGCGGGTTCAATTATGTCATCATCCAACATTTTTCTGATTTCAAGAAATACTTGCTCTCGATAACTATATGGTATGGAATAAGGTGGAACACAAAATGGTTTATGATCTTTGACCTCAAATTGGTATTGAAAATCTTTAATGCTACCTGTCTTTGGTGCCAATATCTCCGCATGTGATCTCAATATGCCTTCTAAATTTTTTTTATCGTGGAGTGAAATATCATCTATTTCCTCTATCTTCTTACTAATTTCTTGATGAATTTCTTCTATTATTTTGGGTGGGAGTGGGTCAAGGTTTTCCTCAAACTTATATCTAGGGTGTCTCTCCTCCTCTATTTCATTCCCTTCTTGACTTAAATGTAATTGCTTTACTTTTCCCTGTTCTTTTTCATCGTTCAAAGTCTGAATAAAATATAGTATTACATCATCTACTGTTACGAAGCCTTGTGGTATGCAAATGTGAACCTTGCGCTCATTAATGAAATCTACACCGATTATCACATCATCCGTAAGTTTTGGTATGATTATAAAATTGTTTTCAAATTCGTAACCTTGGCTATTGAATGAAAGACTTGTTTCGTATTTCACCTCTGTTGCATTTTTTCCTAAGGCTCCAAAAACTCTTATCCTTTTTGTCCTTAAAATCGGTAATTCATTCTCTCTATTGCACCTTTCAAATAAGCTTTCTGATATAGCCGTCACTTGACTCCCACTATCTATGATTGCTTGTGTCGTGATTTCACCAATGTTTATCTTTAATATGGGCTGTATAATTGTGGATGTTACGATTTCCTTTTCTTGCATCAAATCCTCTGATATAGATTCATAGTTTAACCTGTGGATAATTGTACCTTCCCTTTGTGTTTGCGTTTGCTTTGGTGTTAACTCCGTGAGCAAAATCGTTTGCGACCTATCCACCTCTTTTCGTCTGTTTTCGAGCTCCTGTCTCTCCTTTTCCTTCATTTCCAAACATTCCCGAATGTACTCTCTCTCTCTATCTCCTCATAGTCACCCATGTTGTATATATTATACGTCTTTTGTGTACGTGGCGTCTGTGTATTGTTTTTATCTAGGATACTCTGCTCTGTTTTATCGCGTTCATTTACTTGCTTCTCGTCAAACATATTGCTAAGTCCGGTTAACAATTCTTCATCGCTTAATTCTTTAATACACGGAAGTGGTGGCAGTTCATCCTCGCTTTCTGAATTTTCCCATTCTATGCTGTTTTCCCAGGCTATGTAGCGTAATTCAAGTGTATCTGGTGCTGACTCTTTATCGGAAATTTTCGTTAAGTCCCTGTTTGTCTGAATTTTAGCTGTTTTCAGTTTTTTCTAATTTTGATATAGCTACTTCCAAAATATGAATGTCCCTTTTTGAGTGTGTTAATGAATGGACGTCAGTTTGCCTAACCTCTTCCGGATTTTCCCGTCAATCTTTACGTTTTTCAGGATTTGGTGGCCTAATTTCTACTTCTGGTTTCCCTTTGCTGTGTTGTTCTTGTCTTTGTGGACCATAATTTCCTCGGTAATTATTCGCGCCCTGGACTCACCAGTTGCTGTTTCTAACATCGTGACCTCTTTCAAAGTACCCTTCACCGTTGGCATTTTGATTCCTAAATCCGTATCCACCACTGTATGAGTGCCCATTACCGTTCCTATTTCGGTACCAATTATTCTGTTTATCGTTTCTATGCCAATTGTCTCCATTGTGCCACTGTCCTTGTCTGTTAAATTGCCTGAAATTATTAGTGTTAGGATTACGATTATTATTATTGGAATATTCGTTCCTAGTCCTCTCCTTTTGCTGTTGCCTTTCCTTTCTTTTTTCTTTCACCTTGTCTTCTTTAAACATAAATTCAAGTTCCCTTAAAACCTCTTTGAATTCTTCGGTATTTTAATTTCTTCCTACTGATTTGATACTTTACCGGTAATTACATTCTACACAGACGTATCAGCTCTCCGTTACTGTATGGTTTGTCTAGGCATTGATTATTTTTGTCCATGTATCAAAGAATTTTATCACGCTTTCCTCTCCTGAGTTTTCATATGGTGTCATCTGAAGTAACTCGTATTTAATTTTGTTTTGCGCCTCCTTGGACCAATATCTTTCGAGAAATGCTGTTCTGAACTGTAGGTAAGACGTACAGGTAGCCGCGATCTTTTGCATCACCTCTGCTACTGTCCCTGACATGTGTGCACAAATGGAGTCAAGTTTGTGAGCTACGCTCCAGTGGTTTGGTAAGTCTGCTTGAAACTGGTCGATGAATGTGCGTGCACGCAAGCTACCGCCTTCTTCCTTGAAATGTTGAAATTTTCTAACTGTAAGGAAGTGGTCTGTATCATATCTACTCATAAATCCGGTTTGTGGCTGATTCATGGACTCAAATAATCTGCCACTGCTTGTGTCGTCGTGTTTATTCTATGGTAATGTACTGCCTGTCTGCCTATTCTCAATTTCCTGACTCATATCCGCGTCATGTCGTATCATTGGTGAACAAAAGTGTTGTTCGTGTGTTTCTACTCTCGTCGTTCGTGGTACAGTACCTGTGCTGCTATTATATTGTGTCATTGGATTTACTGGTTCAGTTACCTGTCTTTTGATTGGTATCGGCTGAATGTATGTGTTCCGTTTTTCTAGATACTGTGCCTGGTCCTGTGGCATGCCATGTATTACTTTAATCGGGGTTTTTTGTTTCGATTTCTGCGCGAGTGTTACGTCTAGCCTTGGTTCTACTTGAACTTTCTTAGACGGCGCGTGTTCGTGTACTGAATTAATACTTGACGCGTCAGTTGTTTCGCTACAGGTGTAATCGGTCTCGATATTTTCTTCGATAGTTTGTATCAGCTCTGTTCGAAGCTTTTCAAACTGATCTTTGTTGTTAAGTTCTATTTTATTGATCCGCTGATCATTTTTTTTTTCAGTGCAACTTCCGACCTTTCTTTGAATTGCTTGTTCTTCCGAAATTTGTATTGCTGTTCGAATGGCTTTTTTCGTAAAACGCTCCACCTTTTTGTCAACGTTTACGATGTCAAATGGACCTTGTCCACGTCAGTGCGTAATTGCTGCTGACCTTGTGTTAGTACCTGAATTCTTTCTCTAGATTCTTTCGCGTCTTTGTTTATTTGAGTGATCTATCAATTCTAGCGATCCCTTCTTCCCTCTGGATTTTAACCTGTTGAATCTGTGTCTTTATCTCTTGTCTCAAGTTCTGATTATCCTGTTTCAATTCCTGATACTGTTTTGTCATCTGTGTATTCTCTTTCGTTACCTATGTATTAATATCCTGATTCTGTTTCGTCATGCTCGCGTTCATTTTTTGTAACATCTGCATGATCGCGTCCTGTCCTGCAACACTACCTTCTGCTGAACTATGTATCCTCCATCTATTGTTTTCTACTCGGTAAGTTACATCGTTTACTGGGCTACGCTGTGGCGTTTCTAAGTTTGATAACTGCAATAACCCGTGCTATCTATGTTGATGACTAGTTGCGTTTGTCATTCAACCATTACGTGGCGCAAACAACTCCGCATTCTACCCTCTCTGTTGTGTATCTCTTGTGTTTGCAGGTACAGTTGCGTCTGTTACGGAACCTTTTCGTGGCGTTCGTAACTCGGCAAAATTCTGTGTCTGCTGTTGGGGCATATTTAGAATGTGTACGATAGGTTCAACTTATTCTAAATGTTCCCTCTTGTAATTTTTCCTCCTATCTATGTAATTATGTAGTTATGTAATTCTCAATTCGTTCGAGCAATCAATCATTCATAATAGGAAACACAGTCATAACTCAGTCACTCAAAATGATTCAGAAATTTTACTTGTTAGAATGAAATCAGGCGATGATTCTTCTTCTCTGCAGGCTCATGCTTTGCGGCAGTCTGCTAATCTGTACAAATAAAATGCCTCGTAATTTTGGGAGCGTTGTATAATCAGTCGGGAAACCTCAGATCAAGCGGATATTTGGCTTTGATGAAGTTTAACCTTCCGAAGAAGTAATGGAGCTCTTAGATTATTAAATGCAGGTTCGTATCCAGTCTTTCGAAAGTTCCCTTCTCATTAACAACTACGCAATATATCGATGAATATCATTAATTATCAAATGTCAAATAATGTAAATTGCTACATACCTTTTGTATGAAGGAGCAATATATATATATTTCCCTTTTAATTGTTCAATTTTGTATCAGTTATCTTTTGACATAAATCTCAATATTCAGATTAGAATTCTTCAAACAATTCTCAGGCTAGTCGGCACGAAGACAATCTCGGAAGCTTTTTTTCTAACAACCACCAGAGAGAGTACTACAAAGAATAATTATGCGCTCATGGCATAGCTATTGTATGAAACTACTTTGCGCATGGATTATGCGAGTATGAAGATAAAAAATTAGTAAACGTCATTCAAGGGTAGAATTGTATCAGAATAATTCATCGAATATAAAGAGATATTACAATTGCCCCTCGCAGCGAGCAAAGTTAATGATAATACACTTTGCGAGCTAACAAAAAAAAATTGTTGGAAGAGGAATATTTTGAATTAATAGAATTTTACTATAGAGAGTATGGGTAACATGTTAAGACAGTAAGTTACGAGAATACCTAAGCTGTAGCTTTTACATGTACCGGGGTATACCCGCATCCCGAGTACATAACCAGGGAAGATGTAGATTGGTGTAATTACGAAAAAGGTCTACCCATTTGGGAACTGGCCTCCCGGAAGAATAGACCCCAGCTCAGGTATTAAAGAAGATAGGAAAGCCTAAATCCAGTAATTTTGAAATATATAGAAGCTCCATAGATTAGACCGAAGGAAAAGTGCCTCATAGCCAAAAAAATTTACAATAGTGCTCCAAAAAATATTTTCAAAATTCTTCTTTCGATGATGTAGCCGGCGATCTCGTTGTGAAGTAGATGGAACAGGAACACTGGGTACGGACAGCGGGTAGGCGATGTACAGCGTTTGGTGGAGGCGGTACGGAGGACAGGCGGTGGCTTATGGTACAGGAGAGAAGCTGGTAATGTGCCGTAGAAACAGCAAGATGATCTCAGGAACAGATGGTTAGGGTCGTGAACATGGAACAGGTTTAAAGTGGAATAAGAAAAGGTTCTGACTGAATAAATCCCTGGAAGAGAGTGGGTTAAGGCAACGAAGTCCATATTTCATCGTTGAACTCAAAATCGGAGTGGATTTTTATATTCTTCCATCTGTACTAGAGTGGAACATCCATCAGTCCTGACAATCGCGAATTTTTTGTAGTCCTCAATACCAAAGTTGTTTTGCAATAACAACTGATGATTGTCCAAAACATTGCCATGTAGACTGTGGGCATTTAAATTTTGTTGTAGCTGATATCGAATGTATTCCTCTCAAAAAAAAATTTTTTAATATAATCTTCTTTTTGTTATAGTGCAGGTGGAAGTAGAGCATTGAATCTGTCCGATGTTTGCTTTCAGTTACGAAATTATGGATAAAATTTAAGTTTACACCTGATGAAAAAATTTTAAACCTAGGCATATGACACTGGCTCCACAAAAGGAATAATTTCTAGAAAAAATTCTCTGAAAAATTTTCGTTATTCTTGTAATTAATTGATCTATAGATCCACCTGCAAATAAATATCATTAATGATGACGTATGTTCATTTAACAAATCATCCACTCGCAGAATCTCCTTCATTCTCTCATGAACATTTATAGAAATATATTTCAACAATTATATCCATAATATGAAAAACACAAACTGCTATTCTTAAAATGTTAATTAAAATTCTTAAATTAATTCTCCTGGTAGAGAAGGCATAATGAAAAATCTAAAAATTATAATAATTTTCTCTCACGCAACCAGCGAGTTTCTTCAATTGTTTGCAGCAGTGACATTATCGACTGTTGCTTCATTTCACAGTTCATTTGTTTTTCGCGCGAACAGCGCACATCATACACACAGCGTATTTACCTACATAACCCGCACTGTTCAAGTTTCACACCCAATTCTCACATAAGTGCCGTGTCTTGAGGAAATGTAGATGCACTTTCATTGTTTATCGCTACGGCTTCTGCTCATAGTCCACACTTACAAACACTAGTAATTAACAAATTCTTCTACCTATCTTAAAATTTTGTGCTAAACTATCACTGGAGTAATCTCACTGTCTCTTAACCAATCACAGGAGTAATCTCACTGTCTCTTACCCTCTAAACAACATAAACATCTTGGTATTTATATACACATTCGACTCATAGTCAAATTCCACTCTAAATTCTTCTCCATATTTGGTATCACAGACCTATGATCCTTCAAAAAATTTTTTAATATCATTATGCGGGAATAATCCCTTTATTCTTTTCGATTCTGGATATGCCAACAAGTATGATCCAGGATTTGGTATATTTACAATAACATATGGTCCGGTATAAATAAGATTCGATTTCTTTATGTTCTTCATCAGTTTCGAGGAATGGATGTGTCGCCTCAATAAAACCTTTTCTCCAAGATGAAACGTCTGAATTCGGTGAATCCGTTTATCATATATCAATTTCCGTTGTATTGCCTTTTTAGTTAAATTGGCAAGTGCGAGTCGAATCTTTTCCTCCCTTTTTAAATTCTGGTCTTCATACTTTGGCAGATGGTTGATCCAGAAGTTCTTTTCAATCTGACTAAACATAAGCTCTGTTGGAGTAAATTTAGTTGAGGTATGTGTCAGATTATTAAATATTTGTTCAAATTCTGACAAATAATCAGCCCATGATGTTTGCTTACTGTGGCAGTATGTATGCATGAATCGGTTTAATTCTCAGGAAACTCGTTCTATTGGATTACCTAGTGGATGATAACATGATGTCAAAATTTGTCGAATACCAAGCTGTGTTAACGTTTGCTTCCATTTAAATCTGATAAAACTTCTGGCATTATCTGTAATTATGGATTTCGGTAAACCTACATGAGGAAGATAGTCACGCACCAATCTCACTACAACAGCTCTGGCAGTAGCACACTTTAATGGATATGGTTTTACATATTTTGTGAATACGTCAAAGCATCCAACAATGAATTTGACTCCTCCTCTTGATCGTGGAAGAGGGCCGCAGATATCACACGAAATTAACGCCCTTGGCTCTTGTGGAATAATTGAATCCAGAACATGCTTACTATCTCTATTATCCGGTTTCGGCTTTTGACAAAGTAAACAGTTTTGTATTGTTTCGTGCACGTTTCTCCGAATATTCGGAAAATAACAGTATGCTCCTATTTTATTGGCACATTTGATCACACCAAAATGTCCCCATGATAAGTGGGTCAACCAAATTAATTTTTCCTCATATTCCTTCGGGATACATACACACCACCGTGGATTGTTGTCCTTCCCACATCTGAAGAATAATACTCCATTTACTAATTTATAATGATCTAAACTAGCCCTTGAATTTTGTTGTTCCTTTAGTTGAATTATCTTCTTCCATCGAGGGTCTTTTCGTTGTAAATTTCCCATATCTCTACAAAGATGTACATAATAAGTTTTGTAGATATTGTCCTGCAACAGTAATACTGGAAAATCCGAAGTATTTACTGATTCTATTTCCGGCGTTAAACCTTCTGGGAATCTTGACAATGCATCCGCAATAATATTTTCTTTGCCAGACACATGAATAATTTTAAATTGGTACTGTTGTAGTGTCATTGTCCAACGTGACAGTCTGGGATGTAATAATTTACATGTTTGCAAAAAGGTTAGTGGTTGATGGTCGCGTACACAATCGTTTTCGAACCATATAAATAATAGTTAAACTTCTTGAATGCCCAGATAACTGCAAGTGCTTCAAGTTCTGTGGTCGTATAGGCTCTTTCACATGGTGATAACACTCGACTAGCAAATGCTATCGGGCAGAATGTTGGTACCCCTTTCATATCCTTATTTGGAAGAGAAAAGCACCTAATCCAACATCCGATGAATCCGTGGACAGACAGAACTCACAATTCATATCAGGGTGATATAATAAGGATGCGTTAACGAGCTGGTCTTTAATGTCTCGAAAAGCTAGTTCACATTCTTCAGTCCATTGCCATGGCACATCCTTCCGTAGAAGCCGGTATAATGCCTCAGAATTCATGGCTTGACTCTTTATGAAACGACGGAAGAACGATGCCATACCTATAAATCCCTTCAGCTGTATTTTATTCAGTGGTGATGGAAAATTTCGAATTGCACTTATCTTCTTCTCGGTAGGCAGGATACCTTTCGCATCTATCATATGCTCTAAGAACTTAATTTGTGGTAAAGCAAAATGAGACTTCTGTAAAGCCAGGTCCACACGCAACGATCTGTCTGCGCAGACATCGGCGCAGATGTCTGTACATGCGAAAGATCGCTGCAAATGTGGTGTGTTCACACGACACAAACCCCAATCTACTACTCGCCCGCCATCTGTCGGTGTAGAAAAGAAATATCAGTGGCAAGCGACTACCTGTAAACGTCAAAAATTTAATTCAGTTATTTTGAAGTATAGAAATGGAGGAAGTTCTGTTGTGGTCTGTGTTCGCAACTTGTGTTGCAAAAAACATTCAGACCAACCGCAGGAAACAGAGAAAGCTCAAGATGGTGTAGACAGTGGCTGCTAAAGCGAAAGCAGTTTTCTCACGTAAATTTTCTGCGAGAGTTGCGGGGCAAACCTAATGACTGGCGAAATTATTTGCGGATGGATGTCGAAACTTACAATTATCTCTTAAAGCTTGTAACCCCTCATATTATGAGAAAAAATACTTGTATAGAGAAGGGCAATTTCTCCTCACGAACGGCTGGTGGTAACATTAAGATTCCTAGTAACAGGAAGGAGCTACAACGATTTGGAATTTTCAACTGCAATATCGAAACAAGAGTTGAGTGAAATAATACCCGCAATTTTTGAATTAGAGCATTGTATGCTGCTGTCTTTTTGTCTCTGTCACTATACTCTTTACTTTAGTCTTCCACAAACATGGGTGGTTTATATATATGTCAATGAATTCACTTACAAACTCTCGAGAACACTGACGAGTATCGGCCATTTTAATGCCCCGTGCGCACAAATACAAACACTAGACTGAGCAAACAGCTGTTTCGCGCCAGATTTGCGGCGATCTCCTGTCTACAAGCTCCAACTTGTCTGCGCAGATGTGGTTTCAACCCACAGATTTGAGAGGTTTCGCTCAAACCTCCAACTCCAACTTCCAGGTTTGCACACACTTCAGGTTGGTGCAAATCTTCTGTCCACACGCAACGATCTGTCTGCGCAGATGTGATGTGCGCAGACATTTGCGCAGACAGATCGTTGCGTGTGGACGGGCCTTAAGTTTACTGTAATTCCGGTTTTCTTGAAAACTACAAAAATCCTTTCCAAAATATGCAAATGCTCTTCCCATGTTTTCGTGGCTATTAATAAGTCGTCAACAAACACAGTTATACGACCACGCAATTCTGGTCCAAGAACATAATCCAACGCTGAAATAAATATTCCGGCACTAATATTAAGTCCGAACGGGACAACTCTAAACTGGTAACTTCTCCCGGCATAGATAAATGCGGTATATTTCCTAGATTATTCATCCATTTGGACCTGCCAGTACGAACTGCTCAAATCAACACTAGTTAAGTACGAAACACCCTGGAAATTTTGAATTAATTCATCTATATCTTCCGGATGAGTTCTTACAGGTACTATTATTTTATTAATCTCTCTCGCATCCAGAACTAATCTTACGTTGCCTCCAGGTTTTGGAACATCTAAGAGCGGAGAACAATATGGACTAGTTGATGGCTCAATCAAGTTCCATTCTAACATTCTATTTATCTCCCTTTGAATTGATTGTTTTAAACGCCAGGGGGTCGGATAGTGCGTGTAACAGTAAGTCTGATGTGGCTTCACTTGTAGGTGACAAATATACCCTTTAATAATTCCTGTTTTCTCATCAAAAATCTCTTAATATGCCTCTAACAAATAATGAAGCTGCTGCCTTTGTTCTCCGGTAAGCTGATTTGATTCCCTTTCTTTTATCATTATTGTTTGGTTAAAGTCCTCCTGTTGTATCGAATCCTTTGAAAGCTCCTTCCAACGACCGTTTGTAGTATCAATTAATTGAATTATGGCACTGCGACAATATTTCTCATGCATCGTCTCCTTTCTATTTAAATTCAGTGTTATCTCTTCCCCATTTAATCTAAATTTAACTATTCCTTCCAAAAAATTAATCTGACAATTGTACTCCTGTATACTCCCAATACCAAGAATACAGTCCACTAACAACTTCTCCACTATAAGGAAAGTGCATTTTATTGCTACATTTCCCATTTTCATCTCTAATTGTGTTTGTATTTTGCAGTTCTGTACCGGCAAAATTGGTACCTTCTTCTTCCCAATAATTCTCCTAAAAAGAGCGCCTGAGATGACATTGGCGGAAGCGGCGGTGTCTAATATCACATTCGTTGAAACTTCCTCTATTTCAACAAATACTTCCGATACCGGAACACTCGATGTGTCATTCTGACACATTATTACATCCTTTGTTAGCTCGTCAGTCAACAGCTCACCATCATTATATCCAAACAACTGTAATTTTACTGTTTCGCCCCTAACAGATCCCCTGACCGCTCCTCTGGGGCACGATGCGGTCATGTTTAGTTTGACTGATTGTTGGTCCGATTGGTATTTGTCTCTTCAGCTACTTCAGTGATTATCGGTTGTTGTGGTGAATTCGGTCTATATTGTCTTGCTTGATTCGTGTAATTATTGTTGTTGTTCTGCTGGTGTTGGTAGAACTGTCTTGTGTTGCCATACATTGGTTTATATCGATTAAAATTCCTATTTTTCCTAAAATAGCCCCTCGATGCACCATTACTAAAGTTTACATTATGGTAATAATTATTGTTTGCATTTTGTCCATTTCTAAGTCTCCTAGGAGAGTGTAGTTGGTTATGATTATTGTTACTGCTAGCATTACTGCCATTCCCATTCGAGTTGCACCTCGGATTCGCTTCTATTGCTCTTCTTTGATATGACGTTTCTCTTGACCTTTTATTGTCCTCCTCAATTGTATCAATATGATCAAGCGTAGTCATAAATGAGTCTATATCCTTATCATTTATATATAACAGCTGATTCCTTATACTGGTGGGGAGTCTGGACTTGAGTATCCTAAGTATATCCGGCAAAGAAATCGGTACATCCCAATACAAAGATTTATTAACGTATTTCTCAAAATATCTCTTTAGAGATCCTCTAGAAAATGAGAAAAGCTCTGAATATAATACTTCCTGCCTAAGTCTTTCTTGTATTCTAGCAGACCAATATTTTGCTAGAAAAGCCTGCTCAAATTCTTTATAACATTTAAAAGAAGATGTTTGTTCGGATTCCCACAATGCTCCTGATCCTTGTCTATATCCAGATACAAAACTAATCTTTTGCCATTCTGTCCAAGATCGTGGAAATAGACCTCTGAAACTTCGAATAAAAGCTACACGATGAACATTCTTTTTGTCAGGGTTAAAGATTTGAAATTGTCTCTGTTTAATCATTTTTTCCTCAACGGTACTACGATTCCAAAAATCATCCTGTTCGTACTCTTCCCTGTGGCTATCCGTTATATCGAATCTAACTTGTGACGTTCCAGTTCTGTGTACATCGCATCTTGACGTGGACGGAATGTCACGCGCAGATTGAGAATTTTGTTTCCTACTTCTCGCTGTTCCTAAACCCTCCTGCGAGAGATTTAGTAATCTTTCGATATTTTCTTTCCAACGCGAGAATTCTTCGCCAAGTTGTTCACGAACTTCCTTTAACCCTTTGTTGAAAAAATTCTCTTCGGAACTCTCTGAAATTGACTGTAAAGCTACTTTCACAGTTTCTTCTATCGTTTCCGAAGGAGAATTTTGCCGCTCTAATGTCATTTCTGAAAACTTTCCCGCAAGTACATTCATTCTATGTTCCACTGTCGTCTGTTTTTCCTTCACTTCGTCAAATTGCTTCTGTAGATTATCTTGGGATTCTATAATTTCTGGTATCATAGCTACGGAACACTGTATGTCCTCTTGAGCTTGTATTACTTAAAGAAACAGTTCTACTTGTTTTTGTATCGTGTCAATTTTGACGGATACGTATTCGGTTAGTTCCGCTTTTAATTTACTATTGTTGTCTTAGCATTGTTGGCGGACCTGCCCAATTTGAGCAATAAGATTCTGTTCGGTCCTTTCTGCCTGTTCTTTTATTTCCTGTGTATGGATATTTAATCTCTGATCTAGTTAGGTAAAGGTTGCTCTTAATTGATTTTGTAATTCTGTTTGATTTTCGGCTAATTGATTTTGGAGTTCATTTTGTATGGCTGATAAGTCTCGTTTTACTTCAGATTGTATAACGGATAAATCTCGTTTTACTTCCGCTTGAGCTTCTGCAAAATCTCGTTTAATTTCTACTTGAGCCTTCGCAAGGTTTGACACATTTTCGGCTAATAGAGACAACTGTTGCATAATAACAACTAATGGGTCAACAACAGTCTGATCAGCTGTTGTATAAATGTTTTCTGAACCAGTGGGATTATTTATATTGCTACCGCTAGCCACAACCGTCTCAGAATTGCTATCCGTGGCCTCTGCTTCTGCGCAAAGAGCTGAAGGCTATTGCACGTCTCGTTGTTGATTCAATGACATTTTAAATGCCGCTCTAGTCAATACCATTAAATAACTGTCAATATCAGGTTCTAGTGACTAAATACAGTTTCAAATTTACTGTCGTAGACACACTTAACTTTCAAATTACTTCACAGATGGTATAAAGTTCAATGTCCAGATACGAAAATCACACAATATACAGATCTACAATCTAACTACTATCTGGAAAAAAGTTATTTCTAAATTAATTTCAAACTATTTTAACTACAAAATGTAAAAATTGGAATTATCTGGCCTTGTTCTGCAGTATAGGTCTTGTCCAATAGTTGAAATCGTTCCTTCGTATCAGCAATCTTTTACTATGGGCACCGAATCTCTCTTCAGATTAGTTACGTCTCGTTCTCGTTGGTTTTCATGAAACAAAAAATACATATATTATATAACAATCCAAGAGAGTCCTGTCACACTGACACCACTGTAATTTTTCCTCCTATCTATGTAATTATGTAGTTATGTAATTCTCAATTCGTTCGAGCAATCAATCGCTCATAATAGGAAACACAGTCATAACTCAGTCACTCAAAATGATTCAGAAATTTTACTTGTTAGAATGAAATCAGGTGATGATTCTTCTTCTCTGCAGGCTCGTGCTTTGCGGCAGTCTACTAATCTGTACAAATAAAATGCCTCGTAATTTTGGGAGCGTTGTATAATCAGTCGGGAAACCTCAGATCAAGCGGATATTTGGCTTTGATGAAGTTTAACCTTCCGAAGAAGTAATGGAGCTCTTGGATTATTAAATGCAGGTTCGTATCCAGTCTTTCGGAAGTTCCCTTCTCATTAACAACTACGCAATATATCGATGAATATCATTAATTATCAAATGTCAAATAATGTAAATTGCTACACACCTTTTGTATGAAGGAGCAATATATATATATATATATATATATATATATATATATATATATATATATATATATATATATATATATATATTTCCCTTTTAATTGTACAATTTCGTATCAGTTATCTTTTGTCATAAATCACAATATTCAGATTACAATTCTTCAAACAATGCTCAGGCTAATCGGCACGAAGACAATCTCGGAAGCTATTTTCTAACAACCACCAGAGAGAGTACTACAAAGAATAATTATGCGCTCATGGCATAGCTATTGTATGAAACTACTTTGCACATGGATTCTGCGAGTTTTAAGATAGAAAATTAGTAAACGTCATTCAAGGGTAGAATTGTACCAGAATAATTCATCGATTATAAAGAGATATTACACCCTCTTCCTCACTGTCTACTTCTCTTTGAACGCTAGCTAACTGCCGGTTCATTGACTGTATTGACGCGTATTCTGTCCCTGAATATGCGGCAAACAAACGCGTTTCCTGTGCTCTTTTCACTTCTAATCTTTGCCATTTCCTACGTGGGCTGTCTATTTCTGGCTCAGAATGTGCCCTACCTGGAATTTCATATTCTGGAAATTCGATGTTCTCATCCCTTCGATTCCCATCTGTCTGATCTGTCTCAATTTTATCCCAGTCTAACTCAGCCTGCTGATTCTGCAGCTCCCCGACTGTCCTATTCTCTGATTCACCGTCTGTCCTATTCTCAGGTTCACCTTCTGTCCTATTCTCAATACGCTCGTTTAGTTGTTGTCTGTCTCGTTGATTCTCCCCCATCTTGTCTACTTGCTGTCTCTCACGTAACCTTTTGGCTTGTGCTCTCGTTAACATGGAAATTCTTTCAACACACCACAACCCTATCTACAAAACTGTACGACCACTTACCAGTTGGTTGAACCAACAACAACGTCGTGACTTCTCTGTGTCTGTGCCTATCACCTGAAAATTCTATGCCCTAACAGCTACACAAAAATAGTAAAAAATGCAAAATTTTCCAACACAATAACACACGCCCTTTTCCCTAGAATTCTGCTTTCTTCACTACCTGTATCTATTCTGATCCAAATCTTTGCAAATAACTATTTAATACATGAAAGAAAGTTCTTCAAAGTGCTGCTGCTGCGACCCGCCATACCTAACTATCCTGACACTTTCCTATCCTGGTAGCGTATCTATTTTACCTATCCTGGCAGGGTCGCCATTTTCTGTGAGCGTGGGGCTGATCTGAGATTCTGTTATTCTGTGCAACGGATTAATCTGAGATGTACCCTTTACCCTGTGGCTCCCGAAAGATGCTATTTCCACCTCCATACTACTACAGAAGTCAGACAGACGCTCCTAACGTTCTAAAGAGAAATGACCTCCACCGGCCGACGTAGATGGGTTGGGACTGGCCACCTGGCGTGCGGTTGCCTCTCTCAAACTAAAATCTCCTGTGACCGTCGTGTCTGGAATGTATGTGTGTACGCCAGCCTCGAGTATTTCAACCACGGTGCGCACTTGCGATTTATTAGTTATTTGCATATCGTTTACATGAATTCATACAACATTGACTTTACCTTATCGAATTTGGGTTCGAATGAAGCGTTTTGATGTGCGGAATATGATTGTGAGGGCGGCATATGTAATAAATGAAGGCCAGGAGACCACGACGTCTTACAGTATGTAAACCTGCATGGTACCACTTTACTGATCAACGTTGGAGCCATCGTCTTGCTTCATCTGTAACTTCCACATCATCACATTCTGCTTCCTCGGAGTGCATCCTTCTTTGGGCCAAACAGATGGTATCCGATGGGGTGACATCTGGGCCTTAAAGTGAATGAGGAAGAACAGTCCAGTAAAGTTTTGTGACCTCCTCTTGGATGTGCAGACTTCTGTGAGCCCTTGCGTTGTCATGGAGAAAGCGTTTCCATTTTTGTGGCGACGAACATGCTGAAGTCGTTTCTGCAACATTGCAGGAGTCACAGCTGTGTGCGGCCGACCGGCAAGATGGAGACTGGACATGTTTGCGCGACACTGTGGCCTCGCCCAACGACTCACCATAGCTTTGTTCACTGGCAGGTTTCTCTAGACATTCTGCAGGCGCCTGCAAATATCTGCTATGCTCTGGTTTTCCGCCAAAACAAACTTAATGCGTGCTCTCTGCTTGCAATTCATCTATGTTACTGACACCAGTTTGAAGGCTCCTTATAGCGCACCACCTGCCGGAACTTCATGAACAGGGCACTAGCATCTCGCAAACGGCGAATCTTGCCAGCTACTCACGTAGCCCTGTCGTCAGCATCTATAGAAAATGGTTAAAGGACAATGAAACCAAGAGTAAGCGACAAGTTGTTAGACGTTCGTCGAAGCATCAAAAAACTTAAAGATCGGACGTTGCCCGCTGTGTAACGAAGGAAAGGCGACCTTCTGAGGCGGAGCTGAAGGCAATGTACAATGCTGGTGCAGACGCAATCGATTCAGAGCATACTGTTCAGGGCACATTGTTGAACATGGTGCTCTGCATCAGATAACTGCTACGTATTGGCATGATCATCCAACGATATCGTCAATTACTACTGCAGAGGGCATGGAATCATCGAATTCTACCGTGAACCAATGGAAACATACCACCTGGTAGGATGAATCAACTATGTTGTTTCGCCAAGTCGATAAGCTATCCTCCAGGCAAACGACTCCTCGAAACATTCGCTGCGTCATGGACGCAGGCTAGTGGGCGCAATATTACACAATGGGTAACATTCAACTGGGCTTCCATGGAACATGTGGTAGTAAGGCACCTTGGTAGTTGCAGACTACGTGAACATTATTGCAGGCTACCTGCATACCTTTATGCTTGTCGGCTTCCCAGAGAGCAATGGTACCTCCCAACAGGAGAATTTTCTGCCTTACAAGGTTAGAATCGTGTACAATGATTTGAGCAGTATAATAGTGAACTCACCTTGATGGCTTGGCTACCAGCTTCACCTGACCTGGACCCAACGCAACACATCTAAGACACTATCGGGAGCCAACTCTGTGCCAACAGACAACGGGTCCGTATTTTGCAGGAATTGCCTGGTCTGTGCCTAAACATCTGATGTCAGATACCTCAGAACCCTACCAAGGACTTTTCGAATCCATCCCATGCAGAATCGCGTTCCAGTGGTCGACCAACACGCTATTGAGCACGATGTTTTAGCTCATCATTGTAGGGAAAACTGTAAGTCGTGTAAAGAAGACAGTGACTGATCTATTATGCTCATGACAGAACCGATGTCATCACCACTCATCTCTGTACACGTTCACATGACAACATTATAAGCTTATGATGTTGCTGTTGTTGTTTTTTGTGGGAAGAGACCAAACTGCGTCGTCATCGGTCTCATCGGATCAGGGAAGGACGGGGAAGGAAGTCGGCCGTGCCCTTTCAAAGGAACCATCCCGGCATTTGCCTGGAGCGATTTAGGGAAATCGCGGAAAACCTAAATAAGAATGGCCGGACGCGGGATAGAACCGTCGTACTCCAGAATGCGAGTCCAGTGTGCTAACCACTGCGCCACCTCGCTCGGTCATAAGCTTATGACAATGATGTAAAGAATATAGGAAAGGCGAGCAAAATGTGATAGCCCTGCCTAATCTGGTCACTGTTTAGTAGGGAAAGCGTGGAAGACAGAATTGCTGGAGCATCAAATGAGCAGCTGAAGAGGCATCCAACTTTATGCGATAAGTAACAGGTGTATGCACTGTAGTGAGAACCATCTTCCAAAATCATCAGAGGAGACGTCACACATGGAAATGAAATCTGTCTAATGTATATTTTTGTCAAGTAAACATGCTCCCATGTACATTTGTAGAGTCTCCAACCTTCTACTATTATGGAGAAACTTATCTATTTGATTTCGTTTTATTTGTCCACAGGTGTCGGTCCACAGTTTCCTTCGACGTCTGAGGTTATTTTACCTCACATTATCAGTGAATGTCGTTAGAAAATTTATATTCATAATGTTTGTTTATTCGCACTTTCAGCTCAAATAAAAACATCTCAATGAAACACACAATTTCATTCAAATTCTAAGGTAACTGACATCATTGTAGCCACGATAAAATTGTTACAAAATGAAATACTGGCCCAACTCGTATGCCAACATCATCAGAGGGACTAAGCCATCACTTAAAGGAGCTGCTTGTGAGACGGTCGCTTGTGACGTCATTGACATGTTAACTGAGCCAAAGGTCGTATGATGACATGTCGTTTAGATCAGTTTATGTTTCATTTTATTTTAAATTAAGCTGAAGACCAACTCTCTTTGTTGTTCAGCACATACTAATCGAAACAGGAATGCCTCACAGAATTCCGGTTCTACTTATAAGTGAATAATGTTAATAATACGTTGATTGTACAGGGATCTTTTTGCTGCACATGAGGACGGAGCCTCGCTGAGTTTTTCACCACAATAACTGGTTGCAGCCGCGTCACCTCTTATTTTTAACTTATGTTTGTAGGAGACTTAGAAGAACATTTCAAAGCCAGAATTTGCAAGCGCTATGTCACTGCACGTGTTTTTTATGAGCTTTCGGATGCTTCTACAAAGCACATAGATCCGTCTAGAAAAACCACAGTTGCTTCAATATCTCAGTTCTTCAAGAGTTAAGAGAACTAACCATGCAACAAAATTACTCTCCACTCGACGTACTATCATTTGCCGGAAGCCACGTTTCGATACCTTGAACTGGTCAGTAAATAAAAGACGTGTTACCATTTATACCACCCTATCTGCATAATAATTTACTGTTCTGTACAGCTAGACAACATCAGGAATTCTTACGTAACATCTAAAACGTAAATATACCACTAACTGAACTGGCCACATATCATGAGTTTTTAGCTGCTAGCTGTGGTATATTTTCCATTTAATGTTTCATTTTAGCTCATAAAAGAAATAAGACTAACCTCCGTTATGTGTGTGTTGATATTCGCGAACACTGGTACATCACAGAGAAAAGATACGATAAACCAAATCTGTTTTTTGAACCAAGAAGAAAACCTTAGATGTCATGTAAAACTGTAGCTTAATCTTTTTCTCGGTGTCCCTGTTTACGTGAGGCGCTTCTTCTGATAGCTTTATCAGGATGCCAAGTACTGAATACAGGGGATTCCCAGTTTTAGATAACACTGCATCGAATGAAGATCGGAATCGAGTACATCGCTTGAACACAGTAGAATCCGTATTATTAACTAACATTAACAAGTAAAGCGATTTTGTGCAACAGTGAAGGTGCCTGAATTCCTGTCAGAGCATCCTGATTTAGATTTTCCTGAATCACTCAAGTCAGATATCTCACTCTATAAAGCCATGGCTTTCTCCTCTCCCCATCATTGTTCAACCTGGGATAGTTCGGTTTTTCATTTACCTGTTTTTTATGGTCAAGGAATTTTGGATAGGTACTGCTGAACGTCACCAGTAGGATACAGCTAATAAAATCTCGAGACGAGTGATATCCTCTGCGAAAGACAGTCCAAATGTCAGCACTGTCTCAACAAAGTGAGAGTCAGCAGGTATATGTCCTCCTATCTTGTTGTTGTTCTGTTGTGATGGTGCTCACAAGAAGATGCCATCATGACATGTTTATCAAATAACTGTATATTATAGGGAAAGATAACGTGGCGGTTTCCCGGGATTTTCCACATCGAAGTACAGCAACTAGCCCAACAACGCCTGCAGGTAGCATCACGGTTACTGTACCAGTCTCATCGGTTACAGTCAACTGCGTCTGCTGGAGAACTATTGTCTTCACAGAGGATGAAGCTTCTCCGCGTACCAACCCCAAGAGAGAAGGTTGCTGCTTCTACCCTGTGAGCCATATTGGTGATAGGCTCGTGATTCCTTCGTTTCACACACCGCCTGGGTGTTCGCTGTAAGTTTTGAAATAGGCCCTTGGGTAGTAGTACCAGTCAAGCCAGTTGGGCTAAGGTTTTTCGAGCGGGTTTTACTCCTCCACCAATCCCCCTTCATGCAGGCCTGTGACATATACAGCCTGGCCTCCCAAGAGAAAGGTCAAGTTGGCTGGTTTTTTATATTGTGTTACCTTACGTGAAGTATATTCCCTGGATTCTAAGGAGAAGACTTCCAGGGATGTAAAAAGATATCAAGGACTTGCATTTTATTCAACTGCTTGAAAAGCCAATGAGTTATAGGGCTAGTATTACTAATATTATACTCTAGTACATTAAATCTAATAGTTTCTCAGAAGGCATCCTTTAACAGAGTAGAACAAAATGGCCAGCAACACTTTTTGTTGTGTAGTCCTGAATTCCACGACATTACGTTGAAGAGTTTCATTGAACACGCTCCGGGAGGTTGTTGAATGCTTGTCTTCCTTCCTTAGAGTAGACTGTGTAAGTAGCCTTTTTGTATGTTGGCAGCGCTATAAATTGAGTTAATATCGCTAACATCGCTCTGCGCCCTCGGCAAGAGATTCTGTGGTTGGACGGACTAGCAGTTAGCGTGTGGACAGGGAAGTGTATGGACATGATATTCTTAGTGGAAATTCTGTGTTGGTAGGAGTCCGCCCCCGGTAGCTGAGTGGTCAGCGCGACGGAACACCACGCCAAGGGGCCTGGGTTCAATTCCCGGCTGGGGAAGGAGATTCCATCACTAGATATTTCACTCCCTAAATAAGAAAAACTGTCTATCACTTTGAAGGGTTCTCCATTCAAAGTAATATTCCCATTGATCCCTTTGTCTCTTCCAAATAACATTATTTCACTCTTATCTTTATTTATTTCTAATCCATGCCTTTTCATTATTTCCTTCCTCACACCAAGTTGTAACTGTACATCTACCTCTTTATCGCCCCATGTTATCATATCATCTGCAAAAATCATCTTTTTGTCTTTTTATTTTACTATATCTTTAACTGCCCTATTCATTCTCTCCATCGTAACATTAAAATGTGGAGGAGATAGATTACTTCCTTGTTTAAGTCCTTGTCTTATTTCGAAGTATTCAGAGTTCTAATTCTAGAATTGTGTCCTCTGTACATTGTCTTTATTACATTAATATATCCATCTTCTACACCTATTCTCTTCATTCCTTCCCTGAGTCTTTCCCTGTTAACTGATTCATATGCCTTTTCTATGTCTATAAAAACCATTATCACCCTTTTGTTATACTCCTAACTTTTTTCCATCAGTTTACGGATAGAAAATATCAGGCTTCTTTCTTTCCTAAACCCATGCTGTTCTTCACTCAGCTCCTTTTCTATCTTTTCACTTACTCGATTTAGGAAATTCTTTTAAAAATATTGGCTGTATGACTCATAAGGGTTATTCCTCTGTAGTTTTTACAAAGTCTTTTATTGCTTTTCTAGAAGATGGGAAGAATGTCTCCTTCAATCGTCAGGTATTGTACTATTTCTCCACACATTTGACAATACTCTATACAGCCACTACATTCCCATTGGATCTGCTGCTCTTATCATGTCCACTGACAATTCATCAGATCCTGGGGATATCCCCCCATTCATCTTCTTTACAGCTACTTCCACTTCCTCCAGTGCAATTTGTCCCAATTCTGCTTCCCAACTTCTCTTAATTTCCCCATTATTTGTTGTTTCCTCGTGTACCTACTCCTCAGCGTTTAACAGTTTCTTAAAATGTTCTCTCTGGATCTTCAATCACAGTGCCATCCTTTGTTTCCATCTTTACTGGTACTTCAGAAGCCTTCCTTTTATTTTTCATCATTTTATAGAACATTTTCTTATTGCTCTTCACGTCATCAAGTTTTCTTGTAAACTCTTTCCATGCCTTTTTCTTTGCTGTTTCCACTATTTATTTGCACCTCTCCCTTTCCTCTATACATCTTTTATGGTCCTCATCGTGTTTAGTTTTCCACCATTTCTCCATGCTCTATTTTTCCTTCAAACTGCCTGGATTGTGGTATCATCCTACCAACTTGTCTGTCTTACTTTTTCCTTTCCAGGTGTTCTAACACATACTTTTTGTGCTGCTTCGATTAAAGTGTCTTTGAATAAATTCCATTCTTTTTCTACGTCACAAAAAACTTCTTTTGGAAACTTTTGTGTGATTAGTTCTCTATACTTTACAGCACTTTCACTCTCCTTCAATTTCCAATCCCGTATCGTCATCACTTTCTTCTGTTTTCTATTTTTCACACACTGATTAATTTTCTATTTTCCCACCAGTAATCTATGGTCTCCATCTGCACTCACACTTGGAATTACCTTCACACATGTTACTTTCTCTCCCCATTTCCTATCTACTAGAATATAATCAATTACACACCTGGTTCTTCCAATTATTATACTATTTTATATTGTATTAAATTATGCTTGTGAATTTAAATAACTACTACATCACTACTTTGCAATTCACATTTAAGTGCTTGGCAGAGGGTTCATCGAACCACAATCATACTATCTCTCTACCATTCCACTCCCGAACAGCGCGCGAGAAAAACGAACACCTAAACCTTTCTGTTCGAGCTCTGATTTCTCTTATTTTATTTTGATGATCATTCCTACCTATGTAGGTTGGGCTCAACAAAATATTTTCGCATTCGGAAGAGAAAGTTGGTGATTGAAATTTCGTAAATAGATCTCGCCGCGATGAAAAACGTCTTTGCTTTAATGACTTCCATCCCAATTCGCGTATCATATCTGCCACACTCTCTCCCCTATTACGTGATAATACAAAACGAGCTGCCCTTTTTTGCACCCTTTCGATGTCCTCCGTCAATCCCACCTGGTAAGGATCCCACACTGCGCAGCAATATTCTAACAGAGGACGAACGAGTGTAGTGTAAGCTGTCTCTTTAGTGGACTTGTTGCATCTTCTAAGTGTCCTGCCAATGAAACGCAACCTTTGGCTCGCCTTCCCCACAATATTATCTATGTGGTCTTTCCAACTGAAGTTGTTCGTAATTTTAACACCCAGGTACTTAGTTGAATTGACAGCCTTGAGAATTGTACTATTTATCGAGTAACCGAATTCCAACGGATTTCTTTTCGAACTCATGTGGATCACCTCACACTTTTCGTTATTTAGCGTCAACTGCCACCTGCCACACCATACAGCAATCTTTTCTAAATCGCTTTGCAAATGATACTGGTCTTCGGTTGACCTTACTAGACGGTAAATTACAGCATCATCTGCGAACAACCTAAGACAACTGCTCAGATTGTCACCCAGGTCAATTATATAGATTAGGAACAGCAGAGGTCCCAGGACGCTTCCCTGGGGAACACCTGATATCACTTCAGTTTTACTCTATGATTTGCCGTCTATTACTACGAACTGCGACCTTCCTGGCAGGAAATCCCTAATCCAGTCGCACAACTGAGACGATACCCCATAGGCCCGCTGCTTGATTAGAAGTCGCTTCTGAGGAACGGTGTCAAAAGCTTTCCGGAAATCCAGAAATACGGAATCAACCTGAGATCCCCTGTCGATAGCGGCCATTACTTCGTGCGAATAAAGAGCTAGCTGCGTTGCACAAGAACGATGTTTTCTGAAACCATGCTGATTACGTATCAATAGAGGTGATTCATAATGTTTGAATACAGTATATGCTCCAAAACCCTACTGCAAACCGACGTCAATGATATAGGTCTGTAGTTCGATGGATTACTCCTACTACCCTTCTTAAACACTGGTGCGACCTGCGCAATTTTCCAATCTGTAGGTACAGATATATCGGTGAGCGAGCGGTTGTATATAATTGCTAAGTAGGGAGCTATTGTATCAGCGTAATCTGAAAGGAACCTAATCGGTATACAATCTGGACCTGAAGACTTGCCCGTATCAAGCGATTTGAGTTGCTTCGCAACCACTAAGGTATCTACTTCTAAGAAACTCATGCTAGCAGCTGTTCGTGTTTCAAATTCTGGAATATTCCATTCGTCTTCCCTGGTGAAGGAATTTCGGAAAACTGCGTTCAATAACTCCGCTTTAGCGGCACAGTCGTCGGTAACAGTACCATCGGCACTGCGCAGCGAAGGTATTGACTGCGTCTTGCCGCTTGTGCACTTTACATACGACCAGAATTTCTTCGGATTTTCTACCAAATTTCGAGACAATGTTTCGTTGTGGAACCTATTAAAGACATCTCGCATTGAAGTCCGTGCCAAATTTCGTGCGTCTGTAAATTTTAGCCAATCTTCGAGATTTCGCGTTCTTCTGAACTTCGCATGCTTTTTCCGTTGCCTCTGCAACAACGTTCGGACCTGATTTGTGTACCATGGGGGATCAGTTCCATCTCTTACCAATTTATGAGATATGAATCTCTCAATTGCTGTTGCTACTATATCTTTGAATTTGAGCCACATCTCGTCTATATTTGCACAGTCAGTTCGGAAGGAATGGAGATTGTCTCTTAGGAAGACTTCTAGTGACACTTGATCCACTTTTTTAAATAAAATTATTTTGCGTTTGTTTTTGGTGGATTTGGAAGAAATGGTATTGAGCCTAGCAACAACGACCCTGTGATCACTAATCCCTGTATCAGTCATGATGCTCTGTATTAGCTCCGGATTGTTTGTGGCTAAGAGGTCAAGTGTGTTTTCGCAACCATTTACAATTCGCGTGGGTTCGTGGACTAACTGCTCGAAATAATTTTCGGAGAAAGCATTTAGGACAATCTCGGAAGATGTTTTCTGCCTACCACCGGTTTAGAACAAGTATTTTTGCCAACATATAGAGGGAAGGTTGAACTCCCCACCAACTATAACCGTATGAGTGGGGTATTTATTTGTTACGAGACTCAAATTTTCTCTGAACTGTTCAGCAACTATATCATCGGAGTCTGGGGGTCGGTAGAAGGAGCCAATTATTAACTTAGTTCGGCTGTTAAGTATAACCTCCACCCATACCAATTCGCAAGGAGTATCTACTTCGACTTCACTACAAGATAAACCACTACTGACAGACACAAACACTCCACCACCAATTCTGCCTAATCTATCTTTCCTGAACACCGTGTGAGACTTCGTAAAAATTTCTGGAGAACTTATTTCAGGCTTTAGCCAGCTTTCTGTACCTGAAATGATTGTTATGTAATGTACTGTAAATGACTTGGTCCATAGTAAGGGAACATAGGGTTGAGTATAAAAGATGTGGGGAAGCCACATAGCTACAGAAGGAGTCTGGGCTGAGCAGTTCTGTGGTTAACTTCTCGTTTGTGGTGGTCATACCAGACTTAAATACTGAAATGATCCTAAGCGTAGATTGGTTGGAAAAAGAAAAAAGTAATAATCGATTACACTCACAAACTGGTTAAGATTAACCAAGTATCCAAAATTTTGGAAGTGAAATTTGAAGAGAATGAGACCTTGTCAGATAAGGGAACTGAATCTTTGATAATAGAAATCGATAAAGTAAATGATGGTTTGACAAATGTTTACGAAATGTATCATGTTAAGAGGGTGACAAATGACGATGACAGATAAAGATATGATTTCAAGGAAATAGTGGAAAACTTTAACAGGCGTAACCTCAGACCAGAAAGTGGAATTGATTAACATCTTAGAATGCAACAATAGAGCATTTTCGGATAATCCTGGACTCGTTCGAAATTTTGAATATTGCATTGAAACTTTGGATCATGATCCATTCTTTGTGAGACCATATTCGGTACCTTTATCTAAGGAACAGGCCATACAGAGTGAAATAGATAAGATGATAGAATGGGTAATGATAGAACGCAGTAACAGCGAATATAAAAATCCACTTATCATTGCAAACAAGAAGGACGGGGGAGTACATGTGGTCATTGATGCACGAACACTAAACAAAATTGTAAGAAGAGTGGTAGATAAGCCTGAAAATCTGGACGAAATGTTGGAAAAATTTCGTAATGTGAGATATTTAACTAACCTCGACATGACTCCTGGCTGTTGACAAATCCCGTTAAGTCCAGAACCCCGTAAATATACAATATTTCTGTTTGCCGGAAAATGTTATCAATACAAAGTAGTTCTATTTGGACTGAATACTTCTTTGGCAGTGTTTATTAGAGCTGTGGACTGTATTAGGGCGGCAGTTGAGTTCCAGGTTACCTATTTACGTAGGTGATTTATTAATCGTCACTGAAAACGGCAAGAACACTGCGAACTTTTGCAGATAGCTCTTGTTGCTCTTCAAGCAGGAGGCATGACCTTAAAATTAAGGAATGTGAATTTGTAAAAATTAAATTAAATTCTTGGGCCATATAATTACTACTGCTGGGATTAGTAAGGACCCAGAAAAGCTAAGAGCCATAGAAAAATGTCCCCCATCAAAAAATAGAAAACAGTTGAAAGCCTTGTTAGGTTTGTGTGGACTTTACAGAAAATATGTTAAGAGGCAAGCCTTCAATAGTCCACACTTGAAAATCTCCTTAAAGAGAATAGTGATTTTGTTTGGGCAGATGAGTGTCAGCAGGATTTCGAATCTTTGAAGAAGGAACTTTTACATAATAATGTCACGTCACCCAGTACAATCAGAACCTTTGATTGGCATTGAAATTTTCCAAGAGGTAAATAATACAGGATATTTAGAACGTACAACTATAGCTTTTGCCAGCAGGACGTTGACGAAATACGAAAGGAATTGTACCATATCAGAGAAGGAGGCCTTGGCCATAATATGGGGCCTAAAGAAATTCAGAAATTATTAGTGGGGTCATAAGATCATCATACACACTGACCACAAAGCTTTAACATTCCTTAAAGATTACCGCCTTCTAAATGGCAGGCTAACCTGGTGGGCTTTGTACCTGCAACAATTTAATTACGAAATCTGCTATTTAAAGGGTACAGAAAATTATGTAGCAGATGCAATGTCCCATTACCAGACAGTATTGGTGAGGTGGCCAAGAAATGCAATGAAGGTGGAACTTTCCAAATTAATTACATGAAGGAAGTTTCAAGCAAAAAAAAAAAAAAAAAAAAAAACTTAACAGATTTGTAAAAACATGAGATGCCACCGAAATCAAAAACTGACTTGGAAAACTGTGAAAGTAAATTTCCATAGTATACAGTATCCCCAGATTAAGAAATATTATAAAGTTTTTAAGGGCATGTTGTATAGGAGGAAAGATTTGATTATTGAAGAAAGGAGGGTGTGATGGCCTACCCAATTTGATACACATGTCATGGATTATTTTCATCTAGCATTGGGCCACAGTGGGCCAAAGAAGTGTCTAGACAAACTGGTTAGTGTTTTATTAATTGCCAATAGTGCAAGTAGAAAGGTAAATGAGCGTATTAGGTCTTGTGACATATGCCAGAGAGCTAAGGTAGCCAATAAAATTAATCAAGACCTGATGAAGAACACGTTGACTGAAGATACCATGGATTTACTGACCGTGGATCTGTATGGCCGTCTCCCCAAAACTTCTGGTAATTGCAAATATATTTCACTGATTTTGGAAGTATTTTCTAAATTTATAAAATCATATCCCCTGAAAAAGGCGACACCAAAGTCAGTAATTCAAAAGGTTGGTTGAGTATTTTAGTACCATTGGAAAACCCAAAGCTGCACTGTCCGACAATGGCCTCCAATTCAACTATAAAATTTGGAAAGATGGCCTGAGGCACAATGGTGTAGAAGTTAAATATATTTCGACCTACCATCCGGCCAGCAACCCTGTCGACGGTATATGACGTAAATAGGAAGGTTATGTAGGACCTATTTCCACTATAACCATCGAGCATGGGGCAGATTTGTATCTGAATTTGAGAGTGTAATGAATACCTTGCCTCATGGACCTACTGGGTTCACACCTGAGGAAATCCTGCTCAATCATAAGAGCAAATGTTTAATTGAATAAAAACTAGATTTCCCACCGTGTACAGATTTAGGATTAGCCCAGAAGAAAGAATTGGTAAAAGATAACACACAGCAGAAAGCAGAGGCGAGATATAAAAGGCACGATAGGAACCTGAGGTTTGCCAGGTTCAAGAGTGGAGACTATGTTCTTCTGAAGACTCATGAAAAATTAAGTGAACTTAACCATGGAATTTCAAAATTTAAGCATAAGTATAATGCTCCATTCATAATACAAGATATATGTCACAATAATGCTTACTATTTAATCTATCCAAAATCGAAGAAGCCCCTTGCTGTCCATAACATAGAGGATCTCAGCTGTATGTCCCTAGGAATGAGTAACAAAGTATATTCAGACATAATATCATTATAAAAACATTTATTATACTGTAATATAAATATACCTATCTTATGACGTTACTGTAATTTATTTACTGTAATTAATGTTTTTATAAAATTGCTGGTACCTCTATAAGATTGCTGATACCTTCTTGTAAGTTTCAGATTCTAAAAATTGTTGTAAAATATATGAAACCCTGAAATGAAATGGCTAAAGGCAAATTGTTGTCAAAGTGAAAAGAAATGTAGACTGCCTTAAGTACAGAGTGGACAGCATAAAAGACTTGGCAAACTAGGCAAAAATATATATCTCAAATAGACTGCCAAGACCCAAAGTCGGCAGCCAATTTGATATATATACAGTGTTAAAATATTTGCAAACATGGGTAACCCGATGCTATAGCAGACAGCAAAAATAGTTTATTCTCTATACTTATAATACTGTACCGGCACCACCGTTTAGGATAGGGAAAGTTAGTTTTGTGCGATACTCTGAGCACAAGTTACAGCCAGGTACAGACTGGGTTGCAATAAGTTACGCTGACCAGCGGTTGCGAAGTGGAATGGAGGCCACAGGGGCCGTCGAACCACTGAAAAGCGTAAATGCAGAGGTTTGCACGTCGCAAGTTACAGGAAAAAGGGCCCACTGGCGTAACCAGGGTGTGGGGCGTACATGATTCGGAGCGATGCGTTAGCGGAACAGAGGCGTGCAGCCGAGTATAAATAGGTGTTGTTTTCTAACGAGACTCATTCAAGTGTGGCAGCTCTCCTGGACGGCGGGGCGTGTCACACTACGGGCGACACACGGCAACAGATGGGGCGACAGCATCCCAGTCCACGGCTGGCACGACACAACGTTGCGCCGCACAGGCCGCTGGGGCAGTGGCCTCAGCAGTGCGGGGCCTGGGACGCGGACCGAGGTCAACGAAGCACCGTAGTGGAAGCAAATAAGTCATTTGGAAAGTTCTCGCCGAGTTCTAACACGCCACATTCTGACACCATCCAAACTACATGTGGTGTCAGATGGAGGACGTCGTCTGTCCAGTACGACGTTCGAGTCCACCGCCTGCAGTATAGAGGCAAGATCTGGTGAGTGCTGTCAAAATTGTTCTTTTGAGTGTTGGACATTTTCTTTCTTCTTGGTGTTTTGAGAATGGGTTGCCAGAATCCACATTTCAGATGTTTTGTATATGCATATTATTTATTTTTTCAGAATAAGTGTTAGTGTATTTGGGACAGTAGGATGTTGTTTTTCGTGGCATTTGATTACTTTGTATTGGTCTATGATGTTACAGAGTAGGATGTCAGGTTATTCTTGTACTTAGTCCCGAAACAAAACGACTAACTGAGAACGAAAGCAACACAATGGCAGAGTCAAGGACGCAAGATGTGTCGGAACCAAAAGCGGTACGTATTTTAATGGAAAAGATAGCACAATTGACAGTGGACAATACGCACTTGAGAAATAAATTAACATCTAGAACGGAGCGGGAAACCGCATCTGATCAGTCGTTGTTGCCTAGGGTGCAGGAGATTGATCCAGCTGCCACAAGTTTGATTATTCCATTTTCTGGCAAGGCATCTGAGGATGTGCGTTCGTTTGTGGAGGACTTGGAGACTTTGGCGGTGATAAATGGTTGGTCTGATGAACAGGTGTTACATGTAGCCAAGATAAGATTAACAGGTGAAGCGAAAACATATGTGAGGTGTTCCGAGGCCTTAAGGAAGGCAGGACAGTTTGAGCAGTTAAAGGAAGGGCTTATACAAAGGTACAAGAAACAGAATAGCGCTCGGTACTTTAGGGAGAGGTTAAGTACAACGACAAAAAGACAGGGGGAGACGGTGCGGAAATTTGCGGACAGGATAAGGGAAATTAATGAGTATACTTACGAGTTAGCTCAGAGTGATGAAGCGAATGGTGTTCTGTTGCAGGAGGCCGAGCAAAAGGCACTTGATTTATTTTTGAGAGGGTTACCGGTGCATATGTCACGGAAAATACGTGAAGGGACTCCGAAAGATTTGTATTCGGCCATTCAGGTGGCAGTTCAGTGTGAGGAAATAGACGTGGCAACAGGAATACGCGAGAGGCAAACAGTATTTGAAGCGGGTACAAAATGTTACAAGTGTGGTCGTACAGGACATGTGCAGAGGCAATGTACCCTGTCACCGAGGAATACAGGAAGGAATGGATATCAGCAGCGTGGAGAATGGAAAAATGGAGATAGGAGAGGTGGACAAGCGTTAAACGACAGAGGGGGCCCAACTCCCACCTAAAGGAGCTCCCATTTAATTTCAATGCTACGAATACGTATGCAGAGGGGGAATGTTCCGTGGTAGGATCCTTAGGAAAAGTTTAAGATTTTTTTGGACACAGGGGCGCAAGTGTCAGTGGCTACTAAGAATATAGTGGGACGAAGGAAGTTAGACCCACCACTTTATAGGTTGCGTGGAGTGGGGGATAAGGAGGTCACGCCTTTGGGGTCAGCGACAGTTGACTTTCGCATAGGGAAAGTCCAATTTAACGCATACATGGATGTAGTACCATGGGTGAGCGAGGGCTACGATATGATCCTAGGAGTAGATTTCTTGCATCAACATCATGCCAAAATTGACCTTGGACAACGAACTGTGGAATTTGGTGGAATGTTATTTCCGCTAGGGGAAACTGTTGTCAATGCAGAGCTATCACGAGGGGCGTTCAACGTAATGAATAAACCAATTGAACCGCGTACATTAGCATTAAGGCTTAATTCGCACAAGTGTGTGTCGAGTGGCACCGGGAAGTCGCTTTGGTTAAGTGTGGAGTCGAATCTACCTGTGGGTACAGTATGTGTTATTGAACCATTGGAGGATAATGAAGTTTTAGGTCCATTGGGTTGTTTTGTGAAACTTATTGTTGTACGCGTACAGGAGGGGAACGACGGGAGAGTAGTTCCCGTGAACGTGGATAATTTTAGCGCTGTAGACGCGAATTTGAGGAAAGGAGCTGTAGTAGCAAATTTGGATGTGCCAGATGACGAAGACTGGTTTTCTAGAGGTAGGCGAAGCGGTCAACCACTAACTGCCAATAGAACAGCATTGCTTGACAAAATTAAGCATTTTAAAGGAGGAGAAAGAGAGCATATGTAAGAATTATTGTGGGAATTTAAGGATCTGTTTTTTCCACAAGGGCCGTTACCAGCAACTCCATTAGTTCAACATAGGATACCAACAGGGAATGAAGTACCTGTTCACCGTAATCCATACAGAATACCGAGGTATTTGCAGCCGATTGTGGAAGATTTCATTGATCAGCAGCTTGCGGACGGTATTATAGAGCACAGTAATAGTTGTTGAAGAGCAGGCATTGTCGTTGTGCCTAAAAAATCTGTGGATGGAACTAAGAAATACAGGTTCTGTTGTGACTACCGATACCTCAATAATAAGACAGTAACGGACGCATACCCCATACCAAACATATCGGAGACTTTGGATCACTTAGGACAGTGCCAGTACTTTTCTACGATAGATTTGGCAAGTGGTTATCATCAGTTAGAGGTGGCTCCAGAGGATCGTGCAAAAACTGCTTTCTCTACACGTGGAGGCCATTACCAGTACATTAGAATGCCACTCGGTTTGAAAAACGCTCCGGCAACGTTTCAGAGGTTGCTAGATAGTGTCTTGAGAGGTTTGAAACCACGGCAGTGTCTTGTCTATTTGGATGACATTATAGTGTTTTCAAGCAGTATGGAGCAACATAGACAGCGATTAAGGGAAGTCTTTATGAGGTTAAGCCTGGAGAAGCGTCATTTCGCATTAGAAGAAGTAAAATATTTGGGTCATATTATCAGTAAGGATGGAGTACGAACAGATCCAAAGTTGGTACAGGCTGTTAGGGATTTGGTTCAAATGGTTCAAATGGCTCTGAGCACTATGGGACTTAACTTCTGAGGTCATCAGTCCCCTATAACGTAGAACTACTGAAACCTAACCAACCTAAGGACATATCACACATCCATGCCCGAGGCAGGATTCGAAACTGTGACCGTAGCAGTCTTTTGGGTCCAGACTGTAGGGCCAAGAACCGCTCGGCCATCTTGGCCGGCTGTAAGGGATTTTCGGGAACCGAAAACAGTTAAGAAAGTGCAGTCATTCACCGGAATTTGCAATTTCTATCGACAGTTCGTGAAGGATTTTGCAGATTTAGCACAGCCGTTGACGCGATTGTTAGTGAACGGTGTGAAATTTGAGTGGATAGAAGAGTGTCAGAAAGCGTTTGACAAACTGAAAGAAGTGTTAACATCAAGTCCGGGTCTTGTGTTTCCAGATTTTGAAAAGGAGTTTATACTAGCATGCGATGCATCGAATCAAGCATTAGGGTGTGTTCTTAGTCAGGATATTGATGGGAAAGAACATCCTGTAGCCTATGCATCTAGGCAGTTGAATGCAGCAGAGAGGAATTACTCAACAACTGAGAGGGAGATGCTTAGCGTAATCTATGGAATCACATATTTTAAATTTTATTTATATGGGAGAAGATTTCGGGTAGTGACAGATCATGCTGCATTGAAGTGGTTGTTGGGGATGAAGGATCCGTCTACTAGACTCGCTCGTTGGGCTGTGAGGCTTAGTGAATTCGACTACGAGGTGGTGCACAAACCTGGGAGGAAGCACGGTAATGCGGATGCACTAAGTAGGAAGGTGGCAAAAGTAAAAATCATAGGTTATGACCTAGCAGTGTGGCAAAAATTACTGTAAACTGCATCGGACACAGCCACAGTTTAATGTGTACGCGGTCTTCTGTGCAGGGAAACGAAGTTAGGGCCAAGGGTAGTAGTGCCAGCGAAACTGAGGGACGAGGTTTTAAAGGACGCACATGATCACGTGTTATCCGGTCATGGAGGGTGTAGAGCGACGAATAGGAGAGTGGCGGAAAGGTAGGAAAGGAGATGTGGATCAGTATGTCAAGAATTGCATACCATGTGTGTAGAGAGCAGATTTGAGTCGGAAACAGATACAGCTACAACGATTAATGGAAGCAACATGTCCATTCCCTTTCCTGGGGATTGATGTCTAGGACCTTTTACGCGAACGCCATCTGGGAACAGATTCGTTCTGACAATAATAGACCATTTTTCAAGGTATGTGGAGATGGTTGCTATGCCAAATCAACAGGCAGCAATGGTCGCGCAGGCGTTAGTAAATAACTGGATTTTGAAGTTTGGTGTACCAGAGACAATAATTACTGACCAAGGGACCAACTTCATGTCGAATTTAATGAAGGAACTGTGTAAATTGTTGAACGTAAAGAAGTTGAGGACGGGCGCGTTGCATCCACAGGCCAACGGAAGGACAGAACGGGTACACAGAACAATCGGAAAGATGCTGAGTTTTTTTGTAGATTCTCATCACCATCAGTGGGACGAGTATTTGAAGCATATTGTATGCGCATACAATACAAAAGTCCATACAAATACCGGTATGCCTCCATATGAGATAGTGTACGGGCGAAAAATGCCGTCACCGTTTGATTTAGTGAAGCTACAGAAAGGAAGGACTGGTGAATCTGTACGTCAATTCGCAAGGACAATTCGGGATGTTTGGAAACGGGTACAAAAGGCGAATACAAAGGCTTTGGAAAGGCAGGAAGACGCAGTAAAGTGGAAAGGAAGTTTACCGCAGTATAAAGTTGGGCCCCTATACGCAAAAAGGAAAAACGAAGAAGTTCCTCACGAGGTATCAAGGGCCATACCGAGTTGTTGAAACCACATCTCCCGTTAATGTTAAGCTTCAGCTGCCAACTAGAACGACGATAGTACACATTGGGCGATTACGGCCATTTAAGGGTTGCCCGGATGTGATTCCAGGCGTGTCACAGGAGGGAAAGAGGAAGAAAGAGACAGAGTGAAGAGAGGTGCTAAGCGCAGAGAAAACCAGGACGATAGAGTATAGCATGAAATATCATATGCTTTGAGTTCTAGAAAGTAGTAGAGTATTTGTAGTTTTTTTTGTTTTTGTTTTCGTGTCATGTTTGTGTAGAGTAATTAGGCATTGTATTTTATATGTGTTTTCGAGTATTGTGAGCCTGCTAGGGGCAGCAGTCTTTTTGAAGAGGGAGGAAGGGTGACTGTGATCCCTGTCCTCATGTCACTGAAAAGGGAAGTGTAGTATCTGACGTATGTGGAGTGTTGGAGAAATAAATACATCGGAGTAAATTTTTCGGCAAAGCCATAATAAATATGTGTTGAAAGATGTCAGAGTGGTACGATTTCCTGTTTAAATTTTTAGTTATCGACAGTGCTGGGTCAGAAAAGTCGTGTTTATATATTGTAAATTTAAGGATAAAAGTAGTCACACAATCAGTGTTGTGTTTGGATCAAAAATAGTGAATGTTGGAGGAAAATCTGTGAAGCTGCAACTATGGGACACATGCATGGTGCAGTAATTTTTAGCTAGGGGGAAAGGAATAGACAGTACAAGAGACATCATGGAGCAAAATTTAGCTTGCAGCGAGTCGGGATGCATTGGATCTTCTTCACCTACGAGAATTTGATAGTAGTAGCAAGTTGTTTTGAGCAAGGAGTGTTTACGGAAGCGAAACGTGTGGAGCTCGAGGGGAGCGGAATTTTAATCAATGGAACTAAGTGTAACATAATAGGACCAACCTTCGATCTGCCAGCATCAATTTCAGGAGTCACACAATTGAATGTTACGCAGCCACAGCTGTACTGGCCAGAAACCACTTTAGAGTTTCTGCCAAGGCAGAATCTGACCTTGTTAAATCAAACCCTGGAGCCAGGTCTGTTGAGATCCGTAAACCAGTTCGTTATAGAGCAAGTGGGGCGCATATCAGCCGAACCGTTTGTTCAACATGTCGCGCAGTATAGGGAAAGGCAACGGCAACTAACGATCATTTTGAGCACATCTGTGCCAAGTGTCATCGCAGCCTTAACTTTGTTATGTGTTGTTTTCTTTCTGATCAGGCGGAGAGCCAGTTCCAAAAGGGAACAAAGGCTAGTCCAAGTCCCAGTGGATTGGATACTGAGGGCGTGAGACGAGTAGTTAAGGGGTTCATCAAGCAGTGGCCGTCCAGTAAAGAATTTTTACGTTTTGTTCCATTTCATGGTTTCAAGAGGGTACTAGACCACATTTAAGATTTGTAGTAGTAAGTAAGCATGTCATAAGTGCCAATCCAAACAAGTTTAAGAGTTAGTTAGTGGATGACCCGGGGATCGGGTCTTTCCGAAGAGTGGAATAATGTAGCGGCACCACTGTTTAGGATAGGGAAAGTTAGTTTTGTTCGATACTCTGAGTACAAGTTAAAGCCAGGTGGGGGCCGGGTGGCAGTAAGTTACGCTGAGCAGCGGTTACGAATTGGAATGGAGGCCACAGGGGCCATTGAACCGCTGAAAAACGTAAACGCAGCGGTTTGCATGTCGCAAGTTACAGGAAGAAGGGGCCCACTGGCGTAACCAGGGTGTGGGGCGTACATGATTCGGAGCGATGCGTTAGCGGAACAGAGGCGTGCAGCCGAGTGTAAATAGGTGTTGTTTTCTAACGAGACTCATTCAAGTGTGGGAGCTCTCCTGGACGGCGGGGCGTGTCACACTACGGGAGACACACGGTAACAGATGGGGCGACAGCTTCCCAGTCCACAGCGGGTCGTTGGTTCGACCCTCTGAGGCCGAAGCGGGGTCCGCAGCCAGCCAGGGTGGGCCACTCTTTGGGTCGCTGTCGCGGACAGTCGTCTCGACTCCTGCCTTCCGTGACGAGGGCCGCAGGTCCGGACGCCGGAACAGGGGCGAAGGTTGCTGCCGCGTTCCCAACTACGCCAGCCGAGGAAGAAGCAGCAGCGGGCGTGGCCTACGGCTCCCGGCGGAGCAGCGCGGACTCAACGGGGACGGTGGCCGCTGAGTCGGCTGCTGGCGCCGCCATCCTGACGTACAGCTGGCGAACAAGGCCGGCACGACACAGCGTTGCGTAGCACAGGTCGTTGGGGCAGTGGCCTCAGCAATGCGGGGCCTGTGACGCGGACCGAGGTCAACAAAGCACTGTAGTGGAAGCAAGTCATTTGGAAAGTTCTCGCCGAGTTCTAACACGCCACATTCTGACGGCATCCAGACTACAATACCTTTTAAGAATAGTGGAGTAGGTTTTCGTCTGTGATCTTAACGTCCTCAGAAAAAAGGTGGAACCTTAATACCCTATTGGCGAAGATGTCAATAGAGATGGATTGTATGCTTGGAGTGAGGAAGTATGTCACCTGTGGCATTTTTTATCCCACTGCTGTCCGGTGAGTCTCCAGACTCATCCGGAGGACGAGAACGCCTAGATATACTAGAGTTCTCGTCCGGGATAACCACTTCCGAAGCTTTATGCGAAACTGGAAAAACTGAGCCAGCATCCAATAACAGTTTTTGATGCTGATTACAGTAACACCAAATACATGCATATATAACGTTAATTACTGTGAGATTATAGACTTTGAAAATGTAAACATCAAAAATTGTTAAGTTCCACTATTGGCCTCATGGACTATTCCAATCAATGAGATTCCAGGTCGAAGATATGGCTGTAGTTTGCCGGTCACGCGTGGGATACCAGCCTGACTGTCGCTCGCCATATGGCCCGACAACCAAGAGTGATGGTCTTTGGTGCCATTTCTTTCCATTGCAGGACCGCTTTCGTTGTCATCTGAGGTACCCTTACAGCATAGCGGTAATTTGACGATATACGAAGCCCCATTTTGTTGTGCTTCATACCAAGCCATCCTGAGCTTACACTTCAGCAAGATATGTCCGTCCTCAAACGGCGAGAGTTTCTAGTGCTTGTCTTCCTGCTTGTGAAACTGTCTTCGCCAGCAAAGTCGCCGAAATTATCGCGAACTGAGAACATGTGGAGCGTTATCGGCAACACCCTCCGAACTGCTAGGGATTTTGACGGTCTGACGCGCCAGTTGAACAGAACTCGGCACGATACTCCCAAGGAAGACATTCAACAATTCTATTGATCAATATCCAGCCGAATAACTGCTTGCACAAGGGCTAAAGGTCGACCACGCGATATTGACTTGCTCAATTTGAGGAAGTATTTCTCTTGAATCAATCATCCAATTTTTCTGAAATTGTAATCATTTGTTTGACTGTACATGTACATCACATATGACATCTGCCGATTTCCGCCCCGTTAGAGTAATTCCTTCGCGGTGTGTCTTTTTTTTTTTTAATTTGTCTTAGTGTGTAGTTTCCGCAAGGCGCTCATGAAGTTCGCGTACCTGTTGTGTCGCATGTTGCTAAACGCACTATCAGATGTATATTTTAATAAACTTGGAAGCATGACTGTTGCTCTTACTGCTCGCTGGCCCAAGCGTTTGGTACAGTTATGATTTCAGTTTCTAACTCCAGATAAGGGTTCATTTTCACTGACATTTCTACTGCTTGTTCAGTCGAGCATGTCCTATCAGAGCAGTAGGTCGCGGCTGGTTTTTGTTTGTGTGATACAGAATTGTTTTTCCGCAATTATTAGATTTCGGATATTTGTATCCATTAGTGCTTGTACTGTTTGCTGTAGCACGGCTCACATTATAAGTTTCGCTTTTAACATAACTTTAGAATTCACTGTCAGATTTTCTGAATGTGCTAGCACTGATGGATGATGAAGTAGTGTTGACGTTTCACAACAGATGGCTCTGAGTCATCTGTTACCAGTCTGTATCCATTATGTGTTTCTGCTTTCTTCAAACTGATACCCCTATTTTTGTAACGAAGGAGACGTAGTAAGCTGTCTTTCGCATTCCCCCCGCTCGATATGCTTTTGAGCGATCCTGTTCTGAATTTTAGTATACGAAGCTGTGATCCATTATACACCGGTGGGCAGTTGAACAGAGACACCTATCAGTTAGCTGTCTAACACAAAGCTAACGGTTTTCGACAATCTGAATCGAAAATGCAGTTCTAAGACTCAAAAGATATGAACTGCAGGCAGTAATTGAGGTGCGAGTGGAAAGTGAAACAGGGGCGTAGTGTTGTTCTTTCTGCACGTTGACCAAGCCTGTATGGAAACTAAGGAGGTGTCTTCAAATGGGATTAAAGTTCAGGAGGATAAAAAACTGTAAGATTAACTGATGACAATGTGGTTTTGTCAGAGAAGGCAAAGGATTTTGAAGACAAAATGAACAGGGAAGGATAGCGTTTAGAAAAGAAGCTACGATTTGGGGTACTAATAGAAGCAAACCATTCATAATGAGGTGTTGCAGAATTAGGTCACACGATCCTGAGAAATTTCCTTAGGAAATGAGGTTCTGAAATTATCGGACGAGTTTTCATATTTCGTCAGAAAAATAATCGGCAATGGCGGAAGTATAGAGGATTAAAAATGCAATCTGGCAACGCTAAGCTGAAGCTCTAGTAAATAAAAGAAATATGTTAACATCAAATACAAATTTAAATATCCTGAAGTCTTTTCAGAACGTATATGTGCGGTGAGTAGCCTTATACGGCAGTAAAATTTGGGCGATAAGCTTTTCAGATAACGATAGAAATGTCATGCTACATAAGAGTGATGAGCATTGTATGAGTTGATTGAGTAATTATGAAAGAGATTCTAAATGGAACTCGTGAGGAAAGATTTTTTTAATGGTGTAACTTGACTAATGGGAGGTATGCGTTGTTGGGACATATTCTAAGGAATTGATAAATAGTACATTCGTTAATAGGGGAACAGTGAAGGGTGAAAAGATGTAGAATGAGCTCACGGCTCGATTACTGTCTGCGGATTCTATATCTAGGAGATCTGTACACTGAGGTGACATAAGCCATTGGACAACTTTTAATCTCGTGTCTGACCTCCTTTCTCCCATCCCAGTGCAGCACCTCGACGTGTAATGAACTCAACAAGTCGTTGGAAGACCGCTACAGAAATACTGAGCCATGCTGCCTCTATAGTTCTCCTTAATTGTGAAAGTGTTGCCACTGCAGGATTTTCTGCACGAACTGACCCCTCGATTATATCCCATAGATGTTTGATAGGATTCACGTCGGGCGATTTGTGTGCTCAGATCATTCCCTCGAATTGCCCAGAATGTTCTTCAGATCAATCGCTGACATTTGTGGCCCTGTGACGTAGTGCATTGTCATCCATAAAAATACCATCGTTGTTTAGGAACATTGAGTCCATGAATGGTTGCAAATGATCTCCAAGTGGCTGAACGTAACCTTTTCCAGTCAATGATCGGAATAAACACAACCCACACCATTGTCGAGCCACAACCAGCTTGCACAGTGACAACTTTACACAAATGCCACTACTCTGCGTCGTTAAGGGTAGACCATTCGCCCCTGTGTTGTCTGTGGTGACAGGTAATACCTGAAATTTGATATTCTCGGTAAACGCTTGACAATTAACGCTTGTTGAACTGAACCACGTACGTCATACAAAATAAACTGTTTTATATATTTTGTGAAATATTTTTAATTGACAATACTTAAAATCTGTAATACCTTTCATACTTGGAATGAATTATGAAATTAATTACAAATGTTAATGACATAAATTTTTCCTCCATTACTGAAGTGAACCAGAGCTTTCAATTACTGAAACAAAGATGAGAAATTTGTCCTTTGCTGTGGTTTTTTAGGCTCTTTTTCTATCACCTGTGCCCTAATGAAGAGGGAATGAACTGTGAACGTCACTGTTCATTTGACCCTTTTATACCTAAACACATTTTTCGAATTCTCATCCAACACTGAACTGTAATAAAACTGGTAACAATATCGGAGTGCATAGCTTTACTGTATCTACCAAAATATATACTGAAATGAAAAGTGATTATTAATGTAACTTGGTTACAACAAAATCTGTATACAAAGTATTTATTCATCTCGTATATGACTCATAAATCTTTTAAAAAGGTATTTCGCTTATACCTGAAGGTGCATGTTAATATGGACTACTGTGCGATTGAATACTTGAAGTTTCGTCCGTTGATCTCATAACTTCAAGTCCTCCAGAGGCTGATAAAACATATTTTGGTATGTAAAATATATGCATGAGAATGGTTATACATCTGTTTCCATGAATTGTAATTTGTCTTTTACATCTTGTATAAGAATTAAAATTGTCAGGGTAATAATTGTGTTATATCGTGGTCAAAGACTAATTAACGAGCCACACTATCAGAAATATCTACAAGATGAAGTATCAGTTTTCTGGACTTATGAAAACAGCTTTCTTTAATTTCTATTTCCATACATCTGCGCCTTTTCTTGTTCTGATATCTAGCTATGAGCATGTAAGTGGTTCTTTTCTGTTACTAAGCCGAAATGGATTATATTATAATCTTAATTCAAACTGTATTTATTTAAGCACGATTTACCTTTTTTCCTTTGTGTTCAATATCTGTGTTTTTCAATTTTTTGGGTGGATTGTTTGGTGGTATAACAACTGAACATTTTGCGTGCTCTTTCGTTATTTACTTCTTATTATAAAGCAAAACCACCCTAAGGTTTATTTGCCGATTGTTTCCTTATTCTTGCATACATTTTTACACGATAATTTTGTTAAATTGATCCGTCATGTATCACCAAACAATGACCTCATCAATTGTTTCAGTGGACTGCTATATGAAGCCCTAAGATTTACTTTGATGGTCAATTATTTCATAAATGAATGCTGGCTTATGGTTAGTATTTTGCAGTATTTTGTTTAAAAGAAGACTAAATTTTATTCGTCACTGGAGATTTCTCTTTCTCGTTGCGATATTCAAGTTATGCAGTGTAGCATACCATGTACAAAGAGAAAAAAATGAATTTACCATTAATGAAGTATCTCAGCTTAAATACTACTATTTCAATTTATGATCCATGTAAAGGACTTAATGTAAAAACTAACTGCAGAACCTCTCAAATTAGTATCTAAATAACAATAACTTTGATGAGAGGCATGCTTTCTTCACAAATGTCATGCTCTGCCTCAGTATGAGCACACAGTGCTACATATAATAGTTTAAACTTTAATGATCATTTTACAACCATGAACTAATATGAGTAGGCACGTAAATAATGATCAAGGTTACAACAACCAAGAAAAATGAGTGCAGTGAAGCAGTAAATTATATGTTTACCTTGGTATTGTTATTTCCTATCAAAATGATTTGCGTCAGCCTGTGCCACTTGTCCTGATATACAGAGTGAAGCGAAATTCGCGCTCTCGGCCTTCGTAGTGTGACTCCTGACACCCCAGCGATAAAAAACTGTCTGTCACAAAATTTCGTCTGGCGAGTACATGTGGCAAAAGAAGGACGTTAAAGAGTGGCAATCTCGCAATACTGTAACCAAATGTCTGTAACTACCTCTGTCTGCACACAATATTTTCGCCTGTATAGTTGGTGCAGTGGATACTGTTTTGGGTTAGCATGCAAGAGGTCGAGGGTTCGATCCTGGGGTTGAGGCATATATTTTTTATTTGGTAAATGTAGTCGAGGTGGTATGGCATCTGGCACCTTAATCGTCAACAGCGATTACAGCAGGTCCTCCAGAAAACATTTGCACTTACATACTACAACCATAGAAATGGAAGGTTGGTCAGCTTTGAAAGAAGACCTTTTTATGTCGTGGGCGTGAATTTATTCGCGCCACTTCCTCTACTAAATGCGAAACCTGTTTTCTTTGTGCGCTCCTCCAATGGTTCCATAGATTAGTGTAAACTATTATTCTTGTCTTGCTCAGAACCATTACATTTCGTAGGGGCATTACGTTACCAAAAGGACTAGCAACATGCTTTGCGAATAATGTCCAAACTCTGTTACTATTTGTATGTACTATCACCATGGTCCCACTAATTATGCCTTTCAACATTGAGTATAGTAACTGCATGCTGTTTAGTACATATCTCAATGCATCCTCATCACTATTATTATGAATTTTCTATCTATGTCATTGTGGAAACATTACGGCTATTACTGTAAGGGAAACACTGTAATTCGAAACCGGACATTTCACAATTAGCGGTGTCTGGATGAATCATACAGAACAATATCTGCCAGGGGGGTAATGCGCGTTAGGTGGAACAATGCGCAGGACTGACAACGTTGTTTATACCGTATCCGCTGTCCACCAGACAGGGACTAGATGCTAGCGGAGTAACGCGCCCGTGACAGTCATGCGTACATGTATCGAATTTTCTCATTGTAAACCTCTCAACAAGTGTGGCAGACATACGGCGTACAAAAGCGATTAATATGTGGATATGGTTCTGGTCTTTGGTTCATCTGATAACAGGGCTGATGTCGCCATTCGTGAATGTACTGCTAGATATCCTTGTCGACGCCATCCAGACAAAAATGTGTTTCGTCGTCTGGAGTTGTGCCTTTGGGAGACAGGTTGTCTCCTTCCACCATCGCAGGACAGAGATCGTCCACGGACTCGCCGTACTGCAGCTACTTAGGAAGCTATTCTGGTGGTCATACGCCAAAAACCTCAGCGAAGTACACGCAGCGTAGCAAGGCAGCTGCGTGTCTCGGCAACGCACAGTCGTCAATGAACTGCACGAGCATGGGCTGCACCCCTAACATTATTCTTTCACGCACACCTGCATCAAGCAGATCTCCATTAACAAATGCAGTTCTGTGAATGGTTCCAACATCAGGAAGCCGACGATGACTTCGTGAACACGGTAATATGGTCAGATGAAGCAGCATTCGTTCGTGAGGGTGTCTTCAATATACACAATACTCACCATTGGTGTTCGGTTAGCCCGCACATCATCCGCGAGCGTGGATATCAAGTTAGCTTCGGCATCAACGTCTGGGCTGGAAATATGGCGACAGGTGTTTGGACCCCTAGATGTTGCCTGACTGGTTGACTGCACGAAGGTATCATGCATTCCTCTCAAACTATCTGCCTGGTGAGCTGGAAGATGTTTCACTACATGTTTGGCAGAGGATATGGTTCCAGCATGATGTGCACCTCCACACATTAATGTGTGACACTATTTGGACAGAACATTTACACGGAAATGGCTTGGACGTGGAGGTCCAGTTGTATAGCTACCGAGTTCAACTGACATAAATCCCCTGGATTCTTTTTACTGTGGGCGCAGCTTTGCTGCGAAGGATCCAGAGCTGTAAGATCCGGCGGGTTGCGCAATGTTTGGACGTGCAGGGAGCTCTCTTTGAGCTTCTGTTGTCCTGAGAATAACGTATTCTGTTGCGAAGGTCATGCGGTCCTTAATACGGACACTATTATTGTCACTTGTTTGCTAATGTGCGACATCTGAGCGCTTATATTATATGTAGTATAAATGACAAATAAATGTTATGTTATTGAACTATCATCTTAAGCATCTCGAAATTAATGTTGTTTTTGTAGTTATTCTGTCTTATGACAGGTCATTTGTTTCAGCTGTCTGTTTCTTGTTTCTCTAGCCACGTATTTGTTATGTTCAGCGTTACAAAATGTTGTAAATTTAGAACACATGTGACATGTGACCTAAGAAAAGGTGCGTATTACAGTAAGAAATGTCAGAAAGATGTTATCAAACAAAAAAATGCGCCCCAACCCAGGATTGAACCCTCGACCTTGTAACCTCCCCACAAAAATATTATAGGAATGATAATTGACCATAAACCCACACAATAATATTAATTAATGAACCATGAATGAAATCTAACCTCCCAACAGAAATAATAATATCTGGTAAATTTTATAAGGACAGCAGCGCTGACCTTCGGCCCTGTATTCTGAATAAAACAAGCAAAAATTCTTACCTCAATAAAACTGCAATTATATCTGCTCTTCATTATAAATTCTTCGACACAGCTTCGTGCAATGCTGGCGTATATATATATATATATATATATATATATATCAGCAATATACTAGTCAATATATATATATATATATATATATATATATATATATATATATATATATATATATTGGATTATTGAAAGGAGTGATGATCCATTGGAAATGTTCTTTAAATTGAAATGAATGTTTTTCTTTCAAAGAGTTACTTTATATTATAAAAATTATTATTGGGGCATTTTTCCTGAACAAATTAAATTACAATTAACATACATTACTAAATATGCGTAAGGCTGCTTCTTTACCTTCTACAACAATACTCATCCTCCAGAGTCCTGACCAGAGTCGCGAGCAGAGCACACAGCCGACGCATGCCGACTCCCGCAGACTACTACTGTCCACTCGCTACTAAAGCCGAACGACTACTGTATCCGACTGACTACTACTGCAGACTGACTTCTACTGTCGACTCGCGCAGTCAAGCGCAGACACGCGACAAGCAACAACTAACAATAAACTACTCTCTGGTCAGAGATTCTGTCATGCCTCGCCCATCGTCGGCGAAGCATACGCCTTACATAACCCTCCACTTGGGGGGCAAAACTTTGGCAGCGATGGTGAGTCAATTGGACTTGCCATGAGCAACAATTTTTTCTTAATTAACTAACTTTACAATCACAGAATATATACATATATATAGGTGCAGAACATGAAATAAAATATAGTGCACACGCACTGAGTACAGAACATATCAAGCAAAGACAAAATGTATACACAATGAGTAGAAATGAAATGACATAAAGTGCACACGCACTGTAGTTCTGAATATATCAGCAAATCACAAAATGTATATGCTTGAATACAAATCATGTTAACAAAATGACGAAAGTGCACACGCACTGTAATACAGAACATATCTGGGAATCACAAAATGTATACGTAATGAGTACAAATCATATTAACAAATGGCATAAAGTACACACGCACTTTAGTTCAGAACATATCAGCAAATCACAAAATGCAAGGAATACAAATCATGTTAACAAAATGACGAAAGTGCACACGCACTGTAGTACAAAACATATCTGGGAATCACAAAATGTATACGTAATGAGTACAAATGGCATAAAGTGCACACGCACTGTAAAACTCTCTAATATTTTTACAACAAATAAGCATATCAAGGAGTGAAATAAAGTGCACACGCACTATAGTACAGAACATATCAGGAAATCGCAAAAATGTATGCGTAATGAGTACAAATTATATTAACAAATGGCAAAAGTGCACATGCACTGTATATGTCTTTATCATTTTACAAGAATTAGGAAAGGAATGGGAAGGATTGCGTCATGGATGTAGCACTTTAGTTTGCATGCAGCTGCACTGAAAGTCCATATCTTTCTACAGAAGCACAACACCAAGTGAGACATTCTGAAGTTCTTTTCCTTGAAGTACGAGGGCCGTTCAGAAAGTAACCTCCGGTTGATTTAAAAAAATACACCAAGTTAAATAAAAATATTTTAATATATACATCTTACAACTACATCTTTGCACTATTTTTCTACATAGTCTCCATAGCGATTGAGGCACTTATCGTATCTCTTCACAAGCTTTGAAATTCCTTCTGCATAAAAATCACCCGCTTGTGCCTGGAGCCAGCCTGTGACCGCATCTTTGAGCTCTTCGTCGTCATCAAACCGCTGTGACCCGAGCCATTTCTTCAAATGCATGAAGAGGTGATAATCACTTGGCGCCAGGTCTGGGCTGTAAGGTGGATGGTTGATAACGTCCCACTTGAAGGACTCAAGAAGGGCCGTTGTTCTGCGAGCAGAGTGAGGACGGGCGTAATCGTGCAAAAAAACGATACCGGAAGTCAGCATACCACGGCGTTTGTTCTGTATAGCCCGTCGTAACTTTTTTATTGTTTCACAGTACACGTCTTGATTAATGGTCGTACCATGTTCCATGAATTCAACCAACAACACTCCTTTGGCATCCCAAAACACCGTTGCCATCAGTTTTCTGGCAGAAAAATCTTGCGAGGCTTTTCTTGGTTTGGTAGGCGAATTTGAATGTGCCCACACCTTTGATTGTTCTTTTGTCTCAGGGTTCACGTACTTAATCCAGGTTTCGTCACCGGTCACGATTCTGTTTAACAATGGTTCTCCTTCGTCCTCATAACGTGACAGAAAGTCTAATGCAGAGGCCATTCTTTGAGTTTTGTGGTGGTCGGTAAGAATTTTGGGCACCCATCGTGCACAGAACTTACGGTAACCCAATCTTGATGTCACTATCTCGTACAAGGGAGTCTTAGAAATCTGTGGAAAACCAGTAGACAACTCCGACATTGAGAAACGTCGATTTTCACGAACTTTTGCATCAACTGTCTGAACGAGTTCGTCAGTCACCAATGATGGTCTACCACTCCTCTCTTCATCATGAACGTTTTCTCGTCCACTTTTAAATAAACGTACCCATTCACGGACAACTCCTTCACTCATAACTCTTGGTCCGTACACAGCACAAAGCTCACGATGAATAGCTGCTGCAGAATATCCTTTGGCTGTAAAAAACCTTATGACAGCACGCACTTCACATTTGGCGGGGTTTTCTATTGCAGCACACATTTCAAACTGCCACACAAACTAAACTAGCGCAGGTACGACGTTCACTCGACCACGGCTTGATGCCGACTGACCTGTTGAGTGCGTGAACGCACAGATGGCGTCGCTACTCCCCCCACAACCCGCACTGTGACCAATCGGAGGTTACTTTCTGAACCGCCCTCGTATTAATCAGTGTAGCCAAGACACTGAAATGTCGTAATAATATTCCATGCTATCATTTTGGTAGAACACTAGGTACACCAAATAGTGGGACCATAATAACATCTCCATCGCTCAAGGTGGTGGACAGCATGTCGTGTCAACACCACATTCTTGTAAGGTACACCAACGTAGAATTAGTGCAAAAACCAAATATAGTGTTCCATGATCATGAGGATAGACAGGACAAACGGATATTGCAATAATTTCTGGTAATTAGGTCGGAAGGTGAAGGACATTAAGTCACATAGTAGTCTTCATTGAGAATTACACTAGTCTAACAACTGATTTGAGTAATTGGTGGCACTCATCGCCCAGTTACTGAACATTTCTGTACCATGTCTGTAGTATTACAGAATAATGTTCATAAATTATCTGAATATAGTAATTATTGGCACTCATTGCCCAGTTACAAACCATCAGAAGTCATCATTCAAAACAGAAGCTAATGAATGGCATAGTATTAACATAATTCACTTAATTATAGTAATCATTGGCATCATAGGTCATCTTATTACAATAATCAGTGGCATTCATTGGCCAGCTACACAGCACTTTTTTTGTATTATTCGGAAGTCATTATTCAAAATGAGTTAATTATTGGCATACCATTTATACATAATTAATCTAATTATAGTAATCATTGGCATCATAGGTCATCTTATTACAATAATCAGTGGCATTCATTGGCCAGCTACAAAGCATTATTTTGTATTATTCAGAAGTTATTATTCAAAATGTGTTAATTATTGGCATAGCATTTATATATAATTAGTCTAATTATAGTAATCATTGGCATCATATGTCATCTTATTACAGTAAACAGTGGCATTCATTGGCCAGCTACAAAGCATTTTTTTAATGCATTATTCAGAAGTCATTATTGAAGTGACATACTATTCAGAGCTGATCAGTATTACTCAGAACTCTCTTAAACTAGTTGCATTATTTGGGACTGGTAATTCCTTTGTTTGCTTTTGAGTTATTTCTGCAAATGAAGATGTGTAACGTCATTCGTCATGAGTCAGCAGTAGCAAGGTTATGAAACAAGTAGAGTATATGTGATCACATTCATAAACGACATAGGTTTAATAAACAACTATTTATAGCACATTAATTTCATTAATAATTTCTCCTGCAAAATATACAAAATGGATTATGAAACTGAAAGAAGAAACGCATATTATGCTGAAAAGTAATGAACTTCGAATTAACAGGTAGTTAAATGTGTATAAAAAATATATATGTTCACTAGCTGTCCTTTCCAAAACTTTCAGTCATCATACCATGCGATATAAGACATACTGTGAAAACGAACTGCAACAAATACTTAAATAACTACATAGCATCTCTTAACTAACAGTAAATATATAAACTTCAACATTATCCTCATCTGTAAAGAAAAACTTCATTATCCATAGTATCATAACTCCATTATTATCATCACCTGTAAAGAAAAACTTCATTATCCATAGTAGCATATTCTTCATCATTATTCATCACCATTCATTATCATCTGTAAAAAAATCACTTCATTATTCATTATACAACTATTCCTTATTTCTAGCATATTTCATCACTAAAACTAAGATGTGTAGTTCTGTCTGACAGCCTGCATCAATCGCCTCGTATTCTGAAAGAAAAAATTAGTTAAGACTGCTATTCTATGATGTGTATAGTACATTCTTGTTAATGCTTGTTAATTCTGATCCATCTACTCTTCATCACGAGGTATTGCATCCCCTTTCGTTCATTCCGAAGGTGAAATTCCCATTTCTGTATAATTTATTTCGTTTACACGTTATTTCTTTCTGAAAATGATGAACAAAGATTAATGTCTTGCATTTCATTCATATACCCATTAGATAAAAACTGGTTTATAGTAACATAATTGAGCATACAGCATAACATGACAGAAAACGTAATATCTCAAAAACATCGGCAGTGTTCAGAAGCAAAAATGTACACAGTGTATCACAATGTAGCAGCAAAAAAAAAAGTAAAATAGTCACGATGTTCAGATATCATAAGGCAAAAATGTCAAAGTCAACTGGTGTTTGTTATATCTTAAATATTTCATAGTACATACAAACAAAACAGGAAAACACTCATACATACATAAAAAATGGAAAATATGCACGGTCTGATGTGTAACGACAAGAAAAGCGACCTGCTAACCTTACCTTGCCGGGCACTTGCCAAAAAAAAAAATACGACAATCATCAGTAAGTAGTCACATAAATATAATTGCATAAGTGGTCATAAAAATGTGTAAGTTCATCTGGAAAAATATGTAACGACAAGAAAAGCGACCTGCTAACCTTACCTTGCCGGGCACTTGCCAAAAAAAAATACGATAATCATCAGTAAGTGTTCATGTGAATATAATTGCATGAGTGGTCATAAAAAAATTAGGAAATGGCTTTACAGTGTGATAAATCATAAACTACGTTCATTCAATAAAAGGTTTGATGTTGGATACGTGGTGGTTCCCTTTGGTTTTTCTGGTTCTCAAAGTTTCGACGTGTACAACATTGGGGTGAGGAATGCTGCGAATTCGATATGGACCTGCGTATAGAAGCTCAAATTTACTGCATCTACTCTTTCCTTTGTTGGATAAATAGTGTGTACGTACTAATATCTTCTGTCCAATGTGAAAGTCACGGCGTGTACAAACCTGTTTTTGCTGTCTTCTCGGGCGCTCTGCGGCACGTTTCATGTTGTTCAGCGCAATGTCAATTATTTCATGGTGTCGAAGTCGACGAGATGTAGGAAAGGTTACTAATTCTTTAATTTTGTTAGGTGGTTCAACATTTTTCAGTATAATAGACGGAGATAGCATAGTAGATTCATTCGGTATGGAATTAATTACATCTTGGAATGAGAGTATGTATATGTCCCAATCAATATGTTTTTTATGGCAGTATATTCTACACAGTTTACCAATTTCTTTCATTAATCGTTCACAAGGGTTCGAAGAAGCATGGTACCTGGATATATAGATCGGAGAAATGTTTGTAGCTCGTAACATACGTGTCCATATAGCAGATCGAAACTGTGATCCATTGTCGGAAATTACTTTCAACACATGCCCTACACGAAATAAAAAATGTTTTACAAATGCTTTCGAAACAGTTTTAGCAGTAGCTTTGCGTAACGGAGTGAAGGTAACAAATTTTGAAGTGAGTTCAACAGCGACAAAGATGTAGCAAAAACCTCTATTAGTTCTGGGAATCGGACCAAAAATGTCTACAGCGGCCATATGTTTTCAATTTAACTGGTACAATGGGATGTAATGGAGGAATATGTGAAGTCGTGTCTGGTTAGCTTTCTGGCAGATTTTGCATGACGCTAAAACTCGTCGAATACGTTTCTCCATGTTGGTAAAATAACAGTTCTGTCTCAGTATAAGAAAACATTTTCTGGCTCCGTAATGTGCATAACTTAAATGAGTATACCAGATTAATTTGTTAACAAGTTCGTCAGGAATGCATAATAACCAATTGTTGCTGTCAGGATGAGAGCGGCAAAACAGAATGTCATTGCGTACAGTGTAATGGTTTCTAATGGTAACATTATTCCTATCTTGCCAAAGGTGTTTAATTTCTTTCCATACGTTGGCTTTACTCCGCTCTTGTGCTATGTCTTGTAATGACGACGAAATGAAATTTTCAAATGCAACTTGTTGAATGTACATGATGCTGAAATTTGCTTTGCAGAAGTTGGTTGCGATGTCTTGCTGATTGTTGCTGAGAGAACGGGATAGTGCGTCTGCTACAATATTTTGTGTGCCGGGAATGTGAACAATTGTAAAATTAAATTCCTGTAAATAAAGTTTCCATCTGCTTAATCTGTCGTGTGTAAATTTAGCCGAAAGTAAAAATTGTATCGCTCTATGATCTGTGTAAACTGTAGTGTCTCTTCCATAAAGAAAATGCCTAAATCTGGTAAAAGCCCATACAACACATAATGTTTCAAGTTCTGTAACAGAATAATTTCGTTCAGCAGGTGACAGAATGCGACTTGCAAAAGCGATGTTTTTAATTACTGTACAACCATCTTCAATTTCCTGAAAAATATGTACGCCTAAAGCGGTGTTAGAACTGTCGGTGGCAATAGAAAAATTCTGTTAAGATCTGGGTCCGATAATAGTGGTGCATTCAACAAGGCTTCTTTCAGGTTCACAAATTCAGAATGTGCTTGCCTATCCCAGGACCAAATAGTGTTTTTACCTGTCAATTGACATAGTCTAGGGGTGTCTAAAGCAGAATAATGAATAAATTTACGAAAAAAGTTAATTAAACCCAAAAAACTGTGTAGTTGTTTCTTCGTCGTGGGAACAGTAATGTCATGTAAAGCTTGAAGTTTTTCCGGGTCAGGCGTAATGCCCTCTGCTGAAATTACATGTCCAAGAAATTTTATAGAAGTTTTACCAAAGTGCGATTTACTTAGATTAACTGTGAGTCCTTGTGCACGAAAAGTTTGCAACAGTCGTTCAAGAATCAGATTGTGTTCAGACCAGTTAGCTTCTGCAATAAGAATGTCGTCTACGTACGTTGTGATTCTGTCTTTAAGTTCTGTCGGAAGTATTGTATTCAAACCGCGAATAAAGGCTGCTGAAGAAATAGTTAAACCGAACGGTAATTTACAAAATTGATAACAGTCACCAAAACAGAGAAATGCTGTGTACTTTCTGCAGTACGGATGGAGCTGAATTTGCCAAAATCCCGATTTCAAATCTAATGTGGAATAAATAGCAGTACCATGAAATTTCTGTAGAAGTTCTTCTAGTGTCTGTGGGCGATCTGTTTCATTAATAATAATGTCATTGATGTGACGCGAATCAAGTACGAGGCGAAGTGAACCATCTTTATTCTTAACAATATGGAGCGGGTTTATGTACGGACTAACTGCCGGTTCAATAATTCCTTGGTCAAGCATAGCCTGCAATTCCTTCTTAACCTGTTCTCTATGAATATACGGAATGGGATAATGCTTGGCTTTAAATGTGTCGTGCTGTTTAACTTGAAATTCATACATAAAACCGGACATAGTACCAGGAACGTTGTCAAAAACTGGAGCTTGCTGTAAAAGAATATTGCGTAGTTGAGTGCGTTCGTCGTCTGTATTTGCACTGCTCGGTTTAACTTTTTCAGAAATCGTCTGTATAACGTCATAGTCGGCTTCATCTGGAGTATTATAGTTGTGTACGTACGTATCTGTGAACAATGTGGAATTACAGTCTATGTTACGTGATGCGGAAATGACCTCTGTACGGTTAATTGTTTGTTCTTCCGCAGATAAAGAGTGCTGAAATTCTAAAGCCAGTTGTACATTTCCATCCTTTAACATTAAATAGGAATTTTGAAAGTCAATAATGGCATCGTGTTGTACCAGAAAATTCGTACCTAAAATAATGTCTGTCGTCAATAAGGGAACAATCCAAAAATTTGAGTGAAATGTATGACCTACAATACAGAATGATAAATGTGTCTGTAATTTTACATCTACTCCTTTACTAGATACTGCTCCTTTTACTTTCGTTTTGCCTAATGGTAACGTAGGATAGGTATTCTCTTTGTTACACTCGTTGGAAGTTTTTTTCATTTATAACTGACATAGGTGATCCAGAATCGATTACTGCTGAAAATTTCGATCATCCAATTTTAACTTCGATGACAGGGTGTGAAATGGTTTTTTGAACAACTGGTCTTTCCTGCAGAAGAGTGTCTCGGATGTCGTCAAAAGTAATAACATTTTCGTGAACAGGATTCTGTGTATCTGAAGTATTGCTTACGTTGCTGGAAGATGCAACCTGTACTGTATCTAGTCAAATTCTATCTGACGTGTTATTATTTTCAGGAGGATTCTGTGGCATTTCGACTGTTTGAACGGTTCTGTTATTTCTTCCAGACGTATTACGTTCTGGATGATACCTACTGTCTGGTTCATTCATGATTATATGTTGTGGCGGATGCTCTTGCTGCTGATAAGACCGACTGTTATTAAATGTACGCTGAAAATTGTGCTCATTATTTTTACGTCTGTCATGATAGTCATTTCTATACGGTGCATTCCGATAAGAATTGAAATAGTGTGTTTTCTGTACGTTCTGATTCCCTTGTTGCTGCGCATTAGTATTTGTTGGGGCCGACACTATACGCGTACGCGGCGAAACATTAAAACTTGGTCGACCTTGTGCATTACATTGTTGGTTAGGTATGCTAACCGGTTGGTTTTGTTGCTGTTGCCGAGAAAAACCTCTATTGTCACCAAAATGTGGTTCCTGTTGCTGATAATTTTGACGATACTGATAATTAAAATTTTGTCTGTTATTAAAATTCTGGTGGTTGTCGTTCCTGAAGCGTCTATTAGCTTTGCTATTGAAATTGCGTGGCTGATCGTAATTGCTGTATGTTTGTTGACCTTGGTTATTATATGAAAAATTTTTGTTTATAAACGAATAATCCGATTGCTGCACTTCCAAAAGCTGTAACAGATCTCTGAATGCCGAAATATTTTCTTTTTGCTGACCTGTTAAAAGTGACACTCTTAATGATCGTGGGAATTTAGAAATACATAACTGAATAAGTGCAGATTCACTGTATGGTTCACTTAAGTACTGGTTTTGTTGGACCATGTGTTCAAAAAATTGCGTGACAGTGGAAAAATTTGAGTTCTCATAATTTGGTAAACTAATTAATTGATCCTTGATTCCGCGCTGTGTCGTCTTCGACCAATACGCTGACAGAAAAGCATTCTGAAATTCTTCTACCGAATAGCATTGCCTCGCGATCGGTCTCATACGAGTTGCCGGTTCGCCTTCCAAAAAACTGCAAATAAATTCAAGTTTGTGCATTACAGGCCAAGTCGGTGGAAAAGCAAAGCTAAATTGTTGTATCCAATCCAACGGGTGACTCTGTGTTCTGTCATTTTTAAATACTTTAAATTTTCTCACGGATAGAAAATGCTTGTAATCAAAATTATCGTCTCTGTACATCTGAACAGGTTCAGGATTGTACGAGAATCTATTTGTCTGTGACTGTTCGGAATCTAAGTCACATACTCTCTGTAAATTACCCAAATTATATTGGCTGTGTGATTGTGAGAAATGTTCGGAATGTGCCGTATGCTGTGACGTGTTATTAACTGAAATATTTTTTATCTCTGTCACTTCTTGTCGTAAAGTTGACAATTTTCTGCGCAATGTATTGTTAGACGAATCTATCTCACTGATTGTCTGCTGTAGATTTTGGAATTCAGGTGTTTGATTAAACGAAAAAAAAAAAAAAAAAGCTCCGTCTTTAGGCCACAAGTGGCCCTTCCGGGACCGTCCGGCCGCCGTGTCATCTTCCGAGGAAGATGCGGATAAGGAGGGGCGTGTGGTCAGCACACCGCACTCCCGACCGTTAGGACGGTATTCTTTGACCGAAGCCGCTACTAATCGGTCGAGTAGCTCCTCAATTGGCATCACGAGGCTGAGTGCACCCCGAAAAATGGCAACAGCACGTGGCGGCGGGATGGTGACCCATCCAAGCGCCGGCCACGCCCGACAGCGCTTAACTTCGGTGATCTCACGGGAACCGGTGTAGCCACTGCGGCAAGGCCGTTGCCGATTAAACGAAACCGGTGAAGTATCGTCTGATTTGCTGTCATTATTACTTTCAATAACGTCAATACGACTGGCCAATTCATCATATTTTTCAGTCAGTATTTTTACCTGGTCATCGTTTTTAGTGTCAGAAGCATTAATTTGTTTTTGTATTTTACGTGTGGTTTCGTTCAATTTTTTAACGTCAGCTTTGATGACATCGGAATCCTCTGTTAGTTCTAATTGTTCGAGTCTGTCGGTCACTGTCTGAAAGTCTACTGTGTGTGTATCTGTTTTTGTTTTAAGATCGCAAATTTCCTCACGCAATTCTGTGTTCAACTGTTTGATAGTATTAATTTCGTCTGATACTGTAGCAATATTGTTGTCTACGTATGTTTTTGCTTTCGTAAACAATTTACGTTTATCTTCCTGTCTCTGTGCGGTAGTTGTTTCCATGACTTGTCGTTTTACTTTATTTTGTTCCTGTATAAATTTACGGAAACACGTTTCACTGTTTTGTAGGTGGTGATTAAAACGTTCGTCAATTTGACTGTTTTGTTGGTCGAATTTCGCGTCTACTTTTGCATCCAGTGTGCGCGAAAGTTCTGCTGTCATTAATTGAAACTCCTCGCGTAACTGTGTTGTGTTTTCAGAGCATTGTTTAGCGACTCCACTAATTTCGTCTCTAAGTGTTTCTGTTGCAGCTGCTTGCGTATTCCTTAATTCTTGAGCAACAGATCTAATTTCTTCACTACTTTTCCTAGCACAAGCTTCAATTTCCACACGTAATTGTTCCTTAGTATCATTACATTGCGCGGCAACGGCTGTAATCTGTTCGCTAACCTGTCTGGAATTGTTATCTAGTTTTTCATTAAGTTGTTGTTTGAGATTTTCACTATGTTGTTTATAATTGTTGTCCTGTTTTTCATTAAGTTGTTTGTGATTGTTGTCTTGTTTTTCACTCGACTGTCTGAGTTCTTCATTAAGTTGTTTATAATTGTTGTCCTGTATTTCATTCATTTGTCGTAAAAATGCCATAACTTGATCCAAGCTAAAATTATCGGCTCTATTCACTGTGCTATTTGATGGCATACCTGCAATTGTCATGTTTTGTGTAACCATTTGGTCATTCTGTGATTCTCGAAAAGGTTTTCCAATCGGATGTGCACTGTTAGTCACTACCTCAGAATCAAAAAAATCTGTCGTATTTTGAGTACACTGTTCACTTTCGTTAGAAAAATTTGTCTGTTCATTACATAAATTTTGCAAACCGGGTGTGTCAAGCTGGGCAGCGTTCATTGTAACAGAACGTGCCGCGTCATCCATTGTCGTTAAATTAACAGACGACACAATTGAATTTATTTGCTCATTACTAGGATCAAAATCAATATTAGTGGTCGGTACGCACTGATTGTCTGTTAATTGAGGATTGTCATCATTACACTGAGTGTCGCAAATACTATCGGTCAAATTATTAGAGTCGGCTATTTCACTCATTGTACATCGCGATGTACTGTTAACAGTTTTTCGCGGCATTTTTACACAAATCAAAATTATTCACAAATTAAACAAAGAGAATACAAAATGCAACAAACACAATTATAACAAAGAGCAACAAATTGCCGATGATCTGTGGAAGAAAGAATGAAAAATTAGTAAATGCGTTGCGCCAAATGCTAATTACATTTAAGTAAATAAGAGCAGATATATGACTACCTATCAGAAGACTCACAAAGAAATACGATCCTGACCGGATGTCGCCGAGTGTAACCTCCCCACAAAAATGTTAAATGTTAAATGGTTATGGAGCCAAGTGTAAACTCCCCACATAAATTGAAAAATGATAATGGAAATGCAGCCAAGCGTAACCTCCCCACAAAAATTAGGGAATGAATTAAAATTGACCATGAACCCACACAATAAGATTAATTAAATAATGAACCATGAACGAAATGTAACCTCCCAACAGAAATAATAATATCTGGTAAATTTTATAAGGACAGCAGCGCTGACCTTCGGCCCTGTATTCTGAATAAAACAAGCAAAAATTCTTACCTCAATAAAACTGCAATTATATCTGCTCTTCATTATACATTCTTCGACACAGCTTCATGCAATGCTTGCGTGTATATATATATATATATATATATATATATATATATATATATATTGGATTATTGAAAGGAGTGATGATCCATTGGAAATGTTCTTTAAATTGAAATGAATGTTTTTCTTTAAAAGAGCTACTTTATATTATAAAAATTATTATTGGGGCATTTTCCTGAACAAATTAAATTACAATTAACATACATTACTAAATATGCGCAAGGCTGCTTCTTTACCTTCTACAACAATACTCATCCTCCAGAGTCCTGACCAGAGTCGCGAGCAGAGCACACAGCCGACGCATGCCGACTCCCGCAGACTACTACTGTCCACTCGCTACTAAAGCCGAACGACTACTGTATCCGACTGACTACTACTGCAGACTGACTTCTACTGTCGACTCGCGCAGTCAAGCGCAGACAAGCGACAAGCAACAACTAACAATAAACTACTCTCTGGTCAGAGATTCTGTCATGCCTCGCCCATCGCCGGCGAAGCATACGCCTTACAACCTCCTTCATGATAATCCAAAACTCTGTCCTGTACACTAACTGCGCAGTACGAATATGATGTGATGACAGAGGTAATTACCATATATGTGGTTATAGTGTTGCCAGATTGCCACTCTTTAACGTCCTTTTTCTGCCGGTTGTACTCGTCGGACGAAATTTTGTGAGACATTTTTTTTATAGCTGGCATGTGAGGAGTCGCGCTGCGAAGCCCGAGTGCGCGAGTTTCGCTTCACCCTGTCTGTATATTATTATATTCAGTACTATTACAATATTAAGTGTGCTAGTCAAGCTGTGGTGTGTAACTGCATCCCGTTTGCTCAATAGCTGACACGAGAAGAAGTGTAGAAGAAAAAGGAAAAGAATGAAAGTCACCCAAAGCATCTGGTGGATGAAATTCAGAATGTGTTTCATCAAATACTTACGGACCCTGCTAACATTTAACGTACTCTATGTAAATATTATCTATATTTAATCAAAACAAAAAATCATAAAAAATCATAGTATTCATAGTCTTTTCATGTCATGACCTCCTGAGACAATTTTTCATTGAAATATCTGACAGAGAGAGAAGGCAGAACGCTTCTGTCTATACTATGAAAATTTTCATTTCACACCCCAAGTCATACCTTAGCAATTCCTCACAGAGGATAAGAGGTACGCTAATGAACACTATGAACAGTATTCCTTTCCCCGAGCTGTTTCTTCAATCTACACATTAAACACTGCCTAGTCACCATTTAGGTGGGAAAAATACCCTTAGAAAAATGTAAAATTAATTCGATTGGTGTTAAAATAAACAAAACAATAAATGTATATTAAATACCGGGCCTTTACTACGACATCATACTTCCTTACTACTGTTCTATAGAGGTAGAAACTTAAGACTACCCCTCTACTACTATGAATTGTTCCTTTGCACCCTGATACAGAATAATATTTAAATAATTATTATCACTTTTTTGTAGGTAAACTAACCATTTTTCTATGATCCCAAAAAGTTGCCAGAAGTTTTGGAACATATTTATGTATTAAGACTTTTGAAGGATTAATTTCTATTAGTTATTATTGACTCATTCTGTTAAGAATGGTTGTAACCCCTTAATTTTATACATGACTTTATCTTTCCCTATCCTCGGTCAGTTAATACAACTGCTGTCAGGTATGGAATTTTAGTTACGAGAAATGGCCTCCTCATACAGTTGCTAGATTTGCACATGCCTTTGTCATTTTTAAAAAATTTCTTATGAATCTCTTATCTTCTTTGTACTGGGCTACCTCTCTCGCATCCTTTCTTCCTTTTCTCTGCCTCCCTTGCTAGCAATCCATTAATATTACTGTATGATACTGGTTGATATTATTATTCTCCTCTGGCCATTCGGCACATCTCAGAATTTGTTCTTCTACTTATCCTACTATTTCCTCTGGAGAGACTTACGACAGCATAAAGTAGGTCATGTAATATCCTTTCAAATTCTGCCATTAGTTCTATCCACTTTCAACGTCATTTTTAAAATAATTCTCTCTTAATTTACTGAGCACACTATTGGTCATTGCTCTTTTTAGTGATTATAGTTTAACCAACTGTGAACACTATTCCAACATAACAAAGACGTACCCCATCCCCCTCCAGCTTCTAGGTAGAAGACTGTGGAAGTCCTCTGCCAATAACTCCCATAGCTTGCTCACAATAATAAGACACAGCATTTTTCTTACTCCAGTGACTCGCACTTTAACTTTCTGCTAAGTATCGAAAGATTTTAACAATTTCTTTGGTGACTCATATTCCTGAAGAAATAATTCTTATTTATATACATATGGTTAAAAATTTACATAACCAATATGTATGTACCAAGGTAACAATTTTATACTGTCTTGTGGTATACATTGTAACAATTTCACTTCATTGTCCTTCCTGTGGTATAATTTTTCTTTGTATGCTTTCCACTGATCACTGGAATTGGTATTGCTTCGTTGCACGTAATCAATATGAATCCTTAAATGTACACACTGCCTTCGTCCTTTTTCTAAATAGTAAGGGAGTCTTTATCGGATTCACTAGCCTTTAAAAAATAAATTGCAAAATTTCCTCTTTATTTTAGTTCTTGATTTGACGTAAAGCCTACTGGTGATCTAGATTTTGTGTCTGGTTCGGGTACTGGTACATTACCATTATCTTGTCCTCTTATGTATGTAACCGAAAAGCTGAACTGTACCAAAAAACAATCCTCCTTGTGAGTCTCTTGTGTTGTATTTTGCTTTTCAATAGAAATGTTAATGCACTATGATCAGTATGTATCATTGTTTCGTTTTCAGCTGCTAAATATTTAAATTTCTTAAATGCCTGTACTACAGATGAAGTTTCTTTTTCTGTTGTGTAAGTCCATTCATTCTGTGTAAGCCTTTTCTAGCAAAAGCTATTTGATGGTGTTCTGTTGTATTATGTATTATATTCCTGAAATATGTGACATCTCAAACAATAGTCTGATGCATCCATTGTTGAATGGAAAGGTAGAGTTAAATTTGAATGAACGAATAGTGCTGAGATTGAGAATTCCTCTTTGTAATATATATCTTAGTTTCATGTTATGTTTAGTTCTTTTAATTTCATTAAGAGCATTAAGCATTGCATTTGGAAGGAATTTTCTGTACAATACTGTCATCCCAAGATAAGAAAAAGTTGCTTTATATATTGCATCTACTGCACAGCGCTTATGTTCACAACATATGAAGGAAGACTTATGATCACAAGCCAAAATCAAAGATGTTACAATTTACCAGCAGGTGACATTGTTCGTTAACTTACATAAATACAGTCTTTTTATAAAGACTAGGGGAAAATTTATGCAGTATTTACAATTTTTTTAATTAAAATGTTTTTAAGAACGCAAAAACATTGTATTTCACTTGTACTAACATACTGCATACATATGTATGGGTGTAGTCTAAACAGTTATAAGGCAAGTACAGTGCAAGAATATATACACACACTCCAGGAAATTGAAATAAGAACACCGTGAATTCATTGTCCCAGGAAGGGGAAACTTTGACACATTCCTGGGGTCAGATACATCACATGATCACACTGACAGAACCACAGGCACATAGACACAGGCAACAGAGCATGCACAATGTCGGCACTCGTACAGTGTATATCCACCTTTCGCAGCAATGCAGGCTGCTATTCTCCCATGGAGACGATCGTAGAGATGCTGGATGTAGTCCTGTGGAACGGCTTGCCATGCCATTTCCACCTGGCGCCTCAGTTGGACCAGCGTTCGTGCTGGACGTGCAGACCGCGTGAGACGACGCTTCATCCAGTCTTGGGGGACAGATCCGGAGATCTTGCTGGCCAGCGTAGTTGACTTACACCTTCTAGAGCACGTTGGGTGGCACGAGATACATGCGGACGTGCATTGTCCTGTTGGAACAGCAAGTTCCCTTGCCGGTCTAGGAATGGTAGAACGATGGGTTCGATGACGGTTTGGATGTACCGTGCACTATTCAGTGGCCCCTCGACGATCACCAGTGGTGTACGGCCAGTGTAGGAGATCGCTCCCCACACCATGATGCCGGGTGTTGGCCCTGTGTGCCTCGGTCGTATGCAGTCCTGATTGTGGCGCTCACCTGCACGGCGCCAAACACGCATACGACCATCACTGCACCAAGGCAGAAGCGACTCTCATCGCTGAAGACGACACGTCTCCATTCGTCCCTCCATTCACGCCTGTCGCGACTCCACTGGAGGCGGGCTGCACGATGTTGGGGCGTGAGCGGAAGACGGCCTAACGGTGTGCGGGACCGTAGCCCAGCTTCATGGAGACGGTTGCGAATGGTCCTCGCCGATACCCCAGGAGCAACAGTGTCCTAATTTGCTGGGATGTGGCGGTGCGGTCCCCTACGGCACTGCGTAGGATCCTACGGTCTTGGCATGCATCCGTGCGTCGCTGCGGTCCGGTCCCAGGTCGACGGGCACGTGCACCTTCCGCCGACCACTGGCGACAACGTCGATGTACAGTGGACACCTCACGCCCCACGTGTTGAGCAATTCGGCGGTACGTCCACCCGGCCTCCCGCATGCCCACTATACGCCCTCGCTCAAAGTCCGTCAACTGCACATACGGTTCACGTCCACGCTGTCGCGGCATGCTACCAGTGTTAAAGACTGCGATGGAGCTCCGTATGCCACGGCAAACTGGCTGACACTGACGGCGGCGGTGCACAAATTCTGCGCAGCTAGCGCCATTCGACGGCCAACACCGCGGTTCCTGGTGTGTCCGCTGTGCCGTGCGTGTGATCATTGCTTGTACAGCCCTCTCGCAGTGTCCGGAGCAAGTATGGTGGGTCTGACACACCGGTGTAAATGTGTTCTTATTTCCATTTCCAGGAGTATATATATATATATATATATATATATATATATATATATATATATATCTGATAGCGGCAGTGCTCGTGTTCTCCACCTGTGAAGGTAATTTCTTGATCATTACCTACATCAATGAAGGTTGGTGATTTCCCCCATTTATCAGTTTTGCGTAGGATGTTTTCCGGTAGTCGCTGTCACTTTCCGCTCGTTGAGGCAGTTGCGTTTCTTCTCCAGAGCTTGACGTTTCATTTACGAAAAGAATATCACAACGGCGACAGTATTATTCCTAGAGGCACCTGGAGAAATGTGGTAGTGGAGGAAGCACCGGTAGTGATGGCAGGGGTGGTGTGGGCAGCGCTGGATTTAGTTTATGTGGGTATGTAGCCATGCCCGAGGCAGGATTCGAACCTGCGACCGTAGCAGTCGCACGGTTCCGGACTGTGCGCCTAGAACCGCGAGACCACTGATATCGATCGTTGACAAGTTTATAGAGTGCTGAAAGTCGGTATTCGGAAAGTAGTGTGCCCCAAATTGCGTCTAACCGGAATTATCGGTCAAATAGTGTAAAATATTTTGAGATTTATCGTTGCAGAAACCCCTCTTCATTGTGTGTAATACTGTTGAGCAGCTACATCCTCGTTGGAAACAACTGCCGACGCCAATAAACACGATTGGAACTTTATTAGGTCATAGTCACATCAAAATTGAAGTTCAGCTACTGTCCGGCTATGAACAACTGACTGAATTTAATCGGGAGTGTTTCACATACGAGTCGATACACAGTATGCAGAAATTTTTAATTTTTGCTTCACTATGCCCATCGCTCAGTGATTGTGTTTGCAGCATCGTATTTGTCTATACTTTTATCCTGATATGCCCAGTATGGTCCATGTGTAGGGGACTACAGCGGTTCCCTCAAACTGCCCCTCTCCTTCCTATGTGAAGAGAACTCGACTAATCTTATGCAGTTAACAGAACGACTTGGAGCTACCTTACTCTATTTTTCCTTTTGTAGTTGTGAGTGTTCTAGCGATGTTCCACATTCACTAATCAGTTTAGCAACTAATATCGGGTTTGTGGTAAGGTGCCTGCCGTTTTACTCTGCCTGGGAGCACAGGTAAACAGGCTGATGGCGCGTATGCATTTTTCCTGTAGTAACAGAAGGGAGACGGTTCGGTAAGGGGTATCTCGTTTCTTATTAGTCCAGAGGGAAACGGGATGGGGAGGGCGGGTCGAGGTGAGTGCTTGGTGCTTGTATGCGACGCCGGCTGCAGATTTGTATCTGAACGTCTAGGTGCTGACGTGTTTAGACAGGCTTGATGTTAACGTGGGTAAGGATCATCGCTGAATGATCTGTAGCATGATCACTTCCATCAGGAACCAGGTTGGTGGCATCCAGAACACCCACACCCAATGCGAATCCACTTTTGTGTGGATATGTGTGGTCGCAGCCTGGGATCTGCACCGGGCAAACTCAAATCTGCATCTACATCGATACTCTGCGAATCACATTGAAGTGCCTGGCAGAAGGTTCCTCTAACGACCTTCACAATAATTTTCTATCAATCCAGTTTCGCACAAGGCGCGGAACAAAAACTAACACTCATGGCTTTATGTGCTAGCTCTGATTTCTCTTATTGTATGATCGTTTCTATGTTGGTCCGTGTCAACAAAATATTTTCGCATTCGGAGGAGAATGTATGTGATTGAAATATCGCGAGAACATTCCGCAGCAACGAAAAAGAGCCTCTGTTTTAAGATTTCCACCCTAAACCCTCTATCATCGCAGTGACATTCTCTCCCTTATTTCGCGATAATGCAAAACGTGCTGCCCTTCTTTGAACTTTCTTGATGTACCTCGTCAGTCCTGTCTGGTATGTATCCCACACCGCGCAGCAGTATTCTGAAAGAGGACGGAGAGGCGTAGGGTATGCAGTCTTCGGTTAGTCATTCTCAGAACATTTTCTGAGTGTTCCTTCAGATTTAAGTAGTTTCTTAACTGTAATTATTAGGTATTTTGCGAAATTTACGGCCTTTCGATTTGATTGATCTATCGTGCAACCAAAGTTTGATTCCTTTTAGCACTCATGTGGATTTCATACTTTTCGTTATTTAGGCTCAATGATCTATGGAAAGTAAAGACGGTAAAAAACTAAGTGCTCGAAGTGTGATATCCAACAGGCGGTTGGATTACCGCATAGAACTAGAGTTACCCATAATTCATTTGTATTTGTAGCATTGTGGTAGTTCCTGTATATACAGGGAGTTTAGTTTTATTCTTTAAATCATTTGTTGACCTTTAGCATTAAAATTTAGCCCGATAAGTGAGCGCAAAAGCCCAAACAATGTATTTAAAGAGCGGGTACGTGACACAGCTAAATTCACAAAGCACTTGGAAAGTGAAATATTTTGATACTATCGCCGATAGAAGAGTCATTTCCAAACAGAACATATTTCCTTTCATTAGCAGGAAATATAAAATAAGTATTGTCCCTGTGATCTACAAGACAACCATCTTCATAAAGAAAGCATACAAAGAACATTAAACATTTACAGACTTATAACTTTTCACTTTTCTGCAACAGAAACAAAATTATAGTTATTTTTGATCAGCAGTAAATCACTAACACGTTTCGGATTTAGTTGGCTGCGGCGATTTATTAGTAACACGCTAGCTATACTAAGGCTTCTTTCACTAGGTGCGCTTGTTGCTGGGATACATAAAACACGTCTTGCAACTGCAGCCAGGCCTTGTAGGTCTGTTTCCATGTCTGCACCACCACCACCACCACCACCACCACCACCACCACCACCACCACCAGGGTGCATTAAAATGTAGGATCTACATCTGCTGAGGATGATATGTTGCCCCTCCATTTCTTGGAACGATCTCTCTCTGGGTGATGACAGTACTTCAAGGATCTATGATAATAAACAAAAGAGATAAGTAATACAGAACTTGTGTGGAAATCTAAACGTTCCCGTAAAAACTTATTTTAATGAAACAATACGAATTACAACATTCCCGTTTCTCTATAGCACACTATTCACCAACTCTGCAAAAACGATTATGTTAATGATTTCATGTTGTACCTGCATAAGTAGCACACATTTGTCGCACATTGCTAAGAATTTCCTGCTTTTCATTAATTTCAAGCATATTAAGATCACGGAAAGACTGCTAAAGAAACGTAGCAAATTTATGTCTGGAAGTGATCACAATCTCGTCACAAACGAAAGTCAAGGCTCCATTTTTAACTCATTGTACCTCCTGTTAAAAAAAAAAAAAAAAAAAAAAAAAAAAAAAAAGAACGTGTTAGTAGACATCAATTACGCTAGTTAACTATAAATCTATCACGTATCATAATGAAACAGTGCTTTTAACTGTAGTAATCACTCACCTGACAGTCAGTGTTGTCGACACTGACAATTTGTTGCAGTTTGTGAAACCAAAGAAGAACTAACTGGCTTGTCAGTTCTTTTTCGCCTTCTAATTCATTTGTGGCCTCTAAACTCTAAATGGTCTCTTAAAATGCGCAATTTTTCCTGCAAGCTCATTATCATATACTTGCAATCTGTAAGCAGAGTCCTTTAAACGTCAGTAAAGCAGCAACTTCGTTATACTGAGTGTTTAACGAGTCCAGTATAGTGTGCAAGCTGTTCCAGCGTGTGCAAACCTCTTGTTTCAACGATGATTTCAAAGACGAGCAGAGGTCACTTTTCTTAATGTACCTTTCAATGCATTTTGCAGTATTTATTGTTGATGCGATGTTCGGGGGGTATGATTTAACAAGAAGTTATCTTCATCGAAAGTGTGACTAAGTGCTGTGTTTGTACAATGAGCAGCACACGGGATCCTTTCGAGATTTTGCAAAGCCTTTGTTACATTGGTACTCTGGTCGGAGACAAAACTGTGCAACATGTCCGGCGAAATGTCGTAATAGCCACACTAATTTATTCCATAATATTTACTACCGTCTTCTTAACCTCCGGGAATTTTGTTGTAAATAAAAACATTGTTCACAGAAGACCAATCTGTGTTAATATAATGTGTTTTAAGCATTAAATAGTGCACCTGATTATGCGAATTAGTTCACATATCAATTGCACTGTTTTATTAATAATTTCCGCCTTAACAGAAGGCATTATGCTGTTTCGTATTTCCATCAGCTTGTTCTTTGACATGTCTGCTTATAGTAGAGGGATGCGGCATGACATATGCCACGTTAACTTCTTCATAATGCGCACCTAGATGTGTTAATTATTGGCCTAGTTTTCTGAAACCTTCACCGGAAACAGCATTAAAAGGTCTCATATCTTTAGCACACGTTCCTACACACTTTGCTGTAAAAATATTTTTTTATTACTGCCGGTATCCCTGATGGAGCTGTATCTTTGTAAGGTTTCTTGCAACTGCGTTTCTTTAAATGAGTGGTTCCCGACTGGAAACAATGTGTGGAGCAGTTTATGCCCGATACGTACCAAGTAGACGCACCGTTTTCGTCTACAACTAACAAATGTACTCCATACTTGGCTTTTTAGACCTTCACTTTCTTCAATGTGTAAACATTGGTTTCAATCTTACGTCTTACTGCACTGGCTTCCTCGCGCTGCATGATTACAAAGAGAGACACACCACAAATGAGAAGACTGTACTGGCTGCAGTCTCACACGGATACTGACACGTGTAATGTGTTTGAAGTTACGTGCTACGTGTTCGGTCACGGCTTGTATGCTCGGTCACTAGAACTAGTGCGGGCAGCCTATCCAGTTAGGGTGTGCTCGCCCCATCTCATATTTTGTGCTCGCTTACTCGGTCATGCAGGATTTTAGGGCAAAGTCGTACAGAACTGAAAGGAAAGGTGGGCTACAGCATGGTTCAGCAATTGTCTTTGGAAGAAGGCTAACCCTGAGCAGAAATTACTGGTGAACAAGTTAACAAGCAGTATGTACTTTTATTTCTCCAAACGTATGAAGAGTAGTTACAAACTATCGCTATGTTACAAGGAAGAGGCTACAAGCCTAAGTGGGCTGAGCAGCTGCCGCAAGCCGTCCTACATTGTGGCTGCAGAGGGTGCTCGTGGTACCGAGTCACTGGAGAGAGTAGTTCAGTGGGTGGGTGTCATTGGGTCCACCAGACCCCGCGCAACCGCCATCGGCGTCTTACGGAACTTGCAATTCCCGTGCTATGGCTCCCGTGAGGTGGTATCTACATATGTTACACTTTTCAGTTCATCCCCAGATAATATCCGTAGTTTTCTAGTGTTTTAATTCTGAATTACGTAGTGAGCATCCCCAGTTGCTTCCTTTGTTTTCACGTATCACCAGTGCCAGCCAAAACTATTGAACTATAGAAACATCAGTACTATTACATCAGCACTACCTCTCAAATTTGAAGTAACGAATAAATAAGCAACTAGTGTGAAGGCATAAGAGCGTTTATAGTCACTCCTTAAATAAGGTGTATATCGTAGAAAAGTGTGGTGTGGTGTGTTATGAGGTTAGTCGGAGTAAAAAAAAATAATGTGTCCTGAAAGCGTTCGGACATCGTCAGTCAAGATCGAGAGCCGCATGGGGGGGGGGGGGGGGGGGGGGGCGCGCTTCTGTCTGCTACAAGCCGCCTCTGACGAGCTGCACGCCGACCGCAAGAACGAGCAGAAACGCCCCGTAGACAGCGCGGCCCAAGTGCACCAGTGCGTCCGAGTCTCCGTCGTCACGTGGCCACAGGGCGGGGGGCGCCGTGGCCCGGGCCAGTCTGAAGACGCCCGTGGCCATCAGGTAGAGCCCCAGCAGGCTCATGGGCACCATGAACGCCCACGGCATCGTGCCACCTCTCCGCCAGCGACGCGCTGTACCTGCATCACAACAATGGGAAATACCTCGAATCAAAGACGCAACTCACTCGATGCAAACGAGACAACCAATATTGACGCGGACGGAGGACGAGAAAGGCAAAGTGGGGAGGGGAAGACATCGGTACGCGGGACGCTCTCCATCGGCGGCTATCAGCTTTGTTAGGTACTGAAACCCCGCTGGTTGTCTACGAAAACTGATGGGCATAAAATTCCGACGTTAGTTCGGAAAAAGCTTTCCTTTAGCCACATTCTAGTCATGCTGTGAGAGAGAGAGAGAGAGAGAGAGAGAGAGAGAGAGAGAGAGAGAGAGAGAGAGAGAGAGAGAGAGAGTGAGAGAGTGAGTGAGGTGTCGACGAACGTGTTATAATACGAAAATTAAAGTTCAGTGTTGAACCAACAATATCAGCTAGTGAAACTTAAAATCTGAAAAACTTAAAAAATGGTTCAAATAGCTCTGAGCACTATGCGACTTAACTTCTGAGGTCATCAGTCGCCTATAACTTAGAACTAGTTAAACCTAACTAACCTAAGGACATCACACACATCCATGCCCGAGGCAGGATTCGAACCTGCGACCGTAGCGGGCGCTCGGCTCCAGACTGTAGCGCCTAGAACCGCACGGCCACTCTGGCCGGTCTGAAAAACTGAAGCCTGAGAGATTTTAATAGTTGGATAACATGGAATATTACAGAAATTATTTATATCAACACAAGATTTGGTCTATAGGACATCCTCAACTGATAGGCATAATTAGATCCGCTTCAGTTTTAATTTATTCAAACCACAACCGGTTTCGTTATTTTAAAAGCCGACCTTCATGTGTACGAAATTATTGTATTTGGTACTGCCCAGCATGCAGTCGTGCCAGTCAGTGCAAGAGCTTCGATCACTGCATGTTGGAGGAAACCGTCCACCGTGTGGTAGCCGCACTGCAGGAACGCCAACCAGTTGTTACCATGCGGCTGCCCGACGGTGGACTGTTTCCTCCAACATGCAGTGATCGAAGCTCTTGCACTGACTGGCACGACTGCATGCTCGGCAGTACCAAATACAATAATTTCGTACACATGAAGATGGGATTTTAAAATCGCGAAACCTGTCTTAGTTTGACTAAATTCTTACAACTGAAGGGAATCCCTATATTAACTATTTGTACCAATTTAATAGAGGAGTCCCATGACTTTTCAGAAAACGTTTCGGCGAAACGATCTAAATACATTTGGACACAAACCTGCTACATGCAGTGAGGTGACAGAAGTCATGTGATACCTCCCACTACCGAGCGAGGTGGCGCAGTGGCTAGCACACTGGACTCTCATTCGGGAGGACGACGGTTCAATCCCGCGTCCGGCCATCCTGATTTAGGTTTTCCGTGATTTCCCTAAATCGCTCCAGGCAAATACCAGAACGGTTCCTTTGAAAGGGCACGGCCGACTTCCTTCCCCGTCCTTCCCTAATCCGATTACCTCGCTGTCTGGTCTCCTCCCCCAAACAACCCAACCCCATACCTCCTAATATCGTGTCGGACCTCCTTTTGTCCAGCATGGCTGGGACTAAAGTCGTTGCAAGCCCCTTGCAGAAATTCTGAGCCATGCTGCCTCTACAGTCGACCATAACTGCGACAGTGTTGCAGGCACAGGACTGTACACGAACTGACCTCTATTGTGTCCCATAAATGTTCGATGGCATTCATGTTGGATGAAGTGGGTGGCCAGATCATTCGATCTAACTGTCCAGAAGCTTCTTTAAACCACTAACAATAACGGCCTAGTGACATGGCGCATTGTCATCCATTGCCTGCCGATGGTCTCCAAGTAGCCGAACATAACCCTGCCCGGTCAGTGATCGGTTCAGCTGGACCAGAGGACCCAGTCAATGCCATATAAAAATCGGCCCACACCATTATGGGGCCCCACCACTATCCACACACTGCCTTGACAACTTTGGGTCTATGGCTTCCTGTGGCCTGTGCCACACTATCCATATTATCAGCTCTGAGCGACTAAAGCAGGACTTGCCTGACCAGACTACGGTTTCGTAATCATGTAGTGTCTAAACGATATAGTGAAAAGCTCGTAAGAGGCGCTGTAGTACCTTTAGCAACAGCACATTTTTCGTCTGCTGCCATAACCCGTTAAAGCAAAATTTCGCCACACTATCCTAACGGACATGTTCGGCCTACGTCCCACAATTTCTGTGGTTATATCAACAGTGTTGCTTGGCTGTTAGCACTGAACTCCACGCACACGCCGCTGCTCTGTCACGAAGTGAAGACCGTAGACCAGTTGTCAGTGGTGAGAGGTAATGCCTGAAATTTGATATCCTCGGCACACTTAGCACTGTATCTCTGAATATTGAATTTCCTAACTATCTCGGAAACGGAATGTCCCATGCGTCTAGCTGTAACTACTATTCCGTTTTGAATGTTTTAATTCCCGTAGTGCGGCCATAATGGCGTCGGTAACGTTTTCCCAAGACTCACCCGAGTACAAACGACAGCTCCGCCTATGTACTGCATTTTTATACCTTGTGTACTCTATTCTACCACCATCTGTATTATGCGCTTATCACTATCTCATGTCTTGTCACCCCAGTTTATTACTCATATTTCGTAACTCGAAAATTCGACCAACTACACTATAACGAAGTCCTGCTATCGATGTTCTTGTATTTCCTGTTATGATCTATTTAGGCTAACTTGAGATATGTTAACTGAAAATTGTAGAAGATCCTACCAAAAATGACCGACTCTTTATTGGATCTTCAATATGCCATTGTTTTAAAACTCCGTACTTTCGGAACATTCAAGTTCTGACATGAAAATAACCAAACGCAGAATTTCTCTAACCGCCAATATGACTTACCCTTCATTTTACTGAAGAAATGCGTACAGGCACAGCTGCGTGTTAGAAACGACACACTTTCGTATGGTTTCAGTTAACAAAACCACCCAATATAGGTTATAACTAAAAAGGAAAGATACAAAATGGCATCTCTCAACTTCTGTTCGTTACGTAGACAGCCTTCATTTAGACTACTGCAATTAACGATTAAATATTTGGCAGAGGGTTAATTGCACCACCTTCAAGCTATCTCTGCTTTTTCACTCTCTAACATCTTCTGGGGAAAACTAACACTAATCTTCCCATACGAGCTCTAATTTCTTGCTTTGACTTTATGTGGCACGTTGCAGAAATATAGCCGAACGTTTATTTCGCGTGACGAAATGGGTTGTTGTTGTCGTCTTCAGTCCTGAGACTGGTTTGATGCAGCTCTCCATGCCACTATCCTGTGCAAGCTTCTTCATCTCCCAGTACCTACTGCAACCTATATCCTTCTGAATCTGCTTGGTGTATTCATCTCTTGGTCTCCCTCTACGATTTTTACCCTCCACGCTGCCCTCCAATACTAAATTGGTGATCCCTTGATGCCTCAGAACATGTCCTACAAACCGATCCCTTCTCCTAGTCAAGTTGTGCCACAAACTTCTCTTCTCCCCAATCCTACTCAATACTTCATTAGTTATGTGATCTGCCCATTTAGTCTTCAGCATTCTTCTGTAGCACCACATTTCGAAAGCTTCTATTCTCTTCTTGTCCAAACTAGTTATCGTCCATGTTTCACTTCCATACATGGCTACACTCCATACAAATACTTTCAGAAACGACTTCCTGACACAAATCTATACTCGATGTTAACAAATTTTTCTTCTTCAAAAACGCTTTCCTTGCCATTGCCAGTCTACATTTTATATCTTCTCTACTTCGACCATCATCAGTTATTTTGCTCCGCAAATAGCAAAACTCCTTTACTACTTTAAGTGTCTCATTTCCTAATCTAATTCCCTCAGCATCACCGACTTAATTAGACTACATTCCATTATCCTCGTTTTGCTTTTGTTGATGTTCATCTTATATCCTCCTTTCAAGACACTGTCCATTCCGTTCAACTGCTCTTCCAAGTCCTTTGCTGTCTCTGACAATTACAACGTCATCAGCGAACCTCAAAGTTTTTATTTCTTCTCCATGGATTTTAATATCTACGCAAAATTTCTCTTTTGTTTCCCTTACCGCGTGCTCAATACACAGATTTAATAACATCAGGGATGGGCTACAACCCTGTCTCACTCCTTTCCCAACCACTGCTTCCCTTTCATGCCCTTCGACTTTTATAACTGCCTTCTGGTTTCTGTACAAATTGTAAATAGCCTTTCGCTCTGTATTTTATCCCTGCCACCTTCAGAATTTGAAAGAGTATTCCAGTCAACATTGTCAAACGCTTTCTCTAAGTCTACAAATGCTAGAAACGTAGGTTTGCATTTCCTTAATCTAGCTTCTAAGATAATTCGTACGGTCAGTACTGCCTCACGTGTTCCAACATTTCTATGGAATCCAAACTGATCTTCCCCGAGGTGGGCTTCTACCAGATTTTCCATTCGTCTAAAGAATTCGTGTTAGTATTTTGCAGCTGTGACTTATTAAACTGAAAGTTCGGTAATTTTCACATCTATCAACACCTGCTTTCTTTGGGATTGGAATTATTATATTCTTCTTGAAGTCTGAGGGTATTTCGCCTGTCTCATACATCTTGCTCACCAGATGGTAGAGTTCTGTCAGGACTGGCTCTCCCAAGGCTGTCAGTAGTTCTAATGGAATGTTGTCTATTCCGGGGGCCTTGTTTCCACTCAGGCCTTTCAGTGCTCTGTCACATTCTTCACGCAGTATCGTATCTCCCATTTCGTCTTCATCTACATTCTCTTCCATTTCCAGAATATCGTCCTCAAGTACGTCGCCCTTGTGTAGACCCTCTATACAGGGTGATTCAAAAATGCATGTAAATATTTTAAGGGTGTATTTGTGAGGTAAATATAAGACAAAAATGTTCTATAAATGTTTTTCCATAAACGTTTAATTCCAGAGTTATCGTTAAATACGAAAGTCATGTCCGTATCAAAACGACGGCAGTGCAAGCAGCAGGATGCCATATTCTGGTACGTAATTCACATACGTATCTCCCAACAGTTGATTCGAAACTGCATGAATAGTGTTTGTTTTTGTTTGCACGTGATGTTTACTCCTACTGTACGGAAGATGGCGCTGATGTTGTTGGTAACGGAAAAGTACGTCCTGTCGTTCATTCATCGTCGGAAGGCTAAAGGTTTCGTGCACATGATGTACTCAAACAGTGAGTATGCTGATATGCACCTTGTGTATGGTGCAGCAGATGGAAATGCACTTGCAGCAAGACGAAGGTACAGTGAGCTGTTTCCAGGAAGACGGTTACCAAGTCATCAGACGTTTGTATCTGTGGACAGACGTATGCGGGAGTATGGCATTCGTCCTGGGCCACATTCAGGTCGACCACTTGAGCATGCAGTGAACGTCGAGGAACATGTTTTGGACCTGGTAGACCAAGATCCATCTATCAGTACGAGACAAATTAGTGCAGCTGTACGACTTCCACAATCTACTGTATGACGGCTGCTTCGGAGACAACAGTTGCATCCATTTCACCTGCAAAAAGTGCACGAATTGACACCTGAAGACTATCCTCGCCGTCAGCAATTCTGCCAGTGGTTACAAGAGCGTCATTTGAATGATCCAATGTTCATTCGGCGGATATTATTCACAGATGAGGCCATGTTTACTCGTGCGGGTGTAATCAATTCGCATAATATGCACCAGTGGGCTGTCGAGAATCCTGGCGCGAGAATTGTGCGTGGATATCAACATCAATTCTCCATAAACATTTGGTGTGGTATTGTGGGGAATTACTTACTCGGACCTCATGTTCTGCCTCCAAGGCGGAATGGGCACGCGTACTGCGAATTTTTGGAGGGAGAATTGCCTGGATTGTTACAGGATGTCCCTCTTGCAACACGAGCCACCATGTGGTTTATGCACGATGGTGCTCCCGCCCATTACAGCCGCAACGTAAGGGCGTACCTCAATTCTGCGTATCCACATCGATGGATAGGTCGCGGAGGACCAATTGCTTGGCCAGCCAGATCACCTGACCTGAACCCTTTAGACTTTTATTTATGGGGCCGACTAAAGACATTGGTGTATTCTTCTGCAGTACCGAACAGAGAAGTGCTACAACAAAGAATTGAAGGTGGTTGTGAAATTATTCGTGGAGAGTTGAACGGACTGTGTAATGTGCAGAGATCATTGATGCGACGAGCACGGGTCTGTCTGCAAGTTCAGGGACAGCATTTTGAACATGCATTGCATTAAGATTTGTGCAAATACAGTACAGTACAGTACAGTCTGTAAAATGCTTCAATTTTCCTTAGTTATTGTGCATTGCTGTAGTTCAATCAACAGGACCTAAATTAATACAGTGTTCGCGAGGAATTGTTTCAGTTTGTTACGTCACGTTTATTTATCGGTTTGCGTTGTTAGTCCAAATGCACTGTAATTAAACTGTGAACTCTGGGAATTAAATACCTTACGTTGTATTGAATGTATTATCCTGTTTTGTTCATAACTCTGTAATAAGCCAAGTATGGAAAAAATTGTATAGAACATTTTTGTCTTATATTTACCTCACAAATACACCCTTGAAATATTTACATGCATTTTTGAATCACCCTGTATACTCCTTCCACCTTTCTGCTTTCCCTTCTTTGCTTAGAACTGGGTTTCCATCTGAGCTCTTGATATTCATACAAGTGGTTCTCTTTTCTCCGAAAGTCTCTAATTTTCCTGTAGGAAGTATCTATTTTACCCCTAGTGAGACAAGTCTCTACATCCTTACATTTGTCCTCTAGCCATCCCTGCTTAGCCATTTTGCACTTCCTGTCGATCTCTTTTTTGAGACGTTTGTATTCCTTTTCGCCTGCTTCATTTACTGCATTTTTGTATTTTCTCCTTTCATCAATTAAATTCAATATTTCTTCTGTTACCCAAGGATTTCTACTAGCCCTCGTCTTTTTACCTACTTGATCCTCTGCTGCCTTCACTACTTCATCCCTCAGAGCTAGCGATTCTTCTTCTACTGTATTTCTTTGCCCCATTCCTGTCAATTCTTCCCTTATGCTCTCCCTGAAACTCTGTATGACCTCTGGTTTAGTCCGTTTATCCAAGTCCCATCTCCTTGAATTCCCACCTTTTTGCAGTTTCTTCAGTTTTAATCTACAGTTCATAACCAACAGATTGTGGTCAGCGTCCACATCTGCCCCTGGAAATGTCTTACAATTTAAAACTTTGTTCCTAAATCTCTGTCTTGCCATTACATAATCTATCTGAAACCTGCCAGTATCTCCAGGCTTCTTCCATGTATACAGCCTTCTTTTATGATTCTTGAACGAAGTGTTAGCTATGGTTAAGTTGTGCTCTGTGCAAAATTCTACCAGGCGGCTTCCTCTTTCATTTCCTAGCCCCAATCTATTTCACCTACTACGTTTCTTTCTCTCTCTTTTCCTACTACCGAATTCCAGTCACCCATCACTATTAAAGTTTTGTCTCCCTTCACTATCTGAAAAAATTTCTTTGATTTCATTGTACATTTCTTCAGTTTCTTCATCATCTGCAGAGCTAGTTGGCATATAAACGTATACTACTGCAGTAGGCGTGGGCTTCGTTTATCTTGGCCACAATAATGCATTCACTATGCCGTTTGTAGTAGGTTACCTGCACTCCTATTTTCCTATTCATTATTAAAGCTACTTCTGCATTAACCTAATTTGATTTTGTATTTATGATCCTGTATACGCCTGACCAAAAGTCTTGTTCCTCCTGCCTCCGAACTTCACTAATTCCCACTATAACTTCAACCTATCTATTTCCCTTTTTAAATTTTCTAACCTACCTGCCCGATTAAGGGATCTGACATTCCACGCTCCGATCCATAGAACGCCAGTTTTTTTTTCTCCTGATAACGACGTCCTCTTGAGTAGTCCCCGCCCGGAGATCCGAATGTGGGACTATTTTACCTCCGGAATATTTTACCCAAGAGGACGCCATCATTTAACCATACAGTAAAGCTGCATGCCCTCGGGTAAGATTACGGCTTTAGTTTCCCCTTGTTTTCAGCCCTTCGCAGTACCAGCACAGCAAGGACGTTTTGGTTAGTGTTACAAGGCCAGATCAGTCAATCATCCAGACTGTTGCCTCTGCAACTACTGAAAAGGCTGCTGCCCCTCTTCAGGAACCACGCGTTTGTCTGGCCTCTCAACAGATACCCCTCCATTGTGGTTGCACCTACGGTACGGCTATCTGTATCATTGAGGCACGCAAGCCTCCCCACCAACGGCAAGGTCCATGCATGGTTCACGGGGGGGGGGGGGGGGGGGGGGGGGGAGGGGGGGGGGGTGACGATACGGGTAGTTAATCTGAAACAGCAGGAAGTGACATAATATTATAGTTTGACGATAACTAGCAACTCGTCCCGTGTGAGGACAGCTTTATAGTTTACTCTTTGTATTTTGTGGTATGTAACATTATACGATTCAATTAACTATGAAGGACAGCAAATGCTCGACAAACGTTGGGTATTTAGACATTTTTTTCATTTTCTTTAGTTTCACAATTGATAAATTTGTGAAAGGAAACTGTGGTGTAGGAAGCAGGGAAGTACTGGGCGTTCTTGCAGGGACAGAGCATGTGTAAATAAAGACATGTGAGACTCACAGGCGACATGAAGTGACCTGTCTTTCATAACAAAGAACCAGACATTATGTTCCACAGGTTGTTGAAAGCAATTAAGTCTTTTCCATTTGGAACAGGAGAACAGGGATTGCAATGTGTATTATTACGATTTTACTAGGAGACTTTTAAACTAAAGTGATTTTATTCAGCATTTATTTCAGAAATTATTTACTTGGTACATCGTTTCCATTTTTCTTGAAATCAAATAAGTGATTTGAAGAATTAACGAACTAACACCTTTGTTATTTAATTGCAGAAAAACAATTATCGGCATGATGTGACGAAAAACTATTTTAAGAACAGTAATAACTAACCGTGCATTGTCTATGACTTTAGTTTGTCATTGGTCAGTAGATGTTTTTCATAGAATGGAAAACTGCAGCAGGCACGTATTCAATGACTTTTCGTATGTCCACCTTCATTCTGGAAATATGTAGTTAAGTTTGGTTCGGCATTGGAATTCTGTCCATTATCCTTGAATAATTTTCTTTCTTAAACTAAACGTATGTGCTACCAACTCATCAATATAAGGAAGCCCAACCACCTTTGCTTTCTCAAGCTGTTTTACTTCTTTGAGATTACTAGGCGCTAAGAAGATTTTATTGCGTTGTTCCCCGAATAGAACAAGACAGCACAATTTTCTAAAAAAAAAAAAAAAAAAAAAAAAAAAAAATTGTCCTCGCCACGAGGTGTCAAAATCTAGTTCAAAAATGGCTCTGAGCACTATGGGACTTCTAAGGTCATCAGTCCCCTAGAACTTAGAACTACTTAAACCTAACTAACCTAAGGACATCACACACATCCATGCCCGAGGCAGGATTCGAACCTGCGACCGTAGCGGTCACGCGGTTCCAGACTGAAGCGCCTAGAACCGCACGGCCACATCGGCCGGCTCAAAATCTAGTAATTAACTTTACTGCCATATTGCTTTTACCGGTTATTATTAGTTCCATGTAGTCATAAGGAGTATTTTCCTGATGTTGTCGAAGGGCGCTATCACCTGACAAGAATGAGAGGTCTCAGCGGAAATTTGTACTTTACTTTCATTTATTATTTCTGCTTGAAATATGACGTTCATACACGTGCGCATAAATGTGCTAATATTTTTCTGGCAGACACTGATGTCTGAAAAACGAAAGTTCAGTCACTTTTACTGAGGGCTTCTATGTAACAACAAACTAAAGATGCTTCTTTATCATCTTTCTTGAATTCCCTTTATACAAAAAGACAGTACAGTGTTCTACTTTCAGATCTTGTATGCTGGAACATTACACACAGAAACTGCACAGACTGAGTATCTGTTGGTTTGGGAAGCGGCAAGTTTTGCATAAACTCAAACTATGGTTCCACAGAATCACTAGGTTAAGCTTTTCTTGGCGTCCAGAAGTGAAAGTTATAAATTTTAGAACGTCAGCGCTTGTGAACAGTTGACTTCGCCCTGACGTTAAGTTTTATTCTTTCCTAAATAAGGGCATTTTAGCTTGCGTTCAATTTCACATTGGGGTCTGCCGAAGAAATAATGAAAATTTCCCTGTAATTCCGATCAACATTATAGTTAACACTCTGCATATTTCTAATTAAAAGTACTGTGCGCGAACGATCCATTTACTTCAAGTTTGTGGATACTGTCAGGCTTCACTGGGGAACATATGCTCAATTAGCGCAAGGGTCTGTTCAGATGTCTTTGGTGTTAAAAGTTTTTCCCACTTTTATCTATAAGTGACATACCCTCTAATTTAGAGATACGAAACATGTGAATTCTCTGCATTTACTATCATACTCAAATTATCGAACGACCTTCATTGCGTTTCGAATCATTTGCATTCTGCCCATATAATTTAGCTCTCCTACAGGTCCTCTAATCTCTCTGCACTGGAATTGCTGGACTACACAAAATTGTTGCCACAAATGACTCGTCGCGAAAACTGCTGGGCTTGACAAGCCATACAAACTAAATTAATATCGCCATGTTTCAAACATTAGAAAACTTGTCATTAGAGGTGACAGTCCTTAACGATTACAAACTCACTACTTCACAATGAGAAATATCACAATAATTACCATACTCATTAAAATCAAGTTCCATGACAATTCGAAGTGCTTTCTGCTGTCTAAAGGTTTTCCTGGCATCTGCTGAACGTAGTTCCTGTGGAACAACGTCTCGGTAGTATTTTCAGTGTAGTGATTAATTAAATCTTACTTGTGTAAATTTTTGAACTCTGAACGACGTAAAACAAATTTGTGTTCTGCCTCTAGGTTTGAATCTGACTCCTACAGCCATTGCTAACCAAGCAAAGCTTACGTCCTTGACCGAGACTCCTTACAACCTCCGCCATTGCTGACTAGGCATAAAAGGTTGTGAACTTTTTAAGTATTCAGTGTCATTTACTAGAATCAGATGAAATTTTTTGTTGTGAAATTGATGCCCATAGGGGGAATCGAAACCCTACCTTGCCATGTGCAACTGGGATCAACCACGCCACTGAAACACCTTCGTGACTTAACGCAAGATTTCCAACGCTGTACGAGTTTGAGTGTCCAAAAGTGGATTCCAGACTGATCCCATACATTAATTTTCTGGATTTTCTTTAGTTTTGATTGACAGCATCGACATTCACTAGCTGCGTTGGCTATTGAATGTGGGTTTTCGATGTGCTGGATATCTCTACAAGTCCCACAGTTCAGTGGTATTTTCACCGTATTTAAACACCCCCAGAACCATTTTATATTCTGTTTTAACTGCTCATCGATTAAATTAATGACACAGGAAGGGAAGCTGGCTCTGCGCTAACTTGTCAGTTATCAGCAAGTTTCTGATACGTAAATAATTCAAGTCTGATGTCAGTCGGATGTAAAGACGCTTCTTTTCATCCTAGCCCCCCCCCCCCCCCCCCCATCAGAATGTCTCCGTTCTCACTACAGCAAAATTATTAGTTCCAGAAATGCCACGGCATAAATCGCGTTGCATTACTTTATTTGTAACTGGCTAGTAAAGACTGTCCGAGAATGGTGAAAAGGTAAATTCCAATTCAAAACCCTTGCCATGGTCGTCTTCAGGCAATTTTATTGAATTCATCATTTTCTATTGCACGTAGTGTACCTAAGAAAACGCAGTAAAAGAGCAACTGATTTCGTTGCAATAAACGCAAATTGTATTCTAAGTTGTCGATGTCCACATTTTCAATTAATTAAATTCAGAATCCACTTCAACAATGTTGCAGAACTGGAAACGTCCCATCCGATTCTGCGACGCTACACTGTGGCCAACCAGACAAAACTAACCCAAGTTAGAAATCAGATTTCACGAGGACTAGAGTGCTCTTTCCCGCAGAAAGAAAGCAGTTGGGTTACTGGGCGCTGTAACTAATAGTTTCGTGTGCGATCAGGGCTTGCGGATTGCAGAATTTAATAGTGCCGTGGCTTCGAACTGTTTATGTGCTGGACCTAAACTAGCCCTGTATTAGTACAGGCCCCTGTTATGCAAAATCATACTGGCGCCAGCAGTGTACTCGTACTGACGATTTGACTGCTCTTTCCACTTTTTTTTTAAATCAGTAGAATAAAACATGTTCCTCCCCCACATATGAGGGGATACACTTCCTACTCTCCTCGTGGGAAATTTGTCAGTCAGCGTTTCTTCATATCTACCGGCAAAATGCGGTAACGGATACTCAAATCGCTGTTTAGTAGTGTTAAGATTCCTTTCAACTTTCGGTATAGGTGAAGGAATTAATTTTCCATTCTTAAATGTCTTAAGAAACAACGATCACAAACTTCCCGAATAAGAAAAGCCAATTGTGCACGCAGTTTGCCCTATCTCTGCGTTTTCGTCTAATACATTGTTTAAGTATTTAGCCTAAGAGATAACTGTTCCTGCAGCAGTTGAAATCATTGGTTGAAACTATGCTTAACCCTTATGGGTGTGGCATTGCTGAAAAATGCCAAACAGCTCTCAACCGAAGGTTGATTTCGTCCTCAAACCGAGGCATGGTATCAGTTAAATTGGTGGGCTCTGTGTTCTTGCCTACCTCCAGCGAGCACTGGACACTGCTGTCCGCGAGGGAAAACATGCTGTTAACTTAAACCATAAATTTAGAAGTGGTCCAGAGCGATTTTCCTGCCTACAGTTTGGACTGTAAGCCTAGCTACTGAAGTGGGAATAAAACTCGGTAGGGAAACTCACGCACTCTCCCGGCGCGTCAGCATCTGTCAGTTTCTGGCTTTCCTGCCCTTCCTCGCCAGTAAGAGGGACTTTCAGAGCCACTTCAGCAGGTTGCATCCGAGAACTAGTGTAGAATGGAACTGACAACATGGCAGGGAAAATTTGGCGATGCTATGATGCACCACTGCCGGTTTTGCGCATAACTATCCGCCTACATTCAGTATATACTTTGTCACCTTTATGAAATATTCTGAATGATATTCAACAAAGGAGCGACACACAATTAGAACTCGTTGCTCGATTCCAGGAACGATGTTCGGTGACTAAGGTACGACTGCTCTCTTTCAGGTTCCAGGCAATTTACCTTAAGCGCCATGGAAATAAAGTGCATGTCTTGTTGCTTAGCGGTAACACGCTCCGCTTCTGATGCACTGAAGGCTTGAGATATGGATTCGGATCTGGCTAGGCTGCAGTTTCCTGTTTTTTTTTTCTTCTTCTTCTTCTTCTTCTTCTTCAATGTAACAGCGACGAGAACGAAATTCACTAACGAAATCTTAGCAGAAGATCTTAAGAGAATATGTTTATCATAAGTAATCGCAGACACTATTCAGTACGTTGCAGGCGTAACCGTAGGTGTATCCATCTGGAGTATTGATATACTTCACCAGAAGGTGTCAAGAGAGAGAAGGGTCATTAATGACCATGGTTTGTTTTATTTGCTACTCAAGGAATCATCCCAGGCAAAAATTATGGAAACAATCTCCGTGACTACAATTTATGTATGGTAAATCTGGATGTGAATCACTTTAACAGCATCCTTGTTCATACCTTTATTTTTTTTTCTGCATCAGACGAGACATTTTTCCTTATGAATACAAGTTACACTACTGTGTGACATCTAATTTATCAAGTGTCTTTGAACCTCTACTTCCACTGGACTTTACACATTAAAGCGGAAGCGTCGAATAGGTTCCTGTATGTGACGCCTGACTAATTCTCAAAAGCATACAGTGTATTATTCATTCCCGACGTTTAGCTGAGGTGGTTTTTGCAGTTATTCTCTCTCTGTAAGGGCAGATTTATTTACTGTTTTAATGTTATAGCAGCCACGACGGCGACAAATTTGACGAATTCCACCGATATGTGAAGACGGCTCAAGCGGCCAGAAACTGTCAAGACTGCTGTATTTCCCCTTCCCCTTCCTCTCCCCCTCCCCCCCCCCCCCCCCACGGCGAAATAAACAGTTGACCAATTTCTTTCATTACACTCAACTTTCGCTGTAAGTCTGATAAGCGTCTAATTCCAGATCACTGTCTGGTACATCTTGATCATGGTGGTAGATTGTATGCATCAACGATTCTCACGTCATATGGTGCACGAGCAACTGTAACATTAACTTTGCCACTCCTGATCGAAATACTGTGTTACTTACGTTAGGAGCTATTAAGGTCTCACTCCTACATTCGGCATTTCCAATGCTAGCAGAAATCCGAGTACTCACAGTATTGTATACATTTGTGAATGTTAATACGCCTCATTTTGAAGATTAATTCAGGTTGATAACTTTCGTATTTTAGCAGTTCCATATGCTTAAGTGTTACACGCGGTTTCAACCAATTATTTGCAAACCTACAGAAACGCGAAGAGCGATATCTGTTAGGTTCATTTACCTAGCTTTTTTTATTCGGCAAATTTGTAATCGTTGTCTCTTAGGACGTTTATAGAAGAAACGTAATTCCTTCACCTATGCAGTACGTTAAAGGAACTCTTAATTTTACCAAACAGCGGTTTGTGAATCGCTTATTAGCCACATATAGCCCTTTTCGGCAAAAGCTGAAAATTTAAAAGAAAAATATCGCCACCATGAGAGGAACGAAATGAAGCCTCTCATGATGTGAGAACGTCTTTTTTCAGCGATTCCAAAGAGTGAATAAGCAACGAAGTTATCAGTATGAGGACACTGCTGGCATTAATATGATGCTCCCCACTTGGGTCCTGAATTTATGCAGGGCCAGTTAAGATTCAGCACATGGAGAACTGGTAATCATGGCACTTAAATTCTGCAAGCATTGCTTGCACACGAAACTAATTACGTTATGGAGCCCAGTAAGTACTGGGTACTTTTCGGCGATAAACAGCACTACGAATAACCTTCGCTGAATCACATTAATGAAACTTTCTATGGAGCTTGATTTCTGGTTGGCCGCTAATCGGATTAGAGGTTTCAAACTATGCAATATTTTTCCTGCATTGTTGAGGTAGATAATTTAAACCCATTCCACGAAACGTGAACTTCGACAAAGCTGAATGCACTAATTTGAGTTCATTGCAACGAAAGCAGTTTATCTTTTGCTACATATTCTTCCTTACACTACCTGAAGTAAATTCGCTGAAGTCATCAGGAAAAAAAAATTATAACATTAACGGATGATCTTAACATGCTCTGTGCTTTAAACTGTCATTTACTTACACTTTTAGCATTCTATGGGCTTCGTTGGTAGTAAGTCTCAAGTAAATTAAGTAATTAAATGTGGTTTCTGCAGTGGCATTTCTCTAACTGAAAAACTTGGAGTAGTTAATTACTAAACGGCTCCTGATTGCGGCTGTTATGGCTAGAAGAGTCTTCACATGCGACTGACAAAGCACGGTCTCCTGGTCAGATTCTTACTGATAATAACCAGTTAATACAGATCCAGTTTCCCTTCCCGTTTGATTTGTAAGCTCTTTCTAAGCATGTCTCAAATTAGTTAAAACATCATACAAACTGGTTTTACTGATTATTTCAATATGGTAAAAATACCAATGAACTGTGGGACTTGTCGAGGTCTTGAACCTCGAGAAAACAAGCTATGAGTAGCGAAGGCAGCTGGTTAATGATGTGGGCGAACAAAAAACAGCTCCAGAAAATGCAAGTACTGATCAGTCTGGAATCCACTACCAGATACTCACGACGTTCACAGTATTGTGCATCTTCCCTTAGAAGATTCGCGAAAGTTCTCTGTGCTGGTGGAATGATCCTAGTTTTATAGGAGCAAGGTATTGTTTCGATTCCCACTGCCGGCATCCGTTTTTTAACAGGCGCAAACAGAACTTCCACTTATGGTAACGTCACGTTACGTTAAGAATGTCAGGTTACACCTTATTTCAGAATCCGCATTAATGATGTTATCCATTCGCTAACGAATGGGGGCAAGAGCCGGTTTATTAAGTTGGGCCATGACAGAGGCTAAATTCATGGCAAGTAGTCACCAGTAAGCTTCCTTACACTAGAAATTTTATGAATTATTGACATCTACAGGCTTCTACTTTATTTGAAGATGTTTAGAAAGGAAACATGACTTTTTATTCGAGGCTACTCTGACGTTATTACACGCAAGACATTATGAGACAACAGGAAGTTACCAGCACTGATGGGAGCATGTACGCAGTTGGATGATCTGTGTGGTGGCTCTCCTTTGAATAGGATTTCCTGGAGTTGAGAACTAGCAGGCAGTTTGGCTGTTTAACAATAAATCTTACAATGGACATGTGCGGCTTGGAAGCCACATGCAGCTATTAGGGATAGGACCATCTCTAAGAACTTACTAGGGACAGAATGCTGGTCCCAAGCGTTTCTCTCGACAGTGTGCCGAGAATGCAGTCGGCTAAAGAGGCGAAGAACTGCCTACCTGCATCTATGGTAGGCATGAACGGGGATGAAGGAGAGAAGCCGTTTCGATAGCGTTGTAAACACTCATTGTGTAAAGGGATAGTGGCCGTAAAAATTCGCGAATTTCCGTGTTCACCTGTGAGCGGACGCCAATGAGCCGTTACGTTGTGTCGCAGCTCTGTCTGCCGAGCTTTTCTGGGAAGCCTCAGGCCTTCAGAAGAATTTTATAATTGAACGCAGTATTTATGGCAGCTCTGGAATGGACATGTTAGGACACAAAAACATGTATGTTGGTTTAGCCGAGGCCCCTGGTCAGACTGCTGTAATGTTCAGCCTGTCCCAATAATGATGCCTGTGATAAATGTGTTGTTCACTTCAGGCCCAAACGGAAGCTAAACACACTGCGTGAAGTCGCAGTGGTAAATAACAAGTCTGGTGTGTAAACTTTTCCTCCCTGCACAGGAATTTATGAATCAGGGATTGGCTGCTTCTACAGCAAGGAAAAGTATATTATTAACTTTCGATAGGATTGGCTGAAGAGTAGATCAGACGAGTCAGAGGGGAGACATGAAGCTCGTGAAGTCTTATGATTGGCATTAAAAAGCTTGTTGGTGGTGTTAGGGTAGTTGTGCGAGTGCTTTTTTCCGACTTTACTGAGGTCTGATGGAAAGCGAGAAGTGGAGACACGTGGTCTTCTGATTCAGAAGAGTCTGGAGAGGAGAGTCCAGTGTTCACGTTTGTTACGAGTGGGCTTCACTTGGGACACTCGACCTGAGCGTGACTTCACACTGGCATTGGTCTTGGTTAGGGAGTCTGTGGTGAAGGCTTAGAAGGGAAACTGCCGAATGAAACGCTCTGATTTAAGATTTTGTCTTAAGATGGACCAGTGGACAGCCTGTCAAAAGCTGACCACAGATCAGACACGAAATCAAAGTTGCACGGAACCAGAGAGAGAGAGAGAGAAGGAAAAAAAAAAAGTAACTTTGAACATGGACCTCCGACTTTGCACTCCAACACTGACCATACAACCATGAGGCTGCTGTTCTGGTTCGCTCGATGTTTCACATCTTGAGCTTGCACCGTTCACCGTTTCTACATTGTTTCTTCACAGTTCAGTACATCTCCCTCTTTTCATGCTTGATCCGTGTTCAATTTTTCACGGGCTGTCTGCTGGGCCATATTACCATTAAATCAGAGGTGCGACGGGGAGTTTTCCTTATTTGCTGTACTGACAGCTTTGATATCCGTCACCTTTGACAGCCTGTGCTGAGGCCACTCATTTATATCAGGTCTTCCGTCTTAACGTTTGATCTCTGTGGTTGCTGCAGTATAAGTGAGTCAAATTGGTTCATGGTATGACTGGCGAACGGGAGTGTCACGCTGGCATCTGCCGGTATTTCAGGGCTCCATGTGAGAGTAGTTGAGATCCGGCTAACAGACCGCCAGCCAGCGACACTGCATATTTAGTGTCCGCGAGAACCAATTAGATGCGCCGCCGATCGCTACTCTTCAGACGCTTGCAGCGGTACCGTCACCTGAGACAGCACGATGCATCGACAGAATGCTATAGCGTGGCTGCTCCGATTTATCAGGGCAAACAATCACAGTCTCGCCACCTTCTCAGCTGTACCAATGTGTAATTTCCGTTCAGAATAAATCCGAAGTTTAGTGTTAGATATTTTCAGATTGCGTTGTCCATGCCTTCAGCTAGATGAAACAGATTAACAGAAATCTGTCTGCCAACCAGTGGCCACCCCCTGTACTTGTGATTATTTGTTGTATTTGTCTTGCCAACAGTTTATGATTTGTCATATCTCAATTTTTGTTGGCCTATTGTAAAAATAGGCTTTTGCTATAATTTTTTTTTTAAGATTAGTCTTGTGTCGATATATTAATCACTGATCAATAAACAGTAATTAACTACTATAGTGAAAGGGCCATTATTTCATTAAATTATTTCAGAACTCAATTTTTATTCAAGTTTTTGATAGAAGTGACAATCTCTAATGCAGGCTAGCAACAACTCGTGTCATAGGGCAGACTCAATTAACAGACGCATGGCCAGGTAGCCAAGTCGAAGGCTTACAAGTTGAAGTGATTGCCATCAAGGAGTAAACTTAGTCTCTTGTAGCCCTTCAAATCAAACCACCACCCCCCGCCCCCAACCCCCAAGACCAGTTTAGTCTCAATGTGAGATTTAGAATGTTCGCGTTTAACTAGAATTCATATTTATATACCCGTGAAATTGTACACTATTTTGTTGTTTACCCCCAATGGCAAACTACTGCTACAGAAAACACCAATCCAGGTTCTAATCCTGCCCCAGCACAGAAGTATTCATAATTAAACTCCAAGCCTTGTGTGCACACTGAACTACTGAAGAGTTCATTTTTATCTTTTCTTCGTGTATTTTCGACAATACTACTAGGTCTAACTCAGTTTTTCCATTATGACATTTCAAGTTCAAACACTCTTCTCCCACCTAAGTAATGTACAGGGCTGGAGTCGCAGAACAAAACATTTCTGTTATGTTCATATTGCAGTTAAACATGTGCTCATATTTCTAGAGACAAGCTATCGATATTTTACGTCTATTCACGTAGAGACAAATCTGACTTGCAGGTTCCAAGCCCAGGCCGGTAGTAAAAGTATAATGTCAATGCAGGTTCATAGCGACTACGAACTTACATCATTGCAAGGTCAAACAAATTACAGCTGAAAAGTTTGACATTTATCAGCAGATTTTACTTAACACCCAAATAGCGCTAGGTTCGAGTCTGTGGCAAAGTGCTACGCGATGGCATTTTAATTGCGTTCACTCTTACTATTTGTCAATGGTAAATTTTAGTCAGCAGGCTGTAAGGGTCTTGACAGGATTCCCACCCCAGTACCAAAATTTTCCATATAAATTTTGGTATTTGATAACATACTGGTGGAAACTTCGAAATTTCCTTTTTTTTTCCATGCCTAATCAGCAATGTCTGTCAATCTATGTGAAACACGTAAACGTTGCTTGGTTAGAAGTGGTCATCGGAGATACGTTTGAATCCCGATCCAGGACAAAGTTTCTGGCACGTCATTTGAAGTTCACACAACGCGCACATGTAACATCAGTCACGAGTTCAGAGAAATTTATTGGCAAGACGCTGTTAGTTTTCTCCCATAAAGAGCTTGCCCTTATTAATAGTTTTTCCTTTGAGCTGGGTAGTTCAATAAATGGTTTATTGAAAACCACGGGTCACAAGAACGCCGTTTAACATATTGTGGAGAAAGCTGTTTTCAGAACAAAAAGTATTGGTAGGCGTCTGAGACCTTTACAAGTCCGCATGTGATCTTGTTCATAGGAAAATTTGAAGTTCTTTGAAGACAACAGTCTAAATCAAATGGAAATGGGAAATACTGTCTAAAGTCAACATCTTCTACTCTCTATGCAGCAATATAAGATTCTCTAAGGAAGGTAGAATCGACAGTAAATACACAAAAAAAACACTAAATAGATGGTTGTATACCCTTGGTGACGACACGAGGCAGTGACACCGAAGAAGGCGCTCTGAAGGCGGGTGGAACAGTGCTGAGTGGAACCCACTCGCTCGTGGTTTTATAGCGAAAGCTCCGCCCACTGCTTTCTGCATAACGTCACTAATAGCCAATCGTAGATAACCGTTACTATAATCTGCGAGAGCCGCTTGTCAACTTATATTATTGTAAGTTAAATTTATGCAAATATCATAGAAAAGACAATTAGGGATATTATGAATATACATAGAAGACGTGCATTATAAATTGTTCTTAAACACAGCAAAACGTCTCACCCAATGACACTGGCTCATTTAGATATATGCTGCCCTCTGATTATACTTTTGTCATGAGCCCTACACACGCACCAACCGACCGACAGACCGACCGACAAATTGGACGTATTTAGGCGTTTCGACCGACCCGTCCGACCGACGAACTTTCCTTGTCGAAATGTCGGGCGGGTAGCACCAGCCGACAGCTAACAACATCACTCCCCACTACAAATTGTGCAGCAGTCTGCAAACCACCCGACAAGTTCGTCTTTTGTCTTGCGCATGGGATTAAATACTGTTCTGATATACATGACAAGATGCGAGGCGTACGAAACCTCGACAGAGTTTCTGGAGAAATTTAAAGACTGCAGATCCTTGTGGGACACGTCGTGCGAAGATTATAGCAACATAAATGTAAGAAATGAAGCACTTCTACCATTTTTTAAACTAAACCATAATGATTTCGTATGATGCACAGAGAATAAAAGTCCGTCGTCTTCCTATATTTCTGTTTTTAGGTTTTATTCCAGTATAAGTATCGGAAATGAAATCTAAAAACTAAAGTATAGACACACAGTGTACGTTAATCACGAAATATACATGCTTTATTTTCATAAGTGGTGAAAAAGTCCAACCTATATCCAAGTCCTCTGCTAAGAAGAGCTTGATGTGTGATTTTTTTAAAAAAATTCTAACACTTGCTAAATGCTTCATTTCTTATGTTTCTAGGGTAGTTTTTGCATGATGTGCGGCATCATCATGGGTAGTCTTTTTTCTTCAAATCTGAGACGAATTGCTTAAAGTTACAGGTCATCTTTTGTGCTACTCACATAAATACATTAATAACTTTTACATGAAGGTCTTTTGTTTTTGTTTTTTTTTTCTTCACCGTGACATGTTTCCTTAGTCAACTATAAATCACGTTGCAGGTTTCAGGAACCATTTTAGTTAATAAGTGTGAGGATACAACAGCACTGAACTTAAAGTCCTGTGCCAGTGGCTAGGACTCGGAGTGTAGCTAATAGTCTCTCCTGCCAGCTTATACTCGTAGTCTCCCTGATGACTGTATCCTTTTTCGTTACGAATGGTTTGATGATGATAAGCAGCTCTGAAATACATGATTCATTATTAGATAATTACGAAAATCATCTGCTCATAGCTGCTTTAGTAGCAGAACGCGAGCAAATTTTTTTTCTTTGCGCCAGCCGCTTCTTTGCTCATAGCTTTCTCTTGGCTATTTTAGGCCTTGGTACCTCTAAAACAGCCAAGGCAAACCCTCGTTTTTTGTTTCTGTGTAAAACCAAGCGGTATCTCGTAGAACACCTACTGCATTAACTTCAGACAAACAAATCATAACAACAGGGCGGCGCTGTAATCGCTGAGGCAACTGGTCGGGACACGTGTGTAGGTCACTACGAAATTGGACGGTCGGCCGACAAATTGGTGCGGGTGTGACTACGTTCGTAAAAAAAAGGCGTGGAGTTGTAAACGATAATTTTACAGTTATTTTACCATAATCGTACAACAGGCAACTAAACATTTATGTGTAGTAAGAAAAGGATGCAGATACCTCCAATAATGGCAAAGCTCATCGACTTTCACATTGCTCCCGACTGGACCTTGCAACGTCTTTGGCTCATGGCGTTTCTTATACACTCACAATAGTCGCCTTGCGAACTAGTTGGCGTCCTGCCAACCATCTCTGCCACACTCATGCTTGGTGGATGGTTCCTTTGAAAGGGCAAGGCCGACTTCCTTCCCTATCCTTCCCTAATCCGATGGGACCGATGACCTCCCTATTTGGTCCACTTCCCCCAAATCAACCACCCAACCAATACTCACGCTGATACAAGCACCTGTAGAGGGCAGCATATACTGAAACGAGCCAGTGTCATCGGGCGAGACGTTCTGCTCTGACATTACGTTTACGAAAAGCTCTCTCGCATTATAGTAAAGGTTCTCTGCTGTTGAGTATTGGCGACGTTATGCAGGAAGCGGTGGGGCGGAGCTTTCGATACAGAACCGAGACACTCATCAGTGTCCCACACGCCCCCAGGGCAGCCCTCTTCACGCCACCGGCTCCTACTGTTGCCAAGAGTATGCCAACCATTCATTTTATGTTATTTTACTTATATCATTGTATTCAATCCTTGACTACCTACAATATGTAGCACTCTTGTTTACAAAATAGAAAATGGTCTGACAAAACTCCGAAACCGGTCACCAAACGAAATACACTGCTCAAAAGTATTAGGGTAACATGAATTTGGCCGTCTCCCATACTCCACTGACAAATAATTGAGAAATGGGTATGTTACCAAATTATGCCTTTGTGATCTAAAAAATAAGCAAGAAAACATCATTATTTCCTCGATCATTTGCATCAAAAGAACTGAAATGTTCGACAGGTGTCGGAGACAATCATTCATCCCGTCGTCCTGTGTGCTTTCCATTGGACTTCGAGCGCTTCAATAACGTGTGTGCCCTCTGTGAGAGTTTATCACTGCCTGATCCTGCGTGTCATGCTCTGTACAAGTCTAAGGAGGTCAGGCTGTGGTATCAATTCCCGTTCTTCAATGAGATCCTATAAGAGTTTTTGCAGAGCCTGTGATGGAACAGAACTAGCGTGAACACGTCTGTCGAGCATATCCCAAAATTGTGCGGTGGGGTTTAGGTCGGGATTCACGACTTCTCATTCCATTAGCCGCGCGGGATTAGCAGAGCGTTCTGAGACGCTGAAGTCATGGACTGTGCGGCTGGTTCCGGCGGAGGTTCGAGTCCTCCCTCGGGCATGGGTGTGTGTGGTTGTCCTTAGAATTATTTAGGTTAAGTAGTGTGTAAGTTTAGGGACTGATGACCTTAGCAGTTAAGTCCCATAAGATTTCACACACATTTGAACTTTTTTTTCATTCCATTACTACCATGTCCAAACTTCACAAGACATTCCTGCTGATCTCGCCACATAGACCCTGGTATTACAAGAATTAAGGGCTACCACTGTATGCAGTAGAAACCATATGCTCCAAAAGAATCTGTTCGATGTACAGCCTGGCAAGAAAGGCGACCATGGACACCGACAAGATCCATATGGCTGTCAACACTGGAGCCTTCCCATGACACCACAGAACCCTGGACATCTGTCGATATCCTGGACAACATTTGGCAGGTACCATTCACCAACGGTCTCCGCACACGAACACGGCCATCACGTTGCTTCAGAGGACATCTGGACTCGTCTGTGAATAACATGTTTCGCCAGTGACGAAGTTTCCAATTGACAAGGAAGCAGCAGAGCTAACGGCGAACTGCAAGATGTTGTCATGTCAAGTGGGGTAGTCAAACAGGACGTCTGGGTAATAAGGTTCTTTCTTGTAACTGTTCATTAGTCTGATCGGACACCATCTCCAGCGTTCCTTCTGAGATCGTGTTACAGTGCTCTGGCGGTATCCATACGACGTTAGAACGCAGAGACGGCCAAATTCCGTTCTTCCCTTGGCTTTGTAATGCGTCGTCGACCTTGTCCAGCTCGCCTTGTGTACTGATCTGTCTCCCTGTAGCGCATCCACGGCCTATGGATGAGATATGGAGAGGCATTGGCAACTGTAGCGATACGACCGAAAGTCCAGCCATTTTGGATCAAACAGAACGCCATTGCAACTTGCACTGCATTAAATTGCAGCAGTCGTTGAATACGATCTCCCCAAATGAGAACTGTCATTTGCGTACCTCATTAGAAAACACTAGGATACCATGCAAGGAGTATGTCAGAACTCTCCATTACACTGAAAACAATACAGCCAACTGAACGCTATTCTTTGCATTGTGTAAAACTGGAAATAAATAAGCACTCAGATATCAACGGTAACAATCTGAGGGCGAAACATGGGAGCGCGAATCTAAGTATTGTTGTGAGACGAGGTCTGTCTGCTAGAGTGGAAGTAGTAGCGTCGGTCGAGAGCTCGGAAACAGAAGACGTGTAACACTGCTCTCACGTCGTTGATGGCAGATCTTAGCACACTTAAGGCCTTATTTCATTTATATAGCCAGCAGTGATTTAGATGGCTTAACAATGCTTGAAGACGGAATTCAAGGTAAAATTCACAAGCATAGTGCAAAACCAATTGCAGTGTTAGGCTCGTGTTTGTTAGTCCGAGTTTGCAATAATCCCATGTTTTGCTTGTCAGCTAAAGAAGCCTCCTTATCCTCCAAATAATAATTAATCTCCACATCTAATTACTAAATAAATACTGTGGTTATTAAACGCTAATGTAAATTTGAAATTGAAATAATTTGTTAATCTGACATTTTTAAATCTGGCACTCAGCGATTATTGATAGCTATGTCTTTGTAATTGTCATTGTCTATTATGGGATATGGGTTATGATGATTCTGAAGTTTTACATAGATTTAATTTAGGAAATCCTTTCTCACAAGTTACCAAGTAGCTAACAGGACCCAAGCAAACTCCTTTTTATTAAATTCATTCTTAGTAACAATGAGCTTTAGGCTCTGCTGCTGCATGCTGCTGCGAATTGCTGTAAACAACATGGAAAAAGGCAGTCATCTAAAGAGGTGTCCGCCCCCGGTAGCTGAGTGATCAGCGCGACATAATGTCAATCCTAAGGGCCCGGGTTCGATTCCCGGTTCGGTCGGGAATTTTCTCCGCTCAGGGACTGGGTGTTGTGTTGTCCTAATTATCATCATTTCATCCCCATCGACGCGCAGGTCGCCGAAGTGGCGACAACTCGAAAGACCTGCACCTGGTGAACGGTCTACCCGACGGGAGGCCCTAGCCACACGACATTTACATTTATCTAAAGAGGTAAGTGCAAAACTTAAGTTCAAAACCGAGACACTGACACACCACAACATGTCATGTACACTAATCCAGCCAGATTCTGCATCATTGTAAATTCTTGTTCAAATACGCAGTCAGATAGCTTATCCAAATGTTAGTTTTACGTTTTTCATGTAACGATCTGTTGAGGGCTTAAATGACTGTGAAACTGACACTCATACAAACCACACACAGTGTTATGCAGTTCAGGTTCCCATTATTGATAGCTCAGGTTGCTTATCGAGTCCATTTTCACCGACGAACATAGGCATATTTGTTGTATGATGATGATGTTTGGTTTGTGGAGCGCTCAACTATGCGGTCATCAGCGCCCGTACGAAGTCCCAATGTTTTCACACTCCAGTTTTTAATGCAGTCCAATCTAGCCACTATCACGAATGATGATGAGGATGAAATGATGAGGACAACACAGACACTCAGTCCTCGGGCAGAGAAAATCCCCAGCCCGGCCGGGAATCGGACCTGGGACCCCGTGATCCAGACCGTAGCAGTCGCACGGTTCCGGACTGCGCGCCTAGAACCGCGAGACCACCGCGGCCGGCATTTGCATGCAACCCGCATAACGCAGCTGTCTAGCAGGTCCTCTCAACGCTATTCTGTACAGTCGTTTGACTGCTCGCCACTAGACCACGAGCTGCGGACACATCTGTTGTAGCTACGTTACATGTAGGTTGCATATACATTACAACCGGTACTCACTTCCTTCTGAGGGGTCACCTGTCACTGTAATGAACAACATGGACAATAACTGAAGAATGATTTGCACTGTTGCCTACATTGAAGCAAAGCTCTCAAGCCATGCAATAAGACCACAGGTACTGCTTGTATTGAAAGAGATTAACATACCCGACATTGATACTTGTGTTTCCTTAATTCTTTTGAGCAGTGTTCATACAACTTACATGCGGTATATACCGTTTCACTGAACTAAATTTAATACAACTTTATCGATCACTGTTTTCCTAAGAACAAGTTCAAAACATTCTTAACACAAATATTTAATTTTGACTAAGAATGTTACAGAATAAAGTATATGGTGGACGTTTTCAGGTTTTAATGGGTGTGGTACTACTTTTGAAATGTTGCTTATTGTAGTAAAGTTGAGTTTGCAAGCGTTAAGGACTGCCTCATTTCTAATAACACTTTTCCCGATATTTAGAACACTGTGATATTAATTTAAATCTGGATTTATTGCCAATGACAGCAGTTTTTTCAACAGATCACTTGTGGCAATCATTTCGTATAGTCAAACAACTGCACTACAAAGAGATTAAGTACCTGCCAGGCAGATACATTATGCGCACTGCATGCAAATCAGGCGAAACTCAGTTCAGGTCGTCAGGATACTTTTCAGCATTATAGTACATCAACGATGCTTTCTCGCAAACCTGTTTCCTTTCACTTCCACGCGTCACAAGGTGAAGAAACGTTGCATCTCTTCCCTTTTCACGACATTCTGGATTAGATTTCTGATGACGCCTCTGCTTTATTTCCTTTGATTCAATAAGGAGCTGCAGATTAAGTCTGGAACATCTTTGGTAGGAAGATCAAGAAATTTTGCCAAAATATTATTACGCTTACGTAAATTGAATCATAACATTTCAGTCTCCAGCTGAAGGGACATCTACACAAATAATAAAACTGTAAAATTGTAATGTCTCCTTGTCTCTGACCACGTTACTCTTCAAACTAGCGGACGAATTTTTATGAGGTTTTCACTGATAACTTCAGCGTAGCTAGACACACTGTAGAGTCCAGATTTTATCAGGATCTGGTCACGAAAAAAGATATTCATATATATTTAAATGAATGTATGTATATATGTATGTACAGTCATGCTCAAAAGTATCCGAACGACCTGAATTGCATTTCGCCTGATTCGCATGCAAAAAAATGGCTCTGAGCACTATGGGACTCAACTGCTGTGGTCATCAGTCCCCTAGAACTTAGAACTACTTAAACCTAACTAACCTAAGGACATCACACACATCCATGCCCGAGGCAGGATTCGAACCTGCGACCGTAGCAGTGGCACGGTTCCGGACTGCGCGCCTAGAACCGCGAGACCACCACGGCCGGCATTTGCATGCAACCCGCATAACCAAGCTGTCTAGCAGGTCCTCTCAACGCTATTCTGTACAGTCGTTTGACTATTAAAAATGGTTCCAACATGTCACCACTAGAAAACTATGCTCTGTATCGCAATAACTCAAGATGTAAAGTAATACCACGATACTACAAATATCAGGGAACACCGTATCACAGGTAAGACTGTCCTTAAGGCTTGTAAGCTCACATTCATTACAATACACGACACCTGAAATGTTACCACTCTCATTATTAAATCAGATAGGTAATGCATGTAGTAAGTTCGTCATATTCATGATTACCTCTTCAAAGTAACATACAATACTTATTATTTAACCCAAAATGACATTAAAAATTTAAGTTATTCACGAGCAGCTAGTTGAGAATATGTATGAACTTCAAATGACACGACTAACCGTCTCGTTCTGTATATGGATTCAAACCCAGATCATGCAGACTAAGCAAAGATTTCGTGACTGACGGAAACTAACAGTCATTCCTGACTAGTCATACAGAGAGTAATATACCTCGATTTTAGACAGTATCAGTTAGTAAATATCAACTTTAAATTACATAACGTAAACATTTTAACAGACGCGAATTCCTACCCAGCATCTATTGTTCTTGTTAACAAACTACGAGAGATGGTAAATATTGCTTCTTCACAAGTAACTTACTTGAAATGCCGTGAGGTATAGCTTTGTGTTGGACAGGGATTCGAACCCAGAACCTGATCTGATTGTTATCGAAGCACAATCAACTGTGAGATATTGGATTTTCTCGGCAGTATCTAGATGTTTTAACTGAAATGACGAAACATTAATTTTTTCCTTCCCGCCGGCCGGTGTGGCCAAGCGGTTCTAGGCGCGTCGGTTTGGAACCGCGAGACCGCTACGGTCGCAGTTTCGAATCCTGCCTCGGGTATGGATGTGTGTGATGTCCTTAGGTTAGTTAGGTTTAAGTAGTTCTAAGTTCTAGGGGACTGATGACCTCAGATGTTAAGTCTCATAGTGCTCAGGGCCATTTGAACCATTTTTTCCTTCCCAGGACTCCAACCCGGCACCTATCGCTGTTATATTCTAGAGAAAACTAACGTTAAATATGGGTTTGTTACACCAGCAGCGACATGTGAGCATATTTGAACTAGAAATAATATGACGAAGAGTTCAGTGCTTACTGGGAATCGAACCCCACACATATCGTTGTTGACTACACACAAAGAGACGTCAGCTACCGAATTTTTCTCCACTAGAAGCTCGGAATAGCATCCATGAAATTACAGTGATCTCGCACATAGTTCTGTGTCTCACTGGGAGTCAAAAACGTCAGATACCGTTAGTGTTGTTTCGTCACTAGGAATAAATAACTAGTATAGGAAAGGTTACTGGCGATAGAGTTTCTACATGTCGCCACTCCTGACTTTATTGTGGTTCTACCTAACGTCTACTTGGTAGAGAAGGAATATTATGTTTCATGTCAATTTCAGACCACAATGCCATTATACCTTCTTCACTTGGTGTAGGCAGAAGAGAATAGAATCTGTCTCTCCCAATCAAAAATCATCGGTAGAAGTTGGAGTTGAACCCAGACCAAGAGTGTATGAACCTATCATCAATCCCACAGACCACCAAAACCTCTTCTCTGTGACTCATATTTCTATCATAACGTCTTGCGCCACGCTGGATGAGCATTCTGACGCACAGGCTCCCTGTAGTGGTTTGCAGCATGTTCAGTACGTTCATTTACTTGGTTGACCAAATCGCCATGAACTAGCTGCCTTGGCTACCCAGTGCATATATTCGCTTCTATTTTGTAATCACCGAAATAAAATCTCGTAACTGCCACCTACACAGAACTGCCAACAGAGTAGGATCCACAAATTTAAATATGAAGTGTTCCTTTGCACTTGAGCTACTCTATTGCGCTGTCTGTTTGTTGAAAACGTCGTACAGTGCAAAAGAAAAGCTGTAACTGTTTGTCTCTCAGAAGTCTAGATCTGGCGATATGCATTATCACACAGCACTGTGTAATGCGGAAGTTCTGGAGGAATTGTTGTTGACTTTTGGAGCTATGTTAGCTACGTGTCAGCTGGTAGCGTAATGGTAAGCGTCGCACAATGTAGCTAAGACGTCGCGAGTTTCACTACATTCACTGCTAAATTTTTTAAAACGCAATTCTACTGTCTGCTGAAGTTATCAATCTAATGGAACTTATAACATAATTCCCTTCACTTCTCAACCCAAAATAGTCGCTTGTGGAGAAAGGGCTAACTTCTGCAACATTTTGTTCTTTTCAGGTTTAATAGACAGCCAGACAGCAGCTGCATCTCGAAACTTTTGCATTATATATGGGGAGAGCGCAACGTTCCAGAAAACGTCAGAAAAGTGTTTTCTGCATTAGCTGTCATGTGGTAGTGGTATTTAATTCTTCTTCAAACCTTGTTTGACAGCTTTAACTCAGAACAGGTTTTCTACATGCATGTAATCAATAAACCACATGTGCATTGTCAGACTGTTATAGATAACATCAGAGAATTCGCATTTATTGTTGATGACTAATTTCTCTCTCATGATTACTATTGCTTTAACAGCACTAAAAGAAACCTTATGAATATTGTGCACTGTATTATATGAAGTGAAATAAAACTACTCACCATAACCTTACGACGAAAGTCTGTTTTAATAACACTGAGTATCTGTACACAAGCGTGCCTCTATCGGCACAAATTAGTAAAATACTACTCACTTAGATTTCGATTGGGTCTGTGTTTAATTGGTATGCTGTGTCGTACTCAAGAGGTATGCAAATGTGGCATTTTATAAATAAAGTTATGTATTACTAAAAACCAAAAATTAGCTTGTCAGCAGCGGAAAGAGGCGTTACCTGTTGTGCAGCATTGTAAGTTTTTCACCATTGCGCTATGAGCCGAAAGTCTTTTCTTGCTATTTCCTTATTGATGTTTGATCTGACTGCTTGTAGCTCTTTCACAGAAGGGATAAAAACATTACTGTCAGCAAGACTGGAACCGCAAACCATAACAGACGCGGATTTTAGGTCAGCACATTACCACAGAGCTAGGGGAGAGGTATTTCTCTTGGATTTCGCTACAACTCGTAAACCGCTATTTAAAGGACGAGATTAGTTGTGATTTCCACGTGCAACGAATTTCCTGGGCTGAAAATCGTAAATTTACAATATTTTGTTACACCTCAAGCGATAATAACTCAGATTATTCAGTGGAAATGACACGAAAAGTCAAGTGAACTTAGAGGCTTAATTCCGTACACACCAGGATGTAACTCGTCGATCACAGAGTTGTCAACATACCATGCCTTGTTGCCAAATCTCAAAATGGCTCTGAGCACTATGTGACTTAACTTCTGAGGTCATCAGTCGCCTAGAACGTAGAACTAATTAAACCTAACTAAGCTAAGGACATCACACACATCCATGCCCAAGGCAGGATTCGAACCTGCGACCGGAGCGGTCGCTCGGCTCCAGACTGTTGCGCCTAGAACCGCACGGCCATCCCGGCCGGTTTGCCAAATCTCAGCTACAGAACAAGCACGAAGAAGACGAACCGATGTGTTCCTACAGCGGGCTGGGAAGTAACCATAGCTGGCGTCTCAAAGACGCGGCTGCCACGGTCTGGAATACGTAAAGCGTCTGATTCGCATTTCTGTAACTAGGTTTAGGGACTGGAGCGTAGTTACTAATAATACTCAGAACTGACTGCAAACTAAGCATCATAAATCAGTAACTCTCATAGTAGTTTTTATATTTCTTTCGTAAGTGTACTCAAAACTAAGAAACTCATTCGATGACGTTTTCGTGTCTGGCCGACAGTCGAGCGCAACAAACAAATAAAAATAAAAAAAGAATGTGTATGTGAGTGTGTGCGTGTGTGTGTGAGAGAGAGAGAGAGATAAATATAAAAAAGAATGTGAGTGAGAGTAAAAAATTGTTGTAAAAAACTTGAATCATGCTATGTAAAGAAATATTTCATTAAAATGACACGTTCCACATAATTACGAAATGTTGTATTCATGATTTATGGAACAAGTATTAATCTAATCAAATCTACTCTATTCATATTGCTGACTAGCCATGAAGAGTCATGAATTACCGAAAATTTCGCCAATATCAGTAACCAAATCAAAACTTGAAAATAAAAGACGACTGTTTTTGTAATAAACTGGTACTTCTATCAAGACCCTTTCGTCCATGTTAACTAAGAACGAAAGATGTCTGATATATCTCCATTCAGAAGTAACAAAGTGTGCATGCATTTAAAGATGAAGTGCATGATGTGAAGTTCAGTGATGAAGATATGAATCCAACATTAAATCGGGTTATTAACTAAGTAAAATCAAATGTCACGTATCGGTTTTTCTTACCAGCTGCTAGGTGTTTGAATCTAAAATAAGGATAAAAAAATTTGTGTCTGAGCGACAATCGAACCACACTCCTACCGTCCTTTTTTATCATCCACGAATATAGGTTACGTATCAATTGATTTCTCACCAACAGTAAGATGTGTCCATGTTTGAACAGAAATAACGACACCTATTGCTATTGTTGGCAACACATGCACAGACATTAAAAATGCACGTTAATTTTCACTAGCCGGCTGGTGTGCACGTGATAGGGCTTGAAAGGAAATTATGAACATTTTTGTACTAGATCGGGATTCAGACCCACATACTTACCTTTGGAGGAGACCTATAGAAGATTGCAGTCTCAGGAAAAGGAACGAAATGATTGAATTTTACTGTTCCGAGAGATTCAGATCCTCGAAAGAGGAGATACGTATCCGAATCACAGTCCAGCACCAAATTTTTCAACGCCTCTAGTTCAATCAAGTACAAGTAAAATAAGAGATCTGTTCCTCTAAATAGCTATCGATTCTTCAAAAAAAAATTTTTCTGATGTAAGTATGTTTACTGGCGACAGTATTTCTGTTTACCATGGTTTCCGCCTATGTCATTTCCATATGTAAACCGACTCTGCCCAGTTGGTAATGAAAGAACGTGATGTTTAATGCGGATTCTAGATTATAACGTCTTCCTCTTGGGGTTACCAGAGATAAAGTAAATCTGTTTGTGCCTCTTAACAGTAAATGCCTGAAACCATGCATTTCACCTGTAATGGTTCGTTCCACCAGACCATTGTGGCCGCATTTCCCAGCCCCAGAAGTGTGCTGTAACGGATGATGTGCTTAGTTTACAAAATTAGTCACAGTGGAAAAAATGCGAGTCTATTAAATGGTTAAGTAGAACCAAGCATCTGATGCGGAGATTATGCTATTCTCATGTCAGCAGGATGTGAAGACTCTTCTAGGCATCATAGCTCCAGAAGTCAACAACAATTCCTGCAGAACTTCCGCATTCGACACTGCTGTATGGCTGGATCTAGACTTCTGAGAGACAAGCAGTTACAGCTTTTCTTTTGCACTGCACGACATCACGACGTTTTCATCAAAAAGTCATCGCAATAGAGTAGCTCAAGTGAAAAGGAACACTTCCTATTTAAATTTCTGCTTCCTACAATGTTGGCAATTCTGTGCAGGTGGCAGTTACGTGATTTTATTTCGGTGATTTCAAAATAGAGGCGAATATATGCACTGGGTAGCCGAGGCAGCTAGTTCATGGCGATTTGCTCAACCAAGTAAATGAACGTACTGAACATGCTACAAACCACTACAGGGAGCCTGTGTGTCAGAATGCTCATCCAGAGTGGCGCAAGGCGTTATGATAGAAATATGAGTCACAGAGAAGAGGTTTTGGTAGTCTGTGGGATTGATGATAGGTTCATACACTCTTGGTCTGGGTTCAACTCCAACTTCTACCGATGATTTTTGATTGGGAGAGACAGATTCTATTCTCTTCTGGCTACGCCAAGTGAAGAAGGTATAATGGCATTGTGGTCTGAAATTGACATGAAACATGATATTCCTTCTCTACCAAGTAGGCGTTAGGTAGAACCACAATAAAGGCAGGAGTGGCGACATGTAGAAACTCTATCACCAGTAACCTTTATTATACTCGTTATTTATTCCAAGTGATGAAACACGCGCTATTTAGGGTCACAGGACACTTAACTCATCTTTTATTTGAACTCCTGTATATTGATAAAATTAGTTCTGAAGTGGGAATGCAACTCAGACCGCCCTTAACGCGGAATTTGATCCCTTCGTGACAATACAGCTCGACTACAATTTCTTGTTTGTTCAAAACTGCAGATTCCTCAATATCTCCACATACTGCGCGTGAATGGATTCGAATCCTGGCCCGGCACTTAAATTTTCATTATGTATTATCAAGCTCTAGCATGAGAACACCTATCTGCTGGTGGATAATAATTTTGATTTTTAATGTATTTTCATTCGTTGTCAACACTAACGGTATCTGACGTTTTTGACTCCCAGTGAGACACAGAACTATTTGCGAGATCACTGTAATTTCAAGGATGCTATTCCGAGCTTCTGGTGGAGAAAAATTCGGTAGCTGACGTCTCTTTGTGTGTAGTCAACAACGATATGTGTGGGGTTCGATTCCCAGTCAGCACTGAACTCTTCGTCATATTATTTCTAGTTCAAATATGCTCACATGTCCCTGCTGGTGTAACAAACCCATATTTAACGTTCGTTTTTTCTAGAATATAACAGTGATAGGTGCCGGGTTGGAGTCCTGGGAAGGAAAAAATTAATGTTTCGTCATTTCAGTTAAAACATCTAGATACTGCCGAGAAAATCCAATATCTCACAGTTGATTGTGCTTCGATAACAATCAGATTAGGTTCTGGGTTCGAATCCCTATCCAGCACAAAGCTATACCTCACGGCATTTCAAGTAAGTTACTTGTGAAGAAGCAATATTTACCATCTCTCGTAGTTTGTTAACAAGAACAATAGATGCTGGGTAGGAATTCGCGTCCGTTAAAATGTTTATGTTATGTAATTTAAAGTTGATATTTACTAACTGATACTGTGTAAAATCGAGGTATATTACTCTCTGTATGACTAGTCAGGAATGACTGTTAGTTTCCGTCAGTCACGAAATCTTTGCTTAGTCTGCATGATCTGGGTTTGAATCCATATACAGAACGAGACGGTTCGTCGTGTCATTTGAAGTTCATACATATTCTCAACTAGCTGCTCGTAAATGACTTAAATTTTTAATGTCATTTTGTGCTAAATAATAAGTATGGTGTGTTACTCTGAAGAGGAAATCATGAATACGACGAACTTACTAAGTGCGTTACCTATCTGATTTAATAATGAGAGTGGCAACATTTCAAGTATGTCGTGTATTGTAATGAATGTGAGCTTACAAGCCTTAAGGACAGTCTTATCTGTGATAAGGTGATCCGTGATATTTGTAGTGTCGTGGTATTACTTTACATCTTGAGTTATTGCGAAACAGAGCAGTGTTTTCTAGTGGTGACATGTTGGAACCATTTTCGATAGTCAAACGACTGTACCGAGGAGCGATTAGAGGACCCGCTAAACAGCTGCGTTATGTGGGTGTCATGCGAATCAGGCAAAATGCAATTCAGGTCGTTCGGATTCTTTTCAGCACGACTGTACCACATCTCCTCCGAAATCACTGGACCAATTTCAGCCAAACTTGGACACATGTCATTTACTGCCTGGAAAGAATCGCTGTGGGGGTAAGAATCATCTATGTGTCAATGGGGCTGGGTTCAAAAAAATGTGTGGGCCTTGATGTGCAAATAACCAGATTTTAAACACCCAGCGTTAGAGAAGGAAAGCACTTCGTGACTTGCAACAAACTTTACACATAATTTCAAACTTTCACGAAAGTTTTTCTTGCTTACAACCCCCATAAAACGATGAAAGGTAAAATGTTTATCGTTTAAAATAATTATCGCTTTCTACATTTTCGCTGTTCATGCAGTAAAACTGTGAGATCAGGCATAACGTCGTGACGTTTGCATTTATTGCTTCTGTTCGTAACATAACATCCACATATGGTGCTGAATGTACCTACAAAATTGTGTGGGACATAGTTCAGGAGATATGAGAGAAGGAGGAGATGGACATAGGGAGGATGAGTTGGGGTTGGACAGAGAGTGGGGGATGAAGGAGGTGAACAGAGAAAAGGGAAAGAAGGTGATGGACAGGCAAGGAAAAGAGGAGACGGACTAATAGAAATGAAATAAATACATACCAGGACAATGCTGGGTACTTAGCTAGTTAATAATAAAATAATGGTATTGCAGATAAAAATCAATATTACTCCTATTTGCATGTCTTGCATTTTGAAACTGTTGTTCCAAATATGATTAATACGAGGGTACTCCAAAAGAAATGCACACTTTTTTTTTAATCCATCTTTTATTTTACTTGTCTGAAAGTTTTACAGTGTGCAGATACATCCTTTAGGAACAATATTTTCATTTCTTCACATAATTTCCATCCCTCTCAACTGCCTTACGCCATCTTGGAACCAGTGCCTGTATACCCGCACAGTAAAATTCTGGACCAACCTGTTAGAGCCACTGTTTGGCAGCGGGCACAAGGGAGTCATCATCTGCAAACCTTGTTCCACGAAGAGAGTCTTTCAGTTTCCCAAAGAGATGATAGTCACATGGAGCCAGGTCAGGACTGTTCGGCAGGTGTTTCAGTGTTGTCCATCCGAGTCTTTCCACTCCGCCAGTAAGAGAACTCAGCGAGTGGTCGCCCCGTCGGGGCTTAGTTCCAGCATCTGAGTCTCCGCGTTAGGCCGCCAGTCTGCTCGAGTTTGCTCAGGCAATGGTCATTGGCGGTTGGATCGATCGGTTGGTCGGTCGCGCACCGAGACACAAGATGACTTGTCCGTCTTGAGCGTCGGCGCATGTGAGGTCGCCACGTGAGTCCAGTGGGCCGCGGCGCATAGCGAGGGGTAGTAACTTCGCGGTCGACACGAGAGCAACAGGAGTCAACCCACGACATCAGTCTGGCCGGTGCGAGCTGCGACACAGTGAGACGGGAGATCGGCGCGCCTTCCTGTGTCCGTTGAAGCGGCTGGCAGCGGACGGTTCGGGAGAGCGATTTGGGGCTGCTGCGCCAGGTCTTCACGAGAAATCGCAGTTTATTAGAAGTTAAGTGATTGGTGATATGTTGTTTGATTTACTCTTGTTAAATTCTACTTGTTTTCTTGGTGAGGTCACCAGCCGTTTTGCTTTGGGGTCGTCCCACCATTCTTCTCCGTTTGCCGACCCGCGGGAAGGTGGTTGTTTATAAATTGGGTGGTCCCTTTTTCCCTTGTGGAGTAGGGGCGGGTTAGAGCAACCTGCGGTTCAGGTTGTTCGGTAATCTCCCTATCAATCTACCGTGCGTTAGTAACTACCTCTGTCATGTTTGTCGGATTTAGTGTGTTAACGAAGTTATTGCTTGGAGTGTAACGGCCTAATACCTGAAATATGTTTTGATCTTTGGAAACTTTGATATTATTGCCTATGATCTTGAGAGGCGGTATCTGTGTACTGTAGAGCATCTTAACTATTGTTTGGCCAATCTTGTAGAATTTTATACAAGATTGCATTTCATGGGCTTTTATTTAAATGATCATTTTAGTATATAATGTTGCCACCCTTTCACCGTAAGACTTTTCTTAGAAGTTAAAATCAATTGCACCTTCGGTGGTAAAGTTAATATTTTAATTGTTAGTGTTTTGTACCATTTCCACCCCTCCTACTGGAGGTGCATAGTTTGTGTGCTTGTGTATATTGTTAAGACTCTTAGTTTAAACTTATCTGGTGTGTTGCACATTTGCACCAGTGTAGTCTTTCAGAGGCTGTTGTGAGCGGTCGTAACTACGGCTGTGTCAAAAGGGAGTGGCAAGGTTCTCTGCCCGAAAGCTCATACAGTCAAAACTTGTTTCTTTCTGCCTCTGAATAAATTGTGACTTTGATATTTAGAGGGTGCTTTCTGATTATAATTTTAAATTTGTTTGTTTTAAAAAATGCTTTAGGCACTATTAAAGTGAATAAAATTCCCATTTGTTAAAAGGAATTTGGTTATGAGATCATCAGTTACTCCCTGGCAACTACTTCCATGCTTACGTAGTGTGATTAAATGTGTTAATGTTCCTGATGAATCGCTAGTAAATGAAATAAATTCTTAAGAATATTCTTTGAAAATAAATCACGGTTCACTCCTCATATCGTGTCCTGTTTAACGCACAGCGAGAAGCAAACACAATAATGTATGCTTACAAACAATTGCTGAAGTGATCACGTTCGTCACGTCAATTCCACAAATAACAGATTGCCAACCTTCTTGTTTGAATTGTACCGAACGGGAATAGCAATGCGTCTGCTACAACCATCTGCCGGTCATAGTTGCAAGTTTATTCGCACAAAATGCGTGGGTAGTGAATAAACTGTTGTAATAAGCGATATTTCGTGTTTTATACTAATCTGTCTGGGGCATGGGGGCAGATGCCTCTGTGCCCCCCTCTAAACCCACCACTGTCAGAAGCTATACAAATAGTTTATTCAAAAAATTCTTCACGGTAAATGACAACGGCCAAACAGTTGCAGGATAAAGATTTATTGAAATCCTTGACCACGGTTTCAGTATATCTAAATATGCCTTCATTAGAAGCTAAAATACACCTGAACAGCGAAACAGCTTCATTAGCAAACCATTTAGCTACATAATTAAAATAAAAGAAAAAACAAACACTTATAACATTATGTACCATGAAAATCACCAAAGTATTAAAAGCACAAAAACTTACTAAAATCACATCCTGCAGTGGAGGTGCATAAAACACTCGTGCCAAAGGTGTCGTCAGTATTAAAAATTAAAATATCACCTCCATCTGTACAGCATATTTATGAAGAGATTGTCGATGCGAACACGGCATACTATCAGTATTTCAAAAAATATACAAGCAGTGAAGGTAATGTAATGCGATGCACATAAATAATGCAAAGTATCAGGTAATGTTAGATTGCAGAATTGAGAAACTTCAGAAATCCACATCGCAGTTTAAAAATTTTTTTGTAACATTACAGTCCTGGATAAAATGGAATTAAAGTGTGAAATCTGTGATAGGGAAAATGAATGGAAAACTTAGGTGATTTATTGGCAGAATTATGTCAAAGTGAAGTGCATCTGTGAAGGAAACCGCATAAAACTCACTAGCTTTGGAACTGAGATACTAAAACGTAACAGAAATGTTCAGGAATTTCAAAGTGCAATGATCTGAAGGCACGCACTATCACCTTCGCGAAACCCTGTATCAATGTAGAGACCAGGAATGGACACAGTGATAACATAAACTGTGATATCTCTATTGTATATCTCATGTGAGGTTGATGAATTGAGGTAAGACAGATTAGGGTGTGAACAGAAGCGTAATCACTGATGAGTGGGATGTGAGCAGCACAAGCCAAGGCTTGGTTGGAGCCTTCATTTGGGATATAATGGGTTGGGATGAGCTCATCGATGAGAGAGGAAGGCGACTGAGATTACGCTGAGAAAGAGCATATACTATCTGACCAAAAGTTCAGGACTCACCTACGTAAGGCAGAATTCACTGTTGGATGTCATGTGGTGGACCTGCCAGAGTAACAGTAGGTGGGGAATATTGTTTTGTCATTATATAAGTAGTAATAGCAGAACAGGTCGTTCAGGAGAGCTATGTAACTTTGAACGTCGACTAGTCATTGTATGTCACATGAGGAACATACCCATCAGGAAAATTTCAATCCTTTTAAGGCCGCTAAGTCGGCTGTTGCTAACGTGACTGTGACGTGGAAACGCGAAAGAACAATGACGGCTCAACCAAGACCAGTCGGGCGTCTTGTGCTGATGGACAGGGGCCATCGAGCACCGAGGGGGGTGACTAAAAATAGCATGGGAACAGCGGAAGGGGTCATTTGTGAGTGTTCATGTGCTACCAACAGTTCAGCTGGCACAATGACTGAAGGGAGTTAAAAAGAATGGGCACAATAGCCGAGATGCTCCTCATAAGCCATACATTTATGTAGTCATCGCTAAGTGACGTCTGACGTGCACTGGACAGTAAATCACCTGAAACGAACGGTTTGTAACCACAATTAACGCAATCTGTGGCAGACCGATGTAAAGGTCTCGGTTTGGTGAATATCTGGCGAATGTTATCAGCCATCATATATAGTGCTAACAGTAAAGTACAGAAGATGTGGTGTTACAGTGGGGAGGAGGGGCGTTCTGAAGTTAGGTTGTGGTCCCCAGTTTGTGTTTTACGAAACACTAAATGTGGTAGGATATGAACAGTTTGACAGCATCATGCACTGCCTACAATAGGAGAACAGTTGAGTGACAATGACTATATGTAGCAGCATGACTACACACGCTGTCAAAAAGGAGCTTCTGTGAGACGATTGTTTGTTGACAATAACAGACCTGAAATGAACTGGCATGCTTAGAGCACCGACCTGAACCATATGGAAAACCTTTGAGATGAGTTACACTTCAACGTTACACATCAGTACCTCTCTAGTTTCGGCTCTTTAGAAGGCTGGGCTACCATTCCTCCTCACACATTTAGACACGTTATTGAAAATGTCCCTATCAGAGTGCAAATCGTCATAAAGATGAAAGGTGAACACATCTCATGTTAATTTTTACTAATAAGTCTTCAGATAATTTTTATCAAATAGTGTACAGTGTGTGGAGATGGGGTGTATGCGGAATGTGTTGAGTGAGGTGCAGCAGCACGCCATGTGATACAGCTGTTGCGTCATTTCGAGTTAGTAATGTGGGATGAGGAAGTGGGTAGACTGAAGTACAGCTAACAAATGGTCAAAGACCAAGTAGGTTTTTTTGTGGGAGAAGGTTGTCATTGCATTGAGGTGTAATCTAGCTGGTCAGCTAAGAAGGTTTGGTATAAGGTAAGGAGACATTCAAAATACTTGATGTTTATGAAGAATACGTTAATAAATTTTACTAAATACATTTGAAGAAGTGACACAGAAGGAGTTGGCAAGGCTGATTAAGGCATCAACTTGGCAGGTGGGACATCAAGTTAAACATCGTTATGAGGATTTGACCTTGCACTTACCAGTGTATGTGGAATGGTGCCCATTGCAGATTTTATGGGTTGGAGGATATTTCAAGTTAGCTCAGTCATTGTGGAGGTGATGGGATTGTGCCAGGGTTGAAGGTGGGTGTATTTTTACACTAGTTTTAGTGGTTATCACTGAACTGGACACAGCAGAGACAAAGGATGGTTTGGGATTGGGTCTTCGTCATTATGGCGTTGGACTTACACGAAGGCCCTGCTTTGGACTAGGTGGTCTGTGGTAGAGGGGGTTCTGTGAAAAAACGATCTAAATACGTGGGGTCCTGTTGATTATGGATGTGGGCACTGGTTTGGATTTGTAATTCAGGGTTGTTTTTCTGTACGATTCTCATGCCTCAGTGTTGCCATTCTTGACCACTTCAGTGAGGGCCAGAGGCCAGCGTGGAACATGTGGTGGTCTGGTTGGTTAGTTTGTTAGTTACATGTTCTGTAGATCATTTGAACGATTCTTTTATCGAAGTATTGTGGAATGAATCAGTTTACAGGATATGTATACATCGTTACTGTTAACATTAATGAACACATTATTTTTAGTCCTACTCATGCAACTACACTCGAGCTTTTTCGTCAATGGAATAGAAAGAGTTGTCCAGGAGAAATGATATTAAATTAGATTTAAAACTTCCTTCGCTACCTGTCAGACATTTTATGCTATTGGGCAAATGATCAAACATTTTTGTTACTGCATATTGAAATTCTCTCTGAGCCACTGACAGCTTAAACAATGAGATTTTCCCTGGCGTGTTCCAGATATTTAAATCACTGAACTTCTCACATTGTGATGAGTTTTTAACGCCAAATTTCATTAGTAAATGTATGTATTGTGATGGCGCAGTTAAAATGCATAGCTGTTTGAAGAGGTAGCTACATGAGATCTGTGAGTGAGCACCACATATTATTCTTTCTGTGCGCTTATATGTAATCAATACTTTCTTTCTAAATGATGAGTTACCCCAGTAAATTATTAAGAATGACATAACTGAATGCAAATGTGCAAAATATGCCAGGAGGTTAACATGTTTGTTTCCAAGATTAGCAATTTTACGAAGAGCAAAAGAGGCTGAACTTAATTGTTTAAGAATCTCAGTAATATGCTTCTTCCATTAAAAATTTTCAGCAATATGTACACCCAAAAATTTGGAGCATTTTAGCCTACTTACTGACTCATGCTGATGTGCTACATCAATTTCTGGTACGACCCTATTTGCTCTGCAGAAATGAATGTGGTGTATTATTTCAAAATTTAGGGAGAGTTCATTTTCAGACATCCACTTAATAATTCTTCTGAAAATATCGCTTACCGTCTCTTTATTTGCTTTCCCTCTAACGGGATTTATAATACACTAGAATTGTCTTCAAAAAATACCAATATCGCTTGTAGCATGTTAACTGGAAGGTCACTCACAGATGTAAGAAATAGGAGTGGACTCAGAATTGAACCCTTTGAGACTCTCTTCGTGACTTTTACACTCATCACTAAAATTTTCTACCTTCCCGAGACTGTCTGAATTATCCAGAACAATTTTATTGCGTTCTATTTGATGAGTGTGATAAAAACCAGCTGTGTGTAAAGCCACCAGTTCCATAAAAAATGAGTTTTTCTAAGGGGCAATCATGATCTACACAATCGAACACCTTGTAAAGATCACAAAAAATACCAACTGGCGATATATTTTTGTTTAAAGTCTGTATTACTTGCTGAGTGAATGTATAAATAGCGTCCTCAGTCTAGCAAACTTTCTGGAATCCAAACTGTAATATGCTAGGTAAATTGTCTCCACTTAAGTGTACCATTACTGTTGAGTACATCACTTTTTCCAATATTCTGGCAAAGGATCTCAGTAAGGAAACTTTAAGGCTGCCTTGTCAGCTTTTTTGTGAATTCGTTTAATAATTGCACATTTTAAATTGTCTGGAAAAATTCATTGTGCCAGTGATGCATTCCATATATCACAAAGGATATTACTAACTGAATTGATGTGAGAAGAGGACAGGGGGGTGAGTGTGATACAGCTGCCAAAGGTGGATAGCTAGCGGACAAATTGCGCCTGGAAATGGGGATCGACTGTGCTTCATAACTGACGTAAAGGTATTAGGACACACATACAAACTGTCGTTCATGGTTAAACATGCGCCATCCCAGCCACATGCACACCAAGCCCCATCCCCCACTCCCCACCCCCATGCACATACACACACACACACACACACACAAGAGAGAGAGAGAGCAAGAGAGTTCAAACTGACGAATAAATTACCAAACGGTGGAAGTTATCAAAATGTATATTATCATTCCTTAAACAAGATACACCTCGAAAAAATGTTTGACGTTTTACGAACAGAGCCAGAGTAAGAAATTATGTTCAGAAAGTGTCCGGGCAGTGTCAGTCAAGATCGGATGGAGCGAGATAGCGTGTTCTGTATCGGGAGCCACTGGGAGCCACCCACCAGGTACCGTCTGCTACCTGCCGCCTGTGACGACGTGCACGCCGACTGCCAAGACGAGCAGAAGCGCCCCGAAGAGCGCGCGCCCCACGTGTGCCAGCACGGCCGAGTCGCCATCGCCGCTGACGTCGACGCCGCGTGGCCGCAGGACGGGGGGCGCCGTGGCCCAGGCCAGCCGGAAGACGCCCGTGGCCATCAGGTAGGCCGCCAGCAGGCTCAGCGCCACCGTGAAGGCTCGCGGCAGCATGCAACCTCTCTGCTAACAGCAACGGGCACAATTTTGAAGGGAGGATGCAACTCGTACGAAACTTATGGTTCATTCGTTGCATAGTATGGCATGTAAACGGACACTAATCAGCCAGAACATTATGACCACCGATATACCGGGTAATAAAAAAGTCAGTATAAATTTGAAAGGCCGGCCTGTGTGGCCGTGCGGTTCTAGGCGCTTCAGTCTGGAACCACGTGACCGCTACGGTCGCAGGCTCGAATCGTGCCTCGGGCATTGATGTTTGTGATGTCCTTAGGTTAGTTAGGTTTAAGTAGTTCTAAGTTCTAGGGGACTGATGACCACAGATATTAAGTCCCATAGTGCTCAGAGCCATTTAAATTTGAAAACTGAATAAATCATGGAATAATGTAGATAGAGAGCTACAAATTTACACACATGCTTGGAATGACATGGGGTTTTATTAGAACTAAGAAAATACGAAAGTTCAAAAAATGTCCGACAGATGGTGCTCCATCTGATCAGAATAGCAATAATTAGCATAACGAAGTAAGACAAAGCAAAGATGATGTTCTTTACAGGAAATGCTCAATATGTCCACCATCATTCCTCAACAATAGCTGTAGTTGATGAATAATGTTGTGAACAACACTGTAAAGCATGTCCGGAGTTACGGTGACGCATTGGCGTCGGATGTTGTCTTTCAACATCCCTAGAGATGTCGGTCGATCACGATACACTTGCGACTTCAGATAACCCCAAAGTCAATAATCGCACGGACTGAGGTCTGGGGACCTGGGAGGCCAAGAATGACGAAAGTGGCGGCTGAGCACACGATCATCACCAAACGACGCGCGCAAGAGATCTTTCACGCGCTAGCAATATGGGGTGGAGCGCCATCCTGCATAAACATCGTACGTTCCAGCCAGGCTGGGGATGATGCGATTCTGTAACATATCGGCGTACCTCTCACCCGTCACGGTAGCGGTTACAAAACCAGAATCACACATTTTCTCGAAGAAAAAAGGCCCGATAACGGTAGATGTGGTAAATCCAACCCATACCGTGACTTTCTCGTCGTGCAATGGAGTTTCCACGACAGTCCTAGGATTTTCGGTAGCCCAGATTCTGCAGTTGTGGGCGTTGACAGCCCCTCGGAGCGTGAAATGTGCTTCGTCGGTCCACAACACGTTACTCAGCCAATCGTCATCTTCCATCATCTTTTGAAACGCCCACACCGCAAATGTCCTCCGCTTCACTAAATCGCCAGGTAACAGTTCATGATGCCGATGGAATTTGTACGGATAGCATCGGAGGGTACGCCTCAGTGCCAAACAAACAGTAGTGTATGGAATGCCGGTGCGACGTGCGACTGCACGACCGCTGACTTCCCCGTGCATAGACGAACCCGCTACAGTCTCCATTTCTTTCTGAACTGTCTCAGGAGCATTACGCCTTGTGCTCGGCCGACCACTACGCGGTCTATCGTCTAAACAACATGTGGCTTCGAACTTCGAAATCATTCTCGTCACAGCTGCATTTGTCAACGGACCTTTACCCGCTGGAATCCCCTTCCTATGGCGATAGGATCGTAACGCTGAACTAGCACATTCCCCACTCTGATAATACAGCTTCACTAAAAGCGCCTTTTCAGGTAACGTCAACATGCTGCGACTGCTGGCGCGTCTGATTCTCTCTCTCATTACAGCTCCTTTTATACACGACTGTCATGCGCAGTCACTGACGTTTTGCTGTCAAGCGCCATCTGTCGGGCATTTTGTGAACTTGTTTTCTTTTTGGTTCTAATAAAACCCCATGTCATTCCAAGCATGTGTGTCAATTTTTATCTCTCTATCTACATTATTCCGTGGTTTATTAAGTTTTCAAATTTATACAGACTTTTTGATCACCCAGTACTATCGATATAAACCCTTCTAGGCGATAGCAACGTTACCTGTGAGGAATGACTGGCAGACACACAGACGGTGCATGTAGCATGTGTGAGGATGCTGTCCATGGTTAGAATGGGGAGGGCACACAACCTATCCAAGTCTGACTGAGGGCTGATTGTGGTGACCTTGAGACTTGGCATGAGCATTTTGGAAACAGTACAACTTGTCGAGTGTTGGAGAGTGCTGTGGTGAGTTTCTTCCACACAAGGCGAAACTAAGGTGAAATGACATCCAGACGTCATGGGGTTGAGTGGCCAACCCTCATTACAGATGTCAGACGTCGTAGGCTGGACAAACTGGTAAAACAGGACAGGCAGCAAACTGAGCTGCCGAGAAGTGTGTCTGAACACACAGTGCACTGTACACTCCTACTGATGGGCCTCCACAGCAGACAACTGATGCAAGTTCCAATGTTAACTCCATGAGATTGGCAACTACAACTGAAATGGGCATATGACCAGTGGCACTGTACGTTGGCACAGTGACAGAGTGTTGCATTGTCTGATGAATCCCAGTATCTTCTTCATGATGCCGACTGGAGGGCGTGAATCTGTCGTCTTCCCGTACTGTTGGACAGAGACAAGCTGGCAATGGCTCCGTTATGCTCCAGGGAACATTCACGAGGGCCTTTATGAGTCCAGTGAAGCTCATGAAAGGCCCCATGATGGCCACGAGTATCATACAGTGGTTGCAGACCACGTTACACCCGTCAATGACGATTATCTTTCCTGACGGCAGGGGCGTTTTTCAACAAGATAATGGGCCATATCACAAGGCCAGGAGTTTGATGGTGTGGTTCGAGAAACACTGTGGCGAGTTACAGTTGATGTATTGCCCCCCCCCCCCCCAACTCACCAGATCAGAACCCCGATTGAACACATCTGCGATGTGATTGAATGTGGTGTCAGAGCTCATTGCTCTCCTACCCAGGATTTAGTGGAATTAGATGACTTGTGTGTGCAGCTGTGGTCCAAACTCCCTCCAATGACTTACTGAGGCCTCACGCCTTCCATACCATCCATGACATGTCACCACTGTTACCTTCACCAAAGGTGGGCATACCAGCTATCAGGCAGGTAGTCATAATTTTCTGGCTGATCAGTGTACATAACTCAGTACCCCACATAAGACATGGAATGTTCGACAGATAAGAAAATAATGTCGAATATTCTGACGTTTCTGTGTTTTTCATCACCCTCATCTATACAAATTATAAAAATGGATGAACGAATGTACGAATATGTACGCTGAGGTGAAAAAAGTCATGGTATAGCGATATGCACATATACAGAACGCCGTCGTATCGCGTAAACAAGACATAAAAGGGCAGTGCATTGGTGTAGCTGTCTCTGTTAATTCATGTGGAAAGGTGTCCAATATGATCCCGGCGGGGTCAGGGATTTTCTCTGCCTCGTGATGACTGGGTGTTGTGTGCTGTCCTTAGGTTAGTTAGGTTTAAGTAGTTCTAAGTTCTAGGGGACTGATGACCATAGATGTTAAGTCCCATAGTGCTCAGAGACATTTGAACCATTTTTTGTGTCCAATATGATATGGTCACACGGCAGGAATTAACAAACACTGAATGCAGAATGCTACTTGGAGCTAGACGCATGGGACATTCCCTTTCGGAAATCGTTGCGGAAATCAGTATTCCGAGATCCACAGTTTCAAGAGTGTACCAACATATACACAGACAACGCAGTAGCCGACAGCCTTGACTTAACCACCGAGAGCAGCAGCTTTTGCATAGAATTGTCACTGCTAAGGGAGAGAAAAGTTGTACACGAATTGTACAGAAACTAGACGGCAGTTACAAGAGTCGTAGAGCATGAAAGGGAAGCAGTGGTTGAGAAAGGAGTGGCCTGTCCCTGATGTTATACAATCTGTACAGTGATCAAGAAGTAAAGGGAATCAAAGAAATACTAGGAGAAGGAATTAAAGGTCAGGCAGAAGAAGAAGAAGAGGTTTCCAGATGAACTTGTAATTTTGTCAGAGACAGCAAAGACTTGGAAGGGCAGCAGAACAAAATGGACAGTGTCTTGAAAGAACGACGTAAGGTGAAGATCAACAGACACTAAGAGAGGGTCATGGAATATAGTCGAATTAAACGAGGCGATGTTGAGGGTATTGGATTAGGCTAGTGCATACTAAAAGTAGTAGACGAGCTTTGCTGTTTAGGAAGAAAAATATCTGATGATGGTCAAAGTAGAGAGGATGTAAAATGTAGACTGGCAATGGCAAGAAGAACACTTCTGAAGAAAAGAAATTTGTTAACACAGAATGTAAATGTGTCAGGAAGTCATTTCTGAATATATTTGTCTGGGGTGTACCCTTGTACGGACGTGAAATGTGAGCGATGCACAGTTCAGACACGAAGAGAATAGAAACCTCTTGAAATGCGGTACTACAGAAGAATACGGGTAGTTCGCGCAACTAACAAGGAAATACTGTTTGATCAGTTTGCAAGAAAAGAAATTTGACTAAAAGAAGGGATCGGTTGACTGGACACATTCTGAGACATCAAAGAGTTTAGTATTGTATCGGAGTGTGGCAGGAAAATTTTGTAGAACGAGACCAAGAGATGAATACAGCCAGCTGGTACAAATGGATGCAGGTTGCAGTAAGTATTTGGAGGTGAAGATGCTTGCACAGGATAGAATAGCGTGGAGAGTTGCATCAAACCAGTCTTCAGATTGGAGACGACGAAGAAATAGCACTCCTTGACGGCCACTTAACAGTTTCTCCGAAGGAGAATGGGGAAGCAGAGAAATAAGTAGATTACGCGTCTCACCTGGTTTCAAGGTGGAGAGTAGTGGCCGCGTTGCTGAAGAGACGTCCAGTGAAGAGGTCACTCCGCCGCAGAGCGATGGGCCGCTGCTACTTCCTCGTGACGCGCTTTCCTCTGTCTGCGAGATAACACACACCGCCACGCGCGTCATCTCATCTGCTCGAGATTCAGTAGCTTATCTGGAGGGCACGGGCGTCCGCAGATATTTATCCAAGGAGGAGCAATATTCTCTAACTTCTCGATACCGGTGTGCAGCAGGTGTACGTAATACGTTCCAAAACACCGCGCATAAAAACGAGATTTTCCGGTGCTGATACCTCGGGCTCTGTTGGTGATAAAAAGGTAGGTTCAAGCGTTATGGGTAGCCCTTGGGCTAGGGACCATTTGTACACTCAACAGAAGGACCGTCTTAGTATTACTATCCTACAGTACGAGGTCAAAGTGTGAATATTACACACTTCCTCCTGCTTTGGCAAATGGAGCAAATCGGTTTTTTTTTTTTTTTTTTTTTTTGCGTTTGATGGGTTCTACGATGGACTTGTTGGGACTTACAGAGGCACCATTATTTCTCGGACGACTCCTCGGTAATCCCGAGAAAAAGTGTTTTCGCTATATTTTCACCGTCACCAGCGAACCAGAACCCAGCCGTGGATCTCAAAACTGCAAACGGCTGAAATTTTTACAGTATATTCCTAGGATCCAGATCTCGAACAATATTGATAATTTTCTTGATATCTTTATACCTCTCCTAAATACAGAGAATCACAGTTACCCTACTCCTGCACGTAAAATCTGGTATGAGAGAAATCTAAACAACAAGCAACTGCAGCAAACTGCTCAAATTTTAACGGTATATTTTCTAGACATTTATCTAGAAGAGCCATCTCCTCTTTTCCAAAAATCTTGATCCGTTAAGGAGAAACACCCCAAAAACTTATTTTCTAGGTACCAATACACAGCCATGGATTACTAGACGGCTATGCACAGCAAACGGCTGTAAATTTTTACGATGTTTTCCTAAGATCCCGCTCTCGAACTACCTCATAAAATTGCTTCATATCTTTATCCATTTCGGAGGTACAGAGGTTACCCTACTTCTACATTTGAAATAAGCACGTAAAATCCGATGTGCGGCGAAACGATAGTTTATAAAGTGCCGTAGGGCAGAGAAATATGCTTCGTTATCATCTGGGAAACCCATGTAGCGCAGAAGCACACGCAAAAAAATTTTTTGCACGCAAAATTCGGTCTGAGGTGTAAAATTAGGATTGCATTATTTCAAATTCACATAAGTAAACAGTATGAATTTTACTAACCGACACATTTCATATGAGCAACAGGCCCCCCTACAGCATGAAAAGAAGGGGACTGGCAAAAAAATTCTTCTATTGGAGCACAAAAAATGCAAATATGTTCCTGTTTATGTAAGAGACTCCGACTGAAAAATGGAGTACAAGCTGGCGCATTCTACCTTCCTCAGCACCTTTAAAATTTTCCAAAACTTTTGGCATGCGAACATATTCGCGCCTTTTTACGCTGAGAGAGAAGACAAGGGGCAGCGGCAAAGAGACGGAAAAGTAATAAATACTGGAAGATAGTAAACAATGGTTACGTTATAGAAAGAGCGAAGGAGACATTGACAGTGTGGGAGACAGAGAGGGACACAGTGACAGTGGACATAGTTGTTGACAGTGACAGAACAGTGACAGGAAAAGAGTGAAGGAGACAGCGCCAGGGTGGGGAGGAGGGGGGGGGGAGAATAAAGCGAAAGAGAAATTGAAAGTGGGTGAGAGCCAGTGATAATGAGATATAGACTGTATGACGGTGACAACGAGGAGAGAGAGATAGTGACAGTCAGAAGACACAGCTGCAGTATGAAGTAAAGAATGAGATATTAGCAGTAAGTGAGCAAGAGGGAGACAGTGACAGTAAAAGACTGTAATAGGAGGACAGAACGAAGGGGACCGTGACTGTAACACGGGGGACAGTGACAGAGACACACAAAGAGATAATGGCAATGAGTTGGGCTGAATGAGAGCGTGAAAAAGGGCAGTTGGGAGTGGATGGGTATGAGCGACTTACAGCGATGGCCTAGTTGGTGTTTGGAGTGTATTACATTTAGGGAAGTTTGTGGGAGATTGAGCAGCGTTGCATGATAAAAAAGGGCGAATATATTCGTATGCCAAAAATTTTAGGGAAACTTTTAAAGTTGCTGAGGAAAATAAAATGGGGTAGCTGGTACCCCACTTCTCAGCCAGAGTCTTTGAAATAAACAGGAATATCTTCGCACTTTTAGTGATATGATGGGAGCATTTTTCCCAATGGTAACTAATTCGGTGAGTTTAACAATGCGTCGTGCATCAAGAACGAAATTACACAGGAAGAGCGCAAAAGTTATTGTGTCTCAGACGTTTGAGGTTGTGCACTCACAATGGCAGATTCCTAAAAATAAGCATATTTTACTTGTATAAGCAATGCGCATTGTTTACATCATTAATAAGCAATGTAAAATTTGTTTTGATCGCAAGAATGATCAGTTCGTGTTGTTCAAGCAATGAATCATTATCAGATCTACTATAAATTCAAGGGCATTTCCAGAATGAATTTTGGCTCTGCAGAGTAGTGTGCGCCGATTTGAAACTTCCTGGCAGATTAAAAGTAGGTGCCAGACCGGAAATGGTACCTCAGACCATGGGCGCACCCAGCGAGGGGCAGGGGAGGGGGCAGCTGCCGCCCCCCCCCCCCCCTAGAAGATATTTGAACTCGTTCGCGCATATCCGGGACTAATTTTTTCGTCTTCAGCACGTTACTGTCGGCAAATCCTAGAAGATTATTACTGAATTACAAAGTTGTATTTTTAAACAAGTGCATTCTTACATTTAAAGTGTTTATTGAAAGCAGTTTTTCACTAGTTTACTGTTTTATTTAATAAGAAGTGATTAATTTTGTCTCGAGTCCTTGTTTCCTGAGACTAGTGTGACCTGCCCCCCCCCCCCCCCTCCCTAGTTCAGATCCTGGGTACGCCCTTGCCTCAGACCTTTCTTCGATTTCCAGTCCGACATGCAGTTTTAATCTGCCAGTAAGTTTCAGATCGGCGCACACTCCGTGGCAGAGCGAAAAATCGTTCTAGAAACAATTTCCCAGCTTACAGCTAAGCTACGTCTCTGCATTATCCTTTCTCCCAGGAGAGCTCGTCCCGTAAAGTATGCAGGAGAGCTTTTTTGGGATTTGTAAGGTAGAAGATGAGGTACTGGCGGAAGTAAAGTTGTCGGGGGTGGGAGGGAGTGAAGGGTCGTGGTTGGATAGCTCAGTCAGTAGAGGATCACCCAGCGGAAGGCAGATGTCCCAGCTTCGAGCCTCAGTCCTGCAAACAGTATTAACCTGTCAGGAAGTCCCAAGAAGAACATCGTTCGTTAACTATCTTCACTACGTATTCGTACAAAATTTACTCTTTACAAAATTTAACGGATAACACACCATTAAAACCTCGTTGCAATGAGTTAATTCGTCAAACATATTACAAGAATATAGTGTGCCATTACAACTGCTGTGCATTCTGTGATGCTGCTTATTAAGACGAACCATTCACCTGACAGTCTGAGGGCCCAAAGACAACATTTCCACTCTGTTTTTTTTTTTTTTTTTTTCCTTGTAACATACAGTCTTCAAAGTTATTTCGCATTTCACTCATGCACGTCTTTAGTTACGTTTGCATTATCAAATGTCAGCTTGCTCATTTACCAGGTAGTTTTAACTACGTGCAGCTACTCACGGAGGCAGCGAAACTTGGTAGATATGCTAATGTGTTACTGCAGAACCGATTTACACCCGAAAAAAATTAGTTTCAATCTTGGCCACCATGTCCAAATCTGGATCATACACCCTCTTGTCGACATCTCCAGCGCTAAAACTGAACAAACTGTGTGTCAGTTTGTAGTAAACTCAACATTATGCCTTCCATACTTTTTTGAGCTTTTCGGGCCGCGTCACGTTCCTGCAGCATTACATATGAAAACATCTCTAAATTTCTTGCACTCACAGCGCCAGATTTGCACCTGGTGGCCAAAACTGGAACTAATTTTTTTCCAGCGTAAATCGGTTTCGCATTAACGCATTATAACATCTACTATATGGTAGTTACAGCCCACACTGGGCCTCCCTGAGCAGTTGCATTTAATTATTCTACCAGGTGATTATAAAATGTTCTCCACCTTCTCCGATACTCTTCGTACATGTTATCATCATCCATTGATGATAATGCTATTGCCATGAGATAGGTTTTTAACATACCTTTTCTTGTTTATTATGTTTAATTTTGTTTCATATAAACTTAATCATGAAACTGTGCTCACCTTTGTACCCCTGCCAGATGGACGTTTGCTTCTGTCATAAAAAATCACATCACAGAATACACAAACGTTTTACTGATACAGTATGTGCATTATACTGCATTTGACAAGTCATTCACTGTAATGGGGTTTTAATTGTACGTCCTCCATTAATTTTTGTATATAGTACACATTGTATGTTGGAAGAACCGTTTACAAACAATGCTTTCCTCTGTCTGTTCTAGATTTGAAGATGATTGCCTGACCAACAGAAACGGGTCACCCTAGTGTAAATTTGCTATCAGGAAAAAATAAATTTAATATTGAAATTTAAAACATGGACTCCATAAACGCCGGCCAGAGTGGCCGAACGGTTCTAGGCGCTACAGTCTGGAAACGCGCGACTGCTACGGTCGCAGGTTCGAATCCTTCCTAGTGCATGGATGTGTGTGATGTCCTTAGGTTAGTTAGGTTTAAGTAGATCTAAGTTCTAGGGTACTGATGACGTCAGAAGTGAAGTCCCATAGTGCTCAGAGCCATTTGAACTCCATAAACTTAACCATATCATACAACTTATATACTGTGTCCCAGAAATGCTGCTACCAACTGTGAGTGTTTGTGCAGGCTACTTTGAGGAACAAATTTAGAATAGGAAGACTTGTCTGGAAACGTCATCCAACTACACTGAACATCGTCAAAGTTGTAGATGCCGGCGCCTGCTCCTAGTCCAACCCTGCAGCAGTAAACGTGACTTTGAAGATTCTCGGTCCGTATTCAGTGGTCGTGACTGATTGTGACGATCGCCAGTGGAGAAGATGGAGATAACTGCTGTGTATGCAGGCATTGTTTCCTATGAATGCGAAGATCTGTTGTCTTGCTGGTTGATTGTTTGCCACACAGGTTTCCATCTGAAGTTTATTTTTCTCCTGTATACCGAAAAACACTGAAAATTCTATATGGTCGCATGAGAAAAATAAACGGCGGATGGAAACCCATGTCTGAAATCATCATCAATTGAGGCAATTGAGCATCGCATTCATAGGAGACAAGGGATTTCTACGCAGCAGCTAGCTCCATCTTCTCCACTGCACTTGATTGCTGGCAGGGGTGGTCGCAAGAAAACTGGGCTCTGGACGGTCACAAAGCATTACCGAGAGGGATGACCATCATATTTCGCAGTCACGATCACTGAATAACGAACAACATGGAGAGACGTTCCGCCTTCGGTCCGTCAACGTACAAAGTCACCTTTGCTGTCAAAGGGGTGGCCTACAACTTCGACGGTCTGTAGTGTCGTTCGATGACGTTTATGGCCACGGGTTTCCGTGCTCGATTTGTTCCTTAAGACACCCTCCACAGCCTCTCGCAGTTTGTCGGATCATTTCTGGGACATCTTGTATATTATCTGTCCTTGTGTCTTCTGTCCTACACATATGAAAAGGTCAGAATGATTCAAGCCTAAGCCTCATTGTCTCCAAAAATGATATTTCACTATGCATCACCTGACATAGCTAAATGCGTCTACTGGTGAAGTGGTTTGTTGATTTTTTAACAGATGGCACAGTAATGTAAGCATTTGTTTTAAATCATTAAAACTTATTAACTTGATTTATAGATTTTTACAAATCTTTAGTTTGCTCTCTCGTAAAATCTGCTTCTCGTGACGTAGGCATGAATCATTCTGACCTCTTCATATATACATTAAAGTGTCTCGTTGCCATCTCTGACTGTACGCTCAGGATAATATCGGGAGCAACTGTACTGATTTTGATACGGTTTTCACTAATAGACTACTACACGAGGAAGATTATTGTAAGCCTTCACAATTTATAAATAGTTCGTGCAGAGTGACTGGACTATGATAAACCAAAGTTCCCAACCACCGCGAAAACGATGCCATTGCCATCTAACAGTGAATTACAAAATTGCTTCAAAATGCGAAGGCCGCCTGGCTGTAACGCCAAGCCAGTGGCAGTTACCACACCGGGAGGCTAGTGCAAGATACCGCCAACTTCCTTAACGACCTGCACTTCGGGATGGAACAGAGATTAACCGATAAGAACTGATTTTTTGAACTAGAGTTAGTGTTTGAGTGGTGTGGAGGGAAATGAGGGATAAGGTCAAACAGAAAATGTTGTTCGTGCCAGATGTTACATTAAAGTGGTGATAGTCACTTACCTAAGGTTCTTGTCTGATTTTTATCTTAACTCTTGGCAGTGGCCTGTAATCAAAATTACCACTACGCCAGGCAAGTCATTCAGCCATAGATACTTAAAAGGGAAGGCCTCGGACACGGTCAACTGATTCGGTTGACATTAGGCGTTTGGTCATTTTGGCGCAACACACGCCCCCTCCCCACCCCCTGAGAAAACCACCCCGAATCATAATTGACGAGATCGATAGATAATTGAAGACTGAGCATTTTTCACCGCACACTGACTGAAAAAGTCGCGGTACCAAAAAATAATTCATGTAGAGTAATGAAATTTCGGCAGTACATTTGTCTAGGTTACATATTTAAGTGATTAACATTGCAAGGTCACAGGTTTATGTAAGCGCGAAGTAAGCACTGCAGATGTGAAATGCTTGTACATTAATAACCGGTGTAAAGGCCAGACTGTTGACTGCAAGTATGCAAACGTGCATATGTTGTGTTGTACAGGTGCCAGATAGCAGTTTATGGGATGGAGTTCCATGCCTGCTGCACTTGGTCTTCAATACAGAGACGTTTAATGTTGCTTGTGGATGACGCTGAAGTTATCGTTCGATGGTGTCCCACATGTGCTCGATTGAAGAGAGTTCTGTGAAGCATGTTTGGTTACAACTACGATGTGTGGACCAGCGTTATCCTGTTGGAAGACACCACCTGGAAAGCTGTTCATGAATAACAGTACAATTGCTCGAATCACCAGATTTACGTACAAATTTGCGGTCAGGGTGCGTGCCATATCCACGACAGCGCTCCTTCTGTCATACGAGGTCGCACTCCCGACCATAACTCCACGTGTTGGTCCAGTGTGTCCAGCACACGGACAGGATGGTCGCAGGAGCTCACCTGGCCTCCTTCTGACCAACACGCGGCCATCACTGGCACCGAGCCAGAACCAGCTTCCACCAGAAAACGCAACAGACCTCCACACTGCCCTCCAGTGAGCTCTCGCTTGACACCACTGCAGTCGCAAATGGCGGTGGTTTGGGATCAGTCTAATGCAATCTACAGAGCTCTGACTCGGTGCTGTCCTTGTAGAAACAGATTTGAAGCAGTTCGTTGCTTTGCTGTGGTGCCAACTGCTGGTCAAATTACTGCTGCAGATACAGTACGATTCGCCAGAGCCAAACGCCAAACACGATGGTCATCCCTGTCGGTAACGCTTTGTGGCCGTCCAAAGCCCGGTTTTTATACGACCAATCATCACGACCATCACTGCCAACAGTCACGTCCAATGGCTACATTCCTGCCAAGTCTTTGTGCAATATCGGAAAAGGAACATCCAGCTTTTCGTAGCCCTCTTACACGACCTCGTTCAAATTCAATGAGGTGTTTGCTAAATAATTGACATTTTAAGCCTCGCTGTATGAAAACATTCAGCATAAAAGTGTTGCAAAGACGAGCAAATTCGATGCACGTAGTCGCATAAGGAGGAAAAGTGGACACTTGACGCAATTGGTATTATACGAGGTGCGACAATAAAGTAATGAGGCTGATTTTCTTTTCAAGATGTGGCAACCCTACAGGCTTGCGTAGGCACAATATCTTTGGCCTTGGTCTATAAGCTGCTTCTGGTCCAAGTGGAACATCGATGCAACTACTCAGTTGTGAGTTGTGCTGTAGTAAGTTAACACGTGTTTGTGTCTCTCGTCACGGACATTGAACCGCTTAACATTGCGCAACGGTATGCTATTTCTTTTTGCGTTGAATTGGGTGAAAACGCGACGACAACTTACGGTAAGCTTCAGAAGGCTTTTGGACAGGAGGTTATGTCAAGAAGTCTAAGTTTTTCGTTGTCATAAAATGTTTAGGGAAGGCAGAAAGAATGTTGAAGATGAAGACCGCAGTGGACGACCATCAACCTCACGGACGGATGTCAACTTGGACAGGATGCGTGAACTCGTACGATCTGATCGAAGACTATCCGTGAAAATGACTGCAGAAGAACTGAACATCAATCGAGAAATTGTTCGTCTAATAATAACTGAAGATCTTGGTATGAGAAAGATTTGTGCAAAAATGGTCCCAAAAATCTCACACCACAACAACAATAAACACGGAAAAATGTGGCAGCCAACCTGTTAAAGCTAACGGAAATCAATCCAGAATTGTTGAGCCGTGTTATCACTGGTGATGAAAGTTGGCTTTTTCAGTATGATCCAGAGACAAAACGCCAAAGTTCGCAATGGTGCTCAAAGGGATCATCCAGACAAAAAAAAAAAAAAAAAAAAAAAAAACTCGCTTGTCAAAGTCAAAAGTGAAATGTATGCTTGTGTGCTTCTTTGATTCCAAGCGAATTGTTCATAAAGAGTGGGTGCCTCCTGGACAAACAGTTAATCAATATTACTACAAAGAAATTTTAGAAAGACTTCGTAAAAGAGTTCTTCGTGTTCGTGCCAACATTGCTGATAATTGGATTCTGCATCACGATAACGCGCCGTCCCATACTGCTCTGTCAGTACAGCAATTTTTAACCTCAAAACAAATTTCAGTACTACCACATCCGTCTTATTCACCAGATATCGCTCCGTGCGACTTTTTTCTATTTCCAAGAGTCAAAACGGCAGTCAAGGGACACCATTTTCAAACAACTCAAGGTATTCAAAAAGCTGTGACGAGGGTCTTGGAGGATATTGCAGAAGGTGAGTTCCAGAAATGTTACCATCAATGGCAGAAGCGCTGGAAAAAGTGTGTGCGATCAGAAGGGAAGTACTTTGAAGGAGACAACACTGAACTTGACTAAAACGGTAAACAACATTTTTTTTCACATCAGTCTCATTACTTTACTGTCGCACCTCGTACATAAAATAATGCGTTCGTACACGGCGCAGTATTACGACATGTCTGAAAAATTTTTGCGTTAAGTTTTTCTGTGCCTATAAGAAACCAATAAGAGGTCAATCGTTGAACAGGCTCTTTCAAAATACTTACGAAAGTTGTTCCATATACGGTAAAATTACAAATTCAATTTACAAAACTTATGTCGAGACCAATTTAAGGCCAGGGCAAAGTAATACCCTAAGCTTGCCTGTTTATAGGATGACGAGAGTCAGTTGACTTGCACGATAGAAATAATACCATCAAACTGCATACCTGTGAGCCAGCCATGTGATGTTTATTTTTATCGATAAGTTAAAAACTCTATTTGGAGGGTTCAAAATTATAGTCTGCTTCCGGAAACTCAGTGGGAATTGCACAGCCGGACAGATGCAATAACGATTCACAGCATAACTAATGATCAGCTTCAGCACCGATTTTTCAGCCAATGTTATCGTATGCTTGGCAGGCATCAAAGTTAATTCCCAGAAAAATAATTAAAAATGTAGATCAAGTCTATTTTCTGCCGAATCTTCGAAAGGAATGATATAATTGCTAGACGATTTGTACAGCGAGTATATTTGCATCGAATATTTATATGACAAGTACCACCCATCGAGTTGAAGGTAATGAGTAACACGTAAGAGAGTGCTTGGAAGAGCCATTGCAAAGCGACCACGCTAATTTTTTTTTTAATTCCTTACATATTCAAGTCGTTTGAGAAATTTATTTGCCTACTTGTTATTATTCCTTACCTATCAGTTTCGAAACGGAAAAAATACAAATGAAAAATAAATGAACGTCCTTGCGAATCGAACACAGGTTCTCTCTTCCCTAGCCCGATGTCTTAGTCCGTAGGTGAGCGGCTCTTTCGTGGCAAATCGTTTACCATACGTGTACTTAAGCGGGAGTGAAAAAATTTTCTTTCTTTGCTTTCCAGGACGATATAGGTTTACAGACCCCTCATATTGTATGAAAAATGATCAGTTTTCAGTTATCTATCGATCCCGTTAATTTTAAGTCAGTTGCGCATCTTAAACTTTAGGTGTGATTTTCCAAACAGGGCAGTAGGGGCATGGGGAGGGGGGGAGGAGTGAGGGGCGGGTTGTATAGCCAAAGTATACAAGATTATTTCCTTTTAAGTTGTACACAAACGACCTGCCAAATACGAACCGAATAGGTTGGCGGTGTCTGCGACCTTTCCCTTGTTATTGCTACCCATGCGAAACTTGGCCATCTATTTGCTTCAACAATCTGAATTTTCATCCCGTATAATTAAATACAATGAGGTGACAAAAGTCGTGGGATACCTCCTAATACCGTGTCGGACGTCCTTTTGCCCAGAGTAGTTCAGCGAGTCGACGGGGCATGACCTCAACAAGTCGACGGAAAACTGAGCGATGCTGCCTCTGTAGCCGTCCGTAATTGCGAAAGCGTTGCCGGTGCAGGATTTCTTGCACGGACTGACCTCTTGATTATGTCCCATAAATATTCGATGGGATTCATGTTGGGCGATGTGGGTGGCCAAATCATTTGCTCGAATTGTCCAGAATGTTCTAAAAACCAGTCACGAACAACTACGGCCCGGTGACATGTTTGGGAACATGAAGACTGTGAATGACTGCAAATTGTCTCCAAGTAGCCGAACATAGCCATTAGTAAATGATCGGTTCAGTTGGACCAGAGGACCAAGTCCATTCCATGTAAACACAGCCTATACTTTTACACAGTCACCGCCAGCTTGTACAGTGGCTTGTTGACAACTTGGGTCCATTACTTCGTGGGGTCTGCGACACACTCGAACTGTACCATCAGCTTTTACTAACTGAAATCGGGACTCGTCTGACCAGGACACGGTTTTCCAGTCATTTTTGGTCCAACCGATACGGTCACGAGCCCAGGAGTGACGCTGCAAAATGGTTCAAATGGCTCTGAGCACTATGGGACTCAACTGCTGTGGTCATAAGTCCCCTAGAACTTAGAACTACTTAAACCTAACTAACCTAAGGACATCACACACACCCAAGCCCGAGGCAGGATTCGAACCTGCGACCGTAGCAGTCGCACGGTTCCGGACTGCGCGCCTAGAACCGCGAGACCACCGCGGCCGGCAGTGACGCTGCAGGTGATGTGCTGTCAGCAAAGGCACTCGCGTCGGTCGTCTGCTGCCACAGCCCATTAACGTCAAATTTCACCACACTGTCCTGGCGGATACGTTCGTCGTATGTCCCATATTGATTTCTGCGGTTATTTCACGCTGTGTTGCCTTTTTGTTCTGCGCTATCCATTGTGAAAAGTAATGCCTGAAATTTGGTATTGTCGGCACACGCTTGACACTGTGGATCTCGGAATATTGAATTCTCTAACGATTTCCGAGATGGAGTGTCCCATGAAGTTCCAATTACAATTCCGCATTCAAAGTCTGATAATTCCCGAATTTCGTCAATAATCATGTCGAAAGCATTTTCATATGAATCACCTGATTGCAAATGACAGCTCCGCCAATTCACTGCCGTTTTATACCTTGTGTACGCGATACTACAGCCATATGTATATGTAACAGATTGTAAATCGTGCTCTGGAAAAATATGTCCGTAGCACGTTGATTTAGGACAGAAAAGACCACCGTGGTTTAATAACGAAATTCGGAAGATGTTGAGGAAGCAAAGGCTGTTGCACTCTCGGTTCAAAAGTGAACGCACAAATGAAGACAGGCAAACATTAGTAGAGATTCACGTGTGAAAAGATCTATGGGCGAAGCATACAACAGTTACCACCGCCATACCTTCGCTAAAGGTCTGGCGGAGAACTCAAAAAAATTCTGGTCCTATGTAAAATTATAAAGTGGATCTAAGGTTTCCATCCAGTCACTCGTTCACCAGTTTGTTTTGGCAGTAGAAGACAGCAAAAGGAAGGCTGTAGTTTTAAATTGCACGTTTAAAAAATCGTTCACACAGGCGAATCCTACAAACGTGCCATCGTCTGACCGTCGCACTGAGTCCTGTATGGATGACATAGTAATAAGCATTCCTGGCTTACCGAGCGATGTGGTGCAGTGGTTAGCACACTGGACTCGCACGACAATTCACATCCGCCTCCGGCCATCCTGATTTAGATTTTCTGTGATTTCCCTAAATCGCTTCAGGCAAACACCAGGATGGTGCCTTTGAGAGGGCACCGACGACTTCCTTCCCTAATTCAATGGTGCCGACGAGCTTGCTGTATGGTTCCCTCCCCTCAACCAACCGTCCCGAGAGCAGAGAAACAACTGAAAGAGATGAGAACAAATAAGCTACCAGGTCTGGGCGCAATGCCAGTTCGGTTTTACAAAGAGCTAGTTACTTACTTTGCATGTATCACGAATTTCTCGACCAGCACAAACTGCCAAGCGACTGGGTAAAAGCGCAAGTGACTCTTGTACACAAGAAGAGTCAAAGAACGACCCCGCTAAATTACAGACCAATATCCTTAACATTGGTTTGATGCAGAATTCTAGATCATATTCTGAGTTATATTATAATAAATTTCCTAGATATCAAAAAGCTCATGTACACGAATCACCACGACTTTAGAACACGTCGCTGATGTAACCCAGCTTTCTCTTTTCTCGCATGATATACTACAACCTACGGGTGAAGGGCAACAGGCTGATTCTAGATTTCCAGAAAGCATTCGACACGGTACTCCACTGCACACTGTTAACGAAGGCACGGAACAGGCTCCCATTTATGTGACTGGCTCGTAGACTATAGAACCCAGTATGTTGTCCTCAACAGCGAGTGGTCATCCGAGACAAGGCTACGATCAGGAGCGCCCAGGGAAGTGTGATAGGACCGTTGCTATTTTCTGTATACATAAATGGTCTAGCATACAGGGTGGGCTGCACTCCGAGGTCATTCGCTGATGGCGCTCTGGAGTACAGGAAGATGTCGAAGATAAGTGACTGTAGGTTGATACAAGAAGACCTAGACAAAATTTGTAGTTGGTGTGATGAATGGCAGCTGGCTCTTAATGCAGGAGAATGTAAGTTAATGCGGATGAGTATGAAAAATAAACCTGTAATGGTCAGATACAGAGTTAGTAGGATCCTGCTTGACTCAGTCACGCCCTTTATATATCTGGGCGTAACGTTGCGAAGCGATATGAAATGGAATGGGCATGTGAGGATTGTGGTACGAAAGGTGAATGGTTGACTTTGGTTCATTGGGAGAATTTTAGGAAAATGTGGTCCATTTGTAAAGGAGACCTGCAACCTATTCTTGAGTACCGCTCGAGTGTTTGGGACCTGTACCAGGTCAGACTGAAAGAAGACATCAAACCAATTCAAAGTGGAGCTGCTAGATTTGTTATTGGTAGGTTCGATCAGCATGCAAGTGCTACGGATATGCTTCAGTAGCCCTGGAGGGAAGAAGACATTCATTTCAAAAAAGAAGGTTACTGAGAAAGTTTACAGAACCGACATTTGAAGCTGACTGTAGAACGATCCTACTGCCGCCAACATACATTTCGCATAGGGACCAAGAAGATAAAATACGAGAAATTAAGGCTCATACGGAGGCATGTAGATACTCACTTTTCCCTCGCTCTATCGGCGAGTGGAACAGAAAAGGAAACGACTAGTTGCGGTACAGGGTACCCTCTGCCACACACCGCGCGGTGACTTCCGGAATATGTATGTAGATGTAGGTGTAGATGTAGATGTACATAAAGCTATCCCATGACTTTTGTCACCTCAGCTTAAAGTGCATAGACCTGCAATGAATCTGTCGTGGCAAGACATTGATCTCTTATTCGTGAGGACGGCAAGTCAAATGCACATCCAGCGATCCAGATTTAGGTTTTCTGTGATTTCCCAGATCGCTTAACGTGATTGCGCAGATGATTCCTTTGAAAGTACGTCTTCCACTTCCTTCTCCATTCTTCCCAATCCTAACATGTGCTGCTCCTGTAATTACCATGTGTTCTATGGAATGTTGAATTCTTACAGTAAGTCTCTTTCCTTCAGCGAATTAGAAAATAAAACCAGAAAATACTCTTGGAAGGCATAATATCTCACATACCATAATGTCACTCTGACACTGAATACTAAAAACACAGAAAAAATCGTACCGATTGAGGAAACCCTGTAAGATAAAACAAGGCAAAACATGCCATTCTTTAATACTCACCGACTAACTGAATCAGAAACGTTTAGAAACTTTTATGCCATTTACAATACTTTTTTCTTACAAAATTTCACATGTGATCAAGGTAATGGATTCATTGCATTATTTTCCTATCAATTACTTTTTTATATTAATTTACATAACAAAGTATGAACAAAATGGACTTTGAAAGGGACTTTTTTTGATTTTTCGGGTTAAATATAACAGAGATGAGTTAGGGAAATCTTTCGAAATGACTGTCAAATTGCCTGATAGAGCTGTCGCTTAATAACCTAGGCCTGAAAATCAAGATGAGCGTCTTCTCAGCAGTCTGACACGTTATTATTTCATACTCTTTTTCCTCCCTTCTAGAGCAAAAAACTGTGTTTCTTCTTTTCATCCAGTGCATTTGATTTCATATCACCTGTAGACGAAAGCAGCGTGTGTATAGCATGGCCACGTTTTTCGGAGACTGCTACAATCAAAAACGGCTCTGAGCACTATGGGACTCAACTGCGGAGGTCATAAGTCCCCTAGAACTTAGAACTGCTTAAACCTAACTAACCTAAGGACAACACACACATCCATGCCCGAGGCAGGATTCGAACCTGCGACCGTAGCGGTCGCGCGGTTCCAGACTGTAGCGCCAGAACCGCTCGGCCACCAGCGGCCGGCCTGCTACAATCGCTCTGCGGTGTAAAACTGAATATCATCTCAGAAAACCTACATGAACTGTGAACTACTGTTCTAATTGAGTTAGGCATCGGGAAAAGTGGCTATATCTGTGGCCATGGGGGACAAGTGTCAGATAGGTATCCCGCAGTCATGCTCACATTTCCTGCTGGCTGCTCAAACATCAGCTCGATCACAGCTGTATGAGGAAGGGCCAGAGAACTGACTGGGGACTCCATTAGTTCGGCAACGTTTACACCCATGTGAATGCAAATTAGCTCCGAAATCACGACAGCGCCAAGGAAACTATATAAATTAATGTCAACAGCTGGGGCAACCAAACAAACTAAATCCACAGTATGTACCATTGCCCTCTTGTCCCAATCAGCAAGTCTAGAAATCCATAGGGACGCTTGCGAGTAGCGCAGCAAAATTGCGAGATACAAAAAGGTAAAGACTTTTTCATCTCCTGTGCACGATCTTATCATGGAGAAAGACATTGGCTTCGTTAAATTATGAAGAAACAAAAAAGGCTAGTGATTTTAGTTGCTTCAGCTGTAGTTTGATGGTGAAACATTGTGTACAGCATTAACTAAACCTAACACTTTTTAACTTTGTTTCAAAAACTGTATTAGTACTGTACGTCCTGGGTTTCGGGCTGTAAGCCCATTATATAATACACAACTGATCCCAAACATGGAAACCAAACAAAGATAAAAGACTCCATTTCTTGCATTAAACCATAAAAGTTATCTCTGTTGACAGTTTTGTGGCAGTTACCTATGTATCTTACAAAATTAATTAGGACGCATTTACAATAACTGTGAACAAACGTTAGAGTAGAACTATATGCACAAGAATAAGGATTTATGTCATTAACTACGAGGGGCGTTCAATAAGTAATACAACACATTTGTATTCTGTAAGCAGGTAGGTTTTATTCAGGATTCCAGTACACCATATTATTCCCCACTCCTCTGGCTACAAAATACCAATTTTCCACATAATCTTCACTCAATGCGATGGCCTTATGGCATATTAGTGGGAGGGGCTGTAGGCCCGCATTGTACCACTCTACTGGTCGACGTCGGAGCCGTCTTGCTGCATCAATAACTTCCTCAACATCCACATACTGCTTCCCACAGAGTGCATCCTTCATTGCGCCAAACAGACAGATGCAGTAAAATGTGAGATCCGGGCTGTAGGATGGATAAGGAAGAAAAGTCCAATGAAGTTTTGTGGGCTCCTCTCGGGTGGGCAGACTTCTGTGAGGCCTTGCATTGTCATGGGAGGAAAAGCACATTTGCAGTTTCGTGATGACAAACACGCTGAAGTCGTTTCTTCAGTTTCCTGAGGGTAACACAATACACTTCTGAGTTGACTGTTCCACCGCCACTTACCATCCGGCGGCAGGTCCTACTGGTGCGCCAGGCTTGTAAGTTTCTTGCAGCTCCAACCTCGCCTGCTGACCATATTGTTGCTCATCCGCTTCTGGACCGCCTTTTTCCCCACCGACCCCGGGCTACGTTGCCGTTAGGGACCCGTGTAAAACGTGTGCTAGAGTCCCTCGATGTGGAGTCTGTATGACCCCAAATCCAGGGTTTTAACCGCCTGCCACCCTGGTTACTGGAGAGGCCCAGAGTGATTTTAGATTTTGTGCAGTTCAGGAGAGATAGCACTCCTGCTTCCGTTTTTAATCGGGTCTTTTCTGCCGTTTTATCTGAGCACCACGACCATGTAGCTGTTTTTACGGATGGGTCGAAGCAGGGTGACTTTGTTGGTTGCTCTGTCGTCTTCCTGGATCATATCCTCAAGGTCAGACTGTCTCCCGAATTTACCATATTTGACGCAGAATTATATGCCATCTTGCGGGCACTGGAGCAGATGAGACTTTCTCCCAGTGTTGGATTTCTCGTCTGTACAGATTCTTCCAGCGTTTGTACCCAGCAGATAAAGGAACCTAGACTATCCACGATGCCCTCCTCCAACTACAGCGACTGAGGAAGCAGGTGTCTTTCTGCTGCGTACCAGGGCACGCGGGACTTCTGGAGAATGAAAGGGTTGATCGAGCAGCCAAGGAGGCGTGTCGTGACCATCAGGCCTTTGTGTGCTATCCCACTGCATGCCCTCACCTCGCTGTTGAGGTATAAAGTCCTGTGTAGTTGGGAACATGGGTGGCTAGAAGTGACCGACAACAAGCTCCGTGTGATCAAGTCCACAACTCGGCCATAGCGTACTTCGTTCCAGTCACATCGACGGGACGAGGTCATCCTCACTCCTCTTCACATAGGCCACAGCCCTATGACGCATGGATTTTTACTCTGGCGAGAGGACCCTCCGATGTGTGGTGCTTGTGACGTGCAGATCACGGTGCATCGCATTTTATTGGACTGCATTTTATTTGCTGACCAGCGGATTGCAGCGGATTCGCATTTTATTGGACTGCATTTTATTTGCTGACCAGCGGATTGCAGCGGATTTGCCAGCGGATCTGCAGTCTATTTTATGCAATGCTGAAACGAATGTGGTTCTGTGAATTGTCCCACATTTTAACAAGATTTGGGGGAGGTATTTTTAATGTGTCAATGGGGTGGCTGGCTCACCCAAATTTTTTCGTAAGTCGTCGGCCAGCCTCATTTCCCCGTGTTGTTCTTTTAGCTCTTTTGTGGTTTGTTTTCCCTCTTTTACTTTCTTGATTAGCTATCTTGCCTCCTGATTGGTTTTAATGCATGTGAGAATGCCTGTGTGATAGTCATTGTGTGGTCATTTCGTATGTATGCGTGTACGACAGTTTTCGTTCTTATCCACATTCGTTTGTTTTCATCGATGTCAGGGCGTTGATAACCTCACCGTTGGGGTCCATAAGTTCCCAAACCACACACACACACACCATGAGGGAGGACAAAAAATAGCTCTTTCACAGACCCAGAAGACTGCCACCATGTCTTCAGTGGCTCAGGGTGTAGCTTTCAACTTTTTCTTCGGAGGAGAGGTGGTGTGGCGCTACTCTATGAATTGCCGTCTTGCTTCCGTTTCGAAGTGGTGCACCCATGTTTCATTGCCTCTGATGATGTTCGACAAAAAATTGTCACAATCAGCCTCATAACGCGCAAGCAGTTACGCACTTTTTTTTTTTTTTTTTTTTTTTTTTTTGTTCTGTTATGCGCCTAGGAACCCAGTGGGTACACACCTTTGAGCTCCCCAACTGCGGTAGGCAGTGTGTTAGCACTAATAACAGAGACGTCCGGTTGAGCAGTGAGGTGTTTGATTGCGATCCGCTAACCACCTCAAATGAGAGTGACCGCATGTTCCAGCATGGTACGAGTTAACAACTGTGTGTGGTTGGTCGGCATGTGGGAGGTGAGACGAGTTTGTGTGTAGTTGTTATGATGATGACAGATGCCTAGCCCAAAGACTCACCATGCTTTTGTTCACTGTTAGATCTCCGTAGACATTCTGCAAGCGCCTATGAATCTCTGCAATGCTCTGTTTCCCGCCAAAAGAAACTCAGTGACAGTTCTGTGCTAGGAACGCACCTTCGCTGCAGACCCATTTTGAAGACTATATATAGTGCCGCCACCTATCGTAACTTCGAAACTATAGGGGCTGAAACGGGTTTTCTAACATGTCCTACAACAGATTCCCCCTTTTTCACCCAAAACAGGCCGAGGAAGAGATGCTGCATTACTTATTGAACATCGCTCGTACTGATGAATGCCAGATTTCATTCAGGTCAAACTAGTTGATGATTTCCTCGTGAGGTTCTATAGTGCGAAATGCATACTCAGTGGCATTGCAGAGGTCTTCGTTTGTAGTATGGTGGTGTGCAGATGCATGCACTTTAATGGCTCCCCGTAACACGTTTCAGGTTCGGTGAGGTCACAACTCTTAGTGGTTATTTGAAGGGAGCTGGTGTTGCTGGTGAATAACGACCTATCCACAGTCGTGGAAAATGTTCATTTTGGAACTAATGTACAGCAAGAGCATAGTGATGACGCTCGCCGCCTTCCTGCAACAATAGCGTCCTTTAAGACAAATGTTCTCAACCAAAATTGTTAATTATGACTGTAACAGTGTAAATAATATGCGCCGTACACATTCACTTGAAAAAAGTACGGAAAAGCAGATGTTGCGGTATTGTCGCTGCCCAGATTATTATGTGAAGCTGGTTCCTTTCTAAAACGACTGTTTGGTGAGGATTCTCTTTGATCTAAACGACAGTATTTCTAGCAGGTGAGCTGCGTTAAATGGCACGTTCATTTGGAACCTTGGGACGATTGAGTTAACGAAGCTAGGCATGCTGAAATGTGCTCATTCCAGTCTGTATCCAATTATTCGTTTATGAACGTCAGTCGAAATGATCTAACCTTAAAGTCTTTGATCTTGTGATGTTGCATTGTTGTCCTCAGTATATCGAGCTCTGAGGCATGTTTCTGTGCCCACTTCATAGGAGATTGTTCAATCGAAGCAGAGTCTCTGGCACATGCTTCTTATTGTGTCTTCTTTCTTCCACTTCGCAGCCTGTCTTCAACATTGCTAAGAGCAAAAGTATGTCTTTTCAAATCCAGAAGCGTTACCTCTCGCGGTGGAACATGTAGTCTAACTTCTCCCTGCGTCCATCTATCGTCCTCATCAAAGTCTTTTACGAAGGTTTGAGAGGAGCGAAGATTACAATAAACTTTCAAGTTTACTTAGCTTGTCATGTTGAGATGGCTCCAGTTCTTCTTATCCAGGGGTCTGATACTTGAAACTGAAAATCTCACATTTCAGGTCCTCACAGTTGGATCGAACTAAATAAATTCGAAAATTTCTGTTGCAGAATTTTTGTTTTTATGTAAATAAATTTTCTCTCACTTTTGTATACCATACAGTTTCTGATTTTTCACATTAACAAACATTGTTTGCACTAAATACGTCCGATCACATCACAGGCATGATTACAACTCTCACACTCTGCAGAAATAACAATATTGCAAAGGGTTTACAATTTTTCTTAACATATGAATTTCTACTAGCTTTAATTTCTATTATTATTTCATAAATGAATCCAGAAATAAACAGTACAGGATTTCGTAATTAATAATGGAAATTTTAAGTTTGCTAATATTTCGTAATTTCAATTGTTTCTAAAAAATAATTTGAACTGTACATTCAGAACTTATCGATTATAACATCGAAACTAAAATATTTTATAAAGTAATTCATTTTCATACATTGTAGCTTAAAATATAACATACTGTGTATAAAATTATATGAACATTTTCAGAAAAACAACTGAGATGATATTAACCCGCCCAAAATTCGAAAAATAGTACTGGTATCGACAACTACTGTTGAGGAAAAGTAATACTAGAGGAGGATATCCGGTTACAATATCCACCTCACATAATATCGAAACAATGTGTTTACAATATTTTGTTACCTACTATAAGTTGTGTCAAACAGTGTACCAAGTGATGCCAAAAGACAGAGTACAGATTGTGAAAATTAAATTCCAAAATTACAAGAAAATTTTTGGTTGTATGATCATCGCTTCCCTATGAACGTAAGTATAGGTTATCATACAAGAAAGTGCAAAAGGTATAGAGGGAAACACATTGTATCTGACAAATTTCTGATTACAATAAACAAAGTTCCTCTTGCTTACAATTTGTCTATAGTCCAAATAAGTGCGAAACCTAAGTAGTGAAATGGTAAAATTGACTTATGGTGGGAATTTCCAAAATTATGGACAAAATTCACATGAAGTTGCTCTAACAGAATGGTTTAATCTAGTGTAATCTTTAAATCTCTTTCAGCATCTTAATGGGTGACGAATACATTAAAAAACAATACTCGACCAAATTTCTTGGCCTGACACTAGATCATGTGAATGATATTTGCAAAAAGCTATGTACTACCATATATGTCCTAAGAAAACTGACACCTTTTTGTAACATCACCACTCTGAGGCAAATATATTTTGCACTATTTGAATCCCATCTAAGTTATGGGATAGAGGTATGGGGATTCAGCAGTAAAGGTAATATGAAAAGTGTACTTACCTTACAAAAGAAGGCACTTAGAATTATGAGAAAGAAATGTGCCAGGGAGTCCTGCAGAAATTTGTTTAAAGAATTTAAAATACAGGGTGATTCAAAAAGAATACCATAACTTTAAAAATGTGTATTTAATGAAAGAAACATAATATAACCTTCTGTTATACATCATTACAAAGAGTATTTAAAAAGGTTTTTTTTTCACTCAAAAACAAGTTCAGAGATGTTCAATATGGCCCCCTCCAGACACACGAGCAATATCAACCTGATACTCCAACTCGTTCCACACTCTCTGTAGCATATCAGGCGTAACAGTTTGGATAGCTGCTGTTATTTCTCATTTCAAATCATCAATGGTGGCTGGGAGAGGTGACCGAAACACCATATCCTTAACATACCCCCATAAGAAAAAATCACAGGGGGTAAGATCAGGGCTTCTTGGAGGCCAGTGATGAAGTGCTCTGTCACGGGCTGCCTGGCGGCCGATCCATCGCCTCGGGTAGTTGACGTTCAGGTAGTTATGGACAGATAAGTGCCAATGTGGTGGCGCTCCATCCTGCTGAAATATGAATTGTTGTGCTTCTTGTTCGAGCTGAGGGAACAGCCAATTCTCTAACATCTCCAGATACTGTAGTCCAGTTACAGTAGCACCTTCGAAGAAAAAGGGACCAAAAACTTTATTGGCTGAAATGGCACAGAAAACGTTCACCTTAGGCGAACAAATGTACAACTAAATGAAACTTTATAGCTCCCTTAATTCGCCGACAGATAGTGCTTAGCTCTGCCTTTTGTCGTTGCAGAGTTTTAAATTCCTAAAGTTGTGGTATTCTTTTTGAATCACCCTGTGCTAACTGTTCATAACCTGTATGTGCTGAAGATAATCATTATGGCAGTAAACAGTGACAAAACACTTAATAAAGAAATACACGATCACAACACTAGAGGTAGAGAGAGACCCCACATCATCTCTCATAGAACAACACTTTATGAGAAAAGCCCTCACTATGCAGGCACAAAACTACTGAATTGCTTCCATCCTAATATCTCCAAATTGCCCATTACAAAACTAGAAATTAAATTAAAATTATGGCTCCTAAACAATCCTGTATATTCAATAGATGAGTTTCTAGATTTAGTACACTCATATGATGGAAGACCATCTATCTAAAAATATATGTAATCTCAGATCTTAGACTGTGTCACAAACTGTAAATATTTGAATGTCAGATATGAATACTGATTTACAAGCTGTAGATTCCTTAATCTAAGTATGGCAATATCAATTTTTTTTATGTATAGTCCATATATGTAACTCTGTTCTCTCAACAAAATTTAGAAAAAGTTGTGTAGATAAAAGTGCCAGCCAATAATATGTAACCATAGTAAGTAAGGCTCTGACTTATCCAGAAGACTGGAACAAAAAAAAACCTTTTATTGTAACCAGTTGATGTTGGATCAAAATAAATAAATAAATAAATAAATAAATGAGGTTTAAGGGCCTGTTAATGTAATGTAAAAATGAATAATGTAAAAATGAACAATAAAATATTAAAGATCTGGTACCACGGGTTTTGAACCTGCGCCAGATGGCATGGACATTAAAGTCCACTAGAGGTCTCTGCACCGTCAAGCCGGAAGCCGTGGCGGTGCGTGCCGCCTGGCCCACGTATTATGTGAGGGCACAGCGATAAAACACTGGTCCCAGCGGCCAATAGCAACATCCCTCGCTCATCCAGTCAGTTCAATCTTTGCGTGCGTCCATGATGTGGAGACTGACCCATGAATCCAAACCACACTGTGTACAAACCAGCAGAAATGTTTAGACACAACAAAATGAATAAAGTTCTTAATCATATATCAATAAGTTCAATCATACATAAAGAATAATTAGTGGAAGCATCTGGCCTCAATCAACAGTTGAACACTCTCCTTGTGTACGCACACACACATACCCCCCCCCCCCCACACACACACACACACAGTCGGAATGACCAGATGTACCCAAAACAGAGTTAAGCATGAGTTTGCACACAACTCAAGTTCCAATGAAATACAATAATGCATTACTCAGGATAAATACACGTAATCAGAGTTGTTGATAGCTTGGAATGATGACATAATTGAGTAGCGTGGGGACCAAAATCAGTGTGTGAAATCAGAAATGTATACATCTATTTATACAGTGTATACACAATTCATGATCACAAACATAAATGTCTTCAACAATGTTTGCTAATTGTTCATGCAAACTAACCTGTGTACATAGAAGTCTAGACGATTGATTTACAATTGACAAAAATATTACATACTGATTGTTGAGATAAGAAATATCATTGATATGTATGACTACTAACCCAACAGCACCTAATTTCATCAGATTCTGATAATTATTTACAACATGGGACACAGAATGTACTCCTGAACTCTTTATGTTTTCACATTTCTGTGTTGAACATAACAAAGCATCAGTCGTAGAACATCAACACAAGTCAAGCAAGATTTAAAGTTACATAATGTTTAGTGAAGTTAATCCCCCTGCTTGAAAAAACATACATTTAAGTGGAATAACACTGTCTGTAGCAGTGACTTCTTTTCTCATCAAATAGTACTTTGAAATATGTATAAATACAAGAATTTTGCATATAGGATAATTTCTTGGCTAACAATTTACAAATTTCAGTCACAAGACTGATGTAGTTGACAGATGCTTGAGTACATTACCCAGCACGTATGATCTATTGAAAGTTGACTGGACCAACAAGGGTGCAGCCATACAGGAGTAGGGGAATGGATCCATCCACATATTGCAGTTTCCTCTCTAGATTTCTCATCACACACCCCAACGGATAGGTAAATTCCTGTCTAGCTTCGACAAATGCCTAAAAAAAGAGGTGTGGACCGTAGTTCACAATGTAATCACATAATAATTCTGTGTTTAACATACACATGTGTTTGGTTTGCACATATGAAATTTCAAGATGCTATTCCTAATATTGACAGTACACATGAATAAAATGAGTCCTCACTCAATTTACCACAACACCCATGACTTTACCTGAAAGAGTTCCTGGCAATTAAATTAAATCACTTTCTGAAGAGTACACAATAACAATAATATTTAACACTAATAGCATTCTAAAATTAGCAGTATATCACTAGATATTTAAAGGCATTGTCACATTTCAAAATTGTAAAAGCATCTACCCATTTAGTCACATGACATATACATATCAAAATGTAAAGTGCAAATCTATTACATAACAGAATTATTTACCTGTAGTTGTATGAACCCTCAAATATATTATGGCATATACTTACTGAGTCAATAGATAAGACAGAAATCACATCATCTTACATACTACATTCCTGACAAAGGCGAAAGGAAAAGAAAATTAGACACTTATGGATCATGCCTATAAGGTTTCAGTTCGGTGATATTGTGTAATCCAAACAACTTCTTAGATTTAGGATATGCAAGTCTGTTTATTTATTTATTTATTTATTTATTTATTGTTCCGTGGGACCACATTTAGGAGAAGTCTCCATGGTCATGGAACGAGTCAATACATGAAATTATAACATGATTGTAGAAACAGAATGAAATGAAATATAAGAAACATATTCAGACGACAAGTCGTTAGTTTAAATAAAGAAAATCAAGAATGTAACACTGGAATTTGCTTAATTTTTTAGCTCTTCCAGGAGCTCCTCGACAGAATAGAAGGAGTGAGCCATGAGGAAACTCTTCAGTTTAGACTTAAAAGTGTTTGGGCTACTGCTAAGGTTTTTGAGTTCTTGTGGTAGCTTATTGAAAATGGATGCAGCAGAATACTGCACTCCTTTCTGCACAAGAGTCAAGGAAGTGCATTCCACATGCAGATTTGATTTCTGCCTAGTATTAACTGAGTGAAAGCTGCTAACTCTTGGGAATAAGCTAATATTGCTAACAACAAACGACATTAAAGAAAATACATACTGTGAGGGCAATGTCAAAATTCCCAGACTATTGAATAGGGGTCGACAAGAGGTTTTCGAACTTACACCATACATAGCTCGAACAGCCCGTTTTTGAGCCAAAAATACCCTTTTTGAATCAGAAGAATTACCCCAAAAAATAATACCATATGACATAAGCGTATGAAAATATGCGAAGTATACTACTTTTCGTGTTGAAATGTCACTTATTTCAGATACTGTTCTAATGGTAAATAAAGCGGCATTTAGTTTCTGAACAAGATCCTGAACATGGGCTTTCCACAACAACTTACTATGTATCCATACGCCTAGGAACTTGAACTGTTCCGTCTCGCTTATAACATGCCCATTCTGTCTGATTAAAATGTCAGTTCTTGTTGAATTGTGAGTTAGAAACTGTAAAAACTGAGTCTTACTGTGATTTAGCATCAAATTATTTTCCACAAGCCACGAACTTATATCATGAACTACATTATTTGATAATGTTTCAATATTACACACAAGATCCTTCACTACCAAGGTGGTGTCATCAGCAAACAGAAATATTTTTGAATCACCTGTAATACTAGAAGGCATATCATTTATATAAATAAGAAACAGCAGTGGCCCCAGCACCGACCCTTGGGGAACGCCCCATTTAACAGTGCCCCATTGGGACTGAACATCATTACCACTCTCAATATTGTGGAGGATTACCTTCTGCTTTCTGTTCTTAAAGTAGGAGGCGAACCAATTGTAAGCTACTCCCCTTACTCCATAATGGTCCAACTTCTGCAGTAATATTTTGTGGTCAACACAGCAAAAGCCTTCGTTAAACCAAAGAAAACACCAACCTTTTATTTAATCCGTCCAAAACCTCACAGAGAAAAGAGACTATAGCATTTTCAGTTGTTAAGCCATTTCTAAAACCAAACTGTACATTTGACAGCAAATGATGTGAATTTAAATGCTGCAGTAACCTTGTATATACAACCTTCTCGATAACTTTAGCAAACACCGATGGCATAGAAATAGGTCTATAATTGTCAACATTATCCCTGTCTCCCTTTTTATAAAGTGGCTTCACTACCGAGTACTTTAATCGGTCAGGAAACCGACCACTCCTAAAGGAAAAGTTACAGATATGGCTAAGTACTGAGCTAACATACTTGGAACAATACTTCAGTATTCTGCTAGATACCCCGTCATATCCATGAGAGTTCTTGGTCTTTAGTGATTTAATTATTAACTCAATCTCCCTCTTGTCAGTATCATGGAGGAGCATTTCAGGTAACAGTCTCGGAACACTTTTTTCTAAGAGTACTATATGATTCCCTGTTGGGACTAGGTTTCTATTTAGTTCACCTGCTATATTCAGAAAGTGATTATTAAGTACTGTACATATATGCGACTTATCAGTAACATGGACATCCCCACTACGCACTGATTCTATATTCTCGACCTGTCTCTGCAGACCAGCCACTTCCTTTACGACTGACCATATGGTTTATCCTGAGACTTAGCTATTCTATCTGCATACCACATACTTTTTGCCTTCCTAATAACTTTTTTAAGCACCTTACAATACTGTTTGTAATGGGCTGCTGCATTTAGATTGTGACTGTTTCTAACGTTTTGATATAATTGCCACTTTGTTCTACAAGATATTCTTATCCCTTTAGTCAGCCACCCAGGCTGCCTGTTTGTACTAGTACCCTGTTTTGAACGTTCTAACGGAAAGCAACTTTCAAAGAGCAGGAGAAAAGTCTTGAGGAAAGCATTATATTTATCGTCTACTGTATCAGCACTATAAACGTCTTGCCACTCTTGTTCCTTGATAAGGTTTACAAAAGTCTGTACAGCAACTGGATCAGCTTTCCTAAAAAGTTGGTAACTATATTTAGCATGTGTTGCAGCACAAAAATCTTTTAGACTTAAAATTTGTGCATCATGATCTGAAAGGCCATTCACCTTTTTGCTAACAGAATGCCCTTCTAATAATGATGAATGAACAAAAATATTGTCTATGGTTGTTCTACTGTTCCCTTGCACTCTCGTTGGAAAGAATACGGTTTGCATAAGATTATATGAATTAAGGAGGTCTACCAGCATCCTTTTCCTTGCACAATCACTTATACAACTAATATTGAAGTCACCACATATAACTAACTTTTTGTATTTCCTATAAAGTGAACCAAGAACCTCCTCTAGCTTTAGCAAAAATGTTGTGAAATCGGAGTCTGGGGATCTATAAATAACAACAGTAAGAAGTTTAGCTCCACTAAATTTAACCACACCTGCACAACATTCAAACACCTTTTCAGTGCAGTACTTTGAAACATCAATTGACTCAAATGGGATACCGTTTTTCACATACACGGCTACTCCCCCACACCGCAAAGAGCTCCTAGAAAAGCTGCCAGCCAACCTGTATCCTGGTAAAGGAAGCCTCTGAATTATTTCCTTATTTAAGAAGTGTTCAGATATACCAATAATTTCAGAGTCAACATCTATAAGCAGTTCACTAACTTTATCTCTAATACCTTGTATATTTTGATGAAATATAGTAATTCCCTCATTAATCGGATACCCAAGCTTTGTAGAAAGTGGTTTCTTTGTTAGAGAGACTTCCCTTAAGCAGGAATACCTATCAGCTGACTTCAATCTAAAAAAGGTACAGCTCTAACACCCACAACTACCGGAATTTTCCCATGAGTGATCCCACCACCCCCACCTATGCTGTCACCTATAAGTTTTGCCAACCTCCCCTTCCCATACCTGTTGAGGTGTAGGCCATGTCTAGTGAAACCCGTCCTGCCGATAGACTCCACCAACACCACTGAAATGTGACTCATGCCTTCTGTCATCAGCGCACCCCCAAGTCTCATGTTATTACGCCTGACGGCTGTATTAAGATGAGGCCGATCGTGACGCTGAAACAGTTCCACGAAATGCACATTCGTGTTGCCAGTCTGAGTGGCTATCTTTTCCAGGTCACCATCTATGTCATACTCCCCATCCCTATCAATACTATTACCAGCCCCACCCACAATCACTACCTGATCCTCTTTAGTAAAATCCCTACATAACCCCCCTATGTTAAAAGTCACCTGAGCCAATCCTGCATTAGGCTTCACAATGCTGGTGACCTGGTACTCACTCCCCAAAACTTCCTGCAACTGCTGGCCTACACCTCTACCATGAGAACTACCTAACAGCAGAACCTTCTTCTTTCTCTTAGACTTTGCAACTGTCCTAGCCACCATACTGCTGAGGTCTGCTGCATACTTCCTACATCTACAGCTACTAGAGATTCCTCTCCACTAGACTCTGACAGTTGGTCATATCTATTACAAACACCAATAGTAAAACTATCTGAAAATCTCCTTCTCCTAGCAGATCTCTTGCCAACAGCCAGCTCCCATTCCCCAACCCCCTTCTCCCTCCTCATCCTATCTAGCTCCTCCTGTGCGTTTTTCAACTGCACCTGAAGGGCACAGATCTTACGCTCCTGCTCCTCTATCAACTTACTCTTGCTACATAACCTGCAGTTCCAGGAGACGATCTCACCAGAATGCCCACTGGCTTCCCCACTGCATTCCCCCCAGTGAAAATACTTCGAACAAGTCTCACACCGCAATCCACTACTCATGAACCTACAGCAAAGCCCACACTTCTCACTCATGGTAAAATTTTACAATTATTGAAACAAGAAAACAACTTTATCTAAGTTCCGCTACTACAATAAGAAGATGTTAAAAACTGACTACAATAATCACAAACTTGCTCTAACAAGGGAAGTAACTGCTATTATTGACAGTATTAATCAACAACAAATGAGAATATAACAAAATACTAACACAGAAAGAAAATCAAACGTCTAATGACAGTAACGAAACTGAAAGTAGTTCGCAAAAATTTCTTGAAGACTACTAAAGTTCCTAAATAAACTACTATACACAAACAATTAATTAGTACTTAGCTTTCGATGCGCCGCTACAGCTGCAACTGGTCAGCGCGGAATGTAAACACGGGTAAGAGGTTAAGTTGCTCGATACGAAACACTCACAAATATCAGGCCACAACACAAGAAATGCAGAGGTGAATGAAGAAACCACTAATAAGTCTCTTATATAGTATATATTATCACAAAAACAGTTAAAATATATATCTGAAACCTAAAAATAGATGAAAACTAAGAGAGCGATCTCACACGCAGTCACGCGCTTATGACGTCACACCAAAGGATGTGGATTTTCAAGAATTTTGAATGGTCCTATATAAATATCAAGGAATTTCTTTATCACAGATGTCAACACTTCAGATTTCTCTTTGGCTTTTACTAACACAAGATCTCCTACCTCAAACATAGAAAATCTGCCTTTACCATCATGTCTTTGCTTTCTCCTACCCCCTGATTTTTCATCATGTCCCTGACACTCTTCTCTATCTTTTGGTGACATAATTTTACATGATGGAGACTCAACATCTCAAAAATAAAGTTAGCTGGTCTGCAATTAAATATGATTTCAAATGGTGAAAAACCTGTTCAGATGTTGTAAGCTGTTCATAATATCCTCAAAATCACTAGTATAATCTATGCAACTGGTATGATTATTATTACATTATGTTCTAAACTGCCTTCCAATTTTTCTCATACATCTTTCTGCACAATTACTAGATGGATGGTACCCAGAGGTTACAATAAGCCTTTGTTTTGCATGATCAACAGTCTTTTCCAGCTTGTGATGTGAACTGAAGACCATTGTCAGACAAAATTGTTTTAGGAATACCCAACTGATGAAAATATGTGTTTTGAAACTTAGAAATGTTTTGCTTACTGATGGCTTATCTTATGATGAAACAGCTCTATGAACTTCAAAAATACATCAACCACCACAAAAACATAACAAAATCCATTCTTAGATTTAGGCAAAGGTCCATAGATATCCACAGACATGAGGTCTATGTTACTATTAGGCAGTACATTTTGCATTTGACCTCTACTTGTTTCGATACTTACCTTCACTTCTTGTCTCTCCTTCCTGTGTTATAAAAATAGATGTTTTTGTGAATCTTTTTGTACATTTGGTTGATCCACAATGACCAAAACTCTCATGTGTATAAGTAATTGAAGTATCAATACATTGTTCCGGACAACATAGTTTCTAGTCATCTAAGTCAGTCTTATGTCTCATGAATAAAACACCCATGTCTATCTTATAATATCGTTCAGTTTTTTCTCGTCCTTTCTTATCCAACATGCTCTTAACCAATTTCCAATTTTGATCATGATTTTGATACCTGTGAATGTCTTTGAAAATTTTCAAGATATATATTTTCCTCTTTCACACCTTTCAAGTACATAATTTTAAACTCTTTCTCTCCTCTTTCAATGATGTCAGATGTTTCACTCCCTAAAGGTAGCCCAGACAAAGCATCAGCAACTAAATTGTCTGTGCCCTTAATGTAGCTGATTTCATAACTGAACTGCTGTAAAAACAAGGTCCAATGAGTAATTCTGCTATGCTACAGTTTACACTCCTGGAGATAACACAATGCTTTGTGATCGGTATAGATGATGACTTTGTGATCTAGTAAATAATTTTTAAACTTGTTGAATGCCCAATGTACAGCCAAAAGTTCTTTCTCATTTACAGTCTATGTCTTTTCACACTTCTGCAATACTCTATAAAAACTGCAAGTAATCTGTGTTCAGTAACACCTTCAACTTCAACCTCCTGAAATAAACAAGCACTCAAACCAACATCACTACTGTCTGTCATAATACAAAAAGGAAGAGACAAATCCGGTCTGAACAATATCTGCCTTTGACGCAACTGTTCCTTGATCTCAATGAAGCATCCTGACATTCCTGATTCCAATCCCAAACTGTATTCTTCTTCAACAGTTCACAAAGGCATGAAGCATTCAAAGGCGGGCTGATACAAAATTTTTTATAGGATCCAGTTAACCCAAAAAATGATTTAAGCTGCTTTTTGTTGCAAGGAGTAGGAAAATTAGCAGTAGCATTGGGCTTCTCTTTATCAGATGCAATACCTTTTTCAGATATAACATGTCCTAACAGTTTTACTTCTTCCAAACCAAATTTACAATTACCTATTTTCAAAGTCATACATCCTGATTCCAATTTTGAAAACACATCTCTTGACATATCCAAACATTGTTTCCAAGTCTTTTCAGTGACCAAAATGTCATCAACATAAACAATTAATTTTGAACTCACTTCACTTCCCAAGAGAGTATCCAGAGCTCTTATGAATTCAACTACAGATACATTTAGCCTAAATGGCACCACCCGGTACTGAAAACACTTACCTCCACACAAAAATGCAATATACTTCCTAGAATTAATTTCAAGTGGAATCTGGTGACATCAAGAGGTCAAGTTCAAAATACTCATGAATTGTACATAATCAAATTTGTGTAACAGCTCGTCCATGTTCTCAGGATAGTCATTCTCTCTGAAAAGAAACTTATTAAGATTTCTAGAGTCCAAAAGAATGTTCACTCCACCATTTCTCTTACTTACCATAACTAAAGGATTATTCTAAGCGCTCCTACTTCTCTCAATTACTCCCCATGTTTCCATTTTCTGAATTTCTTTCTCTAAATCTTTCCTTTTTGAAAATGGTATACTATATGTCTGAGAACGAAAGGTTGATTATCTCTAAAGTAAAGCAGGCACTGCCAGTCTTTTATTCTCCCTGGTCTTTCACTGAACACATTTCTAAATTCCAATAACAAATTCCTAAGTTGTTCCTTTCATTGGTCAAGAAGTGTTTTAGCCTCCCTCACTTTAAAATCTACTACACTTTCAAAATCCTCAGTCTCATCAAAATTTATATCATCATAAAACATCTGGTACTCACCTTGGTTCACAATGCTTTGCAGATAGTTACAAATTTTCCCACAATTAAAAAAAAAAACAGAAATTAGTTTTCACATAAGTATTACTTTTAGGTTCCAAAATAAACAATTCTTTAGCATTCCATCCGAAAAAGCCTCAACTTTCACTATCCAATCCATACCAATAATTATATTTTCTTCTAGACAAGCATCCATGTTCAAAGGTCTTGTCTTCTATACTAAAAGTTAAAAGTACCTGGAATTTTACCAATTTGCTTTGCTTACCTATAGCACCTCTTATCTTTACACCTACAATGGGCATTTCCACAAAATTCTTACTGCACTTGATTTTGTCTCTAAATTGTTCAGATATACCACAAATTGGGGTACTTTTATCAATCAAATAGTTGCCTTCCCACTGATCAACCTTAATTATAATGTAAGGACACCCAAAATCTGAATCTTCCTCTCTATTGTCAGACACTTCATGCAAAAGATCACTTTCAATGTCATCAAATGCTATATCCCCACTGTCTTCACAAGGTTTTATCAACTTTACAGGTATCAAAACATTACTGTGATTACTCATGTTGCCAGGTAAAGATTAAACACAATGAACAGATTCCATGGCACAACTAACATCATTTGTAACAAAAGGTACACAAAAGATATTAGTGTAAAAATTACACTTCCTGCTTAGATCCTCTTTCACTTCAGTCCACCAATTGTGATATAAATTCTGACTAATCACAGCTAACTTATTCTAGAATGCACCTTTATCTAAGTTATCATCAATCTTGTCACGAACAAACTTCAACCAAGTTTTCACCTTTATTCTCCTGGCTCACAGATACCCCACCTTCACTGTTTGGATCATTACTCTGCATGACATTAATGAAAAGCTGTTTTGACTGGGCTTGTATTCCATGACCCTCACTTACAACATCACATACACCACTTACCTTACCTGTACTGCCAACATCATTTGTAAATAACTCTGAAACCTCATCATTCTTAAACTTCACAAATACCTGATACTCATCATCATCATATTCCTGCAAAATTAGTTCGTCAACAACATCACTGACAATACAAGTGTCATCTCCATCAAGGTCACTTTCCTCATCTACATTCATTTGCAATAAGCCACCAGTCTCAGACTTACCAGCCTCAGTTTCACTTCACAGTTCTCATTCACATCTACGTCAAAAATGTCACCTAATTCACGTCCAATACAGTCATCCCCTAATTTGCATACATCAACACTGTTTTCCACCCAAGAGAAGAAATCATTAGTACATATTAAACAAAATTCTCACTACCCTCACATTCTGGTTTGTGATTAGCACATACATCACAATAATTAAACATGGTATCCCAAAACTTTTGCTCAAAACATAAATGATAAATCTGATTTTCCTCCTGCACAATTTCATGTACATGTGCCATACTATTAACACTGTTATTACTGTATAGTTGCAAGTGTAAATTATGGGTCCTGTCATTGTTATGTTTCCTCACCCCAAAACTGTAGACCTTCATTGAGGTGAACTGCTGTTTCCCGAGTAGTTACTTCTATGATTGTTTCCTCTACTAATATGACAATGGTTATTCCCATTACTCTTATCCTGCTGCTGTTCAGAAATTCTCTCTCTATTGACACTCTGATCCTGATGGAAGTTACTATTATCTCTGTTTCTGTGAATACTCCCATTGTGATTTCTATCATTCCAGTTATTATGGTGCATATTTCTTTCTACTGCCCTATCCAGCCCATCAACATATTGTAAAAATTGTTCAAGACAATCATCAGGTCCGTGCACTATATCTCACTGCAATTTTTCTGGACTCTCCTTTTAATTGTATCAATCAAGGTCATTTCATGAAATGGTTTGTCAAGATGTGCTAATTTTTTTAAGTTGGTTCTTACAAAACTCTTTCAAAGTGTCATCCCTATTCCTATAGCTAGGACCATTAAAAAATTCACTTTTGATTCTCCGCTGTTCTGCTTCTGACCGAAATTAATTTAAAAAAGTTTCGCAAAACTCTGGTATGTCTCACATTGACTTAAATTTATATTTACCCATGACAGAGCTTCACCTTCAAGAATTCTTTTAAGAAATTTAATGTTTTGACTGTCATTTATGCCTTACGTTAAGCTGTCCCTGCAGTGGTGCAGAAAATCTACTTTATTGTAAATTATCTGATGGAAAACTTTTGATAGGAGATCTTGCATCCGTCGGCCGTCGTAATTTAATATATTATTATTGTTATTATTATTTTTTGACTGTTGCCGACTTATGTAGTGGGCCTTAATAAAAATGATATTTCATTTAATTTTGATTTTACGATTAAATGCTTTCCTGAAGTTCTCCTTTTTAACAATATTAATTTCAAATTATTTGTTACGTTAATGAATGTTAGACTCGCTGAATCTTAAAACATGAGCATATAAGCTGAACAATGTGATAAACTTTTCATATTAATTTCCTCGGCTAGTCAGTTCACTTTAAAGCAAAAGATCTTTAGTTGTTAATTACAATTGTGCGAGAGTATTTTTCTTACCTACGTTAACCATTGTATTGTAGTCGGATTACTGGCTCTGGCTCTCGGCTATGGTACTGAAAATAAGAATCTTAAAGCTAATTATTTTCAGCAACGTCGGGCGGCTGTGGAGAAAAATTAATATTATGTTAATAGCGGGCGAGTTTTCCGCTTCCGCTAATTTTTCATAAGTTAATATCGCCACGTAATGGCGTCGCTGGCTGCATCGGCCACTGCAATTGTTGACCTGTAAATTACTTGAATGCAGGTTAATTCAAGGAAGGCGGACATGAAATCGGGATCACCTCTTACAAATTAAAAGTGCACAATAATGTTAAATATGCTTAACTCATACAAATATGCTTACATTTTCCAGCACTCGCAAGATGTCCATCTACACACAATAAGACAAAAGAGGAAGTGAAGTCGACTAAAAAAAATTAACGAAAGAGCATATCTTGTCGTCTCTTTAGATCATTTTGTCATAAATTATTTCTTTGCAATCGAAACCTACACAGAGAAATTATTATTTTACGGCTACATGATAAAAATATATTATTCAATTTTTTAATGTCTCTTCTTTATAAATACTGTTTTTTAAGTCTTTTCGTAATATAGCACTGGGGATGCTATAGAAAGTTGGAGCATGCAACACCATTGTTTGCATACAGATTATTTTTAATACAAATCTCCTGAACTGCTGAAATTTATTGATCTAAAACAGTTACATTACTTTGCATGTTGTTTCCTACATTTAAATTTTTTTGGTTTAACCAGGTGATATTTTGCTCACAACTCACACACTTTTTCCACTATGGCCTTCTGTTCAAATCTGATGTCATCAACATTCTTTGATTGTTTTGCTGACCCAGTTACAAACCCATTCTCTAAAACAATAAATTTATTTTCTATAACATCAACTTTTTCATTCACACTTTTTAACATCTCTGACAACCCATTTTATAACTCTGAAACTTGATTACTAAGTTGACCTATCTGATCTTGTACCCTGTCCATTTTACTATTGTTTTCAGTTTTCAAGTTGTTTAATTGTCATTGTAGCAATGCAAACTTATTATCATTATCTGTTCTTATTTCAGTTTACTGATGATTAATTTCACTGAATTTGCTATTGTTATCTGTCTTCATATCCTTTAGTTTTGCCAAAATTAACTGCAAAACATCAGTCTTTACTGTTTCTTTACTGTGTACAATTTCACTTGGCTCAAACATGTCCTGACTGGATCCTGCAGCTTTCATTTCAACCTCACTTTTGCTTTTGTCCCTACTCACTTTGTTAACAAGCACACAAGTCGAAAAACAAATTAACTTAGATAATTTGTACCTATCTTTCTTTTTGATGTTCTTGGTTGTAGCTGTAAAGTCCTCCTCACTTTTATTCAATCTGATCCATCATTATTGGTAGTTCATTGTCACTGTTTGTATAAAGATCTTTTGTTGTTAGGTAGCCTTCAGTTTAGCTCTATGTGATTGAAAATTTATTCATACATAAATACCAAAAATCAACAACATAAAACAATTTCTACAACAGATAAAACTTCATTATTAGTCAATTAATCACAGATGACACCAGCACTTATAATCTACCCCCTCTTTCCTACATCTAATAACTGGCTGCATCAAAGTCTTTTACAAAGGTTTGAGAGGATTGAAGATTACAATAAACTTTCCAGTTTACTTAGCTTGTCGTGTTGAGATGGCTTCAGTTCTTGTTGTCCAGGGGTCTGATACTTGAAGCTGAAAATCTCACATTTTAGGTCCTCACAATTGGATTGAACTAAAAAATTTGAAGATTGCTGTTGCAGGATTTTTGTTTTTACATAAATAAATGTTCTCACATTTTAGTATATCATACAGTTTTTGATTTTTCACATTAACAAACCTGAAATTACAACATTCACACAAACATACAAAATTACAGAGGCATGGTTATGACTCTCCCGCTCTGTGGAAATAATAATATTCCAAAGGGTTTACTATTTTTCTTAACAAATGAATTTCTACTAGCTTCAATTTTGATTATTATTTCATAAATGAATCCAGAAATAAACAAAGTAAACAGTACAGGATTCTGTAATTAATAATAGAGATTTTAAGTTAGAAAATATTTCATAATTTCAAATGTTTCTAAAAAATAGTTTGAACTGCGCATTTACAACTTATCGATTATAGCATCAAAACTAAAATATTTTATAAAGTAATTCCTTTTCGTAAATTTTACTTGAAATATAACATACTTTGTATAAAATTATATGACACTTTTCAGAAAAGTAACTGAGATAATACTGACGTGTCCAAATTCTGTAATAATAATACTGGTATTGACAACTACGGTAGAGAAAAAGTAATGCCAGACTAGGATGTTCTGTTACAAGCATCTTTCCTTGAATGCTCCCACAATCGCTGTCATTGTCTGCCCTGTGTGTTGTCATTCTGGCATCCACACACTTGCCATTAAGTACTCCTCATTAGTGTAACTATAACTGTTCATATTTGCCATGGATTTTATTTTATTTATTTTTTATTTATTTATGTCCTGAATCTTCGAGGTAGATATACTATACCCTAGATGTTGGCAAAAATGACATTACATTAATATACTCTTACATTGATTGTATACATTACATTCATAAATTGTTACATTGTTATATAGCTATATTGTTACATTACATTTTTATATTGTTACAACAGAAATTAACATATTTTTCAAGATACTATGTTACTGAGTAAAAACAGTTTTCCAAGAGATATGAAGTTACAGATTTTTTAAAGCTATGGGTTTTGTTTATGGCCTTTAAGTTACTTGGCAGCTTATTAAACAAATGTGAACCTGAGTGATATACACCTTTCTTGCATAGTGTGGTATAACAGTGATATCTGTGTATGTCACTGTTTGCCCTTGTATGGTGTTCATGTACAGATTTATTTTGGATAAATACATTTCCATTTTTTAACATGCTTTTTTTAGGCACATGACAACTTCTAGTATATAGATACTTGGTATGGATAGAATCCCCAGTTCTTTAAAGAATGGTTTGCATGATTTTGAGCTGTTAGCATTTTTCATTATCCTCAGAATCTTTTTTTGTTTCCAGAATTTTGTTATGATATGAGGAGAATTTCCCCAGAATATGATGCCATATCTCAATAGGGAGTGTATACAAGCATAATGCACCACTCTAACTCTTTCAGGACTTATGTTGTTCCATATGATCCCCATTGCATAAGCCATTTTCGATAGTTTAGAATTTAATGATGTGATGTGGGAATTCCATTTAAGATTGTCTTGTAAGTAGATGCCAAGAAACTTTGTTTCAGTGACACTGTTAATTCTTTGGTTTTCCATGGACATGTTTGGTTTTAATGGGTTTTTATTTTGTTGTGTATGGAAGTGTTAGACGACTGTTTTTTGAGGGTTTATCAGTAATTTATTCCTGATAAACCACTATGTGACATTTTCGTTTGTAACTTTAGCATTTTAACTTAGAGCCATTTCGTTTTCACCTTCAGTTAATATGCTCATGTTATCTGCAAATAGCACAGGTTCAGTGAGTTGAACGTGTAGAGGGAAGTCGTTTATGAAAATTAAGAAGAGAAAGTGACCTAACACTGAGCCTTGTGGTACACTGTGGGTTAATGTGGAAGGTTTCGATTGATAAGTTTGGAGTTTGTTTTTTCCCATGCGTTTTACCTCTGTTATCTGAGAGCGATTTTCTAGGTAGGATTTCAGCCACTCGTGTGGCAGGCTTCTTACACCATACCACTCTAACTTTCTTAGGAGAATTTCATGGTCTATTAAATCAAATGCTTTTGTTAAACCCAGGAAAATCCGCAAAACATTTTTGTGACTATCCACTGAATTTAAAATATGATTTATCAGACTAAAAGTGGCTGTTTCAGTACTGCACTGAGGCCTCAAGCCATGCTGACAACCTGAGATCATATTTTTTTGTTAAAGAAATCAGTTAATTGTGACAGAACTAGTTTTTCAATGATTTTTGAAAAACCTGAGAGGAGTGAGACAGGCCTATATTTGACCATCTGCTGTCGATTGCCCTTTTTGTAAAGGAGTACAACTTTCGCAGTTTTTAACTGTTGTGGGAAAATACCACTTGATAGTGAGGAATTGCATATATCTAGCAGTGGTGCAAGCATCTGTTCAGTTGATATTTTTATAATGTAGTCTGGCACATCATAAACTCCAGCTGAATATTTATTTTTTAATGACTTTATGGTGTTTAACAGTTCTTCCCTACTTATTGGTCGAAGGAACATGGATGTATTTGTTACACTATTTCCAGAAATTTCCTGTAATATTTTGTTTGACATTTTTCTCTTTTGTTCCTTCACTAGCTCATGAGCAATATGGGTGTAGTAAGTATTGAAGTGGCTGGCAATTAATTTTGAATCAGTGATCTTGTTGCCCGCCTGTGACAATACAATATTTTTGTGTGTTTCCACCTTTCCAGTAATTCTCTGTACCGTGTTCCACATTGTCTTAGCTTTGTTTGATGATTTCATAATAAGTTTGTCATTTTATCTTAATTTTGCTTCCCTTATTACATGACTCAGAGTTAAGTTGTAGTTTTTGAAGTATGAGCAAATTCAAGACTGCTATCTGTTTTTAATAGTGCAAAAAGTTCTCTTTTTCTTTTACATAGTACTTTGATCCCTGATGTAATCCAAGTTTTGGGTTTGCTGGGGCCTTTACAAATTATTTTCTTTTTTGGAAATGCAGTTTCAAAACAATGCCTGTAAACTTCCATGAAATTATCCAGCTTTTCATCTGTGTTGTGACTGTTGTAGTATTTATTCCATGAGTGGGTACTTAGCATATGTTTGAAGTGCTCAATATTTTGCATGCTGAATTTTCTCTTGTAGATAACACTTCCATTCCTAGACAAGTGAATACTTCCGCATACGGCAAGTAGCTGTGCAATGTGGGTGCTGTAGCCAGTATTAAAGTTTTCTAAGGTGTGCATGTCTGTGTTTACAAAGATCTGACAAATTAATGTAGCACTAGTTTTTGTTATGTGTGTATGGGAGTTTATTTTAGTGCACAGGTTATATTCTTGAATAATATTACAGAATTTTTCTCTTTGGGAGCTCAGCTTAAGAGGTCAATATTAAAATCGCCACCATGCCTCCATCCTTGCTACCCTCCCTGTTTAGCTTTCCCTGTTGCTTCATGACCTGGGTTGTGAGTAACTGAATCCACTTTCCCTTCTTCTCTTTTTTCCCCCCTCTCTCCTCCCTGATGGAGGAACAAAGTTCCAAAAGCCAGGAATGTAAATTTTCTATTCTGTTTTGTGTATCTATCAGCTGTACTGAGCTGAGGTAAGTACTGGCCAGCCCCTCTATCTCTTTCTTAGTATTTGTTACACAGTCTATTATCTTATAGTCTATGTTTTCTTTTACATAAATGCAGCTTCCTCAAAGCTTTGATATTGATCTGCAAAAGTAATTTGCCAGAGTGAAACCGGTTATGTTTGAATACTGTAAATGGTCCTTTTCTAGCCAGTGCTCACAAAAACATAACACTGATACAAATTAAAACTCGGTTGCGACTGCAAAAACGTATAAATATGAATTCCAACAATTGATTCCAACAACCGATAAGAAGTAACATAGCTACCAACCTATGTAATGACATTTGATACTAAACAGGGGTTACAGGGGCATGGGGACTTCTAATCCATCCTGTACATCTTCATGATCGGTATATCATGGACACTCTCATGTTCCAAAATAACAACAGCTGTGTTCATGTGGCAGCATGTGTTACTTTCTGGTTTGATGAATGTTCAAGTATCATGTCGCACCTCAACTTACCAGTAAAATCACCTACTGTTAATTCCTTAGAAAAGTCTGGGACTATTTGGAACAGCAAGTGAAATATGTCCACCAATATCTCCTCAGTTTTGTAAATCTATGGGATCCAGTAATCAATGAGTGGCTTCAGATGGATGAGGTGGATATGGTACATCTGTAGAATCTTATGGACTCTCATCCATGGTAAACTGATAGTACTATCAAAATAAGGGACTGTTTCACATGGCATTAGATTGATGTCTGTATTAATTACTAATTTTTTGCGCAGTGTGTTTATTTTGTGTGAATTACATTTTCTTAGGATTCTTTCAGTGAATCTCAGATTGACATCTGTTTCTCCCATAGCTAATTATAAGTTATCAGTCTATCTTCACTCAGACTGGTCAGAAACTCCTGTTATATGTTGTAGTTGTTACTGTATTTCATTGTTTTCTCACGAATGGTACAATCAAACACTAATGGTCTTTCTGCTCAGTTATACACAATATTTATTGTAGCCGGTGGTCATACACAGTGAAGATCCTCTGCAGGCCTTCCTGCATTTTTCTATAGTTTTCTAGTGCTGCAAGTTTTCTTTCTACAACAGCACCATTCTCAAATAGCCCCACAGAACTTTCAACCATGTCCACCAGATTCATTATACATGTGTACATTGTGAACAGCAACAGCTCTACTACATTCCTCTGGGTTACTCTCAATGTTCTTTTTGCAAGTGATGACTTTACCCCATTAAGAACAACATGATTGGAACTATGTGCCCGGAAGTTCCAAATCCAGCCACAAATCTAGTCCAATATTGTGTATGCTTGCAGTTTTTTCAATTAATGTATTGCCATACATAATCAGCAGAGCATAACTGTCTCGAATGTCTTCTGGAAGTTAAACACAATATCCTCCTGGGTCATGTTATTTATGGCTCTTTGGATTTCATGGAGGAACAGAGTAAGCTGACTTCCAGAAGATCTTTGTCTGTGGATTCCAAATTGACTGCTACATAGGACATTTTCATTCCCCAAAAAGCACATAACATGGAAGAATAAAATGTGGTTTATGATTCAACAACAAACTGATTGAATATTGTCATGAGCTCACTTATTAATGAAATGTGATGGAGCACAATTAATATATTGAAGGCAAGTCATTTTCAGAGCTGTTCAAGTGATTAAGTGATCCGTTCTTCAGAGATTACAGCATGACAAACATTCCAGCTCATGTATAGAAGACTTCATGAATTCATCATGTAAAATAAAACAGAGGCTGTTGTAAATTGAAGTTGAAACAGCTGAGCCTGACAATTAATATATGGTACTGAAGCAGTAGGAACGGTAGGAATTTAATGAGATCGGACCTGGATAAACTGAAAGAACCAGAGGTTGTAGAGAGTTTCAAATAGAGCATTAGGACACAACTGACAAATGCAGGGGAAAGAAATAGAGTAGAAGAAGAATGGGTAGCTTTGAGAGATGAAATAGTGACGGCCACAGAGGATCAAGTAGGTAAAAATATGAGGGCTAGTAGAAATCCTTGGGTAACAGAAGAGATATTGATTTTAATAAATGAAGGGAGATAATATAAAAACGCAGTAAGTGAAGCAGGCAGAAAGGAATACAAACATCTTAAAAATGAGATTAGCAGAAAGTGCAAAATGGCTAAACAAGGATGGCTAGAGGACAATGTAAGGATGTAGAAGCATGTATCACTAGGGGTAAGATAGATACTGCCTACAGGAAAGTTAAAGAGACCTTTGGAGAAAAGAGTACCACCTGTACGAATAGCAAGAGCTCAGATGGGAAACCTGTCCTACGCAAAGAAGGGAAAGCAGAAAGATGGAAGGAGTGTACAGAGCCGGCCGCTGTAGCCAAGCGGTTCTAGGCACTTCAGTCTGGAACCGCGCTGCTGCTACGGTTGAAGGATCAAATCCTGCCTCAGGCATGGATGTGTGTGATGTCCTTACGTTAGTTAGGTTTATGTAGTTCTAAGTGTAGGGGACTGATGACTCCAGATGTTAAGTTCCATAGTGCTTAGAGCCATTGGAACCATTTTTGAGCTTATAGAGCATCTATACAAGGACGATATACATGAGGACAATATTATGGAAATGGAGGAGGACGTAGATGAAGATGAGATGGGAGATATGATATTGTGCGAAGAGTTTGACAGAGCACTGAAAGACCTAAGTCAATAAAAGGCCCCAGGAATAGACAACATTCCATTACAGCTACTGATAGCCTTGGCAGAGCCAGCCATGACAAAACTTTACCATCTGATGAGCAAGATGTATGAGATAGGCGAAATACCCTCAGACTTCAAGAAAAATATAATAATTCCAATCCCAAATAAAGCAGGTGTTGACAAGTGTGAAAATTACCAAACTCTCAATTTAATAAATCATGGCTGCAAAATACTAACATGAATTCTTTACAGACAAATGGAAAAACTAGTAAAATCCAAACTTGGGAGGGAAGATCAGTTAGGATTCCATAGAAATGTTTGAACATGCGTGGCAATATTGACCCTATGACTTATCTCAGAATTTAGATTAAGGAAGCGCAAACCTACATTTGTAGCATTTGTAGACTTGGAGAAAGCTTTTGACAATTTTGACTGGAATACTTCTGAAGGTGGCAGGGGTAAAATACAGGGAGCCAAGGGTTATTCGCAATTTACACAGAAACCAGATGGCAGTTATAAGAGGAGAGGGGCATGAAAGGGAAGAAGTGGTTCAGAAGGGAGTGAGACAGGGTTGCAGGCTATCTGTGATATTCAATCTGTGGAGCAGGATTTAAAATCCATGGAGAAGAAATAAAAACTTTGAGGTTTTCCAATGACATTGTAATTCTGTCACACACAGCAAAGGACCTGGAATAGCAGTTGAACAGAATGGACAGTGTCTTGAAAGGAGGATATAAGATGAACATCAACAAAATCAAAATGAGGATAATGGAATGTAGTTGAATGAAGGCAGTTGATGCTGAGGGGATTAGATTAGGAAATGAGACACAAAGTAGTAGGTGAGTTTTGATTTCTGAAGAAGATAAATTTGTTAACATTGAGTATAGATGTAAGTGTAAGAAAGTCTTTTCTGAAGGTATTTGTATGGAGTCTAGCCATGTATGGAAGTGAAACACAGACGATAAACATTTTAGACAAGAAGAGAATAGAAGCTTTCAAAATGTGGTGCTACAGAAGACTATTGAAGATTAGATGGGTAGATCACATAAGTAATGAGGAGGTACTAAATAGAATTGGGAGAGAAGAGGAAATTGTACCACAACTTGGCTAAAAGAAGGGACCGATTGGTAGGACATGTTCTGAGGCATCAAGGGATCACCAATTTAGTATTGGAGGGTATCATGGAAGGTAAAAATAGTACAAGTAGACCAAGAGATGAGTACGCTAAGCAGATTCAGAAGGATGTAGGTTGCAGTAGTCACTCAGATATGAAGAAGTTTGCACAAGATAGAGTAGCATGGAGAGCTGCATCAAACCCCATCAGTGTCTGGTGTACAAGATGACATAATTGTCTTTTCAAGAGATATGCAGAAGCTAAGCCAATGACTGAGGGAAGTATTCAAGAGGTTACAGATAGCTCATTTAATGCCAAGAGTGTAGAAGGTCACTCTGTGCTAGAATAACTCCAGTATTTAGCTCATATAGTTATAAAGTATGGTGTGAGGAAGTGAAAGATTTTCTGGTACCAGGAACAAGCAAAGAGTTACAATCTTTTCTGGGTCTCACAAACTATTATAGAAAATTCATGAAAGGATGTGCATGTATAGCATGGCCACTCAAATGGCTGTTAAGGAAAGCTACAAAGTTTTTGTGGTCTGAAAATTCTCAAAGAGTGTTTGTCAGATTGAAAGAGGTATTAATACAATTTCCAGTGTTGGTGTTTATAGACATTTGGAAGGAATTTGTATTGCCATGTGAAGCAGCAAACCATGCTCTCAGGTGCATTTTGAATCAGAAGGTGGATGGGTAAGAATATCTTATTGCTTTTGCATCAAGACAGTTGAACAAAGTGGGGAAGAATTATTTGATGTTGGGAAGAGATGCTTAGCCTGTTGTATGGTGTTACATATTTTGGTGTTACCTGCATAAGGTAGTGATGGACCAACCTCTTTTGAAGTGGTTACTAGGTCTGAAGAACCCGTCCAATAGACAGATAAAGTGGGTATTAAAACTGAGTGAATTTGCATATCAAGTAATGCAGAAACCATGGAGGAAGCATGGAAATACAGATGCTCTAAGCAGGAAAATAGCAGTGATATAACCTCTAAGCCAAGACCTAGCTGAGTGGCAAACAGCACAGAGCACCAATGATTAAAGTAAACAGTATATCAACCAAAAGCAATGCATTATGTATGACAGTTTATTATGTAGGGGGATGAAGATAGGGACACAAATGATTGTGCCAGCAAAGCTGAGGGAAAAGTACTGAGGGAAATGTATTGCCATGGGCAATACAGGGCAACAATTCAGAGGATGGAGGAGGAGTGATGAAAAGAACAGAAAAATGAGGCTGATCAGTAAGTCAGGAATTGTACAGAGTGTACGTTTGAGTCTGAAACAGATGCTATTGCAAAGGTTTCCAGGAGTAACAGTACATTTTAGTTTTGTTTGGATGTATGTTCTAGGACCATTCAAGTGAACACCAGCCTGGAAATTGTTTTGTGTTAACCATCCCAGATCATTTCTCTCACTATAATGAGATGGTGCCAATGGTGGACCAGCAGGCAGGCAGTCACAGTCATGCAAGTGATGGTGAATGGATGGGTACTGAAGTTTCCAGTGTCAGAAACAATAATAACTGATCAAGGGATGAACTTCATGTCACACCAGATGAAGGAATTGTGTCAGGTGTTGAAGGTGAAGAAGGTAAGAACTAGTCCACTTCATCTCAAGCAAATAGAAGCATGGAATAGATTCATCAGCTACTAGAGAAGATGCTCAATTATTATATGAATATCCATCGTTCGAATTAGGATACATATTTAACTTATTTGATGAGTGCATATACACTCCTGGAAATTGAAATAAGAACACCGTGAATTCATTGTCCCAGGAAGGGGAAACTTTATTGACACATTCCTGGGGTCAGATACATCACATGATCACACTGACAGAACCACAGGCACATAGACACAGGCAACAGAGCATGCACAATGTCGGCACTAGTACAGTGTATATCCACCTTTCGCAGCAATGCAGGCTGCTATTCTCCCATGGAGACGATCGTAGAGATGCTGGATGTAGTCCTGTGGAACGGCTTGCCATGACATTTCCACCTGGCGCCTCAGTTGGACCAGCGTTCGTGCTGGACGTGCAGACCGCGTGAGACGACGCTTCATCCAGTCCCAAACATGCTCAATGGGGGACAGATCCGGAGATCTTGCTGGCCAGGGTAGTTGACTTACACCTTCTAGAGCACGTTGGGTGGCACGGGATACATGCGGACGTGCATTGTCCTGTTGGAACAGCAAGTTCCCTTGCCGGTCTAGGAATGGTAGAACGATGGGTTCGATGACGGTTTGGATGTACCGTGCACTATTCAGTGTCCCCTCGACGATCACCAGTGGTGTACGGCCAGTGTAGGAGATCGCTCCCCACACCATGATGCCGGGTGTTGGCCCTGTGTGCCTCGGTCGTATGCAGTCCTGATTGTGGCGCTCACCTGCACGGCGCCAAACACGCATACGACCATCATTGGCACCAAGGCAGAAGCGACTCTCATCGCTGAAGACAACACGTCTCCATTCGTCCCTCCATTCACGCCTGTCGCGACACCACTGGAGGCGGGCTGCACGATGTTGGGGCGTGAGTGGAAGACGGCCTAACGGTGTGCGGGACCGTAGCCCAGCTTCATGGAGACGGTTGCGAATGGTCCTCGCTGATACCCCAGGAGCAACAGTGTGCCTAATTTGCTGGGAAGTGGCGGTGCGGTCCCCTACGGCACTGCGTAGGATCCTACGGTCTTGGCGTGCATCCGTGCGTCGCTGCAGTCCGGTCGCAGGTCGACGGGCACGTGCACCTTCCGCCGACCACTGGCGACAACATCGATGTACTGTGGAGACCTCACGCCCCACGTGTTGAGCAATTTGGCGGTACGTCCACCCGGCCTCCCGCATGCCCACTATACGCCCTCGCTCAAAGTCCGTCAACTGCACGTATGGTTAACGTCCACGCTGTCGCGGCATGCTACCAGTGTTAAAGACTGCGATGGAGCTCCGTATGCCACGGCAAACTGGCTGACACTGACGGCGGCGGTGCACAAATGCTGCGCAGCTAGCGCCATTCGACGGCCAACACCGCGGTTCCTGGTGTGTCCGCTGTGCCGTGCGTGTGATCATTGCTTGTACAGCCCTCTCGCAGTGTCCGGAGCAAGTATGGTGGGTCTGACACACCGGTGTCAATGTGTTCTTTTTTCCATTTCCAGGAGTGTAATTCAGAAACAGGCACTAGCTCAGGATTGTGGTGTATGGCATGACAATGCAATCACCATTCAGCATGATTAGGCAGAAAGGAAGCCGGAGTGGAGGGTCAGTCCAAAAATTTGTCAAAACATGGAGAGAGGTTTGCAAGAATCTTGAGCAAGCAAACAAAAAAAAAATGGTTCAAATGGCTCTGAGCACTATGGGACTCAACTGCTGTGGTCATAAGTCCCCTAGAACTTAGAACTACTTAAACCTAACTAACCTAAGGACATCACACACATCCATGCCCGAGGCAGGATTCGAACCTGCGACCGTAGCGGTCGTGCGGTTCCAGACTGTAGCGCCTTTAACCGCTCGGCCACTCCGGCCGGCAGCAAGCAAACACCATGGCACTGGAATAGCAAGACAAAGCAATGTGCATGTGAGAATGTTACCCCAGCACAAAGTTGGCTGGTGGGTGATGTTGATAAGTGTATATAACCCTTAAAGGGAACACAAAAAAGTTAGTGACACAGTATCAGAAACTGTACCAAGCGACTGAAACAATGTCACCTGTGAATGAGAAGCTACAGCTGCCAACAGGGTCAACAACTGTGTGCATCAGCCATCTATGACCATTCAAGGGCGTGCCAGAGGCAGTTACAGATGGAATATTAGTGGAACCAAGGAAGGAAGCAAAGGAGAAGAAGAGGGAGAATGTGCAACAGGGGAAGAAGGTTCACGTACCCCATGCATCGTATGCATTAAGGCTGAGGAAGTAGTCAATATGTTTTGTGTTTTTGGTTATTTTCTTTCATGTGTTGTATGGGTTATTGGAGTAATTATGAATGTATGTGTTAGTGTAAGTAATATCATTAGTATGATGAGACCTGCCATTCAGAGACAGCAGGCTTCTGTGGGGAAGGGAGGTGGTAATGACCTCTGTCCTCAGGTTGCCTTGCTGTGGAGGGGAGGGAAGAAGGATATTAGTTTTGGTAGTGCTGTATCTCTTTACCTGGAGCAGAGTTGAATTGAACTGAATTTTATTTGATCCTGTAAGGTTACACTGTATACAGTAAATGTATGTGTAATGTAGGACATGTCAAAGTAGTAACATTCATTATCACTTTTTTTCTACCCCTTTAGCTTACATTTTTACATCATCAGTGGGTGAACTACGAGATCATCACCTGGACTGGGGAGTCTTGTGTTCCAGGCGGCAGGACATGGAATAATCTAGCCTCAGATGGTCATAAAGTGTAGTATTCAATGAACGGGAACTGTGGAAAAGGTGTTTTTGGGATTGCAGCAGTTAGCAAGTAGTATGGGGATGCTTTGGTGGTGGTGGTGGTTAGTGTTTAACGTCCCGTCGACAACGAGGTCATTAGAGACGGAGCGCAAGCTCGGGTTAGGGAAGGATTGGGAAGGAAATCGGCCGTGCCCTTTCAAAGGAACCATCCCGGCATTTGCCTGAAACGATTTAGGGAAATCACGGAAAACCTAAATCAGGATGGCCGGAGACGGGATTGAACCGTCGTCCTCCTGAATGCGAGTCCAGTGTGCTAGGGGATGCTTTAAGAGCTATCAAAAGAACATACAAAATTTCTCAGGGCATATGCACAATTGAAGAAACAGGTGCAGTAGGTGATAGGAGTAGTGCCGCATGAGTCACAGAGGGTGAAAAGGGACTGGATAGATTCTGGACGTAGAATACTGAAGACCATATTTGGAACAGCAGACACAAGTGATGTAAGTGAACTAAAGCAAACACAGAAGCCACAAGGAAGATAGCAAAAAGGGAACAGGGAGTGGCATTCCATGTTGATTGTCAATTTGGAGAGCGGCATGGTGAACAACACACACATGCTTCAACAGCTAACTAGGAAGTGGTGAATTATGCCAGAGCATCAGCTAGTACTCTAAAGCTTGATTTAAAGGTGGTTCAAGTGTGGGTGCAAATACTGGATGCTATAATAATGGTGGCAAGACTGTTATAGTCACTAGGGGATAGTATCTGGGATGTGAGAGTGGAATTGATCAACTTGCAGGAAACTGTTTATCAATTAAGTCCAGTCTTGTTGTCACCTGAGTAATACCTGAAGAGCCAAGAAAAGTGTGGGTGATATTACCACCAGAACTGCAGTTAGTGGCGGAACTGAACAGCCAGAACTTGCCTTTCTACCAATGTGGAGCAATTGTAGATATAACAACAGATAGTGCATGGTTATATGTGTCAGTGAGGACACTGGTGTCAGACAAGCATGTGCTGTTCAATTGTTATGTAGTGCACTCCTATCTAGTGACGCTAGAGGCAGCTGGGAAGCTTGTGCAAGTCAGAAAGACTGGGGTATTACTATTGGTGGAAGAGGGGGATTGTAACATGGTAATAATGACTGAGGGTGAGCTGCAGCTATTGCAGAGTTGGGTGGTCACCATAGCAAGATTCAGACAGGTGGAAGCACATGTGTCATGCAGTTGTTGAGGAACAAGGCAAGGGGGTTGTCCATGTTGGACAGATGTGATGGAACTGAAGCTGTATTTCCAGAAAGCAGATTTGCATTGGGTGTACTCACTATATGAGGGTGTGGTAGTGACTGCTAGTTGCAATGAGGAAGGAAAACTTGTGGGAGCCAGCTGTTTGGAGATAAGAGGCAGTGGGTTTGTGACTATGTGTGATAGTTTGGGACTGAAGTTTCATTTATGAGCTTCAATGACAGGAGTTACACTGCTAAAAGTAACACGGGTGCAACTGTACTAGCCAGTTGAGTCCTTGGAGATATTGCCTAAACAAAACATTACCTTCCTGAACAATGTTTGGAAACCCACCCTAGTCCACTTATTAAGACAGATGATAGCCACGCTGGAGGGGTGGATCATTGTGGAGCAGTTAATCCATCATGTGGAACAGTATCAGGATGGTAAATATCAGGTAACAATGACTTTGAGTGTGCTGATTCCTAGCACTATGATGACTCTGGTTTTGCTGTGCACATCTTTTATTTACCTGAGATGATGAGCCATTCAGAAACCTGACCCATTGGTAGTTCAAGTTCCTGTGGGCTGGATTCCCTGAACAAGAGACAAGAAATAAGTTCATGAAGTTTTTAAACATTAACATAGTAATTGCATAGCATTTAAGAATACCAGTCAAGTCTATAGATTAAGGGTAAGAGTAGTTATGGTGGAGAAGCATGTCTTAACAAAGCCCGAGGGGCGGTGTCTTCTCCGTGGAGTGGAGCAGTGTTCTGTCACTACCAAGTTTTAGTGAAATTAATAAGTAGTGGCAAGAAAGCTGCCATTTGGCACTAGCAGCTGTGAGCTGGTAGCTGCAGTGTGGTGACATGGATCAGAAAAACATGCACACATAAGGGTTGTGAAATGGGCTAGCCATACTCAGCAGTAAATTGCAGAGTGCAGTGGTAATGGCTGTAGCGAGTGGGTCAATGTCACCGCACCAGGGCAAGACTCGTTTTATGGACTATGTGAGCAGGTGCCAGATATTGGTGTAATAATGGATACCAGAGGCATAAAAATAGGTTTCAATTTTTAGGCAGAGGTACTTCTTCAGAATCCAGTAGCACTACCATGATGCCAGGGCCAGATCAGACTGTGACACAAGTGTGCAAGTTTCTTGCAGGACTCAGTGTCTCAGTGTCAGCTGCCATCAAATGCTTGCAACAGATCAGAGGGTCACATACAGTGCACAGAATACCACACAGGATACCACACCACCGTATTGAGTGTTTACAGGGCTGTGTCACAAAATGTGGCTAATCCCCAACGGAAAGTCATAGCAGCACAACATTCAGTGCTGACCTATGTGAGCATCTCCTCATCAGGTGGAAGCAGCCAGCCACAAGCCAATGACAGCCAGGGTCATCAGAGTGATACATGTTTGGCTCACTGAGCTAACAATGCAATATGTAATTAAAGTTGAATAAACATATTTCTTATGGTCAGCAGTATTTCCATTCGGCCTCCCAGCCCACTGCCCCCACCACTCCCCTACTAAGTGTATCCGCGCTCAACACTAAAACAGTGAATGTGAAGCAAAATCTCTGCAAACAGCAATCTCTGATCGTCTGCATGAATGTTTTGTACCTACAAAAATATGATTTCCTAAACAGAAATAAAGCAAGACAAGAGGAAAATGAGATTATAAATCTATAAAGCATGAACATTTTTAAAATAACACCGAGGAAATAAAATTGGACTGAAACATTGATAGCACAAAGGACAAATGAGAACTACGATGCATCTCTTAATACATCTAGGCCTCATTTTCCTACAGTCTTCCCCAAAATGACCTGTCAGGAAAAGCATGGTCACAGTAAACAATGGATTACCAAAGAAATAATTGAACTGAGGAATAGAGTGAAGGAATTCAGAGGAACAGAGAACACAGAGACTTATAAACAATGTCAGAAGATATACAGGTAATCAATAAGACAAGCTCAAGACAGTTCAATAAACAGAGCCATAGCAAATTCAAATCATAAAACTAAAACAGCACTGGGCATAATCAACACTGAAATATGTAATTAAAAGCATGTAAAAAACAGAAATTTTATTAAATCAACAAGAACTGAGAATACAATAGTTACAGATGCAACATAAACTGCTACTATACTCAACAACAATTTTATAGATGCTTCCAGAATTTAAAGGGAGAAAGAAATCATCAGGAGTCAAATAATTCTCGAATACTTGGGCAACCATCCCATCAATGTTCCTGGAACCAGCAACAAAAACAGAATTCATAAAAATAATTCAGAAATTAAAATACAAGAACTCTGCAGGAGATGATGCAGTATCAAATTATCTACACTCTGTATGTCAAGAAAAGAGCTCTGACAGTTGAAGTGGCCTTGGCACACATGCTTCACTCACCTGCAATGGCCAATGAGATCATGAGATTTTGTTTATATTACAGTGGCAGCACCCCAGTGCTACCTTAGTGCTACGTGACCCCTGCTTTCAGTCAGTAGTGCCCCATGCTTCATTCAGGTTTGTGTGTGTGAACGTGTGCATTCCACTACTTCTGTGAGTTTTTTGTCAGGTGTGTGGAAAAAGGTTTCCTGTAGTGTAGGGAAGAGTACTTTTAGAAAAGGAGCTATGCTGAAATCTCAAGCAAGCAGATTTTTATACAGTTTGTTTGTTTACTTTGGAAGGGAAAGGGACAATGGTGGGCCTTTGAGATCAGTGAGTAAAGTGACTGACAAGGTAGCAGAAGCATTCAACACCTCTACAGTGACATTGAAAAGAGTCACAAATGATAAAGAGACTGCCCTATTATTGTGATGCCAGAAAAGTCAGGAAGCATATCTTGTCATGTGACTGAAATAGATGACTTTGATGAATGTGCTATCAGGGAACACATACACATATACTACAGCAGGAAAGAGTTCCCGACTCTTAGAAACTTGATGCCATCAATGTCAGATGGTGATTTGTTCACAGGCAAAACAATAAGTCTCTCCATTGTTTTAAGAACAATTGGCCTCTGGTGAGAAAAGTTCCTCAGGATTATAGGTACTAATGGAAAGCACGGACAGTGTGGTATGGAAATGTCATTTCCTGCATAAGTTGCTAGCAGTGAATCTGGAGAATGTATTATGGAATGACAAAACATGGCTCATTGTGTGTCATGCAGGATCTGTCAAGTGGACAGATGACATGTACCACAGAACTATGAGTCTGTGAACTGGTAATGGAGGGCAACTAATTACTGTTCTTGCTGACTTTATGAACAGTTTTGTGCCCTGTGTTATGATGATGTTTCAGTCAAAAAGCAACTATAATGGACAACACACCATACGATTCTGTACAATTAAATAAGGCACCAATGGCTACTGCAAGGAGAGACTAAATAGTCAGGTGATTGTAAGATAACAAAATAGGCTTTAAACGAACCATGCAAAAAGTGGAGCTTCTGGAATTAGAGAAACAATACAAGCCACAGGAGATGTAGTAAGTAATTGATACATTAAGAGAGAACACGAGCCACAAAGTTATATGTCTTTCGCCATAATAGTGCCATTACAACACAATCAAACTTGTCTGGCCTCAATTAAAACCAGATGTTCCAGAGAGAAAAGGAAAGGTTTACATTACAAGACACAAAGAGGCTGATAAATGAGGCTGTCACATGAATAATGTCAGAAACCTGGAAGAATGCCATGAACCATGTGTGGAAAGGTATTACAAGTTTGAACATAGAAGAAAGAGTAGAGAATATTCCATACAAAATATTGCAATTTCTCTATCAGACAATGAGGACAGCAGCAGTGAAAATAACAAAGCTTGTGTGGTTGTGATGAGAGATGATCAGTTAGATGATGATGATCTTGGGGTCTGTTCTCCCAAATGAAAAATAAAGATAATGTCTTCATTCGATATTTCGCACATAACATTTGTACATTTTGCTGTACCTTGTTAATATTGAAAATCTGTGTGTGTTTGTGTAAGAAGGCAAACACTGCAAGCAGATTTGATCAAGGAACACATCACTCACTGCCAACAAGAATGCTGCAGTGAATCGTGTGGCATTGTTAGGCTCGGTAGCCCTAGCTACTATGGAGTTGAAGATGAGAGAGGAAGGTTCATCACCCTGCTCCCTGCCCCATCAGGCACTGGCCCACTGCACTTCCATGACAAATACTGGCAACTGTGTTGCCAGCTGTCAGAGATATTCTCTTGCTGTATGAAGTATAGTAAAGCTTATGAATGAAGAAATAATTGAATATCTTTTTGCTATAGCAAACTGATCATTAGTGAAGGAGTATTTCCAGAAAAATTAAAAATAAGCATGGTGGTTCCAATACATAAGAAAGGTGACAAAAATGACATGAATAACTGCAGACCATTATCTTTAATCTCTGTTTTCTCTAAAAAATTAAAGATGTCCATGCATAGTAGAATGACCACATTCCTAGAGAAACATGGGATTTGATCCCAGTGCAACATGGTTTCCAAAAAGGGAAATCTACAAAAATTGTTATCTCAGGCCTAACAGAATTGTTGTAGATGCATTACACAAAAGAAACTCTGTAGCTGCTGTGTTTTTGGATTTGTCTACATCTTCTGACACAATCATCCATACAGTACTAATTGAAAATCTTGAAAGCTTCAGCATTTGTTGATATGCAATGCAATGGATAAAATCATATGTCATAAGAGAAAGCAATGGAATCTGGATGCAGTCCGAAATCAGGGATGTTATGTACAGTGTACCTCATAGATCTGTACTTGGCTACCTTCTGTTCAACCTGTTTACAAACAATATTGAAATCAGTGAGAAAGATAAAAAAAATTGTATGATGATGGCATGAAATTAAGGAATATAGCAGAAAATTTGGAAACACTGGAAAGGAGTGAGTTTATCTCAACAAATAATACAGTATAGTGGCTGATACTGAATGATTTCATCATAAATCTAAAAAAAACAGTGATTATGGTGTTCATGAGTAGAGAAAAGGAAGATCACATACATATATACATAGATAAAACAAGATTGGAAAAAGTTACCTTTATAAAATTTTTGTAAATTGCAGTTGACAATGAAATCCAATGGAGACAACACATAGATAATATCTGTTGTAAATTAAGCAGTGCAATATCTATTATGAAAGAGCTTCCACATTATGCTAACAAAAAACTTCTATGTGCTGTGTACTATGCTCTATTTGAACCATACTTGGAATGCGGAATTACTGTTTTGAGAAACTTCAGCAGCAATAATACAAAAAGAATTTTTGTATTACAAAAATAGGCCATTATGACTATTTTGAATAAAAAACAAACAGGCTCATGCAGAACTGCCTACCATTATCTAAAAATATTGACTTTTCCATCCATGTACATATGTAAAACAATAATTTCATTAATCGAAGGTAATACACTGCAAGAGAAAATGCTGGTGTTCATTCATATGACATAATAAATAAAGGCCAGCTGAGAAGCTTGCCACATAGACTGAGACACTCAGGTGTGAGGTCCTTGATACTCAGGTGTACAACTGGTAAAGCATCTTCCTAAGAGCCTGCAGAACAGTATGAGTGAAGGACATTCCAGAAAGTTTTGAAGGCCTACTTAATGGGAAAAAATTTCAGTGTAGAGGAGAATACATGTAAAGAGAGAAGAGTGTTGTTATTACTTGTATGTATGTACCATAATCAATTGAAAACATTGTAATATGGTGTATGCAAATAACATGTAGTAGGTTGTTTCATATTGTAATATACAGGCTAAATATTTTAAGACATTGGGTTAAGTTGACCTGTTCTATACACACTCTGTACATAATTTAATCATCTAATGGGAGCAAATAAAAATGTCTCTTCTGTAATTATGTGATTTCATTATGCACATCATTACACACACACACAAACACACACACACACACACACACACACACACACACACACACACACATGCAATGCAAATTGCCCAGTTATGCTGGATCATTTTTCCAAAATACAGGGGAGTGGGTCTGATAATGCACTCAGCTGTGCACACTACCTCAACACATATTCACATGTTTTTGATCTAGTAAATGGAGATGCAGGTGTATCCCCCTTGCAGTGGATATAGCCATTAAACATGTCAGTATTGATGTCCAGAATTTAGATCAGGTGGATGAATTCTGCTTTGAGTGGTTGCTTTTGGCTTCCAATAGGAATCATAAGAATCATGCACAGCTTACAAGAACATACCAAACAACTAAAGTTTGGGAGCATTATAACTTCAATGGCACCACATTCCACATAAAAATCCAGGACCGGACCTACCAAATTTTTTCAGTTCACATTCAAGGGTTGGTGATAGATGAAAGAAAGATAGAAGAAAAAGAACAGCACCATGTGCACAACAAAAAAGATGTAAAGCATAAAGTCATTGAACCCTTCTACTTTCTCAAAGTAAGCAGTCAGCACTCCAGACATATAGATTTGTTGTCATTCTCCAAGGATAAAAAACATTTCATACGGATCAAAAATATGTTCCAGTTACTTTTCTCCCAACTGAGTAAAAATAAATAGCCACTGCATTATTGTTCTAGATGCCTCAACTTGTTTACTTCAAGTGAGCATTTAGCAAAGCATTGTTTAGCAAAGCACCCAAAATTTGAGAATGCCCACCAACAGGAGTGTTGCCCTTCATCATACACGCAGATATCGAGTGCCTCCTAGTTCCTATGGCGCATTCTGAAGGTGACCCACTGCCTCCCACACAACCTTCACAGAATGACATGCACCATATGTGGTGACATATAAAGTTGGTAGTACATATAACTCTATTCTTAACTATTTCAACACTGAAGATAATCTTGAGTTGGTTTCTCTCTGATTTCAAACAGCTTGGAAGGCATTTTGATGCAGTTTATCACACCAACATTCTCATGACAAAATAACAAGAGAATGATACAATATATGAGAAGACAGTTGACTGTCATATTTGCGGACTGCTGTTGGATACAAAAGCAGAAACTCCACATAGAGGTCACTGTCATCTAATGGTGAAATTTCATGGCACAGCACACCATGCATGCAACTTGATATGCCAACTAAGATAATTTCCATAATTTGAATGAGTATGATGCTCAACTGAGTACTTGGAGGATTCCAGATTGATCAATTGTAAGGTCAGTGTCCAGGTGTACCACTTCACAAACTTGCAGAAGCTATGCGTGAAGGGGGCTTTCCCACATGAATACATGGATTCCATGGAGAGACTCAGAGAAACCACATTCACCACTAAACTTATAGGCAATGCTATAATGTGTGTGGAATATGGGCATACATTAAATGTTTGGCAGGAATTCAACATCCCTGATTTAGAAAAGTATGCAAGCCTATACATGGACACAGATGTATGCCTGGTTGCTGACACTTTTGAGAAACACAGGGACAGGTACACACTAGATCGTCCCTTCTATTACACTACAGCAGAGCTTTCATGGGGCACCATGTTAATAGAAGAGTGTCACCATTGAACTATTGACCAATGTTGATATGCTGTTCTTTTACACGGGATTTGCAGGTGCTTTGTCATTGTCTGCATAGGTATACCAAGGCAAGCAAAATACAAATGAGTGACAAGGAATACAAAGCGTCTGATAATTTGAGTTACAGTCCATACTTGGAAGTAAACCACATATACAGGCATGCCATGCAACAATCTCTGCTGGATTAGCTCCAAGATGTGGCTGCAGATTCTGGTATAGGATGTCTCATGGAGGCAGAACTGGCATATCCTAATAGTCTGTATGACATGCACAGTGACTTGCACTATGACCATAGTGACTAGGTCTGCACAATGGTTCCATCCCCCAGCTGATGACGATGCTGGGGGATTAAAAAGAGATATCATGCATAACAGAAACCTCCAGCAATGCCTCAGTTTGTGGATGAAACTTATTAGAGTCACCTCCTTCTGGTGTAGGATATGTCATGGAGGCAGAACTGGCATATCCTAATAGCCTGTATGGCATGCACAGTGACTTGCACTATGACCATAGTGACTAGGTCCGCACAATGGTTCCATCCCCAAGCTGATGACGATGCTCGGGGATTAAAAGAGATATCATGCATAACAGAAACCTCCAGCAGTGGCTCAGTTTGTGGATGAAATGTATTAGAGTCACCTCCTTCTGGTGTAGGATATGTCATGGAAGCAGAACTGGCATATTCTAAAAGTCTGTATGGGATGCACAGTGACTTGCACTATGTCCAAAGTGACAAGGTATGCACAATGGTTCCATCCCCAATCTGATGACGATGCTCGGGGATTAAAAGAGATATCATGCATAACAGAAACCTCCAGCAGTGGCTCAGTTTGTGGATGAAACTTATTAGAGTCACCTCCTTCTGGTGTAGGATATGTCATGGAGGCAGAACTGGCATATCCTAATAGTCTGTATGACATGACAGGGACTTACCACTATGACCATAGTGACTTGGCCTGCACAAGGTTCCATCCCCCAGCTGATGACGATGCTGGGGGATTAAAAAGAGATATCATGCATAACAGAAACCTCCAGCAATGCCTCAATTTGTGGATGAAACTTATTAGAGTCACCTCCTTCTGGTGTAGGATATGTCATGGAAGCAGAACTGGCATATCCTAATAGTCTGTATGACATGACAGTGATTTGCCACTATGACCATAGTGACTTGGTCTGCACAAGGTTCCATCCCCAAGCTGATGACGATGCTGGGGGATTATAAGAGATATCATGCATAACAGAAACCTGCAGCAATGCCTCAGTTTGTGGATGAAACCTATTTAGAGTCACCTCCTTCAGTCTGGTTGAAGAGGTATATGGATGTTAATGCCATGAAAACAGGGCTCGCACAGCATTTGAGTTAGAAACAGGTTTCTTCAACTTAATAAACAATTTGTTATTTAATAAAAGCATGGAAATTTAAGGTATCACTGTAAAATTCACTTAGTTTACAGCTGGTAGAGGTGTTATTGTTTAAGGGATTAAGGGATTATACTACCAAGCCAAACTTCAAAGTTCACCATCTTCAATCAACGATTAGTCACTCTGGAGAAGGCTAAAGTTTCAGTAGTGGTCATGAAATCTGTGTATGTTGGTATGCGTATATTGGATCTTTCCAGACTCCATATGTATTAATTTCAGTAAGAGTTTGTGAAACCACATTTCATAGATCCAAAATTACTTTAGACAGATACAGACAGCCTAATGAAAGCTGAGCCAATTGGATTACAGATTTTGAGTTTATGGACCTAAGATTCCTGGGCAATTCCATAAGTCAGTCAAGGGGGAGGGGGGCCTTATTGGGAGATGGGGCGGGGGCTTTGGGGCAAGGTATCTTGCTTAACAAAAGGAGAGTTGGGGTCCTTCACTGACAAACTGGTAAAATTTGGTGTTGCTTAAAGTAGTTTTTGGTAACTGTTTTGGATTCAGGCTAAAAAATGTGTATTAATAAGTAATAAGATGCAAATTTTAAGTTAAATGGTATTTATTAGTTTAGATATAAGCTATTTGCTGCTTTATTCTTTTGTTAAAATGTGTTATAAATACATTGGAACTTATACTGCTATGTAACTATTAAAATAAATGATTGAATCTGTTGGAGTAATACATTCACTGATTTCTGAAGTCATTTTATCCAGTGTAATGTGATACTCCATTACGGGGGAGCTAAAGCCCCCATAGCCCTCCCCTTTGACACCACCCCTGCTCAGACTGAAAATGTATGCATACATTTCAGAGACAGGTGCCACACAAAGACAGGCTAAGGATGTCCATCATTCAGTCTCCATGGCTCTCACAATTGATGATTTCAAGGAGTGCTTAATCAATAGTGTTGTAAAATAATTTAGACATGATATCTGTATGGTACAAAAACTGGCAACTGCCTCTAAATCATGGAAAGTGCGAAGTCATCCACATGAACCCTAAAAGAAATCCACTCAATTTCAGTTACATGATAAATCACACAAATCTAAAGGCTGTAAACTCAACTGAATATGTAATGATTACAATTATGAATAACTAAATTGGAACAATCACATAGATAATGTTGTGGGGTAAGCAAACCAAAGGGTGTGATTTATTCGCAGAACACTTAGGTCTACTAAAGAGAATGCTTACACTATGCTTGTCCACCTTCTTCTGGAGTATTGTTGTGTGCTGTGTGACCTGCATCAAATAGGACCAACAGAGGACATTGAAAAAGTTCAAAGAAGGGCAGCTCATTTTATATTATCATGAAATAAGTGAGGAATAGTAATGGATATGATACATGAATTTGGGTACAGTCATTAAAATAAAAGTGTTTTACACTGTGGCAGGACATTCTCATGAAATTCCAGTCACCAACTTGCTCCTCAGAGTGTTGAAAAATTTTGTTGGAGCCCATCTATGTAGGGAGAAATGATCAACATTATAAAATAATAGAATTCAGAGCTTGCACAGAAAGATTTACGTGTTTGTTTTTTTGCATGCTGTTTGAGAGTTAAACATCAGAGAAGTAGCTTAAAAGGGTTCAATGAACCTCTGTAAGGAACTTAATTGTGAATTGCGGAGGATTTATGCAGATGTAGTTGTGCTCCATCCGAACACTCTCATGTAGTGCACCAAGTAAGCATTTGATCATGAGACCATATGGTACACATTTAATTTCTAATCAAAGTTGGTTTGTGATGCCATGATAACAAACAGCTCATTTGCGAGGAGGTGTTCAGGATCCTCCCATTCTCGCACTCTTCACTTCAATGTCTGAAAGTGGGCAGGCATTTATTTGTAAATAGTGTGTAAATGTGTTGGTGTATGAGGAATAGTGGTATGAGCTGTTTGTCACAGTGTAAGCAGGTGTGTGTGCATATGTGTGTCTCTGTTGATTGATTGCATACTGTCTGTGCACTTTTATATGCCCTATAAGTGTACTTTATACACAGGTGAATTTATTGTGTGTGTGTGTGTGTGTGTGTGTGTGTGTGTGTGTGTGTGTGTGTGTGTGTGTGTGTGGTTTTTTTTCACCTGCTGCTAGTTGTACCAGTCAGTATTATTAATCATTAAAGACAACAACGTCTGTTTTTATCGAGTAAATGCAGTTATTACAATACAAAGTATGCATATTTGAAGGAACTGTCTTTGATGATTTACAGCTGTGGAGGTCATGAAATTGATTCACAGATTGTGAATATGTATTAGTGTCAGTTACTTTTGGCAAAGGAAAATTTGTGCCAGACCCAGTTTCGAACCTGGATTTCACACTTTTCATAAACTGTCATCATAATCTCTTTGGCTATATGAGCATACTGCTGAGTGGGCCCCCAGTAGGCATGGAGTGGTTAAGATAACCGCTCATGATTAAGTGGAATATCTAGATTCGAATCCAGGTCCACCGCAAATTTTTATTGGTTACAAGTAGCTAACACTAGTAAATATTCGCAATATGTGCATCCACATCAGTATTACTGATGTTTCATTTCTCATGTAAATAACAACAGTCTCTACATATTGTCACTGTCCTATAAATAATGTATTTGATGTATAAAATTGTATCATAAAAAAATTATTTTTTTAAAAAAATTTAATTGCATAAAAAAGTTTCTACCATATAAAATTCTTACTAGAAAAGAATGATTCAAGTTTTTGAAGAGTGCCATGGGAAATGGAACACATAGATTCTCATCACTCATATTAGTGTAAAAAAATAATTTTTCTCTGCAACTCAGCTTGACTTATTCTCACATTATATCTTGCAAACCATGGATGAGTGTTAATGAGGGTATGAGCATACATAATAGATTCCAGATATGTGAGAGGTTCAAAGACTGCTCAGTAAAGGACCCAGAATGTTGCCTTGGCGGCGAGTGTTCATCTCAGATAAGGGTATCACCAGTAGTGCCCCAGGAAAGTTTGGCAGGACCACTTTTATTCCTTATACACATAAACGTCCTGATAGAGAGGGTGGGCAGCAATTTGCAGCTGTCTGCTGATGATGCCTTGGTGTACAGGAAGGTGTCATAACTGAGTGACTGTAAGAGGATCAAGACGACTTAGACAAAATTTCTAGTCGGCGTGAGGAAGGCAGTTTACTCTAAGTGTAGAAAAATTTAAGTTAATGCAGATAAGTAGGAAAAACAACCCCATGATGTATGAGAATAGCATTAGTAATGAACTGCTTGAGGCTGTCACATCAATTAAATATCTATATTTAATGTTACAAAGTGATATAGGATTGAATGAGCACTAACTTGCAGATGCCTTTTTTTTTTACTTTTTACTTTTACTATATCTTCGTCATTTACCAGCCATGGCTGGACAGACTGCGTCACAAATACAATGTTTATCAACTAACATTTATACAACACCAAATACAAAATTTATATTACAAATAAAAGAAAATATTTATTCAGTACACAAAAACACATAGGACATAGCGGGAATGAAATATAACTAAACAGGAAAGCAAAACTTCATAGCAGCAAATGAAAATACCATAAAGCAAAATGTCACACACACAAAGTTTCATTTTGGCAAAATATGTACTTTAAGTAAAACACAAAATTAAATGTGTAGTTAACATAAGAAGAAGTTTAAATTTAGGCAAAATTATATATAAAACATAACAATATTTATTATTTTGTCCATTCAGTAGAACCGCTGTTGAAAAACTCTTCCAATGAATATAGTGGATGTTGTTTCAAGTCCTGAGCAATTTTTTTCCGAAATAATTCAGGTGGCAGGGATTTCACTTCTGGAGGCAGTTGACTGTACATTTTTAGGGCGACTGTTGGAAAGCTGTCTTGTGTACTTGATAGGCGGCACCTTGGCACTTCAATGTTCCTCTTACAGCGAGTGTCATGATTATGTATTTCTTGTCTTATGCTAAAATTCCCTTTATTTTCTTTTATATACATGAGGCAGAAAAACACATACTGGCTAAAGACAGTCATTATGCCTAGCCTGGTGAAAATAGGCTTACAGTGGTCCAGTCTTTTGCTAGAGGATATGATCCTGATGGCTTTTTTTTTTTGTAATAGCAACACATCTTTGCTGCCTGAGGAGTGTCCCCACAACAACAGTCCATAGCTAATGTGGCTGTGGAAGAGTACATGGTAGACTATTGTGAGAAACTGGTCAGTTATTACCCTCTTCAGCTTCCTCAGGAGGTATATCACACAAGAAAGTTTGGTGCATACATATGCAGTGTGATCATTCATGGAGAGTTTGCTGTCAGTCTTGAAGCCCAGTAGTCTGACAGTCTCTATGTTTTCTTGGTCTTCAATGTTGGTTAGACTGCATATCAAATGTTGCGTTTTTTCTTCATTGATCTTCATTTTGTTTATTACAAACCATTCTTTTATTTCTTCAAACATCAAATTTGATGCACCAAGAGCTTCTGCGGCTGTATGTCCTTTGGCAATAAGGGTAGTGTCATCTGCAAACTGCAACATTTGACTATTACAGCTCATATCATTGACATATATGAGGAATAGGAGAGGTCCTAAGACTGATCCTTGGGGCACTCCATGTTCCAGTTTTTGTTCAAGAGAAGTTGCTCCGTGCACTGATACTACCTGCTTTCGGTTTTCCAAATAAGATTGGAGTGTTGATAGAACAACACCTCCTACACCATAGCATCTTAACTTGGCTGTTAGTGTTGTGTGTGAGATGCAGTCAAAGGCTTTGCTGAGGTCACAGAGTGTCAGTGCCACACTCTCTCTCTCTTCAAAACTCTGTCGAATTGTTTTTAATAAGTCCAGTGTGGCTGTCACTGTTGACCTCCCTTTGTGGAATCTGTGCCGTGTGTTTTGGAATAAGTTGTTTTCCTCAAAGTAATTCAGTACCTGGCGGTGCATCACATACTCAGTAACTTTGGCTAGTACTGGTACCACTGAGATTGGTCTGAAGCTGGACACCTCACAAGGATCCCCCTTCTTATATATTGGTACTGTGCGCGCCAGTTTAAGGAAGTCTGGGAAGACACCAGAAGATAGACATTTGTTTATTGCTATGGCTAGTGGCTGAGCTAATTCTGCAATAATTTTCTTTAGCAGTGTGCAGGACATGCCATAGATGTCTACACTTTCTGAGTGTTTGTAGGAGTTCACAATTTTTATCATGTCTTCAGGGTGTACTTCCTTCCAGTTTTGAATACTGCAACTGTCTGCATTTCTTATGTTTGCAGTTGGATCTAGGTCAGAGTGTGGAATTTCACTCACTGTCTTTTCCACTATTCTGACAAAATATTCATTGAAGTCATCAGGGCTACACGAATTAAGCAGGAGGTAGTCTTCTTTCTGTTCTCATTTACAAGATTCCACGCAGTTTTACAGGGATTTTGGGCCTATTTAATTTATGTATCATTATATTTCTTTTTGCTTCCTCTGCTGCCTTCCTATAAGCTTTTTTGGCTTTTAGGTAGTTGCGGTGATGTAATTCTTTAGCTGGAATGTCTAAAGCTGATTTCATTCGGTCCTTGCACATTGTTTCAATACACTTCAATTTATTGAGCTCGGCGGTGTACCATTGTTTCACATTGATAACTTTCTGCCTGCCTTGTGATTTGTCCAGAGGATTCTTCACTGGTCTTACCGGAAACATGTCATCAAATATTGATTTTAAGGTTTGGAGCAGACATAAGAAAGAATCACTGCCTACTAACTCTGCAATTTTCTGCTGCCAGTTTACACAAGATAGAGCTGCTTTGAGATCATTTAGTCTCTCTTCTTTAACAAATCTTCTTTTGAATGTGTAATTTGAATGCCATGTGCTTATCTGCGGTTTGCTCCTCATACTGGTTTCCATTACTAGTGCACAGTGATCTGCTATCACAGGTTCAACTATACTGAGTTTATAATCCCAGATGTTGAGGTTGGTGATTATGGTGTCCAGGCATGCACCACCCATTGTTGGGAGCTTATTTGCAATAAACAAGCCACAACTGGTAATTAATCTCATAAAGACCCTCTCTCTGGCATCTCCATCACCTATGTGTATGTTAAAATCTCCACACAGTGCGATTTTTTACTTTAGGCGTGTTAGGTAACACAAACAGTTCTCCATATGTCCAATAAAATTCTCAAAGTCACCATCTGGTGAATGGTACACAGAAACAACAACTAAATCAATATTTGTTAATAACAGTGCAGCTAATTCAAGATCAAAATCCACACAAAAACTGCTTAAATCAATTTCCTTGATGCTATGATCTCTGTTGGCATACACAGAGACCCCACCGTGGGTTGCAGTTCTTCGAAACCAAGCACTGGCCATGTCTAAGTATTCAACAGATTTATAGAAATCACCTTCTGCTTCAGCTAGCCAGTGTTCACAAATACATAAAACATCTGGTTTAATTTCTTCTATAAAAAATGATAGGAGATCCATTTTGGTTCTTATGCACTGCACATTTACACTTGCAATGATTATAGGCATATTGTTTTCAGTACTAGAAACATTCTTGTGCAGTGATCCTTGATCCTTGTTTTTAACTTCATAATCTATTTTATTGGCATAACGGATGGTCTCCGGAACAAAAAACGCTTAATTACAACATTTTTGGGCCATACAGCAGTGTCCATTAGCTTCTCTTTTAGATGAAAGTCTACACCAATCTTAAAACTACTATTTACACCCTTAGATTCCAATTTTTCTACGTGAAAGTTGCTATGACCTGGTAGGATTTTTTTCAAAAAGTTAATTACGTTTTCTGCTGTCGTTCCACTTTTCACCTTTCCTAAATGAAACCATGCTCTCTTTTCCCCATACAGCATTCCTTGGTCATCACCAGTGCCTATTATTTTATTTTTCCTGTCACTAACACTTGAATTTCCAACTACTGAGATGGCATTGGTTGGAGGAGTTGATCTGATAGTCACTGTCTGTGGCAGTTTGCATGGTATATCTGTATTTAGCGCTGTATTATTTGTTTGTTGTTCTGCAGAAGTTGTTGGGGTTTTCTTGTCCTTATGGTGAAAACTTCTTTTCCTAGAACTTACTACACGCCACTCTGTATTGGGTGAGAGTTTATTTTCTGAGGAATCTGCAGAGTTGTAGAGACTATTTTCGTCTTTATTAACGCCAAATCCTGTTTTGTTGACCGATACATTCAAAATGGTTCAAATGGCTCTGAGCACTATGGGACTTAACATCTATGGTCATCAGTCCCCTAGAACTTAGAACTACTTAAACCTAACTAACCTAAGGACAGCACACAACACCCAGCCATCACGAGGCAGAGAAAATCCCTGACCCCGCCGGGAATCGAACCCGGGAACCCGGGCGTGGGAAGCGAGAACGCTACCGCACGACCACGAGATGCGGGCGACCGATGCATTGTTTACATCAAAACACTCATTTGATTCCATGATATCAGTTTGATTACAATTTACGGTTGGAGATTTTTCGCCTGGAATGATCTGTTTTCCTTGTTGTAGAAAGGGATTTGAACAGTTTCTGTCACTACTTACATTATTACAGCATTCATCAGCGCTGTTTTCTCGATCACCAACAGTTGTTTTGGATGTTTGAGTCGGGTTGCACAGCACATTAACCACAATATGGTGTTTATGTTTATCTGCCGCCAAATCCGTTTGTTTACCATTTGCAGTACCAATGTTTTCCTGCACAAATTCACTTACTTTGCTATAACCACTTTCCAAGGAGTCAGCACCGTTTACAAGTGGTTTTTCACATATGTTTACGTTATATTTTGGAGACTGCAATTCTTCAGTCTTAGAATCGGCAATGATAATTGTATCCAGCTTTTTATTAATTGATAGGTTATCTTCCGATATTTTATTTGTTAACTTGAGTATATTTTGCAAGTATTCTAATAATTTTACGCCACCGTTCACATCAATATCATTTTTGTGTTTCTGCACTTAAGGTTCATGTAAATTTTCCTACTTAACCTGTTTTCGCAGGACACACAGTGAAACTTAATTCGGTCTTTAGAACATGCTACTGTACGAGCTTCACTGTTACTAACGCCTACACACTCGTTGTGAAAGGATTTATTACACCATAACCCACAAACTAGCACTATATCTGTCGTTTTAATAACTTTTTTGCAACATCACTTGCCGCCATCTTAGTTCCTCAAGACTTGTTTACAAAACAGGTCTGTGATGAACCCAACAGTGTGGCTTGAATGTACACTTGACAAAAAAAAAAAATTGAGCTACTGCTGCGTGCAACCAACATAACGTATCTGTGACGGAGCTTCTCTAAATGCCAAAACCCTGTGGGGATCAGTTGTTTGACTATACACAATGGTTACCACAAGAGACCACTATAGAATATGGCTCATTATGGCAGTCAGGCCAGAAGTAAACTTATACCATCATACAACAAATATTTGAAAACAAATTATTAGATATGAGACAGTCCCTAACACTTGTAAATTGAGTCTGCAGAAGTCTTACCACAACCATTAACTGAAGTGACGAGCTGTTCTTCGTGATCCAAATTTGAAACAACTGTTAACCAAACAAAGCTTGCATAGCTGATCGAGACTCGACTAGGCATAAAGAAACGAAAATTATCGAAGTTTTCATCAGTATCAATTTACAAGGCAGAATGTCCGTATCTGAAAATAAATGACGATACATTTAGCGCTGCACCGAGAACCCCATGCAGTTTATATTGCCCCTGAGAAGTAACCTTGAAACGTATGTAATAAAATGGAATGCCATGAAGTAAAGTTGTGGTGACGCATGGGGAGTTGAACGTTGGACCTACATGAACTGCTAACTAAGCACATCAGAAATCAGATATTAAATATGTTCAGTAATACTATGATACTGGAAGCTAAAACAACGACACAAATGATTTTTGTCTGGCAGCAAACGAACCTGGCGCTTTTGATATTGTCTTATAACTGTTAACAGACATGAAATATTTATCGTTTCTTCACCAGTAGCAAGATGTATTCATGTTCCGCTAGAGGTAACGCAATGAATTGTTCGTGTTGCCTGGTGTTCCAACCTCGTGCCTATCATGGTTGTAGACCCCGCATGAAGAGGTGTCAAGTATCAAATTCCGTTTCTCTAGTAGTCACCTGAAGGAGTTTGGCATCACGAGGAAACAACGAAATGGTGGGACAGTATCATCTCTAAGCGTTCAAATCCAGAGAAAAATTGGAATCGGAGCTCGAATCCCAGTTGAGCGCCAATATTTTCAAAATCTCAAGGTCTCTTAAATAAGAAATGAAGTTCCTGTGACCTTACATGACAACTGGTTCGTGAACTAAAATAACGATACTAGTTTAAGAAAGGTTACTAGGGACAGAGTTTCTGCAAGCAGCGACTTTTGAGGCTGACAGCCAAAACTAATCCCACACTGTTCCAGTCAGTAGAGGATGGACATGTTTAACGTTGATTTGGAACCACAGCACCGTCCTATGTTCTTTACTTCGCGTTACTGATCGTGAAGCCGGTGATTGTGGCCGAGCGGTTCTAGGAGCTTCAGTCTGGAACCGCGCGACCGCTACGGTCACAGGTTCGAGTCCTGCCTCGGGCATGAATGTGTGTTATGTCCTTAGTTAGTTAGGTTTAAGTAGTTCTAAGTTCTAGGGGACTGATGACATCAGATGTTAAGTCCCATAGTGATCAGAGCCATTTAAACCATTTTACTGATGGTGAAGACGGTACGTTTGTGGCTGCTAAAAGCTGGTACCCCAGTGGGAATCTAACCCACACCTTACAAGCTAGCCTCAGTCCAACAACCCACTCAATTTCGCATGTGTTAGTATCATCTTTTTGTCAAAATGGGGTATGCAGCACACAGTGCTCTGAAGTGTTGTCTTTCACTTGAGATGTTGTTATGAAAAACCTTTTCATGGTCTTCTAGCCAACGTCATGCAGTGTAAACACAAACCCATCCTTTCCCTTTCTTTTTTAAGCCGTATTCCGTCTGCCTGCTAAGAGCATTAGTCTGACAGAACATTAGAGACAGTTTCGTTCATTTTCTAAACAGCCAGTAATAGAACAATCTTGCGGAAACATGTCTGTGAAAGAGCTTGTGGGTGTCTGTCATCGTAAGACCAATTTCAGCGCCGTCAGCGACCGGCTGCTTGATATAGTCTGACGTCCGCTTGATATAGTCTGACGTCCGCCCAAGTGATCGTGACGCTTTGGACATAGACCCTATGATCTCTAGTAGCCTTTTCTGTGCCGAATTAGCAAGTATAACATTGAGTAACGTTGTGTATTATATAATACTATGTTTCAGCACACTTCGTGGCGATTTTGTATGGCATGTTGTTATAAGCGTATTTTACTACGGTCTTATTCTGATCAAATTTGTAGTATAGCTCCTACCATGACCATATGAATATTTCTGTTTTTTTATTTTGTGGCGTTGTGTTCTTATTATGTTTAATGAAATGGTGAACCGGTGCAGACAATTTGAAACACCTGTGCCCTGTATGGAGTGAGTGCTGTCGACAGAGTCAAGTTGTATCATTTCAAGTACGATCATTTTGAGATAAATTAATCTCCATCTTCAGGAAGACAAACAGGCGTAGGTGAAGGACGTTTCTTCAATTTACTACTATGGTCAATGACAGAATATGCGACAGTTGGCAAGTTTGACATACAATTAAGCTTCGTGCGATACTTGCCTTCAGTAGTCACATTGAGGTTGAAAGAAAGGAAGGAGGATTACGGTACAACGTCTCATCAAAAGCAAGATTAGACGCGATGCAGAATTTCGATCTGGAAAGGATGGGGAAGGAAGTTGTCTGAATGTAAAATGACTCGTTCCACATCATGACGATTTATCGTGCAAAATGATCCATTTAACATGAAAGTAACTAACTAACCCTTTCAAAGGACTGCTCCTGGAATTTGCCGTAACAGATTTAAGGATGTCAGTGCGGCCTCATGGGGGTTTGAAGTGCCGTATGGTATCTTCTTAAGGAGAAAGTAGTGAGTTTCTGGTGGCACAAAGAAGGTCTTTTGTGTTACGAACTGCTTCACAGGACGTGTCTTTAGCAGTTGACATTTGTTGCCAACAAATAAGTTGGCTTGCAGTCGGGGGCGATTCTAGAAGTAGGTCAAGGGGGGGGGGGGGGGAAGTTAAGGGTGTGGGGAGGGGGTTTGGGTGTTTGAGGGCACGGAATACGGCTTAACAAAAGGAGAGATGGGGTCCTCTACCGAGTGTTGCTTAAAGTAGATTTTGGTAACTGTTTAGGTGTTCAGGGTAGAAAATGTGTATTAATAAATAATAAGATACCTATTTTAAGTTAAATGATATTTACTGGTTTAGGTAGTAAGCTATTTGCCGCTCTTATTCTTTTGTTAAAATGTGTTTGGAATACATTGCTACCCATATTGATACATAATTATAAAAAATGATTGAATCTGTTGGAGTAATATATTCGCTGATTTCTGAAGTCATTTTATCCAGTGTAATATGATACCCCATGGGGGGGGGGCAAGATGTCAAGTATGTGCAACAGTTTTTTATGCTGAATTGTGTGATATTAGAAAGCATTCGAAAACTATTAAGCATAAACAAAAAATTGATTTAGAAAAAAACACAAACCACCTTACCTGTGAAAATTGTCCCGAAAACTACAGTTAGAATAGCAAGCAGAGCGGAAGGCGCCCTTTATTTATTTATTGCTGAACATTGTTCTATTTTAGCTTTGGATGATTTAGGAATACTGTGCAAGAAGGTGTTTTACGGTGATGAGGGCGCTAAAAACATGCAATTATATCGTACAAAGTGCACAACATTATAACTGAAGCTTTGGCTCCATATTTTACACATTCATTGGTTGAAGATATAGGTAACCAAAAATACAGTGTACTAATAGATGAATCCACAGATGTATCAATATCTAAATTCAACAAAGACTGCCAAGCAACGTTACGATCCTGAAAAAAATGTCAATGCTGAATGTTGAAGAAACACTAAAAGTGAATAAAAATATTGCTGTAGCGGATGTAGCCAAAGAATTGGGTTTTAGTGGCGATTTCATAGACGGTATGCTGCAAGAATGGCATAATATCAACCTCATTAGGTGGAATAACACTACTAACACTGTTCGATTTTGGAGTGAGGTTTTGCAGTATAAAAATGCCGCAGGGGAGAATCCTTTTTCTTTGATTTCACAGCTAGCAATGAATGTTCTATGCCTACCGCATTCAAATGCAGAAGTGGAAAGAGTATTCAATTCTATGAACATTATAAAAACCAAACAATGTAACAGATTATCGTTAAACACAATTAATGCTTTGATCATATTGAGAGACCAGCTGAAGAAACAAAATAAAGATTGTGCATCTTCTGACATACCATCAGACGTATTGGAGCTTATTGGAACGAACAAAAATTACTCTTTTGCGACAAAACCAGTCGAACTTTAACATCATCTTTAGAGCGACGTTCAACCCTCTACATCAACTACAGTTCTGTCAGAGCACGAAACAGAAGAGTTATTTGATCTTCTGAGTGACGCCGATGAATAGCTCACATACCAGTACGTATATATTTTGTAGCCTAATTTGAGTTCTTGCTTTCTTTTGTTACAAATATAGTTGTATATTTCTAGTATATTTGACTACTGTGATTGAAACAACAATTTATGTGTTGCGTCAATGTTGATAACATGTTTGATTAAACGTTAGCGTATTTTATATGTATGTTGGTGCAAGCGATGCGTCATTTAATTAAGACAATATAGCAATTACATTTGAGACAATTTTTATTAATACTTTATTAACCCCCCCCCCCCCCCCCCCCCCGTTGGCTTATTGCACCATTCACAGCACGAAACTTTCGTTACACCCCTAGTAAAATCAGTTATAGCGACTTTTGATATTGAATCTAGCGACTCGGGTTTTTTAGAGTTGGCAACACTGCTTGCAGCTGCAGAGAAACAAATGCGGCTTGGAAGACAGCACCGAGGAGGTTGGTTGACAAACAGTCAAACATACTAGTGATGGGCTAAACTGCGATTTTCCGATATCAGTGATTTCTGTGAATGCTACTTTTCAGTATCTGTTATTCTTAACTGCGATTTGTCGCAGTTAAGAGTCGCAGTTAAGGAACATAGGTTGTGTATCCCTCCGCCACTGCTATTTCTGCGATTTCTGCTACTTCTGCTATTTCTGCGACTTCTGTGACTTCTGCGATTTCTGCGACTTCTGCTACTTCTGCGATTTCTGTGACTTCTGCTACTTCTGCGATTTCTGTGACTCCTGCGATTTCTGCGACTTACCACTGTATGAAAAAGTTACATCTGTCAACACAGAAAATTGCATCGCAACAAACCTGTCATTGGCAAGTATGTTTTACGTTTTTTCTTTCGTTGGCTTTAATTTTGTATTAAAGAAACAACTGTGAAAATATTAATAGTGTAATTAATATGTAAGTAGCCGTACAGTACCTTAATAGTTCGTATTTAGAAAATGAATTCTAACATATTGTTATGTTCACAGGTACCTGAACTACATTTCAGTCACTCAGTAAAGTGATAACTCAAAATATCATTGTCAACAGATCTGAAGAAATTGCCACTGCGTCTTTAGACCGTTTTCGTCAGACGAGAGGTTAGTTTCTAAGCGTTTCGGTGGACTTGATTACTTCAGTGAGATCGTTCTTGCAAATGTGATATTCATTATAGCAAATATTAGCAATCTACTCTGTCAATTATATTGCTAGTAATTAATGACAGCAAAAATTGTTTAATAATCCTTGTGTTTTTGCAGACACAGTTCTGACTCTGATTACTGGTTGCTGTACGTATCTATCCACATCAAGGCTGTTGGGAGAGACTCGTGAAGATTCAAGACAGCTCTTAGAGGATTTGCAGTTTAAAAGTGAAATAATTGTGAAATAAGTGTGTGAATGATTAAACTGTGTTTTATTGAAGTTGTTGTGCGATTTTAAAGGAATAATAAATGTCAAATACAGTGAGTGAATAATAAAAATCACATTTTCCACATGTTTAAGCCGTCCTATACCCATAATTTTCCGCCACTTACTTATTGGTAAACACTTGTTGGAGAGCGACATGCCCCCCCTCCCCCCTTCTCCACAATCTTGGTGTGAAACTGACCTGCAACATATCCCGAAGTCTACAATATGCATTTTGAGGCTGTTGATATGAAAGTGCGAAGTACAGATCTTCCAGTTAAATCAGGAATAGCTTAAGTGCATTACTTGAAAGTAAAACAGGAAAAGCTTACTTATGTACGTGGTAGTAGTGTCGGCAAAAAGTTCTTGTGTGAGAAGTTGCCATGTAGAACACCAGGTGTAAAACTTTTCTCCCGAGTCTTGAACTGTGTCGGAACAAAAGTGAGGCATTCATATGACTGTTTTCATTTCTCTACACTTATACAGATGTCTGAGTTCTGCTGTGTTAACATTGCAAAGTCCTGTAGGCATGTGGAGTATTAACCAAAACTGTCATATTGGAAGCAGAATCAAACACATTTGTTACGTTACTTGATATTTTCAGGAGAAAAGGGCAATGTTGCTTCTTATTAATATAATACATTCAGAGTCACAGCAGTATTTGACCAACCATAACTGATGCTGAATGTGCATGTCGTCATATAATATGAAAGGCTTATTTCAATAGTGGTACAAGTCCATTACCTCCACTTTTCTGTCTATAATGCTTCTGAAATTAGTGATCCAAACAAATATAAATAAAGGTTCATCTCTAGCAAGAAGCCATATGCTTGAATATTTCTGGTATCTCAACTGCAGATTTTTCAGCGCTCATTTAACTTGACGACTCTGTATCTCAAAATGGACTTGTACCACTATTGAAATAAGCCCTTCATATGCACACACAGCACATCGATCTCGTGAGGCACAAGGCTCTCATAACGAAGTACGTACGTCGGTCAACAGATGACACTAGGAAAAGTATGTTAACTGCGCTTTTTAGTTGCTACTTGCGACTCTTAGTTGCTATTTGTCACGGAAATCGCAGTTGGACTCAATAGTGTATCGCAGAGATGGGCGTAGCACGAACTTTGACCCAAAGATGGCACTGTTAACCGCGCTTTCTAGTTGCTACTTGCGACTCTTAGTTGCGACTTGTCACGGAAATCGCAGTTAGACTCGATACCGTATCGCAGAGATGGACGTAGTACGAACTTTGGCCAACAGATGCCACTGTTAACCGCGCTTTTTAGATGCTACTTGCGACTCTTAGTTGCGACTTGTCACTGAAATCGCAGAAAGCAGTGCTAAATTCGACCAATAGATGGCTCTCGTCTTTGAATGTGAAATACTTATTGCGACTGCTAACTGTGACTGAAATCGCAGTTAGATTCTGTAAAGTTGCTACTGTGATATCTGTGACTTCTCAGTCACTGTGATTTCTAACAGATACGCGATTTCCTGCCCACCACTAAAACATACGTACTGCATGTCTCCAAATTTAGCACCCCGATGTGTTTACCTTTCTCGCTCCTTATCGATCAACCACCAAGATCGTTAGTTATCGTTTTATTTTGTTTGTTTTTCTTTGTTTAGTTTTGGAAATTGTGATTTAAACGGCCTGAACTAAGAGTTGGCAAGTCGCTACATGCGTGGGATCGAAAAACCACCTGTGCGTCTTCAGACTGTTTTCGATTACGAGGTAGAATATATTGTTGACAATTTCTCTGATATTTGAGTCTATTTTGTTCAATAACCAAACGGGAAATGTTATTAATATGCAGTACACTAATACAACTGGTGTCTCATTGAACATGAAGTCCTTTGTGATACTCAAGTAGCTTTACCAGACTACAACATAAATACAACAATGCGGCTGTGAGAGTAGTTGCTGAATGAAACACAGTTAACAGAGTATTCAGTGACAACGATTTCATTGGCAGATTTGCGTATTTTCAGTAGTATCTGCACAGTATTTTCTGTTTCTTACCTCTAGATCCACTAGTTTTTGAACGTGACGAGACGTCTTATGATGACGAAACTTCTAAAGATGTTGTTCTGAATTCAACGTAGCCGTTTGTAGCTCTGTCACAGAGGAGGTAAAATGTTACTCTCGCGGCAGTGTGGAACTGAGAGCTACTGTCTCTTACCAGTGTTGCCAATTTAGCGACCTTGTCGCTAGAAATGGCGACTTTTGCCTTCGTCTTAGTGACAAAAAAAAACTTTTTAGCGACAAAAATTATTTAGCGGCTTATCTGGCGACATTTGGAGTACTGACGACTTTTGAAGTACAAATCAAAACTATTTTGGGGCAGTACTTTCATTAACAAAACTAAGATTTTAACTATAGAATGGGTACTACACTGACTTCTAGATTTAGTAAGTTAAATTAAGTTCTTAGCAGATCATGTGACATTGTTCAGCATTTAGTAAACCTGAATGTGGGAATTGCCTACAGAGTAAGAAAACCTTGACCATAGAACAATTCATTATTCATTACCCACTAGCCTGTGCCGGCCGTTGGTGGCCGAGCGGTCCTGGCGCTACAGTCTGGAACCGCGCGACCGCTACGGTCGCAGGTTCGAATCCTGCCTCGAGCATGGATGTGTGTGTTGTCCTTAGGTTAGTTAAGTTTAAGTAGTTCTAAGTTCTAGGGGACTTATGACCTCAGCAGTTGAGTCCCATAGTGCTCAGAGCCAGTAGCCTGTTATCGTCGATAGCGTATCGATCTATAATTCTTCAACTTTTGAACTCCCTTTATTTTTCGAATTGACAAAAAAACATACGTAATATTAAGTGTAATAAAATACATTTCTGTCCAGCAACCTCTAATTTTTCAAAATGTTAACTCGCAGTCAAATTATTACCACATGCACAGTGATGACTGGGTGTTGTGTGCTGTCCTTAGGTTAGTTAGTTAGTTAGGTTTAAGTAGTTCTAAGTTCTAGGGGACTTTTTTGAGTTCTTGCTTTCTTTTGTTACAAATATAGTTGTATATTTCTAGTATATTTGACTACTGTGATTGAAACAACAATTTATGTGTTGTGTCAATTATGATAACATGTTTAATTAAACGTTAGCGTATTTTATGTATGTTGTTACAAGCGATGTGTCATTTAATTAAGTCAATGTAGCAATTACGTATGAGACAATTATTATTAATATTATAACCCCCCCCCCCCACTGGCTTATTGCACCATTCAAAGCACGAAATTTTCGGTACACCCCTAGTGAAATCAGTTTTAGCGACTTTCTAGCGACTTTTCATATTGAATCTAGCGACTCGGGTTTTTTAGAGTTGGCAACACTGTCTCTTACTCTTTGCAGTGTGTTGACATTTTCATATATCAGGCGACCAACTGCAGTCTCCTCATTGTCCGCGTAATGGCTCATACAGTTAATTCGCAATGTAGACAACGACATTAGTTGTAGTTGCTGTGTGAAAGTAATCTCGCTTGTCTGTAAACATACATTTGATAACTTGATGGCACACCGAAGTGGAATTCATTCAGAATCTTTAACTGGTGTACTACGAACATCTGAAGTGAATCTTGCAACATAATTCTCTGTCGCTCCAGGAAGTAACAAAACTATCGCAGCATCACCAGACATGTTCCACTATGTTGTCACGATCCTATCATAGTCGTAGCACGACAATTGTATTTCAACAGGCAATGTCTTTCTTGAGTGGGCTATCAATTTAGGAGTGCGTCTTGTGCATCAACGACGTAGCGCCTTAATTACTTTTCCTACGACGTCATGAGGAGTATTCTATATTTTTATGGTGAGGGAGGAGTACGTAAAATTGCACAGACTACCGCAATACATACGAAAGAAAACAAACATAATCTACTGAGTTACAGACCCATTTCACTGACATCGACATCTAGCAGGACGTGTGAACAAATACTTTGTTCCAAAGTTATGAAATACCCCGAAATATATTACCCACTGATATCAAACCAGCGTGGATTTGGAAAACATTACTCTTGTGATACACAAACGGCACTTTATTCACACGATGTGCTGCGTACAGGGGCTCTCAGATTGGTTTTGTATTTACAGAGTTCCAAAACGATATCATTCCTCATAAGCGGCTTTTACTAACCACTATCGTCTCAGTTGTGCGACTGGATTCGTGATTTGCTGTCTGAAAGGTCACAGTTCGCAGTATCTGACTGGACGTCACCTAGTGAAACAAAGTGATGAGTGTGATTCCGCAAGTAAAGTGATGTAGACCTTATGCAATTTCTAATATACACAAATTATTTAGCAGCCAATCAGAACACTTCTCGTAGATTTGTGGCACGCAGTGCTGCCGCCCATTAAATTCCTCAGAAGAGCAAAGCGGATTGCAAAATGATGTTGAAAACATATCTTCATGTTACAAAACCTGACAATCGACCGTAAGCAATAAAGTGTGTGAAGTCCACTACAAGAATACCAAAACAGTTCCATTAAAATTCGCTTACACAATACATCAGTGACATTAAAGATTATCGATTCAACTAAATATCTAGGAGCTACGATCACAAACAACTCAAATTGGAACCATCATATGGAAAATATTGTGGGGAACTATACCCAAAGTCTGCGTTTTATTGGAAGAATACGTAGAAGATGCAACGAATCAATTAAAGTGACTGCCTACAACACACTTGTCTATCCTCTTCGTGACTCTTCCTGTGCAGTATGGGATCCCTACGAAACAACTGACAGATGACATCGAAAAAGTTCAAAGAAGGGCAGCTTGTTTTGTATTATAACGAAATAGGGGAGATTGTGTCACCGATATGGCAAAAACAAGTTGGGATGGAAATCATTGAAACGTAGGAGTTTTACATTGTGGCGAAGTGTTTCCACTAAATTCTAATGGCCAACTTCCTCAGCTGAAAGCCACAATATTTTGTTTACCCCGATATACATACGAGACATGACGATTGTGATAAAAGATATCAGTGTTTGCATGGCAAGATCTAGTTGTTCACTGTTTCCACGCGCGTTTTGAGAGTGGAACGACAGAGAAATAATGTGAAAAGGATTCAAAAAACCTCCTGCCAAGCACTTAATTGTGAATTGCAGAGTATTCATGTGGATGTGGATGAAGATGTCAAGGGAGGGGTAGCAGGAAGAAGTAAGGGATCTGGGAATGGATAGGAGTGCAGAAGTGCAAAATAAAACAGTGAAAAACTTGCAAAGTATTCTTTACGTAGACGTATGCCACTGTTGTATCTCAGAACAGAGAGAAACGGAAGGAATGTTTTCAGACGAAGAATGGATTATAGGTAACGGGATATAAAAGAATATGGTTTCTTGGGTTTTGAGAGGAGTGATAAAGGACACTGAAGAAAGCAAAAATTAAACGAGAATTTATAGTATCAATGGAAACAGCTAGATTTGTTTACAACGGTTTGAGAGAATGGAGTAGAAGGACAACTGAGATGATAACGTAAGGGAGGCGAGAGAGAGGGGGAGGAGAAATTAACAATGAATAAATGTAAGACGAAATCGTTTGCATAATTTTTGGAGGACGGAGGGTGTACTAAGGGATGAAGGGAAAGAGAGGTGTATTTGAAATAACACAAAATACTTTTAAAGCGTACATCTAAACTGATTACTTTGCAAGTATCTAGACGGGGAGTAAAAGAAATAAAAAATATTTAACAAACTGCAAATTCAAAAGAAACTAACTTCAATTAAAAGGGCGACTCAAAGGAAAACTAACTCAAATTTCATTTTTTCAGTTGACAAGTGATCTTCCACTGTCTCTCGATTAGGATAAATGAATACAAAGACGACATAAAAACCCGTTTAAGGACTCTAATATTTTATCCAGAATCCCACATTATTTTGTATTTCCATTATGGGTCTTGGCATAGAATCTATAAGCCGTCGGAAGTAACAGCCAGAAGAAGCAACTTCCTCCCAGATTTCAAGAATGCAGTCCCAAGGAGCGTCAGCTGCAGTTCGTTGGTTTCGTGGTCAGCTCTCTGTCAGCGTTCTGGCTACCTCAGTCCACATGTTTTCCATAGGTTCACATCAGCAGCTTGTGGCGCCCAGTTCATGATTTTGACGCCAATTGTGGAGACCTGCTACTGAACGAATGCAGACTTGTGAACGGGAGAATGGTCCTCTTGCAATGTGAAGTCCCCTTCTCCGTACAGCAACCGCACTGACGGAAGCACCATATTTTCCAGTGTGTGGGCGTACTGCTCGCTGTCGAAAATTGCTTTTACCTTGTGAAGAATTCCTGCTCCTCTCGCAGAAATCCATCCCCAGCATGAAATGAATAGCCGCCCACTTCTTCTCGTCGTTACATATTCGCCTCAATGGCGAGTCCATCGCAGCCTGTGAACGACTCTTGGACGGTCGTTACTGGTGGAAAATACCTTCTCATCAGTGAAAATGACGTTTTCCCATGACGCATTCGGACGGAGCTCCGCAAATGCCAACGAGTAAAAAAAAAAAAATTGACTTCGCTGAGCTCTTGTTTCACGGCGGATCTTGTGCGTGCAGTCCAGCGTCCCTCACCATTCGGCGAATCGTGTCACTGGAGCCAGGGAAGTTGGTCTCCAGCCGCAAGTGCTTCGAGTTCAGAAAGAGATTTTTTTTTTTTTTTTTAGACGCTACCTCCCTGTCCTCCTGAGGTGAGCTCACTGAAGCACTAAAGAAACTGGTATAGGCATGCGTATTCAAATACAGAGATATGTAAACAGGTAGGATACGACGCTGCGATCGCCAACGCCTATGTAAGACAAGTGTCTGGCGAAGTTGTTAGATCGGTTACTGCTGCTACAATTGCAGGTTATCAAGATCTAAGTGAGTCTGAACGTGGTGTTATAGTCGGCGCACGAGCGATGGGACACAGCACCTCCGAGGTAGCGATGAAGTGGGGATTTTCTCGTACGACCATTTCACTAGTGTTCCGTGAATATCAGGAATCAGCAAAACATCAGATCTCTGACATCGCTGCGCCCGGAAAAAGATCCTGCAAGAACGGGACCAACAACGACTGAAGAAAATCTTTCAACGTGACGAAAGTACAACCCTTCCGCAAATTGATGCAGATTTCAATGTTAGGCCATCAACAAGTGTCAGCTTGCGAAGCGTTCAACGAAACATTAACGATATGAGCTTTCAGAGCCGAAGGCCCATTCGTATACATTTGATGACTGCACGACACAAAGCTTTACGCCTCGCTTGGGCCCGTCAACACCGACATTGGACTGTTGATGTCTGGAAACATGTTGCCTGGTCGGACGAGTCTCACTTCATAATGTGTGGACATGCTCACGTATTGAGACAACCTCATAAATCCATCGATCCCGCATGTCACAGGGGACTGTTCAAGCTGGTAGAGGCTCTGTAATGGTGTGGGGCGTGTGCGGTTGGAGTGATATGGGAGCCCTGATAGTCTAGATACGACTCTGACAGGTGACACATACGTAAGCATCCTGTCTGATCACCTGCAACCTTTCATATTCATTGTGCATTCCGACGGACTTGGGCAATTCCAGCAGGACAGTGCGACATCCCACACGTCCAGAATTGCTACAGAATGGCTCCAGGTACACTATTCTGAGTTTAAACACTTCCGCTGGCTACCAAACTCCCCAGACATGAACATTATTGAGCATATCTGGGATGCCTTGCAACGTGCTGTTGAGAATAGATCTCCACCACCTCGTACTCTTACGGATTTATGGACAGTCCTGCAGGATTCATGGTGTCAATTCCCTCCAGCACTACTTCAGACGTTAGTCAAGTCCATGCCACGTCGTGTTGCGTCACTTCTACGTGCTCGCGGAGGCGCTACGCGGTATTTGGCAGGTGTACCAGTTTCTTTGACTCTTCAGTGTAGCTCCTCTACCATTTCATAGCAGTGGCACGCCACATCCTGTGCCAACCTCTCTGATGGAACATCCACCTTTTTCAATAAGAGCGATGACTCTGTTTCAAGTTGATCTCTGCCAGTGAGCCATTGCAACAGACGGCCTGATGGGTATTTCTGCTTACCACTCTTACACTAATACAAGGGCAGGAAGTAAACACATTTATGTCGATAGGATCGGCAGAGGTCGCAAAGCCACGCTTACCCCTTGAAGGATCAAACGTGCCGGCCGGGGTGGCCGAGCGGTTCTAGGCGCTTCAGTCTGGAACCGCGCGACCGTTACGGTCGCAGGTTCGAATGCTGCCTCGGGCATGGATGTGTGTGACGTCCTTAGGTTAGTTAGGTTTAAGTAGTTCTAAGTTCTAGGGGACTGATGACCTCAGCAGTTAAGTCCCATAGTGCTCAGAGCCATTTGAACCATTTTTTGGATTAAACGTTTTATCTACCTTACTCAAGCCTGTAGCATTAACTTACACAGCTGGAGCTATTTTCTTTCTATAATACGAGCAGGCACATCTAATTTTGACGTTCCATTCAAATATTTAACGAAAAATACGTTAAAGAATACACTCATGATAAACGTAGCTACCACAAAATATTTCAAGTAAGTAGCAGTCGCACGATGCATGAAACCATTCTTTCTTGAGAGCGCTCTGCATGAGATCTCGCATTAAGAAAATATATATTCTACCAAGATAACTAAGCGTATTTTAAAAGTAAACAGTTTTGGTGGCATCCTTGCCAAATAATTGTCTATACGTAGTATATCATTCACGTTTTGAGCACTTCTAAAGTGTACTCAATGTCCCTGAAATAATAAGTGCTGTACGGCGCAAATTATGTGCTGCTGACGCACTTCATTTACAGGGAATACGCAAAATAATGTGAACAATGGTAGTGATGGGATGCTTGTGTTTGACGGTCAACAACAAGTAAGGCACGTATCGCGCTGAACTGTGCGTGTTCAGTATGGACTAGGCATCAGTGCCGGTTGTTTACGCGTAGTGCATACTTCGTATTTGCTTCCAGAGGCCGAGGTCGACGTGCAATGAAAGACCTAACAGAGTTCCAAAGAGAGCAGATTGTGGGGGCCCGATTAGCAACTGTTTCAAGTCATGACAGCCTACACGAAACGTGGAAAGACTGAAATAAGATTATTGTTAATGACGTCAAAAAGCTACTCCTTATGTTTCATATCTAGGCTACCATAAAAATGTGAAGGAGCTGTTAATCAGAACTCAGGGAGAAGTTGTAGTCTAATTCACAATCGATTTATTGATCTTAAACATGACAACAAAATTATTAAAGAAGAAATCATACAAAAAATTATTTATTTAACAAAAGCCTTACTAAAATGGGATCTATGGTGGACAAAGTGATTTGCTGGGGATCGACACACGACCCTAACCAGAACACTACTCGCTCTATCTCACTTCATACACCTGAATCCACGTTATGGCATCAAACTAGGCCACCACCAAGCATCTATATTCTACCATACAAAAGAAAGAAGGAAAAATATGGTTCGAAAGAACAGGGTGTTGAGAAATACATATTATAGTGCTACATCTCAACAGCAAATACTTCACCGTCTTGCTGGTCAAGGCGGCCCACCACGATGCGTTCTGCGACTGAAGTCATGGACGGCGGCAATCTGTTATTAAATGGGCGTTCCCGAAAAATGCAAGTACGCAGTCTCGCGTTCAGTTAATTCAGAACACAGGTACTTCCCTAAGAGCTTCTGAAACCCCGATGGATTCCGGTGTGCAGGTGGACCCGTTTGCTGGTCTGCCAAAACAATTTGACTCCGTGCCACGATTGTGCATGTCGGAATACGTCAAATGTTTAGACGGCCAACTCAAGACAAATAAGTACACACACGCGTCACTCGTTGTGACCGCGATGATATAAGCAGTACCTCTGACGGTTCAGAAGGTGACTGGCACAGGCTCTAAGTCGCACACTAGCAAAGCACACAAGTCTCACCATTTAGGTAGAGACCTGCAGTTGTTTACTAGCAAAGCGCCAGTACAAGAGACTTCTACAAGAGTGCCCATCTTCCTTTCCCGCCGTTTCCTCCTCAGCTCGGTTCCAAAAGCACATTTCTCTTTTTGACTTCCTCCACTTTCACGTAAGCCAATCACAAGCTGGAGCCCGGCATTCTAAGCTCAGAGAATGGTCTTTGCACTGCAAACAGATTTGACCAATCAGTGACTTTAAAGTTAATTGGCAGAAAACAGAAAAATTCAGCTTTGCAGCCTCTTTCCCACACGTTTGCCGTGCCTTTTGCTAACATAATACAGGGTGGAAGCACAGCCCTCCATAAACAGCTTGTTATCTCCCCTGTTGCGTCCATTTCAAAGTTTGCAAAGAACGGCCATAAACTCGCATTGACAAAACATGCTTTGAAACAGTATCTCGACATCTGGGCGCCAGTTTCCTTGTCCCACAGACATTTGCAGAACATTTACATTTCTTTTGGCGGCTTGCGCGCTAACAAGGCCTACAATGCACTGTCAGCGACTTTTCGGCGCTAGGCCGTATACCTGGACGTCTGCCCCCTCTCTGGCGCCAAGCTAATGTGTTTTGCACAATGCCACTGCTGCACACGGCCGTCTGGAAATGTCTCCTCATCGTTCCTCAGGAAAAACGCTCTTTGTCAGCCCACCAACGCCGTGCTTTTACTGCAGTCGTTAAAGTCAGCACCCTGTTCCTCTGAACGCAGGTAAAGCTTACCGTATTTCTTTCCCTAGATCACGCAAACGAGACCATTAACTGCTGCCCACCATTTTATCACAATGTATGAAGTCAAACCACCGTAGATCGTATTCCTTACACCAAATCAGAAGTGAGAGTGCACTGCAATCTCTCAAGACATCATTGTGTAAACATAATAGTGGGCGCAAGTCAGAAGTAAATGACAGAGAATGTCGTACTCTAACATGAATTGTGTCAAAACAACACAAAACTACGGCAGCTAAAGTGACTGCAGAGCTCAATAACCCATCTTTGAGACCCAGTATCTATTGACACTGTCCACTGAGAACCCCATAAAGCGGAATATTCGTGGACGTGGTGCTATACCGAAACCATTAGTGACGACAACCACCGCAAAGAAGAGTAAAACAACGTGTCAGGAGCATAAATCCAGGATGTCTGATCGGGGGGAAACATGTCGTATGGTCCGACGAGTCAATTTTTTCGTTGTTTCCAACATCGTGCCGGGTTTACGTCTGCAGAACGCCACACAAAGCGTACAATCCTGATTGCTTGATTCCAGTGGTTAAGCATGGAGGTGGAAGTGTGATGGTGTGGGCAGCCATATCATGGCATTCTGCTGGTCCCATCTTTACTCTCAAAGGCCGTGTTACAGCCAATGATTATGTAAACATTTTAGGTGATCAGGGTGCACTCCCTGATTCAAATGTTGTTCGCCAACAATGATGCCATATTTCAGGACAATAATGCACCTATTCACACAACCAGGACAGTGCAATGGTGGTATGAGGAGCATGCAACTGAACTGCAGCGTCTTCCCTGGCCAGCACAGTCCCCAGACTTGAGCATTGTCGAACACTTGTGGGTGGTATTGGAGAGTAGACTCTGGAGCAGATTTCCGCCTCCCTTGTCACTACAGGAGTTGGAATAGGTTCCGACCGAAGAGTGGTATAACATTCCACTGGAGACTATACAATCATTATATGCCAGTATTACAAGGAGAATGGCAGCTGTATTAAGGGCAAATGGGGGTCCTATCCCTTTTTAATAAATCATTTCTAAGCAAGGAAGGGAAACCAGAAAGGTGGAAGGAGTATATAGAGGGTCTATACAAGGGCGATGTACTTGAGGACAATATTATGGAAATGGAAGAGGATGTAGATGAAGATGAAATGGGAGATAACATACTGCGTGAAGAGTTTGACAGAGCACTGAAAGACCTGAGTCGAGACAAGGCCCCCGGAGTAGACAACATTCCATTGGAACTACTGACGGCCTTGGGAGAGCCAGTCCTGACAAAACTCTACCATCTGGGGAGCAAGATGTATGAAACAGGCGAAATACCCTCAGACTTCAAGAAGAATATAATAATTCCAATCCCAAAGAAAGCAGGTGTTGACAGATGTGAAAATTACCGAACCATCAGTTTAATAAGTCACAGCTGCAAAATACTAACGCGAATTCTTTACAGACGAATGGAAAAACTAATAGAAGCCAACCTCGGGGAAGATCAGTTTGGATTCCGTAGAAACACTGGAACACGTGAGGCAATACTGACCTTACGACTTATCTTAGAGGAAAGATTAAAGAAAGGCAAACCTACGTTTCTAGCATTTGTAGACTTAGAGAAAGCTTTTGACAATGTTGACTGGAATACTCTCCTTCAAATTCTAAAGGTAGCAGGGGTAAAATACAGGGAGCGAAAGGCTATTTACAATTTGTACAGAAACCAAAATGCAGTTATAAGAGTCGAGGGACATGAAAGGGAAGCAGTGGTTGGGATGGGAGTAAGACAGGGTTGTAGCCTCTCCCCAATGTTATTCAATCTGTATATTGAGCAATCAGTAAAGGAAACAAAAGAAAAAATCGGAGTAGGTATTAAAATCCATGGAGAAGAAATAAAAACTTTGAGGTTCGCCGATGACATTGTAATTCTGTCAGAGACAGCAAAGGACTTGGAAGAGCAGTTGAATGGAATGGACGGTGTCTTGAAAGGAGGATATAAGATGAACATCAACAAAAGCAAAACGAGGATAATGGAATGTAGTCGAATTAAGTCGGGTGATGCTGAGGGAATTAGATTAGGAAATTAGACACTTAAAGTAGTAAAGGAGTTTTGCTATTTGGGGAGCAAAGTAACTGATGATGGTCGAAGTAGAGAGGATATAAAATGTAGACTGGCAATGGCAAGGAAAGCGTTTCTGAAGAAGAGAAATTTGTTAACATCGAGTATAGATTTAAGTGTCAGGAAGTCATTTCTGAAAGTATTTGTATGGAGTGTAGCCATGTATGGAAGTGAAACATGGACGATAAATAGTTTGGACAAGAAGAGAATAGAAGCTTTCGAAATGTGGTGCTACAGAAGAATGCTGAAGATTAGATGGGTAGATCACATAACTAATGAGGAAGTACTGAATAGGATTGGGGAGAAGAGAGGTTTGTGGCACAACTTGACCAGAAGACGGGATCGGTTGGTAGGACATGTTTTGAGGCATCAAGGGATCACAAATTTAGCATTGGAGGGCAGCGTGGAGGGTAAAAATCGTAGAGGGAGACCAAGAGATGAATACACTAAGCAGATTCAGAAGGATGTAGGTTGCAGTAGGTACTGGGAGATGAAGAAGCTTGCACAGGATAGAGTAGCATGGAGAGCTGCATCAAACCAGTCTCAGGACTGAAGACCACAACAACAACAACAAGTAAGTACAGGTGTTCACATTATTTTGCCTATCCCCTGTACATCGCAATGACACACAGTTACTCTCTAATTCACAGTTAAGTGTTTCGTAAAGGATTCACAGAATCGCTTCAGTCTCTGACCGTTCCACTCAACTACGAAGCTCGAGAAAAACGAACACCAAAACCTTCATGTGCGAGTTCTAATTTCTCTTATCTTATTACTGTTGTAACATCATCCTTTGTATGGTGATGACAACAAAAATTGTTTGCACTCAGAAGAGCAATATGGTGGTTGAAATGTCGTAGAAATAACGTGCCGGATTGAAAAAGCGTTTATTTTAATATTGCACCACAACTCGTCCCCTGCCCTCTCACCCCTCCAACCTCAAGTAAAAAAAAAGAAAAAACATTCGACACTGTCTTCCTCATTCGCTATACTACAAAATCAGCTGCCGTCTTTCAACGTTTTCGATGACCTCCATCAATCTCGTCAGGTAATGATCGCACAGTGCTCCGCAGTATTCCAGAAGTCGAACAACTGTAGTGCTGGCAGTCTCCTTAGTAGACTTCTTGGGTCTTCAAAGGATTGCGTCAATAATCCAATACTTGTTTCAACTGCGCTACAACATGTGATGTTCCCATGTTGTTTATATTTGCAGCCCCTAATGTAGTCGCTAGATCTATAACCCTCAGATTTGTTTTAATTATCGATTTCTCGAAGCTTGACGAAACCTTGTTAGTAATCACGTGGAGAACTTCACACATTTTATTGTTTAGGCTCAACTGTCACGTTTTGTACCTTGAAGATGTATCTTCAACGTCATATTGTAGTTTGCTTTGCTCTTCTGAGGAACTTAACAGACGGCAATATTTCCTGGCATGAGTCTACGATAAATGTTATGACTGTCTGCTAAATAGTTTATACAGATTGGTCCATTATCGTGACCGGGCCAAATATCTCACGAAATAAGCCTCAAACGAAAAAACTACAAAGAACGAAACTTTTATAGCTTGAAGGAGGAAACCAGATGGCGCTATGGTTGGCCCGCTAGATGGCGCTGCCATAGGTCAAACGGATATCAACTGCGTTTTTTTTTAAAAGGGAACCGCCATTTTTTATTACATATTCATGTAGAACGTAAAGAAATATGAATGTTTTAGTTGGACCACTTTTTTCGCTTTGTGATAGATGGTGCTGTAATAGTCACAAACATATGGCTCACAATTTTTGAGGAACAGTTGATAACAGGTAGGTTTTTTAAATTAAAATACAGAACGTAGGTACGTTTGAACATTTGATTTCGGTTCTTCCAATGTGATACATGTACCTTTATGAACTTACCATTTCAAATGGTTCAAATGGCTCTGAGCACTATGGAACTTAACATCTGAGGTCATCAGTCCCCTAGAACTTAGAACTATTTAAACCTAACTAACCTAAGGACATCACACACATCCATGCCCGAGGCAGGATTCGAACCTGCGACCGTAGCGGTCGCGCGGTTCCAGACTGAAGCGCCTAGAACCGCTCGGCCACACCGGCCGGCGAACTTACCATTTCTGAGAACGCATGCTGTTACAGCGTGATTACCTGTAAATACCACATTATTGCAATAAATGCTCAAAATGATGTCCGTCAACCTCAATGCATTTGGCAATACGTGTTACGACATTCATCTCAACAGCGAGTAGTTCGCCTTCCGTAATGTTCGCACATGCATTGACAATGCGCTGACGCATGTTGTCAGGCGTTGTCGGTGGATCACGAAGGCAAATATCCTTCAACTTTCCCCACAGAAAGAACTCCGGGGACGTCAGATCCGGCGAACGTGCGGGCCATGGTATGGTGCTTTGACGACCAATCCACCTGTCATGAAATATGCTATTCAATACCACTTCAACCGCACGCGAGCTGTGTGCCAGACATCCATCATGTTGGAAGTACATCGCCATTCTGTCATGCAGTGAAACATCTTGTAGTAAGATCCGTAGAACATTACGTAGGAAATCAGCATACATTGCACCATTTAGATTGCCATTGATAAAATGGGGGCCAATTATCCTTCCTCCCATAATGGCGCACCATACATTAACCCGCCAAGGTCGCTGATGTTCCACTTGTCGCAGCCATCGTGGATTTTCCGTTGCCCAATAGTGCATATTATGCCGGTTTACGTTACCGCTGTTGGTGAATTACGCTTCGTCGCTAAATAGAACGCGTGCAAAACATCTGTCATCGTCCCGTAATTTCTCTTGTGCCCAGTGGAAGAGCTGTACATGACGTTCAAAGTCGTCGCCATGCAATTCCTGGTGCATAGAAAAATGGTACGGGTGCAATCGATGTTGATGTAGCATTCTTAACACCGCCGTTTTTGAGATTCCCGATTCTCGCGCAATTTGTCTGCTACTGATTTGCAGATTAGCCGGACAGCAGCTAAAACACCTACTTGGGCATCATCATTTGTTGCAGGTCGTGGGTGACGTTTCACTTGTAGCTGAACACTTCCTGTTTCCTTAAATAACGTAACTACCCGGCGAACGGTCAGAACACTTGGATGATGTTGTCCAGGATACCGAGCAGCACACATAGCACACGCCCGCTGGGCATTTTGATCACAATATCCATACATCAACACGATATCAGCCTTTTCCGCAATTGGTAAACTTTCCATTTTAACACGGGTAATGTATCACGAAGCAAATACCGTCCGTACTAGCTGAATGTTACGCGATACCACGTACTTATTCGTTTGTGACTATTACAGCGCCATCTATCACAAAGAGAAAAAAGTGGTCCAACTAAAACATTCATATTTCTTTACCGTACTACACGAATATGTAATAAAAAATTGGTGTTCTTATTTTAAAAAACGCAGTTGATATCCTTTTGACCTATGACAGAGCCATCTAGCGGGCCAACCATAGCGCCATCTGGTTTCCCCCCTCAAGCTATACGAGTTTCGTTCTTTGTAGTTTTTTCGTTTGATGCTTATTTCGTGAGATATTTGGCCCGGTCACTATCAATGGACCATCCTGTATATACTCGTACCAGAAATGGTAGAAGGTCTACGTCACTTGACTTGCGGAATCACACTCATCACTTCTGTTTCACTAGGTGAGGTCCCACCAGATACTGTGAACTGTGACCATTCAGGCAACAAATCACGAATTCAGTGACACAACTGACACGATAGTCCACAGGAAAGTAAAGTGGTTAGAAACCACTTACGAGGAACGATGTCAAAAGCCTTTTTGGAACTCTTTAAATATGGAATCAAACTGAGAGCCTCTGTACAGAGCACATCATGTGAATTAAGTTCAAATGGTTCAAATAGCTCTGATCACTATGGGACTTAACTTCTGAGGTCATCAGTCCCCTAGAACTTAGAACTACTTAAACCTAACTAGCCTAAGGACATCACACACATCCATGCCCGAGGCAGGATTCGAACCTGCGACCGTAGCGGTCGCGCTGCTCCAGACTGTAGCGCCTAGAGCCGCTCGGCCACTCCGGCCGGCTGTGAATTAAGTGCCAACTGTATCTCACTAGAGTGAGGCTTTCCAAATTCGTGTTGGTTTCATGTTAGTAGGTAATGTATCTCCGGGTATTTTATAACGCTGGAACAAAGTATTTGTTCACAATCCTGCTACACACCGATGTCAATGAAATCGAACTGTACTCAGTGGATTATGTTTATTTTGTTTCGTATGTATTGTGGTGGTCTGTGTAGATTTCCATTCTTCTCCTCACCACAAATACTTGAATACTCATGACGTCGTAGGAAAAAGTAATTAAACCGCTGCATCGTTGATTCACAAGATGCATTCCTAAATTATTAGTCTACTCAATATAGCCTTGCCTGCAGATACGTAATTTTTCTGCCACGACTATGATAGGATCATGAGAACATAGTGGAGTACCTCAGGTGATGCTGGGATAGTTTTGTTACTTCCTGGAACGACAGAGAATTATCTTGCAAGATTCAGTTCATTTATTCGTAATATTCTGAATGAATTTCACTTTGATGTGTCATCGACTTATCAAATATATGTTTACATACATGGGCGATTACTTTCATACAGCAGCTACAACTAATCTCGTTGTCTACAATGCGAATTATCTGTATGAGCCATCACAAGGGCAATGAGGAGGCAATGAACACTTCAGTTGGTCGCTTGCTCCATGAAAATGTCAACACACTGTAAAGAGTAAGAGACAGTAGCTCTCAATTCCAAACTGGCGCGAAAGTAACAAAATGGTTCGAATGGCTCTGAGCATTATGCGACTTAACTTCTGAGGTCATCAGTCCCCTAGAACTTAGAACTACTTAAACCTAACTAACCTAAGGACATCACATACATCCATGCCCGAGGCAAGATTCGAACCCGCGACCGTAGCGGTCTCGCGGTTCCTGACTGTAGCGCCTAGAACCGCTCGGACACTCCGGCTGGTCGAAAGTAACATTTTACCTCCTCTGTGACAGAGCTAAAAACAGCTATATTGAACTCAGAACAACATCTTTAGAAATTTTGTCATCATAAGACGTCTCGCTTATGTTCAGTAAGCAGTAGATCTTGTAATAAACATAAAATACTGCAGAACTGCTACTGAAAATACACAACTCTGTCAATGAAATCGTTTCATTGAATAGTCTGTTAACTGTGTTTCATTCAGCAATTACTCTCAAAGCCATAGTGTTGTATTTACGTGGTAGTCCGTTAAAGCTACATGAGTATCACAAAGAACTTCACGTTTAATTCAGATAGCCATCATTGTATGATATTATCATGAGACCCCAGTTGTGTCAGTGTACTGCATATTAATAGCATTTTCCGTTAGGTTACTGGACAAAATAGACACAAATGTTAGAGAAATTGTCAACATCATAGTCTACCTCGTTACCGAAAACCATCAGATAACGCAAAAAATGAAAAATATTCAAATTGACATGGTACGCGCTATACTACAAATTTGATCAAAATAAGACCATAGTTAAATACGTTTATAACAACATTCCATACAAAACCGCCACGGAGTATACTGAAACCTAGTATTATGTGATATGCAATGTTACATAATGTTATACTTCCTAATTCGATGCAGGAAAGTCCGCTAGTGATCATAGGGTCTGTGCCCAAAGCGTCGCGATCACTTGGGCGGACGCCAATCTATATCAAGAAGTCGGTCGCTGATGGCGCTAAAATTGGTCTTACGATGACAGACACCCACGAGCTCTTTCACAAACATGTTTCCGCAAGATTTTTCTATTACTGGCTGGTCAGAAAATGAACGAAACTGTCTCTGACATTCTATCAGAATAATGCTGTTAGCAGACAGACGGAATACGGCTTAAAAAAGAAAGGAAAAGGATGGGTTTGATATCGTGGCTTTGTGTTCACACTGCATGACGTTGACAGCTAGACGACGAATAAGTTTTTCATAACAACAGCTCAAGTGAAAGTCAACACTTCAGAGTACCGTGTGCTGCATACCCCATTATGACAAAAACATGATGCTAACACATGTGAAATTGAGTGGTTGGTTGGACGGAAGCTAGCTTGTAATGGTTAAAGTGTGGGTTCGATTCCTGCTGTGGGTACCAGTTTTTAACCGACACAAACTTACCCACTTCACCTTCAGTAACGCGAAGTAAAGAACGTATGACTGTGCCGTGGTTCCAAATCAACGTTAAACATGTCCATCCGCTACTGACTGGAACAGTGCGGGATTAGTTTTGCCTGTCAGGTTCGGAAGTCGCTGCTTGCAGAAACTCTGTCTCTAGTAACCCTTTTTAATTTCTTATTTAAGTGACCTTGAGATTTTGAAAATAGCGGCACTCGACTGGAATTTGAGGTCAGATTCCAATTTTTCTCTTGATTTGAACCCTTAAGAGATGATGTCCCACCATATTGTCCCACCATTTCCTCGCGATGCCAAACTCCTTCAGGTGTCTACGAATGGCGTGATCCTAAGTACTAGTGAAAGGGAATTTGATAGTTGACACCTCTTCATGCGGGGTGTATGCACGAGGATGGAGTATAAGGCAGTACAGAACCATTCGTTGCGTTACCTCTAGCGGAACATGTGCACACCTCGCTACTGGTGAAGACACAATAAATATTTCCTGTCTATTAGCAGCTATAAGACAATGGCGAAAGTTCCGGGTTCGTTCGCTGCCATGCAAAAATCATTTACGTCATTTTGTAGCTTCCAATATCATGGTATTATTAATCATCTTTGATATCTGATTTCTGATTGTGCTTAGTTAACAGTTCATTTAGGTACTGAGTTCTACTCCACCACCACAACTGTACTTCAAGGCGTTTCACACTTGTGCTCTGCACTTTATTACATAACTTTCATGGTTACTTCTCAGGGTCAATATAAACTTTATGGGGTTCCCGGTGCAGTGCTAAATGTATCATCATTTATTTCCAGGTTCGGACATTCTGCCTTGTAATTTGATGCTAGTGAAAACTTCGATATTTTTCGTCTCTTCATGCCTAGTCGAGTCTCAATCAGATATGCAATCTTTGTTTAGTTAACAGTTGTTTCAAATTTGGATCACGAAGAACAACTCATCACTTCAGTTAATGATTGTGTGTAAGACTTCTGCAGAGTCACTTATTGTAATGGAGTTTAATTTACAAGCGTTAAGTACTTGATTTACATCTGGACTGACTGCCATAAAGGAGCGGTATTCTCTAGTACTTTCCAGTGGAACTCGTCGTGTACAGTCAAACGACTGTACTGTAAAGGGCTTAGAGGACCTGCTACACAGCTTGGTAGCATACAGTCAGGAGTGGCCTAAACACTGGAATTCAGGGGTGTGCAATTTTTTTTTTTTTGTGCTGTAGAGTGTACAGCAGCCTATTTTGTCTCATGCAGCTGCCGGTCGTTGTGGCCGAGCGGTTCTAGGTGCTTCAGTCCGGAACCGCGCTGCTGCTACGCCGCAGGTTCGAATCCTGCCTCGTGCATGGAAGTGAGTGATGTCCTTAGGTTAGTTAGGTTTAAGTAGTTCTAAGTCTAGGGGACTGATGACCTCTGATGTTAAGTCCCATAGTGCTCAGAGCCATTTGAACCATTTGTCTCATGCAGCTTTTCGTTGCAGGCCCCTTCCTCCGATACTGGGACAGTAAATTTCGTGTGAGGCGATGTAATTTTGTTCTGAAAATTATTAACTGTTTCTCGCCCGTGCCTAACAACCATGTGCGCTCACTTCCTCACTTCCTGGAGCTACAGGCTTTTCATTTCGCCCTCTACATATGTCAGCGCGCTGTCGTAGCACTCATTAAGATTAAGCCTGTTTTTCTCACGTCCTACGCAGGTCGAAAGTTAAATCGTGTGACAGTGGTTTGAATTCCTGGCTGAAACATAATTTTGTACCATGGATGGAGTAACTAAGAACTCTACAAAGAAGGATCTGAACTGTAATAAACAAACTGCTAAACAATTTTATAAGTAGTTTTCAGTAAGGTGTAGTTTTTAGATAAGTAAATAATCGTGTGGTTGAAATTCTAAACTTGTTTCTTTTTTTTAAAATGCGCGTTCGGTTCCACTGCACTCACGCCTACTTTCCCTTTTAAATTTAGTTACGATGCAGGCCGTGCGGAAAGCACTGACAAGCGCAGCACACATACCCACAGAACACTACCGTGACCCATTCTTCAGTACAGTTCTAGTGTTTGGGATCGCCACCAGGTTGGATTAAAAGGACACACTGAAGCAGTTCAGAGGTAGGCTGCAAGATTTGTTACAGGTAGTTTCGATCAATATGCTAGTATTAATAAAGCTGAGATATAACTTTGTAAATAATATATTGTGTACACTGGGGTATTTTCTGATCCCACTGCAAAAAGTTCAAATTATTGTACTACGAACCATGATATAACCATAAATATTTTACCCAGTTATAATAAAAAATCTATAAAAAGCTTATCGGGACTGAGCCATGACGGCTTTGCGACTATCGATATTTGTTCAGAGACCTTCGGCGCTTGTGAGCCCATCGCGAGGTGGCGCGGCAGGGATCGGATCGACAGGCGAGCACGAGTGATTTGAGTTGTGAGATGGGGAGAAGAGGGTGCGATTGCCCAAGGAGGGGAGGTACCCCGGTCGGTGAAGAGGTGTTTTGAAAAGGCATTGTACAGGCGACAGTTGTAACGGTTGTGTCTTGAGATGATCTGCGCAGCCAAGCAGTTGGTGGCGGTTAACCGATGACATTTTATTGGGAGACTGTAGTGGCGACCTACTTCTCTGATGCTGTAGGACGATTACTTCGCTGAGCTGATAAGGTGACGTCATTCTATTTCTTTCACTGGCCATGCACTTTCTGCCTTCCGTATTGCAAGTGTACCTCACCTGAGGCAAACTATTAGCGAGTGCTCAGTTACGAAAAATCTGTTAGTAATCCATGTTGGGGTCGGACGCTGCGCAATTTGTTGCACCATTCTGATCGAACTGTTGTTGTTTGGTGTCTAGTAGCGTCAGCATTCTGTCTTACCATCCAAGCCGGTGGCTTGTTGTGCATAATGTTCTAAAACTGAGTGTTTAGTTTTTTCCAGACAGTATTGTGCATCTTGAACTGTATGATGTACCAAAGTACGCTAACTCCATGAGACACTGGTGCGGAGGTTTGAATATCGGCATCCGCAAAGTGAAATCGGACGAGCTTACTGTACTTCGCGACCTCGGTCGGGCCGATAAATCGGGTCCGAGCGGCAGAACCAGATGTGGCCCTTGTTGGCTGCACCGCAGGATTTTTATGCCCGCATTTGGCCGATGCCGTGAGCTGGGAACTATTTGTAAGAGAAGTGTCTAATGAATATTACTGCCTGCATAGTTGAGAGGCCGTTTGTAAGGGTACTGTTTCTTTTGAATGAATATCTTTGGGCAAGGTCTTAAAATTGTAAGTGAACTTACGATAGCCCTTTGGGCGTGCAGTGTTTTCTACTTTCTATAAAATGGTATTAACTTTCTCATTTGAAAAGTTGTTATACATTTGTTAGTAACTAAAGCCAACTGATACCCTTCATGTATAAATGTTCTCTGGCTGGAATTTATTATTATAAATGTTATTTCTTCACTATTTGTTAATGCAAAATACAGTTATTTAGAGTTCATGTGTAAGGTTAATATTTCTTTTAAATGAGTATATTTGGACAAGGTTTTAAAACTGTAACCCTTTAGGCGTTCACTGTATTGACAAGGGATTTCAGATCGATTCCGTTTTCCTGGATTTCCAGAAGGCTTTTGATACTGTACCACACAAGCGGCTCGTAGTAAAATTGCGTGCTTATGGAATATCGTCTCGGTTATGTGACTGGATTTGCGATTTCCTGTCAGAGAGGTCACAGTTCTTAGTAATTGACTGAAAGTCATCGAGTAAAACAGAAGTGATTTCAGGTGTTCCCCAAATTAGTGTTATAGGCCCTTTGCTGTTCCTTATCTATACATCTGAATGGTGCGAAAAGTGGCAATTGACCCTAAACAACGAAAAGTGTGATGTCATCCACATGAGTGCTATAAGGAACTCGTTAAACTTCAGTTACACGATAAATCAGTCTAATCTAAAGGCCGTAAATTCAACTAAATACCTAGGTATTACAATTACGAACAACTTAAATTGGAAAGAACACATAGAAAATGTTGCGGGGAAGGCTAACCAAAGGCTGCGTTTCATTGGCAGGGCACTTAGAAAATGTAACAGACCTACTAAGGAGACTGCATACACTAGGCTTGTCCGTCCTCTTTTAGAATACAGCTGCGCGGTGTGGGATCCTTACCAGGTAGGACTGACGGATATACATCGTAAAAGTTCAAAGAAAGGCAGCACGTTTTGTATTATCGCGAAATATGGGAGAGAGTGTCATAGAAATGACACAGGATTTGGACTGGAAATCATTAAACGAAAGGCGTTTTTCGTTGCGACGGAATCTTCTCACGAAATTCCAATCACCAACTTTCTCCTCCGAATGCGAAAATATTTTGTTGACACCGACCTACATAGGCAGGAACGATCACCACGATTAAATAAGAGAAATCAGAGCTCGTACGGAAATATATAGATGTTCGTTCTTTCCGCTCGCTATACGAGATTGGAATACGAGAGAATTGTGAAGGTGGTTCAATGAACCCTCTGCCAGGCACTTAAATGTGATTTGCAGAGTATCCATGTAGATGTAGATGTATATATCTTTTTAATATTAAAAGGTATTATCTTCCTCATCTGAAAAGTTGTTATACTTGCCTTGCTGTTGAAAGGTATGATGGGTTTCCATGTACAAATGTTCTCACTTGAAGTTTGACAATTGTTATCTGTTGATTGACTTTAATAAATATTGTGGTAGGTCCAATGTTTCTTGTACATAGTCTCTGAGAAGAACTGTTTCTGCAAGACCTGGACTACCCTCAACAGAAGCTGTACCGGCCATGGCCGATGCAGGGATGCTCTCTAAGTGGAAGAAGCTGCCTAATCCAGCCTGTGCCTGCGGGGCTCCATACCAGACTGTTCACCACATTGTCAGTGAAAGCAGGATCCGAGCATATCACGGTGCTGAAGAGGACTTCCTGCTAGCAACTCCAGATGCAGTGTGCTGGACTGAAGGACCGGATATTCAGTTGTAAAGCCAAACCTAAGTTTTTTGTGTGTCAATATGTACATATGTATATGTAATTTAATTTTATGATATCTCTGTAGTAGCCATACGCTAAATAAATAAAATAAATATTGTGAACAACAAAAGGTGAATGCTCCCCCCGACCTAAGGTCCAGTCCTTCCCCTTAGTCCTTTGGGCGTTTTATGATACGCCGAGGTAATACCGATTTCAGGAACTGTGGGAAATCTACATCCACATTAGCCCTTACCTGGTGTCACACGATTTTGTGACGTAACTGGCACCCTGGTGTGTGTCAGACTCCAATCTTTATGCAAAATAGTCTTAACGTATCACTTGTTTATTGACCTCAACAAAAATGACAATGATATAACACGAAAATATTGATAACCAAGGAAAAAATACAGAAAAAACCCAAGTGATGCCCCATAAAAGAGGAATCTTATAATTTTTCTCACGAATCTAGAAATAAACCCTTAGTTTTTACTTCTAAGTTACGCCAGTCTTTTTTAAACGACCAAGAAACAGAAACAAAACTGCAGGAAAATTTCAAATATAAATTCACATTCTGATGTTAACTTTCTAATTTTTAAGGCCACAGTGCAAGCGCTGTCTAATATTAGGACCTGGTATCTGTCATACACACAGTCTTTAAGCCGTATTTCGCCGGTTTCCTTGGCAGGTACGTCTGAAATCAACATCAACCACTGAAAGGCACAAACATTTCATCAATGCACATAGTATAACATGGCGAGAGTTTCACTACTGACCTATCGCAAAAAAATCTGTAAAATATGCCTGACACTGCAGCAGTTGCATCTTCTTTTTTTCTTGTCAGCCTTATTATCTCGGTTCTGAAACAGAACAGTTGCCGATGTTCAAAAACTTATTGTCTGCTGTGAAAAATGGTAAATCCAGCTGCAGCCACCAAGGAAATACTATCCATTGACTCACTGACAGATCTGGAGATACCAGTGAATAGAAAAACGCACAAAACGCACATAAAAGCTTTCATATCCGGAACTTCGAAATCATGCACAAAAGATACATTATTTTAGAGTTCTGTTATTTTAGCGATGTTATTCTTCGCTCACTGTAGAATCTCATCTAAAATGTAACGAGTGAAATGTAACGAGTGAAATGTAGGTTCCATATTTGTTCAATATCGGGATTCCTACCCAAGGCATTAGCCCTAAGTTGCAGATCAGCAGTCTGCAATACTGTTCCCCTGTTTACTTCTGACATTAATTGGTAGTTATGCTTTTCTCTATTCCAAATAGTTTCCCATGCCATAAAAGTAGGAATCACAGAAAAATGACTATTATTTTACTCAGATTATCTTCACCTATTTTATGTCATTCGTTTCACCAACATCATCCACCCCCTGCTTTGAATTCGTATCACCAGTTTCTATTTAGTAGTCTGGATCAGTATCCTGTAGTTCGAAATTTCATTAATCATTTCTTGCAAATGTATTTCGACGTTTGGTTCATTTACTCGTTGTGAATAACCGCCCTGGCCAGGTTGTTTTGAATGGTGAGATGGACCTGGTAGAGGCTCTATATTGTGCAAATTAATTACGGGGCACCGTCAATAAAAACCCCAATTTATCACACGAGAATTACCAAAAAAAACTTGAAATATTGATAAATACGTCTGACAAATCATAATCACGGAACTGGTATCATACGTCTGTGAGACGTTACGATGACATTACTGTGGATTTACTGAAGGTAAACCCCACGTTCACAGCAAGCAGTCAGCACTCCAGCTGAAGAGTACGCGGAGGGAACAGGCGAAATGACTATGGAAAGGGATCGGATGTCCTCCAAAAAGCTCGACAGCCGCCTCGCAAACGTATGATACGGGAAAAGGGTTAAAACTGTTTGTTTGTGGTTAAACAAGCCTTGGGGTCCAAGAAGATCCCAGAAAATACTGGGTGATCAAAAAGTCAGTAGAAATTTGAAAACTGAATCAATCACGGAATAATGTAGGTAGAGAGGTACAAATTGACACACATGCTTAGAATGACAATGGGTTTTATTAGAACCAAAAAAATACAAAAGTTCAAAAAATGTCCTACAGATGGCGCTTCATCTGATCAGAATAGCAATAATTAGCATAACAAAGTAAGACAAAGCAAAGAAGATGTTCTTTACAGGAAATGCTCAATATGTCCACCATCATTCCTCAACAATATCTGTAGTCGAGGAATAATGTTGTGAACAGCACTGTAAAGCATGTCCGGAGTTATGGTGACGCATTGGCGTCGGATGTTGTCTTTCAGCATTCCTAGAGATGTCGGTCGATCACGATACACTTGCGACTTCAGGTAACCCCAAAGCCAATAATCGCACGGACTGAGGTCTGGGGACCTGTGAGGCAAAGCATGACGAAAGTGGCGGCTGAGCACACGATCATCATCAAACGACGCGCGCAAGAGATCTTTCACGCGTCTAGCAATATGAGGTGGAGCGCCAGCCTGCATAAATATCGTACGTTCCAGCAGGTGTTTATCAGCCAGGCTGGGGATGATGCGATTCTGTAACATATCGGCGTACCTCTCACCCGTCAGGGTAGCAGCTACAAAACCAGAATCAGGTATTTCCTCGAAGAAAAAGGCCCGATAACGGTAGATGTTGTAAATCCAACCGATACCGTGACTTTCTCGTCGTGCATTGGAGTTTCCACGACAGTTCTGGGATTTTCGGTAGCCCAAATTCTGCAGTTGTGGGCGTTGACAGACCCTCGGAGCGTGCAATGAGCTTCGTCGGTCCACAACACGCTACTCAACCAATCTTCGTCTTCCACCATCTTTTGAAACGCCCATACCGCAAATGCCCTCCGCTTCACTAAATCGCCAGGTTACAGTTCATGACGCCGATGGATTTTGTACGCATAGCATCGGAGGGTACGCCTCAGTGCCTACCAAACAGTAGTGTATGGAATGCCGGTGCGACGTGCGACTGCACGACCGCTGACTTCCCCCTGTATAGATGAACACACTACAGTCTCCATTTCTTCCTGAACTGTCTCAGCAGCATTACGCCTTGTGCTCGGTCGGCCACTACGGGGTCTATCTTCAAAACAACCCGTGGCTTCGAACTTCGAAATCATTCTCGCCACAGCTGCATTTGTCAACGGACCTTTAACGGATCGAATCCCCTTCCTATGGCGATAGGATCGTAACGCTGAACTAGCACATTCCCCATTCTGATAATACAGCTTCACTAAAAGCGCCTTTTCAGGTAACGTCAACATGCTGCAATTGCTGGCGCATCTGATTCTCTCTCTCATTACTGCTCCTTTTATACACGATTGTCATGCGCAGTCACTGACATTTTGCTGTCCAGCGCCATCTGTCGGTCATTTTGTGAACTTTGTTTTTTTTTTTTTTTTTTGTTCTAATAAAACCCCATGTCATTCCAAGCATGTGGTTCAATTTTTACATCTTTGTCTACATTATTCCGTGGTTTATTAAGTTTTCAAATTTATACTGACTTTATGATCACCCGGTATGTGAGGGTCACAATTCGTAGCAGTTTTGCTAAATGAAGTGCCACGTCTTTAACCGAGTGCCACTGGGAATTTGACTCGATTACAAGGTGGGCACTGTATCACAGTACTCAGGCAAAGACCTTCCTATTTTAAGTTCTTGTGTTGCGCGCCGTTTGATGGCGTGCTGCATGTGGCCGTGCTGCGGGAGCCACAGTAATGGATCTGCCGAGCATCAGCAGCCGCCCCTCGGGACGGCCGCACAACGGAGATAACGTATCGACCATCTGCTGCAAGCGGCTCTTCTCTGTTACAGCACGGCACCCGATTCCCGGTCACACTGGCTTTATTACCCCAAACAGACAGCTGCTCTGCAGATAATGGTCCGATCTAAAACTGAAAAGTGAGAAGACAAAATTCTAAAAGAGCTAAAGTCTCACAGGCTGCTAAGTTTTGTAAATACTCTGGCTAAAATACGGGAAAATCTCGTAGGCAGCCGTCGTAGCGATTAGTCAGCTACACTAACAACGCTCAGAACCACACGAAAATGTGCTTAGAATACAAATTATTCATTTCATAAGCAGGTATAACACTATTATTCACTCATCTAAATTTATAAAAAAATTTAGCATTTAATGTTACCGCAATATAACTGTGACATACTAAGACTGTTTGAAAAGTATGATATATGTGAATCAAATGTATGTGCTTTGCAAATGTATGTTTGTAATTTAAGTAAAGAAAAATGTGAAATGTATAATTTACTAAATAATACACTGAAGCACCAAAGAAACTGGTATAGGCGTGCGTATTCAAATAAGGAGATACGTTAACAGACAGAATATGGCGGTGCGGTCGGCAACGCCTATACAGGGTGAAAAGTATTTAAACCTACAAACTCTGGGAGGTTGTAGGGGACATCAAAACAAATATTTTTCCCTAATGTCATTTTTTCCTATGAGGAGTATTTAAAACCGGTAAAGGAAGATTTCTCTGGCGGCAAATTATTTAAAGCAACAAACACTTTTCCATTTTTTTATGACCAAGAGACAACACATTAACACAACCCAATTTCAATTACAGCAGATTTTCAAAAATGCCTCCATTGACACATAAACAAAGTTTACACCGTCGGATCATGTTCTTTCTGACACGGGCAAAAACCCCAGGAGTATCCTGAATTGTTCCTGCTGCTGCTACTATCCGGGCAACCAGATCCTCTTCTGATGCAACAGGAGTTGCGTAAACAAGGTTGCACATCTCTCCCCACACAAAAAAGTCCAGAGGCGACATATATGGGGATCGAGCAGGCCATGGTACAGGACCACCTCTGCCAATCCACGTTTCTGGAAACCGTTGGTCCAGGAATCGACGCACACGACGACTGAAATGTGCCGGCGCCCCGTCATGTTGGAACCACATGCGTGGTCTTGTAGGGAGCGGCACGTCTTCCCCCAATTCTGGCAATGCTCTGGAGAGAAAATTATAATAGTGCCTGCCATTTAATGGCCTAGGTAGCAGATACAGCCCAATTAAACAGTCCCCAACAACACCGACCCACACATTAACGAAGAACCGCACTTGATGAGCGCTATTAGCTGTGGCATGTGGGTTATCCTCACTCGAAACATGCGAATTGTGCATGTTGAAGACTCCATCACGCCCGAACATTGCTTTATCGGTAAACAACACAGAGGATGGAAAGGTAGGATGCATTTCACACTGTTCCAGGTACCACTGCGAAAACTGTGCTCTGGGTGGATAATCAACTGATTCAAGGTTGTGGACACGCTGATAGTGAAATGGAAGTATTAATTGCTCTCGAAGGACTGTTCTTACATTCGTCTGATTCGTCCCCATGTTACGTGCAATTGCACGAGTGCTGTTGAAGGATCCAGCTCCACATACTGCAAGACAGCTTCCTCAAATTGCAGCGTTCTTACCGTGCGACGGCGTCCCTGTCCAGGTAATCACTGAATGACCCGGTCTCACGCAGACATTGGTACACAGCAGCGAAGGTCGTATGATGCGGGATACGGCGATTAGGATATTTTTGTTGATAAACCCGTTGTGCAGCTCGTCCGTTGTGGTGCGCTGCGTAGTACGCACCAACCGTATCAGTGTACTGACTCCAGGTGTATCGCTCTATTAGTAAACAGAGACAATGCACTACTACGCTGGTGGACAACAGTTGCCTACAACTGAAGAGCGTAATACGCCCTCTAACAACTGAAGAGCGTAATAGGACCTCCAACAACTGAAGAGCGTAATACGGCCTCCACTGGTTTAAATAATCCTCATAGGAAAAAATGACATTAGGGAAAAATATTTGTTTTGATGTCCCCTACAACCTCCCAGAGTTTGTCAGTTTAAATACTTTTCACCCTGTATAAGACAACAAGTGTCTGGCGCAGTTGTTATATCGGTTACTGCTGCTACAATTGCAGGTTATCAAGATTTAAGTGAGTTGGAACATGGTGTTATAGTCGGCGTGCGACCAATGGGGAACGACATCTCCGAGGTAGCGATGAAGTCAGGATTTTTTCGTACGACCACTTCACAAGTGTACTGTGAATATCAGGAATACGGTAACACATCAAATCTCCGACATTGCTGCGGCCGGAAAAAGATCCTGCAGGAACGGGGCACCGACGACGACTGAAGAGAATCTTTCAACGTGACAGAAGTGCAACCCTTCAGCAAATTGATGCAGATTTCAATGCTGGGCCATCAGTAAGTGTCAGCATGCGAACCATTCAACGAAACATCATTGATATGGGCTTTCGGAGCCGAACACTTGATGACCGCACGGCCTGGGGCCGTCAACACCGACACTGGAATGTTGATGACTGGAGTCATGTCGCCTGGTCAACGACTCTCGTTTCCAATTGTATCGAGCGGATGGACGTGTACAGATAGAGAAACAACTTCATGAATCCATGGACCCTGCATGCCAGTAGGGGAGTGTTCAAAGTAATGGGGGCTCTATAATGGTGTGGGGGGTGTACAGTTGGAGTGACATGGGACCCCTGATAAGTCTAGATACGACTCTGACAGGTGACACGTACGTAAGCATCTTGTCTGATCACTTACATCCATTCATGTCCATTGTGCATCCCGACGGACTTGGGCAATACCAGCAGGACAATGCGACACCCCACACGTCCATAATTGCTACAGAGTGGCTCCAGGAACACTCTTCTACGTTGAAACACGTCCCCTGACCAGCAAACTCCTCAGACATGAACATTATTGAACATACCTGGGATGCCTTGCAACGTGCTGTTCTCAAGAGATCTCCACCCCCTCGTACTCTTCTGGATTCATGTTTCAGTTCCCTCCAGCACTACTTCAGACATTAGTCGAGTCCATGCCATGTCGTGTTGAGGCACTTCTGCGTGCTCGCGGGGGCCCTACGTGATATTAGGCAGGTGTACCAGTTTCTTTGGCACTTTAGTGTTATTTGTTATCGATTAATGAACTGAAAATGTTGGTGTTTGTAATTTCATATAATTGTGCAATTTATTATTTGTATAAAATGGTACACGCTTAGGGACGATGTGTAGAATATGTGTTTTGTAAAAGAAAGAGTGCTTTTGTACTGTACGGAAGTTACTAGGGGAAGCGAAAAAGTGGCTTGGTTTTTTGGTGCGCTATCTCTACAGCGAGAGGAAACGAGATGACACACTCTGTAGGCAGCATTGAAAGAGGCAACACTTGGACGGAGCAGGCGATGCATTGCCTGGAAATGGTTGCACAATAGCATCGGATGACGACTCTTGAATTATTACGGCTTTGGTACACGTTGTTGGACTATGTTACTGACGTTAAAACGACGCCAAGAACGAATTAGCCCACACTTCAAGATCTTGTACGCCGCACCATGGGTAGTATAGCCGTTGTTACTAACCGCCACACCCGACGCCTACATGTAGCAGACTACGAACTGTATAATTATAATTGTAGAGGCGTCAACCATTAATTCCGAATTAACCTTTTTTGAATAATAATAATAATAATAATAGTATGGCATTGGCGGCCGGGAGACCCCTCGCGGGGCGGTTCGGCCGCCGCTCCACAAGTTCTGTAACGCCACTACGGAGACTTGCGACTGAATGAGTATGAAATGATGATGAAAGACACACAACACACAGTCATCTCGAGGCAGAGAAAATCCCCGACCCCGTCGGGAATCGAACCTGGGAGCGCGCGCGCGGGAAGCGAGAACGCTACCGCAAGACCACGAGCTGCGGACTTTTGAATAGTTATTGTGTTAAACATAAAATTTGGTTCACCCTGTTATTTTATTCCTAATCATTCACCTATATAGGATCCGTTCCTGGTGTTTGATTATTCTGAGAAAGCCTGTTATAAAAACATTTGAAGTGCTTTAATGTTTAATCAGAATCTACAGGCACTAATTTTCATCTTTGAATAAATGTTTGAAAATAACTGTTGTGAACTAACTTGTGATGGGAAGGTAAAAGTACTATATGATTTACTTAACAGGTGTGCAAAAGTGAAATTTTGCTTAAGCACTGAAGTAGATATTTTCAAACGAATTTAAAGATTTTAATATTCTTACTCTCTTTGTGGCAGAAAGTGAGTAAATAAGTTTTGAACAAGGTACAAGTAAAATTCTTTCGGTTATAAATGAATTTCAGTAAAGTACATAGAGTTATAAAAAGAAAATTGCTTAGGTGGCTCAGTGACACTGAAGTTGGGTTACACAAAAATACTGAATGACTTTACAAAGTAATAGTCGCAAACGTATAAGTACGTGGTATCACGCAACATTCCGCCAGTGCGGACAGTATTTGCTTCGTGATACATTACTCGTGTTAAAATTGACCGTTTACCAATGGCGGGAATGGTCGATATCGTGTTGATGTATGGCTATTGTGATCAAAATGCCTAGCGGGCGTGTGTATGCTGCTCGGTATCCTGGACCACAACATCCAAGTCTCCGGACCGTTCGCCGGATAGTTACGTTACTTAAGGAAACAGGAAGTGTTCAGCCCCATGTGAAACGTCAACCACGACCTGCAACAAATGATGATGCCCAAGTAGGTGTTTGAGCTGCTGTCGCGGCTATCCGCACATCAGTAGAAGACAAATTGCGCGATAATCGTGAATCTCAAAAACGTCGGTGTTGAGAATGCTACAATAACACCGATTGCACCGGTACCATATTTCTATGCACCAGGGATTGTATGGCGACGACTTTGAACGTCGTGTACAGTTCTGCTACTGGGCACAAGAGAAATTACGGGACGTTGACAGATTTTTTGCACGCGTTCTATTTAGCGACGAAGCGCCATTCACCACAACCAGCATAATACGCACTACTGGGCAACGGAAAATCCACTATGGCTGCGACAAGTGGAACATCAGCAACCTTGGCGGGTTAATGTATGGTGCGCCATTATGGAAGGAAGGATAATTGGCCCCCATTTTATCGATGGCAATCTAAATGGTGCACTGTATGCTGATTTCCTAAGTAATGTTCTACCGATGTTACTACAAGATGTTTCACTGCATGACAAAATGGAGATGTACTTCCAACATGATGGATGTCCGGCATATAGCCCGCGTGCGCTTGAAGCGGTATTGAATAGCATATTTTATGACAGGTGTATTGGTCGTCGAAGCACGTTCACCGGATCTGACGTCCCCAGATTTCTTTCTGTGGGGAAAGTTAAAGGATATTTGCTATCGTGATCCACCGACAACGCCTGATAACATGCGTCAGCGCATTGTCAATGCATGTGCGGACATTACGGAAGGCGAACTACTCGCTGTTGCGAGGAATTTCGTTACACGTATTGCCAAATGCATTGAGGTTGACGGACATCATTTTGAGCATTTATTGCATTAATGTATTTACAGGTAATCACGCTGTAACAGCATGCGTTATCACAAATGATAAGTTCACAAAGGTACATGTATCACATTGGAACAACGGAAATAAAATGTTCAAACGTACCTACGTTCTGTATTTTAATTTTAAAAAACTACCTATTATCAACTGTTCGTCTAAAATTGTGAGCCATATGTTTGTATCTATTACAGCGCCATCTATCAGAAAGCGAAAAATGTGGTCCAACTAAAACATTCATATTTCTTTAGGTACTACACGAATATGTAATAAAAAATGGAGGTTCCTATTTAAAAAAACGCAGTTGATATCCGTTTGACCTATGGCAGCGCCATCTAGCGGGCCAACCATAGCGCCATCGGGTTTCCCCCTTCAAGCTAGAAGAATTTCGTTCTTTGTAGTTTTGTCGTTTGATGCTTATTTCGTGAATTATTTGGCTCGGCCACTATCAATGGACCACCCTGTATAAGCATCACAGTGCACTCTGTCTTAAATCAGCACCTGTGAAGTAATGATTTGTGGACAGTAACATTCCTGAAATGGTCTGGCTTGCTCAGAGACCCGACCTAAGCCCAATGGGACATCTCTGGGACGAGTTGGAAAGTGGACTTCGCTACTGGCCCTATCGTCTAACATCACTACCTTCCCTGGTTTCAGCTCTTGAATATGATTGGGCTGCCATTCCTCCACGGCCTCCTGTGGGAATCTCAGAGAGTGAACACGGAGGAAATCGCCAGGGACTACGGACAGGTGGCGCTCGATGGAAATATGGATCGGCCGTGTGGCGTGCCGAGATAGTCCGCGCAACTGCGATAACCCTGTGTCCCGGATGGAGCGCCGGCCGTAGTGGCCGTGCGGTTCTCGGCGCTACAGTCTGGAGCCGAGCGACCGCTACGGTCGCAGGGTCGACTCCTGCCTCGGGCATGGATGTGTGTGATGTCCTTAGGTTAGTTAGGTTTAATTAGTTCTAAGTTCTAGGCGACTGATGACCTCAGAAGTTAAGTCGCATAGTGCTCAGAGCCATTTGAACCATTTGAATCGGATGGAGCAGTGGTTAAACCACCTGCCTAGTAAGCAGGAGATCCCGGTTTCGAATCCTGTACATATTTTCACTCGTCGCCGCTGATTCCATATAATGTCCTGATGCAGCTGTCAACAGTGATCTCTCCCTTTCCTTTCCTTTCTTCTCCTCAAAAAATGTTCAAATGTGTGTTAAATCTTATGGGACTTAACTGCTACGGTCATCAGTCCCTAAGCTTACACACTACTTAACCTAAATTATCCTAAGGACAAACACACACACAGCCATGCCCGAGGGAGGACTCGAACCGCCGCCGGGACCAGCCGCACAGTCCATGACTGCAGCGCCCGAGACCGCTCGGATAATCCCGCGTGGCTTTCTTCCCCCCTCCACCTACCATTTACATTTCATTGAAAGAGTGCTAGAAGCGATCAAGCTGTCATAAAGGCGTCGGATGGACATACCTCATTTTACTGGCCATTAATAGGTGTGCAGGAACATCTGATCAGATAGTGTAGATAGCGTGAGTCCCCTGAAAATTGTCAGCTCTTAGGAGAGAAATCATTCCTAGTAAGTACAAGCTGAGGGATTTGATAAATTATAGTGGCCTGCCCTTGTCAAAAGACTGAAGCAGACAGATTGTCCTAGGTGTCTTTGCAACAGCCTCCAAGATTATAGCACAAAGAAAAGGCAGGTGAAACTTCAGTGACTCAGCTAGAAAGCAGTGTAAACTATCACCAAGGACAGCATGTGGCCAACAGTTTTCGGATGGACTGCATCACCCATGTTGACAGTCTGTTAACAACAGCAGCTGCCAACACAATAATAAAATTAGAAGAGAAGAGTAAGACAAGTTCTTAAAACACTAAGAATTAGGTACACAGACAATAAATAAACAAGAGCAACACAAAAAACTGTTTACAAATTGCTAAAATGAACATTATCAAAAGCGAGAGTCCCACAATAAATGACTACGTAGTGAGCAAAAAAGAAGTGTATAGATATCTTGCTATCAACACCGACAAAAAAAAAATCATTTACTTGACGAAATTTTGTTCCAGAAAGATGCTAAAATCCCCAACAAAATAGCTCCAATTGGTCAATACGCTTTAAACGGACTCTGTTTTTTGTAAGAACGTACCTCATCTCAGACCTCATCGGTGTTGACGATGTGGCAGGAGTACGGACTTCCAGTGCCGGAATGGCAACGACAGCACGGGCCCTTCGGTAATCACAAAGCACTAGACTCAGGCTTGTACAGAACTACACTGACTGAGACATATGAAAGACTACTAGACTTCGTAGCAAGAGGCAGAGGTACATAATATTGACTGAACAATTAATTTAAATGGAAATCACAAGTAGGAAGTATGTTTAACACCATTTCTTAAATGTAGGGACAAACAGTTCAAGATAAAAAATTGAAAAAGTGTTCTGAACAAGTAGCTTACATAAAATTCAATTGTATAAATGTCTGAAATTAAGAACATTATATATTCTTTCAAAAATAAAAGCTCATCTGGATTTGATGGGGTCTTTTCTGAAATACGTAATGCATCACTAACTCAAGGCATTCTCCCATAGGAATTGAAATGTGACATTTTTAAATTCCTCTTTAATAAAGCTGATAGAGATGTCAATAACTACTGACGCACTTCACTACTGACATCAGTTTCCAAAATTTTTGAGGAGTTTATGTATTTCAGAATAGTATCCCACCTGAGCAACAATAATATCCTCAATAAATCACAGTTTGGATTTCGGAAGAGTCACTCAACTGAGAACGCCATTTACACAACCACTCACCAAATTTTACAAGCACGAAATATCAAAATAGAACCAATTGGTATTTTCCGTGACCTGTCTAAGACATTTGACTGTATCAATCACAATATTGTCCTGGATAAACTGAGGTTTAATGGGACTGATGGCATAGCAAACAAAGGGATAACGTTACAGTCGTCTAAGATAGAACAAGCAAAATAAGTTCTTTTTGCGGATGACACTAGTAATGCAATGAGTCCAAACATACATACAGCAACAAAAGCAATGTAAATGATGTTCTTAAAAGGACAACTTAGTTCAGCCACATTTCTGCTCTCAATAACTGCAAATCTTAGGGGAGAGGCGAATCAGTAGGTTGACATATTTTGCATATTTTCCTTCAATAATGCAAAATAGAATAATGTTCTAGGATAACTCAAATTTAACAAAGAAAGTGTTCATTGCTATAAATCGTGCCCTGAGACTAATATGTGGTGCTGACCCACGATCATCTTTTAGACTTCTGTTTAAGTAATTAGGCATTTTTACTACAGTTTTACAGTATATTTACTCCCTTATGAAATTTGTTATAAATAATCTACTCCGAACAGGAACAATGATGTACTTAATTACATTACCAGAAGAGAAAACGGCATTCATTACTTCTTATTAAGGTTGTCTTTCGCAAAAAAAGGGATGCACAATGCTACAATCCGAAGTATTGATCTCTTGCACAATGATATAAAATGTCTGACAGACAACAAAGTAAAATTTGATAACACACTGAAAAAGTTTTTCCGTGACGACTTCTTTTATTCCGTAGAAGAATTTCTAATTTTGTAATGTGTAAAAGATGATGGACAGGAACTATTAACTCACAGCAGTGCTAAAATTTACAATTCTTTTTAAAAAATTGCAGATGGTCAGATTGCAGGCATATTTATATATGGGGATGTGTAATGTGAATGTAAAAGGAGTCCCTTCCACAAAATTACGATTTATTCTGAAAATGATCCATGGGTCATGAAACTAACTAACTACCTAACTAAAACGAGCAATGGGCACAACAGCAACAATGAAGAAGATACTGAAGTAGTGCATCGAAAGCAACTAGCTGGACATCTGAGAGCAGGACCATTGATAATAACTTACCAAATCATCAAGAAATATAAAATAAAGATAAAAGGTTACGCTTTTCGCAGACCAAGGAGCAATGCACTGTCTGATAGAGTTGGAGCCATATCTTACTTATTTACGCAAATACGAGTATAATCACGCACCACAGACACATGTGAATATGAGGAAATTGGCGTCCTGGATCACTGTGTAAGTTTACAGACCGTTATAGGTGTATCTTTGGTAATAAAGAATTCTGAGCTATCATAAGGAAAGAAGATCTGGGGGAGAAGGCTAACATGTTGGCAGACAGCATATCGGACCACGTAGTACAAGCTCATCCAGCCAGGAAACGGACGGGATAAGACCACACATCATGGCAGTGAGACTCATCAGGACAGAACACCCAACCACACCGTTCTTCTGGCAGTGGCGAAGGGATGAGCTTCGAGGACGACAAGGAAGGCCTTCAAATGGTTCAAATGGCTCTGAGCACTATGGGACTTAACATCTTAGGTCATCAGTCCCCTAGAACTTAGAACTACTTAAACCTAACTAATCTAAGGATATCACACACATCCATGCCCGAGGCAGGATTCGAACCTGCGACCGAAGCAGTCCCGCGGTCCCGAACTACAGCGCCTAGAACCGCACGGCCACCGCGGCCGGCAAGCAAGGCCTTCCTGAGACCTTTAGGGTCATATGTCTCCCAATATGTACAGCCTTACAAGGTGAGAGAAGAGTAACGGAAACATGCCAGTGCAATCGTTGTGAGTCCTTCAGCATGGCGGGAGCAAACAATCCCGAAAAAAATGAGAGAAAAGAAAGTTTTGCTTCTAACTCCCGATACACTGGAGCAGTGTAGTGGACGATTATAAATTACAAAATGTGTAGTGCACCAATGGCTGACGGTACAACAGCATGTAGAGTGCATTCTGGATTCCAGATGAAAATATTTCTGAGAGCCGGTGGACCAAGTGCTAGTAAGCAAAATTCTTGTTCTCAGCATATAATTACACCTACCCATGAAACGTATTACACGCTTGGATATACAAATTATTAACAGTTCAGCATAACTGCACGAAGCAGGTTCGTATAACGCTAACTACATTTTATCTTCATATACACCGGGTTGGTGCATAAGTTCGTAGCACTTTCCCGTAAGTTTAATAAACACAACAGATACACATAACAGACATTTAGTCACCAGCAATATGTTCTCCTTCACTATTTATAACAGTCTGCCAACGCTGGGGTAGCTTTTTGAGTCCATGACTTGTAGAAATCACGTGGGCGTAGAACTCGTCGAGCCGTGATCGGAGCGCATTTTCATTCGGAAAGAAATTTCTTTGATAGTTGTTCGATAGAGACCGGTAAAGGTGAAAATCTCAGGGTGCAAGGTCAGGTGGGTACGGAATGACTTCCCAACCCAACTCCTGTATAATATTTTTGTCAGTCTAGCAGAACGCCGGTGGGCGTAATCGTGAAGTAGCGTCACTTCACCCAATCTCCTTGGTCGTTGTTCTTGGACTGCGTCTGCGAGACGTCTCAGTTGTTGACAACAAATGTCAGCAGTGATGGTTACACCTCGGGTAAGCAATCTGTAGTACACAACGCCGTCGTGGTTCCACCTAAAACATAACATTCTCTTTTGTGGATGTACGCATGTACAGCTACATCTACATCTACATCCATACGTCGCAAGCCACCTGACGTTGTGTGGCTGAGAGTACATTGAGTACCTCTATCGGTTCTCCCATCTATTCCAGTCTCGTATTGTTCGTGGAAAGAAAGATTGTCGGTATGCCTCTGTGTGGGCTCTAATCGCTCTGATTTTCTCCTCATGGTCTCTTCGCGAGATATACGTTGGAGGGAGCAATATACTGCTACGGAGAGTTGCTGCTTTGTTTGGGCCCAACCATTCCTTTCTTTTCCTTACGTTTGAAGTAAGACACCATTTCCCCACGTCGATAATGATACGAAATAGGAGCGGTCGGTGTAGTTCACGAGTCAATTGATGACGAGCAAGCAGAGGGGCACACATGGCCACAAGCTGATCTTTGTGATTTTGCCTTAGAACATGCGGTACACATACACCCGATTCTTGAACTTTCCACATTGCAAGCAAATGTCACACGGTGGTGGAATGATAACAGTTCATGACATTTGCTAGTTCTCGAGTACACTGACGTGGCTATTGTGGATTAATGAGTTTAAACGATCTTCATCAAACCCTGTAGGTCTTCCTGAAAGCGGAGAGTCACTAACATAAGAACTATCCTCCTTAAGGTGAGAAAACCATTTTCTTGCCGTGCTGTGTCCAATGGCATTATCCTCACGTACGGCATCGGCTGCTGTTAGCCCTCTGTTGAGCTGAAACACAAGAATATTTCGGAGATGTTCATATTTCTCCACTTGGCACTCCGTTTTACAGTGTTCACAGCTCCAGTCACATGTCTAGGGCACAAAATGCCAATAAACAAACTCAAATAGCAACAGTGAACTAGAAATAAAAGTTCACGAGCTATAAATAAACCCATAGAAACCGGAATACCAACAAGCAAAACAAAAATACTACTAATTTATGCAGGTACCTTATAGAAAAATCAAGACTGCAATGTTGTCCACGTTATCCAGAGCTACCGCGATACAGAGAGTGTTCGTCTGTGGCTGTGATCCGCACCTTTTACAGGTCTGTCACCCACTGAAAACATCTAATCATGGGTTACCGCGAGGCCGGTACTGCAACAGTCGCCAGCCGCTATGACTGATCAAGTCGGACATAGTTGAAGCAGCATGGAGTGCACCTTTTCCTGTCACTGATTCGATTTCCAGCCGTTTCAAAGCCGTTGTTATTGACAGCGGAGGCAGCTCTGTACACTACATTTCACATCCTGTACACCCACCTCCGAAATCATCTGCAAAATGTAATGATGTCTTCTCCCCACTACAATGTACACGCGCAATAAGTAAAAAGTTATTTGCTCTCCTTCTTAGTGTCGGAATTTTAATGGACAGCAGTATACTAGGAAGTATCGAATGTGAAAACAGTCGTTTCTTGAGCCATGGCCTCCTAACATATTTTCTTCGTCTGGGTGTGAGAATGTGTCCGAACGTTTGGCCGTGGACCTCTCGGTAAACTCACTACCCTAGCTCACCCCACATTTCTACACTGCTCAACTACAAATCAGGTAACCGTACTAGAGCCCTGTAGTGATACATCCAACAGAATGAGCTCTGGAAGCCGCGCTGCGTGTTTCACAAAATCTGATTTGTCGTGGCAGACGGAAGCCTCCAAGCTGCGGCTTTCTCGTCCTGACGGGACGACCTACTACCGCCTGCTGCCTTCCGCGTAAAGGCTCCCACGCACATTTGAAAGGACGTTCGAACTTTTTAGAAACGCCTCTTTGCTGACGATCACTGAGGGGGGCCGAGGGGGTGGGGGAGGAGGACAATTTCGTGAGTGCAATAAAATCTACAGTGTCTCGATCTTTCGGCGCGTATTAAAAATACAGTAGTTGTTTACGAAAAGAAAGTAGCTACACAGTACCCTTTACAGGGTCACGTATTTACTTCCTGAGAACGAGCGAAGTCACGCTCTCTACAGAATGTAGACAATAACTGTTTACAAGGCACTACATGGTGTAGAAGAAATCGAGACGATCAGTTTGATGTAGGGCACTTGTGGTCTATCAAGCCAGGAAACCACCATACATTGGCCTAGAAAAGCCAACTGAGTTACAGCGCATGCGCACTACGCGAGATTTTGAACGTTCTCTCGCCCTATTACGCCACCGTCTTAGCTGTTCAACCATCTAAAGCTCATTTCTTTTTCTCGCTAAAATCGCCTTTGAATATTATACACACGTTACTCTTGCACTTAAAATTTGTCACATTAACGTCTTTTGTAAAATTTGCCGTAACATTAGCAAAATTTTAAGTGTAAACTTAACAATTAAATCGTTTTGTATCTCTGGCCCTTTTATTTTACAGACTACTGTCCTTATTAAGGACAGTTGTAGGGTAAAATGCATTCCTGTACTTAAATATATGTATCTCCAAAAATATTAAAGCTAAAATAGTGAAACTTGAGATTGTTATGTGTAACGTACAGCTTGATATTCTATGCAGTTTTTGTTTGAAAATGTGCATTGACATACATTTTACAAGGATTTGAACTTTTAATTACCACTGTTTCTATAGAGTACATTTTCTCGTAAACTAATCAAGCAATAAGACTGGAATTTCACAGTTTACATCTGCATAAGAGGCTAATGAAACCCGTGGAATAGATTTTTAAGGTCATAGATGCTCTGAAATTAATTTTTTAGTTTTGTGTTACCCGGGGCTGCTCTATTTCTCTCAAATTTTAAATGAGAACTTTTCTCAGACAAAAGACAACGGAAAAGAGCTGAACAGGATTATTCATTAAGAAACTCTTAAGAACTAGGACAAATTTCAGGATGTTAGGTTTAATAATTCCCGAGACAAGCTCAAAAAAGTCAGTTTATTACAATTCGCATTTATAGTTTTTGTTTCAAATGGTTCTAAGGGCTCTGAGCACTATGGGACTTAACATCTGAGGTCATTAGTCCCCCTAGAACTTAGAACTACTTAAACCTAATTAACTTAAGGACATCACGCACATCCATGCCCGAGGCAGGATTCGAAACTGCTACCGTAGTAGCAGCGCGGTTCCGGACTGGAGCGCCTAGAACCGCTCGGCCACACCGGCTGTCCTTTTGTTTCAATTTTTAACAATATTGTTATACTTCTTGTGACTAATGCTGTCCATGTCCATAATCTTTATTCTCTTTCTCGTCTTCCTGGAGTAATTTCTTCCCCTGCCTCCTTTGTCTAGCCAAGTTTTGCATTTTTCCTTCTGCTGCCTGAGCTTTGTCCTATCGCTCTTCATCGATGCTTCTGAGTATCTTCAGTGTGAATGCACCTGGATGGAAGCCTAGTCTCTGTAGGCACTTAATCCTGCGTACAGTTCCACTGCTGAACATTAGAAAAGCATCACATGCAGCTATCTTCACAACAATTGGGGGCACAAATACTGTTATTGGACAACACATTCATATAAGGTGACTGTAGCTCTCATTTGAGTTATGTGTTTTTTTCAGCGGTTCAGGATTGGCTAGGTGACTGAAAGTCGGTTTTGTAACATCTAAACCAGCAAGTGGCAAACCATGTTTGTGGGAGTATGGCTTTCAACTGGCTTTTGCCTGAAGATATTTGCACTACAATATCTCACAACGGGAATGTTGAGGATTATCATCTGTGGAAAGCTTGTGAAACAATATTGCCCACACAGCTTGCGCATTGTTTGTTTTCACGCTATGTAAGTTATCCCTGGTAGCTTTTCCATAATATATTTGCAAATGTGAATTTCCTTGTTTGTCAGTATGTTAACACCTCCCAGTGGCTTTCCCTCTTCAAAAAACCACGTTGTAAACAAGGGAACAAGCAATTATAATCTTTCTCACAGCCTTCTAGACTCATCTGCAGGTTCGTTTCGATTGTGTGAACGAAAAATAACGCACGAAAAATTTCTAGCGTAGAGAAGGTGTGGATCACAGCATAGAAAGAGGGACGTGGCAGGCGCAGACGCCCAAACAAACTTTTTTGAAAGAGATTTCTAACCAGAAATCTGTTATGAAACTGTGTGAGGTTATTCTTAAAGAATCAATCTAATAAATAAAAATCCCAATTTTTTTCGTCCACATCTGCCCTTAAGTTTAATGGGAATAATAAACGTGACTAATTTTCGCATAATATTAGCACTATCAAACGTTGCAAATAGCTTTTGTTTACTCCCCGCGCAGCGCTTTATGCTTTACGTTACAAAACAAGCCTTCTGAATCGAAGCACGTAAGCGGCAGATCACAGAGTTCGAGCTTTGTTAGCAGTTAATGCAGCTTCAACCTAATGTTATAATTTTCACACAGATTTCTCGCACTGCAAACAGGGAAAATTATAGCATCCATGTTGTCATTAAAACATCTGACGAAACAATATTTCAGAGCAAAAAGGTGGCTGGAGGAAAAAGAACTTCCTTGGCGTCTGCTTTGAAAATAAACTATTCCGTTTCCGAAGGACAGCGACCTGCAGATGTTTAAGACTTAATTTCTGTTACAATAAGTGTGTTGGAGGAAGGGAATGAGCGGTTTCGTTTTATTCACCTGCCAGCTCGGTGCACGCAGCGAAATCAGAGATACATTTGGAAAAATATTATCTAGTCAACATTGCTGCATTACAGTTCTGCCCTCCAACATAAAATGAATGTCTTTTGACAAACTAAAGCTACGGTCGCAGGTTCGAATCCTGCCTCGAGCATGGATGTGTGTGATGTCCTTAGGTTAGTTAGGTTTAAGTAGTTGTAAGTTCTAGGGGACTGATGACCTCAGAAGTTAAGTCCCGTAGTGCTCAGAGCCATTTGAAACATTTGACAAATTAAAATGAAAGGCATTTATTTCAGAGACTTTAGAACAATATTCAATAAGTCTGAAAGCCACGAATAAAAGTCCTTAGGAGGGTGAAAATTTAATTGTTGAAGTTAGAAAGAATTGCTTACAAAATGTTTGGGCAGTTCCAATTTTATGTTGGTTAGTTCCATTTGTTTTGTAGTGGGTGCATAGTTACGATGGTCGTTCAAAACCAGCGCAACATTTTTTTTCTGAAATCAGGTTGCTTTTATTCAGGATTCCGATACATCATATTATTCCCCATTCTTTTAGCTAAAAATCATGATCTCCGTTCAATGCTATTGTCTTAAGCCTTTATGTCTGCGTGGCACCACTCTGCAGGTCGACGTCGGAGCCAACGTCATGCTGCATCAATCCTCCCATCATCCGCGTACTGCTTCACTTGGAGTGCATCCTTCAGTGGGCCAAACAGGCGGAAGTCGCAAAGTGCGAGACCCGGGCTGTAGGGAGGATGAGGAAGAACAGTCCAGTGAAGTTCTGTGAGTTCCCTCTGACGCACTACAAACAGAAAGCGTGTAGCGAGGTGTCTGTGTTGCGTCGATCACCTCGAATGAGAGGGTCCGCACGTTTCGGCATTGCAGGAGCCACAACAGTTTGCGGCCGGCTGACACGCAGGAGATCGGACGCGTTTGCGCGACTTTGTTGCGACGATGACAAACGCCTCGCCCAACGTCTCACCGAGCTTTTGTTCACAACCAGGTCTTCGTAGACATTCTGCAAGCGCCTATAAATACCTGCGATGCTCAGATTTTCTGCTTATAGGAACCCAATGACAGTTCTCTGCTTGGAAAGCACGTCCGTTGCAGATGCCAATTTGAAGGCTTACGTATAGCGCCGCCAACTATCATAACTTCACGAAACTACAGGGGCTGAAGCGGGAATATCCCACAAAAAATTCCGCACTTATTTAACCAAAACTGGTCGAGAAAAAAATTTGTTGCATTACCTATTGAACGCCCCTCGTATTTATTTTACGTGATCAAATTAGCGAGCATTTCCCATATTGTATTGCATTTTTCCGGGGATTTAGCGCATGCTTCCGGATACTTAGTTCAAATTGCGTGCATAATTTGGTTGTTGTTAGTGTATATCAGATCACTTTCACTTACCATGTGCAGCGGACAATGAGCCAGATATTCCGCGCTATCTGGACGCTGAGCAAAATGCAGGGAAAGCTGCATGAACGCGAGGGACACATTCCGGTCTAAAAGCTACACTCGGAAGTAGAGTGGTATAGAGTTGCTTGCTGTGAGACTCTGGGAGAATTTTTCAAGCTCCTAACAGAATAGGCTTTCCTCCCTCACGTAGAAGAGCACGTTTTCTTCGGGAAGTGAGGGTGTTTTCACTTTTTAATTTTTTGGCATTTGCCCATTCGCGAGCCATCTATCGCATCCACGTAGTACCATTCTAATTGGCTTTTCTACTATACATTTCTTTAATTTCCATTTATAAAAATATGAAGGAATGAACAAATGGTTGAAACATGGCACTATTAAAAATCCACACGTAAAGTAACTTCACCACAAATAGAAATACACATAGTACTATTCACAGAGACCTTCAGTAAGTAATGCAACATATCTTTTTTTGGGCCAGTTTCGATTGAGAAAATGCGGAATTCGTTGTGGGACATCGTGGTATATCCCCGCTTCAGTATCTACAGTTTCATGAAGTTCCAAGAGGTGGCGCCACTGTACATAGCCTTCAAAATGGCATTTGTAAGGAAGGTGCGTTCGAAGCACAGAGCTGTCATTGAGTTTCTTTTGGCGGAAACCCAGAGAATTGCAGATGTTCATAGGCCTTTGCAATATGTCAATGGATACCTGACAGCGAACAAAAGCACGGTGAGTCGTTGGGCGAGGCGTCTGCCATCATTGCAACAAGGTCGCGCAAACCTGCCCGATCCCCCCCCTTGCCGGCCAGCCGCACACTTCTGTGACTCCTTCAACATTGGAACGTACGGAGATACTCGCTGGAGGTGATCGACGGATCACAATCAAACACTTCGCTGCTCAACTGGATGTCCCTGTAGGTAGTGCTGACACACTCGTTCACCAGTTGGTGTACTCAAAGGGGTGTGCCCGCTGGATCCCTCGCCGCCTAACTGAAGTTCGTGAAGAGCAACGATGATCATTTATGTGGAATTGCTTGTGCGTTCTGAGGCTGACCGTGACAATTTTTTGTCGAACATCGTCACAGGCGATGGATCACGGATTCACCACTTCATACCGGAAACAAAACGGCAATCCATGCAATGGCGCCACACCACGTCTCCTCCGAAGAAAGTTCAAAGTCGCTCCCTCAGCTGGTAAAGTCATGGCGACGGCCTTCTGGGACTCTGAATGAGTTATTCTGTTTGATATCCTCCTTCGTGGTGCAACGATCAGCTCAGAAGTGTATTGTGCTACCCTCACGAAATTGGAGAAACGATTTCAGTGTGTTCATCGGCACAAAAATGCTAACAAACTTCTTCTCCATGACAACGCAGGGCCCCATACAGGTCTGCGCACCCGAGACGAGCTCACATAACTTCATTGGACTGTTCACCCTACAGATCGGATCTCGCACTTCCGACTTCCATATATCTGGCCCAGTGAAGGACGCACTTCGCGGGAAGCAATACGTGGATGATGGGGAGGTCATTGATGTAGCAACACGATGGAGCGGATGTCGACCAGTAGAGTGGTACCAGGCCCTCCCAGTAAGGTGGCGTAAGACCGCTGCATTGAAAGGAGATTATGTTGAGAAATACATTTCTGTAGCGAAAAGAGCGGGGAATAATGTGGTGTATTGGAATCCTGAATAAAACCAACCTTCTTTCAGAAAAAAATTTGTTGCACTACTTACTGAACAACATGTACGCACTAGCTCTAGACAATTCGATTGCACATATTTAACACCACATTTAACAAACGTCCACTCTTTTGGATTGACAGCAAGACTGCAGCCGATTTTAGTAGGAATACCTCTGCTTTAATCACAGCTCATGGAAAGGAGTTTTCTGTGGTTTGTATCCGATAAACGAAAATAGTAGATGGTTCACGTTTCTTCTTCATTGTACATTATAGAGATTCCTCCGATTCTATTCGGAGCAGGTGGGTTGGAAATAAGCTATGATTCAAGCGCGTGGCTGAGGTTGTTATGAATCGTGTGCTTCTAAATGCCTCTGAGCACTACGCGACTTAACTTCTGAGGTCATCAGTGGCCCAGAACTTAGAACTAATTAAACCTAACTAACCTGTTCCAAGAAGCAAACAACGTTGCTACTACTGTTTTAGATTGCAGCCGACAATAAAGCACTCATTTTAGATCTTGGTCCAGTACCAGTGTGTCTTTCAGACGTTCCACGCTTTCTCATTGATTAAGCTCAGCACTTAATCGTAATGGAATCGTGGTTTCCCCCAACTTATACTGCTTCTTTCGCTAAGCTGACAACTATGCCATTAAGAAGGATTCCACTGCGCTCTGCTATCCTCTGTAGTATTCGTTTCACTATAGATGCAGTCCCATGTTTTCAGCTCTTGGTGCTGCGTGATGGTTCTCCTGCCTCAACTGGGAGGTATTCATAGGGACAGCTCCAGTGCATATTGGATTACAACTATATTGACAACTTTGTAGCTTGAAAACAGAGTTCCTTTCCTCAGATGGCTTTGAGCACTATGGGACTTAACTGCTGAGGTCATCAGTCCCCTAGAACTTACAACTACTTAAACCTAACTAACCTAAGGACATCACACACATCCATGCCCGAGGCAGGATTCGAACCTGCGAGCGTAGCGGTAGCGCGGCTCCAGACTGTAGCGCCTAGAACCGCTCGGTCACTACGGCCGGCTTCCTTTCCTCGTCATCGTAAAATTGTGATCCATAATCCAAGACTGATCTCACCAGATTCTTATACAAGGCGAGCTCCCCATCATGTGCCACCAGAAAGGATACAAGTGATTTGTATTTTGTATTATAGATGCTATTTAAAATTTGTAATCCAATGACTTCACAAGGCCAGAGAAGGCAGACATATTGCTAGTGTTATCAGTGACTGCGATGAAAATGAACAAAATGTTATCTCTGGATTTTTGTCAGTTGTTCATCACTTGTTTTTAATAGATTCTCTCTCTCTGTCTCTCTCTCGCTTGTTCCTTAGAGACAGACCCTTCTCTCTCTCCTGCCTTGGCCCTTGGCTATGTAAAAGTTTGTAATTTTCGTTAATAATAAGTATGTTAAAATGAAATTATGTAAGTGTGTTTATTTCAGAGGATAATAATCACCATTTTCACAGCTGAAGGGTCAAGTGTTGAGTTTTTATAAGTACTTATAACGCTTTCCGGAAGAACAACTTTCTTGCGAACAATTAGCCACCCTTTTTTACGTCTCGTGCAGATCGCTACTAACGGTAGCAAACTTTATCAGAGCCTGCAATTATTAATCCTCTACGGAGTCCGATGCCTTAGTGCATCAAATTGACGCGCCTGTAATAATTATTATTCATGCAGGCGCAAATTAGGAACTCAATCTCAAAATTGAAATAATTAACCGTGTTTGTTCTTTTGCCCGTATAATTCTTCCTCTCAGTCTGAAAGGGTGAACTATACTGACGACATCGCAAGTAGGACTTAAATTTTATGCAATACAGGTTGTAATAATTTTGTTCTTCTCTGTTACATGCAATGTGCTACGACTACGAATCGATGAGCCACTGGTTGAATACACTGAGAGACTGACGAGAAAGAGAGGATAAAATGTACTAAACTAGGTAAAAAAATGAAAATCTGGTAGGAAAAGATTTTGAATTTAAGGAATTATGGACTTACTATCGCAATGATCGTTGGCGTATTCAGCACCAGGTAATGAAAAAAGAATCGCTCAATGCTTTGAATTTCATTGGGTCAGCTTCAGCGGAAATAAATTCCCTGGGCTCTGAGACTTGTTCTTTTGCATTTAGTTAAATTTTTAGTATATTTTTGTAATTAAAATTACAGTCTGTAGAGATTTTGCTAAATGGCATGTCCGCGTAGTCAAGCACACGCCACTGACCAGAGAGATTGGCATATTTTATCAAACATACATTTTGGAAACCTCGTTAACGAGTCGTACTTTTTACCGTTTTAGAAAGTTTCTATCCGTTTTTATGGTGTTAGCTCGCCAGCAATCGGTGAAAAAGACACAAACTGTTACAGCAAATGAAAGTACGCAGATGGTTAACGGCGGGTCAGCCATTGTAAACACAAGCGCCGATCCAGCTGTGGCGAATAATACGTACTACGTTGCCGCGCGGTCTAACGCACTGCTTCCCGAGCGTGAAGGCGTGCCGGTCCCCGGCACGAATCCGCCCGGCTGATTAGTGTCGAGGTCCGGTGTGCCGGCCAGTCTGTGGATGGTTTTTAAGGCAGTTTTCCATCTGCCTCGGCGAATGCAGGCCGGGTCCCCTTATTCCGCCTCAGTTACACTATGTCGGCGATTGCTGCGCTAACACATTCTCCACGTACGCGTACACCATAATTACTCTACCACGCAAACATTGGGGTTACATTCGTATGGTAGGGACGTGCCCGGGGAGGTGGGGGGGGGGGGGGGTCCACTGGGGCCGAACTGCACAATAACCCTGGGTTCAGTGTGGGGCGAGGGTGGGGTGAGTGGACTGCTGTAGCCTGTTGTGGGGCTGTGTACCACTGCGGGCTACGGCGCGGACGAAGCCTCTCCATCGTTTCTAGGTCCCCGGTTCCATACAATTCAATACAATCCAATACTACGCCGCCAGCCGAAAATGACGCTTATTCAAAATCCAATTTCATGACCACTAGTTTTATTGGTTAAGTTAATATTACGAATATTAATCCAGCAACTAATCCAATTGCAATGATTTCTAGCTCCATTGTCGTAGGAGATAATGTAACATCAGCCGCCACAACTGAATCCGTTACTGCAGTGCAAGATCCTCTACACTAGCTTTGCAAAAATTAGAAATCATGTATCAAAAACAAGAAACCATTAACAGCAACTTATCTTCTATGAATCATGTTTCAAATGGCTCTGAGCACTATGGGACTTAACATCTGAGGTCATCAGTCCCCTAGAACTTAGAACTACTTAAACCTACTTAACCTGAGTACATCACACACATCCATGCCCAAGGCAGGATTCGAACCTGCGACCGTAGCAGTCGTGCAGTTCCGGATTGAAGTGCATAGAACCGCTCGGCGACAGCGGCCGGCTCCATATGAATCATAAGCAAGACACTACGTCTAATGATTTTTCGGCTTTGAAACAACAAAGGGAGCAAGTTAGTGAACAACTTAAGAATCAAACCGTACAGTTGAGAGTAGAAGTGGCTAACCACGTAACAGTAGAATCAAGGTCCGATCTAGATTACATAAATACGGAAATATGAGGTTTGCAGGAAATCAAGAACCTTCCTGAAAAAGTGAAAGATCTGTCCTGAAGTTTTTACAGCTTACAACTATTGCAGAATAAGAGGGCTATTCGAAAAGTAAGGCCGGATCGGTTGCGAAATGGAAATCACGGTGAAAATGAAAAAGGTTTTATTTGCAACAGTTACCTACATCTTCCAGCTACTTCTCTACATAGTCGCCGCTCCAACTTTGACATTTGTCGTAGCGTTGTACCAACTTTCCAATACCCTGTACTTTCCGCCAATCCTCTAAGCTGGTCTACAGCACGTTCTCTGTTCGAAAATAGCCTTCATAGCCAGCGGTTCGAGAGAGCACCACCCCTGAGGTGGGTGATCAAAAACTTCCCATCCAAAACGCTGCACGAGCTATTTATTGCACCTGCAGTATGCGGTAGAGAGTTGTCATGAATAAGGTAACGCATGACAGTTATGTTATGTGGACTGCATAACTTCAGGTGAAATCTCTCTCCGGGCTCTCATATTTGGTGGGAGACACTATTTTCTAGCGATCTTTGCGAGCTCACTGTACGCTCAGCACTGAAAGAAGTGACGCAATCGATGGGCATACTAGAGACACTGCCCAACACATCTGTGCAAAGCTTCATCGGATTTTCACTGCGATTTCCATTTCGCACCCGATCGGATCTCACTTTCCGAATAGCCCTCGTAGTCTGAAGCTCACAGTGAAACAAGTAGAAAATCTACCTCCTGCGGCCGAAAGCAAAATGGAGGAGTTTCTAAAAAGAAAATGGTTATAAAATTACTGAAAAATTCGAAGTAGAGCTGAAGAAAGCAATGGATTAGAGTGCCACTGAAGTATGGGTTATACAGGGTACCACAGCGCAAGCTGTCAAAAGCTGACCTGGTTTTGAGAGAAAAACGTTTCTTAGGATCTGCCCAACTGGCGACAAGAGTTTCAAGTTAAATGATTAAATGGAAAAGCAATTAAATACTGCAAAAGGGCAAATTGGTTATAACATGTCATATATGGTTCAAGTAGATAGAGCCAGTGGCCACTATCGCAATACAATGTCGAAAAACAATGCATCCATTGATTATGTAAGTTCATTTAGACAACTGTCACAAAGCTATACTAGTAGGAGATTAGTGGAAGGATCCACCCTTACTTCTGTCTTGTTGGAGGAAAGTCTGCTCAAATATAGACAGTTTCAGATGTTTATACCAGAGAAGAAAACTGTGCATCCTATTATTTTCATTATAACTTTTAGAAATGTATTGGCTGAAACTTGCTCTGAGCCATAAAAGATTTGGTTCATCACAGGCTTTTTCCAGGACGCGGCTACCCTACTGCAATTGCACAACGTTTTCATTCTTTAAATGTCTTTTTGGAAAAGTATTGGTCGATATGCGTTCAAGAAAAATTAAGAAAGGAACTCATTAATCCATAATTATACAGTCCTACACAAGGAAACCTGACAAAGTATTTTGAGAAATATTTGACTCGCTTCTGGGCTGAACCTATATCCGATAAAGACGTGTTACTTATTTTGAAAGGCAAGTTGCCGATTCACATCAGAGAAATGCTAGTGTAAGTACCTGAATCCAATGTGGAATACTTTTTATCTGTAGTAGACTCCAGTGATATGATAAATGAGGATACAAGGGATAACAGTAATAGAGATAACCACAAGAATGGCAATGGAATGAATCAGGTGGGGCCGCCGCGTCAGCAATACGGCAACAATCACGACCGATCAGCTGACGCTCGCGCCAGATTTGTTGCCCCACCGCCGGCGCCTCGAATCCCCAAATAATAAGAGAAGGAGGAATAACGTTGATAAGACACCATCCGGGTTATCAAAATAATGGAGTACGCCCGTAGAATAAGCACAATAACTGTAATCAGTGGTATTCCAATATTCGAAACATACCGCAGTTCAATACAACACAAAATAAATCAAACAGCCAATGGCATTCCAATCAGCAGAATCAGATACCCTTTAACGGAAACAGTAACACATACCCGCAATAAAATCTTGAAGTAATTCATGAGCTGACACTCGTCGGCGTAATCAAAATCCCATAGTGAATATTGTACAAATCACAAATGAAACTCGTCCTGTACTGCCTAGGTCAACAAACTAGTGTCGGCCACATTTAAACCCTCGACGCTGGCCATGGGATGGAATGGGGGTAAAACTGATTTCTGTAGTAACATGTTAAGATAGCATAAAGATGTAGATTTGTGAGGCGAATTTACATATAGTTTTCACGCGTGTCCTGATGGTTCAAGGGAAATAGTGCGAGCATGAATCAAAGCTATAACAGAAATTATTCCAACTGTTATCTTGCTCGATACGGGGAAATTATCAATATTATGTCTCAAGTATTATTTGATTAAATAAGTAAAATTCGAAACATGCCAACTTACTTAGTTCAAAACAGCATGATTGCTGATGGAGTGCGTAGGAGGTATTGAGTTCTTCAGAGAGAAGTGGGTCAAAATTGACTTAGAGATATGTAAATGTTGATGAAAAGGAAGTCGTTGTGGATTTATTCAAAATTCCTAAGCGTCACGATAAGTATTTTCAAAACATTCGATTATGGCTTGTCGAAAAGAGACAGTAACTGATTGATGATTCGTTCCATCGGACTACTTTGAATTGTGACGATGAATGTAGGATAAAGTTTTAGAGTCTACTGATATTACTCTCCAACAGCAGGTACAGTTGAAATATTTACTGTCAAAATACATTCGGGTGCTAGACAAGAAGCCGACTGTAATTAAAACCTATGAATACCGCATGGAGGTGAATCTTCATGAAACAAAAACACCTATTCAGTTCTATGGTCTAAGAGAGAGGCTGTTATTCAAGAAATACGTGACGTATGTTAGAGTGGGGGGAAGGGGGGTCATCGAGACTTCTCTCTCTCCTTACGTAGACTGCTTCTTGCTGTGGTGAAGCCCAGTGGAAAAGTACACCTCGTACTCGATACAAGGAAAATAAATCGCATAATAGTGCCAGTACGACGTATCCTGGAAACTTGGAGGAGCGACTACAGAAGTTTTTAGATGTTAGGTATTTACCTAGCATGGATATACGATCTCATACTGAGAGATTTTGCTCTTGGAAGATTTGAGGAAATGCACTGCATTTGTCTGTGCTGGAAGATCTTCCTAGTACTGCGTGACTGATTGTTACGCTTTAGATTGGACCTTAGCTCGGGAGTTTTTATAACCACACTTGACATCCTAGTTGCCACTCTTACCTGGCAAGAACATATTGAATTGTTAGCAAACACACTGTTGAAATTTTTTTCTGCTGGAGGTATTGCAAATTTACTAAAATCCAAGCTTGTGTGAAACAAGATAAAATTCCTAGGTCATGTAATCTCATCTGAGGGTATAACACTCGATCCTGAGAAACTGGATGCCATCAATAGCTTTCATTTTTCAAGGAACAAACAACTGAGAGCCTTTATAGGGTTATGTTCATTTTTTATCCGATTTGTACCACATCAGTTGTTGAATAGCAATGCCTTATTAGGCATTGTAAAGTATAATAGTCAGTGGAATTGGACGGAGTATTGCAAGGAAGAATTTGATCCTACAAACCATGCGTTAGTACACCCCAGCATATTGTAGCATCCCGACATGTCGAAAGACTTTTGTCTTGCCTCTGATGAATCATATTCTAGGCTGCTGGGATGCCCCTTTCAATTTATACCCAATGAAGAAAAAGTGAAGAAAGGATATCAGCTTTGCCAGTTGGACATTACCTGAGAGCGAACAGGGATACTCTGCAGCTGAATCAGAGACCTTGGCTATTGTCCGGCCTTTTCAAAAATGTAACTACTATTTGTTTATAAGATTTGTGTAGGTTTATTGCGATCACCGAGCCTTGTGTTTCTTACTGTCCTGTAAACTGTTACACAGTCGTCTTGCCCGTTGGGCAATGTTCCTTCAGTCAAGTGACTTTGAGATTATTTACATAAAAGGAAGTGACAATATCACTGCTGACGTGGTTACCCAAATTTGAAGATATGATAGAACAAACATCTTAATTCAAACTTACACTGAACAGAGACTCGCAGTACGAGCAACTTTTTCTAGACATGTGTATGAACGTGGAGTTCCTACAAAGTGATGGCTCTGGGTCGAGTAAGGTGAAGCTTCTTCTTCAGCAAGCGAATAATCCGAAGACACAAGAACATTATCTACATCTACATCTACATCTTCATGGTTACTCTGCAATTAACACTTAAGTGCCTGGCAGAGGGTTCATCGAACATTTTCATACCACTTCTCTACCATTCCACTCTCGAATGGCGCGTTGGAAAAAGGAACACCTAAATCTTTCCATTCGAGCTCTGTTTTCTCTTATTTTATTATGATAATCATTTTTCCCTAAGTAGGTGGGTGTCAACAAAATATTTTCTCATTCGGAAGAGAAAGTTGGTGATTGAAATTTCGTAAATAGATCTCGCCGCAAAGAAAACCGCCTTTGTTTCAGTGACTGCCACCCCAACTCACGTATCATATCAGTGACACTCTCACCCCTATTGCGCGATAACACGAAACGAGCTGCCCTTCTTTGCACTTTTTCGATGTCCTCCGTCAATCCTACCTGATAAGGATCCCACACCGCGCAGCAATATTCCAGCAGAGGACGGACAAGTGTAATGCAGGCTGTCTCTTTAGTGGGTTTGTCGCATCTTCTAAGTGTTCTGCCAACAAAGCGCAGTCTTTGTTTCACCTTCCCCACAATATTATCTATGTGGTCTTTCCAATTTAAGTTGCTCGTAATTGTAATTCCTAGGTATTTAGCCGAATTGACAGCACTTCGATCTGTGCGACTCATCGTATACCTAAAATATATCGGATTTCTTTTAGTACCCCTGTGGATAACCTCGCACTTTTCTTTGTTTAGTGCCAATAGCCACTTTTCGCACCATACAAAAATTCTCTCTAGATCATTTTGTAATTGGAATTGATCGTCTGATGATTTTACTAGACGGTAAATTACAGCATCATCTGCAAACAATCTAAGGGGGCTGCTCAGATTATCACCTAGATCATTTATGTAAATCAGGAACAGCAGAGGGTCTATGACACTATCTTGCGGAACACCAGATATCACTTGTTCTACTCGATGATTTACCGTCCATCACTACGAACTGTGACCTCTCTGAGAGGAAATCACGATTCCAGTCACACAACTGAGACGATACTCCATATGCACGCAATTTGATTAATAGTCGCTTGTGAGGAACGGTATCAAAAGCCTTCTGGAAATCTAGGAATATGGAATCGATCTGAGATCCCTTGTCGACAGCACTCACTCATTACTTCATGGGAATAAAGAGCTAGCTGTGTAGAAAAAGAACGATACTTTCTGAATCTGTGTTGGCTATGCATCGATAAGTCATTTTATTCAAGGTGATTCATAATGTTCGAGTACAGTATATGCTCCAAAATCCTACTGCAAATTGAGGTCAGTGATATATGATCTGTAATTCTATGGTTACTCCTATTTCCTTTCTTGAATATTGGTGTGACCTGTGCTACTTTCCAGTCTTTAGGAACAGACCTTTCATCAAGTGAGCAGTTGTATATAATTGCTAAGAAAGGCGCTATTGTATCTGCATACTCTGAAAGGAACCTGATTTGTATACCACCTGGACCGGAAGACTTGCCTTTCTTAAGTGATCTGAGTTGTTTCGCAACACCTAAGATATCTACTTTTATGTCACTCATGCTAACAGCTGTTCTGGTTTCGAATTCTGGAATATTTACTTCATCTTCTTTCGTTAAGGAATTACGGAAAACTGTATTTAGTAACTCCGCTTTAGTGGCACCATCATCGGTAACATTTCCATCGCTATCGCGCAATGACGGTATTGACTGTTTTTTGCCACTGGTGTACTTTACATACGACCAGAATCTCTTTGGGTTTTCTACCATATTTTGAGACAATGTTTCATTGTGGAAACTATTAAAAGCATCTCGCATTGACGTCCGCACTAAATTTCGAGCTTCTGTGAAACTTAGCCAGTCTTGTGGATTTTGCGTTCTTCTGAATTTGGCATGCTTTTTTCGTTGCTTCTACAACAGTTTCTGACGTGTTTTGTGTACCATGGTGGATCAGTCCCGACCCTTATTAACTTATGCGGTATGGATCTCTCTTGGTGTCGTACGGTATCTTTGAACTTGAGCCATATCTGGTCTACACTTATATAATTAGCTTGGAAGGAATGGAGACTCTCTCTTAGGAAGGCATCAAGCGAATTTTTATTTGCTCTTTTAAAAAGTAATATTTTGCGTTTATTTTTAGTGGTTTTGGTTGATATGGTTTTGAGCCTCGCTGCAATGACCTTGTGTTCACTAATCCCTGTATCCGTCATGACGCTCTCTATTAGATCAGGATTATTTGTGGCTAAGAGGTCAAGTGTGTTTTCGCTACCATTTACAATTCGTGTTGGCTCATGAACTAACTGTTCAAAGTAATTCTCAGAGAAAGCATTTAGTACAATTTCGGAAGATGTTTTCTGTCTACCACCGGCTTTGAACATGTATTTTTGCCAACAAATCGAGGGTAGATTGAAGTCTCCACCAGTTATAACTGTATGAGTGGGGTACTTATTTGTAATGAGATTCAAGTTTTCTTTGAACCTTTCAGCTATTATATCATCTGAGTCGAGGGGTCGGTAGAAGGAGCCAATTATTATTTTGGCACGGCTATTGAGTATAACCTCTACCCATAGTAATTCGCAGGAACTATCTGTTTCAACAACACACCACCACCTACTTTATCTAATCTATCCTTTCTGAACACGGTTTGCGCCTCTGTACAAATTTCGGCAGAATTTATCTCCGTCTTTAGCCAGCTTTCTGTTCCTATAACGATTTCAGCTTCAGTGCTTTCTATCAGCGCTTGAAGCTCTAGTACTTTTCCAACACAGCTACGACAATTTACAACTACAATACCGACCGTTTCTTGGTCGATTCTTGTCGTTTCTTTGCCCTTTACCCTTTGAGACTGGAGCCCTTTTTGATCTTTCTAAACCTGAAAAACCGCCCAGTCCACGCCACACAGCCCCTGCTACCTGTGTAGCCACCTCCTGTGTGTAGTGGACACCTGACCTATTTAGCGGAACCCGAAACCCCACCACGCTATGGCGCAAGTCGAGGAATCTGCAGCCTACACGGTCACAGAACCATCTGAGCCTCTGATTCAGGCCCTCCACTCGGTTCTGGACCAAAGGTCCGCAATCGGTCCTGTCGACGATGATGCAGATGGTGGGCTCTGCCTTCATCTTGCTAGCAAGACTGGTAGTCTTCACCAACTCAGATAGCCACCGGAAACCAGAGAGAATCTCTTCCGATCCATAGTGACACACGTCATTAGTGCCGACGTGAGCCACCTGCAGTTGGCTGCAACCTGTACCCTCCATGGCATCCGGAAGGACCCTTTCCACATCTTGGATGACTCCCCCCTCCCCCGTATGCACACGAAGTGCACATTGGCTATCTTCCCGTCCTTAGCTGCCATATCCCTAAGGGGCTCCATCACCCGCCTAACATTGGATCTCCCAATGACAAGGAATCCCACCCTCTGCCCCTGTCCCGACCTGTCAGAAAGACTGGCTACTGCCGCAACAGGCGAGGCCGCCCTTGCTGGCTCAGAAGTACTTTCAGCAGTGGGCAGTACCTCAAACCTGTTACGGAGGCGTAAGGGTACAGCCTTGCGGCCAGCACTAACTTTCGCCTTCCGTCCAGGGATTCGCGACCCCGCCACGGTTCGCCAATCACCGTCAGGCAAGTGTCAACCGGCAGGCACGTCCGAATCCGAGGGCGCAGTGGCATCAGAGATCCCAGGCGATGCTACAGGTTCCAGAGGCGCCAAAGCGCTCGCCTCGGGTGTCCCAATGTCACCGCGCCCCAGGGCAACAGACTGGAGCCTGTCGACCACGGCCAACACAGCTTCCAGCTGTTGACGGACTGTGGCCAATTCCGTCTGAATCCATACACAACAGGCGCAGTCCCTATCCATCCCCAACAATTTTTTCCTTTCTTTTATATTATCAGTTATATGAAGCTGGTTTGCTCTAATTGGAGCGTATGGAGACATTATGGTGCTAAGAAGTGCTGCAGGAAATTAATCCTATATTGCTATTTCACAAATATGCTGCGATACGCACAACAAATACTGAAAGCTTGTCTACTCTTACGAAAGGCAAACCCTTCTAACTTTGATAATAAGCCGTAATTGCATCCGATATTACCTACAGAATCTCTGAGTATTGTTTGTACTGACCTTTCAGGCCCCACTCCTGCCTGTGGGGGCGTTATTGTTTTTTATATGACATCTTTTCTAACTATGTCAAGTTCTATGCCGTGAAATCAGCTGCTGGTACACCAGTAATTAGGAGGTTAATAAATGATTATATTCCTGTGGTTGGCAAACATGAATCGATTTTGTCTGACAACACATCTACCTTCACCTGTCATAAATGGAGGGAATTTTTGAAAGATCGGCCGATTAAACAAATATTTGTCTTACAGTTCAACTGACAAGCCAACCCCACGAAGAGGATATTTCATGATTTAATTGTTTCATGAGGAATTACTTGCCTCATAAATTGACCAAATCGAGAGGAGTTCTATGTTTATTCGAAGAAATAGTGAATAATCTTCCTATACATTGCATGTCACATACTCCATCTGATTAAGTGAAAGGGATAAAAGGAAAGACTGAGTGGCTGAACCCCATTCCATGTACCCTACGAGTTGAGATAACTCTGGAAGAAAAGATAAAACAAATGTTGACCTCTATCACGGAAAATGGTAATCTGCGAAAGGCACAGCAAGACAAGACGTTAGGCAGAGTGCAAGCATACTTTGTAGGCTAGAAAGTGATGTTGAAAACTCACTACAAACCTTCACCATTATTAAGACAGAGTGGGGAAACACCAATTACTATATACTAGACCATTCCAGACAATCCGGATTCCCCACCTACAGGCTTACATAACTACATGGAAAATTAAAGGTCTATACCTTCATCATGACTTGAAGAAGTATGCATATATTGGCGGAACCAAAAAGTAGGAAGAGTATAGGTTTTAATCATACAATTGTGCTAATTACAATGAATATAATTTTACACTCAATTAATAATGTCAAGAAAATGGGAATGTAAATTACCACCACCTATTAAGTTTCAGTTTTTTGAACAGGAAATACCTTGACCGCAAGTACATCAGAATATACACTCCTGGAAATTGAAATAAGAACACCGTGAATTCATTGTCCCAGGAAGGGGAAACTTTATTGACACATTCCTGGGGTCAGATACATCACATGATCACACTGACAGAACCACAGGCACATAGACACAGGCAACAGAGCATGCACAATGTCGGCACTAGTACAGTGTATATCCACCTTTCGCAGCAATGCAGGCTGCTATTCTCCCATGGAGACGATCGTAGAGATGCTGGATGTAGTCCTGTGGAACGGGCTTGCCATGCCATTTCCACCAGGCGCCTCAGTTGGACCAGCGTTCTTGCTGGACGTGCAGACCGAGTGAGACGACGCTTCATCCAGTCCCAAACATGCTCAATGGGGGACAGATCCGGAGATCTTGCTGGCCAGGGTAGTTGACTTACACCTTCTAGAGCACGTTGGGTGGCACGGGATACATGCGGACGTGCATTGTCCTGTTGGAACAGCAAGTTCCCTTGCCGGTCTAGGAATGGTAGAACGATGGGTTCGATGACGGTTTGGATGTACCGTGCACTATTCAGTGTCCCCTCGACGATCACCAGTGGTGTACGGCCAGTGTAGGAGATCGCTCCCCACACCATGATGCCGGGTGTTGGCCCTGTGTGCCTCGGTCGTATGCAGTCCTGATTGTGGCGCTCACCTGCACGGCGCCAAACACGCATACGACCATCATTGGCACCAAGGCAGAAGCGACTCTCATCGCTGAAGACGACACGTCTCCATTCGTCCCTCCATTCACGCCTGTCGCGACACCACTGGAGGCGGGCTGCACGATGTTGGGGCGTGAGCGGAAGACGGCCTAACGGTGTGCGGGACCGTAGCCCAGCTTCATGGAGACGGTTGCGAATGGTCCTCGCCGATACCCCAGGAGCAACAGTGTCCCTGATTTGCTGGGAAGTGGCGGTGCGGTCCCCTACGGCACTGCGCAGGATCCTACGGTCTTGGCGTGCATCCGTGCGTCGCTGCGGTCCGGTCCCAGGTCGACGGGCACGTGCACCTTCCGCCGACCACTGGCGACAACATCGATGTACTGTGGAGACCTCACGCCCCACGTGTTGAGCAATTCGGCGGTACGTCCACCCGGTCTCCCGCATGCCCACTATACGCCCTCGCTCAAAGTCCGTAAACTGCACATACGGTTCACGTCCACGCTGTCGCGGCATGCTACCAGTGTTAAAGACTGCGATGGAGCTCCGTATGCCACGGCAAACTGGCTGACACTGACGGCGGCGGTGCACAAATGCTGCGCAGCTAGCGCCATTCGACGGCCAACACCGCGGTTCCTGGTGTGTCCGCTGTGCCGTGCGTGTGATCATTGCTTGTACAGCCCTCTCGCAGTGTCCGGAGCAAGTATGGTGGGTCTGACACACCGGTGTCAATGTGTTCTTTTTTCCATTTCCAGGAGTGTATATCTGATCCATATGCAAATCTTATTGGGCTACGAGCTACGACAAAGACTAGTCTCCCATTTAAGTGAAGTGTCAGACAGAGGTGAATGTCTGAGTAGTATTACCACTGCAACATTAGTTCAAGTATTGATTATGGGCATCGGAGTCATTGGGCACTACCCATTTAGTGTGTAAGTAAAACCAGTTTGATCATATACCTATTGGTTCTGAAGGGACGACAAAGTAACTGCCCTATACAAGGTACGAAAGTGTTTTGTGTGCTATGTGAGCGAGTGTGTGTAAAAAACTTCACATGTAACAAGTATAGCCAGAAAATGTTATATCCTATATACTTACAAAATAATCTGCTAAAGGACTAAGTTTGGGCAAAAGATCACACTGTAAGACTATCTGCCATCTGTAGCTAAGATCTAACGTAAATGTCTCAGACTATAATCTAAGAATTTTATTCTACTATCAGTACCTGAATCTGGCTCAACGAGTGTTCTGTCTGCATTGTAAATTTTAAGTCTGATGAGCAAATATGCGATAACCACTGTATGATGTCTGAAACATAAGTATATAAAGTGACCATTAATTATGACCAATAATTACACTCTAACGAGTATAGACGGTCAAGATTTCTAATGATGGAACGACTGTAATTGAACTAAATGTTGAAGGAATATTTTGGTAATGGACGGTGGTGAGACAGATTTTTCGGCCGCAAGGTGATCAAATAAAGTAAGCAGAATATATTACTCTGGTGGCTTAATTAATTGTCCGCTATGTCGGAAACAGTAAAATTTGTTAAGCACAGAATGATGAGTGAGCCCATGAATAAAATTAACTCTATTACCAATAAGGTTAGAACGCAGAATATAATTACGTGTTACAACACCCACGTAGCGCTAGCAATGAATTTCTTTTAATTCTCTATCAGTTACCATTTTCATATATGTTTGCATGTGTCTATTCGTTTATGTAGTAGCAATAAGTTTTGTCACGCGCAATAGCAATCAGCGGTCTCATATAATAAAATCACTGCAAGAGACGAAAAAAATGTCATACAGCAAGTGGTCTAGGAATGTTTTGATTGGTGCCTTATGTATAAAGAATGATGTGACCTGTGTCCAAGATCGAGGGCTAATGTAAAACAAGTCTCAAACTCGTGAAATTTTACTTTTTTTTCGAAAACAGTGACACGAATAGAGATTTTACTGCTTGTCTCCTATGCTGAGACCTGTTTCTTGCACATATATGGTACTACTCAAAGTATTACTAAAGTGATGGTGACCGCTTGGTCATTGATGCCAAACGTTATTGAGTGTGCTCTGTTAGGGACAGCTGACCAAGACACAACAGTAAAAAAATTATGTTTCCGTAGAATGAGAATGAGATATGCAGACAATCTATAAAAGTGCAAACTGTTGCAATGAAATGTTAAAGCGTTAGAGATGCCAGTAACTTTATTCCAATCGGAGTTCTCGTGAGTGACGCCTAGAAACATGTATGTAAAGCACTACGGCAAGGCGGAGAGGAATCATGTTAGTAATTCATTTCAAGCATCCAGTACTAAAATTGACTTGAAAAGCGAATAGTGTAACTCGTACCAGCGTAGACTTCAGTAAATAACAGTAATTTGCACTTACGTACCTGTAATACGATATGGCGATATTGAGACGAACCCTCGTCGTCCACTCGGAGTGTTATTCCATCCAAGAGACAACTGATGGCGTGGTAGAAGTTGCAGTTGAGAAGTATGCACACAAAACTCCAGGAATGTCCCACGCAGTCCCGGCGCTATTAGCAATGAACCGGCCGCTGCGGCGGTTTAGCTCTAATTGTTGGGGATGTCTTGAAGGTGGAATCCGCATTGTTGAAATGTTAATGGATGAGTGAAAAAAACTTCGTAGTCTGCGAGATGATGTATAAAGGCGATGCCACATATAGCACCTGTTTTTGCTATTTTCTTTTTAGCTGGTATCAAGTGAGTGAATTACTTCAAGAGGTACATACGGTACTTTACAAACAAAGTATGTACTGTGGGAGACTACTACAATTACCTAATAATGAAACGGCTTCTGTTACACTCACGAGAATAACATGCAAGTCAACCCATATAGTACAAATGAAGTTTAATGCGTAATATCATTAAGGACCGAACAAGTAATTCACTAGGGATATGTATTTTGTAGCATGCGCAAGTTAACTCGCGTGTGCAACCACCCTAATTCTTATGTCTTTTCTACGTAAACTACCAGTTTTGGGCGGCGAAGGAGCTTCCTTGAGTCCTAACCAAAGTACGCTGGAAATACCTAATCCGATTGTCCTCAAAGAGTTTCCTGTAGTTTCCTGGCTCTCCCGACGGATCCTTGGTCGTTCCATCATTGTACATTGTCCCTGCGATTCGCTGGTCCTGGTCACACGTCTATCACAAGCATCACTCCAATCCAACATGAATGAACTACAGTTTATCTAAAAGAAATGATAAAGTGACTATTCCTCACTTTTCTGTGTAGAAAAACATTCAAAATAATTTTGTTTCTAATTTTCTATTAGATGTTAAGTGAACAGACTAAAACTGAGTGTAACACTTGAAACATTTGTGTGACGAGTATAAGGTGACCTAAGTCGAACTAAAATGAAAGCGAAGAAACCATGAGTAAGATTAACAAACTATGAACTAATTCTGAAATCATCCAGAAAAAAATATAATTATTCATACTGTATCTAAACATGACGTGAAACTTACAGAAAGTGACTTTAAATATGAACGACATGTCCTACATAGACACACCTTGCAGTGAAAGGAACATTTGTTTTAACCGACTAATTTTATAAACAAAATTCGTCGACTCAACCGAAGGGGGCAGTGAAAGGATACATCAAGTGATTTGTATTTTGTAATATAGATCGTATTTAAAATATGTAATCCAATGACTTTTCACGGCCAGAAAAGGGGGACTTGGTGTAGATCAGTAATTGTGATGAAAATGAACAAAACCTCATCTCTGAATTTTTCTAAATTGTTCATCACTTGTTTTTAAGAGTCTCTCTCTCTCTCTCTTGCTAGTTCTTTAGAGACAGACACTTCTCCTGTCTTGACCAATGCCAATGTAGACATTTGTAATTTTCGTTAATGATAAGTATGTTAACACGAAATTGTGTAAGTGAGTTTATTTCATAGACTAACAATCATCATTTTCATAGCTGACGAAATAGGTTTTAAGTTTTTGTAAGTACTTGTAAGGCTTTTGTGAAATAACGGTTTGCCAACGAACAATTAGCAACCAATTTTCATATCTCATGCAGATCGGTACAAACGGTAGCATACTTTTTCAAAGCCTGCAGTTATTAATTTTCTACCAAGTCCGATGTCTTAGAGCGATCAAATTGAGACGCCCGTAATAATTATTATTCATTCGGTCAAGAATTAGAAATTGTGAGTCTATTATTCCAGCAACAAACTAGGGCTCTACATATCTCAGTCTCAAAATCACAATAATTAATAATATTTGTTCTTTTGCCCATACAATTCTTACTCTAGGTCTGAAAGGAAGAGCTGTACACCAACACACCCCAGTTAATTAATCTCTGTTAGGTGACATTCATTTGTGGACGTCTCCACATCAATCTCGAATCAGTTCCCATTACTAGAAACTTTGCTTCACTGTACCACTGTTAGTCACTCCAGTTCCTGTTACACTCGCAAACGAGAGAAAAAACTACTGTTTCTGTGTTTTCGGGCGACTCCCGATTTCTCTCACCTTGTTTTCGCAGTCCTTACGCGATTTGTATGTCAGTGGCAGTACGATCGTTCTGCAGTCTGCTGCAAAAGCAGCAGCAAACTTTCTCAACAGTGTTTCAGGGAAAAAACGTCTTCCTCCCTCCAGGAAATCCCATTTGAGTTTACGGAGCATTATCATGTTGTTGTTGTTGTTGTTGTGGTCTTCAGTCCGAAGATTGGTTTGACGCAGCTCTTTATGATACTCTATTCAGTGCGAGCCTTTTCATCTCCGAAAAACTACTGCAACCTACATATTACTGAATCTGCTTACTGTATTCACTTCTTGGTCTCCCCCTACGATTTTTACCCTTCACATCTCCCTTAAACACTAAATTTCTAATCCCTTGATGTCTAAGAATGTGTCTTATCAACTGATCCCTTCTTTTGGTCAAGTTGTGCCACAAACTCCTAGTCTCCCCAGTTCTGTTCAGTACTTCTACATCTACATCTACATCTACATCTACATATACATGGTTACTCTGCAATTCACACTTAAGTACCTGGCAGAGAGTTCATCGAACTATTTTCATACAACTTCTTTATCATCCTACTCTCGCATGGCGCGTGGGAAAAAGGAACACCTAAATCTTTACGTTCGAGCTCTGATTTCTACCATTTTATTATAATGATCATTTCTCCCTGCGTAGGTGGGTGTCAACAAAATATTTTCGCACTCCGAAGAGAAAGTTGGTGATTGAAGTTTCGTAAATAGATCTCGCCGCAAAGAAGACCGCCTTTGTTTCAGTGACTGCCACCCCAACTCGCGTATCATATCAGTGACACTCTCACCCCTATTGCACGAAACGAGCTGCCCTTCTTTGCACTTTTTCGATGTCCTCCGTCAGTCCTACCTGGTAAGGATCCCATACCGCGCAGCAAAATTCCAGCAGTGGACGGACAAGTGTAATGTAGGCTGTCTCTTTAGTGGGTTTGTCGCATCTTCTAAGTGTTCTGCCTACAAAGCGCAGTCTGTGTTTCGTCTTTCCCACAATATTATCTATATGGTCTTTCCAATTTAAGTTGCTCGTAATTGTAATTCTTAGGTATTTAGTCGAATTGACAGCCCTTAGATTTGTGCGATTTATCTTATACCCAAAATTTATCGGATTTCTTTTAGTACCCCTGTGGATGACCTCGCACTTTTCTTTGTTTAGTGCCAATTGACACTTTTCAGAAATTCTCTCTAGATCATTTTGTAATTGGAATTGATCGTCTGATGATTTTACTAGATGGTAAATTACAGCGTCTTCCTCATTAGTTAGGTGATCGATCCATCTAATCTTTAGCATTCTCCCGTAGTACCATATTTCGAAAGCTTCTATTCTCTTTTTATCTAAACTGTTTATCATCCATGTTTTACTTCCATACCTGGCTACACTCCAGACAAATACATCCAGAAAAGATTTCTCAACACTTAAATCTATATTCAATGTTAACAGATTTCTCTTCTTCAGAAGCGCCTTTCTTGCCATTGCCAGTCTACATTTTATATCCTCTTTACTTCGATCACCATCAGTTATTACGCTGCCCAAATAGCAAAACTCATCTACTATTTTAATTCGACTACATTTTATTATCCTTGTTTTGCTTTTGTTGATGTTCATTTTTCAACTGCTCTTCCAACTCCTTTTCTGTCTCTGACAAAATTACAATTTCATCGGCAAACCACAAAATTTTTATTTCCTCTCCCTGGACTTTAATTGTGGTGTCACTGCTAGACACCACACTTGCTAGGTGGTAGCTTAAATCGGCCGCGGTCCATTAGTACATGTCGGACCCGCGTGTCGCCACTGTGTGATCGCAGACCGAGCGCCACCACACGGCAGGTCTCGAGAGACGTACGAGAACTCGCCCCAGTTGTACGACGACGTTGCTAGCGCCTATACGGACGAAGCCTTTGCTCTCATTTGCCGAGAGACAGAATAGCCTTCAGCTAAGTTAATGGCTACGACTTAGCAAGGCGCCATTAGCCTTACATAGTTTGATAGTTATCGTATGAAATGTCTCATCAAGAATGCTGTATTCACAACAAGGATAAATAAAAGTTAAGTATTAGAGGAGCTGCATACTTTTCTTATTAGAATTCACTACTTATCCTGTTCCAGAATTCACGCCCGTCTGCGTTAGATAGCGTGCATTTCGGCCTCCTCTATCTACAAGGTGTTGGCACATTCACCAACACATCATTAATTCCTACTCAAAATTTTTCTTTGGTTTCCTTTACCGCTTGTTCAATATACAGATTGAATAACACCGGGGATAGGCTACAACCCTGTCTTACTCCCGTCTCAACCACTGCTTCTTATTACTGCCGTCTGGTTTCTACTCGTATACAAGTTGTAAATAGTCTTTCGCTCCCTGTATTTTACCCCTGATACCTTTAGAATTTCAAAGATAGTATTGCAGTCCACATTGTCAAAAGCTTTCTCTAAGTCTACAAATGCTATAAATACAGGTTTGCCTTTCCTTAACCTATATTCTAAGATAAGTCATAGGGTCGGCGTTGCGTCGTGTGTTCCTACATTCCTCCAGAATCCATACTGATGTACCCCGAGGCCTGCCTCTGCCAGTTTTTCCTTTCTCCTGGAAGGAATTCGTGTTAGTATCTTGCAACTGTGACTTATTAAACTGATAGTTCGGTAATTTTCACTCCTGTCAGCAACTACTTTCTTTGGAATTGGAATTACCACATTCTCCTTGAAGACTGAGGGTATTTCGCCTGTCTCATACATCTTGCACACCGTATGGAAGAGTTGTGTCATGGCTCGTTCTCCCAAGGCTGTCAGTAGTTCTGACGGAACGTTATTTACTCCCAGGGCCTTGTTTTGACTTAGGTCTTTCAGTGCTCTGTCAGATTCTTCTCGCAGTATCATGCCTCCCATCGCATATTCATCGACGTTCTCTTCTGTTTCTATAATACTGCTTGCAACTTAAGCTCCCTTGAATAGACCCTCTGTATACTCCTTCCACCTTTCAGCTTTCCCTTTTTTGCGTAAGACTGGTTTACCATCTGAGCTCTTGATATTCGCACAGCTGCTTCTCTTTTCCCCAAATGTCTCTTTAATTTTCCTTTGGCCAGTATCTATCTTCCCTCTACTGAAATGTGCTTTTAAATCGTTACATTTGTCCTCTAGCCATTCCTGCTTAGCAATCTCGCACTTCCTGTCATAGTCCACATCTGCCCTGGGAATGTCTTACAATTTAAAATTTGGTTCCTAAACCTCTGTTATATAATGAATCTGAAACCATCTGGCGTCTTCAGGTCTCTTCAACGTGTACAGCCTTCTTTTATGATTACTAAACCAAGTGTTAGCGATGATTAAATTATGCTCTTTGCAAAACTCTACCACGGGGCTGCTTCTTTCATTCCTTTCCCCCAGTCCATATTCACATACTACTTTTCCTTCTCTTCCTTTTCCTACTATTGAATTCCAGTCCGCCATCACAAATTTTCGTCTCCTTTAACTATCTGATTAATTTCTTTTACCTCATATACATTTCTTCAATCTCGTCGTCATCTGCGGAGTTAGTTGGCACGTTAACTTGTACTTCTGTCGTTGACGTGGGCTTCGTGTCTATCTTGGCTAGGAAGATGCGTTCACTATGCAGTTCATAGTAGCTTACGCGCATTCCTGTTTTCTTATTCATTATTAAACCTACTCCTGCATTACCCCTAATTGACTTTGTATTTATAAACCTGCATTCACTGAAGTCGACCATTCGCCTTCCCTACAACCGACGTTATCTGCTCGATCCATTTCATCTACGTTTGCAACGTTACGCCTAGATACACTCTCAGAATAAAAACCGATGCACTACGAAGTAATTACCCGAATGATACTGAAATCGATGGATGTGATGTACATGTACAGACAAACTAATGATTACAATTACTGTAAAACTGGATGATTTATTCAAGAGAAAGGTCTTCACAAACTTAGCAAATCAATGACCGGTTGGTCCATCTCTGGTCCTTATTCAAGCAGTTATTCAGCTTGGCATTGACTGACAGTATTGTTGGATGTCCTCCTGAGGGATAGCATACCAAATTCAAATTCTGTCTAATTGGCGCGTTTGATCGGCAGAATCCCGAGCCGGTTGGGGAGCGCTGCCCGTAATGCTCCAAATGTTCGCAGTTGCGAAGAGGTCTGGCGACTTTGCTGGCCAGGACAGGGGAGGCAAGCAGAAAGGCAAGCAGCAAAAACTCTTTGCGTTTGTGGGCGGGGATTATCTTGTTGAAATATGAACCCAATACGGTTTGCCTTGCATGGCAAGAAAACGGCGCGTAGAATCCCGTCAGTTTACGGCTGTGCTCTAAGGGTGCCCCAGATGATAACCCAAGGGTGTCCTTCTATGAAAAGAAATGGTACCCTAGACCACCGCTCCTGGTTGTTGGGCCGCATGGCAGGCAACAGTCAGGTTGGTATGTCACTGCTCACCTGGTTGTCTTCAGACACGTCTTCGCTGCTCATCTGGGCTCAGTTCGAAGCGGGACTCATCACTGAAGATAACTCCACTCCATTCAGTAAGATTCCAGATCGAAGACGCGTCTGGTGACGCACCAAACAGCGGTGGGATGTCAACCTCACTGTCGTTTGCCATACGGCGTGACAACCAGGAGTGATGGTCTGGGGTGCCATTTTTTTTAATAGCAGAATCCCTTTGGTTGCGATGCGCGGCACCCTTACAGCACAGCGGTAGTCGACGATATTCTACGCTCCGTTTTGTTGACCCTCAGGAGGACATCCAACAAGGCTATCAATAAATGCCAGTCAGACTAACAGCTTGCCTAAGGGCGAGGGATGGAACAAAGCGTTTCTGACTTACTCAGTTTGCGAAGCTGTTTTTCTTGAATAAATCATTCAATTTTTCTGAGACTGTAATTATTTATTTATCTGTATATGCACATCATATCTACAGATTTCCGTACCCTTCACATAATTCCTTCATGACGCGGTTGATCTTTTTTAGTTCTATTACAAACAGAGGGCTAATGTATTTCTCAATAATGTTTCGGGAAAAAAATTATTATTCCCTCCCGGGATTCCCGTTTGAGTATACATAGCATTTCCCTACTACTCACCTACTGATCTAATGTAGCGGTTACAAATCTAGCAGCACACCTCTGAATTGTTTTGATGAGCCGGCCGCTGGTGGCCGAGCGGTTCTGGCGCTACAGTCTGGAACCGCGCGACCGCTACGATCGCAGGTTCGAATCCTGCCTCGGGCATGGATGTGTGTGTTGTCCTTAGGTTAGTTAGGTTTAAGTAGATCTAAGTTCTAGGGGACTTATGACCTCAGCAGTTGAGTCCCATAGTGCTCAGAGCCATTTGAACCAATTTTGTTTTAATGATTTCCTTTAATCCGAGATGGTTGGGTTTGCAAACGCTCGAGAAGTACTCAAGAATTGATCAGCCAAGTGTTCTACACGCTGTGACCATTATAGACGAGCTACACGTTGCCGGCACTCTCTCAATATACCGACGCCGCCCACTCGCCCTCCCTACAACCGAACTCACCTGCTCGTTACATTCCACGTGGTACGCAACGTTACGCCCTGATGTTTAATCGACGCGACTGCGTCGGACAGCTCACTACAAACACTGTTTTTCCTCCTCAGCTTTCTTAACATTTCCTCATATTTAGGCAATGCTGCCGTTCGTTACACCAAACATAAATTATGTCCAAGTCATCCTGTAGCCTCCTACAGTAACCCAAAAACGGTACTCTTCTGTACACTACAGCTTCATTCGCAAATCGCTTCTCACGCCGTCAGATAGTTTATGTCCAGGGTAATTATAATTAAACTTTCACTATTTCAGCCATTGTAGACCGAAAACTGTTTACCGTATGAGTACCCAGCTAACAGGAATGATGTTCGCATTGTGCGGTGCAGGATTTGTCATGTTAGTAGTGTTAGTGTCAAGACTTGCCGTTATGCTCCGGTACTGGTAGACACACAAGCAACAGCGCACATTGCAGTTGCAGACAGTCAACACGATGAGCAGTATTTTACTCGTAAAGCTGTTTTATGAAAACAACAGCAATAGTGCTGTTGCTCTGCGCGAGTATCGTCGCATTAAATGAATACGTAGACGTCTTGTTTCCGCACCAGGGAATAAACAACGTGATTCGGAGGTTCGAAGTTCAAATGGTTCAAATGGCTCTGAGCACTATGGGACTCAACTGCTGTGGTCATAAGTCCCCTAGAACTTAGAACTACTTAAACCTAACTAACCTAAGGACATCACACACATCCATGCCCGAGGCAGGATTCGAACCTGCGACCGTAGCGGTCGTGCGGTTCCAGACTGTAGCGCCTTTAACCGCTCGGCCACTCCGGCCGGCTGGGTTCGAAGTAACTGACGATTTGCGAATTGCTCCTGGGAGATGCCGACGCTAATTGCGCCACAAATTGTTGTAGAAATTACTATTGTAGATCAACGGGACACTAACACACTTTTGAGAGCGAAGATGAGGGTAGCAAAGAAGGTAGCCAACATCCCACCTGAAATGTTTTGTTGGACATGCATAACACAAAAGCTGGCCTTAATGCAATTTACACACATCAAAAAAGTTTTGCATCACCCCAGTTTCCAGAACTCCTGAAAACAGACGTTAACTGTGGGTATTGGATCACAGACACAGTCCCTTTGACTGTTCAGAGATGTCACTAAACCCGTCCAAAGATGTAAACAACCATGCATGAGCAGCGCCTATTAGACAGAGGGGCATCCGATCAGTTCCAGTCATTCCACCACGAAGGAGGTACACGGCTCGTGTTGTCTGTAGTTCAACTATGCCCAGACGGTCAATACCGCGGTACGATCGCGTCCGCATTGTTACTTTGTGCCAGGAAGGGCTCTCAACAAGGGAAGTGTCCAGGCGTCTCTGAGTGAGACAAAGCGATGTTGTTCGGACATGGAGGAGATAGAGACACGAACTGTCGATGACATGCCTCGCTCAGGCCGTCCAAGAGCTACTACTGCTCTGGATGGCCGCTACCTACGGATTATGGCTCGGAGGAACCCTGACAGCAACGCCACCATGTTGAATGATGTTTTTCGTGCAGCCACAGGACGTCGTGTTACGACTCAAACTGTGCTGAATAGGCTGCATGACGCGCAACTTCACTCCCGACGTCCATAGCGAGGTACGTCTTTGCAACCACGACACCGCTCATTGGTATGCCACGACGAATACAGGCATGCTTCAATGCAAGAGGACGTGCTACTGGGTATTAGAGGTACTGGTATGTACAGCAATCTGCACCACCACCTCTGAAGGTCTCGAAATGTGTGTTTTTCATGAGCATTAAAAAGGGCGGAAAATTATGTTTATGTTGATCTCTATTCCAAATTTCTGTACAGGTTCCGGAACTCTCGGAACCGAGGTGATGCAATTTTTTTTTTATATGTGTATTTACCGATCGGTTACCGTTCTGGACTATGTACACGGTGCTGTACAAAAACAAAACAAAAACTGCAGTAAAATGCAATGACCAACAACAACCTGCAAGGTCGAAAGTTACGATAAAAACATGCATTTACAAACCCAACCCTACATATCATACAATTTTCCAAATCCAAGATACATAATGGAAATCAAGCAGCAAATTCGGAAGACGATAACTGCGTGAAATGCAGGCGCTAATCACTACAAATGAAGACATTAAACCGACTCAGGGTAGTCAACAATAGAATCACATATGATCACAATTTATGACCAAGCACCATATAGTACATAGATAACACAAACACTGAACATACTTGCATCAAAGCTTACAAGATCAAAATGTAAAATACATGTACATAAAATAATATACAAAATACTATAATACATCTTATGTAAAATATGTAAAAGATCGAAATGGAAATCATGTTTTTATTATTATCGCTGTTAGTACCAATGTACACATAAAAGGGGGAAGTGAGTGTTAGGGTGTGGTTTGGGCAATGCAACTGATAATTAAGAACAAATTTCTTATAAATATAAAATAAACTCAAAGGATACAGCTTGCACGCCAGTTTATCCTCATAAGAGTGGGAATATTGAAACCCCACACGTCCAAAAAATTTAACATTTCAGGAGATACAAAAAACATTCCAGGTCTTAAAGCTAGACTCAAATTTCGTTTTACTTCTTATTTTTTATTAAAATGAATGCAGAGGGAAGAATGCCAATGCACTATACATAATCTAGATACATGTTTGACATTAAGGTACAATTTATGTATTGAACATGTGGGCTTTTTCGATATCTTGCAATAAATAAGCCATTATTTAACACATACATTATTGTTAACAGGGACAATAAGCAAACAAATTATGCCTATTTTCCATTCTGTTTGGAATTATGCTCCAACGTCGTTAATTCTTTCACAGTTATTCGCCAATATTCATGCCATAGAAAAAATTGTAGACAGTTTCTTCTTTGGTAGGAATGGTAGAAATCACCTTACGGCATGTATTTTCTTCTCATTTATAGACACATGATCTTTATAGGTGACTTATAGGGCTAGTGGAATTACAGGTGGATCAGCCAGTTGTAATGTTCGCTGTTCCGCTCCATCAATGAATGGTCTAATTTTAACAACACCAAGACGTTCTTGTGAATAGCAGAAGTGCATGAATTGTGTTAAATGAAAGTTCTGTTCGTTTTTTTTTTTTTTTTTTTTGTTCTTCTGTTTTTTGTGCTATCACTTCAAAATTTATCGTTTTGCTGGACTCTTATTATTAATCACACATATTTCCCAGCAAATATATCCCAGCCACCTTTCTAATTTTCCCTTGAACTATACTGAAATCTCTGTAAGAGCGGCATTTTATTGGAAAGTAATCTGTTGATGAAATGAAATCTTCCGTGTGCCAAAGACATTAAACAACATCTCACCATAGAATGGTCTTTATTTTGGCCTCCATAAGAATCGGAGAACAAGTGACGGTGTTTAGCATGTTGTACGACATTTTCATTTATGTAATCAAAAAGAAATGAACAGACTTCAGCAGAGCTTTTTGATGTTGATCCTTCATGATAGAGGTAAAACCTGTTTCTACCTCTCCGAATTTCATGCCAATTAAAGACATTTACTGAAAGCTGACGCAAGTAAAACACGTCTTGTGTTTGTATCTGAGGCAGCTAGAGGTTCTGCATAAAATCAAACAAGAGGTATCACATGGTTCAGTTTTCTCTTTAATTGCATGTAATTTCCTGAAGTTGTCATCAGCACGCTTCTTGTGCACTATTAATTCAATTGTTGCTGCTCTTTCAGCACCATCATTCAGAGACAGACTTCTGAATTTTACACCGAGCTCTTCACATGTGCAACATGTGTCCACTTGGTTGCCCAAATTTCAAATTAAAGTGTCCAAGGAAAATTTTCAAGTAAAACTGATAGTAAACAGTGCCGGAAAGTTAAAATTTTGAGAATGCCCATATATTTTGTACATGTGAGGTTTCTCTTCAGTTCAGGTGATACTATGGCTGCATAGCAACAATGAAAATGCCAGAACACATGGTATTTCTTTATATTATGATCGGCCTATATGTTTAAAGTATGAATTAATACGTAGATAACTCAGCTTTATCAAAAACTGGACATGGGTTTCTCAATGTTCCCATTCACATATGGTAAGAGTCCAAAAAGTATGCAAGGTAAAGTGTTAAGTAAGAGAAGAAAAGAGCCATAAAACTAAGAACAACTGTTATAACAATGATATTTTTGGCAGCAGTGGAATAGCCTCTAGTGCGGTTCCTGGCTGTCGTGGATGGAGGTGAACCTCATACTCATCAACGTTTGTAAACTGGAACGCAAACATTGTACGAAATTAACAAATGTTACCTTCTCATGTGGAAATTAAAATGTGTTTCTTTCAAGTGTCAATGGCTTATTGGTTATTTATCTTCAGCATTTCCTTAGAAGTGTTTCAAGTGTTTCTACAACGTTTTCTTGTCCCACGCACACTCTTTTTCATGTGGGCCCTCTCAAATCGCGGAAGTTTAATCATAAACACCACGTATGTAGAGAATGAAAAGCATCCTGTCACTCTGCCCTGGGGCACTCCTGACGGTACCTTTGTCTCTGATGGACACTCGCCATCCATGACAAAGTACTGGGCTTTCGATCCACAAATTTGAGACTCTCTTTCGAATGGTCGGACCTTTGTTAATAGCTTGCAGTCTGACAATGTGTCAAACACTTTTCGGAAAGCTAGCTTTTTCCACCCTAGAATGGAAATCTAATGACTGTTAATTATTTCTTTACTTATTACGTAAATTGAAGGTGGAGGGATGAGAAAGGAAAGCAAATGAGCTGGTGATTTCAGCTGCATCGGGACTTTAAGCGGAATCAGCGGCGACAAAAATGTGTGCCAGCCTGGGACTCGAACCGGGATCTCCTGCTTATTAGGCAGTTGCGTTAACCACTACTCCACCTGGATACAGCGGTTAGCGCACGTGCGCAGTATCGACACGCTACTCAATCGACCCCTATTCCCATCTAGTGCCAGCCCGTCCGTGCCCTGCATGCTTGCTAGTTTTTAAAATCCCGCTGTAGGTTGAACGTAAATGTGCATCTGTACTGATGGTAGTGGGTTGATTGCCCATCGAGGCGTATCAGTTACTGAATGCGTGATATCTGTTCTGTTGGACGAGTCCGAAAGGACAGAAACCACGCGGTCATGTAATTTCTTTATTTGGGGGGGGGGGGGGGGGGAACTTCTACAAAGTAAGAAATTTCAATTTGAGCTGAAGACTCTGCGCTGCGAAAATTTCTGTTTTTATGCATTCATAAGCAGACAGCGCCAAATGTTCGAAGTGGCATAACATTTCGTTAACGTGAAATTTCGGCATATTGAAGAAATAAGAGGGAAGAAGTTTGTACGAAAGGATATTAATTCATGATTTCATTTGAATCTTTGTGCATGTTTGTTAGATGTCATTTTTCAGTATTACCAGTAAACTAATACGCTAACAAAGCCTAGAGAAAGCTTGTTAAAACGTCAAAGAAAAACAAAATTACTTTTACAGTATTTCACTACAAATTCTTTCCATAATTTATCTGAATATTTGGCTCCAAGGGTTACATATCTCCGCTATTTTCACAAGAATAGTAGTCCATCGTCAATGAAGTTAAATCACGCAGAACATAGCTAGCTCACTGACAGAACGCTAACGTATTGTTGTAACAGATGAACATCACTGCATAACCGGTCGAATGGTCGCAGTGATTAACACACTGGACTCGCATTCAGGAGGACGGTGATTCAGATCTCTGTCAGACATCCAGATTTATTTTTCCCATGATTTCCCTCAATCGTTTAAGGTGAATTCTGCGATGGTTCCTCTGAAATAACACGGCCGATTTCCTTCCCTATCGTTCCCTAAATCGCGCTTGTGCTCTGCCGGTAAATACCTCGTCGTCGACGGGTCGTTCCATACTAAACTTCCTTGCTTTTCAAAGTGCGCCGGCCGGGTTGGCCGAGCGGTTCTAGGCGCTTCAGACTGGAACCGCGCGACCGCCACGGTCGCAGGTAAAATCCTGCCACGGGCATGGATGTGTGTGATATCCTTAGGTTAGTTAGGTTTAAGTAGTTCCAAGTTATAGGGGATTGATGACCTCAGAAGTTAAGTCCCATAGTGCTCAGAGCCATTTGAACCATTTTTTAAAAGTGCATACAAAAACTAGAAAAAAGTAAATATTTTTATATTAATTGTACATCGAACTAATTTCGAGTCTATTTAACTGGAGATAAACGTCAGCTATCTTTGATAAATACACTGCGCGGCAACAAAAGTAACCACCAAGAAGGGGAATAGAAAACGGAAATTCACGATAACGAGAGGGCAGGTGAAGTTATTTCGGTGATTGTACAACCGACTCAAATTTACAAAAAAAGTCTTGGCAGTATGACCCTAATTATCAATATGACAACGCATCGTGCGGTGTAGCTGCAACACTTGGGATAAAAGAATGTTGCCCCAAAAAGAAAATATACTGAAAGTTAATCGTCTTTTCGTAACGTTAACGGCAGCTGTAAGTACAGTTCTTGTAATTTTGTGGGTATAACTCGGTATCCTCAGAATAATAACTATTGTCGTTAGCTTATCTAGATCTTGCTGCAATTGAGGCTTCGCTACAGATGCTCTTTACTGGAAGTTTGTTAAGTGAAAACGAGCCGGTGAATATTACGATTCTCAATAATCTTGTAAAGAAAGTTGTTTCACGTGTGCTATTTATTACGTCACAGAGCCCTCGTTGAAATCTTACAGCCTACTGGCCGCCGTTACTCCCCCTCTTACACTCTTTATATACCTTCTATAACCATCAATACTTTATTATACAGCAAACTCGCCAACTACAAGAATTATCGGCAGTTACAAAAATTAACATCATCCGGCAGTTGCAAATGAATTGCATTGAATGTGATACCAACTCAACCACAGTTCTTTCGTATTTAAGGGAATATCGTCGAAATGAATAAACAATGCTGATTACATTTTTTAATTACACAGAAAGTATTCCATCTCAACCACGTTTCTGGTTGAACAGAATTTCAATAAATATTACAGTAGTCCAAATAATCACCTTGTTTACGTCGTCAAAATGATTTCGTTTTATGAGTTTCAGTAATTACTAAGTAATTATGTACTGTTATGATTAGCAATTCCGTAGTAAGCTGTTCGTATGGCAATCAGTCAGAATTGTTCCAAGTTTCAAACATTATCAAATCAGTATTTTTTGTCTCTCTTTCATTATTTGATTGCTCGTAATTAAACGGTTCTAATTGTAACTAGACGAACTGATTATACATATTCCTAGCAATGGATTGATGTAATATTGACGAATACTTTGACGTTATGTTATTGAAAATTACATTTCGGTGTTCAGAAGGTGAAATTACCTACATGGATCCTACCTAATGATATAACAGTTAATTAACTCTTAGCTACACGCTTAGAGGCACTCCGCGCCGCAAACTGCGCATTTCTGAGTTTTGGCAGCTAGTATGGGAGGTTTGAGGTTGAGCTTCCAGGTATTCCCCCACCAGAAGTCTCCACGTGATTCCCGCATGACTCCGTACCTGTGTGATTTACAGCTAGTTGTCTGCAAAGCCGGCCGGAGTGGCCGTGCGGTTCTAGGCGCTTCAGACTGGAACCGCGCGACCGCCACGGTCGCAGGTTCGAATCCTGCCTCGGGCATGGATGTGTGTGATGTCCTTAGGTTAGTTAGGTTTAATTAGTTCTAAGTTCTAGGCGTCTGATGACCTCAGAAGCATAGTGCTCAGAGCCATTTTGTCTGCAAGCCCTTAACTGAGACACTTCCTCGATGCGGCAACCTGTACCGCCTGTTTGTGTTGGTGTTCTACAATTATATTTATAATACATGATAAAGTAAGTATTTTGTTACTACTTCGTTGCTTTTTAGTACTATACATTTATAAATGAATGGTTATTATTACTTCTATTACAAAAAAGCTACATTTTTCTTCATTCGTCTAGTTGTTGTATTGACTTTCCTTTTCCTTTCATTATTCCCTCGTTTCTCATCTTTCAGGTGTAGACGTTACAATACGACAGAAGAGATTGTGGAGCTACTAAGAGAGCTCTCTGATGAAGAGCGTGATGGCAGATTAGAACAAGAAGATACTTTCGGTTTTTCAGACGAAAGTGACGAAGAAGAGAGAATTATTGAAGATAACTATTCCAGCGAGAGTGAACAGTCAGGGGACGAAGGCCAAGAAACTCTGGAACTGTCAAGTGAATTTCAAGTATTTTTGGGGCAGGGGAAAAGGTCTGAAACATTATGGCTTAGCAATCTAGTGACCCAAAACTCGAAAACGTCTTCAAAGAATTTGTTGAAAATTTTTCCTGGACCCACACATGTCTCATGGGATGCTAAAACTGAAATTGATGTATTTATGAAGTATTTTACAATTGATATTATAGATAAAATTGTAAATTACACTACTCTATATATAGAAAGAAAGAGAATTAGTTGCGTATATTCCAGAGGTAGAGATTTAAGGACCCCCCTCGGTCCGAAATCATGGGCCTTTTAAGCCTTTTATATATTTTAGCTGTCAACAAGAGTTGCATAGCTGATGCTTCGCGGACCTGGAAGACGAATGGTGCCGGTCTTATGGTGGCCAGGGCTGCTTTTGGAGTAAAGAGATTTCGATTCTTACTACAATCCCTACACACTGACGACTACCGCAGTCGATCACAGAGATGTGTGGTAGCTAAATTAGTCCCAATTAGAGACGTTTATTCAGAAGTAAATGAAAATTTTCAGAAAAGTTATTGTTTATCTGCATTTGTCACCATTAACGAAATGCTCCAGCATTCCGAGGCCTATGTGGCTTCGTCGTCTATATACCAGATACGTCAGCCAACTATGGCATTAAATGTATGCCTTATGTGATGTGAAAACGTATTACGTATCACATTTTGAGATTTATTGTGGTGTCCAGCGTTCAGGGCGGTATGTACTATCGAATAAGCCGATGGACATGGTAAAGTGATTAGTAGAACCACTGAAAGGTTCAAAGGGAAATTTAATAAATGATAACTATTATTCAAGTTACGAGCTTGCTATACAACTTCTCGAATATGGCCTTACTTTTCTAGCTACCATGAAGAAGAACAAGCCAGACATCCCTCTTGAGTTCCTTCCTAACCGAAATCACCCAGTAGGATCAACTTTATTTGGCTTTAAAGATTGTTGCACTCTGGTGTCTCACGTTCCTAAAAAAAAATGAAAGTGTCATTTTACTGTCCACAATGCACGATAAGCCAGCTGTATGCAAGGAAATGGGAAAACCAGACATTATTCTTGATTATAACGCTACTAAAGGTGGCGTTGATTCACGTGACCAAAAATGTGCCAATTATTCTACGAGACTAAGGACAAGGAGGGGCCACTAGCACTACTTTTCAGATTTTTAGATATTGCAGTTGTAAACGCCCATATTATTTTTGTTGCCAACAACATATCAATGCTAGAAAGGAAGAGACAAAGGCGAGGAGAGTTTATTGAAAACTTGGGATTTAGCCTACTTAAAGGTTATGTGCAAGAAAGGGGTCACAAACAAACACTGCCCCTAGATATAAAAGCATATTTGGTCAAATACAAGGAGCCTTCTGATTTACCAGTAATCCCTCAAGCCTCAGGAGAGCGACCAAGATCTGGTCCATGCCAAGAGTGCGGTGAACATCGCAACAATAAAACTACAATAGCGTGCTCAGCGTGTACGCGATTTGTATGCAAAAAGCATTCCACCTGCAAAACTATTTGCAATGCCTGCAATATTCCACGAAGCGTGACATCTTAGTATTAAGTTTTTTCTAAATATTTCGCTATGCTTTTTATGCAACCTTGTTCCTAGTTAGTCATGTTGGTCTTCAGTCCTGAGACTGGTTTGATGCAGCTCTCCATGCTACTCTATCCTGTCAAGCTTCTTCATCTCCCAGTACCTACTGCAGCCTACATCCTTCTGAATCTGCTTAGTGTACTCATCTCTTGGTCTCCCTCTACGATTTTTACCCTCCATGCTGCCCTCCAGTGCTAAATTGGTGATCCCTTGATGCCTCAAAACATGTCCTACCAACCGATCCCTTCTAGTCAAGTTGTGCCACCAACTCCTCTTCTCCCCAACTCTATTCAATGCCTCCTCATTAGTCATGTGATCTACCCATCTAATCTTCAGCATTCTTCTGTAGCACCACATTTCGAAAGCTTCTATTCTCTTCTTGTCCAAACTATTTATCGTCCATGTTTCACTTCCATACATGGCTACACTCCAAACAAATACTTTCAGAAACGACTTCCTGACACTTAAATCTATACTCGATGTTAACAAATGCCTCTTCTTCAGAAACGCTTTCCTTGCCATTGCCAGTCTACATTTTATATCCTCTCTACTTCGACCATCATCAGTTATTTTGCTCCCCAAATAGCAAAACTCCTTTATTACTTTAAGTGTCTCTTTTCCTAATCTAATTCCCTCAGCATTCACCCAACTTAATTCGACTACATTCCATTATCCTCGTTTGGCTTTTGTTGATGTTCATCTTATACCCTCTTTTTAAGACACTATCCATTCCGTTCAACTGTTCTTCCGAGTCCTTTGCTGTCTCTGACAGATTTACAAAGTCATCGGCGAACCTCAAAGTTTTTATTTCTTCTCCGTGGATTTTAATACCTACTCCGAACTTTTCTTTTGTTTCCTTCACTGCTTGCTCAATATACAGATTGAATAACATACTGAATCAATTGGGAAGGGTCTCATAAAGCTGTTGTACCCTCTCCTGAGGCAAGCTGAACCACGACTGTTGGAATCCGTTCTTCACGTCCTGGATACTGGCAGTGGGGCGGAGTTCGAGTCCGCGCTGATCCCACACGTGTTCTGCGGAGACAGATGGGGCAATCTTGCCGGCCAAAGGATTACCTCAACAACACGCAGACTGTTCATAGGGACATGCGCCGTGTGTGGACGAGCATTATCCTCCTGAAAACTGACACCGCGATCCTGTCGCGTGAGTGGTAACACTTGGTGACACAGGATGTCCGTGACGTACCGGCGTATCGTCAGAGTCCCTTCCCAGCCGTGACCTGAAGTCGTACCCCAGGGCATCCCATATATTGGCGCCAGGAGTACACCGTTGTGTGTCTCCGTAACATTGGAAGAATGGGACCTATCCGCAGGTCACTGCCCTACTTGTCGACGATGGTCATCCGGGGTAGTGCAGAACCGCGATTCATTGTTGAACACAGAGCGACGCCATTCATCAGCTGTTCATGCTTCCTGAGTACGAGACCCCTCCAAACCCAATTGATTGTGTTGTGGTGTTAACGGCAGCCCACGCATGGGACGGCAATTCGCTTGACCGACATTTGCTAGGCTCCGACCAATGGTGCAAGACGATTCAGAATGTTGTAGAGATTCTACTATGTGTTCGCAGATAGCAGGTGCAGATTTGAAGATATTACGATGTGGTTGGAACACTGTATGGCGATCCTTCTGGGGAGTGACGTGGTCAACTGGTGCCTTTACGAGTACAGGGACAGACGTGGTCAATTGGTGCCTTTACGAGTACAGGGACAGACATGGTCAACTGGTGCCTTTACGAGTACAGGGACAGACGTGGTCAACTGGTGCCTTTACGAGTACGGGGACAGACGTGGTCAACTGGTGCCTTTACGAGTACAGGGACAGACGTGGTCAACTGGTGCCTTTACGAGTACAGGGACAGACGTGGTCAACTGGTGCCTTTACGAGTATAGGGACAGACGTGGTCAACTGATGCCTTTACGACTACAGGGACAGACGTGGTCAACTGGTGCCTTTACGAGTACAGGGACAGACGTGGTCAACTGGTGCCTTTACGAGTACACCTGTCGTCATGTTCCCACGCAGTTCAAGAACAGCCCACTGCCACGCCTGAGTGCCATGCCATACAGATCTGGGTATTGCACGATTCGACCAACCAGCCAAAAGGAAACCAACAGTGACGCCTCTTTCAGTCCAGTCAGGAGCTGATAACGCTGTCTCTCTCGAGTACGCGCGTCTCCGTATTCTTCAGAATGATCACTCAACATATAACACTGCACAAACCCCTAATATACCTTACGAGGCCTGGTAACAACAATAAACGCGAACACCATTAACCTACGAGTATTAAGTGCCACGATCCGCATTTGGGGATTTGTCTTCGTAACGGAAATTTTGCAATTCTAATAATGCTGGCAGTGAATGCTACCATTTCCCATTGTTATTCAGACCTTTGTGGAGCGTTTGAATTGAAGTTTCGTCAGCCGTTGTTAAACGAGTAAGTTGTACACTCTTACTTCTGTCTAGAAGCTACATTTTTCAGCGTTACAAGAGTTGCACATTTTCAAAACAGCTTAAGTTATATTAATATGTAAATAACTTCCAATATCTGTGTACAGGCATGATCTGTAATGGTTTCAGAAGATGGTTTTCGATCATTTATTTCATTTCTGCATGACATCTGTCTGACCTTCGATCCCCATTTGGGGCTATGGCAGTGAAGCACTTTCTATGAGGGAAATTAAAGAAATTGTAAATGACCCGAACTTCATGGCTTCTTTTGGTGATGATGGTGATGTGAATGAGACCATTGACATTTTCGAGCTCCCTCCAGATCGTGTAGATGAGATTTCTTACTGTGAAGATGACGACGAAAATATATTCGAAAATATTGTTCCATCTGATGAGCAGGTTTCTTGAAAATTCATGCCAATGGAGAAAAGGAAAATGAGTAACATGCGGCCAACGAAAGAAGAAAGTGAAAGCTATTATGTGTGGCCGAGCGGTTCTAGACGCTTCAGTCTGGAACCGCGCGACCGCTACGGTCGCAGTTTCGAATCCTACCTCTGGCATGGATGTGTGTGATGTCCTTAGGTTAGTTAAGTTTAAGTAGTTCTAAGTTCTAGGGGACTGATGACCTCAGCAGTTAAGTCCCATAGTGCTCAGAGCCATTTGAACCATTTTAACAGAAGGCATTATGCTGTTTCGTATTGCATCAGCTTGTTCTTTGACGTGTCTGCTTATAGTAGAGGGATGTGGCATGACATCTGCCACGTTAACTTCTCCATAATGCGCACCTAGATGTATTAATTCTTGGCCTATTTCTCTGAAACCTTCACCGGAAACAGCATTAAAAGTTCTCATATCTTTAGCACACATTGCAACACACTTTGCTGTAAAACAACTTTTTATTACTGCGGGTATCCCTGAAAAAGCTATATCTTTGTAAGGTTTCTTGCAACTGTGTTTCTTTAAATGAGTGGTTCCCGACTGGAAACACAATAATGTGAAGCAGTTTATGCCCGATACGTACCAAGTAGACGCAATGTTTTCGTCTGCAACAAACAGAAATGTACTTCATACTTGGCGTTCTAGACCTACCCGTTTCTTCAATGTGTAAACATTGGTTTCAGTCTTACGTCTTACTGCACTGGCTTCCTCGCGCTGCGTGATTACAGAGAGAGACACACCACAAATGAGAAGCCCGTACTGGCTGCAGTCTCACAGGGATAATGACACGAGTAATGTGTTTGAAGTTACGTGCTACGTGTTCGGTCACGGCTTGTATGCTCGGTCACTAGAACTAGTGCGGGCAGCCTATCCATTTAGGGTGTGCTCGCCCCATCTCGTATTTTGTGCTCGCTTACTCGCTCATGCAGGACTCTAATGCCGACTACAGAACGATTCTACTGCTGGCAACGAACATTTCGCAAAAGAACCAAGAAAGTAAGATGAGAGGGAATAGGGCTCGTGCGATGCCATATAGATAGTCGTTTTTCCATGACTAGTAGTGTTACAGGGTAACGTCTGCCACGCACCATACGGTGGCTTGCGGAGTATGTATGTATGTAGATACTGCAATGAAGCAACTCTGATGAAACAGTTCCATGATGTAGTCCACTGTCAGACAGAGAAGCAAAGGAAAATAACGTCATTTTGAGACTCGAACAAAGTAAAACTTCGAGATACCCTCTGTATTAGACTAATCAAAAACTATGTTTCTCTCACTTTATAGTGTTGAAAGAACAGTGCAAGTTGATTTTGAGTGACCAAACAACTTGAACTAACGTACTGAATAGTATGGGTTCACTTCTCTTCGAAGGTGGGACTGCTTACAAGGGAGCCTCCCCATCGTACCCCCCTCAGATTTAGTTGTAAGTTGCACAGTGGATAGGCCTTGAAAAACTGAACACAGATCAATCGAGAAAAGAGGAAGAAGTTGTGTGGAACTATGAAAAAAATAGGCAAAATATACAAACTGAGTAGTCCACGTGTAAGATAGGCAACATCAAGGAGAAGGTGAGCTCAGGAGCGCCGTGGCCCCGAGGTTAGCGTGAACAGCTACGGAACGAGTGGTCCTTGGTTCAAGTCTTCCCTCAAATGAAAAGTTTACTTTATTTTCGCAAAGTTATGATCTGTCCGTTCGTTCATTGACGTCTCTGTTCACCCTAATAAGTTTAGTGTCTGTGTTTTGCGACCGCACCGCAAAACCGTGCGATTAGTAGACGAAAGGACGTGAGTCTCCAATGGGAACCGAAAACATTTTATCCGCAAGGTCATAGATCAACCGATTCCTCCACAGGAAAACACGTCTGATATATTCTATACGACACTGGTGACGGCATGAGCGTCACATGACAGGAATATGTTGTCGACCCACCTAACTTGTACACTTGGCGAATGGGTAAAAAGATTCTTCTACCTTCCCCGATTTAGGTTTTCTTGTGGATGTGATAACCACTCCCAAAAAAGTGATGAAAACATAAGAGTTTGTCACATAAACTGCAACAAATGAATGCAACAGTTTCACAGTCACACAGTTTTCCCTGTGCTCTGTCAAAACATATGTTTTTAACGTTTTCAAATTTTTCCGTGTGTAGACCGTCAAATCCCGCATATGTCCAAGCAAATCTGAACGTGTCCTGGAATTTTGGAGAGCGAAGTTGATTATGTGTGAGTGCCTGAACACTGATAATTGACACACGACCACGTAAACAATACTGCTCTGTGTACCTGTGCAACTTCGCAAAATCATAGAATCTTTTCACAAAGTATTTCATTTGCCGAAAACCAAACACATCTAACTGTTACACAAGAGGTGTACAACCTGGAGGAATGGTAATCACGTCTACTCCCACACTAAAATTGTACAATGCCTGATCCTTCTGTCCTGTATAGCTCTCAAGGAGTAAGGCAAAATCTTTGTCCGCGTAAGGAGCAATCACACGTTCATTAAAGTCTTTCACTAGTCTTTTCTCCATTTTTCCTGACGTACTGCAATTCCCAATGACATTCGGCGTTTGCGCAAGTACCCTATTCACCTGTTGCTGAACTTGCGGTCCAAGTACACCATTTTTTTCCTGCAAACATATATAAAATATAGGTAAAAGAAATCCTGCTTTGTTCAGAGCATATTGTATGGTATAACTATGTGAAGTGGCATGCAGCTGGTCTACAGTACATTCCGTGTCGCCTTCTCCAACTAACGATAACGTGCGGGTCGATTTCATTTCATAGTTAAAACCGGATTGATCTGTGTTGATAATATATGAGTCTTCATACCGTTGGAATCTGACGTTAGTTTCTGTTACAAACGTCTTGGAACACTCTAAAAGTTCTTCCAGTTTATTCGCTTAGTTCTTGCTTACATATTTCGTAATCTTCTTGCTCGTAATTTTGTATTTTCTTTTGAACGTGACAAGCCAATGAGATTAAGCCTTGAAGTGCAGGACGATTTGTTTAGCGTAATGCAATCCCCAACTCTGTAGGTTTGTATCATGCACTGCACTTAATTCATTTCTGGCTTTAATAAATTGTCGGTATACATGGTTTTCTAGTTCACTGAACTTCTGTCTTCGGGTTCCACCTCGTTTCACGACATCTTTGCAATATTTAATTGTGCTTTTTTCCTCCATCTCTTTAAGTTTCTTAAATTTATTTGTTACTTCACTCCATAATCTATACTTGCGTCTTTTAATTGGTTTGGACAGTAACCTGTATTGGAGCATTTCCTTCATGTAACGCAAAGAAATACCATCAGATTGAAGTTGCAGTATTTCCTCTTCGTGTTCTTCGTACGGATCGTCAACAATCTCATCATCTGGTACATACAGCCCCGCAGCAATCAGCAAGGTATCGCCATCACCACACGTTCTGTTTATCAACAAATGTAGGAAATAATCATACAAATGTTCGACAATCGTTCGATCCCTTAAGGAAATTTCCGATTCCTTACAGTTCGGAAAATATTCATTGACCTTGTTATTGAAGTCGCGAGCTATATTTGCTGGATTCATATTGCCCACGGAATACATCTCACGTATTTCATGCACTCTCGTCCAAAGTAGCGAACAGTCAACTGCCAGCCAGGGAGCCTCGTTAGCAGGAATACTCGCTCTTCCGTGCGCTGTAGTCGACTGACGTCATGTGTTTCGATGTTTGTTTAGGTGTAGCGTCCCCATAATACGGCGCAGTTACCTCGCATCAGACGGACGGACGGACGGACGGACAGATAATAAATATCTGAAAATAAAAAATTAAACTTTTCACTCGAGGGAAGACTTGAACCAAGGACCTCTCGTTCCGCAGCTGCTCACACTAACCACGGGACCACGGCGCTGCTGAGCTCACATTGTCCTTGATGTTGCCTATCTTGCGCATGGACTACTCAGTTTGTATATTTTGCTTATTTTTTTTCATAGTTCCACACAACTTCTTCCTGTTTTCTCGATTGACCTGTGTTCAGTTTTTCAAGGCCTATCCACTGTGCCAACTTATAACTAAATCTGAGCGGCATGCGATGGGGAGGTTCCCTTGTTAGTAGTGCCTTCCAATAGTTCAGGCTACTTTGTACATTATACGCCAGTCAGCTAGTAATCGATAGGTGAGACATGGACTGAAGTATGGTACCTTACAAGTAGCAAGGTGCCTTGTATATTGTATACCAATCAGTCACTAATGGATAAGTGGGTACCTTCCGAGCGTGGCAAAATGGTTCCTACACTGTACACTGGTCAGCGGGTATTCGATCCCATGCGCATGCGCAGTCTGGTATCAGGAAGTGAGCGGCTGTCATTGACAGGCCACAGACAGCGTTGCGCTCGCAGCAGCGTTCCACGATAGCGGGTTAGGTCACCTGATGGACTCTGCATGTAGCCGCTAGCTCTGTTCATTTCCCGTATCATTTCTTCGTTACGTAACTTCGGCTGATTGATAGTTGATTTATTCGCTACTTCTTTCGGAAATCATGGAAAACGACTGCTCCATTATCGTTGTAGCAGGGTAAACTATGGTTCTCCGACAGATCGCATTTGTCCCCCCAGCGCTGCAGTTGCCGCGGAAGTGGAAGGACCTCCGGTTACAGAGCTCGAATAAGATCAGCGACAACGGAAGACTGAATGAGGCCGAGAAGTATGGATGGTTGTTTTCCCTTGTATCATTGGCTTCGTAATCCCTAGCGAAGATGGTTTGACTTTAAACAAAAAATTAGTTTTTTAAGGTGGCCTATTATAGCCTATGAAAATACTTTCAAATAGAAAGTACCGACGAATTTGTGTGGATTCAAGATCCATCTACAACTACAGCTCTGTCTAAATTAGTTTCGCTACCAGAACAAAAATCCTGCTGAGTTGTCTTTCAACGGTACTTTGGAGACAAAAAAATGACTGTGTGGTAAACCTCAAGCAACATTAATTCCATTTGCAAAATCCTGCTTGTGCCAAGCTGGGTTTCCGGTGGTCGCTGTAATAAATAAGGAAGGATAGGGTATAACATCTCGTCGATAACGTGATCATTAGAGACGGAGCACAAGTTCATAATGGGGAAAGATAGATAAGGAATTTGGCTGTGCGCTTTCAAACGAACCAGGTCAGCATTCGCCTTCCGCAATTCGTGAAAATCACCGGAAACCTTAATCTGGATAGCTAGACGGGGATTTGAACAAGCATCCACACGAATATGAGTCCAGCGTGTTACACTGGGCCACTTTGCCTAGTTTTCATAAAGAGTAAACTGACATGGAACAGAAAATAAGGGTTTCTGTATTAATTCTGTAATTTGAGAAGCTGTCTAGCTAATAAGAAGCTTATCCATCGCATTAATTATATTAATGATAAATCATTTCAACAAATTGGGTGTGAATTTGAAATAAGTGCTTCATTTAATATCATATCTCGTAAACTAACGTGACCGCAACAACAGCGCACTTCAATCGCGTTAGACATTCCAACGAATTGTCTTAAGCATCTGCATCTTGTAAACTGTCGCTTAACGAGTTTCTTGTGGCGGTGATTTAAAAATGTGAATCTTTAATTGACTATATTAAATAGGCCCTGTATATCTGACATAATTAAATTGCCGTCCACCAAAACAAAGATAAAGGAATTCGTTATCCACGAAATTAAACAAAGATCACAATTAATTCAATTTGTTACATGAAAATGCAAAGCAATTGGTTTAACAATTAATTTAATTTATTACATGGAAATGTAAAAAAAATGGTTTAACAGTCTCAGGTAGAACTAAGCTAATTCCATGGCAAACCGGGGCAAGAGACCAGGAATGTGATTCAAAAGAGCGCGTATCTGGATAAAACAATTCTATTCGTGTAACTGACTGCCGAAGGTTAGTGTATACACTGGGGTGACAAAAGTCATGGGACACCTCCTAGTATTGTGTCGCACCTCCTTTAGCCTGGCTTGAAGTAGAAACTCGACGTGGCATGGACGCGACAAGTTGTTGGAAGTCCCTTGCAGAAATATTGAGCCACGCTCTTCTATAGCCGTCTATAAATGCGAAAGTAGTGCCGGTGCACTATCTTGTGCATGAACTGACTTCTCATTATGTCCCATAAATGTTCGATGGGATTCGTGAAAGGCGATCTGGGTGGCTAAACCATTCGCTCGAACTGTCCAGAATGTTCTTCAAACTAATCTCGAACATCTGTAGCCCGGTGACATTCCACCGTTGTTCGGAAACATGAAGTTCATGAATGGCTGCAGATGATCTCCAGGTAGCAGAACATAACCATTTCCAGTCAATGATCGGTCCAGTTGGACGAGAGGAACCAATCCATTCCACGTAAACACAGCCCACATCATGTGGAAGCACTACCAGCTTTGCACAGAGCCTTGTTGACAACTTGGTTCCGTGACTTCGTGGGGTCTGCGCCACTCTCGAACCCTACTCTCAGCTCTTACTGACTGAAATCGGGACTCATATGACCAGGCCATGGCTTTCCAGCAGTCTAGGGTCTAACGATATGGCCACAGAGCCTTGGGAGGAGCTGCAGGTGATGTGTTGTTAGCAAAGGCACTCGCTTCGTTCAGCTGCTGCCATAGCCCATTAACGCCACATTTCGCTGCACTGTCCTAACGGAAACGTTCATAGTACGTCCCACAATGATTTCTGGGGTTATTTCATGCAGTGTTACTTATCTGTTAGCAGTGACAACTCTACGGAAACGCCGCTGTTCTCGGTCGTTACATGAAGGCCGTAGGCCACTGCGTTGTACGTGGTGAGAGGTAATGCCCGAAGTTTATTATTCTCAGCACACTCTTGACACTATGGATCTCGGAATATAGAATTTCCTAACGATTTCAAAGACTGAATGTCCCATCCGTCTAGCTCCAAATAACACTCCGCGTTCGAAGTCTGTCAATTACCGTCTTGCTGCCGTAATCACTTCGGAAACCTTTTCACATGATTCACCTGAGTACAAATGACGAATCCTCCAATATAGTGCCCTTTTATACATTGTGTACTCGACACTGCTGCTATCTGCATATGTGAATATCGATATCCCATGACTTATATCACGTCAGTGTACAGAAAGAATGCACTAAAGAAGGGTATGTGTTTACGTCTATAGCCGGAGTTGAAAGAATGTTGAACCTCTAAATGCAAGCAAGTCTTGTAAGCGAAGGCTAAAAATAGTTTGTCCAAGGAGACGCCTGGTTGAAGGGATACTGCACTGCGAATTGACTCTCTGCAGACAACTTCTGAGAGAGAAGACCCTGTTTTCTGTGTTTTGCTGGCGTCAGGTAATACTGGTTGGCCGAATGATAAATATTCCGAGAACCGTCCTGTAAGAATTAGTCTTATAGGTGCTCGTTTCAGGCGGTAAACCAGTTACGAAAATGCTTGCACCTTCCTTAAGAGTCAGTAGCGTGGCACCGTGTTAAATGGTTTACGGACATCTGGGAATAACCTGTTGCTCTTCATCCATAGTTCGCGGGATAGCACGCGAGATTTTCGTTCCCAATGAAATTTATTATATTCGAAGTGAGAATACGAGGACTATTCGGAAAGTAAGTTCCGATCAGTCGGGAAACGGAAACCACTGTGAAAATCTAATGAAACTTTGCACTGATGCTTGGGCTGTTTCTCTAGTATGCCCGTCGATCGCGTCATGTCGCTCGTTTCAGTTCCGAGTGAGTAGCTAAAGATGCTTAGGAAGTAGCGTCTTCCGCCAAGTACGAGGGCCTGGTGAGATGTTTCGCCTGATCTCATGCAGCCCACGTAACGAAATTGCCATACGGTTCCTTCTTCAAGCCAATTCTCGGTCGCACTCTGCAGGGGCAATGAAGATTCTCCTGCAGCGTTTTCGATGTGAAGTGTTTGATCATCCACTGGCTGCCTAAGAGTTTCATCTCTGCTCACATGAACAGCTGCCTTTGAGGACGACAATTTGGCAAATTCACGAGCCCTAGATCGGCGTAGAGTATTGGTTGAAAGCACAGACAGCTGCCTTCTATGACGACAATATTAGAAAGTTGGCACAAAGCTACGACACCTATCTAAGACGGAGCAGCGACTATGTAGTGAAGCAGCTGGAAGGTGTAGCTAACTATTGAAAATAAAATATTTTTTAATTTCACAATGGTTTAGCCATTTCGCGATGGATCGGAACTTACTTTCCGAATACCTCCTTATGTTTAAGAATTCTGCAGCAAACCGATGTTAGAGATAGTGATCTGTAATTTTCCGTTCTTTTACTCTTCTTATTATACAGGACTCACCTGCGCCACAAAACTGTGTCATGCTCTCTCCCTCTCTTCGTCGACGTCTGTGTGTCGTCCAATAAGGACGGTCCTCTGTAAGCACAGTTGTTTTTCTTACTCCTACTTCTAAATTGCTTAAGTTAACATATGGTAGCTGTTTGGTTTTTTTCATTTCGTTAAACATTCGGGGTTTTTAGTGGGCCTGTACGCAATGGCGGTCTCTCATAATCTTCAAACGCTTCTTAAAATTGCTGTTCCCATTCCACTCTCCAAGATGTTAACGTCCTTTATATTCTGGTGAATTATGACTACCTACTGTACCGACCACAACAGCCCATCTCCCGAAACTCTGCAAAAACAGTACTCATCCACAGACCACACAGCTCACTAAAAACAGTCCCTGCTGTCCAGTCACAGTCTAGAAATACAATCTGCATTGTGACTGTTTTTTGCGTCAGGAGCAAAGTCAGCCTCTTTAAAGCACTGCCCAGTCTGAACCCTCCGGGGAGGAACTTTGACTGTCAGACTGCAGGACTTCCGCAAGTTCTTTCTGCTAACAAGGAGAAGACGGCAATTCCCAGAAACTTCGCTCACTGGAAGAAGAGTCAAAATAGGAGAATATGTATCTCGGTTCGTCCGTAGACACTCCACCGTTTCTGTGAAAACGACAAAGTTTTCGAAGTACCTTAGATGAAGCCTTTTGGTGCACTCTCAGCTCATCCAAACTCGTGGTACAGCTTCTTTCGTCGCGGGCTCGCAGGTTTGCGTCCCGTGTTCGAAACCCGATTATCGTTTTTATTTTTATATTTTCATTTATCTACCTATGTCCGTAGAAGGTTACTACAAGAACGTTTCTTATTATGCTAGGGGATACAAGAGCCTTATATTAATTGTAAATTAACAACAGGGTTTCACAATAACTGTCATACATTTATTATATAACATATGTCTTGTGGTATTTCCAGGGGTTACAATATTTTTAAGTTCCCATATCCTTACAGTTTATTCGCACATTACTTCTTAATTCTTATATTTTATTCCTATGTTTATTCTTTAGAAACATTTGGTGCTTTCCCTTGGATGAAACCGACCATAGCAACATTCGAAATATAGAATTTCGGAACAGTACGAGCCTCGCACAAAGACAGATGTGCCACAGCGACATTTCTTCGTATGAATCTCACTCGGCAAAGAAACGTCGTTAACACCGTCGACGGTTTCACGCGTTGGCAATAATTTCGCGGCAAACCACACATAAAGGATCATTTACCGAAAACTTGCGCTTGCAGTTGATTCTGAATCGAGAAACACCACAGGAATTTCACCGAAAACAATTTCAAATAATTTTTCCATTCATTTATTATCTTTCTTTTTTCTTTTTAATTCATTCACCATGTAACTAGTAGACGAATACGAAGAACGTTATTTCAGTATATAATACGTTTGAAAACATTCTTGCGACGAGACCTAGCGGTTACTGCTGACTATAGTTACTCTTCTAAACAAGCCCATACGAGCATACCAGATACGTCTTTACCTGCAGTTACTCGCACTTCGCTGCAGTCACAGGGTCGAGCCGCGCACGTCTGCTTTCATGCCCCGCAGCTACATTGCTGCAAGTAATAACCTGTAGCTGTGATCCTGCAGTCAAATAGTCTATGGATCGGCTAGATTCGCTATTTAATAAAATACGCAGAAATATAAAGTAAAAGATAACTGAGTAATTCAGTGACGTCCGGGGAAAGCGCGTGGTCTTAGTCGCCTTGCCACGGTTCGCGGGGCTGCCCCCGTTGGAGGTTCGAGTCCTCCCTCTGGCATGGATGTATGTGTTGTCCTTAGCGCAAGTTAGTTTAAGTTAGATTAAGTAGTGTGTCAGCCTAGGAACCCATGACCTCAGCAGTTTGGTCCCATAGGAACTTCCCACCAAAAAAATAACTGAACAAAAAGGGTTCTACTGTTAAGTCTGTAATTGATGTAGACGACAGACCATTATGACTAATGAAAGCATTCGTGTATCAATCTTCTATGGACATAGGCAGATAAATGAAAAACAAAATTTTAAAAAAGAAATAATAATCTAGTTTCGAACACGGAGCTCGAAAGGGTGCCACCGCTTCAAATAAACTACCTCCTGGCTAAATGGCTCATTAAGTACTCCGACAACTTTGATGGTCGTTTTCTCGGAAACGGTCAAGTATCGACAGATAAGCCAAGACATGTGTTCGCTTATTTTGATTCCTCTTCCACTGAGCCAGGTTTCTTCGAAATCGGGATGTGGCAGCTGTCGTATTCTCCTCGTGAGCTTTTATGACCCACGGCCATCACCTCCCCTACAGCCAAGTGCAATATGCTTTCATAGATGTTTCTTATTACGGTGTACATGCAGTTCAATGTAGGACATTGTAATCTACTTAGTTAAGTACTGGCAATCATTGATACTATCAGCAATTCATACTTCATTTATCGGGGGGGGGGGGGGGGGGGATATTCATTTATTGCAATTTCATTTCTCTTTTTATTTCGGTTTTTCATCAGTTACCAGACAGATTGAGAAAAAAGGTGGCGTAACAATCTATACTCTGAAAACTACTGTGAAGTACGTGGCAGAGCATACGTCCCATTATAACACTTACTAGGGCTTCTTCCCAATTCATTCGAGTGTTGAGCGCGGGAAGAATGACTGTTTAAATGTATTTGTGTGCGCTGAAATTAGTCTAATATTTTTGCGATCCCTACGGCAGCGACATTTAGGGGGTTGTAATATGTTCCCAGTCTTTTGCAAGCTATTTCCTGTCTAAACTGACTGTATCAAACTCTGTCATCCCCTTTACCTACGATTGAGTCCAAGTGATCGCTGCATTTGATATCCATGCAAATTGTTACACCTAAATATTTGTACGAGGTGACCGATACTGATTGTTACTCGTTGATATCTTACTCATAGAATACTATGTTTTTTTCATTTTACAAAATGGATAATTTTTACATTTCTTAACGTTTTAAATGCATTACCAGTTTTCGTAAACTTCGATCTGAGTGAATATTTCAGCAGGGTTTCTCAGACAGAACTTCATTATAGATAGCTGCATCGACTACGAAAAGTCTGAGATTACTACTAATATTGTCTATTCATTAACAAACAACATGAACAGCAAGTGCCCGAGCTATCTTCCCTGGGGCACACCCGCAGCTACTTCCACAGATATCAATAACTTTCCATCCAAGATAACTTGTTGCATTCTCTCTATTATTAATTCCTAAATCCAGTCTCGAGTTTCGTATGATATCCCATTTTATCGTACAGTCATCAACGTGTTGCTGGGTATTGAGATGTAGCAGAAAAAATTTTGTATTTTAAAAGTGCCGATAACCAAGAAAGTGTGAGAACCATAGAGCAAACGATTAATGACCACATACATTGGAATATTAAGAGTGCAATGGGTTGTAATATGTTCCCAGGCTCCTCACTTATATTCTGATTGTTAATATTAGGATGATGTAATGAGGCCTCTATGATATGAAGGATTTATCTGATGACTTGATAGAAGAAGAAACTGGAGTTGATAGGGAAGAGATAGGGAATACAGTATTAGAACCAGAATTTAAAAGACTTAAATGACATTTGGAAAACTTCAGATCAAATAAGGCAAAACGGATGGATAATATTCCACTGGAATTTCTAAAGGAATTAGGGGAAGTGGCAGCAAAACGACTATTCATGTTGGTGTGCAGAATGTATGAGACTGGCATATTCAATCAGACTTACGGAAAAACACCATCCACACAGTTCCGAAGATTGCAAGAGCCGACAAATGCGAGAATTATCGCACAGTCAGCAAAACAGGTCATACATCCAGGTTTCTGACAAGAATAATATACAGAAGAATGGAAAAGAAAATTGACGATCTGTGGGACGACGATCGGTTTGGCTTTCGGAAAGTAAAGGGCACCAGAGAGGCCAGCAGTTGATAATGGAAGCACGACTGAAGAAAAATCAAGACACTTTCATAGGATTTGTCGACCTGGGAAAAGCTTTCGTCAATGTAAAGTGATGCAAGATGTTCGAAATGCTGAGAAAAACGTGGGTACGCTATAGGGAAAGACGGGTGAGGTACTATAAATACAAGAACCAAAAGGGGACAATAAGAGTGGAAGACCAAAAATGAAGTGTTCGTATTAAAAAGAGTATAAGATAGGAATGTAGTCCTTCGCCCCTACTGTTCAATCTATACATCGAAGAAGCAGTGACGGAAATCAAAGAAATATTCAAGAGTGGGTTCTAAATGCAAGGTAAAAGGACAGTAATGATAAGATTTGCTGTGACCTTGCTATCCTCGGTGAAAGTGTAGAAGAATTACACGATCTGTTGAATGGAATGAACAGTCTAATGAGTAAAGAATATTGATTGAGAATAAATCCAAGAAAGACGAAAGTAATGGGAAGTAGCAGAAATGAGAACAGCGAGAAGTTTAACATCAAATTTGGTAATCATGAAGTACATGAAGTTAAGGAACTGAATTCCGCAACCTAGGCAGCAATATACCCCATGATGGACGGAAAACGAAGGACATAAAAAGAAGCAAAAAGGGCATCCCCGGTCAAGAGAAGTCTGCTAGTATCAAACGTAGGCCTTAATTTGAGGAAGAAATTTCTAAGAACGTACGTTTGGAGAACAGCATTGTCTTTTAGTGAAACATGGACTGTAGGAAAACCGGAACGGAAGAGAAACGAAGAATTTGAGACGCGGTGCTACAAAAGAATGTTGGAAATCAGATGGACTGACAAGGTAAGGAATGAGGAGGTAGTCCACAGAATCGACGAGTAAAGGAATACATGGAAAACACCGACAAGAAGGAGGGACAGGATGGTAGGACATCCGTTAAGACATCAGGGTGTAACTTACATAGTACTAGAGGGTAAAAACTGTAGGGGAACACCGAGATTGGAATGCGACTGGAATACATCCAGGAAATAATTGAGGAAGTAGGTTGCAAATGCTGAAGAGGTTGGCAGAGGAGAATAATTCGTGGAGGGCCTCCTAAAACCAGGCAGAAGACTGACGGCTAAAAAACATAAGTAAATAAAAATAAAACAAAAAAAGTATATCCGCCTCTCTTATCCGCAACTTCCCTGCTTACATCAGGCGATGTTATGCCGCAAGGTGGTGCTGGTTGTGGACTGGAGTTGGTTGAGGCACGCAGGAATAACATGTGCGCTTTAATTGAGGAACATGTGTAGTCACTGAAGGGAATCATTGATCATGTTTACATACAAGTTTTCTTGTCTCGTTGGCATCACTCTTGCAGCCACACAGCCACACATCTGACGGAACTGGGACAGTGTTGCAATAGAGAAGAGCTTATCTAGATCATCAGGTTACATGATGAGAAATAATTCAAGCGGAAAGCCAGTTCCACTTTCAGAATATATTTTTGGTCAATGAGCCGCATGAGGTGGAGAAAGCAGTTATAACCCTGGCCATGTATTCAGAGGCAGTGGGATTCACATTTTTGCCCAGACGCCCTGATACGTTTCACATGGGTTACATGAACCACTTCAAGTAGATACGAGGGCTTTCCTCATTCTTGCCCAATTAGTCTAGCGTGAACCGCTTCAAGTAGATACGTTGGCTTTCCTCATTTTTGCCCAATTAGTCTAGAGTTCCATCTCAAACATAGTCGACAGGTGGTTACACTATAACCTCATTTTGTGTTAAGCGTGAGAAAAACTGGGTGTTATGTTAACAGGTTTTGGACGAAAAAGAAATTTCCACCTTTCTATCATATCTGTGTTACGACGACCTGCTTCTGCTAACAGGGGAAACTCCCCATCACACCCCCTCAGATTTAGTGATGAAATGACTCAGTGGACAGCCCGTCAAAAAATGAAGACAGATGAAGCATGAAAACAAGAAGGTGTACTGAACTGTGAAAAAAGAAGCAAAATACGAACAGTGAAAAGTCCAAGTTCAAGATGTGTAACATCGAGCGTCTGCCAATAACAACGGCATCGTGGTTGTGTGGTCACCGTGTTGGACTGCAAAACGGAAAATCCGTGTTCAAACCTCCCCCGGACCCCTTTTTTTTCCTTACAAATTTATGAACTGTCCGTCCGGTGATTGATGTGTCTGTTCTTCTTCTGTGGTCCTGGCAATTGTCATAATATACACTGGTTTAGCGTATGAGTCATGTGGCAAGAATGTATTACGGCCCCAAGTAAATGTGATGAATTGTGAAAGCGGGTGAGATGCCTCATAGACCCTTCACAGAAATGAACACAACAAATAAACAGGTGTGAAGTATGTTACAACGAAGGAGTCAAAAGTTCCAAAACGGAACGCAAGAGGCATAACATCTGGCACTAGTGTAGAAAAAATAGGAGACACGTACGTCTGGAGGTCCCTTCGTTACATATCGCTGTTGCAAACGGACGTTACACCTCAAGACAAACACAAATTTGAATACAGCGAACAGATACGTCAGTGACCGGACGTACAGTTCACTATTATGTGGAATAATAAAAATAAAGGAGGTAGGGCGTGAGGGAGACTTGAACGCGGATCTCCCCTATCGCAGTCCACCACCGCGATCAGCTGATCACGACGTCACGATCATTCAAAGTCGCTCTATGGTGCACATACTAATCTTGGACCGGTCATTGTTTCCATTTTGCTTCTTTTTTCCACAGTATACTTTCTTCCTGTTTTCAAGCTTTATCTGTGTTAAGTTTTTGATGGTATATCCAATGAGCTATCTCACCACTAAATCTGAAAGGGGTGCGATGGTGAGTTTCCGTTGTAAATGGTTCTACTGCTTTGCATAACTTGTGCTGGTTTTATGTACTATTTCTAAATATTACAGTCATACTAAATATCCGTACACACCCATAGCCAAATCAGTGAAAAGATCATGATGAAAAAATTATACATGTGGTGTCCCGTTAGATAAATATATATTGATGGTTCGAAAAATTCCGATGGGATAAAAACTTCATAGCCCGATAGTATGACACGATGGTGAGACACGTTTAACCTTCCAGCAGTAGCACCATTCCTCACAGCTTAACTCACGGCAATTCTGGGGAGACTCAGGTACATAAAAAGACTTTCGGAGAACACAATTATAATATTACCAGACTCTCGATCGGTGTTCATTCCGTTGAAACGCCACAGTAAGAGCACACAAGCAATTATCTTGAGAACTGCATCTTAAAAGATACACAGGAAAGGAATAAAAATATCATCATATCCTGGATGAAGAGTTACACATAAATTTAAAAAAAGTGAAGAAGTCAATGCTTGGACTAAGGAACCTGTGTATTCTGAATCAATGATATACTACCAATTATGACGGTACAACTTCATCTGTATTTACTACCTTATTTATCCAGCGGTTGCTGGCCATCTAGACCAAGTGCTGCATCAATAATCAGTCTCCACTGCATTCTCTGTGTTGCTGTTTAGTCCCAATTAAATACATTCAGAGATTCCGCATCTTTCTTGGCCTACTCTGGGGTCTTTTCGTTGTAATGTGTGTAATGAAAGCTTGCATCGGAAGTCAGGTTCAAATGGTTCAAATGGCTCTGAGCACTATGGGACTCAACTGCTGAGGTCATTAGTCCCCTAGAACTTAGAACTAGTTAAACCTAACTAACCTAAGGACATCACACACATCCATGCCCGAGGCAGGATTCGAACCTGCGACCGTAGCGGTCTCGCGGTTCCAGACTGCAGCGCCAGAACCGCGCGGCCACTTCGGCCGGCTCGGAAGTCAGGTCTCTGGCACAGGGATTACGTGACCAGCCCACTGGAGTCGTCTGATCTTTTGATATTGTAAGACGTTGGGCTCATTCATGGTCTCATACATTTCATATTCTTTCTTGCTCTCAACGGGTCCCAGATTCTTTTTATCGCCTTTCTTTCAAATGCTAGAAGCTTTTGTGTCTCCCTTTTAGTTGGTGTGCATATAAACCATAGATGAAATGGGGCGGACCCAGGGCCCAGGACCCAGGACCCAGGACACATTAGAATTCAGTGCAATGCCAAGGTACACCATTCATGCGAAACTAAGCGCGAAATTGTGCGGCAGTAGTCCCTTATCTGCCAAAACAATTAGATGTGAAACAGCAACTGCAGAAGAAACTTACAAGCAGCAAGGGTGCATCTTATATCTTTTCATGTTATGGTCGAACAGAATCTATATCGACTAATTATGTTCAAGTATCCTTACTGCGACTGCTGATTCGAAGGAGGTTCCAACCATATTTTATCAATATATTCCCAATTCCCTACTGTGACTGCGACTCTGTAAATGATGGTTCAAATGGCTCTGAGCACTATGGGACTCAACTGCTGGGGTCATTAGTCCCCTAGAACTTAGAGCTACTTAAACCTAACTAACCTAAGGACATCACAAACATCCATGCCCGAGGCAGGATTCGAACCTGCGACCGTAGCAGTCTTGCGGTTCCAGACTGCAGCTCTGTAAATGAGCTCAGCCACATTTTTTTCAGTATGTTCCCATCTCCCTGCTATAATTGTGACTTCGAATACCTCATCTATATTTTCACAATATGTTCCCATCTCCCTACTGTAACAATGGTTCGAGAGAACACCTCAACCATATTTTCTCAAAATGTTCCCATGTCCCTGCTCCGGTTTTGGAGAATAGTTCAGCCATATTTTCTCGATTTTTTCCCATATTCCTACTGTGACTGCTGCTCTGACAAAGACGTCAATAATATTTTGTCAATATAACCTCACCTCCCTACTGTGACTGAGGCTCCAAAAAATAACTCAACCATATTTTCTCAATATGTTCCCATCTAATGTGACTCCTTCATAAGAAATCAACCATACTTTCTCAATATTTTCCCCATTCCTTACTGAGACTGCAGCTCCAAAAAAGACCAGAGTAATATTTCCTCAACATGTTTCCATCACTTGACTGCAGTTCCACAGAAAACTTCAACCAGGTTTACTCAATACGTTCCCATCTCCCTACTTTGACTGCGGCTCTGATAAATATTTCAACAACATTTTCTCAATATGTCCGCGTATCCTTACTATGACTATGGCTCTGCGGAAAAATTTAACCATATTTTCTCACTATGTTCCCATTTCCTTACTGTGACTGTGGCTCCAAAGAAGACCTCAACCGTATTTTCTAAATATGTCCCCCTCCCCAGGCTAACTCTGAAGAAGGCCTCAATCACACATTCTAAATATGTTCTCATCTTCCTAATGTGGCTGCGGCTCTGCAATAGACCTGAACCATGTTTTCTCAATATGTTCTCATATTCCTACTGCGAATGTGGCTTTGAAGACGTCCTCAAATATATTTGCTCCGTATGTTCCCATTTCTCCACTGTGACTGTGGCTTTGAAGATCTAAACCACATTCTCTCAATAAGTTCCCAGCTCCCTACTGCAATACCGTAACTGCAACTCCAAAAATGAGCTCAGCCAATTTTTCTCAATATATTCCTATTGGATCCTCAGGGTACTCCTGCCAGACACATCCCAACCCACACTACAGTGTTCCAGGTTGCCTACTCCGAGGGCAAGGTAGTACAGAAAGTCTTGTTCAACAGAGATCGCCTTTGGTGAAGGAACTACGAGGGCTATTTGGAAAGTAAGGTCCGATTGGGTGCGAAATGGAAACCACATTGAAAATCCGATGAAGCTTTGTACAGATGCGTTGGGCACTGCCTCTAGTATGCCCGTCGATCGCGCAACGTCGCTCTTTTCAGTTCCGAGCTGGCAGTGAGCACGTAAAGATGCTTGGAACAATAGTGCCTCCCGCCAAGTATGAGGGCCTGATATGAGATGTCGTCTGATGTCATGCAGCCCACATAACATAGCTATCATGCGTTTCCTTCCCCATGACAATTCTCGGCCGCACTCTGCAGGGGCAATGAAGGTGTTCCTGCAGCGTTTTCGATCGGAAGTGTTTGATCACCTGCAATAGAGCCCGTAATTGACTCACCCCTGAGTTTCATCTCTGCTCACATGAGCGGCTGGCTATAAAGACAATGTCCTGGCACAGACAATGAGGTGTAGACCAGCGTAGAGAATTGGCAGCAAGCACAGGCGGCTGCTTTCTATGACGAGGGTATTGGAAAGTTGGTACAACTTTACGACAAATGACTAAATTGGGCCAGCGACTATGTAGAGATGTAGCTGGAAAGTGTTGCTAATTGTTGCAAATAAAACATTTTTGATTTTCACAGTGGTTTAAATTTTGCTTCCGATCGGAACTTACTTTCCGAATAGGCCTCATACTTTGCCACATGTCCCGCAGACACCAAGCAGGGACGACGATGACGTCAGCGACGAGGAGAGCCTGCGGGCAGCGAACTTGTTACCTCTGCAACGACAGCCAACCATGCAGATCTAATTTATTCAAACATACGGTGTTATAAGCTGCGGCCTGAGGCTGCAGAGAAAGACGCATTTTGAGAGTCGCATTCTTCAGTCATCTTTGGAGAGTCGTAGTGTTCCAAAGTCGACCTTCACAATAACAAAGTTACCATCAAATGCAGACGACCGTTAAGACACACTGTCTGGAATTCGCTGCATTAGTAAGCAGATTTGCTAGTGCAAATGCAGACGACTGTTGAGACACACTGTCTGGAATACGCTGTATTAGTAAGCAGACTTGTTAGTGTAACCACTAAAGAGTCAAAAATGGTTCAAATGGCTCTGAGCACTATGGGACTTCACTTCTGAGGTCATCAGTCCCCTAGAACTTAGAACTACTTAAACCTAACTAACCTAAGGACATCACACACATACATGCCTGAGGCAGGATTCGAACCTGCGACCGTAGCGGAGCGGCCCTGCGGTTCCAGACTGTAGCGCCTAGAACCGCTCGGCCACCCCGGCCGGCAAGAGTCAAATAACATGCAGACAAAGTGTCCGATGCGTAAACAGCAAATAATATATACAGTGTGGTCAATTGATCGTGACCGGGCCAAATATCTCACGAAAACGAAACTTGTCTAGCTTGAAGGGGGGAAGCAGATGGCGCTATAGATGTCCCGCTAGATGGCGGTGCCATAGGTCAAACGGATATCAACTGCGTTTTTTTAAAATAGAAACCCCTCATTTTTATTACATATTCGTGTAGTACGTAAAGAAATATGAATGTTTTAGTTGGACCACTTTTTTCGCTTTATGATAGATGGCACTGTAGTAGTCACAAATACATGGCTCACAATTTTAGACGAACAGTTGATAACAGGCAGCTTTTTTAAATTAAAATACAGAACGTAGGTACGTTTGAACATTTTATTTCCGTTGTTCCAATGTGATACATGTACCTTTGTGAACTTATCACTTGTGATAACGCATGCTGTTACAGCGTGATTACCTGTAAATACCAATTAATGCAATAAATGCTCAAATCGATGTCCGTCAACCTCAATGCATTTGGCAATACTTGTAACGACATTCCTCTCAACAGCGAGTAGTTCGCCTTCCGTAATGTTCGCACATGCATTGACAATGCGCTGACGCATGTTGACAGGCGTTGTCGGTGGAACACGATAGCAAATATACTTCAACTTTCCCCACAGAAAGAAATCCTGGGACGTCAGATCCGGTGAACGCGCGGGCCATGATATGGTGCTTCGACGACCAATCCACCTGTCATGAAATATGCTGTTCAATACCGCTTCAACCGCACGCGAGCTATGTGCTGGACATCCATCATGTTGGAAGTACATCGCCATTCTGTCATGCAGTGAAACATCTTGTAGTAGCATCGGCAGAATATTACGTAGGAAATCAGCATACATTGCACCATTTAGATTGCCACCGACAAAATTTGGGTCATTTATCCTTCCTCCCAAAATGCCGCACCATACATTAACCCGCCAAGGTCGCTGATGTTCCACTTGGCGCAGCCACCGTGGATTTCCCCACAGAAAGAAATCCTGGGACGTCAGATCCGGTGAACGCGCGGGCCATGATATGGTGCTTCGACGACCAATCCACCTGTCATGAAATATGCTGTTCAATACCGCTTCAACCGCACGCGAGCTATGTGCTGGACATCCATCATGTTGGAAGTACATCGCCATTCTGTCATGCAGTGAAACATCTTGTAGTAGCATCGGCAGAATATTACGTAGGAAATCAGCATACATTGCACCATTTAGATTGCCACCGACAAAATTTGGGTCATTTATCCTCCTCCCAAAATGCCGCACCATACATTAACCCGCCAAGGTCGCTGATGTTCCACTTGGCGCAGCCACCGTGGATTTTCCGTTGCCCAATAGTGCATATTATGCCAGTTTACGTTACAGCTATTGGTGAATGACGCTTCGTCGCTAAATAGAGCGCGTGCAAAAAATCTGTCATCGTCCCGTAATTTCTCTTGTGCCCAGTGGCAGAACTGTACACGACGTTCAAAGTCGTCGCCATGCTATTCCTGCTGCATATAAATATGGTACGGGTGCAATCGATGTTGATGTCGCATTCTCAACACCAACGTTTTTGAGATTCCCGATTCTCGGGCAATTTGTCTGCTACTGATGTGCGGATTAGCCGCGACAGCATCTAAAACACCTACCTGGGCATTATAATTTGTTGCAGGTCGTGGTTGACGTTTCACATGTGGCTGAACACTCCCTGTTTCCTTAAATAACGTAACTATCCGGCGATCGGTCCGGACATTTGGATGATGTCGTCCAGGATATCGAGCAGCATACATGGCGTTCTGATATTTTTCTGGGTGCTCCTGAGCCTGTTTCTCGGTGCCGGTGTATGGTTTTGACAACTCCGCTGATGGAAATCATCAGTTTCTTTGCTATTTGTCGGAAACTATTGTCTTCTTTGTGCAAAGTGATTATCATTACCCGTGATTCATAAGGAATCTGGCACTTTGGGGCCATTTTCAATTACTTTCGCGGCGTGTTATACCTTTATGCAAACGCAACTACAGGTGAACGGAAATGCAAACATCGTACGCCAACATAGCCATGTGGTCTACTCGTGCCACCTGGCGTGTTTAGTAGAACTGCTTTGACAGGTAACGTCGGTTTACATAAAACCGTGCAGTACTAGTATGTTCCAATATTTATGTATATGTACATTAATTAAGTGTACATATATACGAGCGACTTCTTCACCGATTGGTTTGAAATTTTGACACAACGTTGCATTCGAATAAGCACGTGCTTTTATACAGAGAAACGTTATTACCAAAAGTCTCGAAAAGTTCTTGACAGATTTACTTATACTTTTTACAGTCTAATGAACATTCGGACGTTCATAGAATAAATACACTATGTGATCAAAAGCATCCGGCCACCTGGCTGAAAATGACTTACAAGTTTGTGGCGCCCTCCATCGATAATGCTGGAATTCTATATGGTTTTGGCCTTGATGACAGCTTCCACTCTCGCAGGCATACGTTCAGCCAGGTGCTGGAAGGTTTCTTGGGGAATGGCAGCCCATTCTTCACGTACTGCTTGTACCGAGGAGAGGTATCGATGTCGGTCGGTGAGGCCTGACACGAAGTCGGCGTTCCAAGACATCCCAAAGGATTCAGGTCGGGACTCAGCGCAGGCCAGTCCATTACAGAGATGTTGTTGTCGTGTGTAACCATTCCGCAACAGGCCATACATTATGAACAGCTGCTCGATCGTGTTGAAAGATGCAATCGCCATCCCCGAATTGCTCTTCAACTGTGGGAAGCAAGAAGGCGCTTAAAACATCAGTGTAGGCATGTACTGTGATAGTACCACGGAAAAAAGCTAGGGGTGCAGGTGCTCTCCATGAAAAACACGACGACACCGCCATCTAATTTTACTGTTGGCACTACACATGCTGGCAGATGACGTTCACCGGGCATTCACCATACCCACACACTGCCATCGGATCGCCACATTGTGTACCGTGGTTCGTCACTCCCCACAACGTTTTTCCACTGTTCAGTCGTCCAATGTTTACGCTCCTTACAGCAAGCCATCCGTCGTCTGGCATTTACCGGCGTGATGTGTGGCTTATGAGCAGCCGCTCGACCATGAAATCCACGTTTTCTCACTTCCCGCCTAACTGTCATAGTACTTGCAGTGGATCCTGATGCAGTTTGGAATTCCTATGTGATGTTCTGGATAGATGTTTGCCTATTATACATTACGACCCTCTTCAACTGTCGGTGTTCTCTGTCAGTCAACAGACTAGGTCGGCCTGTTCCCTTTTGTCCTGTAAGTGTCCATTCACGTTTCCATTTCACTATCATACCGGAAACAGTGGCCCTAGGGATGTTTAGGAGTGTGGAAATCTCGCGTACAGGCGTATGACACAAGTGACACCCAATCACCTGACCACATTCGAAGTCCGTGAGCTTCGCAGAGCGCCTCATTCTGCTCTCTCACGATGTCTAATGACTACTGAGCTCGCTGATATGGAGTAACTGGCAGTAGGTGGCAGCACAATTCACCTAATATGAAAAACGTATGTTTTTAGGGGTGTCTGGATACTTTTGATCACGTAGTGTATATGTGGGTTGGGTTGTTTTGGGGACGGAGAGCAGACAGCGAGGTCATCGGTCTCATCGGATTAGGAAAGGATGGGGAAGGAAGTCGGCCGTGCCCTTTCGAAGGAACCATCCCGGCATTTGCCTGGAGTGATTTAGGGAAATCAGGGAAAAGCTAAATCAGGATGGCCCTATCTTGTAGGAAACATTGACCAAGAAGTGGTTGTCGGTTCCTTATATAGGTAATGTCTCCTACGAGATAGGGCGCCTGTTGAAAAATTCAGGCTTTAAAATTTCCTACTCGACGAGTAATAGTTTAAAGCAAAATTTGGTTCATTACTTTGAGAAAGACGGTGACAAGTCAGCGAAATCAGGCGTATATAAGATTATGTGTGATGATTGCCCATGTTATTACATAGGTCAAACAGGCAGAGCTATAGCAGTAAGGTTTAAAGAACATCTTCCAATAAAGGGCGTAGGGACACGGGGGCCAGCCTTTGCGGAACATCTGGTGCAAATGGCTCATACACCTAAACCTTTACGTGACATAGAGCTACTACGTCATGAAGTTAAGGGATATAGACTCAACACGCTTGTGGAACTACAAATTTATGCACACTTAATTACAGATAGAGGCAATTTACTGAACGATCAACTGTATCTAAAAAATAGGGCATACTTCGAAGGCTTCCAGCCTTTACTAGGTTTACAATAATTCATAATGCGTGTGACCTCACAGTTTCTGTAATAATAGATCCTTTCCTACAGATGTTCATACAAGATTTGTTGGTCACTTTATAAGGCTCTGTAGTTCAATGTAAAACGTAGTCATGCTGGATACTGTAATTAACTTACAATAGTAAAATATAAAATTAATTCATATGAAAAAGGTTATCTGACGCGTGCGTAATAAGAGTTTGATTCTATACGTCTCGCGCATGCGCGCCGCCCTCTGTGAGGCAGACCGCGAAGCCCTCGCGGTCCGCAGTCTCTAGTCACACGACGAGGCCCATACAACGGGCTTAAAGTGAATCTGCTACAGCTTGTTTAATAGAAGTGACAAAATCTTACAGTTATAAAGTTGACTTAGGACATGGCCTGTTTCAGGCAAACATTTAAACAATATTTTATGTAAGTACTACACGTTGCATCCTGTAGGATGACCATATCTAATATAATTTACTAGCGCATTATAATATTAACTTGTTGCAGGTTCTGAAGAAGACATTATTATTAACGTTGAAACCTAGGTAAACGATAAAGTTAACCTGCAACTGTAGTCTGCATATTCTTATATAAACAATATCAGTTGCTGTCGCTGCATAAAAATGTTAAAAATTACTACACCAAGTGCTCTCACATTCAGTCATTATAGCTGTGTTAATGTTGCTCTTGCCAAGTGGAACTAATTAAAGAAGTAAAAAAAGCGCGCCTGGTTGAGCAGTAACATTTTTGACAAATGGGTAAGAACTGAACGGGAATGATATGCATGTCTACTATTTACAGTCTATCAGTCTATCCCTCACCAAGCTAGTCCTAGACCGGGAAAATCACGCAGCAGCGACACTCTGTTCCTGAAAGAACATACACAAGAAGGGTAAAACGAAATGATTGCAAGGCTAACATTGATCGAAGTCAGCTCAGCGTACGATGCAGTCAACCACAGGTTGCTCTTCCAGAAACTCTACAAAGAAATCAGAGATTACCCCTTACAAAATAGACAATTTTTCACCGTCTTCGATGGGAAAAAGAGCCGATGGAGAAACCAAAAACAGAAATGGACTGGCCCAGAGAAGCGTTCTGGGCGCTTTCCCTTTTAACCTGTATGCTAACGAGAAGCCAACACTTAATCACACCAAGCACCCTCTGTAAGCAGATGACCTGACAATCACAGCTCAGGGGAGGAGGCTGTAGAAAGCACCCATAGGCCGGCCACAAGGTTATAAAAATAGCTCCCTTAAACCGAATCCTTCAAAGATTCATGTAAGCGCTTTCCACCATCGATCTCTGCAAGCAAAGCGAAAGCTCGGTGTTGACTAGAATAATTCCACATTTGGACACACAGATAAACAGTCCTGTTTGAGTGTGACGTTGGATAATAAATGTCTGACACACAAACATTAATGTGAAAAGATTCGTCAGAGGATCCAGAAACAATATTTTGCGAAAACTCGGAAATAGCTAATGGGGAGTAAAATCCACTATCCTGAAAACCACCGCACAAGAACTATGCTTCTCTATGGCCGAAAGCGCCTGCCCTGTATGGATCAGATCAATCCATGCGAAAAAAATCGACACGTCGGGCAACAACGAGGTGTATGAAACCCACGCCCCTAACAAAGCTTTACAGAGCCGCTGGTCTTGCAAGTCCCAGCTCACAAGAAACGTCTCGCGAATTCATAGAGAGGCTCACACACAATGCAAGCTTTCTGTAAAAAAATATTGTCTGCCTAAGAGAAAACTGAATACACTGATTTCGAAAAACTTTATCCTCATGTAAAGTGTGCTTCTTGTATCTCATTCAATTGAAGAGCAAAACTAACTGCTGGTTAGCTCTGTGTTGTGCATGTGAACAATATCGTGAAATAAAATTTGAAACTTTGTGAAAAGCAAAACTTGAAATAAAGAAAATCGCTCTAATAAATTCCAAAAGAAACTAACTGCATACTCAATGAAAACTGCATAACTAAAACTCAGCACCGAAACACATTACGTATGATGAATGATACGAAGTGCAGTGTTAGAATATCAACAAAAATAATTTACTACTCTACTCGGAAGATAATAACTGTTTGACATAACTAACATTGTCCACTGAAAATTAATGTACTTACTGGCAGAACACCTGACAATCGTGACAACACACTGTTTGCACAAGAATCCAAGGTGAGACCAGCCCTGAAATAAAAGTGACTTACCTCTTGCTCAGCATGCTGTTTTTGTCTGATCTACTGACGTTTTCGAAAGCAAAAACAAATCAGCAGATGCAGCAGCTAAATTATGGAAACGATTATGAGACTCGTGTTAACTTCTGTACGTGGACATTAAGAAAGGGTACTCCAGATGTATTATGTTTGTTTAGTGATGAACCACATTTTCCTATCATGGCCATGAAACAGCCGAAACATGCACTGTTGGTCTATTGACAATCCCCGTTGGCTTTGTCAGGTGGAACGTCAGTGTCCATGGAGCGTAAATGTGTGTGGTGTGGGAGAGTGAACCACCAGCCCATAGGCCCGTTTTTAATAGGCGGAACACTGAACACACACTAGTATCGCAGCCTCCTAACAGGCCATCTTCCATGCTAGAAGACGTTTCTCTGCTGATTAGGAGCAATCTGTGATACCAACATGATGGCTGTTCTGCCCGTAGTGCAAGAAGTACTACATCATATCTTCATGAATTGTTTCCAGATCGTTGAAATGGACGCAGAACACCTGTACCTTGGCCGGCCCTTTCCCTAAATTTGAAGCCTGTAGACTTTTCTTTCTGTAGAGAAAGCTGAAAGACGCTATCAGGTCCACCTGTTGATATGTAACGACATATAACACCACTGACATTCTGATTTACCCTACTTTTAGTTTGTTAATCATAATAAACTTTGTTCCATTTAAAAATGTATGTTGGCACAAAAAATAAACTTTCGAAGTATTATTACAACCGGTTTATTTGCTAACAATACTAACTGCTGATTACTAATCCCTGCTGCGAAAACTGCAGATCAACAGCAATTCCCATTTCCGCAGTACTTGCGGTGCAAATCATTTTAGGTGATTTACCCAGTATACCTGGGAACAAATAGGCCTGTTCTATTGAAATTTAAAATTGTTGCTATCAGGAAAATTTGGTCAATACTCTATTTAAAAGTCTGTCTATTACATTATTTATCCACAACATACCAATAATCAGTAAGTGGAATCAAAATAAATAGAAGTATTATCAAAAACCAATTACAAGATAAAATACTTGTTAATAGAAGGTGTTGAAAATTAATACAAATTTCCATTTTAAACATAGATAAAACTGTTAGGACATTAAAGAAACTTAGTTCATTTGCAAATATCACCTATTCCACGGTAGAAGACCTCTTCTCGTTTCAAGATACAATATGGTGCACGACCGACATAGTAGGAGTTAACTGTCCACACGTTACGTAACCAGTTTTGAAAATATATGGCATTTTACTCACCATAAAAGTCTGTGGCTGAAGAATTAACAATATTTTCCGAATACCTTTAACATACTACACAGCACATAAATGTGTAGAACGAGAAATACAAATGTTGCAGAAACATAAACTCACGTCTCATAATAACAAAAACAGCAGAAAATGCCGGAAACTGATTATGGCGGTCTCTGGTGTGCATGCCAGCATGTGGTCGTAAAATCGCTCACTGGAGTGAAATTACCACCAAGAAATATCTTTCGTCCCTACTTACACTACCCTCAACATATACACTATGTGATCAAAACTATACGGACACACCTAAAAACACACGTTTTTCATATGAGGTGCATTGTGCTGTCACCTACTGATAGGTACTCCATATCAGCGTCCTCAGTAGTCAGTAGACGTCGTGAGAGAGCAGAAAGGGGCCCTCCGCGGTACTCAAGGACTTCGAACGTGGTCAGGTGATTAGGTGTCACTTGTGTCATACGTATGTACGCGAGATATCCACACTCCTAAACATCCCTAGGTCCACTGTTTCCTATATGATAGTGAAGTGGAAAAGTGAAGAGACACGCAGAGCGCAAAAGCGTACAAGCCGACTTCCTCTGTTGACTGACAGAGACCACCGACAGTTGAAAAGGATCATAATGTGTAATAGGTAGACATCTATCCAGACCATCATACAGGAATTCCAAACTTCATCAGGATCCACTGCAAATGCTATGACAGTTAGGCGGGAGGTGAGAAAACATGGATTTCATGGTGGAGCGGCTGCTCTTAAGCCACACATCACGCCGGTAAATGCCAAACGACGCCTCGCTTAGTGTAAGGAGCGTAAACATTGGACGATTGAACAGTGGAAAAACGCTGTGTGGAGTGACGAATCGCGGAACACAATGTGGCGATCCGATGGCAGCGTATGGGTATGGCGAATTCCCGGTGAACGTCATCTGCCAGCGTGTGTAGTGCCAACAGTAAAATTCGGAGGCGGTGTGTTACAGTATGGTCGTGTTATTCATGGAGAGGGCTTGCACCCCTTGTTCTTTTGCGTGGCACTATCAAAGCACAGGCCTTCATTGATGTTTTAAGCACCTTCTTGCTCCCCACTGTTGAAGAGCAAATCGAGGGTGGCGAATGCATCTTTCAACACGATCGAGCACCTGCTCATAATGCACGGCCTGTGGCGGATTGGTTACACGACAACAACATCCCTGTAATGGACTGGCCTGCACAGAGTCCTGACTTGAATACAATAGAACACCTATGGGATGTTTTGGAACGCCGACTTCGTGCCAGGCGTCACCGACAGACATCCATGCCTCTCCTCAGTGCAGCACTCCGTGTAGAATGGGCTTCCATTCCCCACGAAACCTTCCAGCACCTTATTGAACGTATGCCTGCGAGATTGGAAGCTGTCATCAAGGCTAAGGGTGGGCCAACACCATACTGAATTCCAGCATTACCGATGGAAGGCGCACGAACTTGAAAGTTATTTTCGGCCATGTGTCCGGATACTTTTGACCACATAGTGTATAAGGTTCATTCAAATGAAACCTAGTCAGTACGTCTACCTTTGCCTTACACGTAAGGTGGCACCTTGTAGCTGCGGGTATGGTGGCGCCATCTATTGGTAGAGAGAGTGACGCGTGCGCTCCGTTTGATGCTGCATAGCGCCAGTGTGGTTTCACGCCGAAGAGGAGGTGGTCGTACAAGGTATCCTCCTATACAGAACATGCAGGCGAGTAAAAAGGAACAACGAGGAATGAATCGATTTTTGGCGGCGGAGGGATTTGGAGGCCGCGAAATGTATCGACGGATGGAGGCTGTGTACGGGTAGTTCAGTTTCAGACGTTCAAGTGTTGTGAAAGGCGCAAACGATTCCTTGAGGGGCGCGAGTCACTGGGAGATGTTGCTCGTTCTAGACAGACTCATCGTTTCGTCAAACCGGAAATGGTTGCGGAAGTGAGTGCTTTAGTTTTGGACAACCGCAGAATCACTCTGGGCGAGATCCATCGGCTAGTGGGTATTAGCGTGAGCACCGCCCACACCATAATGAATCAACACTTGAACTTTCGAAAAATCTGTGCGCATTGAGTCCCTCACCAACTGACCACCAAACAGCATAATACTCGAATGGCGCAGTCTTTGAGTCATCTGCAACGTTATCAAGAGGAGGAATACGGCTTTCTGTCGCGTATTGTCACAGGTGACGAAACATTGTGTCACCATTTTGAAACGAAAAGCAAGTGTCAGAGCAAGCAGTGGAAACTTCATTACCTCCAAAGAAATCAAAGCCCGTACACACCAGTTCTGGTAAGGTCATGATGTCCACAAGGGACCACTAGTTGCAGAGTTCCTGGAACGGGGAACCACCACCAATGCCCAGCGTTATCAAGCCACTTTACATAACCTTAAGCGAAACGCAGAGGCATGTTATCGAATGACGTCATCGTCCTGCACGATAATGCCCGCCCACACACAGCCAATGCGGTGAAGACGACATTGCAGCATTTTCGTACAGTCCCGACCTTTCATCGTGTGAGTTTCATGTGTTTGGACCTCTAAACAAACTATTTGCGGACTTCGATTCGCAACGGACGACGAAGTGTATGGCTGGGCCCAGGTCTGGATCCGACAGCAGCCTACTAGCTTCTTCAAGAATGGAATCGACCAGCTAGTGTCGCAATGGAATAAATGTGCCAACAGTTTTGGCAACTATTTTTCAGTATGTGTACTGTGTATAACTACATTTTTAGTTAGTAAAATCGTTACCGTTACTTTACACTAGTGACCGGTTTAATTTGAATGCCCATTATAGCCCTGTTCCCTACTCCACAAGCCACCTTACGAAGTACTTTGTGGTACCGGTGTCACTAACCACTTTTTGTATTCCAATCACGAAAGATTCTCAGGGAGAACGATAGCTGGTAAGTCTCCGTGGGGGCTCGAATCTCTTGTTTTACCTCCACGGTCTCTTCGCGAAATAGACGTAGGAGGAAGCAATATATTTGTTGCTCTTTCAGAATGGTACAATCTCGGAGCCTTAACTATAGACCACACTATGCTGGAGAACGCTTCTCTTGTTTTATCAGCCACAGAAGTGGCTGAGCATCTACCTGCCGCTTTCGCGCCTACTAAATCAACCTGTAACTAAATGAGCTGCTCGCCTTTGTCTTTTCTCTATTTTTTTCCTAGCAGTCCTACCTCGTACGTATCCCAGACTAACTAACAAAATTCAACTAAGGTTTTTTAAGCTACCTTCTATGTTTGTGAACTATATTTCTAGAGGATTCTTCCAAAGAACCTCAATGTGGCATCTGCCTTACCTGCGATTAGTTTTATGTGATCGTTCCTATTTAAACAGCTCCGTACATATACTCCAAGATATTTTATGGATGTGACTGCTTCCACTGATTGTTCTGCATTCGTATCATCGTACAATAAAGGTCTTTTCTGTCTATTCACGCTCAGTACGTTACATTTGTTCGTGTTGAGAGTCAACTGCAAGTCACCACACCAATCACTGATCTCCTTCAGGTCTTCCTGCATTTCGCTACAATTTTCTAGCGTTCCGACTTTTCTGTATACAACAGTCATGCAAACTCAGAGACCGCAACGACTCGCATAGTTTTACTCCTGCGCTTTTCTTATTGTGGAAAGACCTTAGTTCCTGGAAGAAAAAGTAATCTTTAGGTCTCGAGTACGCTACACGTACAACGCTGCGTGTGAAGAAATGTGAAGGACGGCAGAGAACACTGCCAACTGCATTACGGCGAGCGCTTCTTTGGGAGTAGCCAAGCAGAAGCAGCTGCGGAAAACTCTGATAGCAGCAGCACCAGATAAAAATACCAGAAGTACACAGAATTTAGTTTTCGTTTCACCTACAACGATATGAAGCAATGATTGCTTTCGCGTAGCAAGATTCACCATCAACTGAACGTAAGACGTGTCGCAACTCCAGCATTATCTTCAAGTCAGATCCGTGTACATTCGGAATTCATTAAATTCATTACGACGTCTAGGAAGTTTATAGAGCTCTCTCTCTTATCCTTCGTCCAAGACCATTCTTTTCCCTATGAGAATACGAAGTCAAAAATAAGTATCTAATTACGCATCAAGGTTAGCACTGGATAGGGGATCATGGAGGAATTTTATAAGAGGGACTACGCTCCAGACTGAACGCTGAAAGGCATAGTCAGTCTTAAATGATGATGATGATGATGATGATGATTACGCATCGTTTGCATAACGGGTAACTGAAACTCCCTGATTATGAGGGACCAGGACACGAGCCCGGAATATTAGCTTTCTCGAAAAATATCGATATTTGAAGGAGTGTTAATGCTTCTAGATATGGATGATAGCTGCTGTGGAGTTTGTAAAGTAAAAGAGAGACACTAGCAGAAGAGAAGAAACCCAGCTCGCTGAGTTCGTCCATGAGACCCAGAAGGCAGTAGATTCTGGCGTTCGGGTTGATGCTGTGTTCTTTTAATTCCGAGAGGCGTTCACGCACATCTACATCTACATGAGTACTCTGCAGTTCACAGTTACGTGCCTGGCACGGAGTTAATCGAACCACCGGTTCATCGAACCACCGTCAAGCTATTTCCCCACCGTTCCATTCCCGAACAGCGCGCGGAAAATCATTCCGTGCGAGTTTTTTTTTAAAATCATTGGTCCTCTGACCGGTTTGATGCGGCCGGCCACGAATTACTCCCCTGTGTCAACCTTTTCACCCTCTCATCTCAGAGTACCAATCTCACTCTACGTCCTCAATTATTTGTTGGATGGATTCAAATCTCTGTCTTCCTCTACAGTTTTTACCCTCTACAGCTCCCTCTAGTACCATGGAAGTTATTCCCCGATGGCTTACCAGATGTCCTATCATCCTGTCCCTTCTTCTTGTCACTGTTTTCTATATATTCCTTTGCTCGCCGATTCCGCGGAGAACCTCCTCATTCCTTACCTTAACTTTTGTAACGTCTAGTAATAAACAAAGACAATATATTGTGTAATAATGAGAATATTAGATGTGTCATATTGTGTCATTGTGTAAAATTATGTATTTTTTCTTTATTATTTATTTCTGAGAACGTCTGCGTCGGCGAGTAATAAGACCGACACAGAAGATAAATATTGTACAGAGATCACAAAATGAATTAGTATATAATGCATGATGTAAAGTAAAGTCTTGGTCTTCTTAATCTTGAAGCTGTGAGAGAAAGATCTCCTGTTGTTGTCGTAGAGAGCGAGAAGGTAGCATTCTTTTGTCGAGATTGGGAATTGTACGCCATTACGTGTGCATTTACACAGGTCTGTAATTGTTGAGATATTTAAATGTTTCAATAGAGTTGTTTAAATGAAAACGTGTATTATTTAATTGTTAAAGCTTGCTTGCCTATTATCCCATCCTGTTAAGATATTTTTCAGTTATATAAAAAAAATTATTATCTGTGGAGCTGAGCTGTGTGGAGAAAGAAGAGCCGCTGCCGCGGCGTATTTAAACGACTTACAATATCGTCGAGTATACCGCAAGGAAGCGGTAAAATAATAGTAGAATAATATTATTTCTTTTAGCTCCCAGACTGGCAGTGAAGATCAGCAGATTTTATGATGTGTTGCAGGTTGACGCGGGCTGCTGATAGGATATAAATTACAGTGCAAATAATTTAATGTACTTACCGAATCTGATAGGAATCTTGCTGTGCTCCGTTCTGATCTGGCTAAATTTTATAGTGATAACGTAATTTTCTTTAATGAGAGTCTCATGTTCTTGGGCTAGTCGTGGTATGAAACAGCATTCTAGTAAGAAATAAAATCCACTGCAAACTTGTGTTTTTGAACGATTGTACGAATTGTAACATCAGTGATCATAAAACAGTAATTTCAACTTTGAATAACTATGAAGTAGGAAAGATATATTGATCCTTAGCCTGAGTTGCAGTTACTAAAAATCGTTCTTTAAATTGTAGGCCAGATCCAGAACAATAAGACTTCCATAGATACATTTTATTTTTTACTAAAAGGTAACGATGATAAAGAAATTAAAGGCACAGCATTGTTAAAAGAATTTCTCGTCACTCTTTCCATATATGCGTTGTTACGCTAATAATAATAATTAAAAAATAAATAAATGAACCAAAGAGACTAACAATTTATAAAAACAATTAACGAAAGAGTAGTCAGGACGGGAAACTGTCGCCCAAAAACGTGGGGCCCGAATTTGCAGTGGCCACAATTATAAAATTTTATGTATTTTTCTTTCAGTGTCTATTGTTATGTATGTATAGATATATATGTATTTAGTGTTAAATGTATGTATGTATATCATGATCTATGCTATGTATTAATGAATGTGCAAACACTCTTTCATGACAAAACGCACTACTGCAAGCGAGTCTGAGAAGACGATCCTGATAGTACTGAGAAGCTCTAACGACTACGTAATCCGGGGGGCAGCCGAACCCCGAGATAAGATAAATTAAAGGTAAGACTACAGTGTAGTTGTCCTGTTGGTAGAAGTTTAGCTCCAGTGGAGTAATCTCATATCGCTAGTGGTGTGCATATTGTACGTAGTTTGATGTTAGTATTTGTGACAGGACAAAGTGGTGGTAGATAGTAATTTTTAGTGTGCAGTGTAGTGTATATAAAGTGATGTATTTTGTGTGCAAGGGAAAAAACTGTTAGATTTTGTGTTTTAGTAAGCAATTTAGGAATATGGTTAAGTTGCGTAGTCAACGCCCAAGCAATATGGATACTGAGGAACAACAATTAGCTAGTGAAGGAAATGTGGAACCGGGTGCCTCAAGTAGTACTAGTACTCTCTTTGAGGATATAACAGGCGAAAATGGGGGGGCAGGGGCACAGGAAGTAGTGCCTCCGCCCACTAGTCATCAAGTCGATGTAGATAAAGAAATTGTACCACCACCAGAAAAGCAGGAACCAGAGAGTGGTAATCTGCCTGGTGGGTATTCAATTCAGGCTATATTAGAGCGTGTGCTAAATTACCAGGCAGAATTTGCGCAACAGCAAGCCGAGCGAGATCGCCAGCAAGCTGAGCGAGATCGCAGGCTAGAAGAGCGAGATCGCCAGCAAGCTGAGCGAGACCAGCAACTTGTGCAATCGATAGAAAGTATGAAAAAAGAGATAGCAGATATGAAAAAGAATTATGAGTCGATACCTAGGGCCGTGCAGGAGCTGACTGAACAGGTCAACAACCTGCAAGTAGCAAACACTAACATGGTAGACGAAATAGGTGTATTAGCCAACAGAGTAGAAAAGCTCGAAATAGATTCCACACAGCTTGTAGAGCAGAAGTGGAATGAACAGGCAAATAAAATTGAAACAGAATTTAACTCATGGCTAGAAGTGAAGGAGAGTGAGATTGACACGAATATTAAGTCTAAAGTAGAAGCAGCCATAGCAAATAGAGATTCTGAATCATTCAGTACCGCAGTAAATAGTCAAGTACAGAATGATGTGCAAACAATTAAACAAATACTCAGTGAGGATATTCCGCAGTGGCAAGTGAATGTTAACAAACGGATATCCGAACTGGAGAAAGGTTTAGCACAAAGCAGGAAACATGTGGAACAGGAACCTCTGTCGCCAAAAGCCCATGGTTTTGGCAACGCACAAACTTATATGCGATACAACAATGGGGAATCTGTAGTCGATAATGCGAAGAGCTGTAGCTCCGGTTCGGAGCACACAGCATATGTCCCAGCAGCAAACCCATGTAGTTCAAAAATATTAGTGGAAGAAAGTTTAATTAAAAATAGGCAATTTCAAACATTTACTACTGAAAGGAAATCAGTACACCCAGTAGTATTCATAAAAAGCTTTAAAAATATCTTACCCAGTGTATGGAACGAAACACAGAAAATACAATACGTAATGTCGTACATTCAAGGTGACGCAGCGCTACGGGCTACAGAAGTAGCAGACAGCTGCAAGACATACGAACAGTTTGAAAGGGCATTTTTGTCAAAATATTGGTCGCCTTGTATACAAGAGCGACTAAGAAAAGAGGTATATAATCCTGAACCGTACTCACCCCGTCTTGGGAATTTGAGGCGGTATTTTGAAAAATATATAAACAAAACGCGCTACTGGGACGAGCCTATATCACCAAGAGACATAGTAAGACTACTAAAATCACATTTACCTATTCATATCAAGGAGAAATTAATACATGTACCAGAAAGCGACATGGAAAACTTCCTGTCGGTCCTAGATTCCATAGACTTGATACAGGAAGACGCAAAATCAGCGTGCGATCACTCGCGGAATAATGGGTCAGGATGTAAACACGATAGAAATAGTAGTGCACAGAACCACAACCATGGAAATGGTGGGGGTGGTAGCAAGCGACAAGAACAATCGCAAAATGGTAGTAACGGTAGAGGCCAGAACGGGTATGGACAACCAATTTATAACAAAAAGCGTCGATTTGACGACAGGTACGAATCCGAATGTCAGGGACCAACCGCGGGAAAAATGCGCGAGGTCAGTGGCAGAGCAATTATAATGATAGTAATCGAAATTGGCAACAGAATCAGCGTAGAAGCCCAGAACGACAGGCTAGTGACCGGTATGACAACAATAGACCACCACCGCAAAACGCGCCTATTGCGCAGCCGTGGCGGCCTACAAATCAGAATGTACATATAGTGGAGGTCGCGGACAATAACCGTCCAAGTACCTCACAAGTAATTAATCCAACAAACTAGAATCGGCCTCGATATGCTCTCCATCGACGGCCGAGGGATGGAGTGAGAGCAACTCGAGTAATAGTAATATACCTGGGATACGCATGCTGCGATACAACGAAGGTGTTAGTATGGATAAAGAGCTACTGAATGAGCCGCACGAATGTAAGAAAGATAATAACGAAAATGTGCAAGCTATTATTGAAGCTAGAATCAATGATGTTGCAGTGAACATAATTATCGACACAGGTGCCTCAGTAAGTGTGATGAGTATGGAGTTATTTAAAGCACTGGGAAAGGGACATAGTATTCCGACCTTCCCGGTTAACAATTGTAAGGTGTCTGGAGCCATTAGTGCACAGAGCCAATCAGTTAAGTACCAGGTGCAGGTGGAGATTCATAAGGAGGGCGAAGCCATAGTGAGCTCGTTCCTCGTGGTTAAAGGATTAAAGGTGGCCTGCATTCTGGGAGTAGATTTTCTCCGAGAGAGGGACGCATTGATCGACCTCTCCGTAGGGAAATTAAGCATAATTAATAGGGGTAGAAGGATTGAGTTATCTATGATAAAATCGAAGGAGGTACTTGTGCCGTGCTGTAATCGAATCAATATCAAAGGTAGGAACCCTTGGGTACTACAACTCGATGATTTTTCACATGCAACAGACCTCTATTACACAAATTTAGAGGACCAAAATTTTGAGACAAATGTTGAGGCATTTAAAACCAAAGTGCACGAATCTGAAGGTTTAAATGATACACAAAAGCAACAGTTGACGCAGCTGCTATCGGAATATACTATGGTATTTACCGACCGACCAGGAATAGTCAAAGGGTACCACTATCACATAGAGGTGATGCCCCATAAAACATACTGTCGCGCAACCTACTCCATCCCTTGGTCGAGGAGGGAATTAGTAGCCAAAGAGGAGTAATAGTTGTAAGAAGATGTTAATTGTGTTTTAGAATATAAGGATGTTAGTATTTAAAAAGAAATTTGTGTGTAATGAAGCTGGGAGGAAGTGGAATCAGAAAGTGAGCAATAGCTTACACAGGACAGATTTTGTTTACAGACAATTAGTCATTAAGATATTATGTGCTTATTAAACAATGAACAATCTTCTTGTTGACAAAGTGAGGACTAATTTCTTGAATCATTTTATAAAGAATTAATGTCTTGAACCATTTTCTATGTGTAGTGTGTAAGTGCAATTAATGAGGCAATCTTATAGAGTAAGGTAATTGCTGTAATTGTATTAAGATAAGGAACCCTGAGAGAGAGAGTCTTTACTAGCCAAACATTGACTTTGCAATATGCAACAATTATGTGATGTGATGTTTGCTGCCAGTAGTGATTTGAGAACGACACTGGAGCAGAAGCTAATTAAAAACAACCCGTTCCGTGGAAACTCCGTTCTGTATGTAGCAATGCTTCAATTGAAGCCTGTGTACTGGGTACACGCCCTTGAATATTCATTACGCGATACGGGAGTTAAGTCAGACAATGCAGAACCTACACTGTAGTCATATAGGAGAAATCATTAAAAATAATGTTAGTGATGAATGAAGTATTTATTGAGCAATATGCCCAAGTCAAGCTGTCATGCACATGGTAAAATCTGTATGATAGATGGGTGATAACCAGGCAAGCTACACTAAGGAGGAAAGAAAAACTATGTACAAAAAATCCACACACCTTTAAAAAATTTTACAAAAGGGCTATATACGCCTAGTAACAATATGAAAAGTGTGTTGTGATAAGGTAAAAATAAATAAATGCTATGTAAATGAGAGTGACTATGCAAAGAACAGTTAAAAGGTGTTAAAAAATAAACTGTGTGCATAAACAATTAAGTACAGGACGGAATATTGTGTGTAGTAGGGACAGAAAATGACTGTTGTATCTGCACCAATATATACGTCGATAAGTCTAGTGTTGAGTGATAGACTGTCCTAGTGCAGTGCTCAACGAACAATAGACAATGTATAAAAACAGTAGTTATTGGTCCGTTCGGAGTCGATTTAAACAAACATCGCTCGGCGGAGACATGTAGTATGAGTGTAACGAACCATTTTCGCGTGTTGAAAGACGCTCTGGCAGTGCATCAACCGTGAAAGTGAATGAAAACGTGTAGTACAATGTGCGTGTGACGAACTCTGAATACCAGTGTCACAATGCCACAAGAAACCTGTTATCACGCCAAAACATCCTGTGCATACCAGTGAAGCGACGGCTTACTGAACAATAAACGCTTTTGACAAATTGCCTCTTCTTCCACAGCTAGTAATCTGTGTCCTTAAAGACAGTACACCGTTGTGGAATATTTGTTTCATGCGCTACGACGGGGAGCCATGCGGAGAAGCAGAGACGAGTGCCGTGTCGCCATCCAGCCGGTCGCGGTAAACCACTGCCATTCGCCGATACCAGCGAATGGTTCAGCGCGGTTTGCGACTGCGTGGGCGCCACGCCAGCACGACGTCGATGTTATTGAGAGCCGGTCGTCGAACCCAGCGACCGTCGGTACGCGGCGTTCCAGACGACGCTACTCAACAATTGCTTCGCGCCGCCAGCTCCATACCACATTGTTGTCACTCAAATGAACTATGAACTATGTGTTTAATGTACTAACATGAGAAGTGTTTAATGGACACGAAAAGACGTGATAAACATTTTTTTTTGTTGTTATCCAACACAAACTCAAAATATTCATGGATTTAGTGATGTATCGATCTAATATGTTTTCGTCATGTTGATGAAGGATACTCGCACGAATGCTAGACATTTTAAACCAACTGTCGCGAGTAAATGCAAGGACGATTCATTATACTATTGTAAAAATGTGTAATAAGTGACTTACATTACAATCCAGAACACAAGTATTATGTTGATAACAAAGAGACTAAAAGTGTAGCATACTATCACAAATAGCCTTTGTTATATGTGAACATTGAATAGAGTTTGAACTTTTGGTGAGATGACCATGGCTCCGGCGCAGTTTTCCCAGGTTTTCTGATCGCACGTAGCCCGAATGGGGGAGCCAAATAAATGTAATGACCCTGGGACTAGGTTGACGGTCACCTCGCAAAGTGTAAGAACAGTATACAAAGTGTAATTAAACCTACAGTGTAAAAGAACTGAGTAGTGTAAAGTGAATGTTCCAACAAAAGTAACAGACAATAACTAAACAGACGTTAGTGGCAGCATATTGCCGAACATTTTCAACGTTAGTCAATTGCTGCCAGGGGGCATTGTAACGTCTAGTAATAAACAAAGACAATATATTGTGTAATAATGAGAATATTAGATGTGTCATATTGTGTCATTGTGTAAAATTATGTATTTTTTCTTTATTATTTATTTCTGAGAACGTCTGCGTCGGCGAGTAATAAGACCGACACAGAAGATAAATATTGTACAGAGATCACAAAATGAATTAGTATATAATGCATGATGTAAAGTAAAGTCTTGGTCTTCTTAATCTTGAAGCTGTGAGAGAAAGATCTCCTGTTGTTGTCGTAGAGAGCGAGAAGGTAGCATTCTTTTGTCGAGATTGGGAATTGTACGCCATTACGTGTGCATTTACACAGGTCTGTAATTGTTGAGATATTTAAATGTTTCAATAGAGTTGTTTAAATGAAAACGTGTATTATTTAATTGTTAAAGCTTGCTTGCCTATTATCCCATCCTGTTAAGATATTTTTCAGTTATATAAAAAAAATTATTATCTGTGGAGCTGAGCTGTGTGGAGAAAGAAGAGCCGCTGCCGCGGCGTATTTAAACGACTTACAATATCGTCGAGTATACCGCAAGGAAGCGGTAAAATAATAGTGGAATAATATTATTTCTTTTAGCTCCCAGACTGGCAGTGAAGATCAGCAGATTTTATGATGTGTTGCAGGTTGACGCGGGCTGCTGATAGGATATAAATTACAGTGCAAATAATTTAATGTACTTACCGAATCTGATAGGAATCTTGCTGTGCTCCGTTCTGATCTGGCTAAATTTTATAGTGATAACGTAATTTTCTTTAATGAGAGTCTCATGTTCTTGGGCTAGTCGTGGTATGAAACAGCATTCTAGTAAGAAATAAAATCCACTGCAAACTTGTGTTTTTGAACGATTGTACGAATTGTAACATCAGTGATCATAAAACAGTAATTTCAACTTTGAATAACTATGAAGTAGGAAAGATATATTGATCCTTAGCCTGAGTTGCAGTTACTAAAAATCGTTCTTTAAATTGTAGGCCAGATCCAGAACAATAAGACTTCCATAGATACATTTTATTTTTTACTAAAAGGTAACGATGATAAAGAAATTAAAGGCACAGCATTGTTAAAAGAATTTCTCGTCACTCTTTCCATATATGCGTTGTTACGCTAATAATAATAATTAAAAAATAAATAAATGAACCAAAGAGACTAACAATTTATAAAAACAATTAACGAAAGAGTAGTCAGGACGGGAAACTTTCCAACTAATTTTAAACATTTTTCTGTAGCTCCACATCTCAAAGGCTTCGATTCTCTTCTGCTCTGGTTTCCCCACAGTCCATATCTCACTACCATACAACGATGTGCTCCAGACGTACATTCTCAGAAATTTCTTCCTCAAATTAAGACCTTTGTTTGATACCAGCAGATTTCTCTTGGCCAGCAATGCCTTTTTCGCCAGTGCTAGTCTGCTTTTCATGTCCTCCTAGCTCCATCCGTCATAGGTTATTCTGCTGCCTAGATTTTATTACCATGACCGTTTCTCGCAATGCAGGCTGTCTCTCCGACGGACGATGGGATGTCCCAGTAGGACAACTGTCGGTGTTATAAGGACAGCATCGTGCTACATGGTTTCGGAAACATGATAGTGAAGTACGTGGGTGACAACAAAATATTTTCGCATTAGGAGGAGAAAGATGGTGGCTAAAATTTCAATAAAATGTTCTTCTGCAGCGAAAACATGTTTTGAACACATTGTGGGAGTGAGCAGTGATCAATGTTGTTACAAATATTTACTATCAAAAACAGTATTGATCACAATTTATGTATTACGGTGACCGGTTTCGACCACTACTGTGGTCCTTTTCAGACCTACAAGTCGTATATAAAGCTTTAATTAGAGCGCTACATACATTAAATAAAATAAATTAAGTTACGAAACTATAAAACGATGAATTACCAATGAGTAAGAACCTCCTTCTGGTGGTAAATTACTACTTGTTTTAATGGTAGGTGTTACGGCGTAAAGTCAAGCGCCGCCACGCCAGTCAGGAAGGATAGAGAAGAGATGGCTGTGAGAAGACGTCAGCCAATCGCACGCTAACCGACCCTTCTCCAGGGCGACAACACGACAGCAACGGCCCCTATGTGAAGAAGATATAAGCGCCGCGACCGACTGCTGACGGCCCAGTTCATTAGCAGCTTCAAGATTAGTAACTTATACCCCACTTCGTTTTGCCTCTCCCTCCCCCCGTTTCTCTTCCCATCATCTGTCCAGGTTCCAACCTTCTGCCCTCGTCTGTGGTATGTCATATTTGTGCCAACTTTTTAGTGCAGTGTTCAAGTGAGTGTTCAGTGTTGCGAACAGATATCATGCTGTTGCTGGGTGTGAATTTTATATTTCTTGCGAACAGAAACCAGACTATCGCCGTGTTTTTTAATTATCTGTCTATTATGTTACCTGTCTGCTTCCCGTGTATTTTATTTGCATCATCAACCCTTTGTTTTATGTTTTAAGTTCCACAATATTACTGCTATTTTACCACTTAAGTCACCGATTTTACCGCCTGCTTTTACTATTTATTATCTTCATCTTTTTAAACCAAATTCTATAGGCTGAAGAGCGGCCTACTAAGCCGCTGCCAACCCGCCCCCTTCGGGGAGAATCGAAACTCAATAAAGAAAAAAAAAGTAACTTATATAGCAGCGTCAACTCTAGTCACTTCACTTGTACTCTCTATGTATCACGGAATTGTCTATGCTGAAGAAGATTGCTTATTTTGTATGTCACCCTTTGCTTGCGACACATATGTGTAATTGCAAAAGCTAAGTATTGTAATTTTCTTTTTGTAATAAAACTCGTTAATACGATTTGTTTGAATGTTTGTCTAGCGAAGAGAGTATGCAGGCTCCATAGACACCACAACAGGCACCCGAAATCTCGAATTATAACATTACTGAAGACCGAAAATTTGCTCTATAGGAACCAACACGGGTTCCGAGAACAACGAGTGTGTGAAACCCATCTAGCACTGTTCGTCAAAGAGAGACAGAAGGTAGTAGATTCGGGCGTCCAGGTTCATGCTCCATGACTTCCTGAAGACGTTCAGTTCAGTTCCGCGCTGACGTTTAATGAAATAAATGAGAGAGTATGAAATACCAGATCAGCTGTGTGACCTCACTGAACAGTTTCTGGCAAACAGAACAAAACGGCTCATTCTCGATGGAATAAATCTTCAGAAGTAAAAGCGCCTTCGTGCGTATCCCAGGGGAGTGTTATAGGGCGATTACTTTTCACAATATCTGTAAATGACCTAGGGATAACGTCAGAAGTTGGATGAGCCTTTTCGCCAATGATGCTTTCATGTACAGAGAAGTCTCAACGGTAGAAAACTGTAGTAGAATACAGGCAGATCTTCAGGGGATCAACGCTTGGTGCAGAGGGTCGGCCGGCCGCTGTGACCGAGCGGTTCTTGGCGCTTCAGTCCGGAACCGCGCTGCTGCTACGGTCGCAGATTCGAATCCTGCCTCGGGCATAGATGTGTGTGATGTCCCTAGGTTAGTTACGTTTAAGTAGTTCTAAGTCTAGGGGACTGATGACCTCCGATATTAAGTCCCATAGTGCTTAGAGCCATTTGAATCATTTGCAGAGAGTCGTAACTGACCGTCAACATAAACAAATGTAACGTATTGCGCATAGTTAAGGCTCGTTATCATATGATTACAAGAATGCAGAACAATCACTGGAAGCAGTGGTTGAAAATGGTTCAAAGGCTCTAAGCACTATGGGACTTAACATCTGAGGTCATCAGTCCCCTAGATTTAGAAATACTCAAACCTAACTAACCTAAGGACATCACACACATCCATCCCCGAGGCAGGATTCGAACCAGCGACCGTAGCAGCAGCGCGGTTCCGGACTGAAGCGCCTACAACTGCTAGGCCACAGCGGCCGGCGCAAGCAGTGGCATCCATAAAATATCTAGGAGTGTGCGTATGGAGTAATTTAAAGTGCAATGACCACATAAAACTAACTGCAGGTAAAGAAGTTGCCAGACTATTATTCATTGAAAGAATCTTCTGGAAATGTGGTCAACCCATAAAGGAGGCGGTTTGCAGAATCTTCCTTTAACCAATACTTGAATATTGCTCGTCAGTCTGAGGTCTGTTCCAGACACGACTGTTGAGGAAACAGAGAACATCGAAAGAAGAGCAACGCGTTTCGTTACAGGTTACTTGAGCAAGTGCGAAAGCGTCACGTAGATGCTGGATCATCTGCAGTGGCAGAGGTTACAAATGAGGTGTTCTTTATCACGGAGTGCTTTATTGTTAAAGCTCGGAGAGAGTAGGTTCCTAGAAGAGTCAAACAATATATTTTTTCCTCCTTCGTACATCACGCTAAAATTCTATGAAGGTAAAATTAGAGATATTCGCGTTCACACGGTGGGCTACCAGCAAGTGTTCTCCCGGGGAGCCATCTGCGACTGAAACGGGAAAAGGGGGACGTGACAGTGGTGCACGGACTACCCTCCGCCACAAAATGCAAGGTCGCTGGCGGATGTGGGTGCAGATGTAGACGTAGATGAAGCTGTGAGGGTGGGACGTGACTCGTGTCTGGGTAGCTGAGCCGGTAAGAGCACTGGCCACGAAAATCATGTTTCCGGTTTGGGAGTCTGAGTCCGGCTTTCTGTCTGAATCTGCACGAAAGTTTGAAAACAGCACATTTGTGCTACACAGTGAAAGATTCACTCTGGTAACGCCTTTAACAGTATGCTATTGTCATGAAGCCCTTTTTTTGGGTCAAGAATAAGAAAAAAGTTTCAGGTCATTTGCGCAACAGCAGAATAATTTTGCATAATAAGATGCTACTGTTGTCTTGCCTTTACCAAATCGTCAATCACGATGCCACTCTGTAAGGTAAAAAAGGCAGCCCTCTTTCCCGACCAACGGCTGTTCTCTTGTCCAAGCACTGTTCTGACTGCATTTTCAGTGAGTACTCATAGTCTTCGTTTACAGAAAATTATTCTGAATATTACAGCGCAATGGGCATCTATTTCGGTACAATGAATTTTCACATAAGAGCGTTGACTCTCGAGGCCGTTGCCGATGATGTTACACACTGTTCGGTGTTGGTGCCGCGCCATTCTTGCATAATCTTCCAATCGGACGCTCCTACCCTTTTTCTGAGGAGTTCTTCCTAGAACTGACTCCACACTGCGGCGGACTGTAAAACTAGTGTTACTTTAAGGACAGTACATCCCATTTTTATCAATATGTTCCAAGAGCGTATACCGGTTCTGCTTGGTCTTTCATCGATATTAAAATATATTATATGATTACATTTTATTTAAGTTCACGACTGAGTTCGCAGCTATCAATTCTGAAGAGCCTTTCTCTTAGCCCAATCACTCTCTTTGCAAAAATTTTTCCAGGGGTGGAACAAGGCTCTAAAATTGTTATTTATTATATAAATGAAATGGTCAGTTTCTAGACATGTCGTGCCATAGGAACTAAACTAAGGCACCATTAATGTTACAATTGGCTAAACGAGATCCCAGAGGGCGAGTGTGGGGAAAGCAAATGCCCCACCTTTCGGACGCCCATTGCAAGGTGATTTGGTTTTTAAACTAAAAGGTAAGCTTAGCAGGTGTTGCAGTAACTTTAGAGCGCCCTACAAAATAATGACTGGGGGAACTTATGGCTACTAAATGAGGCACGAATCACAGTTACTTTATTCTGATAATATTATTGATAAAACAAATGACAAACTGTGGAAACATTAATATAATAAAGCCTTGACGTATCGGAGGGAAGGATGCTAACATTGGCACATGCGAATTAGTTGTGCTCAGTGAGCGTCGTAATATTAACTGAAAACGGCACTACAGAAGGGAACACGTCACACCTGAGGTCGGAGGTGAAAGTCAGCTGACATCGTGGCCTTCAGGAATGTTTACACATATTGCCAACCTGGCAACCTATGACAATATTAGGTAAGGACATAGCGCACCTTAAGAATAAGTATCCATTGTGAAAAAAGTGTTGATTCATGTGTGGTGTCGAGCTTAGTAGGTATTGTTGTTGTTATTGTTAATATTTTATAAGTGAAACTTGCTTAAAACGGAATCGCTTGGGACTAAAATAATTTTCCAAGTGGGAAAAGTTTCCGAATTACACAAACACTCAGTGGGCTACATAAAATTTATCAGACCTCATGCACAAAAGTATGAATTTGTAATTATGCACGTATTTACGTACCTTCACTTTTGCGCAGTAGATGTTCATTTACTGTATATTGTACAACAGAACACTAGACTGTTAAACTAATAGATAAATAGCACTGCATTTCTGTACTGTTACTCTAACTTTAAATTCGTTTATTGTTGTATGTGCATATGTATTATTCCCGTGTTTATTAGCTTTACATTCCATTTTTTTGCCACATGTCAAGAAGGGGAAAACTGTTTGAATTTCCTGTTCAAAACTGTTTTTTTCTACACAATTTTTTGCACCGTATAATGGTTCCAACAGCTTGGGAGCATCAAAAATTTATTATTATTATGTTACTGTTATTATTATTATTATTATTATTATTATTATTATTCACAACACATTACACAACATCTACATTATAGATCTTTCACTGTATTACTATTATTTTTAAAAAGAATGAAGACGTTATACCTAGTCCTTCTAGCAGCTCGCCATCAACTTCGACGCATTGGCCATTACGCATTCGTTTCTTTTATAATTCACAGTAGTTACGCCGGCTGCCCTGCGCGGCCAGCCAGTGCGCTACGAGCCGATAGCAAGCTTTCGCTTCCAGCATCCTCCGCAAAAGCGCCTCCCAGTTGAAAGTGCGAGTAAACAGCTATTTATAAGTGGACCCGACACTCGTTTCTGACAGTGTTCAGCTATTCGAAGACACCAACATCACCTGAAGAAGATCCCAGCACACGGATAGAAATGTCGAGGATTCTAGAAGTTTGAAGAGAAAAATGTCACGACTTATAACAACTTAGAAATTTTTACCATCAATGCTAACGATTACGAAAGCTTGCGAACGTAAACAAATTTGTTGATGTTTGTTCTAAAAGATGTATTAAGTACTTAATGCGGCCACTTGGATAATGCAGGAGATAATAAAAAATATGTATACGTGATAACAACGTTTGCATTTCTGATTCTAATCCTCTCGCCCGCCACTGCAAACACAGGCAATACTTGCGAGTACAATGTTTGTATTATCACTCGTAAAAGTACTTGAAGCCCTATAAAACGCTGTTTGCACATACACTGCTGCAATGTTAAAACAAACGACGCAGCGACACAGCACTAGAGATGAAGGTGCTCTGCGCCATCGTCGCGATGTCACTAAGAGCTCCTTTATTTGTTTATCATTTCCAGCAATAAAAATGCAACTTACTGAACACTAAATCACCAAGTTTGATAAGCTGCATAAGAGAAAATGGGACAGCAGTTGGATTTTACATGCTATGCCTTTCAAAACAGCAAAGGTGTTCGTCCAATTTCTACATTTATATCTACATTCTGCAAGTCACCTTAAGGTATGTGATGGATCGTACTTCTGTATTCACTATCTTTTCTCCCTACCCTGTACCACTGACGAATTATGTGTGAGAAGAATCATTATTAACAAACATCAGTATGAGCTCATATTTCCTTCAACTTCTACGACGAAATCCTAAATTCAGATTGTAATATACAGTGTTAGCCTAAATGATTCATCGGGTTTCAAATCCCTGTTTATTGACAAGTATACGATGTATGATTTATGAACAGATGGATACACTCGCGAAGTTTAAAAAGCTCCTCCCTGGAGCACAATTGTCTGCGCCTTTGTCAACAGAGAACTGCCACATGGTTAGATATTGCATGTTGGTCTGCATGATGTTCCCTCTGGTGCCATGCCCCCCCCCCCGCCCCCTCCCCAAGTCACCAGATCTCACGCCTTGTGTTTCCTTCCTGTGGAGTTATGTTGAGGACAAACTTCAGCTCCACGTCTATCAGTACTTTCCTCTTTACGTCTATTGTAAATAATTGATTATTTACAGTGAATGACATTGGCGCTTTCCTATATCAATTTTACTTGGTATGTCCTAAATGTATCCATACCGATATACCGATTAAACAGTCAACTATTAATTCCTCTACTATCAAAAAATTGCATCGTACAGAAAACTGTCCTAATCGGACGGGAATTAAGGCTTGTATTTTGACTCCTTTTGATTTCTGACCAGTGGCAGTTTGTACGTTGCAATTTTGAACTGGCAGTGTGGGTATACTCCAAAGTTTCTTCAGTTCTTGAAAGAATCCCTATGACATCAAATTAGTCATAGCACCTGTGTCAAGCACAATGGGTACATCAAGGCCAAATATTTTGGCTTTAATAGTAGTTTGTACCTTGCCTTCTGACAAGTTTTCCTGTGTATCCTCATTAATTTGATATAGATCATCTTTCACATCACTACCTTGATCGTATCTGATAAAGCAAGTGTCGATCAAGCTCGTGCCCCCATTCTCCTCCAAGGTCACAGAACGGGGGCCCACCGTAACCGGTTCAAGTTTTCCGGCGCCGCGGTGGCATCGGTCGCTGTGTTAGGCGAAGCTTCTACTGTACGGACTGTTTGTGTTTGATTACGCCAATTAGTATCCTGTGAGGCTCTCTACTGAAATTCTCTTTGCCTTTGCGTGTTAACTGGCGTATGTGAGTTACTTTGCTGGCCGAATTCCGCTGTCTGTGGATTCTTCGGTTGTCTGGTATTGTTTTGTGTTTGCCAAGCGATCGGCTGATTATTTCTGGAAGCTTGTGTCTGTACGTGTTGTATAGGCTGTCCATACTTTACTTGCACGTTGTACCTGTTTTTGTTAAATTTTTGCCTATTTCTTTTATATCCGTCCTTGAATTTACGGCTTTTGCCATTACCCTCGTGATTAGGGTTACCATAAGATTGCCTTCCTTCTTGTACTACGAATCCGTTGTTCACTTGTTGGTCCATAAATCTCTGTGGCATTACGTGCGTATTAACAGGCTTGGGTTGTACTGGTCTCTCTTTTGATATTAAATTTGTTGGGTCCAGTACAGGTAGAAAGTATTCGGTGTCGTGTTCCGGTTCAAATGGTTCAAATGGCTCTAAGCACTATGGGACTTAACATCTGAGGTCATCAGTCCCCTAGACTTAGACTTACTTAAACCTATCTAACCTAAGGACAACACACACACACACACACACACACACACACACACACACACACACGATTCGAAAAATCAAATGGCTCTGAGCACTATGGGACTGAACAGCTGAGGTCATCAGTCCCCTAGAACTTAGAACTTCTTAAACCTAACTAACCTAAGGACATCACACACATCCATGCCCGAGGCAGGATTCGAACCTGCGACCGTAGCGGTCGCGCGGTTCCAGACTGAAGCGCCTAGAACCGTTCGGCCACAGGGCCCGGCTCGTGTTCCGGAGTGGTAATGAGTTTTTCCCTGATGTGAGCAGGAAGAAGGCTCTTTAAAATTTTCAGCACATCTACTTGAGATACCGGGTTCATCCAGTATCCGGTTTCATTCAAATATTTTCCAAAATAGCCCCTTAAGGGGGGTAGGACGTCAAACGGACCGATTTGGAGCAGGAGAGGCACCACAGGACATTTTAATTTCTACTATCTATACTTATACAAATAAATTCATAAAACTTTGTCAGCACGACCAGAAAGGATTGAGGACTCACACTCATAGAAGTGGAAGTTCAAAAACGTAGCAAAATACCTTTTTTTTACATGTGAAATTTCATCATTTTTTCACTTACTACTGGCTGCATTTGTTTATGTAGGTACACTTTTCTTCCTAAGTAAGAGATATCCTTCGACAAATTTTGCACAGCATACAAGAAGTACTTACTGGTGTAGGAAACTCTGGAATTTTCCAAATCTGTTGAAAACTGTGGTAAAAATTGAGATAATTAACTATAAAATTTGAGTTTTTTCTAAACATGAAGTTTAAAATGTAACAGTCCCATTCATTTTTCTCATACATTAAATAAACTCTTAAGTTTCATACACATATAACTATAGTTTGTATGCTGTGCAAAATTCATCGATTAATCTCTCTTGCTTAGGAAGAAAAGTATACCTATAGCAACAAATGCAGCCAGTGGTAAGTGAAAAAATGATGAAATTTCGCATGTAAAAGAATTTATTTTGTTACGTTTTTGAGCTTCCACTGCTATGAGTGTGAATCCTGAATCCTTCCTGATCATGCTTTCAAAGTTTTATGAATTTATTTGTAAAAGTATAGACAGTGGAAATTAAAATGTCCTGTGGTGCCTCTCCTGCTCCAAGTCCTACCCCCCTTAAGCTTCCATGTTTGCTATTGAACGGAGCTGGGTTGAATACTTCACTTATGAGCCTCTTTTGCACGGCGTCAGACAAATATTTATCCAGAAAGGCTCTCTCAAACTGTTCATAGTAGTGGCAACGTTCCGCCATGTCCGTAGGCCATAGCACAACGTCACCCTGTGTGTATCCAACAGCAAATCTAATTTTCTGGGCTCCAGTTACGAGGTAAAACATTTCGAAACGCTCTCATAAAAACTGCGGAGTTTGTTCTTTTCCCTTCGGAGATAAATACCGGAAATTGACGATGCCTAATTAAACCTTCATTTGCAAGTAATGTTGACAAGCACGTCGCGCTTTCAGTGACAGGCGTGTTTTATGTTCACTTGTGGCGTAGCGTATGGCAAGTGCGCTTTCTCGACGGGTACAGCTGCCGGCAAGTGTTGTTGCACTCTGCAACCTTCGCTATTTTCCTCCGACGGGCTGGCCACGTATTGTGGGTAACCAGTGAAAGGATCTACCTTCTCTAAAAGCATGGGTTTGTCTTGGAGTGTCAGTAGTTTTAGCAACACTGCCTCGTAATCTTTCCTCTGCTTCCTTTAAACCGAATCTAAATTGACTTTCCTTCTCCTTTAGAGCTTCTTCTACTGTATCTACATAAATTTTGCATTCTGGCATTACCTTTTCGGCAAGGGTGCTGCCCTTATCCAGCGTCCCGGCTTCAGCTTTTTCAATTATTTCCTTTACTTCTGCACATTCATTATCTCTCTGTTTTCAGCAAATTTTAACTCTAAACATAACTATTCTAATCTTAATCTTAACTTTGGGACTGCTGCAGGTAAGTTTTTGCAGGCGTCTTACAGCTCGCTTACTACATTCGTCACATTTTTTTACCGACGCATCGCCGGCCGCGGTGGTCTCGCTGTTCTAGGCGCGCAGTCCGGAACCGTGCGACTGCTACGGTCGCAGGTTCGAATCCTGCATCGGGCATGGATGTGTGTGATGTCCTTAGGTTAGTTAGGTTTAAGTAGTTCTAAGTTCTAGGGGACTGATGACCACAGCAGTTGAGTCCCATAGTGCTCAGAGCCATTTGAACCATTTTTTACCGACGCATCCACGTGCGATTGCGTCTTCGGAATTTGGGAGTATGCTTCACTAAGGTTTTGTAACTCACCTGCTGATTGATCCTGTTTATCGTCTACGGATAATGCTCTTTCCGTTAACATATTGATATTGCGGGATATGTCGGCAATTACACTAGTGGCCATTAAAATTGCTACACCAAGAAGAAATGCAGATGATAAACGAGTATTCATTGGACAAATATATTATACTATACCTGACATTTGATTACATTTTCACGCAGTTTGGGAGCATAGATCCTGAGAAATCAGTACCCAGAACAACCACCTCTGGCCGTAATAATGGTTTTGATACGCCTGGGAATTGAGTCAAACAGAGCTTGCATGGCGTGTACAAGTACAGCTGCCCATGCAGCTTCAACACGATACCACAGTTCATCAAGAGTAGTGACTGGCGTATTGTTCCGAGGCAGTTGCTCGGCCATCATTGACCAGACGTTTTCAGTTGGTGAGAGATCTGGAGAATGTGCTGGCCAGGGCAGCAGTCGAACATTTTCTGTATCCAGAAAGGCAAGTACAGGACCTGCAACATGCAGTCGTGCATTATCCTGCTGAAATGTACGGTTTCGCAGGGATTGAATGAATGGTAGGGCCACGGGTCGTAACACATTTGAAATATAACGTCCACTGTTCAAAGTGCCGTCAATGCGAACAAGAGGTGACCGAGACGTGTAACCAATGGCACCCCATACCATCACGCCGGGTGATAAGCCAGTACGGCGATGACGAATACACGCTTCCAATGTGCGTTCACCGCGATGTCGCCAAACACGGATGCCTGGATTCATCCGAAAAAATGACGTTTTGCCATTCGTGCACCCAGGTTCGTCGTTGACTACACCATCGCAGGCGCTCCAGTCTGTGATGCAGCGTCAAGGGTAACTGCAGCCATGGTCTCCAAGTTGATAGTCCATGCTGCTGCAAACGTCGTCGAACTGTTCGTGCAGATGGTTGTTGTCTTGCAAACGTCCCCATCTGTTGACTCACGATCCGTTACAGCCATGCGGATAAGATGCCTGTCATCTCGACTGCTAGTGATACGAGGCCGTTGGGATCCAGCACCCTCCTGAACCCACCGATTCCATATTCTGCTTACAGTCGTTGGATCTCGACCAACTCGAGCAGCAGTGTCGCGATACGACAAACCGCAATCGCGATAGGCTACAATCCGACCTTTATCAAAGTCGGAAACGTGATGGTACGCATTTCTCTTCCTTACACGAGGCATCACAACAACGTTTCACCAGGCAACGCCGGTCAACTGCTGTTTGTGTATGAGAAATCGTTTGGAAACTTTCCTCATGTCAGCATGTTGTAGGTGTCGCCACCGGCGCCAACCTTGTTTGAATGTTCTGAAAAGCTGATCATTTGCATATCATAGCATCTTCTTCCAGTCGGTTAAATCTCGCGTCTGTAACACGTCATCTTCGTGGTGTAGCAATTTTAATGGCCAGCATTTTATTTCTTGTTTTAGTTGTTTACCTAGCTCTGTCAACTTCCCGGTTAGTCGTCAGATAATTCAGTGCGTATAGCTTTGCTCACCTCGCTGAACTGTTGACTAATGCTATTCTTGAAATCGTTAAATGCTTGATTTTGCTGTGTAAACTGTTGTCCAATACCCCTGTGTTACATTTTCCTGAAATTCCTGTTGTTTTGTAAACTGTTATTTGTTGCATGAGTTGTACCAAATTGTGTGTCTCACTAGTATTTACATTGTTTTTACGAACTGTTTCCTGTTCTTGCGTTGACAGCATGTTGAGCAAGTAATCAAAGTAATTTTCGCTGTCGCGCCCTACAGTTTCACTATTTGAAAAAAGGTTTCCTGGTGACAACTGAGAAGTGTCTCATCGAGCGTCATAAAAGTAACATCATGAATAGTTACAGGGTGTTTCAAAAATGTCCGGTATATTTGAAACGGCAATAAAAACTAAACGAGCAGCGATAGAAATACACCGTTTGTTGCAATATGCTTGGGACAACAGTACATTTTCAGGCGGACAAACGTTCGAAATTACAGTAGTTACAATTTTCAACAACAGATGGCGCTGCAAGTGATGTGAAAGATATAGAAGACAACGCAGTCTGTGGGTGCGCCATTCTGTACGTCGTCTTTCTGCTGTAAGCGTGTGCTGTTCACAACGTGCAAGTGTGCTGTAGACAACATGGTTTATTCCTTAGAACAGAGGATTTTTCTGGTGTTGGAATTCCACCGCCTAGAACACAGTGTTGTTGCAACAAGACGAAGTTTTCAACGGAGGTTTAATGTAACCAAAGGACCGAAAAGAGATACAATAAAGGATCTGTTTGAAAAATTTCAACGGACTGGGAACGTGACGGATGAACGTGCTGGAAAGGTAGGGCGACCGCGTACGGCAACCACAGAGAGCAACGCGCAGCTAGTGCAGCAGGTGATCCAACAGCGGCCTCGGGTTTCCGTTCGCCGTGTTGCAGCTGCGGTCCAAATGACGCCAACGTCCACGTATCGTCTCATGCGCCAGAGTTTACACCTCTATCCATACAAAATTCAAACGCGGCAACCCCTCAGCGCCGCTACCATTGCTGCACGAGAGACATTCGCTAACGATATAGTGCACAGGAGTGATGACGGCGATATGCATGTGGGCAGCATTTGGTTTACTGACGAAGCTTATTTTTACCTGGACGGCTTCGTCAATAAACAGAACTGGCGCATATGGGGAACCGAAAAGCCCCATGTTGCAGTCCCATCGTCCCTGCATCCTCAAAAAGTACTGGTCTGGGCCGCCATTTCTTCCAAAGGAATCATTGGCCCATTTTTCAGGTCCGAAACGATTACTGCATCACGCTATCTGGACATTCTTCGTGAATTTGTGGCGGTACAAACTGCCTTAGACGACACTGCGAACACCTCGTGGTTTATGCAAGATGGCGCCCGGCCACATCGCACGGCCGACGTCTTTAATTTCCTGAATGAATATTTCGATGATCGTGTGATTGCTTTGGGCTATCCGAAACATACAGGAGGCGGCGTGGATTGGCCTCCCTATTCGCCAGACATGAACCCCTGTGACTTCTATCTGTGGGGACACTTGAAAGACCAGGTGTACCGCCAGAATCCAGAAACAATTGAACAGCTGAAGCAGTACATCTCATCTGCTTGTGAAGCCATTCCGCCAGACACGTTGTCAAAGGTTTCGGGTAATTTCATTCAGAGACTACGCCATATTATTGCTACGCATGGTGGATATGTGGAAAATATCGTACTATAGAGTTTCCCAGACCGCAGCGCCATCTGTTGTTGAAAATTGTAACTACTGTAATTTCGAAAGTTTGTCTGCCTGAAAATGTACTGTTGTCCCAAGCATATTGCAACAAACGGTGTATTTCTATCGCTGCTCGTTTAGTTTTTATTGCCGTTTCAAATATACCGGTCATTTTTGAAACACCCTGTATATTATCAGTGTCATTATTTTTTGATAGTGGGACGCCAGCCTCGTTGTTTTGGTTGCCATCGGCCAGTTCACGAGTTGGCGCGTTAGCTTCAACTATTGCCAAGCTCGGATTTCCGACATCTTGGCGTATTGCATTTTGTAATGAATTTTCAACAATGGTCATTTCCTTTGACTACATTGTGAATGGTTTTTAGCAAAATTATGAATAATTTTTTTCTTTTCTTTTTCAAAAATGAAATTTTGTCTGTATCGGTACTTTTCAATTAAAGTAGATTTAGCCGCCTATTCACTAACGGACCTGATAATTATCTGACACATTCTTATAGAATCAGAATGACCTATCTTGCGCTTTAATGATGACTTTGTACAAATTTTAATCTTTTCTGTAGAAATGCTGCCGGCCGGAGTGGCCGAGAGGTCGCAGGTTCGAATCCTGCCTCGGGCATGGATGTGTGTGATGTCCTTAGGTTAGTTATGTTTAAGTAGTTCTAAGTTCTAGGGGACTGATGACCTCAGAAGTTAAGTCCCATAGTGCTCAGAGCCATTTGAACCATTTTTTTCTAGAAATGCGCTTTCCGTAAAGAATATTAACTGGAAGGAAAAGAGATTATGTACTGCCAGAAGACGGCGTCAAGCGTGTAGCAGCTTCCTTACTTTACCGCTGAAATCAGCTTTCCCGGTTCGTCTCGTTTGCAGGCAGAATTTAATTTTAATTTGGTCTTTCAATGTTTTTGATACTCCCAATCTCACAGACATCTAACAAATACGACCAAGTTTCATTAGTTTCTTTTAATGATAATATGAATAATTTAACTCAAAAAATTTTTTTTTATCTCAACATTTGAAAAGTCTGTTCATATTTCGGTCGGCGCCGTCCTTTAAACGTTCGCCATTGAATAGTGATATATATGTGCGTGAGAGGGGATAATGGTGGAAATTGATTAATAATTGCTTCTTGAATAATAGGACAAAATGATTGGAAAGAATAGTTGAAAGAAACTGGAAGGTAATTTATGAATCTGTACACAATCGGCCGTCCGCGGTGGCCGTGCGGCTCTAGGCGCTTCAGTCCGGAACCGCGTGACTGCTACGGCCGCAGGTTCGAATCCTGCCTCGGGCATGGGTGTGTGTGATGTCGTTAGGTTAGTTAGGTTTAAGTAGTTCTAAGTTCTAGGGGACTGATGACCTCAGATGTTAAGTCCCATAGTGCTCAGAGCCATTTGAACAATTTTTCTGTACACAATCTTGGGTGATTTTAACCGGTTTAAATATCAACAGACCTTCAATATCAATACATTCAAGGTCAATATTCATAATTTGTATTACATACTGTTTCACATTAATTCCATTGTGCGTAGTCTTGATTATAAGCAACCCGATGCAGGATCGCTCCTCCACTACTCGCGCAAATTCCTCTTGTCCGCCGGCCGGGCTGGCCGAGAGGTTCTAGGCGTTACAGTCTGGAAAACTGCGACCGCTACGGTCGCAGGTTCGAATCCTGCCACGGGCATGGATGTGTGTGATGTCCTTAGGCTATTTAGGTTTAAGTAGTTCTAAGTTCTAGGGGACTGATGAAATGGTTCAAATGGCTCTGAGCACTTGGGACTTAACATCTGTGGTCATCAGTCCCCTAGAACTTAGAACTACTTAAACCTAACTAACCTAAGGACATCACACACATCCATGCCCGAGGCAGGATTCGAACCTGCGACCGTAGCGGTCACGTGGTTCCAGACTGGAGCGCCTAGAACCGCACGGCCACACCGGCCGGCGGGACTGATGACCTCTCAAGTTAAGTCCCATAGTGCTCAGAGCCATTTGAACCATCCTCTGAACCTCCTGATGCAGGATCTCGGCGGTGGGCAAAATGATGAACAGCCAGGTATGCATGTCTCACATATGAGAATTAATTTTACCTTTCTGATAACTTTTTATATCACTCTTAATGTACAGTTGAGGTAACATATTTTATAACAATGCTGGTATGACGGATCCAAGCCTATGTCCGCACGCTGCCACTTATGGAAACGAACAGGTGAAGATACAGGAATTAATAAATTGAAGAACGTATTTCTATTTTTTGTTTCATGCAGAAATATCAAAACATTATCCTTACCACAAAACAATTTGTTAATTTACCTTTGGTGTTGTGTATATCCCATTCAGTTTACAAATAACTTACATGTATAAAAAGAAAAGAACGAAAAAAATAATACGATTCAAGACATGAGGTCAACCCGGATTTCACTGATGCGATCGCTATATGTGTGTTTTGTTGCATATGAGTTCATCAATAAAGGAGATTAATAATACGCTGTGTTGTTACCAGAGAAGCCACAACTGAAAGTAGCGAAGCTCTTACCAGATTTGTTTCACTAGGTGAAACCTAGCGTCACTACTGCCTGCGTGATAAGAGACAAACTTAAAGAATTTTTTTAGAAGATCAACCGAATATTTGAGTATGTGTGTGTTATACATTTCATTAGTGAATTAACTATTCCAAAACTTTTCTGTATATTAAAATAACAAGCATACCCTAAAATATGACTGCATACCAACCATTACTGACACCCATTTCCACTGGAACGTCCACCTGAAGTTTTCCTTGACTATCGCAAGAATAATACCAACTGTCTTTTATGTTCCACAGAGGCGGTTTTGCGCAAATCACTCTATGCAATTTTTCTCAATCTACAGTCATTGCGGTTGTGGTAGTAGCATTGCGTGTGCTAGCGCTGAGCGACTGCAAGCGACTAATACCGTTCCAGGCGGGTAAATTGCCAGCCACCTCTCGTCACGTCGAAGTTGCATATCTGAATAATAATATTGGATTTAGGACGCCGAGAAGTCAAATTCCAGAATTTATGATGTTAGTTAAGGAAAACTTTCATTTGAATTTTTCCTATATGTCAAATGTGTAAGCGATAAGATGGGTGGTTGTAACATCTACATCTACGTGATTACTCTGCTATTCACAATAAAGTGCCCGACAGAGGGTTCAAAGAACCACCTTCAAGCTGTCTCTCTACCGTTTCACTCTCGAATGGCACGCGGGAAAAATGAGCACTTAAATTTGTCTGTGCGAGCCCTGATTTCTCTTATTTTATCGTGATGATCATTTCTCCCTGTGTAGGTGGGTGGCAACATAATGTTTTCACAATCGGAGGAGAAAACTGGTGTCTGAAATTTCACGAGAAAAACGCCTTTGTTTTAATGATTGCCACTCCAATTCACGTATCATGTCTGTAACACTATCTGCCCTATTTCGCGATAATACAAAACGAGCTGTCCTTCTTCTTACTTTTTGCATGTCATTCGTCAGTCACATCTGATGCGGACCCCACACCGCACAGCAATTCTCCAGAATAGGGCGGACAACCGTGGTGTAAGCAGTCTCTTTAGTAGACCTGTTGCACCTTCTAAGTGTTCTGCCAATGAATCGCGCAGCCTTTGGTTTGCTCTACCCACAATATTATCTATGTGATCGTTCCAATCTAGTTTATTGTAATTGTAATCCCTAAGTATTTAGCTGAATTTACAGTCTCCAGATTTGTGTGACATGTCCGAAAGAACAGATACCATCTTCACATAGTTAAGGCTAACCTTCTTCTTTTGTGCGGATTCACACGCATTGCCCGAGCTCTTACGAGATTCGGTTAAGATTTTCTGTCGCGAGTAATGAGTGTATGAGCAGGAACACTACGAATGTAGTGTGTGGACATTATGTTGGGAATGTGGGTCCCACGGGGAGCGTGCAAGGGATAAAATCCCTGCAGTCGCACTATCCTCTGTGCCCTCAGTGGCTCAGATGGATAGAGCATAGCCGGCGTAGTAGCTCAGAGTGTTCGGTCAGAGAGCTGGTTGGCCTCTGTAATAAAAAGAGTGAGTGAAAGGATTAACAACGAACTAGAATGGATGTTATGTGACGTTCGCAACGACGAAACACAACGATCAACAACGAACAAAATGGAAAAAAAAGATGGATAGAGCGTCTGCCATGTAAGCAGGAGGTCACGGTCGGGGCACACATTTTCGATTGTTCCCCGTTGATGTATATCAACGCCTGTCGACAGCGTAGGGTCTTGATTTAATTATCATTTCATTCTAGAGCAGGGCCGGCCAGAAATTCTGCACGCGTGCGGTGCTCCTGCAGATGTGCAACTTCCGGGTCACAGCGTGCACGCCGCAGCCGTCAGCGTTCATGTAGTGCATGTTTCTACGCACAGATGTCGCTTTATCCACTTGCTGGGATACTCTGTACCGGCGCATTGTAGTGCTCTTTCCACAGCTTGCAAGCCAACCATGGGAAGGCATCTCGCGTATTAAACATTTAAAATACTGTCACAGTCTATTCATTGAGACATCTACTTTTATGTTAACAGTTTAACTCAGTAAGACAAGTAATACAGTTAACAACCGTGGGTTTTTATTAAGGCAGCTTGACTGGCGGCACGTAGATACGCGTAATGTTTTTGACCTAGTATAAGAAAGAGAGCACTTAGCGACTTCCAACAAACCTTTTTCGTGATTTCAACTAATATTAAACTAATGCAAGGTTTCCTATAACTAATTCTCGGTGCCCTCAGTTACACCTACATAATTTCTGTCTCACTGACCTCTGAACAGAATGGTAACCGCAGACCACTCGATGATCACCTGTTAGTTCAGTACCATTATTGCTATATCTTTCATCAGTTCCGTCTGAAATCTGCATAATAACCGACAATTAAATGAATGTTATGTTTTATCGACTTCAGCTGAACGTAGCCCTTCACACATTAAAAAAAAAACCTAAATGTAAGTATACATTGGAACAATCGGTTTAATGACCAGTTTTCCTGATAATAATGTAACATGGAGCAGAATGAGGCAATAATGCTCAGTTAGTAAACAATAATTTTTAATTATGAAAGCAATAAATCCAAACACGTTTCTCACTGGTCATGAGAAATGATATAGTTAATATCGGCCACAAAAGCACGGCTCATTGACAAACGCAAGCAGTTGCGAAGATTTTCGTCACTTATGCTTCAGCGAAATCTTGATTTATTCATTTTCATTACCGAGAAAAATCTTTCACAAACATATGTCGACCGGAACATGGACATAACTCTCGCGGCTTCTCGGTGCAGGCGTGGAAATTCTTGTTGTGAAAAAGTTTCGTAGAAGTCTTTTGTGCTTCGCACTGCAAAGAACTTGTCCTTCAGTCTTGTATTGCACTGTAGGTCGATCAGTTCCATCTGTAGATCATTCGGAGCATCTTCAACTGACGACGAGAACGGTCGAGCAAAGAGGCGAATGACAGGAGACAAACTCGTAACATCTGCAAATCGTGCTCGAAATTGTTCCTTAATTTTTACAATTATTGACACGTATTCTTGAAATCTAGCACTTTCATGGACCAGTCCAAGAGTATGGAAATTTGCAGTGTTTTCTGTCAATAGCTGGCTCTCCCAAAGCGCAAGCTTCATTTCAAAGGCATTAACTTTTTCCGACATGTCAGAAATTAAATTATTTTCACCTTGCAAATTGACGTTCAGGCTTTTCATGTGAGACTTAACGTCTACGAGAAATGCAAGGTCTGATATCCAACAAGGGTCTTCCAACATAGGTTCACTTTTTCCCTTCTCATGTAAGAATGTTACTACGACCAAACGTAAATCAAAAAAATGTTTTCAACATTTTACCTCGACTGAGCCAGCGTACTTCGGTATAGTAAGGTATGTCGCCGTACTCCGCTACTAATTCCTCCAAGAACCGCCGAAACTGGCGATGCGTAAGCCCATGTGTCTTGAGATAGTTTACAGTACGCACAACATTGTGCATGACATTTGCTAACGTTACTGATTTTGCACAAAGCGCCTCTCGATGCAGAATGCAGTTAATTCCATACAAAGTCTCGTCTGTGCGCCCTAGCTTTTTGCGCATCCGTGCTACGAGTCCTCTCTGATGACCTTGCATTGATGGTGCTCCATCTGTGGTCACTGAGACTAACCGATTCCAGTCCATACCGACACCATCAATCGCTTGCTCGACAGCTTGGAGTAAGTCCGCACCTGTAGTAGCCCCTTTCAAAGATACGTCCTCTGTCACTTAAAGTGCGTTGTCGACACCTCGTATGTATATCACAACCTTGGCTGTACCTGTAAGATCTGTTGCTTCATCGAGCGCAACAGAGGAAGCAACAAAGTCTTTAGCCTAATTTATTACCTGCCTGAGCACATCGCCGGCCATAACACTGATACGTCTTGTCACTGTTTGTTTGGATAGACTGATTTCTTGAAACCTGCTAACGTTCGTGGGACACACAAATTCTGCAGCATCAATGAGACACCCTTTCACAAACTCCCCTTCGGAAAAGGGTTTCCCAGATTGTGCAGTTCTTAATGCGATTTTAAAACTTGCTCGCAGTAAAGATTTAGTGTGGTTGTCTGGAAAATTGAAAACAGTACACTGTACAGCGTACAGTAAAATAGACATAAATGTAACACAAAAAACTAAGAGTTCAAGAAGTACAGTACAATCGAGTTGATGTGTCTCATCCATTTTCCTAAGGACGTTTAATTTTTCTTGCCGTTCTTCGCTGTTGAGTACACTACACTCGTCTTTGTGATATGTATTGTAGTGAAAACTTTCGCTGGCCGCCTATTATTCGGCGGCACAGCAAACGCTGTGAGTTTTCCACAACGACCACAAAAAAGAATTGCAGTTCCCAGTCATTTTTAAACGACTGAGAACATAGATCTCCCGTCCTTTGCTTTTTCACAGTATCTGCCATTTCTCAGTACATCTCTGTTAAGGTTACGGGCACCAGGGGTAAACGAGACTGGGTATGTTGCGCTCTTGCTTGTACCACAGAAACAGGGAAGTGGAGCCGCCACCGTTCATTTAGGACACATGTCTAATAACAGATGTCGCTGTCGCACACGTGCGCACATGTGCAGCACTTTCGCACGTCTGCACACTGTACAGCGTTTGGCCGGCCATGTTCTAGAGCCCTGCATGGTCACCGATGGTATCTGTACTTTCGGACATGTCCGAAAGAACGGATACCATCTTCATACATACAGGGTGATCAAAAAGCCAGTATAAATTTGAAAACTTAATAAACCACGGAATAATGTAGATACAGAGGTGAAAATTGACACACATGCTTGGAATGACATTGGGTTTTGTTAGAACCAAAAAAATAAATAAACAAAGTTCACAAAATGTCCGCCAGATGGCGCTGGACAGCAAAACGTCAGTAACTGCTACCGTGACGGGTGAGAGGTACACCGATATGTTACAGAATCGCATCATCCCCAGCCTGGCAGATAAACACCTGCTGGAACGTACGATGTTTATGCAGGATGGCGCTCCACCCCATATTGCTAGCCACGTGAAAGATCTCTTGCGCGCGTCGTTTGGTGATGATCGTGTGCTCAGCTGCCACTTTCGTCATGCTTGGCCTCCCGGGTCCCCAGACTTCAGTCCGTGCGATTATTGGCTTTGGAGTTACCTGAAGTCGCAAGTGTATCGTGATCGACCGACATCTCTAGGGATGCTGAAAGACAACATCCGACGCCAATGACTCACCATAACTCCGGACATGCTTTACAGTGCTGTTCAAAACATTATTTCTCGACTACAGCTATTGTTGAGGAATGATGGTGGACATATTGAGCATTTCCTGTAAAGAACATCATCTTTGCTTTGTCTTACTTTGTTATGCTAATTATTGCTATTCTGATCAGATGGAGCGCCATCTGTCGGACTTTTTTGAACGTTTGTATTTTTTAGTTCTAATAAAACCCCATGTCATTCCAAGCATGTGCATCAATTTGTACCTCTCTATCTACATTATTCCGTGATTTATTCAGTTTTCAAATTTATACTGGCTTTTTGATCACCCGGTATATAAAGTTCTGGGACGCTTCATTAGAATTTAATTTTTGGTAAAAAAGTCTGTAATGGTTTTTTGTTTCTTGGCTTGAGGAACTTTTGTTGCGGCAATATACGAGGGCTATCCACAAAGTACATTACGTTTTGGAATTAAAAATAATTAAAGTATTGGAAATTTTTTTTATTATATACAGATGAAAGCCACACTTAAATACTACCTTTCTACATAGTTGCCATTTAAATTAAGTCAGTTATCGTAGCGATGGACGAGCTTGGAAATTCCTTCGTCGTAAAATTCGGCAGCCTGCGCCTTCAACTACGTGGTTACCTCTTCTTTTGGGACAGAAAAGGTGTGATTTTTGTGGATTTCCTGGAAAGAGGCACTACAATAAAGTCTGAAAGGTATTACCAAACTCTGCACAACCTCAGAAGAGCAATACAAAACAAGCGCAGGGGAAAGTTGGGCTCAAAGATCTTGCTGATTCACGACAACGCCCGGGCCCACACGGCAAATGCCACTCGTGAAGTTCTCGAATCTTTTAAGTGGGAGTTGTTTCCTCATCCGCCGTACAGTCCCGACCTGGCACCGAGCGACTTCCACTTATTCCCAGCAATGAAGAAGTGGTTGGCTGTGCAGCGTTTTGATGACGACGCACAGCTTTATGAAGAGCTAACCACGTGGTTGAAGGCGCAGGCGGTCGAATTTTACGACGAAGGAATTTCCAAGCTCGTCCATCGCTACGGTAAGTGCCTTAATTTAAATGGCAACTATGTAGAAAAGTAGTATTTAAGTGTGGCTTTCATCTGTATATAGTAAAAAAAATTTCCAATACTTTACTTATTTTTAATTCCAAAACGTAATGTACTTTGTGGATAGCCCTCGTATGTCCAACGTTGGAAACAAACGATTTCACGGTAAGTCGCCTTCTCCTGTTGGCTGATGTGCTCCTGGGCGGTTAACCGATTGTGTGAGGAATCTTTTTCTTTGGTTCGTCATCAGAGACATATTCTTCTGACGCTTTCTGATCTTCGAAGTTCGCGTCTTCACAACCCAGTAGCTTCTCCGCTAAATTCACCAATATTACGTCATTCTCATCTGTTTCTGGCACGTCAGCTTCAGTTGTGTTGCTTCCATCTTCCCACCACTGATGAGTTGCCTTATGATCTAAGAGTTTTTTCCAAGACCTAACAAGAGAAACTCGAGGATTTATATTCCAAGCTTCAGCAATCCAATGCACGACACTTAAAACATCGTGTTTCTTAAGAGCTTGCACAAAATCTTATTCGCCATCAATCGCACTGATTAAGTATTCCAGCAGCTTGCATCTGTAATGTTTGTTCATCGCCTCAAGAACACCTTGGTCCATCGGTTGACATAGAGACGTGACGTTTGGTGGGAGAAACACATCCTTGTAGATCATCTGGGTGAGAAGGATCGTTGTCCACAAGAAGCAGCGCTCTTCGAGGAAGTCCATTTTCCTCCATCTATTTTTCTACAGCTGGAACAAACCCTGCCTGGAACCACTCTATGAATATGGCACTGTTCATCCATACCTTAGACTGATTCGTGTACCGGTACCACAATGACAAAGGTTTATTAGCTGGTTGCCGTCTGAATGCTCTTAGTTTTTTTGGATTTGCCAATTAAAGTAAGGCGCAGTTTATGATTTCCAGTGGCATTACTGGATGCGAGGACAGTAACTCTTTCTTTGCTTTATTTATATCCGGATGCCATTTTCTCTTGTTTAGAGGCAAGTCTTTTTGTTGGCAACATTTTGTAATTCATCACAGTTGTAAATTTGATCGCCAGTATAACCCCCTTTGTTGATGATTGTGTGCAGTTTCTTCTTAAAATCAGCGATAGCGGCTTCATCCCCGGATAATAATTCACCGTTGATGGCAATTCCACGAATGCCATGCCGCTTCTTGAACGGGTCCAGCCATCCATCACTTCCGAGGAATTCTTGCTCCTTTCCTCCAATCAGCTCACAAAAAGTCATCGCTTTTTGACGAAGTAGAGGACCTGAAACTGGCACACCTTTGGCTCTTATTTGTTCGTGCAACAAAAATAAGGCCTCTTCTGACTGAGGATGTGCACCTTTTCGAGATTTCACTGCGCTGCCTGACGCTTGGACGGAACAAAATTTTTCAGTTTCTGATCGATTTGTCTTCCAATCAGTAATAGTAATCCTACCGACGTTCAGATCCGCAGCAACTTTCGCGGGTGGCTCACCAGTATCAGTTCTCCGCAAAGCGCGAAGCTTTTGTTCCTACGAGATCACATTCTTTTTTCGTTTCGCGCCCATTGTCGCGTTCAGCTTTTCTTTACTGACACTCGACTGATTCTTTTATGGTTTTTGGACATTTTTATTTCTGGACGTTTTAAAGCATGTAACGCGAGCACGAAACGTTAAATCGAAAACACACAGACCCACGAGTTGACAACACTCGAGAGGCAATGGACAAAGCTTTTGGCTTTTGAAATCTGGCTGTGGCAGCCATCGAATGAAAACATTCGAACATCTATCTCCTTTCTCATGTACTACCCAAGCCCACTCGGCAACACAACAGTGCGTTGTAAATTCACTGTTACATTGTTAAACGATCGGCTTCGTCTGATGCAGTGTTGCCAATTTAGCGACTTTGTCGCTAGAAATGGCGACTTTAGCCTTCGTCTTAGCGACAAAAAAAAACTTTTTAGCGACAAAAATTATTTAGCGACTTATCTGGCGACTTTTGGAGTACTGACGACTTTTGAAGTACAAATCAAAACTATTTTGGGCCAGTATTTTTACTAACAAAACTATGATCTTAACTATAGAATGGGTACTACACTGACTTTGTTCTAGATTTACTAAGTTAAATTAAGTTCTTAGCAGATCATGTAGCATTGTTCAGCATTTAGTAAACCTGAATGTGGGAATTGCCTGCAGAGTAATAAAACTTTGACTATAGAACAATCTATTAGTCATTACCCACTAGCCTGTTATCGTCGATAGCGTATCGATATATAAGTCTTCAACTTTTGAACTCCCTTTATTTTTCGAATTGACAAAAAACATACGTATATTAAGTATAATAAAATACATTTCAGTCCAGCAACCTCTAATTTTTCGAAATGTTAACTCGCAGTCAAATTATTACCACGTGCACAGTGGTAACGCAAGAACAATTCGGTGGGAGTATCTCAGACATTATCACGTTTTAAACATTGAACAATAGGACTGATATCGAGTTACCGAGTGAGTAGATTGTTTCATGTCCTCTAGATCGCCTGAGTTTTAATGTATTTTCAGTGATTATAAATTGGTGAAACTTATTTTGTGGTGGCTTACATAATGGATTTGCCGCAGAAGAAGAAGAAGCAGTACGCTCAAAAATATCAGGATGCGTGGGATGCAGAACCTGAATGCAATGGGTGCCTGAAACCAGTCGTTGGAGACTTATCGAAGGCAAGATGTCAAGTATGTGCAACAGAGTTTTATGCTAAATTGTATGATATTAGAAAGCATTCGAAAACTATTAAGCATAAACAAAAATTGATTTAAAAAAATACCGCCTTACCTGTGAAAATTGTTCCGAAAACTACAGTTAGAATAGGAAGCATTGCGGAAGGCGCCCTTTCTTTATTGATTGCTGAACATTGTTCTATTTTAGCTGTAGATCATTTAGGAATACTGTGCGAGAAGGTGTTTTCCGGTGATGAGGGCGCTAAAAACATGCAATTACATCGTTGAAAGTGCACTAATATTATAACTGAAGTTTTGGCTCCATATTTTACACAATCGTTGGTTGAAGATATAGGTAACCAAAAATACAGTTTACTAATAGATGAATCCACAGATGTATCAATATCTAAAATGCTAGGTATTGTTATACGGTACTGTAGTGTAAACAACCAAACCATTAGATCAGCATTTCTCAAACTCACTGTAGTAGATACTGCAGATGCAAGAAATCTGGCTGCTGTTCTTGTGAATTCTTTGAAAGATCTCAAACTTCCAATCGCTAATATTGTAGGAATTGGCACAGATAATACTTCTGCAATGGTTGGAATAAACAATGGGCTTTTCGGACAACTCAAGGGGGAATATGGTTTGAAGCATTTGGTATTGATCCGTTGCATTTGTCACTCTCTTCAGCTTGCAGTTTCGCACGCCTCAGTGAATACCATACCTAGAAACATAGAGTTTCTTGCATGGGAAACCTACAATTGGTTCTCCATTTCACCCAACAGACAAGAGGAATATAAAAAGGTTTATGAGACAATTAATTGTGGAAAACAGCCACTAAAAATTTTGAAGGTCTGTGCAACACGTTGGCTTTCAATTGAACCAGCAATACGAAGAATTCTGGAGCAGTGGTAAGAACTAAAGCTACATTTTTCACTTGCCATGGTTCAAGACAATTGGTACACTGCCGATCTTTTGTGCAAGATGTATTGTGACGACTCAAATCATCTTTACATGTTTTACCTTAAAAATGCTTTAAAAGACGTACAGATAGCAATAAAAGCTTTGAAGGAGATGACAATGACCCCACTAAATTACTAGATACACTTGTATTTCTCATGCAGTCACTCGGCCAAAACAAAGTTTTTCCAACTGTTGATTTGCTGACAACACCAGTTCCAAGCAAATGTATGTACGCAAATCCGAACCTTGGCTTTATGTTTGAACAGAAATTGTCTGAGTCAAGTTGGTCTGAAGAAAATAAAGTTTATTTGAAGAAGAGATGCATTTAGTTTAGTCTGAAACTTATAAAAGAAATTTAACAAAGACTGCCAAGTAACTTAACGATCCTGAAAAAAATGTCAATGCAGAATGTTGAAGAAACACTAAAAGTGAATAAAAATAACGCTGTAGCGGATGTAGCCAAAGAATTGGGTTTTAGTTGCGATTTCATAGACGGTATGCTGCAAGAATGGCATAATATCAACTTTATTAGGTGGAATAACACTACTAACACTGTTGGATTTTGGAGTGAGGTTTTGCAGTATAAAAATGCCGCATGGGAGAATCCTTTTTCTTTGATTTCACAGCTAGCAATGACTGTTCTATGCCTACCGCATTCAAATGCAGAAGTGGAAAGAATATTCAGGTCTATGAACATTATAAAAACCAAACACCGTAACAGATTATCGTTAAAGACAATTAATGCTTTGATCATATTGAGAGACCAGCAGAAGAAACAAAATAAAGATTGTACATCTTTTGTCATACCGTCAGGCGTATTGGAGCTTATTGGAACGAACAAAAGTTACTCTTTTGCGACAAAACCAGTCAAACTGCAACATCATCTTTTGAGCGACTACAGTTCTGTCAGAGCATGAAACGGAAGAGTTATTCGATCTTCTGAGTGACGACGATGAATAGCTGACATACCGGTATGTATGTATTTTGGAACCTAATTTGAGTTCTTGCTTTCTTTTGTTACAAATATAGTTGTATATTTCTAGAATATTTGACTACTGTGATTGAAACAACAATTTATGTGTTGCGTCTATTATAATAACATGTTTAATTAAACGTTAGCGTATTTTATATGTATGTTGTTGCAAGCGATGAGTCATTTAATTAAGACAATATAGCAATTACGTATGAGATAATTTTTATTAATATTTTATTACCCCCCCCCCCCCCCCCCGCCCCACTGGCTTATTGCACCATTTACAGCACGAAATTTTCAGTACGACCCTAGTAAAATCAGTTTTAGCGACTTTTGATATTGAATCTAGCGACTCGGGTTTTTTAGAGTTGGCAACACTGGTCTGATGTACCTACAACAGGCGGAAAGTGTTTGGCGCCGCACTCTCATTGTCGGTTTCGATAGGGCTATGTCGCGCTGCATAGAGCAATACTGCACATACTGCACTTCCAAGCAGTTCCAATAGATGGCAATGTCATGAAACCACGCAATAAGAGCAAAAGAGCACTCTATCTTCAGGCCACAATTGGCCCATCGGGACCATCCGACTGCCGTGTCACCCTCAGTTGAGGATGAGGTTAGGAGGCGGGTGTGGTCAGCACACCGCTCACCCCGTCGTTATGATGGTTTTCTTTGACCGGAGCCGCTACTATTCGGACGAGTAGCTCCTCAAGTGGCATCACGAGGCTGATAGCACCCCGAAAAATGGTAGCAGTGCATGGCGGCTGGATGGTCGCCCATCCAAGTGCCGGCTACGCCCGACAGCGCTTGACTTCGGTGATCCCACGGGAACCGATGTATCCACTCAATACGAACAAGGAACACGCTAAAACTTCAACCAACCAACACACGCACGAATTGACGACATTCTGACTTTTGACACTCGCCAGTGCACTGATTAGGAGCAGACTGCGGAAAATCAACAGCGAATGCATGGCTCCACGCGCAGGCAAGTGTCAGTCTATAAGCGTAGCTGTCGATGTGTCAGACAGCGCCAATGTGAGTCGCGAAAATGGGAAAAATTTGTTCGGATTAAGCGGACTTCGGGTAAACGCGATTCTGATAAACGTGATATTACTGTAATGTTTTTCATGGCCGGAGTTGTGATTCAGAAAGCTGCCTCATTACATATACCGGATGATCAAAAAGTCAGTATAAATTTGAAAACTGAATAAATCACGAAATAATGTAAATAGAGAGGTACAAATTGACACACATGCTTGGAATGACATGGGGTTTTATTAGAACCAAAAAATACAAAAGTTCAAAAAATGTCCGACAGATGGCGCTTCATCTGATCAAAATAGCAATAATTAGCATAACAAATTAAGACAAAGCAAAGATGATGTTCTTTACAGGAAATGCTCAAATGGCTCTGAGCACTATGGGCCTTAACATCTGAGGTCATCATTCCCCTAGAACTTAGAACTACTTAAACCTAAAAACCTAAGGACAGTACACACATCCATATCCGAGGCAGGATTCGAACCTGCGACCGTAGCGGTCGTACGGTTCCAGACTGAAGCGCCTAGAACCGCTCGGCCACAACGGCCGGCAGGAAATGCTCAATATGTCTACCATCATTCCTCAACAATAGCTGTAGTCGAAGAATAATGTTGTGAACAGCACTGTAAAGCATGTCCGGAGTTATGGTGAGGCATTGGCGTCGGATGTTGTCTTTCAGCATCCCTAGAGATGTCGGTCGATCACGATACACTTGCGACTTCAGGTAACCCCAAAGCCAATAATTGCACGGACTGAGGTCTGGGGGCCTGGGAGGCCAAGCATGACGACAGTGATGGCTGAGCACACGATCATCACCAAACGCGATGTTTCACGCGTCTAGGAATATGGGGTGGAGCGCCATCCTGCATAAACATCGTACGTTCCAGCATGTGTTTATGAGCTAGGCTGGGGATGATGCGATTCTGTAACATATCGGCGTACCTCTCACCCGTCACGGTAGCAGTTACAAAACCAGATCACGCATTTCCTCGAATAAAAAAGGCCAGATAATGGTAGATGTGGTAAAACCAACCCATACCGTGACTTTCTCGTCGTGCAATGGAGTTTCCACGACAGTTCTAGGATTTTCGGTAGCCCAAATTCTGCAGTTGTGGGCGTTGACAGACCCTCGGAGCGTGAAATGAGTTTCGTCGGTCCACAACACGTTACTCAACCAATCGTCATACTCCGCCATCTTTTGAAACGCCCACACCGCAAATGCCCTCCACTTAACTAAATCACCAGGTAACAGTTCATGATGCCGATGGATTTTGTACGGATAGTATCGGAGGGTACGCGTAAGTGCCAACCAAACAGTAGTGTATGGAATGCTGATGCGACGTGCGACTGCACGAACGCTGACGTCCCCGTGCATAGACGAACCCGCTACAGTCTCCATTTCTTCCTGAACTGTCTCAGCAGCATTACGCCTTGTGCTCGGTCGGCCACTACGGGGTCTATCTTCTAAACCACCCGTGGCTTCGAACTTCGAAATCATTCTCGCCACAGATGCATTTGTCAACGGACCTTTACCCCTTCGAATCCCCTTCCTATGGCGATAGGATCGTAACGCTGAACTAGCACATTCCCCATTTTATAACACAGCTTCACTAAAAGCGCCTTTTCAGGTAACTTCAACATGCTGCGACTGCTGGCGCATCTGATTCTCTCTCTCATTGCAGCTCCTTTTATACACGATTGTCATGCGCAGTTACTGACGTTTTGCTGTCCAGCGCCATCTGTCGGACATTTTATGAACTTCGTTTTTTTTTTCCAAGCATGTGTGTCAATTTTTATCTCTCTATCTACATTATTCCGTGGTTTATTAAGTTTTCAAATTTATACTGACTTCTTGATCACCCGGTATTTTAATAGGATATGCTTTATTCCACAAAAAAGAACTTACAGTAGTGCTATCGTCCGTTTCAAATTACAAGTTTCCGCGATGTTTGCCTCTACTCCAGAGAAAATGTAGTGAAATGTCTCCGTATGCAACGCAAATGGTTCAAATGGCTCTGAGCACTATGCGACTTTACTTCTGAGGTCATCAGTCGCCTAGAACTTAGAACTAATTAAACCTAACTAACCTAAGGACATCACACACGTCCATGCCGAGGCAGGATTCGAACCTGCGTCCGTAGCGGTCGCTCGGTTCCAGACCGTAGCGCCTAGAACCGCACGGCCACTCCGGTCGGCGTACGCAACGACTGTGGTCTGTTCTCTAAATCCTCACGAAAGTGGTCCAGTTCTATCACAGATTTCCATTTAACTGTTAGTGGATTCAATCAAAACCTACATATTGTTTACCAGTTCTCATTGTCAGGTGTGGAGTGTACGGAAGATAAGTCAGGTCCACAGTACCCACTGAGCTCACTCACTGTAATGTTACGATCACCAGCCTACAGGTAACAGTCGCAGACAAGTCGCGCGAAAACGCTTACCGTAGTCGATTCTGATCGTCCAAAATCGAGCGTCCCCGTAGTCGCTTGCTGTCACATCCAGTGGACGAAAATCCGTCAATATGGCAACTGAAGTGATGCAGAAGAGACCCATTTTGTCGGTTTCGGTAGGAGGAAGAAGATGCGTTTCCAGGGCGTAGTCAGGACTGGCACACTTGCTAGACACCGAACTGCAGGCTGGAGCTCACTGATTGGAGGCGCCAATCTATTAATAAAGTAAAACAGACCAGCCGCCTGCGTAAAACGGCCGCAGCACCATCTGCGTCCGACACGCAGCAGCATCTCTGTTACGAAGGAAAGGGAACTTAACTGTTACAGTGCGTTGAACGGCGCCATAAATTAACCAGCATTTTCAGAGGAACAAGTGCGCCTTCATTCCAATGTACACTACTGGCCATTAAAATTGCTACACCACGAAGATGACGTGCTACAGACGCGAAATTTAACCGACAGGAAGAACATGCTGTGATATGCAAACGATTAGCTTTTCAGAGCATTCATACAAGGTTGGCGCCGGTGGCGACATCTACAACGTGCTGACATGAGGAAAGTTTCCAACCGATTTTTCATACACAAACAGCAGTTGACCGGCATTGCCTGGTGAAACGTTGTTGTGATGCCTCGTGTAAGAAGGAGAAATGCGTACCGTCAAGTTTCCGACTTTGATAAAGGCATCACGCGAGTGTTACGGAAATGCTTCAGGAACTCGGGTGGGAGTCTCTAGAGGAAAGGAGGCGTTCTTTTCGTGAATCGCTACTGAGGAAATTTAGAGAACCAGTATTTGAGGCTGACTGCCGTACAACTTTATTGCCGCCAACTTACATTTCGCGGAAAGACCACAAAGATAAGATAAGAGAGATTAGGGCTCGTACAGAGGCATATAGGCAGTCATTTTTCCCTCGTTTTGTTTGGGGGTGGAACAGTGAGAGAGGATGCTAGTTGTGGTACGAGGTACCCTCCGCCACGCACCGTATGGTGGATTGCGGAGTATGTATGTAGATGTAGATGTAGAGGTCGGATTGTAGCCTATCGCCATTGCGGTTTATCGTATCGCGACATTGCTGCTCGCGTTGGTCGATATCCAACGACTGTTAGCAGAATATGGAATCGGTGGGTTCAGGAGGGTAATACGGAACGCCGTGCTGGATCCCAACGGCCTCGTATCACTAACAGTCGAGATGACAGGCATCTTATCCGCATGGCTGTAACGGATCGTGCAGCCACGTCTCGATCCCTGAGTCAACAGATGGGGACGTTTGCAAGACAACAAACATCTGCACGAACAGTTCGACGAGGTTTGCAGCAGCATGGACAATCAGCTCGGAGACCATGGCTGCCGTTACCCTTGACGCTGCACCACAGACAGGAGCTCCTATGATGGTGTACTCAACGACGAACCTGGGTGCACGAATGGCAAATCGTCACTTTCTCGGATGAATCCAGGTTCTATTTACAGCATCATGATGGTCGCATCCGTGTTTGGCGACATCGCGGTGAACGCACATTGGAAGGGTGTATTCGTCATCGCCATACTGGCGTATCAGACGGCGTGATGGTATGGGATGCCATTGGTTACACGTCTCGGTCACCTCTTGTTGGCACTGACAGCACTTTGAACAGTGGACGTTACATTTCAGATGTGTTACTACCCGTGGCTCTACCCTTCATTCGATCCCTGCGAAACCCTATATTTCAGCAGGATAATGCACGACCGCATGTTGCAGATCCTGTACGGGCCTTTCTGGATACAGAAAATGTTGGACTGCTGCCCTGGCCAACACATTCTCCAGATATCTCACCAACTGAAAACCTCTGTTCAACGGTGACCGAGCAACTGGCTCGTCACAATACGCCAGTCACTACTCTTGATGAACTGTGGTATCGTGTTGAAGCGCTGCATGGGCAGCTGTACCTGTACACGCCATCCAAGCTCTGTTTGACTCAATGCCCAGGCGTATCAAGGCCGTTATTACGGCCAGAGGTAGTTGTTCTGGATACTGATTTCTCAGGATCCATGCACCAAAATTGCGTGAAAATGTAATCACATGTCAGTTCTAGTATAATATATTTGTCCAATGAATACCCTTTTATCATCTGCATTTCTTCTTGGTGTAGCAATTTTAATGGCCAGTAGTGTACACCATTGTTCTCATTCATATTCCTTCAACTGTTCATTGCTTTTGTTTCATTGTGGTGATACATGGGTACACCAGCAATTCAATGTTCAGTCTTATGAAATTAGTTAATTTGATTATTAATTTGAGTTCTGAAAGTGACCTCAGACATAGGCAACAAAAGTGCCATAAGCAAAATCACTAATTTCATACATACAAATTGAGGGCGTAGCTCATGATTGGAAGGTTATTGAGAAGATAATACTTTTCTTTAATTAAAGATAATAATATTTTGCATCACTCGGACATATATTTACGATTAAAGTAAGTGACGGCTTAGACCACTTCTAGTCGTTTTCTGTCCTGTTCCACTCGCAAATATAGCGAGGGAGAAACGACTGCCTGTCTGCCTCAGTACGAAACCTGATCTCTCTTATCTTCTTGGTCCCTACGCTACAATGTACGTTGGTGGCTGCAGAATCAATCGGCTGTCAGCCTCAAACCTAGTTCTCTAAATGTTCTCAGTAGTGCGCCTCCAAAAGAACATCGACTTGTGTCCAGTGATTTGCCATTTGAGTTCCCGAAATATCTCCGTAATACTTACGTGCTGTTCGAACCTCCCAGTAACAAATCTAGAAGCCTGCTTCTGAATTGCTTTGATGTCTTCTTGTAATCCGACGTGGTGCAGATCCCAGAGATTTGAACAGTACTTAACAGTGGATCGCACTAGTGTACTTTATGCTGATTCCTTTTACAAACGAATCACATTTTCCTAAAATTCTACCAATAAACCAAAGTCTACCATTCGCCTTCCCTACTACAATCCTTACATGTTCATTTCATTTTATATTGCTTTACAACGTTACGCCTTGATACTGAATTGACGTGACTGTATCAAGCAGCACACTACTGATGTTGTATTTGAACGTTATGAGCTTGTTTTTCTACTCATCTGCATTAGCTTGCATTTGTCTACATTTAGAGCTAGCTGTCATTCATCACACAATCTAGAAATTTCGTCTAGCTCATCACGTATCCTCCTAAAGTCACTCAACGATGTCACCTTCCCATAGACCACGTTATCAGCAAACAGATGCAGACTGCTGCTTAGCCTGTCCGCCAGATCATTTATGTATGTGTATAGAAAATAACAGCTGTCCTATCACACTTTCCATGGCACTACCGACGGTACCCTTGTGTATGAGGAACACTCGCTGTCGAGGATAACATACTGGGTTCTGTTACTTTAGGAGTCTTCGAGCCATTTGTTATCCTTCGCCAATAGGGTTTAGTACCTCTTCACGAGCTGTCTGGTCTTTCCATCTAATCTTCCACATTCTTCTGTAAGACCACATTTCAAGCCCTTGTTACACTTCCAGAAAATGTATTCAGAAAAGACGTCCTGGAACTTACATTCATATTAGATGTTAACATAATGAGCATTTTCAGGAAATATTTTCTTGCTCTAGCTACTCTGCATTTTATTTACTCTTTACTTCTGTCTTTGTTAGTTATTATACTGCCCAAATAGCAAAACATCTTCAACTAATTTTAGTCTCTCACTTCCTCATTTAATTCCCTTGTACTCTATTAACTTTGTTTTATTTTTGCTGTTTTCATCTTGTAACCTCTTTTCAAGAAAATACCTCTTCCATTCCTCGTTTTTTAAAAGGGCTTTGTTGTTTCTGACAGAATGACAATATCATCAGCAACCCTAGAAGTTTTTCTTTCATCTTCTTATATTTTACTTCACATTCTAAATTTTGTAAGTAGGCTGTTTAGGTTTTTATGTTGGTAACGCAACGTAGCGCTCTGCATGAAAATCACTGACTGTGTTGTGGACAGTCTGTGGTTGTTTGGCATTGTTGGAATATTCGCTATTGTAGTGTTGTGCAGTTGGATGTGAACAGCGAGTAGCATTGCGCAGTTGGAGGTGAGCCGCCAGCAGTGGTGGATGGGGAGAGAGAGATGCCAGAGTTTTGAGCGGACGGTCTGGATGTGTGTCCGTATGTTACAGAAGAATGTGGAAGATTAGATGGAAAGATCAGACAGCTAGTAAAGAGGTACTGAACCAAATTGGCGAAGGATAACGAATGGCTCGAAGACTCCTAAAGTAACAACAACCAGTATGTTATCTTCGACAGCGAGTGTTCGTCATAGACAGTAGTGCCACGGAAAGTGTGATACGACAGTATATATATATATATATATATATATATATATATATATATATATATATATATATATATATATATATATATGACTTTTGAACGCTATTAAGGTAAATACATTGTTTGTTCTCCATCAAAATCTTTCATTTGCTAACTATGCCTATCAGTAGTGCCTTCAGTAGTTAGACTCTTTTATTTAGCTGGCAGTATTGGCGCTCGCTGTATTGCAGTAGTTCGAGTAAAGAAGATTTTTGTGAGGTGAGTGATTCATGAAAGGCATAGGTTATTGTTAGTCAGGGCCATTCTTTTGTGGGGATTATTGAAAGTCAGTTTGCGTTGCGCTAAAAATATTGTGTGTCAGTTTAGTGATGATCAGAATAAGCAAAGAAAGAAATGTCTGAGTACGTTCAGTTTTGCTCAGCTGTTTGAAAACCAAATAACGTAAGAGGTTTTCCAGCACTGTCATTTTTAAATTTTTCTAAGGGGACGTTCAATTTGTCTTTGGTTTCCTCTATGTACGAGGGGCACTCAATAAGTAATGCTACAGTTCTTTTCTCCCGGCCAGTTACGATTGAAAAAAATGCGGAATTTGTGGGTGAAATAGCGGAATATTCCCTGTTCAGTCCCTATTGTTTCATGAAGTTCCGATAGGTGGCGGCTTTCAATGTTGCCTTCAAAATGGCGTCTGTAACAGACGTGTGTCCCAAGCAGAGAGCTGTCATTGAGTTTCTTTTGGCGGGAAACCAGATGATCTCAGATATTCATAGGCGCTTGCAGAATGTCTATGGAGACCTGTCAGTGACAAAATCACCGTGAGTCGTTGGGCGAGGTGTCTGTAGTAATGGCAATAAGGTCGCGCAAACCTGTCTGATCTCCCACGTGTCGGCTGGCCGCCCACAACTGTGAATCCTTCAATTTCCGAACGTGTGGACACTCTCATTCGAGGTCATCGACAGGTCACAATCAAATTCCCTTGTTGCTCAACTGGACGTCTCCGTTAGTACTGCTGACACTCTCGTCCACCAGTTGGCGTACTCGAAGGTGTGTTCCCACCGGGTTCCTCGCCGCCTAGCAGAACACTACAAAGAGCAACGAAAGATCGACTGGGCGGAGCTGCTTGCGCGTTACGAAGTTAACCGTGACAGTTTTATTGATGTAGCAAGGCGCTGGCTCCGACGCCGACCAATAGAGTGCAGCTGGAGGCAATCAGGTCCTCCCAGTAAGGTGACGTAAGGCTGTCACATTGAACGGAGATTATGTTGAAAAATAGGATTTTGTAGCTAAAAGAGTGGGGAATAATATGGTGTATTGGAATACTGAATAAAACCAACCTGCTTTCAGAAACAAAAGTGTTGCATTATTTATTGATCGCCCTTCGTATATATTGCATAACATCAGGCAAAAGCTACATTCCTGTCTCAGTCGCTTCTCAGTTGCCGCCGCCATTTCACGTCCTTAGACTTTTACAAATTCGGTCTGGTTTCTGTATCACCTGTAGATAACGTTTCGTTGCCAATATTTTTTTAAATAATTTCAAAGAGTATTCCGTTCAATATTACCAAAGCCATTCTCTAAATCCACAAATGTTATAAACGTTGGTTTCCCTTTCTTCAAACTATCTTCTGATATAAGATAATTTCTAGAGTCAGTTCACTACTGCCTCACGTGTCATTCATTCCACCACAACCCAACTTCATTTCCCCAAAATCGGCTTCTAACGCGAGTTAGAATTTTACAGGTATGACTTATTAAACTGATAGTTATAATTATTCAGCAAGGTAATTATTATTATCGATTGACCTACAGGGGCGAACACATTTCTTTTTCGTAACGCTATTTCTATTATTTTTTACAACAATCCTCAGCTTCTTAGCTTCGATCTCCAGTACTTTTCCCCTTGTGTCTCAACGGAGTCGTTCTGTAAGAGTGTATCTGCACGAATAGCGCATTAAAATATTTCAGTTCATGCCTGTCTAATGCCTGATTTCTTCGAGAATTTGTCTTCAGTAAATTCCTTTCCACTTTCACTTCGCAGGATTCGATTTCTTTTCTGTATTCTATTTTCATGAACTTCTTAAAAGCCGATAATCTTAGCATCTGGACTACTTACGTTTTAATAAGCATACAAAACTAATTTTTCCAGCTGGATAACTTTTATGATTCGGGAAGTATCTACTTTCTCCAGTCTGGTTAACGAGAATACTCATAGGTCGAGATTTTGTTACATAATTTCACGATTGACTATCGAAATAAAGTCTATTGTAACAGCTAGGAACAAACTCTTTGACCCTAATCTAAATGAATTGTACTTTTTCATTGCACATAATACATATTTATAACAACATACAACACTGCTGATTACCGAGCGAGGTAGCGCAGTGGTTAGACACTGGACTCGCATTCGGGAGGACGACGGTTCAATCCCGCGTCCGGCCATCCTGATTTAGGTTTTCCGTGATTTCCCTAAATCACTCCAGGCAAATGCCGGGATGGTTCCTCTGAAAGGGCACGGCCGACTTCCTTCCCCATCCTTCCCTAATCCGATGAGACCGATGACCACGCTGTCTGGTCTCGTTCCCCAAACCAACCAACCAACACTGCTGGTTGCTTGCTGATACCAAACGTTCGATACAACTCTTCTAAAAGTATATTTTATTATTCCTGTAAGAAGCCCCTATTTCGAATGTCATAGTCAGTTTAATTCATCACTCTATATTTTGCTGTCATGAAATGAGAATCTACACTTCTGGAAATGGAAAAAAGAACACATTGACACCGGTGTGTCAGACCCACCATACTTGCTCTGGACACTGCGAGAGGGCTGTACAAGCAATGATCACAAGCACGGCACAGCGGACACACCAGGAACCGCGGTGTTGGCCGTCGAATGGCGCTAGCTGCGCAGCATTTGTGCACCGCCGCCGTCAGTGTCAGCCAGTTTGCCGTGGCATACGGAGCTCCATCGCAGTCTTTAACACTGGTAGCATGCCGCGACAGCGTGGACGTGAACCGTATGTGCAGTTGACGGACTTTGAGCGAGGGCGTATAGTGGGCATGCGGGAGGCCGGGTGGACGTACCGCCGAATTGCTCAACACGTGGGGCGTGAGGTCTCCACAGTACATCGATGTTGTCGCCAGTGGTCGGCGGAAGGTGCACGTGCCCGTCGACCTGGGACCGGACCGCAGCGACGCACGGATGCACGCCAAGACCGTAGGATCCTACGCAGTGCCGTAGGGGACCGCACCGCCACTTCCCAGCAAATTAGGGACACTGTTGCTCCTGGGGTATCGGCGAGGACCATTCGCAACCGTCTCCATGAAGCTGGGCTACGGTCCCGCACACCGTTAGGCCGTCTTCCGCTCACGCCCCAACATCGTGCAGCCTGCCTCCAGTGGTATCGCGACAGGCGTGAATGGAGGGACGAATGGAGACGTGTCGTCTTCAGCGATGAGAGTCGCTTCTGCCTTGGTGCCAATGATGGTCGTATGCGTGTTTGGCGCCGTGCAGGTGAGCGCCACAATCAGGACTGCATACGACCGAGGCACACAGGGCCAACACCCGGCATCATGGTGTGGGGAGCGATCTCCTACACTGGCCGTACGCCACTGGTGATCGTCGAGGGGACACTGAATAGTACACGGTACATCCAAACCGTCATCGAACCCATCGTTCTACCATTCGTAGACCGGCAAGGGAACTTGCTGTTCCAACAGGACAATGCACGTCCGCATGTATCCCGTGCCACCCAACGTGCTCTAGAAGGTGTAAGTCAACTACCCTGGCCAGCAAGATCTCCGGATCTGTCCCCCATTGAGCATGTTTGGGACTGGATGAAGCGTCGTCTCACGCGGTCTGCACGTCCAGCACGAACGCTGGTCCAACTGAGGCGCCAGGTGGAAATGGCATGGCAAGCCGTTCCACAGGACTACATCCAGCATCTCTACGATCGTCTCCATGGGAGAATAGCAGCCTGCATTGCTGCGAAAGGTGGATATACACTGTACTAGTGCCGACATTGTACATGCTCTGTTGCCTGTGTCTGTGTGCCTGTGGTTCTGTCAGTGTGATCATGTGATGTATCTGACCCCAGGAATGTGTCAATAAAGTTTCCCCTTCCTGGGACAATGAATTCACGGTGTTCTTATTTCAATTTCCAGGAGTGTATAACAACTAAGGTCTTAATAGGAATACAGCGTTCATGGGAAAACTACTCATTTGACTAATTCAAAAATTGTATCTCATACTACCAAAAGGTGCTGATGTGCAATATAAAAGTGCGATTAAATAACTGTTTAGAGAAAAAAACATTTACTCAGTAGGTACCGAGCGGGGTGGCGCAGTGGTTAGACACTGGACTCGCATTCGGGAGGACGACGGTTCAATCCCGCGTCCGGCCATCCTGATTTAGGTTTTCCGTGATTTCCCTAAATCACTCCAGGCAAATGCCGGGATGGTTCCTCTGAAAGGGCACGGCCGACTTCCTTCCCCATCCTTCCCTAATCCGATGAGACCGATGACCACGCTGTCTGGTCTCCTTCCCCAAACCAACCAACCAACCAACCATTTACTCAGTAGACGCTGGAGGGCAATAGATCTTGTTTTGTTAGCCGAGCGGTCTAAAGCACTGCAGTCATGGACTGTGAGGCTGGTCCCGGCGGAGGTTCGAATCTTCCCTCGGGCGTGGGTGTGTGTTTGTCCTTAGGATAATTTAGATTAAGTAGTGTGTAAGCTTAGGGACTGATGACCTTAGAAGTTAAGTCCCATAAGATTTTACACAAATTTTTGAGATCGTGTTTTGTAAAAAGGACTGTAACCCAAACGCATCAGCTGAATTAATATAATTAATATATGAATCATAATATTAAATTCTCAATACATTCAGAAATATTGCAAACTATTAAACTCTAAGGCCTGTTTTGGAATCAGCAGGAACATTCCTTTAAGATAACATTCTTCGCATATCAATGCTCAGTCGTCTTAAATTTTGAAAAATTTCATTTATATTATTTTCTAAGATGCCAGACAGGGCAGTGAGAGTAACAGAAGACTGAAGTACAGTAACTATCATGTTAATATATATTCAGATAAATTTAATGTGCAATGCAAAAAGTCTTTTTCTAAGTTAATATCATTTAAAATAGTACTAGTCGTCAGGCAGCTTAATTCTATTATTAAGTTAATGACTGTACTTCGTGTTTGTGATCTCATACCCCTCAATCTGGTGGGGAGAGGCATGTCTACATATAGATGTTAGAGATACGTGGAAGAGCGGTACAGTGAATTGATGTTGTGGTGGGTCGTGTATACTTGCAACAGTTAATAATTTCTTGCAAATACCATCCAAATATAGGTTGGCGACATTGAAAAACCGTGTCCGATGACATTTGTTACAGTGAAATAATAAATATTGTGCTATGTAGTTAAGTTTTGTCTTATGACTATTTACATGGTACAAAGTAAAAGTAATATCTCAAGTGCACTCTAGAACCAAGAACATGGAACTGTCTGCAGCCATTACAGTTCATCACAAGACACTGACGAAATCCAAAAGTTGTATTTGTGGCGTAACTGCACAGGGACTCAGATATTGTTTTTTTGCAACCCCGACGTTAGGTACCGCCACAATGTGGAAAACCAAAACTGGCGTCTCCTCATCTTCTCTTCAAACTATGTAACATGGGATAGATCTCTGCTTGTTTCACCTAAGCTTAACGTCAAATAGTCATCACATCAGAACACAAATCCTCTTGACGTTGTAACACAACAAGGATATGGTACTAATGTTGTTGGATAACAAGTAAGCATGCACTCAGAAATGCACTGAGTTATCAGAGATGGCAAACGATCTTGAATCATTTCTGTTACTTCCTTTCGCGTTTGACAGTAACTGGATTTGTCCTTTTTGGTGATAATCAAGACACATCGATTTACATGTAGCTAACGTCCAAACGTTAAACAACAATGTACCATAAACAAAGTGCCTATATCAGGAAGTGGAAGTATAACAGAGGGCGTGACTCAGTTGAATCGCGAACCTACCTGTTGGTCTTGCGCCTTTGATATCCATCCGCACATCCTCATCCTGTTAAAGTAATCTGACCTTACCTGCAGTGCAACTGGTAACACGCTGCAATTTAACATGTGAAGTCTGATAGTAAATTATTGTAAGACAACAACACGCCGCGAGAGGTTGGTACGCCTGTAAACGAATAGCAGAGAAATTTGGCAAAATCGTAATGTATTGTTGAGACCCAGTGTTCTCCAATTTTGCAGGTGTATGCACAATCGTTACAAAACTAAGTTATAAGTGTTTTTTTTTCAGAATTCACGGAGCACAGGTGACCGTAATTCCCTTCCTCTTGACAAAACACTAAAGAACTGAAGAAAATATTACTCACACTTGAATTTACAAGTCTAGGCTGCCACAACTGTGCTGTGCTGTATGAAACATGTTTTATAATGCAGTCTGCCGCAGAAGACTTCAGACCACAGCACCAAGATAGTTTAGGATCTGCTGGCAATTAATAAGACACAAAAACCGAGTGGTCATCAGTGACGATATAACTGCAACACAACAGGCAGTGAGCACCTCACTGGAATAGTCACAGCCTCCTACTTGCCGACATAAATTGGAGTGAAGGCATATAGCATGGCCTAAGCTTTACTCATTATACACTCCTGGAAATTGAAATAAGAACACCGTGAATTCATTGTCCCAGGAAGGGGAAACTTTATTGACACATTCCTGGGGTCAGATACATCACATGATCACACTGACAGAACCACAGGCACATAGACACAGGCAACAGAGCATGCACAATGTCGGCACTAGTACAGTGTATATCCACCTTTCGCAGCAATGCAGGCTGCTATTCTCCCATGGAGACGATCGTAGAGATGCTGGATGTAGTCCTGTAGAATGGCTTGCCATGCCATTTCCACCTGGCGCCTCAGTTGGACCAGCGTTCGTGCTGGACGTGCAGACCGCGTGAGACGACACTTCATCCAGTCCCAAACATGCTCAATGGGGGACAGAACCGGAGATCTTGCTGGCCAGGGTAGTTGACTTACACCTTCTAGAGCACGTTGGGTGGCACGGGATACATGCGGACGTGCATTTTCCTGTTGGAACAGCAAGTTCCCTTGCCGGTCTACGAATGGTAGAACGATGGGTTCGATGACGGTTTGGATGTACCGTGCACTATTCAGTGTCCCCTCGGCGATCACCAGTGGTGTACGGCCAGTGTAGGAGATCGCTCCCCACACCATGATGCCGGGTGTTGGCCCTGTGTGCCTCGGTCGTATGCAGTCCTGATTGTGGCGCTCACCTGCACGGCGCCAAACACGCATACGACCATCATTGGCACCAAGGCAGAAGCGACTCTCATCGCTGAAGACGACACGTCTCCATTCGTCCCTCCATTCACGCCTGTCGCGACACCACTGGAGGCGGGCTGCACGATGTTGGGGCGTGAGCGGAAGACGGCCTAACGGTGTGCGGGACCGTAGCCCAGCTTCATGGAGACGGTTGCGAATGGTCCTCGCCGATACCCCAGGAGCAACAGTGTCCCTAATTTGCTGGGAAGTGGCGGTGCGGTCCCCTACGGCACTGCGTAGGATCCTACGGTCTTGGCGTGCATCCGTGCGTCGCTGCGGTCCGGTCCCAGGTCGACGGGCACGTGCACCTTCCGCCGACCACTGGCGACAACATCGATGTACTGTGGAGACCTCACGCCCCACGTGTTGAGCAATTCGGCGGTACGTCCACCCGGCCTCCCGCATGCCCACTATACGCCCTCGCTCAAAGTCCGTCAACTGCACATACGGTTCACGTCCACGCTGTCGCGGCATGCTACCAGTGTTAAAGACTGCGATGGAGCTCCGTATGCCACGGCAAACTGGCTGACACTGACGGCGGCGGTGCACAAATGCTGCGCACTAGTGCCATTCGACGGCCAACACCGCGGTTCCTGGTGTGTCCGCTGTGACGTGCGTGTGATCATTGCTTGTACAGCCCTCTCGCAGTGTCCGGAGCAAGTATAGTGGGTCTGACACACCGGTGTCAATGTGTTCTTTTTTCCATTTCCAGGAGTGTATAACCATCGTTTAAGTTTGTGTGGGTTTTCAAAAATCAAAATATACTTTGTCAATGCCAATCAAATTCATTGCCTATGCGACTGTGCTTGATTAGATATTGTTAACTCAACATGAGCAAAAACATAACTTATTATGCCACAGAGGTGGTGCTGACAGTAGACGCGTGACTGACCTCTTCCAACACCAGCCTCATTCTATGAACAATGAGACGTTGCACCTCACTGCTACCCGAACTGGGCAGCGGTGACACCAGACCATCCACTATAGGTGTATTAATGCTTCGAATGCAGGGTGAGTCAAAAAGGACTTTACAACTCTGGAATGATACAGAAACTCATTGAGATAATTTACACACTGTGTCGTTTTGTAGCAAACAACATCAAGTTTGGTTCACGTAGTGCATCAGTATCCCATTCTGCCACCTGGAGCGGCAGTATAGTGCCAGCTAAATAGTATCACTATGTTGATGACACATTTGTAGCGTGGACTCATGGTGAAGAAGAACTGGATGTCTTCTTGGTGCATCTGAACAGTATTAACTTGAAGATACAGTTTACGATCGAGAAAGAGAGCAACAGTCAACTCAATTTCCTGGATGTGTCGGTAATTAAACGGATGGATGGGACGTTGTGCCACAAGGTATATAGAAAGAACACTCACACGGATCGATACCTCCACAAGGAATCAAATCATCATCCTAGGCAACAAAGAGGTGTCATGATAACCTTGGTAGACAGAGCCAACAAAACCTGCGAGCCGGCTTACTTGCAAGATGAATTAAATCACTTACGGTTAGCCTTCATGAAAAACGGATATACAAGCAAGGAAATTGATCGAGCCCTCCATCAAAGAAGAAAAGAAGCCAGAAGTCAAGAGCAACAACGGTCACCTACTGGAAAAGTTTTCCTACCGTTCATTAATAAAGTCGCGGACCGTATCGGGAAAGTTCTGGCCAAGTATGGGATCGAAACAATCTTCAGACCCATCAAGAAGATTAAGGAATATTTAAGAACTGCAGAAGACGCCCGACACCCCCTAGCAACACCTGGGGTATACAAATTTCCATGCTGTTTGGACAAGTATATATTGGAACAACGAAAAGAAGTGTAAACACCCGCTTAGCCGAACATAAAAGATACTGTCGCTTAGGACACATCGAAAAATCGGCCGGAGCTGAGCATGTTTTTGGAGATAGGAGCCACGAAATTACATTTAATGAGACAAGCGTTCTAGCATGAACATCCCATTATCATGCACGCATGTATAGAGAACCGATAGAGATTCACAAACACCATAATAATTTTAATATAAAAGAGGAAGTTTTAAAGTTGGACAAAATATGGATGTCGACGTTGCGCCAGCAGAATGACAATCGATAACTCTTAATCGAGAATGATGGCGCCTTCCAAATATAGACATACCGTCGGAATCACGTGACGAATGGTGGTGCCCTATATGCGCTCTATAAATGGGAGAGTAACTGGAGCCTCAGTGGCAGTTGCCGGACGACCTCAGAAGATGTCACCTGCAGTTGGAGACGAAACGTTAGGTGGAAATTTTATACATCGACCACGGCCTCTCAGCCCGGAAGTTTCAACTGAAGAGTATAGTGCACAGTTAAAATGGCTGCTTTCACTGGTGCGGAGTCTGTTTGCTGTGTGTTTTGGTTTCATGATTGTTTTAATTTCACCGTTCGATGGAGATGGCCGAGATGGGATGGTTTACTACCAGCAAGGCGGTGCATCATCTCATTTCCTCACGAAAGTTTGAGGTTTGCTCGATAATCGCTTCCCCAGTCAGTGGATTGGCCGTGAAGTGCCAATCGCATGGCCACCTCGCTCCCTAGCCTTGAGAACAATGGATTTCTTTCTCTGGGGTTTCGTTAAAGACCGTGTGTATGTTCCTCTCCTCCCAAACAATTTAGCCGACCTGAAAAATCGAACCTACGTTGTCCTTGCATTAGTTACGCCCGACTGGCTAAAACGAGTGTGGGAAGAAATTGATTGCCGATTACATGTTTGACGCATCACCGATGGTAGTCACATCAAACCAAAATGACACTTGACACTTTTATTTGGAATTTGATGATGTTTGCTACAAAATGACACGTCTACCGATTCTGTAATTTATATCAATAAATTTTTATACCATTCCATTTGTAAAGTTCTTTTTGACTCACATTACATTATAATAGCTTAAATTGTTGGTTCCAGTGTAGATAACTGCAGGATGATACATGAAACAATTTCTCCTACCTCCTCACTACGACAATCCATAGCTTTATAACTATTTTTCTTTTCACCTTTCTCAATTTCTTCGACTGTTCCATCACGTTGTAGCTGACGGTTGGCCATTCCTACAAACTATGTAGTATTTTTATTTCTTTCACTGTCAGTATTCTTAGACCAGCTTCAAACTTCCAGACGTCAAAGCATCATTTTCCACCACGCTGACTTGCGTTTTTGTGCACACATCCACGCTTCTCCACAACTATGTCTGTATGTGGTCGTTGCCGTCGTGAATTCAGATAATTAAGCTCAACTGAAATTAAAATATCTCATTCTTCTGCCCTCTGATCATGATGTGGTTTACACCAATCTCACATTAATAAAATTTCACACCCCTCTACAAGTGATTCCAATGCCTTCTCTCCATCATCATATTAATTTACCAGCTTCTTAATGCTGAGAATGGTGTGCGCACTGATATACTAGTGCCATGTTTTAGCCAGAGGGATCAGCTGAACGAAATGGATGGTACCTTCAAAAGAATTTATAAGATGAACATCTACAAAAGTAAAACAAGAGTGTGTAACCGAGCTAAGTGATATGATGCAAAGCGAATTAGATTAGGAACTGAAACTCTAAAATTGGGCGCTGCAGTCTGGAACCGCGGGACCGCTACGGTCGCAGGTTCGAATCCTGCCTCGGGAATGGATGTGTGTGATGTCCTTAGGTTAGTTAGATTTAACTAGTTCTAAGTTCTAGGGGACTAATGACCTCAGAAGTTGAGCCCCATAGTGCTCAGAGCCATTTGAACCATTTTTTCTAAAATTGGAAGACGATATTTCCTGTAAGGGCACAAAAAACTGATGAAGGCCAAAGGAAACAGGATGTATAATGCTGAGTGGCAAGACATGAAAAGCATCACTTTAAGAAATACAGCTACTAGAAAATTTGTATGTATTTTTATTGAGTGCACTTACCATCTATCTCCGAATCCAAGACGAATCTGATGCAAGACGATACCCCCAATTGTTCAACACGGTATTACAGAAAAACATGTATACACATTCTAAATTTATTTTGAAAACTTACTAATGGTTAATTATTAAAGGTAATAAGGAGATAATAAAAGTACTGGCATACATAAAACAAAATAAGATAGAGATCTCCCTTAGTCAGATACCGATGCCAGTTAGTCCTTCTCACTCGAATGGCCCACAGAACTTGCAATGTCACTGCCACTGTCATTGTTATCTTGCATTTCGTCCCATAGTAGATATTCTTCACTCCCATGTAATGCATTTGTTACACACCACCTCCTAGAGCCGTTCACAATTGATGCAGTGGATATGCATGTGTAAGCAACCTGGATTTTCCGTAATTAGAGACACTACAGGCTTCATCAACTTCCCAGTAGGGGTCTGTACTTACCAATTTGAAGTAATCAGTTGCTGTATGTCTGCTTCGTATGGTCTTTAAATGACTTATTCCCCAGCACATCTAACACTTGTAGTTGCGACGAGCGGGGTTGCCGCGCGGTCTCAGGCGCCGTGTCACGGTCCATGCGGCTCCACCCGTCGGAGGTTCGAGTCCTCCCTCGGGCATGGGTTTATGTGTTGTCCTCATTGTGAGTTAGTTAAGTTAGATTAAGTAGTGCGCAAGCTTATGGACTGATGACCTCAGCAGTTCGGTCCCATAAGACCTTATGACAAATTTCCAATTTCCAAACTTGTAGTTGCGAAGTCATACCTCCTGGAATTACGGCAAGATCTTAGTTTAATTTCAGAATATCTGCATTCTGTGCTCCAGTGCCCCTTAAAAGCATCAAGGATCAATATCTCACGATTCCTTAGAAGAGAACCTGGCCTGCTGCTCCAGACTGTACAGACCCCATCTGTAACCAACTCATGTTCATCAATCTTTTTCCGTTGCAACGAGTTGTGACACCAGGCGACAGATTTTCCCATGGCATAGTTTTACGACTGAAGCTGCCATAGGGTCGCATCTTTGTTCCATCGGCAAGCACACACAACATCGCGATAATTCGCCGTTTCTCATTGTCCGTAGTGTGAACCAGTACCATTTTGGCACCTCTCTCTTCAACTGCACTAAAAGATAAGCACGTTTTTTCTCAGACTTATAACATGTCGCTGACAATCGACCAACCTCTCCACATACGATGCTAGAAGACGCTGAACAAGGGACGTTCGACGTCGCAGCAAAGTCGGTTTCGTTGCATCATCCTTCTATACCACCCAGAGCTGTCTTTAAATTGGACACCGTGTTCAGTGCCAGTTACGTGCTTTATTTTGAATGACATCGCGGGAAAATGTCATTCCTTCTCTATGTTTTTCGCGCACGAATACTTCTGCTTCCGTTTCGATATTTTCAAAACGTCCGCTCTGAACGTTTTCCTGATCGACTTTCCATTTTTCATACACCTTTGTCCTTTCGCCACCTCCGGCCATCGGCTTCTATGACTCCACACTTCCTCGAAGCCGCACAATTGTTTGTTGCTTCTGTATGCCGAACAACCGTTCAAATGGCTCTGAGCACTATGCGACTTAACTTCTGAGGTCATCAGTCGCCTAGAACTTAGAACTAATTAAACCTAACTAACCTAAGGACATCACACACATCTATGCCCGAGGCAGGATTCGAACTTGCGACCGTAGCGGTCGCTCGGCTCCAGACTGTAGCGCCTAGAACCGCACAGCCACTCCGGCCGGCAGAACAACAATGATTTTTAAATGTGTGTCATAGTTACGCCTGCACCCTGTTGAAAAATTCTATGTTGAATCACGTTGTCCCACACCTCGAGCTAATACATACTTTACTACGCAGTTTAGAAGTGGGAACAACAACTAGTAAAAAACTGATACAACGGACACTTCCTGGTATCGTACAGCAGTGCTCAAAGTGTGGTGTCACCGCCAGACACCACACTTGCTAGGTGGTAGCCTTTAAATCGGCCGCGGTCCGTTAGTACACGTCGGACCCGCGTGTCGCCACTGTCAGTGATTGCAGACCGAGCGCCGCCACACGGCAGGTCTAGAGAGAGACTTCCTAGCACTCGCCCAGTTGTACAGCCGACTTTGCTAGCAATGGTTCACTGACAAATTACGCACTCATTTGCCGAGACGATAGTTAGCATAGCCTTCAGCTACGTCATTTGCTACGACATAGCAAGGCGCCATTATCATTTGTTATTTATCTTGGGATGCATGTAGGCCGGCCGGTGTGGCCAAGCGGTTAAAGGCGCTACAGTCTGGAACCGCGTGACCGCTACGGTCGCAGGTTCGAATCCTGCCTCGGGCATGGATGTGTGTGATGTCCTTAGGTTAGTTAGGTTTAAGTAGTTCTAAGTTCTAGGGGACTGATGACCTTAGAAGTTAAGTGCCATAGTGCTCAGAGCCATTTGAACCATTTTGATGCATGTACAGTCAGACCGATGTTCACCAATTATGGATTAAAGTTAAGTATTCCAGCAGCTACGTACTTTTCTTGATAGTATAATTACTTTACCTGTTCCAGACCTCACGCCAGCCTGCGTGAGCTTAAACGCGTGCCTTGCGGCTTCCTCCAAACCCCGTGAATTGGCTCCTGCCAATTCACAACACAAAGCGCTTGCATACGTTCAAGGTTAAAGCGATAGGAGTGGCAGAGAGTAGATTTACAGCTTAATGGAAGCTCGATGTTCTATCCGGCAAAGAAGAGAAACACTCAACATCAAATACCACGAGTGCAAGATGACCACCTACTTCTAGGGACGAAATTTCGGGCAAAAAACCTCGTCTTGGATTCTGACATACATGGAACTTTATATTCTGCTTGTGGTTCCTCTTATTTTCCAAATTTATAACTGTGACACAAACACATTTTCTTTTTATGATGCACGGATAGGCGTGGTAAAGTGTCATACTATGGCTTCCAGTTTTCGAATTCCTCTCAGACCAAGGACTTTTATCACTTACTCCTTTCCCTTTTAGTAATGTTTGTCGTAAAAAGCGCCGAGATGTACCAAGGTTCGGAGTCTATACCATACTACTGGCGCCGTATGACTGGCTAGGTGAGTGAGTTCAAAGGTTGGAGGTAGACAACAGTATACCACCTCTAAAAGGGCCATACCTAGTAAAGCACCCTAGCGTTCAAAACAACCTTCGAGATGACGATAGCTTTACACCTCCATGGTAATTGTCCCGTAGTTCTACGTCATATGTGTACCAACGAATAGACGAAAATTCCGCTTCCTTCTTTTTGTTCGGAGAGCAGTTTAGTATATAATTAATGTCAAAATTTTTGTTTATAGGGACAACGTATGGAAATTGACTGTGACTGCAACAGGCAGCTGCACACTGATATTGGAAGCGGGTGTGCAAAGCTCACATACAAGGAAAAGCATAGCGCCGTTGACCAAGATCAAAGCAAGCCTTGTGTTTCAAAAGTTACTACTCTCTTTTGGTTAGTACACGCCTGGAAGTAGTTGCATGACAACTTCCTAATATGATCGTATTAGTATAAATTACACTTCTTGACAATTGCTAAGGAACATAGACATTCTTGGACAGGAATTATCACGGGTAACGATGGAAGACGTGATATATATATATATATATATATATATATATATATATATATATATATATATATATATATATATATATATATATAATAGAAGAGTAGTGGTATATTCATAACGAAAAATGCTACAGATTTGACGTCATGCGAAAACAGGATAACACACATGTATAACCTTCATGTTTGACAGTGGTCAGACTGTCCGCAGCTCGTTGTCTAGTGGCTAGAGGCAGCTCTGCAGCCAGGCGACGGCGCGACTTTTGGTATTCTAGTACAGATGAGTCACTTCAGATTACAAAACATATAGTTTACTACTGATTACGTGGTAAATAGGTGTATAAGTGTGCCTTTTAAGTGTACCATTAATGGTTTCATTTTTCTTTACGTAATATAGCAGAAAACGCGAAAAGATCGTACAGTCGTATCTTCTGTTTACGTTTTGCCACAGCAAATCCATAGAATTTCGTTTAGTTGTTCTTTGCTCTCTCCAGCAATTTAACTGTAGCGTACCTCTTCATTATTTAACTAGCATTTCCAGAAAGTAGCGTAAAAAGTTTAAGTTGTTGTTTCAGAAACTTTGCACTGTTGTTTTTGTTTACACACAGTTGCGTATAGGCCAAATTTGTGGAACTATATTCTTTGTTTATCTGTAATTTAACTGTCTTATTCTTAATAAACTGTTACGTTTATCATGAGTGAAAAGTGCTTGACTTGCCGTAGAATTGTTAGGTCGGGGCTTTGGTGTGATGGGTGCTGTAGTTTTTTCCATGTGGGTGACTGTAGTGGCGTGGGAATAGGGGAAGTAAATGAGACTCTTCAGTGGTTTTGTAGGATTTGTAGTAGAGATAGGAAGATACTAGAACAGGAGAGGAAAATTGCCGCCCTTCAGGCTGAGTTAGACAAGGCCAGGGGAGATCTTGACAGGTTAAGGAGTGTGAAGGGTAAAGAGAGGTGGGAAGTGGCAACAGGCAACAGGAGGAACAGGCCTAGATCTTTGTCTGGCAGTTTAGTGGTGAATGTGGAAAATAGATTTGATCTGTTGCTTCAGTTAGAAGCTGGTGAGCCTCAAGCAGTTGCAGGTGTAGACAGGGCTCAACAAACTTTCAGCAGCAAATTGAAAAGTAAGAATGTAGAGAAATCAGTAAAGAAAAAGAAAGTGTTGTTGTTAGGTAGTTCCCATGGCAGAGGTGTTGGCCAACTTTTGCAGCATGAACTAGGATCAGAATACCAGGTCACCAATTTTTTTAAACCTAGTACTGGTTTGGAGCAGGTGACAGAGGATTTAGGATCACTTTGCAGAGATTTCACTAAGGAAGACACCGTGGTTATGGCGGGTAGGGCAGGTAATAGTATTGACAGAGATCCTGGGTACAGTATAGAGTCTGACCTGGCAAAGACTGCATCAGCATCGAAGCATACTAGTGTCGAGTTTGTATTTGTTCTTGGGCGCCATGACCGACCTCATTTGAACTCTTCTGTCAAGAGAGTTAATTTGGAATTGGAACAGTTGCTTATGTCGGGTGCAGAGTGGTGTGGTTCCTGTTGGTTCTCTCAATAAGTGGGATTATACTAGGCATGGCCTTCGCCTCAACAGGAAGGGGAAGGGTAAACTGGCTGGGAAAATAGCAGCAAAGTTAAAGGGGGAGGCACTGTCATGAGTGATAAAATATCAGTGGTTATAGGGTTCAGAAAAGACCCTTTTTTAGGGTAGTGAGGACAGAAAGAAACCCAATTTTAAGAGAGGTTAGGACTGAGACAAACCTTCAGTTTGAGAAAGAAACCAAAAAGAATAATTCTAGCTTATTAAATCAGCATAAACAGCCATTGGTTAAGAATTTTCAACAGTCAGCAGATATTTTAACTCTACCCAATTTTAACTCAGTCAATGTGAAATGTCAAGTATCTTTATTGCATCAAAATATTCGAGGACTGAGAAATAAAATTAATTATCTGCATAGATGAATTAGAGTCTTCAAACCCAGCTGACATAATCTGCCTCTATGAATATCATGTGACCACCGGTATAGAAGTGTTACACGGTTTAGGTTAGCATCTCACTTTTGTAGATCAGAAATGGAGAAAGGAGGAGTTGCCATATTCATCAGGAACTGTCATAAATTTAAGAACATAGACATTCATAAATTTTGCCTAGAACGGCATACGGAAGCATGTGCAACAGAAGTAGAATTTCACAAAAAAAGTCCTTCATATTATTAAGTGTATATTGAGCACCTGCAGGTAACTTTAATCTGTTCGTAAATCACCTTGAAGTTGTACTGGTCCACTTAACAACCAAAACAAATAAATAGTGGTTGCTGGTGATTTCAATGTAGGTTTCCTTAAAAACTCTATCAATAAGAACTTATTTGAGTTAGTAACACTATCATTCAACTTAATTCCCACTGTAAAGTTCCCCACTAGGGTAGCCAATTATTCACAAACAGCCATTGATAATATCTTTATAGAAAAGTCCAATGAATAAAATTATATTACAAAGCCAATAGTCAATCGCCTCTCAGATCATGTCATACAGTTCCTTCTGTTAAATGTTAATAAAATCTGTTAAATCTGAGCTCAAGAGGGTAATCAATAAGCCAAAAATTGATTATTTTAGGACACTCTTCAGAGACATTCACTGGACTGATGTTTACAGTGCTCATGGCATGAATGAAAAATATCACACTTTTGCTAATAAAGTGCTTACCTTATTCGAACACTGTTTTCCCCAAATCTTACCAAGGTTAGAGAAAAGTCTACAAAGAAGCCATGGATAGCTCAAGGAATAGGGGTATCTTGTAAAACAAAAAGAAAACTGTATCTGTCAATCCGAAACAATTCCGATGTTGATGCTATGGCACATTACAAGAAAAACTGCAAAATATGAAAGACTGTAATATGGGCATCAAAGCAAATATATTACAAGGAAAATATAAAGACAATATTGGATATAGTGAAGGAAGAGACCGGTAGAACCATACATGAAGAGGGACAAATAGCATTAACAGTAAATGATACATTGGTGACAGATGTGTATAGTGTTACAGAACTTTTTAACAAACTTTTTATAACTGTTACTGAAAAGATGGAGTTGTTAGGTTATGTAAATGCTGCTATGGAATACCTCAGACCAGACATTTCAAGTAACTTCCATAATATGAATTTGACCCTCACTACCCCAGCAGAAATAATTTCCATCATAAAATCTTTAAAATCAAAATCATCTAGTGGGTATCATGAAATATCAACAAAGCTAATTAAAGAATGTGATTCTGAGTTAAGTAACATATTAAGCTATCTGTGTAACCAGTCATTTATCAGTGGAATATTTCCTGAATGGTTAAAATATGCTGAAGTTAAGCCACTGTTTAAGAAGGGAGATAAAGAAATACCATCAAATTTCCGTCCAATTTCACTTTTTCTAGCATTCTCAAAAATTTTAGAAAAAATAATGTACAATCGGCTTTATAACCATCTTATCTCAAATAACATACTGTCAGAGTCACAGTTCGGATTTCTAAAGGGTTCTGATATTGAGAAGGCTATCTACACTTACAGTGAAAATGTGCTTAATTCATTAGACAAAAAATTGCAGGCAACTAGTATATTTTGTGATTTGTCAAAGGCATTGTGTGTAAATCACAATATCCTTTTAAGCGAATTAGAATATTATTGTGTAACAGGAAATGCTGCAATATGGTTCAAATCTTACATCTCTGGAGGAACCAAAGGGTGTTATTAGGAAAGAGACATGTATCAAGCTATCATGCATCATCCAACTGGGAACTAATTACATGCGGGGTCCCGCAAGGTTCCATTTTAGGGCCCTTACTTTTTCTTGTGTATATCAATGACCTTTCATCAGTAACATTACCAGATGCCAAGTTCGTTTTGTTTGCTGATTATACAAACATTGCAATAAATAGCAAATCAATTGTAGTCCTAGAAAGATCAGCTAATAAAATATTTGTGGACATTAATCACTGGTTCGAAGCCAATTCTTTGCCACTAAACTTTGAAAAAACACACTACATGCAGTTCAGAACTTGTAAGGAGTGTCCCACGAGTATATGCTTAACATACGATGACAAACAGATAGAAGAAGTGGACAGTGTTAAATTCTTGGGATTATAGCTTGAAAATAAATTCAACTGGGAAAAGCACACCACAGAACTGCTGAAGCGTCTTAACAAATCTCTAATTGCAATGCGAATTGTGTCAAACATTGGGGATATGAAAATGAAAAAGCTGGCATACTATGCTTACTTTCATTTCATAATGTCATATGGGATTATTTTTTGGGGTAATTCATCATCCCAAGTTTTCCGAACACAAAAACATGCAGGTTGAATTATATGTGGTGTGAACTCAAGAACATCCTGCAGAAGCCTGTTTAGGTAACTAGGGATACAAACTACTGCTTCCCAATATATTTATTCCTTAATGAAATTTCTCATTAAAAATATATCACTTTTTCAAAACAACAGCTCAATTCATGGAATCAATACTAGAAATAAGAGTAATCTTCACAAGGATTTAAAGTCACTTGGTCTTGTACAAAAAGGTGTGTATTATTCAGGAACACACATTTTCAGTAACTTGCCAGCAGCCATAAAAAGCTCAACAACCAATGAAATTCAGTTTAAGAGAAGCCTAAAGGATTTACTGATGGCCAATCCTTCTACTCCATTGATGAATTTCTCAGTAGAACCAACTTATATATATATATATATATATATATATATATATATATATATAACTTCTGCACGATTTCAGTGCAGTAACGTGTTCATTGTAAATAAGTGTGTGTGTGTGTGTGTGTGTGTGTGTGTGTGTGTGTGTGTGTGTGTGTAAGTACAATCTAACTTCTGCACCATTTCAGTGCAGTAATGTGATCATTGTAAATAAGTATTATAGTAGTTGTATTACAAGTTTATTGCCTTATAAATAAATAAATAAACCTTTTTTATTTTAAGTTCAGTGCATTAGTATTTGTAAAATGATCCTTTCATACAGAATTCATTAAAAAATGACAATCATTCAACTTGGGACCTATGGAATGGTACATTAGCTTATTTGTTTGAGTTGTAAATATTTGTCATGTATTGTTGTTTTTCTGATGTGTTCTACATCCTGGAGGACCTCCTCACTACGGATCAATTGGAATGAAAGTAAATCTAATCTAATCTAATCTAGCGTTGCTGCCTCTGGGACACGGGGTCACAGGTTCAATTGCCGGCCCAGCCGCGTTGGCGATTTTCTCTGCCGGGGAACTGGGTGTTTGGGTGCTTGTGTTGTCCTCATCATTTCATCATCATCATCATTCGTGACAGTGGCTAGATTGGAGTGTGTAAAAATTTGACTTTGTACTGGCGCCAATGACCGCGCAGTTGACCGACCCACAAACCAAACATCACCACAAATCAGACTCACAGCACAGAAGTCGAAATCGGACTCTTCAGGCACCAATGCACATTTTGGACCTGTTATTCATGCTGGCTGCCGAACTGTTGACGCGTCCTCGGGTGATATTGTATCACTCCTCTCTCAAGGCTGTTTTCAGTTCTTGCACTGTTCTGGCAGGGGGTGTTCGTTGAGAAACACGTCATCCAAGAGCGTTCGAAGCATGCGTTACAGGATTTAGGTCTGGGGAGTACGCATGCCAAGCCATACGTTCAGTACCTTTACTTTCCAGTGTGTCCGACGACTCGGCCGTACTGTGTGGTTAGGCATTGTCGTTCATATAGTCAGACGGGCATGATCTGATCACTCCGAAATACCGCCGTGCTGTAACGGTTCCACGCCCGAAGATATGCAGTGGCGTTCGGCCATTGTGCATAATGCCTGCGCGCACTATAACGCCTAGGCCATACCGAAAATGTTCCTTAACGCTCCCCACATTGACTGATGGCCAGAATGACCAGCCGCATTGAAGTGGGAGTCGCCGGAGAATATCACTATGGACCACTCTTGCTGATCGCAATCAATATGCTCCATATACCGCTGAATTCTTTCTCCACGATGAGTGGTTCAGGTGCGATGCTTTTATAGCATACAAACCGGCCTGACTTAATCGAGTGAAATGATTCTGGCAGGGACATCGGTTGCACGGTCTGCAGCGATCTGCCTAGGTGTAAGATGTGCATTCCTTTACGCCCTAGGACTACATATCGATGTTCTTGCTGTGTAGCGGCCCGTCTACGACCACCAGTATCCTTCCTCACAGCATTTCCACACTCAGCGGCCTTTTTTAATCGCGAGATGATGCTTTTGGACACGTTCATTACTGTGGCCACAGAAGTGACACCTTCACCTGCATTGTAAGGTGTCAGGCAAATCCAACACCTTCCATGAAAACCCTGACATGATAAGCAAATCCGGCAGTATGTCACATAGCTCCGAATAAATCCTGACATTAAATTAACCAAAGTAATACGATCAACGAGTGAGCAAATGGAATACCAGTGACTAACACAAGAACGCCTAAATGCATGTCATACCTTCCCACCGTGAAACAGACGCAGTTCCGAGGGAAGAAACGAGAACAGAAGCCGAGAGCAGAATCGTGTAGGCTAGGAGGCCCTACGATAAGGGACGGACACCCACATTGCCAGCTGACCGCCAAAACCACCCCCCAGCCCATGTTAAAAGATAGAGCCCTCCAGAAGAACAGTATAGATCTTACGATAACACTAAAAGGGCCACACCAGCTGCAAGTTTTAGCGTGAGACTTTTTCTCGTCTCTGTTACGTTGCAAACGTTAAAAACATTGCCCCACCACGAAAAGTATAACGTTTATCATTGGGTAGACAGAATTTTGTAGGCGGAGCTTAAGGTTAACATTGAGACCCTGATTGGTCAGATGAAAACACAGCCAGATAGTTTTTTTTAAAACCAACTTTGGTAAATTGTAGTAAGCAGAAGTTCGAAGAGAGTTGCTTCCGAGACGGCGAGGTGCATGGAGCAGTGCTGTCCGCCGCCCCCTGACGAACACCGACAAGGTAATGAATGTATGCGATGCCGCATTTTTGAGCACATAAGGCTTCACTCAGAACTGTACAAGTATCATCTGTTACATCCCCTTTTTGCGTAATACTAGTGTCGATCGTCAATTAAAGCTCATGGTATTCACATTTGCTACATAAGTTAAAATCTGAAATGCGATGATTTTTCTGTTGTATAATTATTGAGAAGCCACATCAGCCACTGTAATTTACGACAAGTTAGATAAGTAATTAAAGATAATTGAGGGTCACTGTAGACAATTTTGATAGTTTTCTCTTTTGTGAAACTTAATTTAAACCTAGATTATAGATGTGATACGGCATAGGTCATCCTTCGATCCATTGTAGAACTTGGAAACCCACTCAGGGAATATTCGTTCACATTTTTGTTGAACGCGGTTGGTTTTTATCATCCTGTATTAAAATATTTCCTTTTATCAATAGTGCAATTTATAAACAATGTTTTGTGTGTAGAATAAAATTTCCAATGGTAAACTTAACTGCTTTTTCGACTTTATTTTACCAGCTAACTAAAAATAGGAAAGCCTTGAACTCCTTCCACTAAATTTAGTTAGTATTAAGATTCTTTTACAAGGAGTGCAGTGGAGCTGAAGCTCAAATCATTAAGTATTTGGTTATATCATCGCTAGTCTCACTGAACTCTTCTGAACTCTACATGTCATGTGTGGTCTGGCGTCTCCTTACCAGCAACAGGTCCCAGGTTCAAACTAGTCGATTCCCTAAAAAAACACGCTCAGAGCGTCGTTGCGCGAAAGTGGTAGGGAGACACGACTTAGAACAAACAGACACCACGCAGAATGTAAGAGAATGGCGACCCTGCCAGGATTGTAAAATACCATGATTGAAGGTCGACCACATGCCTAACTAGGTCAGAAATATATCTTGTTGAAAAATTTTTGTAACAAAAATTGTTTTCCTAAAGTTATAAATAGTCGAAAACAGTAGCTGCAGCGATAGATACAAAGAAAGTATTCAATAGAACGTGAGACATTCTAGCAGAGACAATAGCATAATTAAGTTATGAATTTTAATATTGTTGGAATTAAGTTTTCTCTCCAATGCAAGCACACAGGTGGCGGATACATCGTTGACAAGTTGGTTCTGACCCAACAAGTAAGTGAATGGATTGTCAAGTCGTGTGTGCAAAAAGTTTATGAAACGCGTGAGATCGTAAGAGCGCATGTTGACGCAAAGTAGGGCGCGTGAATTGCTCTTAAAACAGAAGATAAGGGATTCGGAAAGATTAGCAATGGCAGATCGAGACCTTGACCGAATTGAGGTAGAGACCCAGCATGAAGATGGACAGAGAATAGAGGACAGTGCAACAGACGATGCAGTATCGCGAGAAGTAGGACAGATAACGCACCATAACGAGGATAATGTACGTCAAGGCATAGAAAACGTAAGTCAGCATACGACAGAGGAGCAGGAAAGTAGAGAGACAGTCGATGAGGATTCTAACTTGCGTCTTGAATACGTAGAACCCATAGTACAAGTAATCAGAGCTCCCTCACCATAGAGTACGAGGAATGCGAGCAGAAACGTGTCACCGCACAGTTCAATGCAATCGGTTGCGAACCAACCCTTGGGCGAAAACACAGAGCGTAGGACGTCGGAAGAAAACGCAATAGGATCCACCAATCTGGCAGAATTATTACAACAAATTACGGAAACCATGACAAGGTAAAATAAAGAAGTAGCGAACCAAATTCAAATTCAGAATGCAGAAACCACGAGACAAATTCGTGAGATTAAAGAACAAAACAAAAAAATTCAGTTACACCTAAGTCATGTTGAAGACGAGGCAAAAGAATCTCGAGAAGTGATAGGAAACTTAGTAACAGGTCACAATCAATTGAGAACAGACATTGACAAGGTACAAGCGGACGTACAAACATTGCGTAATGATACTCAGGGCGAGATCAAAACATTACGTAGCAACACCCAGGGAGAAGTCAAGAAACTAGAGAAACAGATAAACGTAATTACTAGACAAGCAGCAGGTACAGCGCGTGAAATTGTTGAAAACAGTGTGTTACGCAAACGTATCACAAAAGCAGCGCTGAAAAGATATGATAACCGCATAGTCAAAATAGAAGCGCAAACGAAGCAACAATTTCAGAAATTGCGAACAGACTTGTTGCAAACTATTGAAGAGCGTAGTGAACAGGATCGAACAAGCACAGAGTCTGCAACCACATCCGTATCTGTAACAGCACCGGAAAAACAAGCAATTAACGAAGGTATTACGCATTTGCGATTCCAATCACAGGCGGAAAGTAACATGCGTGAAATCAGGCAGCCTGCACAGCAACAAAGACGTTTCGAAATTCTTGATGAACAAACGGCACCACAAACACATGCGGAACCACAAATGTATGTTTCAAGACAGTTAGGATCGTGCAATGAAGCAGCAAGGATAGCCAGACAAGATACCGAACCAATACGTGACAATGGAAAGCCAAGTCGCGAAGAGTACAGTGCAATGCATTCAGCTACACGTTCACAACCGATGGAAGAAAATTATTGCGTACCACTCCAACGATACTACGCAAGGGTAGGTGAAAGTTACAGTGGACAATATCCAATGGATCTACCACAACCGGAAGAACGACGGGAGAAATGATCAGAAACAAAAGTGGCGAAGAATCGCGAATTTCATATGGAACTATGACGAAGTACGACAACGATCATTTCTGTGGTGTCACTGCCAGACACCACACTTGCTAGGTGGTAGCTTAAATCGGCCGCGGTCCATTAGTACATGTCGGACCCGCGTGTCGCCACTGTGTGATCGCAGACCGAGCGCCACCACACGGCAGGTCTCGAGAGACGTACGAGAACTCGCCCCAGTTGTACGACGACGTTGCTAGCGACTATACGGACGAAGCCATTTCTCTCATTTGCCGAGAGACAGTTAGAATAGCCTTCAGCTAAGTTAATGGCTACGACTTAGCAAGGCGCCATTAGCCTTAAATAGCTTGTATATAAAGAGTCACTTGTATCGCCACAATCTCCAGATGTCTCATCAAGAACGATGTATACAAGGATGTATTAAAAGTTAAGTATATTCCAAAGATACGTATTTTCTTTATCACATTCATTAAGTCTCCTGTTTCAGACCTCACTCCATCCTTCGTGAGTTAGCGCGTGCATCTTGGCCGCCTCTTTCAATTAGTGTGCGTAGTGTTGGCAAGTCTGCCGACACTACAATTTCCTCACAGTCAGAAAATTTCAACACTTTCGAGAAGGAAACTCATTACATCCACGAACTTTTATTGATCAATTCCGAGTAGGATTACCAGAACACTGGACGCTACACACAAATTAGACTTCATATGTGCACACATGTCAGGAACAGTCGCAGAAACCATGCAGAATGTTGCAGCGACATGCCGATCGTACGAAGAGTTCAGAGAGAAGTTTCTCTCACGATATTGGTCCAGCGAAGCACAGAACAGAGTGAAGTACGAATCATTACAGAACCCATATTTTGAAAATTCAGGAGAGAAGAGTCGCGTGAAATTTTTCGAATTAATGGCAAAGAAAAATCAATGCTTAGATGTACCATACAGTGACGGAGAGTAGATTAAATTATGCGCGATGAAGTTACCACTGAAATACCAGCAATCATTAGCAGGTCGCGGAGGCAATGACGTTGAAGCATTTAAAGGTATTCTAAGGGAACTAGAGTTCATATTTTCGGAAGATGACGCAAGAAAAAGACGAAGCGCACGTGAAAACGAAAGCAAAAAGCAGTGGAATCCACAAGACACAGTACGAAGAAACAACAATTACGAACCACGTGATAACTTCGCACCAAGAAACGAGAATAGATTTCAACAAGTAACCGGTTATGGATTTAGAAGAGAATATGGCAATAACTATAATTCACCCAGGAACGGCAACAACTATTACAGAGGGAATAATGACAACCGGAACGGGTATTGGAGCGCCAACAGACCGACAAATTATCAACAAAGAAACCAATATCAACAAGCGGAGCAAGAAAAGAGAATACAGATAGAAGAGGTGGAGGTAAGACCACCAAACCCCGAAAAACGTTCGAATTGACAGCTAAGCGCCCATGCCAAAGGGAATGACGCACCGACCCAGGACAATTGCAGCACCTTGAACAGAGAAGTAAATACCTTATCACGAGAAGAGAAGAAGGAAGAAACAAATCCGCAGGGACCAGATGAAAACGAAGACAGGAAAATAACAATATCGTGTTGGGACGAAATTAATTGGGAGAATACTGACGAGGAAGATGAATTACCAGAGGCATGCACAACGAATGTAGGAGGAAAGGACGAAGTAATGAGTATTGCAGAGCTTTTTGAGATGGAAACCAGGGAAAGCGAATTCAATGAGGATAATGCACAGTCGACAGAAGTTGAAAATAAGTTACTAGTGGGCACACAACCCAACGTATATAATGAAGGAAGTTATGAAGCGATAATTAGAGCATTTAGATGCGATTATGTGGAAGTAGCGACGAAGAAGGAGAAGATAGACGAGGATGAGGAAAAAGTAGAGGATGTTGAAGAAAGCGTAAATGAAGGAAGAAATAGAGAAGAGGAAATAAAAGAGAGAGAAGTAGCAGTCGAAGCTTATCCTACAGAAAGTTCGAATTCACAAGGGAAATTCCTGAAAAGACTCATGTATGATTCGGTGGAGGATTCGTTGATGCAAGAAGAAGAAGAACAGGACCAACCCTTTCAAATTCAACCAATTGTGAAGGCCATGGTAAAGCATATCCCAGTCAATATTGTAATTGATAGCGGAAGTGAACTGACTGCGATCTCAGAAAATTTATTCATGCAGTGTAATGCCAATGAGGAATTGCCAGTTCTGAAAACACGTAAGATTAAAGTAAGAGGTCCTATTAAAAACAATGCTGCAGAAGTTACGAGACAAACAAGGTTAACTCTTTCGTGCCAAGGTCAAAAGATTGAAGCCAACTTCGTGATTATACCTAAACTAACTGTAGATTTGACTATAGGTGCAGATTTTTTAAATGAGAGACGAGCGATAATAGATATGGGGAAAGGTAGCGTAACATTCGGGAATGTCACACTTCTCTTTGAGCAAAAGCTAAAATTAGAAGAAATACCAGTTATAAACAAACAATTAAGGATGACGCGAGATAAAGAGGATGAAGAATTAGAATGGTATGCACAAAAGGGGGAATCGCCTCAACTCATGTTAGAAGTCCATAAAGAAATCGACGAAAAATTGCAAGAAGTTCAAGGTATTTCGGAACACAGTAAAAGAGAATTAGAGGGTATTTTACGAGACAAAGCAGAGGTATTTTTACCTAAGACTGGCAGTATTAAACACTTGCAGTACAAGTTTGAAGTAAAACAGCACAAACCATTTAGAGTGCCACCCTATATAATCCCATTAAGCTACAGGAATAAAGTATTCCAGGAGATATCTAAAATGTTAGATGATGATATTATTCAACCAGCTACCTCCACATATAACAGCCCGCTCCATATTGTACAAAAAGGAGATGGGAGCATCAGGTTAGTGCTTGATTCCAGACATATCAACACAATCATAATCACTGAGACAGATCGCCCAGAAAAATTAGAGGAATTGATACAAAACTTCCACGGTGCTAAGATATTTTCATCAATTGATTTACGGAGTATCCGTATAATAAGAAAACTCTCAGAGGATTTCTAGGTCTCACCGGATTCTATAGAAAATTTATTTGGATCGACTCTCTCGCAACACCACGCCCATGTGCATTGACTGGAAAAAACACGCCATGGGTATGGGATCAACAAGCCAATGAAGAGTTTTTAAAAGTGAAAAACACACTAACAACAGCACCGATTTTAGTACATCCTGATGTAACACAAAATTTTTGTATGGCCACTGATAGCGCGAAAACAGGTTTAGGAGTTGTTTTATTCCAAGAATACGAACAGGCAGGGCTAAGATCATATAGAACAATTGCATTTGCCAGTCGTGTACTCACAAAAAGCGAGAAAAACTATTCAGTCACGGAGCTGGAAGCATTGGCCATTGTATGGGGCTTCCAACGTCTTCGAGGAAAACAAAAGTATACACTGACCACAAAGCATTAGAATTTCTGTTATCCGCCAAACTAACTCATGGGATGTTAATACTACAAGAATTTGACTTCACTATTGCACACATACCAGGACCAGCGAATGTATTAGCAGATGCTTTATCACGATGTCCACAGGGTGCATCCAATAACATAGGTTTGGAAGCAGCAGAAGACCAGTTTACAATGTACTAAATGAAACAAGTACTTTTCGAAAACTACATTACGACAGCATTGAAAAACATAGGCAAAGAACAGGACAAGGATCCCGAAATACTAGGAATCAAACACAAGTGGAGAACTAAGGATTTTCCAGACATTCGACAGCACTATCTCGTAAAAAACAATGTTTTATTTTTTAGACGAAATGTTGCAACGAATGAATGGTTAATTAATATCCCAGATGAACTGATTAATAAGTACATATGGTATACACATTTAAGTAATGGCCACTTTGGACCAAAGAAATACTTTTTAAAAATAAAACAAACAAGCCATTTTCCTAATATGGAAAGACAAATTAGAACAGTATTAGTCAAATGCAAAAAATGTATGAGGGCTAAACACGTCACTTTCCAAATCAAACCACCTGTTTTTCCAATAATCCCTAAAAAATTAAAACAAATAGCTGCAACGGATTTGATGGGGACCCTCCCACGCACAAAAAATGGATATACTTTCATATTTGTCGTTTTGGAACTTACTTCTAAATATGTTACCTTGACACCATTAAAACGGGCAACTGGTCTTACTATAAGTAAAGCATTTAGACAAGATTTTCTCAGACAAGTAGGTCGAGTGGAACGAATAATTTCGGATAATGGCCCACAATACAAATCAGTGCAATGGCAGAACACGTTAAAACAACACAAAATAAAACCCATCTACATATCTAACTACAAACCTAGCGTAAATCCAGCAGAACGATCTATGAAGGACATAGGCATATTATGCCGATTACATGCAAGCAAAAGACACAACACTTGGGATGTATACCTTAAAGATTTTCAAGAAGTAATAAATGAAATGCCACATAGCACTACACTACTACCTCCAGTTACTGTACTTAAAAATATTGAACCCCCAAACATAATCAGATAAAATGTTAGATTTCCTATTGTACCACGTAGACAGCACAAACAAGTCATAGCAACAACACTCTCCAACATCAGAAAGGCAGCCATTAAAAGAAAAGAAAGAGGAGATAGAACAACAATTAAAAGAACATTGTCAACAGGTCAGAAAGTATTTGTAAAAACACACCATCTCTCCAGCAAACAGAAACACAAAATACATAATTTGTACGCTGCATACAAAGGATCTGTCAAAATTAGCCAAATTGCTCATGATAATGCTGTGGAGCTAATGAACCCAAAAAACAGGCAAAACCTTAGGACTTCACCATGTGAGCCATATCAAAACGTTTGAAGATTAATTTTATTACTGGTAAATAAGTAGCACAATATTTCAAGTTTATGTTGCAGATAAGATCGTCAGGAGAAAGAAGAATGAAGAGAGAGGAAGGTGAAAAAAAGAAAGTAGTTTCAATAAAAACAAAAACAAAAATAACACCAATAGTAGCATAGATTAAGGTGAAGGGATAAAGCGTAGATATTCTAACAGCAAGAAATACTAAAATGCTATACGCCACGACACTACACAAAAATAAAAAACTAATTTGAGGATTCTTGTAGAAGTTAAGACTCAAAATATCTTAGAATTGTAACATGGAAAGGGCGCCGAAATTTGTAAAGCTTTTTAAAAAGGTGTAAAACAATGTAGGTACTAGACATATGTTAGATGAATATAAGTAAAACTTTTTGTAAGAACAATTGTAAAAACTCCAGCAAGGACCAGATGCAACGACCCACAAGTTGCAACGTGAGAAGTATCAAGAAAGAAAAGGACGTCATTAGCAAGACACGATTCCTACAAAGCAGAAGGGTCGAGAGAAGGGAAACGACAGCTACCGGTGCAGGGACAGACAAGCAAACACCGGACTTTCACCACTCGTAAACCCCGGGACACCCCCACTCAGCGAAGCGAGCAAAAAAACGGCCCGACGAGAAGACCGCTTGGGCAAGCCACCACTGGCAAAAAAATATATGGAAAAGTCACACTACTGCTATTAAACAGCACGCTGATGCACGAAACTGAAGAAAACTTCCACAAAGTAAAAATGACACGCCCAAACAATTTATCAAACTGTTACTAAGAGGAGAACTTCAGAGCGACTAGTTATCAATAAATATTTCCATATCCTGCCCAGAGAAGAACCAAGAATCAAGTAAGAAGCAGAGAAAAAGCAGGAAGAACAGAAGTTGAAGATTCGTAAGATTGAGACCAAGAAAGAAGATGGGTGAAGAATAGACGACATACCTTCCCAAATCCCTATCCTATTGTGAACTAGTCGTCTGCAAAGTACTACAAAACGACCACTTTCAGCGACACATAACGATGACTTTAACGCATACAAAGCCAGTAAACCACGAGATTCTGCACTCACAGCTCCATTCCATTATGGGACCTCCACAACAGCAACACACACTTGCAAAGCCAACAAGGAACGACGAACGACGCTGTACATCAAATACTTGCCCACATCCATCTCGCTCAAGTGCATCACCTTCGTGCAAAAACATTTGCCAACCTCATGCTTAAACATTCATAGGATTGTGTGAATGTGTGAAATCAAATTATGTAATGTAGGAATTGTGCAAAAGAAACGTGTGAAAACTAAATAAATTAAGCACACCAGACAGCTAATAAACTACAAAATTACAGTCATTGATTATGGACTTAAGTAAAAAATAGACTATCGATAAAAATAAGTCATTAGTTCTGAAATGGACAGTATATAAAGAACAAAAGTAAAGCATAATAAACACTAAAACTATATGCCACTTATTTTCTCCTCATAAAAATAAAAGAATAACAATATTTTACTTATTTTCTCCTTATAAAAACAAAGAATAAAAAATTATCTTGTGGGATGTTTTCCCTTTTTTAACATTTTTACCATTTGTTAGGATAATATCTCAATACTTGTGTATGTATATTTCTTTGTCAAAGCAATTCTTGGAAATAATTCTTATTTGTTAGTGTAACAATGTGGAAATGAATGTCTAGAAACAAAAACATTTTACTTGTACATGATATTTAGAAAATGTGTTAGGAATAGATTTTACTTAATGACTACATTTATAAAAAAAAAAACAATATTTCTAAGAAAATCGATGTGAAAGACTCCTCACTTTCGGTAACAAACTTCTTAAAAATGGCTCTGAGCACTATGGGACTTAACAGCTATGGTCATCAGTCCCCTAGAACTTAGAACTACTTCAACCTAACTAACCTAAGGACATCACACAACACCCAGTCATCACAAACGTCTTAAAAAACAAACTTCACACTTAAATAAAGAAAGAAAATAATTAAAAAAAAGATAATAATAATTATAATAGCATAAAAATATTCTTTTCTTGTCAATATAAACATATTTTTGAGAATAATGTAGAAGAATATAAAAATATAAATTAGTAATACAAACTAGCATAGAACCAGGATAACGTGGCTGAACAGTAGGCAACAAAATTTAGATAAAGGAATAATTTTTGACTGACTTAGACAACGATTCAATCATTGCCTAACTTCAGTTCAATTGTAGTCTTAGAAAGATCAGCTAATAAAATATTTGTGGACATTAATCATTGGTTCGAAGCAAATTCTTTGCCACTAAACTTTGAAAAAACACACTACATGCAATTCAGAACTTGCAAGGAGTGTCCCACTAGTATATGCTTAACATACGATGACAAACAGATAGAAGAAGTGGACAGTGTTAAATTCTTGGGATTATACACTCCTGGAAATTGAAATAAGAACACCGTGAATTCATTGTCCCAGGAAGGGGAAACTTTATTGGCACATTCCTGGGGTCAGATACATCACATGATCACACTGACAGAACCACAGGCACATAGACACAGGCAACAGAGCATGCACAATGTCGGCACTAGTACAGTGTATATCCACCTTTCGCAGCAATGCAGGCTGCTATTCTCCCATGGAGACGATCGTAGAGATGCTGGATGTAGTCCTGTGGAACGGCTTGCCATGCCATTTCCACCTGGCGCCTCAGTTGGACCAGCGTTCGTGCTGGACGTGCAGACCGCGTGAGACGACGCTTCATCCAGTCCCAAACATGCTCAATGGGGGACAGATCCGGAGATCTTGCTGGCCAGGGTAGTTGACTTACACCTTCTAGAGCACGTTGGGTGGCACGGGATACATGCGGACGTGCATTGTCCTGTTGGAACAGCAAGTTCCCTTGCCGGTCTAGGAATGGTAGAACGATGGGTTCGATGACGGTTTGGATGTACCGTGCACTATTCAGTGTCCCCTCGACAATCACCAGTGGTGTACGGCCAGTGTAGGAGATCGCTCCCCACACCATGATGCCGGGTGTTGGCCCTGTGTGCCTCGGTCGTATGCAGTCCTGATTGTGGCGCTCACCTGCACGGCGCCAAACACGCATACGACCATCATTGGCACCAAGGCAGAAGCGACTCTCATCGCTGAAGACGACACGTCTCCATTCGTCCCTCCATTCACGCCTGTCGCGACACCACTGGAGGCGGGCTGCACGATGTTGGGGCGTGAGCGGAAGACGGCCTAACGGTGTGCGGGACCGTAGCCCAGCTTCATGGAGACGGTTGCGAATGGTCCTCGCCGATACCCCAGGAGCAACAGTGTCCCTAATTTGCTGGGAAGTGGCGGTGCGGTCCCCTACGGCACTGCGTAGGATCCTACGGTCTTGGCGTGCATCCGTGCGTCGCTGCGGTCCGGTCCCAGGTCGACGGGCACGTGCACCTTCCGCCGACCACTGGCGACAACATCGATGTACTGTGGAGACCTCACGCCCCACGTGTTGAGCAATTCGGCGGTACGTCCACCCGGCCTCCCGCATGCCCACTATACGCCCTCGCTCAAAGTCCGTCAACTGCACATACGGTTCACGTCCACGCTGTCGCGGCATGCTACCAGTGTTAAAGACTGCGATGGAGCTCCGTATGCCACGGCAAACTGGCTGACACTGACGGCGGCGGTGCACAAATGCTGCGCAGCTAGCGCCATTCGACGGCCAACACCGCGGTTCCTGGTGTGTCCGCTGTGCCGTGCGTGTGATCATTGCTTGTACAGCCCTCTCGCAGTGTCCGGAGCAAGTATGGTGGGTCTGACACACCGGTGTCTATGTGTTCTTTTTTCCATTTCAGGAGTGTAGATTGATAATAAATTCAACTGGGAAAAGCACACCACAGAACTGCTGAAGCGTCTTAACAAATCTCTAATTGCAATGCGAATTGTGCCAAACATAGGAGATATGAAAATGAAAAAGAAACAGGAAAACGATCCCAGGCACCCCATGCTTGGAAGTGAAGCACCTTGTTCAAGGTTGAAGTCCAGAAAGAGATCCCTGCAAACAACTGAAGTAATTACATCATACCTTCCACTCGCCAAATTGAGCTGTGGTGGGACAAAGAAATTGGAAATAATAGCCAAAACCAAAAGGAAGAGCCTGTTGCTGGTTTCCAACTACCCTATCAGACGTGAAAGACTCTGAACAGATTACGGACTAGAGTGATGCGGTGCAAACAAAACTTGAAACATTTCTGGAGATGCAACCTGCGAATGTGGAGAATCTCAAGATCATGCACAACTCTTGGTCTGCGCGACGTTGTCTGAATCCTGCACACTTGATGACCTGGTCGCAGCAGATGTTCCAGCAATCAGGACTGCCAGTTTCTGGGCCTCATAACCAATTTGACTTGTAAAGAATCCTGTGTATATATTGTAGATATGTTTGATTTTGTAAATAATTTTATTGTACCGTCCTGGATACGAAAATAATAATAGACAACTGTGTGTTTTCATTGAGGTAAGATTTATTATTTTATTTACCGGTCTCGCGGTCTCCGTTGGTTTATTGCAAAGTACAGTACAACAAAACCTACCGTATACCGTCTCAAAGTAATGAATAAAAGTTTCAGAATTTCGTCCTTACTGGTAAATGACGTACGTTTTCTTTACTAAATAATGTCTGTAAACAAGAACAGAAGGAACAAAAGGAAAGAAGCACGAAATAAGAGCAGCTTTTGCTTGGCTGCAGTGAGGACAGTAATTTTATAACTTCTACCTCTTCTTTTACATGGATACTCTGCCAATCACACTTTAGTACCTGACAGAGGCTTCACAATAATTCTCTATTATACCATTCTCGAATAGCACGCGGAAAAAACGAACACTAAACCTCTGATTTCCCTCATTTTATTACGACAATCGTCTCTGCCTATGTAGATCGACATCACCAAAATATTTTCGCATTCGGAGGAGAAAATTGGTGATTGAAACTTCGTGAGAAGATCCCTCTACAACGAGGAGTGCCTTTGTTTTAATGATGTCCACCCCAAATCCCGTATCATATCCGGGTGACACACTCTTCCCTATTTATCGATATTACAAAACGTGCTGCTCTACGTTTACAACAGAACACATTCACGAAAGGTGTACAAAATTTGCACCATTGAGCAGCGATGTTTAACACTGCGCACTACCGGCGAGTGTAGGAAGGATCGGGAAGACCAAGCGCAGTACGTGTGGCGTGTTACGTCACCTGGTGATGTCACACGTTCAACATTAGTCATTCACTTTTGCAGTATTTTCCTACGTTTCCGATTTTCAGTATTTTCCTACATTTCCGACGCCACGTGTCTTGTATAAATTACTTATCACAGCGGCGTGTACGTCGCTTCATGTGTTTTTAAACGTTAATAAGAATCACCCTGTATAAACAGTGGTGTGCAAAACTTAAAGACGAAAGTCAACTTATGTACGAGGGTGAGTCAAATGAAAACCTTAAATTTGTAATAACAAATCGAAATTTGGTGCTGTTATTCTGTAAGTTAGTAAGCGTGCTACAAACAGCATGCAGAATGGCCTGTAGGTGGCAGCATAGTGCAGATGCACACATACCGTCGGAGTATCAGTATAAAAATGGCCGCCCCACTTGCGACTTGCACCAGGGAAGAACAGCGTTCTGTTATTCGGTTTTTGCGTAGTGAAGGTGTGAAACCTACTGAAATTCATCGACGAATGAAGGTTCAGTACGTTTATGCATGTTTGTCACAGCAGCAAGTCTACGAATGGAGTAGGAAGTTCGCAAATGGTGTGACTTAAGTGGAAGATGCTCCTCGTCCAGGTCAAGCACAACGAGTTGTGACTCCACAGAATATTGCAGCAGTTGAAGCCATAGTGAAGGAAAACCGCCGAGTGACACTGAATGACATTGCAGCATGTTTACAGATTAGTCATGGGTCAGCACACCACATTGTGAATGATGTGCTCCAGTTTCACAAAGTGTGTGCAAGATGGGTGCCATGGAAGCTGACCCGTGAAATGAGAGAACGACGTGTTGATGCTAGTGAAGAACTTCTTTGGCGCTTTGAACGAGAAGGTGATTGCTTCCTTGCAAGAATCGTTACTGGGGATGAAACCTGGGTTCACTTCCACCAACCGGAAACGAAGACAGCGAGCAAGGAATGGCGCCATTCCTCATCACCAAAACCAAAGAAGTTTCGAACAGAATCATCAGTGGGAAGGTTATGCTGACTCTCTTTTGGAAGGAAAAAGGCGTCATTTTGGAGCATGACATGCCTAAAGGGACCACTGTCACCAGTGCGTCATACACAGATCTCCTAAAAAAAACCATCTGCGGCCTGCAATCAAATCAAAGCGACGTGGATTGCTGTCAGCAGGTGTCCTTTTGCAACATGACAGTGCAAGGCCCCGCACTGCCCGTACAGCAGTTGCAACAACCACACACCTGCATTTTGAGTCTCTTCCTCATCCACAATACTCACCAGACCTTGCCCCAAGTGATTGCCATATGTCTGGACCACTCAGAGACGCAATGGGAGGAAAGAAGTTCCTTTCTGATGAACAGGTACGCCACGCGGTGCACGAGTGGTTGCGCGAACTACCAAAAGAATTTTTTTCTAAAGTAATTTATGCACATTGTAAGCGCTGGAGGACTTGCATTGAGCGTGGGGGAGTATATGTTGAAAAGTGACACAGCTTTGCAGCACTTCTGCACAAAAAATAATATTTTAAAAAATATTTAAGGTTTTCATTTGACTCACCCTCGTACCATGCGTTCCTAGTAAGTAACATAGTTCGATGAAACTTGGGTCATATATAGAAAGAAAAGCAGCAGTATAGTACGCAAGGTAAGTGAAAGAAATACGCAACAAGAAGAGAAATGACATTTTTAATCAGTGACAATAGTTAGAAAGAAATCACCACTGTCTACGACGGTCCCCTGGAGATTGCAAAGGGCTGGACAAGGTGAGGTTACCACGAACGGCAATGCATGCTCTGCAACATGTTAAAATGCTGACAACAAGGCTGATACGGAGTTCTGTGGTAGGGATTTCCGTTCCTCCACGAGCCAGGTTGACAACTGCAGAATTGTCTTTGGTGCATCTGGCCGTGCTGCAGTAGGTCTCCACAACACATCACACACTTGCTCGATGGGATTTATGTCGGGGGAACAGGCAGGATGGTCAATTCGCCAAAAACGTCTCGTTCCAAGAGCTGCTCCACCTGCGCATTTCGTTGCGGCTGCGCATTGTCGTCCACAAAAATGAACTCGTGGCCGATGTTCCCTTGACAAGAGGCACATTGGGAAGGAAAAGCATGTCAAAGTACGTTGATAGGTGATCGTACCGGGTCAAATATTTAGAGTTCAGTACGACCACGCAGTATAATGTCTACCCAATGTGTGAAATCTTACGGGACTTAACTGCTAAGGTCATCAGTCCCTAAGCTTACACACTACTTAACCTAAATTATCGCCGGCCGCGGTGGTCTAGCGGTTCTGGCGCTGCAGTCCGGAACCGCGGGACTGCTACGGTCGCAGGTTCGAATCCTGCCTCGGGCATGGGTGTGTGTGATGTCCTTAGGTTAGTTAGGTTTAAGTAGTTCTAAGTTCTAGGGGACTTATGACCTAAGATGTTGAGTCCCATAGTGCTCAGAGCCATTTGAACCATTTGAACCTAAATTATCCTAAGTACAAACACACACACCCATGCCCGAGGGAGGACTCGAACCTCCGCCGGGACTAGCCGCACAGTCCATGACTGCAGTGCCTCAGACCGCTCGGCTAATCCCGCGCGGCTATAATGTCTACCCACACGGAGTCTACAATGCATACTTTAAGAGTCATGAGCAATTGTTCATCTTTGCAAGTGTGAAACAAAACTCTTCTACTGAACAAGTGCTCATAGCTGTCAAGGTATTTTAGACTCCATGAGTACGAGACTTTTTTTCTTCCTCTCCAAAAATATGAAAAGCAAAGAGCTTGCAGTAGAAGAGATGTGTTTCATAGTATCGAAGATGAACAAGTGCTCATATTTTTTAACGTATACGCTATAGAGACATTGTATACTAGACACTTTTTTCTTGTTTTGGTGTAAGGAACCTGTCCCTAAGGAAGTTTGTCAGTATTTTACATATGTTGAGATGTAAATATGTATACTAACGATGAACTTACACATACTGACTTGTAAAGGAATCAAATAGTTATTTGGAGCTGAGGGCAAGATTAATAGCTACTGTAGGACAATACTGACATCTGACAGTAACCAAAAGGACACACAAGTGTCTATAACCGCTAAAACGTCCAGGTCCCTCTCTCTGTTTCTATATAAAGATGGCGGACAAAGTAACGATATCGACTCCACACGTGCAGACACGGCCGGTCTAAAATAAGGGGTCCTGCGGCCAGCCCTATGTTTAAGCCGCACGGGAAGCCTTTTTCCAGGGTGACGTGGGCGCAGCTTCCGGAATGCGGCTGCGACCGAAATATCGCCGCCGTCGACGCCGCAGGCTTCGGCCAGTAATAGCCGAACGCTCGCTGCCGTCTGCTGGGAGAGCGCACACGCCGAGGCGCTGCTGGTGGGATAGCAGCGCGTGCGCCGGCCGCACTGCGGACGATTCACTTCTGCCAGCCTACTTTCGTGTACAGGGCGTGGACAAAAATATGGAAACGCCAAGACACAACACATCACCACGCCTAATACGATGCAGGGAATCCGTTGACACTCAAAACAGGTTCCAGTCGTCTAGGAATAGATGAATGGAGGTCTTGTATGGGCTCGAAGGGAATCTTATATCATTCTTCCTGCAAAATAGTTGCAAATTCGGGTAACGTTGAGAGGTGGATAGCGATAAGGCATCCTTTCCTTCAAAGTAGACCACAAGGGCGCGATAGTACTGAGGTCTGGTGACTATGGTGGCTCACAAAACCAGTCCTGGAGGGTGCGCGCTGTGTGCGTAGGGGCCCCCTCGTCTTGGAACACAGAATTTTTTAAATTATTATTATTATTTATTTTATTCAGTTTTCGTTCCATTGACCCAAAAATGGGATGATTCTCGTGGGTATGGAACATGTCACAGACGACAACATTAAAAAGATAAACATTTGAATACAATACTTACTACCTTGATCATTTGTTAGGGGATTGTCAAAATAGGTAAATACATCAGATTAAACTAGAACTACTAATATTTACAGAATTAATACCCTGTCACAATGAAACGGGGAACAAACGTTGTACCATGGAGTGGACCTGATCGACCACAATGATCACGTAACCCTTGGCAATTATGCGGTCTTGCAGAGTAACCATGGGACTCATGGAATACAACGATATGGCTACCCAAATCACCATCGAAGCCCCACCATGTTTCATTCTTCGGATGTAATCTCGTCCAGAAGTTGGAAACAGTGTGAAACAAGACTCCTAAGAAATAGTTCAAATGGCTCTGACAAGGGAACCTCCCCATCGCACCCCCCTCAGATTTAGTTATAAGTTGGCACAGTGAAAAGGCCGTGAAAAACTGAACAAAGATCAATCGAGAAAACAGGAAGAAGTTGTGTGGAACTATGGAAAAAATAAGCAAAATATACGAACTGAGTAGTCCATGCGCATGATAGGTAACATCAAGGATACTATGATCTTAGAAGCGCTGTGGTCCCGTGGTTAACGTGAGCAGCTGCAGAACGAGAGATCCTTGGTTCAAGTCTTCCCTCGAGTGAAAAGTTTAAATTTTTATTTTCAGATAATTATTATCTGTCCGTCTGTGTCAATTATCAAAGTTCAGGCACTCACACATAATCAACTTCGCTCTCCAAAATTCCAGGACATGTTCAGATTTGCTTGGACATATGTAGGATTTGACGGTCTACACACAGAAAAATTTGAAAACGTTAAAGACATATGTTTTGACAGAGCACGGGAAAACTGTGCGACTGTGAAACTGTTGCATTCATTTGTTGCAGTTTATGTGGCAAACTCTTATGTTTTCATCACTTTTTTGGGAGTGATTATGACATCCACAAGAAAACCTAAATCGGGCAAGGTAGAAGAATCTTTTTACCCAATCGCCAAATGTACAAGTTCGGTGGGTCGACAATATATTCCTGTCATGTGACGCACATGCCGTCACCAGTGTCGCATAAAATATATCAGACGTGTTTTCCTATGGCGGAATCGGTTGACCTATGACCTTGCAATCAAATGTTTTCGGTTCCCATTGGAGAGGCACGTCCTTTCGTCTACTAATCGCACGGTTTTGCGGTGCGGTCGCAAAACACAAACACTAAAATTAACATAGTGAACAGAGACGTCAATGAACGAACGGACAGATCATAACTTTGCGAAAATAAAAAAGTAAATATTTCACTCGAGGGAAGACTTGAACCGAGGACCTCTCGTTCCGCAGCTGCTCAGGCTAACCACGGGACCACGGCGATCCTGTGTTTACACTCTCCTTGATGTTACATATCTTGCGCATGGACTACTCAGTTTGTATATTTTGCTTATTTTTTTCATAGTTCCACACAACTTCTTCCTGTTTTCTCGATTAATCTGTGTTCAGTTTTTCAAAGTCTGTCCACTGTGCCAACTTATAACTAAATCTGAGGGGGGGGTGCGATGGGGAGGTTCCCTTGTGAGCACCATGGGACTTAACATCTGAGGTCATCAGTCCCCTAGAACTTAGAACTACTTAAACCTAACTAAACGAAGGACATCACACACATCCATGCCCGAGGCAGGATTCTAACCTGCGACCGTAGCGGTCGCGCGGTTCCAGACTGTAGCGCCTACAACCGCTCGGCCGCACCGGCCGGCTGACTCCTAAGACAAAATGACTTTCTTCCATTGCTCCATTGTGTGTGTGCATGGTATACTGAACTGGGGACCTAGAAACGCCGCAGCCCTCAGTGGTTCACAACCCCACAACAGGCCACAGCAGACCACCCGCCCCACCGCCGCCCCACACCGAACCCAGGGTTATTGTGCGGTGCGGCCCCCAGTGGACACTCTCCCCCCCCCCCCCCCCTCCCCCGGGAATGTCTCATACCAGACGAGAGTAACCCCAAATGTTTGCGTGGTAATTATGGTGTACGTGTACATGGGGCAGTGTTTGCGCAGCAATCCCCGACATAGTGTAACTGAGGCGGAATAAGGGGAACCAGGCCGCATTCGCCGTGGCAGATGGAAAACCGCCTCAAAAACCATCGACAGGCTGGCCGGCATACCAGACCTCGACACTAATCTGCCACGCGGCAAGCCTTCCCGCTCGGGAAGCAGCGCGTCAGACCGCGCGTCTAGCCGGGCGATTGCTCCATAGTCCAGGTTTAATGAGTCCGGTGGCACATTTTCCTGTTACGAGCATAAGCGTCACTGATTAATGGTTTTGGAATTCCAGTTAGCCCTTCAGTTCTCTGCCTATGGAGCTCCCTTCGAGTACGTTTGTTGCTGACAATGTTCGCTAGTGCGACATTCAGTTCTGCAGTGACTTTTACAGCTATCGTCCTGTTATTTTTCGTCACAATCCTGCTCAACGAGCGTCCGTCACGATCACTCGACATACATTTCCGTATGCGTTTTGACTTAGTGGATGATGTTTCCCCTTTCACTGTAGGCGATATAAATCTTCGATACGGTGCCTCTTGAAACACCAAACGCTTCGCCTATCTTGGGTAAGAAAGCACCCATCATACAGCAGTGTGCAAATTTATTGGGACAAGCTCACATTTAACAAGAAACTGAATTTAGTTTTGCTGTAATCGATTTTATACGCCCAATTCCTGGACCCTTGGCGAACTATTGTTGCCTTGACTATGAACAACAATTGTAGGTCCGTTCTGTGGTATCGATAGCTACGATGCCACGGCGTAGGTGCCAGTTCTTAGGGTGCCAGTTCTTAGGTTGGCAGTACGACAGAAACCGACGACAGCGCCCTCTAGCAGGCGCTGTGGAGCTCTACGAGCTCTGGTCCAGATTCAGCCCATGTCATCAAGAGCAGGCGGCCGGGACACTTCGCTTCAGCTCCGCTTCATAAGAGACTTCACTCTACTTACGACGGGTCTAAAGCTTCGCACCGACGTACAAAGTTACGTATGCCTCTGTGTATATTCATGCACCAGTAAACCACTTTCACTTGCAGTACCGATGTGATTTACCTTTTCCTGCTCCTACTCACTTCCTTCACTCGGCCATCCTTTCAGTTTTCTGGAGCAGACCCACGCGCCGCCTTCAAAAAAAAAAAAAAAAAAAAAAAAATGATCGTACGGCATTGTTGGCTGGGAGATCCCATGCGGAGTGTTCGGCCGCCGAAATGGCAAGTCCTTTTTAGCTGACACCACTTCAGCGACTTGCGAGTCAATGATGATGAAAGACACACAACACCCAGTCATCTCGAGGCAGAGGAAATCCCTGACCCCGCCGGGAATCGAACCTGGGACCCCGTGCGCAGGAAGCGAGAAAGCTACCGCAATACCACGAGCTGCGGACGCCGCCTTCCAGGCGGGATACAAAACGTTCCATTTCAGTTGAGTGCTTGTACGTGTAGCAAGAGAATGCGTTATTTCTGTGCTCTCGACAGCAAAGCTTAGTCTTTCTGTTAAAATGGACGTTTCACCTAAGAAGCGGGCATAAATAGTTGCTCTTCACAAAATGCATCTATGACTATAGGAGACATTACCTCTATTGTTGGTGTGGGAAAATCTAGTGTTTCAAGACTTATTAGGCCATACAGTGATACTGCCTTATAGCCTCCTAAGACAATAGTCCAATGTGCGTGAAAACGAAAAACCATTCTGAGAATTGACAAAACTCTACTTACTCGTAGAAACAGTATATCCATCCGCAAAAAACAGTTAAGGACTTTCAGAGGGACTTATTGGCTACTGGGTTTGAACTCTTCAACGGCGCGGCGTAGGCTTCTTGATTGGGGGAGGAATGCACGAAACCCAGTAACGAAGCAGGTTTTAATATCTGCCGCATGGAAACAATGAGGCCTTGGTAGCTCGCTGGAGGGAGTTACCATAACATCAGCACATACAAATTACCTAATTTCCGTCAATTTTGGGGAGGGAGGCGATGAGCTCTGACGCCACGTTCAATCAGATCCCAGATGTGTTCGATTGGCTTCAGGTCTGGCTAGTTGTGGGGCCAACACATCAACTGGAACTAGCCACTGTGATCCTCGAACCACTCTGTCGCACTCCTGGCCTTGTGACATCGTGCATTATTGAAAAATGCCATTGTCGCCAGGAAACATGATCGTCACGAAGGGGTGTATGTTGTCTGCAACTAGTGTACGAAACTCCTTGGCCGTCATGGAGCCTTGCACGAGCTCCACTGGAGCCATGGATGCCCACGTGAAGGTTCCCCAAAGCATAATGGAACCGCCGCCAGCTTGTCACCGTCCCGCAGTACAGGTGTCAAGGAGTTGTTCCCTGGAAGACGACGGATTCGGGCCTGCCATCGGCGTGATGAAGAAGGCATCGGGATACATCCGACCATGCAACGCTCTGCCACTGCGCCAACGTCTAGTGCCAATGGTCACATGAACATTTTCGTCTTAGTTGCCTATGTTGTTGTGTTAACACTGGCACATGCAGGGGACGTCAGTGGAGACGCCCGTCGTTAGAAGTGTTCGGTGCACTGTGTGTTCGGACACACTTGTACTCTGCCCAGCATTCCGCCACAGATCGCCCCCTGTCCTGTTTTACCAGTCTGACCAGCCTATGACGTCCGACATCTGTAGCTGCCCAAAGCCGCGACGTCTGGACGGGGTTTCACCTTGGTGTCGCCCCGTGTTGCAGACACACATCAGAGCACTCCTCGAACAACCGCCAAGTCGTGCAGTTTAGAAATGCTCGTGCCATGCCTCCCGGCCATCACAAGCTGCCCTCGGTCAAACTCGGATAGACCGCGCGCCTTCCCCTTTCTACAGACGGACAGTACGCTCATTTGTGCTACATGCACTGTGCGAATGTCTGACTAGCAGTCATTCCTAGCAACGTGACGCTGCTGTCGCCTGGATGGGCTTATATCGATAATAAACCAGTGGTCATGATTTTTTGTCTGATCAGTTTAAATCTAGGGTCTCCAGTGACTGGAAACGTATAATTTCCAGTGGTGAGTCACATTTTATTGTTCGAGGTTACAGGGCAAGGGTTGTCAGGCGAGGCAACCATGAGACAATGAGAGCTGAGTGCCGTGAAAGATGCAAAAGACCCTCCCAAAAAATTGTTGGGTTTTTTCACCGCAAGTGGCCCTAGGGTACTATTTCCAGTAGATGGCATGATGAATTCAACCAAATACATGGAAATCTTTCGGTGCAGGACTGTGCCATTACTATAGACCCTTGCATATGGTGGGGGAACATTTCAGCATGATCTGGTCCTATGTAACACTTCTCAACCAGAAAACGTTAAGGTGCTTCAATGGCCTGGTATTTCACCAAACTTAAATCCCATTGAGCACTTGTGGACTACTGTGAAAAATCGTCTTTGTAAAGTAAATTGTTCAACAAAAATTGCATGCTAGTGAATGCGTTAAAAGTGTGGTTTCATGCGACGAACTACGAAATACTTTTCAATTGAATAAACTTTACCAACAGCCGTACATTTTAAGATATTTTATTTTGTTTCGAAGGCAACCAGCTTCGGCAATTCATTTTGCCATCTTCAAGCCCCATACGCTTTTTTCGAATCAAAGAGCTTATCGTACAGAGCCATAAAACTGGATATCATCAATCCCAATCGATGTGCAGCTGATTTATACGAATGCGCGACAGCAACTGGGCACTGGCGTTTTCGTATCAATCAACTGCACAACGATTGGGATTCCCGATATCCAGTTTTATGGCGCTATACGATAAGTTCTTTGATTCAAAAAAAAAAGTATGGGGCCTGAAGATGACAGAATGAACTGCCGCAACTGGTTGCTTTCGAAACAAAATAAAATATCTTAAAGTGTACGGCTATTGGTAAAGTTTATGGTTCAAATGGCTCTGAGCACTATGGCACTTAACTTCTAAGGTCATCAGTCCCCTAGAACTTAGAACTATTTAAACCTAACTAACCTAAGGACATCACACACATCCATGCCCGAGGCAGGATGCGAACCTACGACCGTAGCGGTCGCGCGGTCCCAGACTGTAGCGCCTAGAAACGCTCTACCACCCCGGCCGGCAAAGTTTATTAAATTGAAAAGTACGTACCAGCTGATGTCCCCTGGTCATAAGGGACCGTGCTCTAAGCTGGTCGAATCTATGCCACAACATGTTCCGGAGATCTTTAAAGTAATAGGAGGACACATTAGTTATCAGTATCCAGTAAGCTAATAACTGTGTTATGAATATAGAAATAAATGTGCATACTTGAGAAGTTTAATCGCCTTGTCTCTATTAATTTGCGCACTACTGTATGAGCATCAAAAATCTGCTCATGCTCGAATCCACTTTGCTCCGACATAATGCGCTCACAACCGCAGAGAACATTTTTCTGGCCATGACCGACACTTACAAAATATTGAGATGATTGCACAGCTGCCGTTCCTGGTCACATACAACAGCGAAACTTGCAAGCTTCATCAGCATCTGCGTTTTTGTTCGAGTATGCATTCCAGGCGGTGTTTCTATATTTTTGTCCACCCCTTGTGCGGCGCAAGCCACTGCACAGTCCACGGCGGCTTTTAGCTCGTACCAATATTATCTCTGTCTATATGCCTTTGCAAGCACACTAATGCCTCTTATCTTATTCGCGTGATCCCTACGCAAGATACTCAGGGAGGTGCAGATAAAAGTAGCCCGTGGAAGTATAAAGGAAGTGCAGTGAAGTTACAGAAACGAAAAGCTGAAATCGACTTACCGTTTATTAATAACGAAAAATGCGGTGAATAATACATTTATAGAAGATGTTGAAAGTTTGCCCCTTGCAACATCAATACACAGCAGACACGTCTAAACATATTCAGATACACCCGGCGTAAAGTTCCGATATCGCAACTTCACGGCTGATATTGCCTTTCAGTTTCTGTATTGTCTGTGGATTTGTTTCATAGTTTTTGCTCTTCAACTGCGCCACAGGAAAAAAATCACATGTCGTTAGATCCGACGAACGTAGTGACCATAAATGTTTGCTGACAGTTCGTTCCAGTGAGGACATCATGGACTCGTTCCAGCGATACCTTAGAAGTACTGCACATTGCCCCCATCTTGCTAGAAGCAGTATTGTCTTTCATATTCAGTGAGATAAGCATAAAATGTGCACTATCTGATCAAAAGTATCCAGACACATGGCTGAAAATGACTCACAAGTTCGTGGCGCCCTCCATCGGTAATGCTGGAATTCAATATGGTGTTGGCCCAGCCTTAACCTAGATGACAGCTTCCACAAACATAGCCATACGTTCTTTCAGGTGCTGTAAGATTTCTTGGGGAATGGCAGCCCATTCTTCACGGAGTGCTGCACCGAGGGCAGGTATCGATGTCGGTCGGTGAGGCCTGGCACGAAGTCGACGTTCCAAAGTATCCCAAATGTGTTCTACAAGGATTCAGGTCAGGACTCTGTGCAGGCCAGTCTATTACAGGGATGGTATTGTATAACCACTCCAACACAGGCCGTGCATTATGAGCAGGTGCTCGATCGTGTTGAAAGATGCAATCGCCATCCCCGAAATTCTCTTCAACAGTGCGAAGCAAGCAGGTGCTTAAAACATCAATGTAAGCCTGTGCTGTGAAAGTTCCACGCAAAACAACAAGGGGTACAAGCCCCCTCCATGAAAAAAACTACCACACCATAACACGACCGCCTCCGAAGTTTACTGTTGGCACTACACACGCTGGCATACGACGTTCACCGAGCATTCACCATACCCACACCCTGCCATCGGATCGCCATAATGTGTACCGTGATTCGTCACTCCACATAACGTTTTTCGATTCATCAGTCGTCCAATGTTTACGCTCCTTAGAGCAAGCGAGGTGTCGTTTGGTATTTACCGGCGTTATGTGTGGCTTATGAGCAGGAGCTCGACCATGAAATCCAAGTTTTCTCACCTCCCGCCTAACTGTCATAGTACTTCCAGTGGATCCTCATGCAGTTTGTTGGAATTCCTGTGTGATGGTTTGGATAGATGTCTGCCTATTACACATTACGACTCTCTTCAGCTGTTGGCCATCTTGTCAGTCAACAGACGAGGTCGGCTTGTACGCATTTGTGCTGTACGTGTCCCTTCAGGTTTCTACTTCACTACCACATCGCAAACTGTGGACCTAGGGATGTTTAGGAGTGTGGAAATCTCGAGTACAGACGTATTTCACATGTGAAACCCAATCACTTGACCAAGTTCGAAGCCCCCGAGTTCCGCGGAGCGCCCGATTCTACTCTCTCACGATGTCAAATGAATACTGAGGTCGCTGATATGGAGTACCTGGCAGTAGGTGGCAGCACAATGTACCTAATATGAAAAACATACGTTTTTGGGAGTGTCCGGATACTTTTAATCAAATAGTGTGTCAAAAATGTCCATCTATACTACCGTGTTGAGGGTAGTGTCAAGAAATATCGGTTCAATGATTCCTCTTACACCGCGCCAAACGCCGATTTTTTCATCATGGAGTGGTTGCTGACACATAGTGTTAGGGTTCTCCTTTGACCAGTATCTCGTTCCCTGTGAATTCAGATGATCGGAAAGATGAAACCATGCTTCATCACTCATGATGTAATAGAAAGGGTCTAACAACCCATCGCTGATGCTGTTCATGAGCCATGTGCAGTAATCTACACGTTTTTGTCTGGCATCCTCCCGTAATTGTTGCACAACCGTCACACGACACAGCTTCAAATTAAGACTTTTCAATATCCGCTAACAACTCCTTCCTACATGTGCCTATTGTGCCAGTTTACGTGTAGACTTCTTTAAGCTCTGGAAGATTCTTTGGCGAATGTCTGGAATAACGAATGTGCGCGAACTGAAGAAATTCCTTGTCGTTTTACATTTAGCTCAGATCGGTAGGTACGCTGGTTTTTATATACATCACAATTTCAATTCTTTCTTCTATCAAGTAAGTCATTTTGCAGACCGCAAAGAGAAACGTCTAACTTCACTCATGAAATAAATTAAAATGCTTGCAGAATAAAGCTAACAATCGATTATTTCATAAAACTGTGAATTGTCGTAGCTGTTTACTCTTATTTCAGAAGTCAAAATATTGCATTCGCATTCAGAGGGGAAGCGGGCTACTTTTAACTGCGCCAATCTGTACTATGGTGGTAGAGGAACTATCGCACATTCTTCTTGGAATACACACTACAAATTCAACCAACTGTCGTCTTTCTATCAATGATTTCTTTCTTTTGAATCAGTTTAAGTTCCCCGAATATTTTTGTTACATTTTCGTACGACGTTACCGACCTGTTCCGATGCTGTAGGACGTGTCTGAATTCGTTGGATGTGTTGCAGTTCTACTTCATAAGGATACTAACGCTGGGACGGTACTCCAAAACTGGTCGCACCAGTGCCTTCTTTGCTATTTCTCTTGAAGACGCTCTTCATTTTCCTAGAAGCCTTTCATGAAATCTAAGTTTCCCATTCGGTCTCCCTAAAACTGGTTTTACGTGATTGTCCCGTTCATATCACTTCTTAACATACCCCTAAATACTTGCAAGAGATAATGTGTTCCAGATGTTCACCACTAACCTTGCGGTCGGATACTATCGGCTTTTTCTCTTTATTTTCAGACATTAACTTGTATTTATCCATATTTAAATAGAACTGCCGTGAGAAGAAATTTGTTCAGGTCATTCTGCATTTCCTCACGGACGTCCAGTGGCCATAATTTCCAGTAGACAACAGCGTGTCAGTGACAAATCTTACAGTGCTGGTGATACTGTCCGATAAATCGATTCTGTATATTGAGAACACTAGCGGTCCAATTACGCTTCCTTGGGGCATAACCGGTGTTTCTTTAGTTTCTGTGTTAACATTTGTCGCCTGTAAAAAGTACTGGGTTCTATTAATCACATACTTATCGAAGCTCCTTGGGCAGTTGAAGACGTCGTTTCCATTCTCCACTTCAAAGTCTTTTCCTAAGTTTTTTCGAATTTTTTGTGCCGCCCTTAACTTCTTCTCACCTTGTGTCAATCTTTTCATCTCTCTGCATCAATTATATCCTACACCCGCGATCATTTTTTTCACATTCTTTAGGTCTGTCCTCACAAGTGTTCGGGATCCGAACCAGCTCAGATTAAAGGAAGATATGGAAGCAGCTCTGAGGCGTGCTGGTAGGTTTGTCACCGGTAAGTTGGAGCAACACACTGTTACTACGGAGATGTTTCGTGAACTCATATGGGAATCGCTGGACGGAAGGCTAAGTTCTTTTGACGATACGCTTCTGAGAAAACTTAGAGAACTTGTAGTGAAGTTGACTGTAAAACGATTCTACTGCCACTAACGTACATTTCGCGTAAGGATCGCGAAAACAAGAGAACAGAATTTAGCATTCGTAGATGCAGATGTGAATGTGGATGCCCTAATGGCTTTCCATCAGCCACATGGCCCAATGGACCGGTGTTTAATTGTTTCTGTTTGCAATTTAGGCCTGGGAGACGTGACACTGGTGGATAGCATTACATTTTTCAATGTGAAAGACTGTGTGTGTGTGTGTTTGTCTGTTATGCCATATGTTTCCACTTACTTCCCCATCGTCGTCACCGTGGAAACTGCACTTTTAACTTCCGCTGCGACACTGTGTGTAAGATTCGCAAACTAGATGGCAGACAGTTGAGTGTGTTTTGCCGGAAGTTTTGAATCGTGTTTCGGCCTGAAGCTTTGAGACACATATCTACTATTGTGTGTGCGCGTGCGCGTATATGTGTTTTTGTGTCAATAAGAGTGCGTGAAGGTTTCTGGAGTTTTTTTATTGTTTACGTTTCTTCTGTTTTATTTGTATGTGTGTGTGTGTGTGTGCATGTGTATATTCATGGTTTTGGGTCGTCTGACAGTTCTTTAACAACAGGGGGCAAAGTTTACTTGCAGAGAGCCGTGTATTCTTTTATTATTTCTTTCATAAAGTGAGTGGTAACACACACACACACACACACACACACACACACACAGGCAGACGCATAACCCTCCACACAATAAAATAATGCTAACCACAACTTTCCTAGTCGTGAATTTCATATTTCAATAATTTTCTGTCAAATTTGTAAATAACTTTTTTTTAATCTGATTTTTCTCAATGTTTATATAGTAAAGAGCAGTTTTCTTGTTATTCAGTAGAAAGAAAATGAAAAAAATACTGATGATTTTGTAACTTCACCGAAACACGTCTTGACAAAATGAAGAAAAACTGTGTTTGCTCGAGATGGAATGCATACAAAAACATTTATTTGTAAGAAAAAACCCGGATACAAGAGTGAGCTTCAACCTCAAGATGAACATTTCTAACAAATTTATTGCCATCAAACCCCTAAAAAAAAAAACGCACTACTCACTGTTCAATGTGTGTAAGAGGATTCCATTCAGCATGAAGATAAAACATGGAAGAGTAAAATCATTTATTTGCAAAACAGATCTTATCAGACACGAAAGTAAAAGGAATTGTATACTTTGTTTATTATCAGGCCACAAAGTCTAGTTGTGGTTTGATTCCGCTCTCCGCACAGCTCTATCCTCTGATGTCTCTTCATCTTTACGTAACTGCTGCAAACCACATCCATTTGAACTTGCTTTCTGTATTCAAGCCTTGGTCTCCTACAATTTTTAGCCCCCGCACTTCTTTCCAGTACTAAATTGATAATCCCTTGATGGCTCTGAACGTGTCCTGTCAACCGATCCCTTCTTTAACTCAGGTTGGGACACAAATATCTTCTTTACCCCACTCGATTCAGTATTTTCTCATTTGATATTAGATCTATCCACAACAGCACCACATTTCAAAAAGTTATATTCTCGTCTTGTCTGAAATGTTTTCGTCCACGTTTAAATTCCGTACGAAGCTACAGTCCAGACAAATTCTCTCAAATAGCAACGTTTTTATTTATTCTACCTGAATTTTAAGTCCCTCTTCAAATATCTCCTTGGTTTCCTTTACTGCTTGCTCAATATTCAGTTTCAATAACACCGGGGAGCGGCTATAGCCACGTATCATTCCCTTCTCAACTATTGCATCTCATTCACGCTCTTAGATTCATAACTGCAGTCTTCTTTATCTACAACCAGTAGGCCACCTTTCGCTCATTTGATCCCTATAAACCCCAGAATTTCAAATAATATGTGCTAATCAACATCATTCAGAGTGTTCTGTAAATCTAAAAATGCTCTAAAAAGGTTTACCTTTCTTCAAACTACTTCTAAGACAATTCGTAGGGTATGTACGGCCTTGCGTGCTCCTACCTTTTACCAGATCCCACAGTGATCTTTCCTGAGGTCGACATCTACCAGTTTTCTCATTCTTCTGTAAACATATCGTGTCAGTATACAATATTATATTCTAAAATAAAGGCTCAAGTTGAAAGAAGTATAATATGAATTATTTGTAGTATGAATTCAAGAACATCTTGTGTTGTTACATTAACTGCTGTTACTCAGTACAATTACTGACTGAAGAAACTTCTCGTCAATATTTTTTCGGGCCAACATTTTAGTTAAAGCATAAAACTACGAATAGCGACACTCTACATAAGGAATTAAAGGCTCGTCCTTCGCTTCAAAATGGGTATCTTTTATTCAGAGACACCTGTTTTCGACAAATTTCCTCTAACCATACAAATGGTTCAAATGGCTCTGAGCACTATGGGACTTAACATCTGTGGTCATCAGTCCCCTAGAACTTAGAACTACTTAAACCTAACTAACCTAAGGACATCACACACATCCATGCCCGAGGCAGGATTCGAACCTGCGACCGGAGCGGTCACGCGGTTCCAGACTGAAGCGCCTTTAACCGCACGGCCACACCGGCCGGCTAACCATACAAAGTTCTAGTTACTGTTCAGGTACAGTTCAGAGGTTTATTATTAGTTAACTTCTTTTGCTTCATCGATGAATTGACTGTTTTATTTCGGGGAGGGAGATCAGTCTTCTGGCTTAATGCAGCTCGCAAAGAATTCCTCGCATGTGCATCTCTTCGCCACAGAGTAGTGCTTGCGCAACAAGTGCTCAGCATTTACGCTCTTCCTTGATGTCTTAATGCTCGTACTACCATCTTATCCGTACCTTCTTTTCAATAATTTCAATGTATTCCTCTCTACGTCGGAAAACCACCTCATTTCTTAACAGTCCACCCAATGTTCGACATTCTTCTATGTGTTGAACGGTACTTAAGATAAGTAAATAAATTAGTGAAATCAATGTGAAGTAGAAATCAGAAAATAAATGAAAAACTTAGTTTAGTTTTACACACTGGCAAACAGCGGGCAGAGCAACAGTGGCCACGACCAGCGCGTGAAGTCAGCACGTTCAAGAGAAGCCATCACGGCTGACTCGTGAGGACGGGAAGGAGACGGCCTCACATCAGCAGTCACCTGTGAGCTGGAATGAAGATCTGACAGCCGAAGACTGGCAAGCTGGAGTCCGTTATTCGAGTCCAAGACACTGGCCTTCCCCCGCCGCGCCGCTCCGCTGGCCGACGCAGAACACAGGCGGCCGCTTAGAGAAGAGAAACACTGGGACGCCACATCCAAGGTATCACCATCAGATTCACGACTTCGTTCTCAATAATTAAATGGGCCACAGCACGATACGCGTCTCCAGTCAACTGGGCGAAACGGCGACACGAGATACACACCGCCAGGCGTAATAAGACGCCGCCGCTCACGCAAGCGGAAGGCTTCGCAAACGACACAGCTGCCGCTCTCCCAGCCAGAACAATTCAGTAAGGAAACCCTTGTACAAATCTTCAATATAAGTTATCTTATGTAAAAACGCTGTTTCATTCTACCTCATACCCGAGCCAAGGAAGAACCCACCCTGCCCACATGTTGTTAAGAGAGAAAAAGTAATTTATTCAGTGTTTTTCACCCTGTCATAATGCTTTAGAATCGTGAATGCTTACTGCTTCGCAGTAATGCTCATCCTGACAACTGACTAGCATCAAAAGAGAAAACCCAGTTACGTATGGCACCACATCTCAAAACGCTCACTCTTCTTTTCCAGTTTTCACACAGTCCATTGTTCACTTTCATACAACGCTGTGCTCAGAACACACGTTCTCGGAAATTTTTCCCTCAAGTACTAACGTCTTCTAGAACAACAAATCCTATGAATGCGTCTTGATTTTTTCTCTAAGTTGAGCTTCAATTATCAAGCGCAGTTTCAGAACGCCTTGGCCGGCGCCTTTACCTTTTCTAAACCCAAACTGATCTTCATATAACAGACCCTTAATTTCCTTTTCCATTCTTCTATATGATTCTTGTCAGAAATCTGGCTACATGAGCTGTTAAGCAGATTGTGTGATAGTTCTTACATTTATCGCCCTTGCTATCTTCGGGACTGTTTGTAAGATATTTTCCGATAGTCTGATGATATGTCTCCAGACACATAGAATCTGAAAACCAACTTGTATAATCGTTCGGTTGCCACTTCCTCCAATGATTTTAGGAATTCTACGAAACTCTGACTCTCTTACTACATACTTTACGTCTTCCATATCCTTCCCTGCGCTTCCTATTTATTACATTCCTAAGTGACTTATATTGCTTTATTCCTACCTTCTTCTGAAGGTTGTTATACTTCCTTCTTTCATGGAAAATTGAAGTATTTCTTAAAATACCCGAAGTATCTCCGCAGTTGCTTTCCTGGTACCTGTTCAACGCCTGTGGTTGCACCTCTTGAACTGAACCGTGTACTGCGCCGTTCATTATCGCAGTATCACCAGCCTCATAGAACTTGAAATGCATCACACCATTCCCTAGTACTTCAGTATCCCACTCCTTTGCACACTGATTATCCCGAATGATTCTCTGTAACCTCAGTCTACTCTTCATCATTACCAATTTGTGATTTGAGTCTATATCAGCGCCTCTGTGCACCTTAAAACCCAGTATTTGATTTCGGAATCTAGATTACATCATTGTCAGACGAATTTATTAGCGGAACTAAAATGTACCATTTTGTACATGAGAGGACAAAAGAGTTAAGGGGTAGCACAAATAAGACTTAACTTCAAAACAGAGAACTACGTAGTATATGAAGTGATGGAATTCTGCTCTCCTGGCAGCATAACAACGCATCTTGGGCGAAGCAAGCACACCAGAAGTTTATTAGCATAAGTAAGCCAGACTTTCCGGTCATAAGAAGTATGCTTTTACCAAACATAGACTTTAATTTCAGAAAGAAATTTCTGAGTACGTACATCTGGATTACAGCATTGTATGGAGCTGAATCATGGACACTAGGAAAACTGAAATATAAGAAGATCGACTTATTTGAGATGTGGTTTTACTGATCGGTATTGTAACTTAAGCCTACTGAGAAAAGATGGGGAGATTCATAGGGAATTGTCGAGGAAAGGAATATATGTAAAGTCAATATCTACCCTCGATATGTTGGAAAATTTATACGTTTAAAGCCGGCGGCAGGCATTAAACGTCATCCGAAATTGTACCTAATGCTTACTCAGAAAATGTTTTTGAACAATTAGTTCATGAGCCCACTCGAAGCGTGAATGGTTGCGAAAGCATACTTGACCTTTTAGCAGCAAATAATCCTGGACAAATAGTGAGTATTGTGACGAATACAGGGATTAGCGACCACAAGGCAGTTGCTGCTAGGCCGAATACCCTAACACCTACAATCTTCAAGAAGAAGTGCAATGTATATGTATTTAAAAGAGCTGATAAAAATGCTCATAACGCCTTTTTAAGAGACAGTCTTCGCTCCTTCCGATCTGATCGTGTAAGTGTAGAAAAGTTGTGATTAAAGAACACCAGTGGCAAGACACAATCAATACCTTCAAAGCGCGATAACAACGGTGAAGTCACTGATGACAGTGCCACTAAAGCAGAGTTATTAAACACCGTTTTCCGAAACTTCTTCACCAAAGAAGACGGAGTTAATATTCCTGAATTCCAATCAAGAACAACTGCCAAGATGAGAAACATAGAAGTAGATATCCTCGGTGTAACAAAGCAGTTTAAATCACTTAATAAAGGTAAGGCCTCCGGTCCAGGTTGTGTACCAGTCAGGTTCCTCTCAGAGTATGCTGATAAAATAGCTCCATATTTAGCGATTATACACAACCACTCGCTCAGAAAAAGATCCGTACCTAAAGACTGGAAAATTGCTTAATTCACACCAATACCCAAAAAGGGAAGTTGGAGTAATCCACTGAATAACAGGCCTATATCACTAACGTCGATTTGCAGTAGGGTTTTGGAACATATACTGTATTCGAACATTATGAAGTACCTCGAAGAAAACGATTTATTGACACACAGTCAGCACGGATTCAGAAAATATCGTTCTTGTGAAACACGACAAGCTCTTTATATTCATGAAGTAATAAGTGCTATCGACAGGGATGTCAAATTGATTCCATATTCTTAGATTTCCAGAAGGCTTTCGACACCGTTCCTCACAAGCGTCTTCTAACCAAATTGCGTGCCTACTGAGTACCGCCTCAGTTGTGCGACTGGATTCGTGATTTCCTGTCAGAAAGGTCACAGTTCGTAGTAATAGACGGAAAGTCATCGACTAAAACAGAAGTATTATCCGGCGTTCCCCAACGACATAGGAGACAATCTGAATAGCCGTCTTAGATTGTTTGCGGATGATGCTGTCATTTACCGTCTTTTAAAGTCGTCGGATGATCAAAACGACTTGGAAAACGATTTATATAAGATATCTATATGGTGCAAAAAGTGGCAATTGACCCCGAATAAAGAAAAGTGTGAAGTTATTCGCATGAGTACTAAAAGAAATCAGTTAAATTTCGATTATGCGATAAGTCACACAAATCTGAAGGCTGTGAATTCAGCTAAATACTTAGGGATTACAATTACAAATAACCTTAAGTGGAACGATCACATAGATAATATTAAATACTTAGGGATTACAATTACAAATAACCTTAAGTGGAACGATCACATAGATAATATTGTGGGTAGAGCAAACTAAAGACTGCGATTGATTGGCAGAACACTTAGAAGGTGCAACAGGTCTACTAAAGAGACTGCTTACACCACGCTTGTCCGCCCTATTCTGGAGTATTGCTGTGCGGTGTGAAATCCGCATCAGGTGGGACTGACGGATGACATCGAAAAATTACAAAGAAGGGCAGCTCGTTTTGTATTATCGCGAAATAAGGGAGATAGTGTCACAGAGATGATACGTGAATTGGAGTGGCAATCATTAAAACAAAGGCGTCTTCCGTTGCGACGGGATCTTCTCATGAAATTTCAATCACCAGTTTTCTCCTTCGATTGCGAAAACATTCTGTTGGCACCCACCTATATAGGGAGAAATGATCATCACGATAAAATAAGAGAAATCAGGGCTCGCACAGAAAAATTTAAGTGCTCGTTTTTCCCGCGTGCCGCTCGAGAGTGGAACGGTAGAGAGACAGTTTGAAGGTGGTTCATTGAACCCTCTGCCAGGCACTTTATTGTGAATAGCAGAGTAATCACGTAGATGTAGATGTAGATGTAGAAGAAGGAACAGGATCACAGGACATGTGTCAAGACATCAAGGAAAAAGTTCTTTGGCTCCAGAGGCAACTGTATAGGGTAAAAGACATAGACGTAGATGGAGGTGGGAATGTGTGCTACAAGTAAATGAGGACTTTAGGTATAAGTATTAGACCTACTCCGACAGTAGTGACTGGCACAAGAGAACAAATCGTGGCAGGCCTTGTCAAACCAGTCAGAAGACTGTGAACCCCAAAGAAGTTTTTTTACTTGGATCATATCCTAGAGAAGTAATGTACTTAGAATAGAATCTGAGTCATGAACATGAACTCAAGTTTGAAATATTGCTACATTATAGATAATGGGAAACAACAATGCCTGCAGAAACGAGCTACAAACATATGGCATAAGAATTAGTATAGCATTGTTGAGACAATAACGTTCCTGTTGCCGTGTGTCGTGGCTTAACGTAGGTACACCTGTACGTGCAGTGTGCAAGACTTGCCCCCCCCCCCTCCTCCCCTCCCAGGCTTCTGTTGTATTATAGAATGTGACCAGTCATGGTCTGGAAATATTTTTACGAAGAGACGTGAAAAAGAAGTACAATGCTTCATTTACTTGAAGAAATTATAGATTTATCTGCCGTTTCTATTAAATATATAGAAGAGGAAGGAAATTATGCTAAAAGTAAAAAATTAAAAAATTAACAACAATACATCCATAGTATACAATAAAAAATAGGAAGCTGCTGATTTGCTACCTGTGTCTACGTAATATGCCTTTTTCTCCTTCTGGCTCTTGAAAACGTACAAATTAACACGAAAAACACAGTTCTTCAACCACAGTTTTCGTCCTTTATCACTGACTATTCGTAAAGCCCAAACAGTGGTATGATCCTCGATTACAACATGATTTTTGAGCAGTTTAAAAAATTGGAATCAATAGGAGGACACTGGTGATTTTTTGTGGTATCCAATCTCTCATCAGCTTTCGAGAAACGCAGCGAACAGTGGACGGATTAAACTTTCCTTAATTTGCGTATTTAATTTAATATTTCGATTCAATGTACACTATGCGAGCAAAATTATACGTATATCCCCCAAAACATACGTTTTTCGTATTGGGTGCATTGTGCTGCCACCTACTGCCAGGTACTCCATGCCAGCGACCTCAGTATTCATTAGACATCGTGAGAGAGCAGAATGCGGCGCTCTGCGGAACTCACGGACTTCCAACGTGGTCAGGTGATTGAGTGTCACTTGTGTCGTACTCTGTACACGAGATTTCCACGCTCCTAAACATACCTAGGTACACTGTTTCCGATGTGATAGTGAAATGGAAACGTGAAGGGACACGTACAGCACTAAAGCGTACACGCCGACCGCGTCTGTTGACTGACAGAGATCGCCGACAGTTGAAGAGGGTCGTAATGTGTAATAGGCAGATATCTATCCAGACCATCACACAGGAATTCCAAACTGCATCACGATCCACTGCAATTATTATGACAGGTAGGAGGTGAGAAAACTTGGATATCATGGTCGAGCGGCTGCTCATAAGCCACACATCATGCCGGTAAATGCCAAACGACGCCTCGCTTGGTGTAAAGAGCGTAAACAATGGACGATTGAACAGTGAAAAAACGTTGTGTGGAGTGGCGAATCACGGTACACAATGTGGCGATCCGATGGCAGGGTGTGGGTATGGCGAATGTCCGATGAACGTCATCTGCCAGCGTGTGTAGTGCCAATAGTAAAACTCGGAGGCGGTCGTGTTACGGTCTGGTCGTGTTTTTCATGGAGGGGGCTTGCAACACTTGTCGTTTTGCGTGGCACGATCACAGTACAGGCCTACATTGATGTTTTAAGCACCTTGTTGCTTTCCACTGTTGAAATGGCGATTGTATCTTTCATGACGATCGAGCACCTGTTCATAATGCCTGACCTGTGGCGGAGAGATTACACGACTACAACATCCCTGACATGAATGCTCTGGGATGTTTTGGAACGCCGACTTCGTGCCAGGCCTCACCGACCGACATCGATACCTCTCCTTAGTGCAGCACTCCGTGAAGAATGGGCTGCCGTTGCTCAAGAAACCTTTCGGCACCTGATTGAACGTATACCTGCGAGAGTGGAATCGGTCATCAAAACTAAGGGCGGGCCAACGTCATATTGAATTCCAGCATTACCGATAGAGGGGGCCACGAACTTGTAGGTCATTTTCAGCTAACTGTCCGTTTTGATCACATAGTGTATCTTGTAAATGAGGGAGTCAAAAATTTTTAATCTTTGTTCAATTTCTACGTTTATTACAGAAAATAATAGGAATATAAAAACCGAAAATCGGTTGTATCAGAAACTGATTATTTTGAGCGGTTTTAAAGTCAGTTTAAACTGGCATGGAAAAAAAACAATGAACCGTAAACAGATTGCAAATTCATAAAACTGCAACCAGTCACTGGTTTGAATAGTTATTTATTATTCCATGAACAGATAGTCGAACCTTTTCAGGTTCATCTGCGGTTGGTTTTCTGGATGTTACATCACTATTTCTAGCATAACGCAGGTTGCTAGCTCTGTGACAAGAAGATGGAGCACCATGACTATTGTTTGAAAAAAGCCGCCCATACTGTCGCAGTAAGTAAAAAAACTGAATTTTCCATCCATATTTACAAATAAACAATAGGTTCGAAAACCGTTTCATGGACTAAAAATAACTATTCAAAAAAGTGACTGGTTGCAGTTTTATGTATTTACATTCAGTTAACAGTCACGGGTTCTAAAATATCCGTAATGGATAAGCTTAATCGAAAACCGATTGTTTCAGCGGTAACTGCGCTCCCTAGGTTACAGCCGAATGGCGGTGGCCACAGCGAATGGTCGTGCACCTTGGGTCGCCGTAAAGAAGTTCGCTAAACGTATTAGTTGTTTCACTCAAAGTAATAATAGGCTCACGAGTGTGCAACTGTTAAGAAATATTGCATTGCTACAGCTGAGCGGCAGCAGTCGCAGTGCCCCCCGGGGTGGCCGAGAGGTTCTAGGCGCTACAGTCTGGAACCGCTACGGTCGCAGGTTCGAATCCTGCCTCGGGCATGGATGTGTGTGATGTCCTTAGGTTAGTTAGGTTTAAGTAGTTCTAAGTTCTAGGGGACTGATGACGTCAGATGTTAAGTCCCATAGTGCTCAGAGCCATTTTTTTGCGCAGTAGCAGTGGACGGATGGATGCGTACATGGCGGCCGGAGAGAATTGCGGTCGCGAGTTTTGTTAACCGAGTGAGCTGCAGTGCTCGCAACTAGGTTCACTGCTCGGAATATTTACAGAAGAGTGTTGTTAAACAGTATCGGATTGGTGAGTTGGCAAATTATAAGGGTGACGTATTGTGTAATCATTAAGACTTACAGTACAAATGAAAGGTCTCTGTTGGATTCCTTTCATGTTAATTTCTTAAATATGTTGTCATTTACGGCATAAATTCATCTTCTAAATTTACTGTGGTTTTTCTGACTATCTGGGAGGAGACTGAGCAGTGGAACGTGTTACTTTTACTCATAAACAAGAACAATCTGTCACACTACTACACTTTAAAACACAGTTTATATGTAATTCATGTCACACAGTCTCATACGGAACCTACATCCTCTTTCTTTTATATACTGTATATGATAAGATACTGTCATCCCCCTTCCCTTCTATGTGAGAGGATGAATGAGCAAATGTATTTCTAGTTGCATGCTTGATGGTAGCAGACAAGCCTGTCTGCTAGAGAACAGCAGGACCAACGTCGGAACAGGTAGCTACGCTTTCTAGAAGCAAAGAGGTTTCTATTCTTAGTATGGTCCTGTCCGTCCCTTCTCATGTTGGTATAGGAAGCTGCCTCTCTGGTCACTTCCGTTTGTATCGGATAGCACGCTCGGTAGGAGCCCAGGTCAGTCTGTCCGCGGCGAGCATCTGAAGTGGTAAGATCTCCGGCTAAGCACGTGTCTGCTAAGTCCGTAGGACAATGGATTTCTTAAGTTTAGCCTAACTGAAAATTTAATCACCTTTATCTCAGGTTTAGCTCTAAAATATCTAATGTTATCTTAAATTGCAACGCAGTGTATTTCGAGTGTGAAGTTCAGAATATCTTCCGCTAGTTGCTTTGTCACTACTTTGTGAGTAAAGTGGAACCATGTATTGATCAGTAACTCTAACTAAGATCATCAGTCTTAGATGCGAATGTGCGTGAGATTATAACGTCTCGTCTTGACAATATTTTTCAATATAGCAACATTTCCTTATGTTCAACCCACGTGGGCTGTACTTTGTGAGACCAGTACCCCGTGCTTATACAACTGTGTGACCCATCAGGTTAATAGTAAGACGATAGTAACCAGTTAGAGGTTTTTCTTTTGTAAATTGCTTTTCGATATAATTTATCTTAACTATCAAAATTATTCTGGAGTTACACTCTTTGTGTAAACCAAGTTGACCACGTGAAGCATGTGGTGTAATCATCAAAGTAGCCCTCAGCTATTCTTTTCGGGAAGATTTCACAGAGAGTTAGTATGAATTTAGTATACCAGTGAGTGGTAATTACATGACGGACAGGATTGCGCTACGAACGTAACTTCTTTGGGTGAAAATTGAATCGGTTGGTTGTGGTTAATTTCCTCTTGCATATGTTTCAACGTTCTTCGTGTGTTATTTTATGAATTCAGTGTTGTATGCAGTCTCCCAATCTTGGCTCCATATTTGATGTGTTCCGTAAGATTACAAACTCACTTTTTCACAATCCTAAATAAGGCACCAGTTTAGTTATGAATCAAGTTTAATATGCTGAAATTTCAATGATCAATGTTAAAATAAATTTCCAAATATAAACTGATTTATTTCTTTTTATTTAAATTCTCTTTTTATATATATATCACCGGTTGTCGTATGACGATTAAAAGATTATAATTAATGTTAGTCTGGTTGCGAATTTGGTAAGCTAGACTGGATACCTGGTGAAACAGTTGCTCAGTAATACAAGGTTAACTTCCCCAGATGGCTCGCAACTTTTATCCCGCTTTTATGCTCTTGAATATCAACACCGCTTTCAGGACAAATTAAAGCAACAACATTACACATAACAACATTACACATGGCGACCCTGTTCTGTGATTCCGCTAGACTCTGGAATCTCTGAAACGTTAGATTTCGAGCGTTGTATAATCTTAATTTTTTTTCCCTGCAGCGCTCAAACAACTTCTGCGTTGTTTCTGAGCAGGCTTTCGAATGATTCACGGTGTTGTTGAGCGGCGTTGTGTTGTTTGTCTTGTTGGTTGGTTTTTGGGGAAGGAGACCAGACAGCGTGGTCATCGGTCTCATCGGATTAGGGAAGGATGGGGAAGGAAGTCGGCCGTGCCCTTTCAGAGGAACCATCCCGGCATTTGCCTGGAGTGATTTAGGGAAATCACCGAAAACCTAAATCAGAATGGCCGGACGCGGGATTGAACCGTCGTCCTCCCGAATGCGAGTCCAGTGTCTAACCACTGCGCCACCTCGCTCGGTGTTTATCTTGTTCTTTTGTTTTCTATATTTGTGTGTTTTATATGTGTGTGTGTGCTTTTTTTTCGCTTGTAAATTGCACTGCTTCGATCAAAGTAAAAATTTGTTTTGCGTGTGAAAAAGTGCGTACTAGATTGGGTACCTTTCGTGTAACTGTCGTAATTTTTGGGGGATACATTTATTGTGATTAGTGTGTTGCGTACTGGGTATAAATTGAACTAATGCAGACACGTAACCAAGCTAAAAGTAGGCGGTCCAACAACTTAAGCAACATGGACCAAGGGGATAATTTGATTTCGAATATTAACGCGTCGGACGGTTCCGAAAATACAATGGGGAATACTTCAGACGAAATGCAAAACAGGACGAATGGGCTCACAGCAGAGCCAGAAATTAATTTGCCTCCTACTAAGCAAATTGATTTGGCAGAACTCATGAAAGCCTTATTGCAACAAAATAAAGAAAAACGCAGAGAAATAAAAAAAAAACGTTCCGAGAACAAACAGAATCATCTGAAAAATCGATCCGAGAGCTAGGCGAACAAATGACGCAGAAATCTTAAAAATCGATTCGAGAGCTAGGCGAACAAATGACGCAGAAATCTGAAAAATCGATCCGAGAGCTAGACGAACAAATGAAGAGAAATCTGAAAAATCAATCCGCGAGTTAGGCGAACAAATAGACAAAAAACTAATCCAGCAGACAAATAAAGTCGACAAGTCGATGCAGAGAGTGTCCGATGATATCTCACAAAGAATAAACAATCTGGCAAGTGAAATAAAAAGTTATATTATGAAAGAATTAGGCTGTACATTTGAGCAAATCGATGACCGTCTGCAACCCTTAGAACAGGGCAAGCGGAGTCGCGATGCGGAATCGAAAGAGAGCGAAGAACAGCTACTTAGGAATTTCCAAGCGCTGAGAGAAGAATGCCAAAAGGAACACCAGCAGGTACTCTTGAGGGTCCAGCAGGCGGAAACGCATTGTCCCGCGTCTGTTAGCAACACAGTAGCGGACAACAGTCAAGCGATTCACGCACTCGAACAGCAAGTAGAACAATTGAAGCAGACTGGGGCGGAGGACGACAGACAAATACATGATAAGATTACGGCATTGGTGGACATCGTAGGCACGAGGAAGGTGACGGAGAGCGATAACAGTACTACACCGGTAGCGGTCGTAGAGACTGAAGAAGTGCGTCCGCTTCTTAGATTTCAGAAGGGACAGTTCGAAGTGAACAGGCGGCACAAAGCTGTAACAGGCGAATTACAAGAACGCGTGGCGCATCTGGAGAGCTGCATTGGGTGTGATTCCGAACTCGCCAATAGCACTAAAAATAGCCGTACGCACAGTGCAGAGAGGGACTCTGGGCACAAGGGAGATTTTGACGACAGGGAAGAATGTATTTTGAGGGGCAGACATGAGAAAAATAGAAACATTCAAGGGCCTCGCCGGGAGGAAATGCGGGGATTTGATTTCAAACATTTCCTTATGGTGAGAAAGTTTGAGATATTTCCAAATTCGCAAAAAGGAATACATCCACGAGCATGGCTCGAGCAATTTGAATTCTGTCTTCCCCCCGACTGGACAGATTCACATAAGATAGAATATACGTGTGGCTATTTGGAAGGCGAACCGGCGATTCGCATGAGGTCAGCAGCGCGTCACTGCAACTCCACTCGGGAGTTTCGACAAGCCTTTCTGTCCGCCTATTGGTCGGAAGCGGCACAAGATAGGGTCAAGCATGGCATAATTATGCTGCCAAATTTGAACCAGTCTGGTTTTGGCAGCCCAGCACGCCTATTCGACCACATGCTGCTGGCAAATCAATTTCTATACGACCCATATGGGCCTGCGGAACTAATTAGGATATGCATCACCAAATTGCCGATGCACTTGCGCCACGTCATTCTTGTGGGACGATGCAAAGAGGACGTGGAAACGTTTAAGACACTTCTCCAAGAGTTGAAATATAATACAGAAGAATGCCCGCCTAATCAGGCACAAAGTTATTACGGGGCACAGCAGCGCGACCGGAGTCGTGGCCGTAGTACTAATCAATGGCGTGACTGGTCATCGCGACGCGAACGGAACAATAATCGGGACCGGCCGTATAGAAACTGGGGTAACAGTCGCGAACACAGGTGGAGCAACGGAAATGATCGAGGACGGGGACACGATCGTGAACGCAACAGGTACGGCAACCAGAATCGATACTACGATGAACACGGTGGGAATAGGATTGTAGGCGGAGCACCACATGATGTTGAAATTCGGCCAGCTAACCCTAGACATAATCCAGCAAATGGAAATGAACAAAACCGGCAATGACAAATGATCATTGCAGAAGGCCCCCAACCGGAACAAATGAGTGACATGGAAAATGAGTACATAGGGTGTATAGAGAGGAGAATGAATTGATTAGTTTACATTTGTGACATATTCGGTTTGAATAATATGTTGGTAAAAATAATAATAAAGATGTTTCTATGTGATTGCTTGAAGTGATGTTTATGGCTTTTTTGGGGGGTAAATTGAAAAGAGTCGCTCCTGAGGGAAGCAAGACCTGTGTTGAATTAATGCAAAACTCAGGGGAATATCCGATCTGTGGGTATTATGGGTCTGGCAAACCCAGGTCCCCAGCTGTTAGTAGCCTTGTTTCCGATTTTCTGCTTTCAGTGCTACTATCTATCTATTACTATTCTATATCTGTCAGTATAAATGAGGATCTCTTACTATAGTATGCGTGCTGTATGAATATTTTAAGATAGGAGAACTCTGAGAAAGGAATGAGTAAGTTTTGAATCTTGAAAACAGGATGCGATAATACGATTGTTTAACCAATGGCTTCCCAATATACGCTAATATGTTAATATTGATGATATATGTCTTTTTTGTTCTTTATAGCTGAGTACGTAAAGTGCTGTCTGTGGATTTCGTAAGTAGATTGATTCCCCTCAAGTTGAAAGAAGCGTTGTGGTTTGTGTAATTTACGTGGCCCTGAAATAGTATTATGGCAGTCAAATGACGAGCAGTTTTCCAGCAAATGGAAAATGGAACGGAAATATGGATCCTTTTTGTAGTCTTGATTGATGTTGAGCCAGAGCCTGAAAAATTACTCTGCGTTAATACTTGACCTAGAAAAGTGACGTTTATGTGTTTTGCTGATGCTGTGAGCATTACAGCTTACTGTTTTCGCTGGTGCAGGATGCACTGCAGCCTATATGAGTTGTACTGACGAAATTTCCCTCTTGATGGCAGAGGAAGATTAAATGATTTTGACTAAGGGGCCGAAGGAAAGCTTAGTTTAATGTAATAAGGATGAAGCAAAACATTTGTCATTTAAACTACAGGAGGATTCGGATCTTTTGTGTCTGTTGTAAGTTCAATATGTTAAGATGAAACTGTTTTACAGAATAGAGGAGACCACAGTTTTGCCATTCATGAGAAATGAATCCAGAATAACCACCACAGGCGAAATAACTGATTTGGAAGCGAAAGGTAACTTAAAGAAGGAACGAAATTGGAACAAAATGGGTAAGAAAATGTAATATAACCTGTAGGATCAAAATATTTTACCCTTATCAGAGTCATCTGTGTGATTAATTCTTGTGATAACGTAATCTTAGATGAAATTGTCTTACTGTTTTATGTATGAACATATGAGTATGATAAATGTATAATTGCGAGTCTCTTATCAGGTGTGTCAACTGGTATAAATGTTTTGGCGTGTAAATAACCATTGTTCTTTTTACTGTGTATCTTTAAGGAAAGTTTCTCCATATTTATCATGTGACAAGACATATGCCACGAGCGTCAGGAAGAGGACGAATTAGAACAATGTTGTAGTGGTATAAACACTGTGTTGAAGTAGCATTGAAGTAGCTTGTTGGATTAACTAGTAGTGGATTGAAGTAGAATTTTGAGTAATACATGTTTATGCGTAGTTAGTTTGTAGTATAGACAACAGGTGTGCATATGTGTGTGTGTGTAAATAACATGTGAACCCTATGCTGCCCTGACCTATACTTGCACAAGGCATAATCCTACTAATTTTAGTGAATTAATAAGTAGCATTTGACTTATTAAAACGAAAGTGAACCACATTAGCGATGTGGATTTTGATATTATATTGTCAGTTAATTTAATTTTTATTTTTATACTGTCAAGTCATTATACTTTTATTTTTTATACTGTCAAGTCATTTCACTTTTATTTTTTATACTGTCAAGTCATATCACTTTTATTTTTTATATTGTCAAGTCATTTAAATTTTATTTTTATATTGTCGATTCATCTAACTTTTTTATCCAAAAAAAATTAAGTCTCGTTTTTGTTCTTAATACTAAGTGGTATTAAGTATGACATTTTGTAATCACATAACTATGATGAACAATTTCTGTGAATGCAGTTGAAAACGAACTGGCTAAACTCTTACGAGACAGTGGGAGCAGCGAGGAGGAGGACTAGTTGTAAACAGGCGGGTTTCGCAGCAGGACACACTGTCAACCGGGCCACTTCGGGAGCGCGGCCGACAACAAAAGAAGGGTACAGGGCAAACACTTTCCCTTGCACCCGGAGCTAATGACTGGCCGCTCCAGTGCGACCCTTCGTGGAGGCGATGACCTGAGTTGGCCGAGCGGTCCACCGCGCGGAAATCCATCTGCTGCCAACGCACCACACGCACGCGACCGTAACCAGACGGCTGCGGGGAAACGACAGAAGACAGGGGATAAAGGGGCGTGGAGCCTTTAGACGGGTACTGTCCAGAGAAACTTGCAGACATCAACGACGCCTATCAACATTTCCTGACAGATGCCCACTGTCAAGCGACAGTAAATCATGGTTCGATGTTCTCTGGTCATTAAGGGTGGCACAAAGAAGAGCCACTAAGTGTCATCCTTGCCCAGTAATATCAAACCGGCGAGCCAATTGAGGATAACTCAAGAATTTAACAACACAAAGGGCGTGGAGCCTTTTGACACATACTGTCCAGAGAAACTGTCAGACTTCAACGACGCCTATCAACATTTCCTGCCGGCCGCGGTGGCCGTGCGGTTCTGGCGCTGCAGTCTGGAACTGCGAGACTGCTACGGTCGCAGGTTCGAATCCTGCCTCGGGCATGGGTGTGTGTGATGTCCTTAGGTTACTTAGGTTTAAGTAGTTCTAAGTTCTAGGGGACTTATGATGGTGGTGGTGGTTAGTGTTTAACGTCCCGTCGACAACGAGGTCATTAGAGACGGAGCGCAAGCTCAGGTTAGGGAAGGATTGGGAAGGAAATCGGCCGTGCCCTTTCACAGGAACCATCCCGGCATTTGCCTGAAACGATTTAGGGAAATCACGGAAAACCTAAATCAGGATGGCCGGAGACGGGATTGAACCGTCTTCCTCCCGAATGCGAGTCCAGTGTGCTAACCACTGCGCCACCTCGCTCGGTGGCACTTATGACCTAAGATGTTGAGTCCCATAGTGCTCAGAGCTATTTGAACCATTTGAACATTTCCTGGTGGATGCCCACTGTTAAGCGACAGTAAATCATAGTTCGATGTGATCTGGTAGCTAAGGGTGGCACAAAGAAGAGCCATTAAGTGTCATCCCTGCCCAGGAATATCAACCTGGCGTGTCAAACGAGGATACCGCACGAATTTGACAACACCAACATTGAACCAAATCGAGATGTACGTGACACGGGCCACCAAGAGAAACTTCATGAGAGGGCAGAGACGGCGGGATTGCACGCAACAGATGGACAAAAAACCCTACTGACAGCTGCAGCGACGAACCCCTCCCCCCTCCCCCTCCCCTTATATTGTGCCTCGTAACAGTGAAACTACTGAGTGTGTCAGTGAACAGTGATTATACGGTTCTTCAATGCATATACGTGTGTTTCTGTCAGAGAAACTTTGACTCGTGTGTTTTGCAGGGGTTCGATTTATTGGTGTTTTTTTTATTAGACTGACTCTTGTATTTTGCAGGTGTTTTATTTATTGTTTTTTTATAGACGTTGACTACTGTACTTTCAGAGTTGTTTTATTTCTCAATCTTTGTTTGTGTGTGTTGTATTAGATTTGTGATATTTTGTTTCGTAAATTCATTCCTGTGGCATTGCTTCATTTATCAGTCAGCTAGCTATTCATGCTCATTGAACTTTGATCGATTTGCCTTTGCATGGGGCATATTTATAGTGAGGAACCCCTTAAGGGTAACAATCACATAATTAATTGTAGTTTCAGTATAATGACACAGTGGTCATTGTTTGATAACTAACTGAAAGATAATAGACTGATTAAATTAGTGCCACAAAGTTATTTTAATTCTACAAATTATTAGTTTTATAAGATATAGAATTTTTTTGCAATAACCACTTTGTAAAACATGTTTTTTTCTCTTATCATTGTTTGCTTTTGCGGATTGTAAATTGTAATGTTCTGCTTTATAATACTGATGTTATTTTCAGGTTTCTTTTTTTTTTATTTTAATTGCTGTGGCACCTTTGCTATTTTCATAAATTTAACTTGTTAACAAACAGTCATAAATTTTCCTGTGATCAGTTGGCTCTTGCAATGAGCAAATACTGGTGAACTCCATAATGGTAACAACCAGAAATTGTTTTCATAGTAATGAAACAGGAACCATTGTTTTTACTTGCTGACCGAATAAGGCCTACACTATCTTTCAAATAGGTGTCACAGATTGTTTATTTTCTCTTTGAAATTGGTAGATTCAAAAGATGTGTTGAAATTATTGTGTTTTAGCAAGTAGCTGGTGACCTTTTGCTTTCTTTACATTTTTGGTGTAAGTTGGGTGTGAGAAGCCTGCTCGGGAATGTCCTAGCATGGCCAGAAAATTCCCTGCACAGTCTTTTCCCGGACCGTTGGGGTTATGAAAGGTCTCTGTGGGATTCCTTTCATGTTAATTTCTTAAATATGTTGTCATTTACGGCATAAATTCATCTTCTAAATTTACTGTGGTTTTTGACTATCTGGGAGGAGACTGAGCAGTAGAACGTGTTACTTTTACTCATAAACAAGAACAATCTGTCACACTACTACACTTTAAAACACAGTTTATATGTAATTCATGTCACACAGTCTCATACGGCACCTACATCCTCTTTCTTTTATATACTGTATATGATAAGATACTGTCATCCCCCTTCCCTTCTATGTGAGAGGATGAATGAGCAAATGTATTTCTAGTTGCATGCTTGATGGTAGCAGACAAGCCTGTCTGCTAGAGAACAGTAGGACCAACGTCGGAACAGGTAGCTACGCTTTCTAGAAGCAAAGAGGTTTCTATTCTTAGTATGGTCCTGTCCGTCCCTTCTCATGTTGGTATAGGAAGCTGCCTCTCTGGTCACTTCCGTTTGTATCGGATAGCACGCTCGGTAGGAGCCCAGGTCAGTCTGTCCGCGGCGAGCATCTGAAGTGGTAAGATCTCCGGCTAAGCACGTGTCTGCTAAGTCCGTAGAACAATGGATTTCTTAAGTTCAGCCTAACTGAAAATTTAATCACCTTTATCTCAGGTTTAGCTCTAAAATATCTAATGTTATCTTAAATTGCAATGCAGTGTATTTCGAGTGTGAAGTTCAGAACATCTTTCGCTAGTTGCTTTGTCACTACTTTGTGAGTAAAGTGGAACCATGTATTGATCAGTAACTCTAACTAAGATCATCAATCTTAGATGCGAATGTGCGTGAGATTATAATGTCTCGTCTTGACAATATTTTTCAATATAGCAACTTTTCTTTATGTTCAACCCACGTGGGCTGTACTTTGTGAGACCAGTACCCCGTGCTTATACAATTGTGTGACCAATCAGGTTAATAGTAAGACGATAGTAACCAGTTAGAGGTTTTTCTTTTGTAAATTGCTTTTCGATCTAATTTATTTTAACTATCAAAATTATTGTGGAGTTACACTCTTTGTGTAACCCAAGTTGACCACGTGAAGCATGTGGTGTAATCATCAAAGTAGCCCTCAGCTATTCTTTTCGGGAAGATTTCACAGAGAGTTAGAATGAATATAGTATACCAGTGAGTGGTAATTACATGACGGACAGGATTGCGCTACGAACGTAACTTCTTTGGGTGAAAATTGAATCGGTTGGTTGTGGTTAATTTCCTCTTGCATATGTTTCAACGTTCTTCTTGTGTTATTTTATGAATTCAGTGTTGTATGCAGTCTCCCAATCTTGGCTCCATATTTGATGTGTTCCGTAAGATTACAAACTCACTTTTTCACAATCCTAAATAAGGCACCAGTTTAGTTATGAATCAAGTTTAATATGCTGAAATTTCAATGATCAATGTTAAAATAAATTTCCAAATATAAACTGATTTATTTCTTTTTATTTAAATTCTCTTTTTATATATATATCACCGGTTGTCGTATGACGATTAAAAGATTATAATTAATGTTAGTCTGGTTGCGAATTTGGTAAGCTAGACTGGATACCTGGTGAAACAGTTGCTCAGTAATACAAGGTTAACTTCCCCAGATAGCTTACAGCTTTTAACCCGCTTTTATGCTCTTGAATATCAGCACCGTTTTCAGAACAAATTAAAGCAACAACATTGCACATAACAACATTACACAAAATAAATGTAATGATCTATGAAATAACATTGGAGCGCTCTTTACTGTAAAGTAGATCCTCACTTTCCTATCATCTTAACCTGTCAGTACCACTTCACAAGCCAAGCGAAGCCATGTCCTAATATTTTATTCTGTAGTGAATGTGACAATACATCTTTCGAAGACGAGAGGTAAGTTCAAGACACATTGCATGTTCATTTTCAGATACATTCCTTCATTTTATAATCAGCCTGTTACAATCAGCTATTGGGGCATATCGTTCCTAAAAGACGTGAGGTAACTTCTTTCATGAGTGAATTACTTTCCCTTAAGACTCTTCCTATGGATCCCAGCCTGGAACATGCTTTTCCTATAGTTTTTCTTTTGTGGTCATTCCACTTCAAGGTCGCTCCAAATGCTTACGGTAGATCTGGCTAGATCTCGACAAAATACTAGACTTGAGCAAGGAGTGGCAACTAGCTCTTGACATAAAGAATTGAAGACCTGTGCATTTGTCGAGACAAAAAAAGATTGGTTTTCTTTTGACTACTATATTAACGAGTCACTGCTTAAGTCAGTCATGTCATATAAATGTTTACGAGAAAAAATATGTAGAGACATGAAGTGGAACGACAACACAGGCACAATTGTAGGTAACGCTACGGCAGGGTACGATTTATTGCTGGATTCTGGAAAACGGCTGCTTTACAAAACGTCACCTGCACAGTCCAACCTGAATACTACTCATGCGTATGGGATCCATTTCAGGTCAGATTAACCTTGTGAATATACAAAGAACGGTTGCGATAAGTGAAAGGACTGCAGAATTAATTCTCGACCTCGTAGCTTTACTTTCACCAGTACGTCTCTCCTACCTTCCAGATCTCACAGGAGTTCTCCTGCACACCTTGCGGTACTAGTGCTCTTGGTAAAGATCCCAGGTTCGAGTTCCGGTATCATTTCTTCCAGACTCCTAGTCCCGCAAGGTACGTGGGAAAACTGTTGTGAAGACTGGAAGGTTGGAGGAGAGGTACTGGCGGAAGTAAAGCTGTGACGGTGGGTCGTAAGTGGTGCTTTGATAGCTCAGTTTACAGTGCACTTGCCCGTGGAATGCAAAGGTCCAAGGTTCGAGTCCCATCTCCACACGTATTTTTAATCTGCCTCATGAATGCGAGTCCAAGGTGCTATCAACTGCGCCACCTCGCTCGGTAAAGGTATAAGACAATTATTCTCTGTTCGAATGGACGGTGATACACCATCTGATCAAAAGTATCCGGACAGGACTGTTTCACTGACTTGTTTAACATGCACATACCAGAATATAGATGCGACAACCTACATAAAACCTTAAAGAATCGTCTTTCAGGATGGAATCTATGAATATTCTTCTGCCCACTTCCCAAAATTTGGGAAATAACAGTTCATACAGACGCCTAAAGGCAGTCATTATTGGTACGTTCAGTCCGTGAATGGAACTAGAAGGGACTTTATGGCACAATAAAAAGTACCCTCTTCCATGCAGTTCACAGTGATTTGAACGTTACAGGCTATGTTGTAAAGGTATAAGAGGGTTGGATTGATTGGGGGAAAGAGATCAAACATCGAGGTCATCGGTCTCATCGGATTAGGGAAGGAAGTCTGACGTACCCAGGTCAAAGGAACCATCCCGGCATTTACCTGAAGCGATTTAGGGAAATCACGGAAAACCTAAATCAGGATGGCTTGACGCGGGATTGAACCGTCGTCCTCCCGAATGCGAGTCCAGTGTGCTAACCACTGCGCCACCTCGCTCGGTAAAGGTATAAGACAATTATTCTCTGTCTCGAATCGACGGTGATACACCATCTGATCAAAAGTATCCAGACGGACATCTATTAGTGGGAGTTAGTATAGGGCGTGTCCACCTTTCGCGTTTACGACGGCTTCAAATCTGCTGGGGACACTTTCAATTAAGTGTCGGAAAGTCTGTGGAGGAATGGTAGCTCATTCTTCCTCAAGAGCCGAAACCAGAGAAAATATTGATGTTGGACTGGAGTGTGGAGTGAAGCCGACGTTCTACTCATAACTCGACCCAAAGGTGTTGCGTTTAGTTCGGGACTGTCGGCAGGCCAGTCCATTTCAGGACTATCAGTGTTCACAAACTGTTGCCTCTCAGATAATGCTGGTTTATGACAGGGTCCCCCGTCATGCTGATACAAACAATCATTGTCTTCGAGATGTTCCTCTACTGTACACTGTGCACAATGCTGTAGAATGTGCTCATACGCTTCCGCATTTGGCGTTTTCTTAAGCACAATAAGAGGGCCACATTCTAACCACAAAAAAGTTCCCCACACCGTAACACCACATCCTCCATACTTCATTGTTGGCCCTACGCCAAATCCGATCACTTCCATCGGATTGTTTTCAGTCATCGAGTGTCTAAACGCGTAGCTCTTTACAGTACGTCAAGTGTCGCTTAGCATTCACTACAGAAATGTGTGGCTTATGAGTGCTTCGCCACTGTACCCCATTGTTTTTAACTTCGTCTTCGTCTTCTGCTTTTCTACCGTAAATTTCAGTTCGAATGACATCCACGAGTGTGTGGACACAAACTTTGGTGTCAATGACATCATTTACATTTACATATGCCCAGATTTTGTTTAGGTTTTCTGTGAGATCTTTCGATATGACTCTGTTACGTGATCATTGAAAGCTTCACACATGGCCCATATGACAGCCAAAAGTGTTTAATTTATCATTTCTCCATCTAGTGACCCAGGATGTGTTTGACACCAGTTGTGTAGTAGTCGCAACTTCTTTAGAAGTTTCTCTGCAGAGACTGTGTAACTTGAAAGGCCCTTCCCGTCACGATCTGTTCTGTCAGATATACACACTGATCAGCCGAAACATTTTTACCATCTGCTAAACTCAACAGTGATTCTACGAGGCGTGGATGTTAACAAGTCCTTTGCATATTTCTGAAGGTATATCACGAAAGATGTCTACGCACAGGTCGCGCAATTCCCGGAAATTACGGGCTGATGGCTTTGGGGGCGCGTACCAGGCGCTCGACGGCGTCCCAGATTTGTTCCATTGGGTTGAGATCAGACAAATTTTGTGGCGGAGACATGAACGTTGGTTCGCTATCATGCTCCTGAAACTATTGCAGTTTGATTGTCACAGAGACAGTTATTCTGCTGGAAGACTTCGTCGCCATCTGGGAGACATCAAGCATGAAGAGGTCCTGCTAGTCTGCAGTAGTATTCACATGGTCAACAGCTGTCACGGCACCTTCCATCACCATCACAGGTCCCTTGAAAATACATGATCGTCGGTCTGGTGATTCGTCCGAAAAGGCGTCACGTTTCCATTGACCCATGGTACCGTCTCGAAGAATCTCTTGGCCCTTGCCTCTTGAAGTTTTTTTGCTTACCCAACACAGACGTGATTAATGTCGTTGGGTCAACATGGGAACACGTAGGTGTCTTCTGCTACGGATCCCCATACTCGACAATGTGCGCCGAACGATGAGCTTTCAAACTCTTGCAGGTGAACCAGTATTGTACTCTGTCGTCAAGTCTGCCACAGATCACCGCCTATCCTGTTTTACAGGATGGGGAAGTCTGCGCCTTGCACGTCCTGTGATGTGGCGTGGGCGTTGTAATGAGTCAAAACGCCATCAGCTCGAAAAGGCGCATCACTTGTTAATATCGCCTCAGTTTACTATCGACTTAAATGTTCTGAGTGGATGAAGAGTTTGTTAAGAGATTTGTGAAGTTTTCTTATTTTTTGGGGATTTTCCGTTAGATGCAGTATGTGAAGAGATGTGTTCACGCGAAGTTTTGTGGTTGAGGATTGAAGCACACACTAGGGGATAGTAGCGTTACATAGCATTATTGTGGTTTATGAGTATACGCAAGTACTGAGGAATAGTGACTAAGCGATATTTGGTTATGATTTATTGTGTGACTGCGGCGTGAGAAAATTCCGCGATATTTGGTTATGATCTATTGCGTGACTTCAGCGTGAGTAAATTAAGGAAATCTCGCTGTATGCACTGAATATGTAGTTTATATTAAAGAGAACGGTCATCCTACGTAATAGTTGTTTATTGAGACACAATTGTAAATTTATTGAGAATTTGATAGCTCTTCCCCTCTGTCCCTAAACGAAAAATCAAGAACCATTTATTGGGGAACATGCTCTCTTTAAAAGAGATCACCGGGTGCTGTGTTTCGAGTTTTAAATATTAATGGGTGGCGGAAGTCACTTAGTGGCATTTTGAATAGAGAACCACCACTCGTTAAGTAAAACGCTGACTTCTACCTGTAAACGAATTAATAGCAGGAAATATTGAATTAACAGTTTTAAAAAGAAAAAGGCAGTACCCGACTTGTCCTTTATCCCTAAACTATATTATATTCAAAAGTTAATTTCAAAGCAGACTAATATCTCTGATACATCTTTTCGAATCAAAGCAAATCCAAAGGCCAATAAAGTAAAAGATTGGCATATTGGTAAAAGCAAAGTTCAAAGAAATTAAAACCCTAAAGAAAAGAAACAGTATTTTTCAGTTAATAATTTGCAACGGAAAAAATTAATCTTTGTTTAGGCAGGGAAAGCGAGTTTTTAGTTTTATTGAAAAGTTATTAAATATAAGTGAAAAGTTGTTCCATTTAATTCTGAAAGGTTGAGAGTGACGAAATAGTTTATTTCGATAAAATTTCAATAAAGTCAAGGATATTATTGTAGCAAGGCGCTAGTTATAGAGTTTATCGTTGATTGACAACGAAAGATAAACAATATTAAATTATATCTTTCCCTTGTGAACGTATTCTCCAGTTTACGTAAAATTTTATATCGTTCACACTGATTACTTGTATATGCTATTATTCGTTGAAGCCTTACAAGAGGCAACGGACCTGTGTGAGGTATTCATCAGTTATTTAAGGAAAGCTATCGTTCCTGGTACCTACGTTGTTGAGAAAGTGTTTAGTCGTGCTGTCGGAGTATACAAGAGTGAACTTCGGTATCGGTTGCTGTTATTCCTACTCCCCATTGACTCTCGCATTTAGTAATTTTCTGGTGACTGATACTAGCTTTGTTGGTAGTTTATCTGAAGAACCTAGTGAACCCTGATAATCAGATGAATTGGTGTAGTTAATATCCAGATAGCTACAGCTGCCCCATTATAGCCTACCACGAAAAGTGTTATTGTGCCCATTCTATCGTACATAGTGTTGTCGTAGCGAGCTGTAGTGTGATTTACAGTGTGAGAAGCAAAATATCAAATCTTACGTGTAGTCGTGTTAGTACAGACGATTGTTGCAAGTCACACATTTTACGTCGAGTGTAGGCAAAGGCTTGTCAGTACAACTTATTGCAGTATTGCGAGAGTGAGCTACACTGCCTAATGTTGCTCTTCAGCTACGTATTGCAGTGCTGTTATAACGTTAGGCGCAAATTGAGACGCTTGTGGCGCAGCGCAGCGTCCTTTTTTGTAACTTCACATGTTCAAACGAGATCGCGCAAATTGTGACGCGACGCGACTGGGACGCGACACGCGCCTGCGCCAGGTCGCGCGGCCTTGTGGTTATGGCACAGTTTCTCGCGTCGCGCGTCAGGCGAGTACAGCGGGAGGGGCGAGGCGGGGAGCTGGAAGGCAGTCCTGCCATATGCTCACTTCGGCATGACGCATATGGGCAGTGGATGTATTGTCCATCCGAAAAATACAGCCTTACAGTAGGCTATACTGAATTTTATTGTCACTGAGTAGTGCTTCGTTTTTCGCCGTTTAAGCGCTCCATCTCTTTTCAGTAGCACACAATAGTTTTCAGTTACATATATCTGTATACTTATTGGTTTCGTTTATTCTTTTGTCAAGAACAATGACAGTTCAGTAACTGGTGAGCCATTAGCCATTGGGATTTTATCTTCTCCCTCCACAATGTTTTCAGATCGTAAGAAGGGCCAGACGATTCATCGTGAGGATATTGAATAAGGAAGTAAGGAATATTTAAAAATCATGTGGTCTAGAAGCATGGCAGGAAAGTAAAACAAGGTTATCTACTTGCTGCCTGTTATGCTGACGTATCTCTACGATCTGCTACAAAAAGTCGAAAAACGGGTAATTTTCACAGGTAATACCCTTTTGTGCTCGTGGCAAAAACCGTCCAAGATATGAAGTACATAAGTATCATTGTCATTACTTTGATATGGATGTAATAAGAGACATTATACTACGTACATGTGGACCTCACATTTTCACTGCAAGTTAGAAACAGTCGAGAAGCCCTCACGAATAACAATGTTTTAATCGCCTCATCGTGACGAGAAAAAGCATTTCAGTGGTTTCATACACATGTCACCATTAATAAACTAATTATACAACGGGCTACACAAATCAAGTATTGGTCGGTATTATTCCGAAAGTATGAGTATCTTGGAAGAGTGTGGTGGTCTGATGTATTTAATTTGTTGAAATGTATTGCTGACAAAGGCAAATCTGTGGACTGCGGTAGTCGTCGTGGGGTTGCGGACCACTGCGGCTGCGGCGGGGACGGAGCCTCTCCGTCGTTTCTAGGTTCCCGGGTAACATAACATAATATAACATAAGGCAAATCTACTTCCATAACAACATCTTACGAAAGACGTGAACTCTTCCTCTCACAAAGCACACTTGGCTAGCTTCCGCAGTCCTGTCGCGCACATTATTCTCAACAGCTGACGATACATTGACCATTATGTTGTGCGACTTATCACTTTTTTACTTTTCTCAATAACAATTTTACTCGCGAACCACACTTTGTCAGTTCAGCAAGCCGTAGGTGAGTAACCAGCATCTGGCATGTGCGTATATTTCCGCCTGAAGGGTACGTTCGTCATTATTTTACTACTTCTCTGATGAAGAAAAGGAATAAAATCCTTTGATAAGTTTCCATTCCAGTCGTTCAGTGTTAAAAATACGATGGGTTATGGGAATTCAAGCAAAATTCCAACAGAATCGGCGATTTATTTTTGTGTGAATTGTTAACCTTTTCTCATTCGAAGAAACGTCACTATTTATGAGTAACGGCCACAGTTCTCTTGTTGACAGGTATAATTGTACTTCTTTTGCCAAAACACAGCATAATTTGTACAAACTCATTTTAGCAGCAGCTATTGTGACAGAAATCTGAAACAGTATCTCCCATTAAACAAGTAATTGGCGACCAGAGAGCTCAATAGCTTACGAAGAAACTCATTGTGTCGGTTTGCGGTAACATAAAAGAAGAAATTTCATGTTTATCTTCATACTAGGAAACAATTGTTTCATTAGCTGTCGACAACTCTTCAAAAATTACAGTCCCTGAAGTGAAAAAAATAAAATAAAATAGTGTAAGAGGTCCATGACTACGGAATTTATTGCTAGCGCACTCGAGCAGATGTAACTTCGATGGATTGCTCACGCGCTGCCTGCGATACGTAAGCTACAATAGAATCGCTGACCAGAGAGCAGTGCCGGCAGCAGCAGCAGCAGTATAAGTAGCTCGCAGTCGGGCTGTTGGGGTCCCTCCAAATCCTTGAACGCCATGCGCTCCGCCTTGCCTTCCGTATCCGCCTTCCTTCCCCCACATGGCTCCTGTATGAACTGATCCCCTTCCCCCACCTCCTCCTGTTCCTCCAACATCTCCGCATCCTTTACATTGTTCGCAGGCTTGATCCCCCCCACCCTCTGGTTTCCTCCTTCCTCTCCACCCCCCGCTCGTTGCCGCGCCTCTATCGCTGTATCCCTCCCTCTCTCCACCTCCACACCCTCCATCTCCTTCATCAGGGCAATTTCCAACAACTCCCCCTCCTGGATGACGAACTTTGCCGTGACATCTACCCTTCCTTCCAACTATAACCTGGCCTTGTTCCCCCCCCCTCTCCCCAGGGCCCCCTTGTCCTCTTTCCTCCTTCTCCCAGAGCGGATTTTCCTCCGTCCCCCCCTCCCCTGAGACCCTGCACCCCATACTTGCCTCTCTCCTTCCCACATCCCTCCCTACCTGGCCCTCTTCCGCGCGCCCCCCACTCACCTCCCCCATCTCTTCCCCTCCCTCCCTTCTTCAGGTCTCCCTCATCTCCTAGCGCCTGGCAGATCCTCTGTATTGCTCTTCATCAGTGTGCCGCATCAGTGTTGTTTAGTGCTGTTTCTCGTGTGCGTCAAGAGGTGTGCTTTTAATTGTGTCCTGCCTTGAGGTTCGCCGTCAGTGTTACGTTATGTGCTATGCCATCCGTCGCTACCTTTATGCTCCAGTCATACTGTGCCTTGTGTTCTTTTAACCGTCGCAGTGTGTTGTTTTTTGTGTGTGCTACTTTTAAACAGTTTTTTTTAAATCTCCAATTTACAGTCACCCCGTTTTTTTGTCTATTGTCTTCCATTATGTTCCCCTTTTTTATATCTATGTTCACCTTATTCTCTCCTTTGCTGTTTTTAAACGTCTTCTATTGTTTTGTTCTATGTCTTTCGGCTGAAGAGCAGCGCCTATGCTGCTGCCAGCCCGCCCCGATGGGGAATTGAAATACAATAAAGGAAAAAAAAAAAAAAAAAAGCTGTTGGGGTCAGGTCGCTCGCAGAGAGCAGTTGTCTAGTTGTATAGCTCACAGAGAGCACTTGTGTCCTGTATGAAATTACCAAGGCCGGTCGTGGAGAACGATGGCTGTGCCTGAGCGATGTAGTATAAGGTAAAAGCAAAAATTATTATTTATTGCCCACGCGCATATGTAATTTGTAACAACTCATTTTGTACTATTGTTATATCAAAGTCACATGTAAATATTCTTCAATAATAATCTTTCTTATAAAGATAACTTTTGACAGTCATTCATCCGAATTTAAATTTTTTTACTAATTTCTCCTATCCATAGTCATGCCAATTATCGTAAATAAAATCAGTTGTTTTTCATACATAACAAAATCTAGTGGCCAGCATTGCACTGGGCTGTGCCAGAACATTTTCTTATAGGAGCAGATACATACGCGTTATCCGGCGACTTCATTGAGGTAAGAATCTTCAGTTCATTCAGAATGACTTTTCAGGTCCATGACGCAGCATTGCTGACGTCTAGATTTACCAGTTTAGACTCACAGTCAGTTAATTATTGAAAGGTTATATATTAGTCACATCTTATTGAGAAGTTAGTCACCATTTTCATTGCGAGGTTACGGAGATAATTAAACTGTTGGGAGGTTACAATAGAAAGTACAACTTCTGATACGTCGCCATAGATAAGAAAGTTGAGTGTGTTTACGAGATGGCAAAATGCTCTCTTCCTTGTGTGCCATCATTTGTCAAAATCTCGTTTCGTTTTCTCGAGCGGTCTAGAGATATAATGGATGTTGTGACTATTTCATTTCACGGGCGTGAAATCGGGAGTGAACGCGCTTCGTAGAGATCGGAGACAGAGCTGAATTTCATACGCATCAACATATGGTGTAATACGCACCAGACGCAAAATCATAGCGAACCTTATTTTTCATTGCGAACTTTTCGAATTTTGCGTAGCATCTTGTGTATATCAAAACAAGTATGACCATTAGCGAGATGATGAGCACTTCGCCACTAAGCTGACAGATAACGCTACAGGTACGGCAAAAATCAAATACTTTTACTGGATAATTCCCGAAAAATAGTTTGAGAAAGATTACAGAGTGCGCGCTTCTGTTGTGCCAGCGCAGAGTGTCGCCAATCGGCGCGTGCGAAGTATGCAAACGCGTCTCAACATGCACAGGACCCGCGCGACATGTGCGAAACGTGCGCGTCGCGCTGTAGTGTCGTGTTACGTCACACGTGCTATACGCGTCTCAATTTGCACTTAGCCTTAAGCCGTCGGCACACGGACCGTGCGGTCGAATGTTAACGTTGAGCGTGCCAAGTTCAACGTGCTACAGAACGCTCAGGAACGATGCGACTTGTGCATACGGTACGTGCGCCCCAACGTGGTATACGCGATCGCAACGCACTCCAGCGGCAGTTGAGGGATATTTCTAGTTCGTAAATCACACTGTTTACTCAACAGGCGCGCGTAAAATTCCCACGTTAGCTCTATTAAAACGCACATTTCCACCATCGTCCACGATAAGGAAAGTACTATGTCCAATCAATAAGGACACTGGCTTATAAAAGTTCCATTACAAACAAACAGTGCGTTACAAATTTGGAATATTTCTCCGCATAAGATAAACATTATTTCATCAATCCCACATTTTAGTAAAACCCCAAGGTCAGTCTTACTTGGTCACTGTTCCTACCCAGTAGCAGAATCTTTGCAACACCTGAATTACGAAGCATAAAAGAAAAAGGAGCAAAATATCTTTATACAAGTAGCGCAAGCTGTGCTGTAGATTAAGCCAATCGAACAAAGTCACCCCTCAAAAAAAGTTGAACATATATTTAGATAACATCAAATATTATAGTATATATTTATATTAAACTAATAATAAAGTATCAGAACCTAATAAAAACGCGAAAGTTAGGGAAAAAAATTGGAAGTATCAAGACGGGAACCACCGCCCAACAACTAACGCAATACTGGGCAGTGACGTTACTTTTTTTTAAATCTCATTTTGTTCGCTTCATCTGCTCGGGGCGGACGTCGTAAGACATCCGTTTAAGTTCGTTGTTGATCGATTAACTCTTTTTTTTATTACAGAGGGCAGCTAACCCTCTTTTTTTTGCATTTTTTGTTCATTATTGATCGTTGTGGTTGGTCATTGCGGACGTCGCAAGACATCCAGTTCAAGTTCGGCGGTTGATCCTTCCACTCAGTTTTTTATTACAGAAGCCAACCGGCTGTCTGACCGAACACGCTGAGCTACCGTACCGGCAACCTCTGACCGAACACGCTGAGCAACCGTGCCGGCACTACTCATTACGTTAAATCAACACATCTTTTATGTGTAATCATATTATGTCACCCATTGCTGAAAACCGTAATCGTAGATATGTTACTAATTGAAATTTAATTATAACAAATTGTACCAAGAACAATACGTTTTGGGTGGATCTCCAGTGTGTCGCTGCCTTCAAATAGCCTACTCTCATAATACGCAAGTTACAATCATTCTTTTGCCACGAATATGATATTTCTCATTATTTTATTCAAACGAATCACACAGTTAACAACGGGTTTTCCAGTGATTCTCGATTTGCTGGTGCTCAGAAACGGCATATATACATATAGGCTTGAAATGAATGCCAATATGGCGCCTCACAACTCTGTACTGAAGGGAGACGGCGTGCTTGTGACGTGGGTGGCGGTGTGCCATCTCATTGGTCAACACTCAGACGCACGCTCAGCATATTTGACCTGCCAGATATTGCTCGCACGTTCGGAAAGACTCCCGAGCGTGCTATTCCACGCTATGATGTGGCTATTTAGAGAATGAACCAACTGTAAGAATGCGATCGGTCATTCACGATTGCCACAGTGAAGGAGAATTTTATCATGCCTTCCTCTCAGCATATTGGTCTCAAGCTACACAAGACCGAGTAAAACATAGCATCATAATGATGAAACATTTCGAACAATCTGAATTTTCCAGTCTTGTGAAATATTTTGAAGACATGTTGCACAAGAATCTGTACCTGTCAGTCCCATACAGCCTCTCAGAACTCATCCGCATTTGCTTAATCAAATTGCCTGAACATTTACGACACATTATTTTGGCAGGACGTTGCAAAGACGACATTGAAGCTTTTCAGGGACTGTTACAAGAATTGGAAATTGACACTGACAATCGCGAAACGCTAAAACAGGAGCACAACAATTACAGGTCACATTCGTCACAATTCCGCGATGACAGAAATAATAAATGGACACGACAAAGCTATTCTTACAACGTAAATCGTGACCAAAACAGACACCACCCGTATGACAACCGTTGGCAGAGTAGTAATAATTACAGGGAAAGATCACCTCTCCGCGGTAATGACTATCACAGAGACTATCAGAGAAACAGACAATATGGGAACCAAAATAATTATTATCAAGGGAGACAGAATAACTTCACACGCAACGGTCCAGCGCACAGTTACGTTTCAGGGAGAAATTCTCCAGTACTTAACCGACAAGAAAGAAACTATGGAATCTACCGACATGACGACAGACGATATGATCGTAAAGACAGACCTGAATTACATCAGAACTGGCGGGATTCAAACAGGGCAGGGCCCTCTCGACAAGGGGAATTTGTAGAAGTTAGGTCTCCAAATCCCAATAACGACGCGCGCCAACAAAGAGACAATAGGCAATGATTCATACCGCTGACAGCCACAAAACGTACTTATGAAACTGACGATGCAGCTGCTGTAGCTAGTAATTACGTAAAAATGGAAGACATCTTACTCCAGGAACACGACGTAAAACATAACAACATTGCATATCCTGTGATTCACATTACAGTAAATGATGTAAAATTTACGGCAGTACTTGACTCTGGCTGTCCCATTTCAGTAATTAGTGAAACAGCCTTTAGCAAATGCAACAAATCGAACGATTGCCCCACGCTTCCGTTACGTAAGATTAAATTACAAGGTGCAATCGGAAAAGGTGTAGATGTACGCCAACAAACCAACTTAGACTTCTTTTGTCAAAGCTGTAGAATTCTTTTGTCAAAGCCACAGCTTCTCTATGAACTTTCTTATTGTTCCATTATTGTCGACGGAAATTATATTGGGAGTAGACTTTTTGAATGAATACAAAACAATCTTAAACTTTCACGATGCTGAAATAAGTTTAGAGAAAGAAGGTAAGTCAATAGCTTTGAAATTTGAAGATTGGCTCTCAAACCATGACGAGGAAATTAATCGGCTTTACCTTCTGTTAGACAACAGTTCGGAATTTTCTACGGAACTAGACACTAATAATCACTCTGCAAGTACTGACAGGGATGATTATCGACGACATATTTGAAACTAATGAGTTAATTCAGAATAAAATCCAAACAATTGAGAATTGTAATGACACTGATAGGCAGGACCTTTTTAAAATTTTACAAGCACATTCCACAGTTTTTACTCACATAACAGGAACAATCAAGGGATTTCAATACCAATTTTGTGTTCGTGAGCATACTAAATTTTGTGTTAGACCATACATAATTCCGGCACATTATAGGGAACGTGTTAGAACAGAAATACAATCTATACTTGACGAGGGCATTATTTAGCCTGCAGTAAGCTCATACAACAATCCATTGCATGTTGTTGAGGAGAAAAATGGATCGATCAGACTTGTCTTAGATTCGAGACAAATCAATACTATCATTATTCCTGAAACAGACAGGCCGCAAACGATGGAAGAACTTCTTCAAAATTTTAATGGTGTAAAAGTGTTGTCTTCTATTGATCTCAGATCCAGCTTTTATCAGATCGAACTTCATCCAGAATGTAGAAAATACACAGCTTTTCTTTGTTTCGGCGTTTGTTATCAATTTCGGAAACTTCCTTTTGGTTTGAACATTTCTTCGGCAGCGTTCATTTGCGGACTAAATTCCATATTACCTGATTTCTTAAAACGTCACATCACCTTATATTTGGATGATATTCTAATAGCAGAAGCCTCATGGGAACAACATAATCGCATCCTCGACAGTTTGTTACGTATTTTTGCAGAATCTGGAATTACAGTTAACTTGGAAAAGTCTGAATTCGGTAGGTCCAAGGTGAGGTTTTTAGGACATATTATTTCTTCTGAAGGCATTCAGCTGGATCCTGAAAAGTTAGAAGCAATCAGAGCCATTCCAGTTCCATCCACAAAAAAACAAGTTCGCAGTTTTCTAGGTCTCATAAATTTTTCCCGTCGTTTTCTGAATATGCAAATTCTAGTTACGCCAGAACTTTGTTCTCTCACTGGAAAAAATACTATTTGGAACTGGGACGAACAAGCACAGTTGGAATTCAATTCTTTGAAAGAATCGCTACTTAACGCGCCAATACTAGCTCATCCAGATCTGTCGCATTCGGGAGGACGACGGTTCAATCCCGCGTCCAGCCATTCTGATTTAGGTTTTCCGTGATTTCCCCAAATCGCTCCAGGCAAATGCCGGGATGGTTCCTTTCAAAGGGCACGGCCGACTTCCTTCCCCGTCCTTCCCTAATCCGATGAGACCGATGACCTCGCTGTCTGGTCTCCTTCCCCGAAACAACCAACCAACCAGATCTGTCACAAGATTTCTGCCTTAGCACGGATTCTTCTAAAGTCGGTCTTGGTGCCCATTTATTTCAAGAAGCCATAGAAAATGACACTACTGTTCAGAAAACCATTGCTTTTGCTAGCCGAGTGCTAACAAAATCTGAAAAAAATTAGAAGCTTTAGCTATCGTTTGGGCATTTAACAAATTCCGCTTCTTTCTTTCTGGCAAGCACGTAAAAGTATACAGTGATCATCGTGCAATACAATTTCTTATGTCTTCAAAATTAAATCATGACAGGTTAAAACGTTGGGCATTGTTTCTGCAAGAATTCCACTTCTCAATAGTCTACATTCCCGGCAAGGAGAACATTGTTGCGGACGCACTGTCACGCGCACCGGCTGGGCTTGAGAAAAGTAACACAGAAGGCAACCTCGAGAAAAATTTCAGTATTCTTTACATTCAGAAAGTCGCCTTTGAAAACTTCATCACCACATCTTTAAAGGACATTGCTCATGAACAAGATAAAGATCCGATTTGGAAAGACATCAAAAGTAAATGGCATGAAAAGACGCACACTCGGATTCGGCATTATTATCTGGTTAGAAACAACATACTCTTCAAACGCTGCACTGTTGATGACAAGCTATGTGTACTTTGCATTCCAGACGATTTTGTTGATAAGCTCATTTGGTACATTCATTTCAGCTAGGCACATTTTGGTCCATGAAAATGTCATCATATTCTTCGAACGACTTGTTATTTTAACAATATGGAAAAGAGAATTCGAAGAGTCCTGTCTATTTGTAAACTTTGTCAAAAGGCGAAACCATCTACCATCTCACATCGTGCTCCGTTGTTTCCTATCATTCCTTCTAAATTAAAAGAATTTGCTGCTGTTGATCTCTTGGGACCCCTTGTCAGGACATCGAATGGATTTTCGTACGTTCTAGTCGCTGTTGAACTTACTTCAAAATTTGTTTCTTTCACTCCGTTACGTAAAGCCACTGGACGGTCTGTATCCAACGCCTTTGTTAAAAATTTCTTACGTGAAGTTGGACACGTTAGTAAAGTCATTTCAGATAACGGACCGCAATTCAGATCTGCTGTTTGGTCACGCATGCTTCGGAATCATAAAATCAAACCTATTTTTATTTCATTGTACTCACCACACTGTAACCCGTCTGAACAGATTATGAAAGAAATCAATAAGCTTTGCAGACTTTATTGTCACAGAAAGCATCAGCATTGGGACAGATATTTACACTTATTTCAAAACGTGCTGAATGAAATGCCCCATGACTCCACTGCTTTACCACCAATTCTTGGACTGAAGAATGAAGAACCACCGAACAGAATCAGAGAGCTTGTACCTTTCCCGAATACACGTAAACTTCGACACAAAGACATAATTGATTTGGCTATTAAAAATATAAAATCTGAAGCAGAAGAAAGGAGAAAACTACACGGTAAAGTAAATGCAAAGAACTTATATATTGGTCAGAAAGTTCTCATTAAAGCTCATTCATTGTCACATAAGAAGAAACACTTTAGTCACAAATTCTTTATGATTTACACTGGACCTTACAGAATCCGACGTATACCACATGATAACTGCGTTGAAGTTGAAACTCTGCATACTAGGAAGAGTAAAGGATTGCACCACATTTCACATGTATAACCGTTTATTGAGAGATAATCTGCTTTTTAACTTTGTCTTTGCCATACAACTTATCACTTCACGTTACTAGTATGTTTTGTCAGACTTAGAAACTGTTAACATGCAACAATGTTTGAAGTTAAATATCCAGTCAAGAACCAAGAGAACTTATTTAAACAGAAATTACGAACGCATTGTTATAGTAAACAGACGACACAGTGTTATTGTGTGTGTACATTCTTGCTTGTTAGTTTCACGATTACGTAACGACCATAAGGCTCACATACTTAGAACATGTACCGGTACTGCTAATGAGATTTTATTGCAACATTTTGGTTTACTTGAAAATACATTCTGGATTTAAAGTACTTTCTGAGAGATATCAGATGACACAGTGGTTAGTTTATTTGACAGCTACACCATTATATCACGACGCTACTAATGAGTGACACAATTTATATTATTGCTTTTGCGCTGTATCTGTTTTATATATGCACAGTTTTTCTGAATTCTTCTGGAAAGGAAAACATATTTTAGTAGTAACGTTTGTGGTATAGCTACAATGAGACAGCCTTTTCTGTAGCACAACAATACGTTACAGTCTAGTACTTACTTCATCATGGCAATAAGCGTAACAACTACGATATCTATACGCATAGCAATTCACTTCGTTTATTACGAGGTAAGTACATTGACTTCTACAGAACTTTGCTTACTGACAACTATAATTACAATACTTGGCACATTTTTTACCCTCAAGTAATGACAGAGATTATGTTACAACAAGACGCACAATTTAGCGCTGCAGTACACGTATTTGAGTGATTCATTTTGTACTTAAAACATTTATTTTTAAAGATTTTTGAATTACAAAGAAAGTTTTCCGCGATACATTTCATTCCATTTCTGTAATCTGTAACACCTGATGGTATAATTACATTAATCCACAGGGGGTACACGCTTACTTTGTGTACCATGAGTTTGGCAAGCACAAGGAGCCCTAGCTAATATGGTATTTGCTTATACAAATTTACACATCGGTACCATATTTCTCCAACACAGAATTACACAGCTACCTGATTATTTAACAGAGAAACAAACTCTTACTACGTCAGTGACAGATATTTACGTAATTACACAGTTGGATAACTTCACACTTATGAAATTGTATTTTGTATGTACTTTGTGAACTCTTCATATTTTTTCAGAACCATTGTGGTACTATGAGAACTTTGAATGATGTATTTGGTATGGCATCATGATTTTTAAAGTAAGTTTGAGGTAGATGACACTATTGAAATGAGCAGAGAATTTTTTTTAGGTTTTGAAATTATTGCAGAAAGCTACGACGATTTTGAGATTTGGTTGAGGTGTTATGATGTTATTATTACGACGACGATGTGTATTATGCTGTTGAGGTATGTTTATGACCAATAAGCTGATGCTATATGAGGAATCTGATTATGCTATGTATTTATTATTATGACATATTGAAGTGTCTACGAATATGTATATGTGTAATAAGGTAAGGAATAATGAGTAGTGGCTAGGAACTCTGATTTGTGAAAAAAGGATGTTGGAAACCAAGAATCGTACTTTAAGAGTTATGAAATGTGTGTAAATGAGGTATCGAATATATTGCTTCCCCCTACTTATACCTCCAGAGGAGATCACGAATGTAAAATTAGAGAGATTAGAGCGCGCACGGAGGCTTTCAGACAGTCGTTCTTCCCGCGAACCATATGCGACTGGAACAGGAAAGGGAGGTAATGACAGTGGCATGTAAAGTGCCCTCCGCCACACACCGTTGGGTGGCTTGCAAAGTATAAATGTAGATGTAGATGTAGATGTAGAATGTATCACAATGCCGACGAAAATTTTTTGGACACTGTTATATTTATAGGATTTTGTTTCTACACATTTGTAACGCAAATTCTCAACCTGTGAAATTTTTATATGAGACTGTCACTGTAGCGCAAACTGCTGTCCTAAATATTACGGTAAGAAAGCCAAGTGACCTTGATGTAATGCATCGTGACCGGCCAGCTGTGCCAGCCGCCTGGAGAAACAGCCATTAGGTGGAGAAAAAAGAGGCCATTAACCTCGCTATTGACGTTCCTTTGTAGAAAGCATCGCAAATACGACACGCTCATTACTTGGAAACATATGATTACTCGTACTTTGTGCTACTTACTGAAATGCTTATGAATTGATGGGAAATATTCGTACATCTGCACACCTGATTATGACAAGTGTCTTTCTACGAGAATTGAGAGAATTTCTACTAACTTATGAAATGCCTCATGACTACTGAATGATATTTTTATGCTTTACTTTGTACATAGTTGCTTATTTTATTTGATGTCTGTTTTCCAGGTGTGTTGCATCATTGGTTTTATAAAATAAAATTAAATGCATTTGCTAATGTGAACACTTTCTGTCAACAGATCTGTCAGATAATAATTTTATGATCCACATTCTTCAAAAAAAGGAGCACTTGGAAAGGAAAGAACAATAAGAAGGGGCTAGTAACAGTAACTGCATACATAATTTTCTTTTCAAGTACTTGGTAATTTTTATCGTAGAATAAGTTGTGGTGCACCACTTTAATTACATAGCCATGAAAATGTGAATAGACATTTTCCTTATCTGCATTGTTGTCTTTAGTGTACTTTTTTCTGTTTGAGCTTTGTCATGTTTAGACATTAGTTACTGCATTTGCTGCTGCTGTTTTCCAGGCATAGTGCTACTAAATTTCACTTTGTATTACTCTGTTAAGCCAATTTTACTACTGATTTATTTTTCTTGTTTGCTGCACATTGCCTTATATTAGTTGTAATATTGCATTTGCTTTGCTAATTTAGATATACTGCTGCTTGCTTTGCCAATTTGCATTTTTTTGTCATTGCTGTTTGTATTAATTGTTTTGTGCTGCTGCATCGCCTTGTCCCTTAGTTTATTCATCTGAGCTCAGTAGATTTAAGTTAGCTTAAGAGGGGGTAGACTATATAAGAGAATGAGTTGCGATGAATTGGAAGAAATGCATTGAGAAGTTATACGAAAAAAGTACAGAAAGCAGGTATAGATAGGACTTTTTGGAAATAATGAAGAACGAAGGGAGATCTCCGAGAAGTAAAGAAAGTTTTGTTTGCAAAATACTGCAGTACAACAAACCCTGTCCTTTCCTTGTGTTATCCCACTATGTGTTTGTGTACCCTTGGGTATTTGTGTTCTTCCTGTCTTTATGTGTTTATCTGATGAAGAGTTACGTTGTAGAATTTTTCTGATAACATGTTATTTACTTTGTAAAGATGTTTAGACATTATTTATTCTGTTTTGTTTTAATGCTCATGTGTGAAGTTGATGTTTCAAAAGTTATTCTGATCTTTTATGTATTTACTTATGTCATAATTCCTGTAACACTGATGTATATGTTTATTTCTATTCTTTTGTAAAGCCCCTATTACTACAAATGTTATGTGTATTGTTATGTTCTTTAATGATGTATTTTGTACCTTTGTTATTGTATTCACATGTTATAAAATTGTAATTGACACCAGTTCATCAAATTAAGTAACTTGTAAGCATTCATTTCACTGCACATATTTCTGTTGGTCATAGTATATGCACAATAGATGAGAAGTTGGGACTGATTAACAGTATTGCTGGTTCTAAGGATAATTCCAAAAACTTTGTGAGTGCACAAGTGGTGGTTTATGGACTTGCTATATAGTACAAGACTCTTCGATGGTGATTGTGCACCTGCACAGTCGCAACAGATGGCTGCTGGCCGTCTCTACAAGGACTGAAGTGGGTCTGCACGTTTAATGGTATACCAATACCATTATTTCTACAAGGACTGCAGTGGGTCTGCACCTCTGGTGGCCCACCAATACCATAATCTCTAACAGGTCTACAGTAGTCTGCTCTGTGATGACCTACCTATCAATATTCTTCAAAACTTCGACTGACTCTGCTGTTGGTTGGCTCTGTTGTGGCCCATTACCTGTCTTCATGTCAAGAGTCAGCACTGTCTTTCCGTTGGAAGGACAACACTATTTCTTCAAGACTGCATGGAAATCCACTACTTTCGTGTGCATTTTCTTTTACTGCTTAGACTTTGAGAAAAACACTGCAATTTTACTGTGATGAACGATCTGGACTGTCTTTATGGACTGTGAGAAAATTTTAGCTTTTGACCAATATTGTATCAATAAATGTGTGCATTCGATTTCTTTGTTATTGTAATTATGAAAAGTTTATTCAAATCCGTATTGACCACTGCCCAAAACAATTTTTAAAATTTTTTGTGGGGAGCATGAGGGCTATGTAAGTAGGCTGTTAAGGTTTTCTTATTGGTAACGCCATAGCGCTCTGTATGAAAATCACTGGCTGTGCTGTGTGCAGTCTGTGGTTAGTTTGCATTGTTGTCTGCCATTGTAGTGTTGGGCAGTTGGCTGTTAACAGCGCGTAGCGTTGCGCAGTTGGAGGTGAGCCGCCAGCAGTGGTCAATGTGGGGAGAGAGATGGCGGAATTTTGAGAGCGGACGATCTGAACGTGTGTCCATCAGAAAGAGTAAATTTTTAATATTGGATATCATGGACTGGTATATATATTATGACTTTTGAACACTATTAAGGTGAATACATTGTTTCTTCTCTATCAAAATCTTTCATTTGCTAACTATGCCTATCAGTAGTTAGTGCCTTCAGTAGTTTTTATTTAGCTGGCAGTATTGGCGCTCGCTGTATTGCAGAAGTTCGAGTAATGAAGATTTTTGTGAGGTAAGTGATTCATGAAAGGTATAGGTTAATGTTAGTCAGGGCCATTCTTTTGTAGGGATTACTGAAAGTCATATTGCGTTGCGCTAAAAAATATTGTGTGTCAGTTTAAGCACAATCATGTATAATTTTTCTAAGGGGACGTTTCAAGGTATACATGACGACGTCGCGAGCTGAAGATGAAGAGAGAAAGAAACTATATGAGGATATTGAGAGGGTAATACTGTGTGTAATTGGAGACGACAATCTAATAGTCATGTGGGACTGGAACGCAGTTGTAAGAGAAAGGTCTGCGAGCTAACTTCACAAAGATGTTCGGGCTCACATGCGGTCCTTCTTCGTCGAAATGTCTTGGCTCAAACTCTAGGGGTTGAACTGCACGCGTCGCATTACAAGCCCTAAATTAGACACTTGTGATCTTTTGGTTAAATTATCTGGCTGATGGCAAGTTTGCAAAATACAAACTTAATATAATATATAATAACAGTATAATAATATTGGGAACTAAATTAACGACCCATAAATGATGTAGGCCACACAGTTGCGATTTGGTTAGCATAGTGTTTATTCAGAAAGCAAACTAATAGCCAAAGTGGTCGTATTTAGAATTACTATTACACTCGATCGCATATGCATTTGACACAGTTCGATCATTCACCATCTCGACATGAATTAAAAGTCCAACATTCCACCTCGTTAATTACGCGGAAACCTTAGCGTTCACACCAGGCGCGCGGCTGCTCACCGCTCAGAGACAAAGTGCCGCGATACCACACAACGCGAAATTTTCTAAGTCGTTTCACTTCCTAGCTACCTAAAGACCGACTGTCCGCTTTCGTGTCTCAATCCGAATTGTACCCTTTGGTGTCTCCAGCCTAACTGCCCCTGCCCGTCACCGACCGCGTTTCCCGCCCGCCGAACATCCTCGCTCAACTGAGTTGAGCAGTTGCCTTTCCTGAAGCCGTCCATTTGATTGGCTACAGCTTATTCTACATTACTTTACATTTTAACATATTTAAATAATCAAAGCTTGACCACTTTCACGTTCTAAATAAAGTAACAATAATATCTACTGTTAAATTCTTTTACATATAACCAATACAATTTCCTTCTTAACTTTGAATGTCACGGCCAGTAGCCTTGCAGCAATGTGCTTTCTGATAAATAAATAAAGAACAAAAGTAACTATTATGCATTAAAGTTTACAACAAATATTCTATTACCTAATGTTTCAATTAGGTGCCAAGCTGTCATCGTTCAATGTGTTTTGTGTGGAGGAAATGATGATCTGTTGCTTAACTGAAAATAATGATAATTTAAATTTAGTATATCTTTTAAACAAATAAAGTTACAGAGTTGATATTTACAACGTTTGTCATTTTAATGATGCTCTTCTATATGAAACGTCGATCGTTAAGATCGACCAAAGCGTTCAGATTTTAGCACTCAGATCTCTGTTACAAAACTTGTTAACTTCACTTTAACAGTAAATCCTAAACTATTATAGATATGATCAATATTCAAATTTTATTGGGATCACCATGAAAATTTATGTAGGATGGCAGATTAAAAGTACTGTGCTTCATTCCCTGCATTACTACAGAATTAAATAGTTTTCATAAATGGCCGATCTTAGGTCCGCCATATTTAACAATGCTACGTCTCCTCGGCCACAAACGGTTTCTACTGGGTTTCCCTGTGGTGTAGGTTGTCGTCTGTCTCATTCGCACACTACAGCGCTTAGGCCTCATAGACAATAGACGCCTGTGAATTTCCCCATCTGGTGGTGAATCTGCCCCCTTTGCGGCACACGGTCCTCGACGACAGGGTTCGTTTCACAATTCCTGTAGGCTGATTCTTTCGGCCATACATTCAAATGAGAGCGCAATGCTCGTTAACTCACAGGTTACAGGAGAGTATGGGCTTGGGACAAGGAATGAAAGAGTAGGAAGACTAATTGAGTTGTGTAATAAATTTCAGCTAGTAACAGCGAATACTCTGTTCAAGAATCACAAGAGGGTGAGGTATACTTGGAAAAGGCCACATGATACGGGAAGATTTCAGTTAGATTACATCATGGTCAGGCAGAGATTCCGAAATCTGATACTGGATTGTAAGGCATACCCCGGAGCAGATATAGACTCAGATCACAATTTAGTAGTAATGGAGAGTAGGCTGAATTTTAAGAGATTAATCAGAAAGAATCAGGGCGCAAAGAAGTGGAATACGGAAGTACTAAGGAATGGCGTGATACACTTGAAGTTCTCTAAGGCTATAAATACAGCAATAAGGAATAGCTCAGTAGGCAGTACACTTGAAGAGGAATGAACATCTCTATAAAGGGTAATCACAAAAGTCGGAAAGAAAAACATAAGTACGACCAAGGCAACTGCGAAGAAACCATGAATAACAGAAGAAACACCTCAATTGGTCGATGAAAGAAGGAAGTACAAAAATGTTCAAGGAAATCCAGGAATGCACAAAGACAAGTCGCTGAGGACTGAAACAAATAGGAATTGCAGGGAAGCTAAGACAAAATGGCTGCATGAAAAATGCGAAGAAATCGAAAAGGAAATAATCGTTAGAAGGAATTAATCAGCATATAGGAAAGTCAAAACAACCTTCCGTGAAATTAAAAGCAAGGGTGGTAACATTAAGAGTACAGCTATTCCGCTGTTAAATGCAGAGGAGAGAGCGGATAGGTGAAAAGAGTACATTGAAGGCCTCTCTGAGGGGGAAGATTTGTCTGATGTGATAGAAGAAGAAGCAGGAGTCGAATCAGAGGAGACAGGGGACCCAATATTAGAATCAGAATTGAAGAGAGCCTCGGAGGACTTAAAAACATATAAGGCAGAAGGGATAGATAACATTACATCAGAATATCTAAAGTAATTGGGGGAAGTGGCAACAGAACGACTATTCACTTTGGTGTGTAGAATGTATGAGTGTGGCGACATACCATCTGAATTTCGGAAAAATATCATCCACACAATTCCTAAGACTGCAAGAGATGACAAGTACGAGAATTATCGCATAATCAGTTTAACAGTTCATGCATCCAATTTGCTGACAAGAATAATATACAGAAGAATGGAAAAGAAAATTGAGGATTTGTTAGATGACAACCAGTTTGGCTTGAGGAAAGGTAAAGGCACCAGAGAGGTAATTCTGACATTGCGATTGATAACAGAAGTAAGACTATAGAAAAACCAAGACGCGTTCATAGGATTTGTCGACCCAGAAAAAACATTCGGCAACGTAAAATGGTGCAAGATATTTGAAATTCTGAGAAAAATGGGGGTAAGCTATAGGGTGAGAAGGGTAATATACAGTAAGTACAGGAGCCAAGAGGGAATAATAAGAGTGGACGGCCAAGAACGAAGTGCTCGGATTAACAAGGGTGTTAAGACAAGTATGTAGTCCTTCGCCCCTACAGTTCAGTCTATACGTCGTAGAAGCTGTCATGGGAATAAAAGAAAGGCTCAAGGTGAAAGAATATCAATCATACGATTAGCTGATGACATTGCTGTCCTGAGTGAAAGTGAAGAAGAACTACACGATCTGCTGAATGGAATGAACAGTCTAATGAGTACAGAATATAGACTGAGAGTAAACGAAGAAAGACGAAAGTGGTGAGAAGTAGCATAAATGAAAACAGCTAGAAACTTAACATCAGGACTGATGGTCACGAAGTAGGTGGAGTTAAGGAATTATGCTACCTAGGAAGTGAAATAACCAATGACGGACGGAGCAAGGAGGACATCAAAAGCAAACTAGCACAGGCAAACGGGCATTCATGGCCAAGAGAATTCTAGTATCAAACATGGGTCTTAATTTGACGAAGAAATTTCTGAGAATGTACGTTTGGAGCACAGCATTGTATGGTAGTGAAACACGGACTGTGAAAAAACCGGATCAGAAGAAAATCGAAGCATCTGAGATGTGGTGCTAAGGACGAATGTTGAAAATTAAGTAGAATGATAGGGTAAGGAATGAGGAGGTTCTATGCAGAACCGGAGAGGAAGGAATAAGTTGAAAATACTGGCCGGCCAATGTGGCCGAGCGGTTCTAGGCGCTTCAGTCTGGAACCGCGCGACCGCAGGTTCGAATCCTGCCTCGGGCATGGATGTGTGTGATGCCTTTAGGTTAGTTAGTTCTAAGTTCTAGGGGACTTATGACCTCAGATGTTAAGTCCCATACTGCTCAGAGCCATTTGAACCATTTTGAAAACACTGACAAGGAGAAGGGACAGGATGATAAGACATGTGTTAAGAAGTCGAGGAATGATTTCTACGGTACTAGAGGGAGCTGTAGAGGGCAAAAACTGTAAAGGAATACATAGATCGGAGTACATCCAGCAAATAATTGAGGATGTAGGTTGCAATTGCTACTCTGAGCCGAAGAGGTTGGCTCAGGAGAGTAATTCGTGGCGGGCCACATCAAACCAAACTTATGAGTAAAAAAAGCAAAAAAAATATCGTCTCTAGAATGTTTCGCCATATGTCTCTCCTCCACAACAAGAGCACCAAGGGATAAAATTCATACAACATACATCAGACGCAAATTTACGTTGCTCAAAAAGAACAATAACGCACAGTCTGAGTTCTCACGAACTTTCTCTTTGTCTGATATATCTGCTGCTACTAAAACTCTAAAACATGGAAAACCATTTGGAAATGATGGAATCCATCCAAAATTTCTTCTGCATAAGGGAACTACGCAAAAGATGGTTGGCGGATTTCTTCTCTGGCATTACGATATCTGGTTCAATCCCACAAAAAATGAAGCAATAAAAAAATCATAACAATATTCAGGCCCGGCAAAGCAACAGAGCAGCCTAAGAACTATCGCCCGGTCACCCTACTAAGCACTGTTTATAAGTTCTTTGAAAGAATTCTATACAATCGGATTAGTGCCGCCATCTTCCAGAACCTTCCTATATAGCAATCTGGATTCCGACCAGGAATATCCCTGTCGGACGTCTGGACTACGATATTCCGCTTGGGGTCGCGTGTCCGAAACAAGATTTCATCCAGACGGCTCCTTAGGACACGAGGCAGCCGAAGCTGTTCCTACTGCGGAAGTCCATGGTTGCGGCGCCTTGGTTAAGAGAAAAGCGTGCCGTCTTAAAACTACGAAGTACCTTACTTCTGTTAAGTGAATTTGGAGACAGCAAGAGGTTCACACAGTGTTTCTTTCTGTTGTTTTTCCCAGTGTGTCACCGTCCACTTATGCGCCCTACGCGCTTTCTCGGGTATTAGAATTCTAAAGATACCGACTCAGTCTTCCTTCTTGCTTAAGAACCGGTCGTGGGTGCGATGAGTGCCAGTTCGAGAGGCCACATTTGTTTGTACCAACTGATTACTACGCCAGCGTTTATTTGTGATTTTCTGTAATTAAGACATACTGTGTTTTTACCTTCTTGTATGTGATAGCTTTGTGGACTTTGGTTTAAGTTACCTCATTTATTGCTGTGAGTGGCTTTGGTGCTTGTTAATTAACTTATAAATTCTGGAAAAGAACGATTCGCGCCAATTTCTTGGTAATTAAGGTAGTTTCTGCTAATGTAATTGAAGTTCGTTTACCAACCGTTTGCATCCATTCAAATCTTGTTGATTTTCCGTCCCGTGTGGCGGCCCCTTGCTACCAAAATGGTACGCAGCTACTGTATGGAGTTGTGTAGGAACTAGGCCCAAGTAGTGGGTTGAACATCATTGGTGACCAAAATATTTATTGAACAATATATGCTCAAAAGATCACTCAAACCAATTAAAAATTTACTTGTAAGATTTCCACAATTAATTAAAAACCACGTTAAAAACAGTAACAATAAATCTCAAAGATGATACTCCCCGAACATGTGTTGCAGTGTTTACTTTGCATTCAAGCAAGACTTTAATACACTGTCATACTGACTCACGTTGTACTGTTAAAAACATAGAAAACCCAAAATGTTGTATATGCCTATGAATATATGTATGTTCAAAGACAACAAATGAGCTTTCTTGCAGTTCCTTGAGAATTAATCACTTATCACTATGTTTCAATCCCTACAATGAGATACCTTGTAATTATTAGGACACAGAAATATTTTGTTTAGTAAAAGCTTATGTGACAGAAGAACGAGGCAAAAATTTAATACAGCAGCTATGCTTCAAAACGACAGCTAAAACAAGAATAAATTGTGTCACAAACAATTTGGCAGTCTACCTTGTCGTTTTTTCTGACAGCCTGTTTATTGATTTACAATTGCTTGGTATCAGAGAATGTTCCATAATACTACTGACCAAAGGAATCAAAAATAACTATAACAATTACCCTAAGATTTACATTCAGTTCCCCAAAAGGATACACAAACTATTTCAAAAAATGCATAATCTAAAAAAAAAACGATACTGGTACAATGCTGCGTCAAGCAACTTTTTGGTGACACGAGTACGGTTGATCAAGAGGCAAGGCAACCTGCGATTTCTGAATCCAACCGGCTGCACCCAGGTAGCTACTCAGCGTTAATTAGATATAGACACCTCTTTCATAATCGAGATAATCCTGCACATGGCACTAGCAACTGCTCTAATTACCTATCAAGAAAAAGTATCTTTAAGTTCGACAAATAATCAAATTATAAATGATCTTTAACCCCTCAATCATGGAACGGAACACAATGTGGTTACGAGTGTAATTAAAGACCCACATGTCATAAAATGGGAAGAAATCAAACACTCCAGTATTAATATGCAAAAGAAAAAAAGACACAGTTGGGGCCTTATTAGTGAACACACAGAAAATCTCGACTAGCAGATAAGAAGATTCCTCCGCCTACCGCAACTCAGTTTCAAAACGACGCCCAATGGCGTAGCGGTACTAAAGGGCCGCCACAAGGGACAAAACCAACAAGATTTGAATGGATGCACACGGTTTGCAAAAGAACTTCAACTGCATTAGCAGACAGCACCTTAAACACTGAGAAATTGGTGTGAATCCTTTTCTCCCAGAATTAACAAGTTAACTAGCAAGCATCCAAGCCACTCACAGCAATAAATGAGGTAACTTAAACCAAAGTCCAGAAAGCTATATACACAAGACGGTAAAAACACAGTATATCTTAATTAGAGAAAATCACAAGTTTACGCTTAGGAGAATAAGCAGTTGGTACAAACACGTGCAGGCGTCTCGAACTCGCAGTCAACGTACCCACCACCGGGAAGTAAGCAAGCAGGAGGACTAGATCGGTATGTTTAGGCTTCTAACAGCCGGGGAGGCGGGTAAGGCGCATAACTAGACGCTGATGTGCTGGGAAAAACAACAGTCCCCAAATTCACTCAACAGAAGTAAGGTACTTCGTAGTAATAAGACGGCACGCTTCACTCCTAACCAAGCCGCCGCAACCACGGACTTCCATAGTAGGGGTAACTTCGGCCGCCTCACGTCCTAAGGAGCCGTCAGGACAAAACATATTCTCGGACACGCGACCCCAAGCGGAATACGCAAGTCCAGTCGTCCGACAGAGAAATCACACGCCGTGCCTGAAGAGCCCTTCCTGCTCCGCCGCCTGCCGCCGTCCGACTCACACTCCCAGTTAGGTCAAAACGGCATGCCCTCCACAAGAGGCAAAGGTGGCATGCGGAAGGCGTATCGACACGGTGCGGCTCACGAGGTATGGTAATGAAATTTTAGGACTAAATTTGTTTAGGTAACACATTCAAGTGATTTACATTCAAGGTCACTGGTCAATGTAAACACGAGATAAGCCATTGCAAAAGTGAAGTGCTGATACATTAACAATCGGTGTAACCGATGGAATGTTGAATGCAAGCATGTCAACGTGCATTCATTGTGTTGTACAGATGCCGTATATCAGCTTGTGGGGTAGACTTCCATGCCTGTGGCACTTGGTCGGTGAATACAATGACAGTTCATGCTGTTTGTGGAAGACGCTAGACTTGTCCGATTATTTGTTGTTGTGGTCTTCGGTCCTGAGACTGGTTTGATGCAGCTCTCCATACTACTCTATCCTGTGCAAGTTTCTCCATCTCCCAGTACCTACTGCAACCTACATCCTTCTGAATCTGCTTAGTGTATTCATCTCTTGGTCTCCCTCTATGTTTTTACCCTCCACGCTGCCTCCAATGTTAAATTGGTGATCCCTTGTTGCCCAAGAACATGTACTACCAACCGATCCCTTCTTCTAGTCAAGTTGTGCCACAAACTCCTCTTCTCCCCAATTCTATTCAATACCTCCTCATTAGTTATGTGATCTACTCATCTAATCTTCAGCACTCTTCTGTAGCGCCACATTTCGAAAGCTTCTATTCTCTTCTTGTCCAAACTATTTATTGTCCATGTTTCACTTCCATACATGGCTGCACTCCATACAAATACTTTCAGAAACGACTTCCTTACACTTAAATCTATACTCGATGTTAACAAATTTCTCTTCCTCAGAAAAGCTTTCCTTGCCATTGCCAGTCTACATTTTATATCCTCTCTACTTCCACAATCATCAGTTATTTTGCTCCCCAAATAGCAAAACTCATTTACTACTTTAAGTGTCTCATTTCCTAATCTAATTCCCTCAGCATCACCCGATTTAATTAGACTACAATCCATTAACCTCGTTTTGCTTTTGTTGATGTTCATCTCACATCCTCCTTTCAAGATACTGTCCATTCCGTTCAACTGCTCTTGTAGGTCCTTTGCTGTCTCTCACAGAATTACAATGTCATCGGCGAACCTCAATGTTTTTATTTCTTCTCCATGGATTTTAATACCTACTCCGAATTTTTCTTTTGTTTCCTTTACTGCTTGCTCAATATACAGATTGAATAACATCGGGAAGAGGCTACAACCCTGTCTCACTCCCTTCCCAACCACTGCTTCCCTTTCATGTCCCTCGACTCTTATAAGTGCCATCTGGTTTCTGTACAAATTGTAAATAGCCTTTCGCTCCTTGTATTCCAGTCAACATTGTCAAAAGCTTTCTCTAAGTCTACAAATTCTAGAAACGTAGGTTGCCTTTCCTTAATCTTTCTCCTAAGATAAGTCGTAGGGTCAGTATTGCCTCAAGTGTTCCAACATTTCTACGGAATCCAAACTGATCTTCCCCGAGGTCGGCTGCTACCCGTTTTTCCATTCATGTGTAAAGAATTCTTGTTAGTATTTTGCAGCCGTGGCTTGTCCGATGACGTTCCATATGCCCTCTGTTGGAGACAGATCTGGTGATCGAGCCGGCCAGGGCAACATTTCGACACTCTGTAGAGCATGTTGGTTTACAACAGCGGTATGTGAGCGAGCGTTACCCTGTTGGAAAACACGCTCTGCAGTGATGTTCATGAATGGCAGCACAACACGTCGAATCAGCAGACTGACATACAAATTTGCAGTGAGGATGCGTGACGTAACCACGACAGTGCTCCTGCTGTCATACGAAATCGCACCCCAGACCATAACTGCAGGTGTAGGTTCAGTTTTATCAAGCAAGCAGGCAGGTTGGAGGCTCAACAGGCCTCTTCCCAACCAACATATGGTCATCATTGGCACCTAGGCAGAACTAGCTTCCACAAGAAAACACAACAGACCTCCACCCTGCCCTCCAAAGAGCTCTCGCTTGACATCAGTGAAGTCGCAAAAGGCGGTGGTTTGGAGTGAGTGGAATGAACGCTACATCGTGTCTGTAAGCGATTTGTAACAGTCGTGTCACTGTGGTGCCAACATCTGCTCAAATTGCTGCTACAGATGCAGTATGATGCGCTAGAGCAGGGGTCTCCAAACTACGGCCAAAGGTCCGAAACCGGCCCGCGAGGTCCGGCAAACCGGCCCGCGTTAGCTGCCCGGTCATCCCCGGTATCCGGCCCGCCAAATATTTGAGGTGGTACCTATACTGGCAACAATTGAGTTTCGAGGCCTATCGCGACCAATATACCTCGACATTGTCGGAGCTCTATCTTTACAAAGTAGAAGGTCATGGTTAAACTTGTGGCTATCCACAATAAACAGACAGACCATGCTCCGTGCGATAGTGAAAAAAAAAGCGGTTAACAGACTAGTCTAAACATTTTAAGTAAAAAAAAATCTTTGCATTTTATTCTACTCACCAGTCTGGTGCAAGTCTTTCAAATGGACGCCACTTCGGCGACTAACCTTAGTAATCAATCACTGTGGAAGATGCTTCTTAAGCGAGGTTTCACTTTCTTTTGATTACGTCGTAAAATACATACAGAATGTGCAGTGACATACTTTTTTGTCGGCGAAATTCGCCAGAATAAAACACGCCAGAATTTCGGTCAGGTACGTCCACCAATCAAAATTATGTAATTAAATAAAAATTGTAGTTCGTTTCAGTGCTAGCTATTCCCACAACCTTAGATTTTTGCGATTTCATCTTTCCTTCAGCCTTATATTACGGTGATCATGAAGTGCTAGGGTGCTTTAGTTCCACTAGGTAGATCTTGGCCCTTATGACTTCGTGGAGGAGTTAATGTGGCCCGCGGACTAAAAAGTTTGGAGACCCCTCCGCTTGAGCCTTACGCCGGACACGATGGTCTTCCATCTCTGTAGCGCCACATGGCCGTCCACGGCCCAGTCTTCTTGCGACCATAGATTCTCGTGACCACAGCTTCCAACAGTCATGTACAGTGGCTATTCTCCTGCCAAGACTTTCTGCAGTATCACAGAAGGAACATTCAGCTTCAAGTAGCCTATTACATGATCTCGTTCAAAGTCAGTGAGGTGTTGATAATGGCGTCTTTGTCACGTTAAAGGCATTCTTGACTAACGTCAACTGACGAGATCCAGTCTCAAAGGTAACTAACGCTCACGGCCGTTACAGCGTGTATTTGAAGCTATTTGCATCCTCTTAGCGCCGCTCTTATACGACTGGCGAGAAATTTGAAGAGACATCGTCTTTAGATGTAGAAACACGGCTACCAACATTCATTTACGTCACACAACTCCGGTGCAGAGATTTTTTTTCCGTCAGTGTATTACCTGAGAAGGTTTTACCCACAACGCTCTTTAATCAGCGTTATGGGTAAAATCTTCTCAGGTATTGTTGAAAGGAAGGTGCGAGTGTTAGTTGAGGACAAATTGGATGAAAATCAGTGTGGGTTTAGGCCTCTTAGAGGTTGCCAGGACCAGATATTTAGCTTACGGCAAATAATGGAGAAGTGTTACGAGTGGAATAGGGAATTGTATCTATGCTTTATAGATCTAGAAAAGGCATATGACCGGGTTCCTAGGAGGAAGTTATTGTCTGTTCTACGAGATTATGGAATGGGAGGCAAACTTTTGCAAGCAATTAAAGGTCTTTACATAGATAGTCAGGCAGCAGTTAGAGTTGACAGTAAATTGAGTTCATGGTTCAGAGTAGTTTCAGCGGTAAGACAAGGCTGCAACCTGTCTCCACTGTTTCTCATATTATTTATGGATCATATGTTGAAAACAATAGACTGGCTGGGTGAGATTAAGATATGTGAACACAAAATAAGCAGTCTCGCATATGCGGATGACTTAGTTGTGATGGCAGATTCGATTGAAAGTTTGCAAAGTAATATTTCAGAGCTAGATCAGAAATGTAAGGACTATGGTATGAAGATTAGCATCTCCAAAACGAAATTAATGTCAGTGGGAAAGAGATATAAACGGATTGAGTGCCAAATAGGAGGAACAAAGTTAGAACAGGTGGACGGTTTCAAGTACTTGGGATGCATATTCTCACAAGATGGCAACATAGTGAAAGAACTGGAAGCGAGGTGTAGCAAAGCTAATGCAGTGAGCGCTCAGCTACGATCTACTCTCTTCTGCAAGAAGGAAGTCAGTACCAAGACTAAGTTATCTGTGCACCGTTCAATATTTCGACCAACTTCGTTGTATGGGAGCGAAAGCTGGGTGGATTCGGGTTACCTTATCAATAAGGTTGAGGTTACGGATATGAAAGTAGCTAGGATGATTGCAGGTACTAGTAGATGGGAACAATGGCAGGAGGGTGTCCTCAATGAGGAAATCAAAGAAAAACTGGGACTGAACTCTATAGATGTAGCAGTCAGGGCGAACAGGCTTAGATGGTGGGGCCATGTTACACGCATGGGAGAAGCAAGGTTACCCAAGTGACTCATGGGTTCAGGAGTCGGGGTAGACCAAGGAGAAGGTACCTGGATTCGGTTAAGAATGATTTTGAAGTAATAGGCTTAACATCAGAAGATGCAGCAATTTTAGCACTGAATAGGGGATCATGGAGGAATTTTATAAGGGGGACTATGCTCCAGACTGAACGCTGAAAGGCATAATCAGTCTTAAATGATGATGAAGGCGAAGAAACAACTTCAAGATCAGAACCGCAAGTCCCCGAGGGATGCAACATCGGAACCGCTGAGGGCTGAACGATGTTTAACTAGTGTCTCGGCTGCTCTTATGCCCATCGGCGCAGTGCCCGTCCGCTGTGGACGAGGCCAAGCGCTGAACGAGTCCTCAGGCCGGCAGCGATACGAGCGCTGTCGTGCTGCCCTATCAGTCTGGCGCGCTGCGACGTCCGCGTTTCACCCACGTAGATAAAGGGCTGCCCTGCTCCCGGAAGTACACTTCTAACTGGTCTCGTCGTCTTCCAGCAGCGGAAAAAGCGGGGACTTTCGGTTCATCGACAAGAGCCATCGCGACGAACGTCGGAAGTTGCCTCCTACGTGAAACATACGATTAACGTGCGATTCTTACTTCGGGAATAGTATTCATAAATTTACCAGGTGTAGAGGTATGTAACCGGAATTTGGTTGCAATAATTACACGTCTGCTGTTTGAAACTGATAAACAATATTTTATTCAAAATAATTTCCATTGCTATTTATACATTTCTCCCAAATCTCCGGTAGGCTATGAATTCCACGCCAAAAAAACAGTTCTTCTTTTCAGGCGAACCAGCCAGCGAGCCATTTTTGTACATTTTTATAGGAATTAAAGCGTTGCTCAGCGAGAGCGTGTCCCGGTGATGCAAATAGATGATAATCGGACGGAGCCAAATCTGGAGAACAAGCTGCATGCCCTAGTATTTCTCAACTGAACGCCTCGATCGTTTTCCTGACCCGTTTTGCTATGTTCTAACATTCTGAGTGGTGTCTGTTCTAAGTCGTGTCTCCCAACCACTTTCGCGCAACGACGCTCTGAGAGTGTTTTTTAGGGAGGTGACTAGTTTGAACCTGGGACCTGTTGCTGGTAAGGAGACGCGAGACCACACATGACATGTAGATTTCAGAAGAGTTCAGTGAGACTAGCGATGATATAATCAAATACTTAATGATTTCGGCGTCGGCTCCACTGCACTCCCTGTAAAAGAATCTTAATACTAACTAAATTTAGTGGAAGGGGTTCAAGGCTTTCCTATTTTTAGTTAGCTGGTAAAATAAAGTCGAAAAAGCAGTTAAGTTTACCATTGGAAATTTTATTCTACTCACAAAACATTGTTTATAAATTGCACTATTGATAAAAGGAAATGTTTTAATACAGGATGATAAAAACCAACTGCGTTCAACAAACATGTGAACGAATATTCCCTGAATGGGTTTCCAAGTTCTACAATGAATCGAAGGATGACCTATGCCATATCACATCTATAATCTAGGTTTAAATTAAGTTTCACAAAAGAGAAAACTATCAAAATGGTCTACAGTGACCCTCAATTATCTTTAATTAGTTATTTAACTTGTCGTAAATTACAGTGGCTGATGTGGCTTCTCAATGATTATATAACAGAAAAATCATTGCGTTTCAGCTTTTAACTTACATAGCAAATGTGAATACCGTGAGCTTTAATTGACGATCGACACTAGTATTACACAAAAAGGGGATGTAACAGATGAGACTTCTGCAGTTCTGAGTGAAGCCTTATGCGCTCAAAAATGCGGCATCGCGTGCATTCATTACCTTGTCGGTGTTTAGGCAGCGTCAGGGGGCGACGGGCGGCACAGTTCCACGCACCTCGCCGTCTCAGAAGCAACTCTCTCCCAACTTCTCCTTACTACAATTTACCGAAGTTGGTTAAAAAAACTATCTGGCTGTGTTTTCAACTGACCAATCAGGGTCTCAATGTTAACCGTAAGCTCCACCTACAAAATTCTGTCTATCCAATGAGAAACGTTATGCTTTTCGTGGTGGGGCAATGTTTTTAATGTTTGCTACGTCAGAGAGACGTGAAAAAGTCTCACGCTAAAACTTGCAGCTGGTGTGGCCCTTTTAGTGTTATCATAAGATCTATACTGTTCTTCTGGAGGGCTCTATCTTTTAACATGGGCTGGGGGGTGGTTTTGGCGGTCAGCTGGCGACGTGGGTGTCCGTCCCTTATCGTAGGGCCTCCTAGCCTACACGATTCTGCTCTCGGCTTCTGTTCTCATTTCTCCCCTCGGAACTGCGTCTGTTTCACGGTGGGAAGGTATGACATGCATTTAGGCGTTCTTGTGTTAGTCTGTGGTATTCCATTTGCTCACTCGTTGATCGTATTACTTTGGTTAATTTAATGTCAGGATTTATTCGGATCTATGTGACATACTGCCGGATTTGCTATCGTGTCAGGGTTTTCATGGAAGGTGTTGGATTTGCCTGACACCTTACAACGTGTGATGGGGCGTGATCATGGAGCAATAGGATTTTGTGTGGCCTTTTTCCGTATTGCGGTCGTTTTTCACGTAATGCTCGATTCTCATCGATCATTTGCCGTTGATAGCATTCACTGTACGGCTGATCCCGGCAGAGGTTCGAGTCCTCCCTCGGGCATAAGTGGTGTGTAAGCTTAGGGACTGATGACCTTAGCAGTTAAGTCCCATAAAATTTCACACACATTTGAACATTTTTTTGATATCGTTCAGTGTTAACGGTTTCACCAGGTTTTAGCAGCTCATAATAGATGACACCCTTCTCATCCCACCAAACACAGACCATAGTCTTCTTTCCAAAGCGATTTGGTCTTGCAGTGGAAGTCGATGGTTTGCCTGGATTCACCCATGATTTACGACGCTTAGGATTCTCAAAATGCATCCATTTTTCATCACTTGTCACTATTCGATGGAGGAACGACTTTCTTTTGGATCTGGCGAGCAGCATTTCACAAGTGGTCTTCGGTTTGCTTGCTGTCCTTCATTCAGTTCCTGCGGAACCCATTTTCCCACTTTCCGCACCTTTCCCATAGCTTTCAACCGAAGAGAAACGGCTTTCCGCTAGTTCCTGTTGATTTTGAGTATTATCTTCATCCAATAAGGCTGAAAGTTCGTTGTGTTCGAACTTTTTCGGTGGTTTCCCGCGCTCGTCGTCTCTCTCGTCGAAATCGCCACTTTGAATTTTTTGAACCAGTCGAAATACTGTGTCTTCCTAAGAGCATGTTCGCCGAAAGATTCGACAAGCATTCTACGCGATTCTGTAGCAGTTTTCTTCAAATGATAACAGAAAACCAATGCTGTCCGCAAATCGTAGCTCGTAGTTACAAAACTCAACATGTTTATGCGTTTGAAACAGATACTGAAGTATGAAACTTGGGTTACTGTGTGTTGATATTCATCGTCAGCCGTTACAGTAAACAGCTGATGGCGCTGTAGACACGGTCTCATGGGCCCTACACTGGCGGCTATCACCATCTATAGGGAAATTCCGATTTCATACTTCTACACCTGCTACACTAGGCAGATGATGTAATTGACAGAGGTGGAATAACAAGTCGGTGTTTATAAGACTTCATTGTCGGCCTCGTTTTCGTGAATGAATCGTCTATCAATTGACAAGTTTCTTTCTGCGGTCATTTTTTTGCAACAGCGGAAAATCCTCCTATCGGAGCTCAAATGGTTCAAATGGCTCTGAGCACTATGCGACTTAACTTCTGAGGTCATCAGTCGCCTAGAACTTAGAACTAATTAAACCTAACTAACCTAAGGACATCACACACAACCATGCCCGAGGCAGGATTCGAACCTGCGACCGTAGCGGTCGCTCGGTTCCAGACTGTAGCGCCTAGAACCGCACGGTCACTCCGGCCGGCTTATCGGAGCTCAAAAAATTGCGAATATGTTACCGTTTATTTAAAACACCTTCCTCAGCACCACAAAAAATATTCCCAAAAATGTTTGCATCAATCATATTCGCACTTTTATTTTTGTACAACTCACCTCAAACTCCCGCAAGCTCCCCTAACTGTAACTCGCTCACATACACTAGACCATCGCTGTAAATCGCTCATAACAGTCCACTCCCAATTGCCCTTACTCACCCACTCATTCAGCCCAACTCATTGTCATTATTTCTTTGTGTCTCTGTGTTATGTCTCCTGTGTCAGAGCCACAGTCCCCTTCGTTCTGACCTACTGCTACACTCTCCTCTCTCTGCCATTGTCTCCCTCTTGCTCTCTCTCTTACTGCACTCTCTGCCAATGTCTCCCTCTTGCTCTCTCTCTCTCTTACTGCAAAGATCTCATTCTTTCCTTCCTACTGCTGCTGTCTCTTCTCTCGGCCACTATATCTCTCGTTTCCTCGTTGTCAGTCTCATATATTCGTCTCTCATTATCACTGGCTCTCACCCACTTCCTCTTTCTCCTTCTCTTTATTCTGCCCCCCCCCCCCCCAACCCCCGGCAATGTCTCCTTCATTCTTCTCCTAGCACTGTTCTGTCACTATGAACTACGTTACACTGCCACTATGTACGCCATTGTCTCCTTCGCTCTTTCTACTACACGACTGTCTCTGTCGTCCAATATTTATTATTTTCCGTCTTTTTGTCAATGCCACTATCTTCTTCTCTCAGCATAAAAAAACGCGAATATTTCTATATTTCTGCATGACAACATTTTTGTGAAAATTTTTGAAGGTGCTGTGCAGGCAGCTCGTACCCCCCCTTTTCAGTGAAAGTCTTTTAAATAAACAGGAACAAATTCGCATTTTTCTTGCTCCGATAGGAGTGTTTTTCCTCTGGTCCCCTTCCTTTTCCTGCTGCAGTTGGGAATGTAACTCATATGAAAAGAAATGTGTTCGTCAGTAAAATTTAGTTTGCTTGTGTGAAATTGAAATAACGCAAAACTAATCTTACACCTCAGACCGGATATTACGAGCAATAAAATGTTACATGTGCTTCATTACTACAACAGGGGTTTCCAGATGATAACGAAAACACTTTACGGTATATTTCTCCGTGCTAGGTCACAGCCAAATTTTTTCCCGAGGGCATGCAGCTTTACTGTATGATTAAATGATGATGACGTCCTCTTGGCTAAAATATTCCGGAGGTAAAATAGTCCCCCATTCGGATCTCCGGGCGGGGACTACTCAGGAGGACGTCGTTATCAGGAGAAAGAAAACTGGCGTTCTACTGATCGGAGCGTGGAATGTCAGATCCCTTAATCGGGCAGGTAGATTAGAAAATTTAAAAAGGGAAATGGATAGGTTAAAGTTAGATATAGTGGGAACTGGTGAAGTTCGGTGGCAGGAGGAACAAGACTTTTGGTCAGGTGAATACAGGGTTATAAATACAAAATCAAATAGGGGTAATGCAGGAGTAGGTTTAATAATGAATAAAAAACTGGAGTGCGGGTAAGCTACTACAAACAGCATAGTGAACGCATTATTGAAGCCAAGACAGACACGAAGCCCACGCCTACTACAGTAGTACAAGTTTATATGCCAACTAGCTCTGCAGATGATGAAGAAATTGATGAAATGTATGATGAGATAAAAGAAATTATTCAGGTAGTGAAGGGAGACGAAAATTTAATAGCCATGGGTGACTGGAATTCGAGAGTAGGAAAAGGGAAGAAGGAGACATAGTAGGTGAATACGAATTGGGGGTAAGAAATGAAAGAGGAAGCCATCTGGTAGAATTTTGCACAGAGCATAAATTAATCATAGCTAACACTTGGTTCAAGAATCATGAAAGAAGGTTGTATACATGGAAGAACCCTGGAGATACTAAAAGGTATCAGATAGATTATATAATGGTAAGACAGAGATTTAGGAACCAGGTTTTAAATTGTAAGACATTTCCAGGGGCAGATGTGGACTCTGACCACAATCTATTGGTTACGAACTGTAGATTAAAACTGAAGAAACTGCAATAAGGTGGGAATTTAAGGAGATGGGAACTGCATAAACTGACTAAACTAGAGGTTGTACAGAGTTTCAGGGAGAGCATAAGGGAGCAATTGACAGGAATGGGGGAAAGAAATACAGTAGAAGAAGAATGGGTAGCTTTGAGGGATAAAGTAATGAAGGCAGCAGACGATCAAGTAGGTAAAAAGACAAGGGCTGGTAGAAATCCTTGGGTAACAGAAGAAATATTGAATTTAATTGATGAAAGGAGAAGATATAAAAATGCAGTAAATGAAGCAGGCAAAAAGGAATACAAACGTCTCAAAAATGAGATCGACAGGAAGTGCGAAACTGCTAAGCAGGGATGGCTAGAGGACAAATGTAAGGATGTACAGGCTTTTCTCACTAGGGGTAAGATAGATACTGCCTACAGGAAAATTAAAGAGACCTTTGGAGAAAAGACAACCACTTGTATGAATATCAAGAGCTCAGATGGAAACCTAGTTCTAAGCAAAGAAGGGAAAGCAGAAAGGTGGAAGGAGAATATAGAGGGTCTATTCAAGGGCGATGTACTTGAGGACAATATTACGGAAATGGAAGAGGATGTAGATGAAGGTCAAATGGGAGATACGATACTGTGTGAAGAGTTTGACAGAGCACTAAAAGACGTGAGTCGAAACAAGGCGCCGGGAGTAGACAACATTCCATTAGAACTACTGACAGCATTGGGAGAGCCAGTCCTGACAAAACTCTACCATCTGGTGAGCAAGATGTATGAGACAGGCGAAATTCCCTCAGACTTCAAGAAGAATATAATAATTCCAATCCCAAATAAAGCAGGTGTTGACAGATGTGAAAATTACCGAACTATCAGTTTAATAAGTCACGGCTGCAAAATACTAACGCAAATTCTTTACAGACGAATGGAAAAACTAGTAGAAGCCGACCTCGGGAAAGATCAGTTTGGATTCCGTAGAAATGTTGGAACACGTCAGGCAATACTGACCCTACGACTTATCTTAGAAGAAAGATTAAGGAAAGGCAAACCTACGATCATTTGTAGACGTAGAGAAATCTTTTGACAATGTTGACTGGAATACTATCTTTCAAATTTTGAAGGTGGCAGGGTTAAAAAAAAAGGGAACGAAAGGGTATTTACAATTTGTACAGAAACCAGGTGGCAGTTATAAGAGTCGAGGGACATGAAAGGGAAGGAGTGGTTGGGAAGGGAGTGAGACAGGGTTGTAGACTCTCCCCGATGTTATTCAATGTGTATATTGAGCAAGCAGTAAAGGAAACAAAAGAAAAATTTGGAGTAGGTATTAAAATCCATGGAGAAGAAATAAAAACTTTGAGGTTCGCCGATGACATTGTAATTCTGTCAGAGACAGCAAAGGACTTGGAAGAGCAGTTGAACGGAATGGACAGTGTCTTGAAAGGAGGATATAAGATGAACATCAACAGGATAATGGAATGTAGTCGAATTAAGTCGGGTGATGCTGAGGGAACTAGATTAGAAAATGAGACACTTAAAGTAGTAAAGGAGTTTTGCCATTTGGGGAGCAAAATAACAGATGATGGTGGAAGTAGAGAAGATATAAAATGTAGACTGGCAATGGCAAGAAAAGCGTTTCTGAAGAAGAGGAATTTGTTAACATCGAGTATAGATTTAAATGTCAGGAAGTCGCTTCTGAAAGTATTTGTCTGGGGTGTAGCCATGTATGGAAGTGAAACATGGACGATAAATAGTTTGGACAAGAAGAGAAAAGAAGCTTTCGAAATGTGGTGCTACAGAAGAATGCTGAGGATTACATGGGTAGATCACATAACTAATCATGAAGTATTGAATACAATTGGGGAGAAGAGGAGTTTGTGGCACAATTAGACAAGAAGAAGGGACCGGTTGGTAGGGCATGTTCTGAGGCATCAAGGGATCACAAATTTAGCATTGGAGGGCAGCGTGGAGGGTAAAAATCGTAGAGGAAGACCAAGGGATGAATACACTAAGCAGAATCAGAAGGATGTAGGTTGCAGTAGTTCCTGGGAGATGAAGAAGCTTGCACAGGATAGAGTAGCATGGAGAGCTGCATCAAACCAGTCTCAGGACTGAAGACCACATCAACAACAACAGGTCACGTTATAAACTACGTTGTCGCCTCACACCGGATTTCAAGTGCGTATTTTACGTGTACAGGTAGTGTAACTTTGAACCTCTGTATCACGAAAACGGACAAAGATATGATGAAACTTTATAAGGTTATTCGACATCGATAGATAAGTGCCTAGATAATATACCGTTACAACTTGAACAATTTGCTGTGCCTATTTATTATTTGGGTTTCACCTCATACCTGGTTTTACTCGTGGAAGTATGTTAACTCTGAACCTCTGTATCTTGGAAACTGATAAAGATATGAAGAAAATTTTCGAAGCTGATCGATATCGGGATCTTAGGAATAAATAGTAGAAATTTCAGCTATCTGCTACGCATGGCTGTCTTGGAATCCTCGGCTGGGTTTGGTCCGCTGGTGACAGCGAAAATATGGTAAGAAAAAACAACGCTTTTTTGGAACTAGCCATGAACTAATGGCGCTTCCATAATTCCCGTCAACGTCACCCTATAGCACATGAAATACAAAACGAACCAACCAATTTGCTCCTTTTGCGTAAGCAGGAGGGAGTGTGTAACATTCAAACTTTGACCCTGTGCTGTAAGATAGTGACTTTACGACGGTCCTTCTGTTGGGTACAAATAGTCCGTACCCCAAGGGCTACCAAAACTCTTGACCCTACATTTTATCACCAATAGAACCCGAGGCACGAGCACCGAAAAACCCCGTTCTTATGCGCGGCGTTTTGGAACTCGTTAGGTACGCATGCTGTCGCATGTTTACCGATACAATTGCAGTACTTTATAAGAAAGGGTCTTTTCTGGTTCAGAAGATTAACTTTTCTTATTTTATTTATACGACCAGGCGCGCTTTGACATTTTAAGAAGGCACCAACTCATTTTCCTAGCCGAGGGCGCTAACGCAGGTCTGTGTGGTGGAGCTGTACTCGGAGGTAAGTCGATTCGAGTCTGGTTGTGGATGATATTTTTACTGTCAGTATGTGGTCAGCAAGTGGTGGTGGTGCAAAGTTCATTACCATCAATCTTTCCCCCAACGCCTTGGCTCTGATCACTATGGGACTTAACATCTGAAGTCATCAATCCCCTAGAACTTAGCACTACTTAAACCTAACTAACCTAAGGACATCACACACATCCATGCCCGAGGCAGGATTCGAACCTGCGACCGTAGCGGTCGCGCGGTTCCAGACTGAAGCGCCTAGAACCGCTCGGCCATACCGGCCGGCGACCCCAACGTCTTGGATTGAACTCCGAACCTCTCGGCAGTTTCTCATGGAGTGAGGTGACACTGTTGATGTTGATCCGTCCGACTTATTTTGACGTTAAGCCCGGCGGACCCATTGGTGCCATTCGAGAGCAGTATCCTGTGTGCCGGCACTACGTGTTACGATCTCTCATCACTCATCTCCACCATACAACACGAACATAACGCTGTGCCATACACGCCTGCTTTACACTCGTGAACACTCGACGAAAGCACATGCAACTCAATTCTCACTTATCCACAGAGAAAGAGGCCAATTTGAGCGGCGGAAGATTTGATTTGATTTATTGCTCATTTGGAGACCTGATGCCTTACGTTTTATAACAGGTCGTTCATTTTACAGCTTTTCTTGTAGTTTACAAAATGTATTCCATGTTACAAACAGTAATTACTGTGGGTTCGGATGTTTGGGAATGGAGACAGACAGTGAGGTCATCGGTCTCATCGGATTAGGGAAGGACGGGGAAGGAAGTCGGCGGTGCCCTGTCAAAGGAACCATCCCGGCATTTGCAAATGTTCTAATGTGTGTGAAATCTTATGGGACTTAACTGCTAAGGTCATCAGTCCCTGAGCTTACACCCTACTTAACCTAAATTATCCTAAGGACAATCACACACACCCATGCCCGAGGGAGGACTCGAACCTTCGCCGGGACCAGCCGCACAGTCCATGACTGCAGCGCCTGAGACCGCTCGGCTAATCCCGCGCGGCTCGGCATTTGCCTGGAGCGATTTAGGGAAATCACGGAAAACCTAAATCAGGATGACCAGACGCGGGATTGAACCGTCGTCCTCCCGAATGCGAGTCCATTGTGGTAGCAGTAGTTATTGTTTTGAGCAATTACAATGGAAGTAATAATAAATTAAAAATGCACTTGAAACAGAAAGAAAAAACACAAAAAATATTCAGATTTTAAGGAGATATGATGATAGATGATCGGAAAGACTTGGATAGAAAGAAAGAGAGAAATGAAACTTTCTGGCAGATTAAAACTGTGTGCCGGACCGAGACTCGAACTCGGGACCTTTGCCTTTCGCGGGAAAGTGCTCTACCATCTGAGCTACCCAAGCACGACACACGCCCCGTCCTCATAGCTTTACTTCTGCCAGTACCTCTCTCCTACTTTCCAAACCGAGTTCGAGTCTCGGTCCGGCACAGAGTTTTAATCTGCCAGGAAGTTTCATATCAGCGCACACTCCGCTGCAGAGTGAAAATCTCATTCTGGAAAGACAGAAATGTTACCATATCTGAGCCAGCCTCGTCTGATAGCATCGGAACTACTTCGAGTCTTGCAGTACCGGTTCGTTACGGTTCGTTAGTTTAATTTACGGATTAATGTTTCTAAATACTATCTACAAAAACACTATGACCATTATGTACATTGTGGAAAGTGCAATGGTGTTTGTGTGTAAAGTATGTTATTTCTTGGGGCTATTAATTAACCTTCAGTTCCTATATTACGTGCCTTGAATTTTACCTGTTATGTTGCTTATATACTAGGTGTTCAGTTACAAGTGTTACATGCCAACAGCGGTATAATGACCGCAGCATGGATATGCCTGCTGCTTATACACAAGCTAGAACAGGTTTACAGGGCTGATTTCAGTACACTGCATATTTTAATACAGTTTAATTGTTCTAGATGTTATATAAGGTTGTCTGGGGTACGTATTAGTGAAAGTGTTCGTTGTTTGAGTGAATCTGTGTTTCGGAACTGCTGTCTATGATGGTGTACGAATTGGAACCGCTGTCTTACATGTTTCGTGAGGGGTTGCAGTGTTCTACTACATGGCCGTGTCTGTCTATATTCGTCATGTAATGTCCTTGAGACATCACTAGCTATTTTATTTATCATCTCCCACTCGTCTTTGTCTCTTATTACTCGTATCAGGTCATTGTCGTACGGCGATGGTGTCTGGTGTGCTGCTCTGTATCGGCGACAGTGAAAAAGTATGTGTTCTGGGAATCCATTTTCCCCACATGTACAAATAGCGCTCTGGCTGCGGCCTATGCGGAGGAAGAACACCATTTTCACAAGCAGCTGAACCCACTGCGTGGGATATCCCAGTCAACAATACCGTACATTTACATTTCTTGAAGATGGCACCCATTGAAGGTGCGCTGTTAACAAGGCGAAACGCGAATGGGTGTAGGAATAAAATTTAAAAAATAGTGTGCAGTCTGCTGAAAAGCGTTTCCTTATAAACTACTGCGTCTGTTACTTAGTTTTGGGGCAGACGTACTTCATACAATTCTCTAGCAATAGATTTAACTTCAACGATAAATGCCGTACACCAAGAAGAAAGAGTTAACGATTTAGATATTTCTAAATTCTGCTGAAAACTAAAATTGGTATGCGTAACTGTATCTTATGAAAAGGCTGGATCCAGTTACTTTTACTATAAGTGTTAGCCATCTTTTTAAAATATATCAATCAATAAATTAACATATGTTGCTCATTTTCATTCAGTTAATTTCCTATAGCTTAAGATGAACAGCAAAAAATGGTTCAAATGGCTCTGAGCACTATGGGACTCAACTGCTGAGGTCATTAGTCCCCTAGAACTTAGAACTAGTTAAACCTAACTAACCTAAGGACATCACAAACATCCATGCCCGAGGCAGGATTCGAACCTGCGACCGTAGCGGTCTTGCGGTTCCAGACTACAGCGCCTTTAACCGCACGGCCACTTCGGCCGGCGATGAACAGCAAACTTCTCCCTTAGGTAAGAAATGTTCATCACACAAAACAATATTATTAGATCATAGTGTTAATAAGGATATATGCTGTAGGTATCTATTAAGCAGATCTGACTATAACTGACAGTCTTACGGCGTATTTAGTTTTTGATGAAATGTTTTGTTACAGTCCTCGCTCGCAGTATCCGGACAACCCTCAAAACATATGTTTTTCATATTAGGTGCATTGTGCTGCCACCTACTGCCAGGTACTCCATGTCAGCGACCTCAGTAGTAATTAGACATCGTGACAGAGCAGAACGGGGCGCTCCGCGGAACTCACAGACTTCAAACGTGGTCAGGTAATTGGGTGTCATTTGTGTCATACGTCTGTACGCGAGATTTCCACTCTCCTAAACATACCTAGTCTACTGCTTCCGATGTGGAAACGTGAAGGGACACATACAGCACTAAAGCGTACAGGCCGACTTCGTTTTTGACTGACAGAGACCGCCGACTGTTGAAGAGGGTCGTAATGTGAAATAGGCAGATATCTATCCAGACTATCACACAGGAACTCCAACTGCATCGGGATCCACTGCAAGTATTATGACACTTAGGCGTGAGGAGAGAAAACTTTATATTTCATGGTCGAGCGGCTGCTGATAAGCCACACATCACGACGGTAAATGCCAAACGACGCCTCGCTTGGTGTAAGGAGCGTAAACATTGGACGACTGAACAGTGGAATAACTTTGTGTGAAGTGACGAATCACGGTACACAATGTGGCGATCCGATGGCATGGTGTGTGAATGGCGAATGCCCGATGAACGTCATCTGCCAGCCCGTGTTGTGTCAACAGTAAAATTCGGAGGCGGTGGAGTTATGGTGTGGTCGTGCTTTTCATGGAGGGGCTTGTACCCCTTGTTGTTTTGCATGGCGCTATCACAGCACAGGCCTACATTGATGTTTTAAGCACCTTCTTGCTTCCCACTGTTGAAGAGCAATTTGGGGATGGCGATTGCATCTTTCTACACGATCGAGCACCTGTTCATAATGCAAGGCCTGTGGCGGAGTCGTTACACGACAATAACATCCCTGTAATGGACTGGCCTGCACAGAGTCCTAACGTGAATCCTACTGAACACCTTTGGGATGTTTTGGAACGCCGGCTTCGTGCCAGGCCTCACTAGAAGAGAAGAAAGCCTCTCCATCTAGTGTATCTATAGTTGAGGAAAGAAAGAAAATAGCATATAACTCGGAGAATCTACGGGATGTTCCAGGAGGAACGGTCAGTATTCAGGGATATCAGAGGAAAGATTATTCGAAGCAAAATATCTAGTAAACATGGGCTCTAAAATGCTTACCTTAGGGTTATTAGCACTTCTTCATCATCGATAATGTGAAACAAAGCAAGCTCTTTGCTGTTCATGTTTCTAAGAAGAGGTAGTATGGGACAAAATTAGGAAACGAAATCCAGTAAACATGGGCTCCAAATTGCATGCCTTAGGAGCTATGAGCCCCTGTTCTTCTTCGCTTTTTTGAAACGCATCTCTTCTACTGAACAAGTGCACACAGCTTAAAATACAGGAAAGAAAGAGCTTGCACTACAAGAGATTTGTTCCTCAGTACCGAAGATGAGGAAATGCTCTTAGCTATTCAGGTAGGCATTTTAGAAACCACGTTTTCTAGACGTTTTTGCTTTGGATGATCGATCCTGTCATATTTGTGAATACTGATCATTCTTCTTGGGACACCCTGTGTACATAGATATAACAGCAGCGTTTCCAAATCCACATTAAGGATGTCTATGTAATCATATTTTTAATCCATCTGTGCACCTGGTCAAATGACACATTACATTTCGTAAAATTTATGGTGAAAACTATACGCTTTTCGAAATCGCAATGTCGAACTTGTAGCAGATTGCACTGTTACCTAGTGCTCGCCAGCCGAGTAGTCTCTCCACCCTGTGAATGACTAAAAATTCCTAACCAATTGACTTAGAACACATTCTCGACGCTCAGCGTTCACCAGAAACAAAGGTGTCATTGAGAAAACGTGACTTGTACAGCCATTGCACTATTATTGTTGTCAGTTATAATTAATATTTACTTAATGTAATGAAATTTTCCATGATCTGTGACACTGTTACAGTGGCTTGATGTACTGCAAAGAAAAATAAGTTAATCTTTTACGTATACACAGCGTTTACCAGGCAGAGTGGGTAGTGTCCTTTCATTACCGGCGAGCGGTAATCGAGTCGCTTACCTAGAAAGATTGTCTTCTTCGCGCACAGCAGCGTCTTTCCTTTGAAAAATTGAGCTTGTGGAGTAAAGGGGGACACGCTCATGAGAAACAAACACTATTTAAAAGATGCACCAATACACGATTTTGAAGATATGGAAACGAAATTTTGTACCATGTTTTACATGAAATTAGCACATTTACTGTTAAGTTCCCTTGATTTTATATATTTTTATAGGAAGTAAAAATTTTGTTTTCGTAAAATACCTTTTTCTCAGAAAGTACTCAAAACATTTTTACAAAATTTTCTCTGTTTAATCTCTTTTCATAACTCATGAGATTTTCTGAATATATTGAATAGGAGAATTTTAGTAACAATTTTAGCTACAATTCTGTAAGTGTAATACAAAATTCTTGCAAAATTTCAAGAATTTACTCTTGAGACAATGTTTATGGCGTTTATAGAAATAAATGTACAAAATTTAGTAACTCAAGCCATCATAGATTCTGAGAAAAAGGTACTGAAACGTAAAAAAACGAAATTTTCAGGAAACGAAATTTAAAGTTCAACCTAACGTTTTTTCATGTCACCTCTTCAGAAGGCTACAAATTTCTACTCGGCGTCCTCTTTCCCTTCAATACTACTCATCTGGTTTCTTGTTTTCTGCCTTCTTTCCTTTACCAGGTCTGCAACTGGCTTTTCAGCTGCAGAGTGGCGCTGTAAATCTATATTTTCTCAAGATGTCTTGAGTGAAATTTCCTGTCTTAAAGCCCATTCTCTCTAATACCTTCGTCCTCCCTACGAACTGCATCCTAAGTTGCAACTCTGACAATTGTAGCAGATGAAATGTGGTTTCAGGGCATTGCTTCTTCACAAACAAAGTAGCTGGTTTGTTATTATTAATAAGATACGGGAACAGAGTTACAGATGAAACTTCCTAGCAGATTAAAATTGTAGCCGGCCGGAGTGGCCGTGCGGTTCTAGGCGCTACAGTCTGGAACCGCGAGACCGCTACGGTCGCAGGTTCGAATCCTGCCTCGGGCATGGATGTGTGTGGTGTCCTTAGGTTAGTTAGGTTTAAGTAGTTCTAAGTTCTAGGGGACTGATGACCTCAGAAGTTGAGTCCCATAGTGGTCAGAGCCATTTTTTAGATTAAAACTGTGTGCCGGACCGAGACTCGAACTCGGGACCTTTGCCTTCGGTGAGCAAGTGCTCCACCAAGTGAGCTACCCAAACACGACTCACGCCCCGTCTTCACAGCTCTAATTCCGCCAGTACCTCGTATCCTACCTTCCAAACCTCACAGAAGCTCTTCTGCGAACCATGTAGAACTAGCACTCCTGGAAGAACGGATATGAGGAGACATGGCTTAGCCAACAGCCTGGGGGATGTTTCCAGACTCGAAAGGTCCCGAGTTCGAGTCTCGGTCCGGAACACAGTTTTGACCTGCCAGGAATTTTCATATCAGTGCACATTCCGCTGCAGAGTGAAAATCTCGTTCTGGAGAGTCACAGATGATCTATAAAACGAAAGAGTATATATCACAGCCTTCTAGATGCATTCCGTGCAAGTTTGCTTGAAAGTAATCCACGGAATCGTTGTTCACCGAGCTAGAATTAAAGTTAATTTTAATAATCAACAGCCTCAGATGCACCGTTTAGCTAGAATTAACCTAGTCTTCAGTCGGGATAACCCATCCTTCTTCAGAATAACAGTAACTGCCGTTTGTCCATAGTGGACATCGTCAAGCTAAAACTACAAATCCATAAATTATCGTCAGGCTATAAAACTTATCTGGAACTGCCTCGGCCCCACTTCGCGACCGCGACGCTGCAGCCACGAGTGCTGTACTGGAACTCCAGCACTCGTAGCTGAAGCCTAGGTTAATTCTAGGTAAACGGTGCAACTGAGGCTGTTGATCATTAAAATTAAAATTAATATTTATACAGTTGCTGACAGGGCCGCGAAATGTTGAAGACATTTAGAATTGAAGTGTTGCTTCTAACACTGGGCGTGACAGGAACGTTGCGACACACATTTCATTATTTTTCAGACACTTCGGATGCGATTTCATCATTGAAACATTGATTGTTTATGGTCTCTGAGTTTGAAAAATAAATAAAAAATAAATTGAAAATTGACATTTTCGGTCAATTTCATGATCGTACTCCCTTAAGATCTGTCCAGTGTAGAAGAATGTGATGAATGACAGTACAGTGTAGTGCTATGCTGATGACGATGTGATAGGTCACAGAGGGTTTCCAGTGGTGGCACGGCCAACTCCTTTCGAAGAGCAGAGTCGACCTTTACACCCCTAGCCAATGACGATCGCCATCAGCTGCGTCACATGGTCTTACTCCACTTTAAAAAATTCTGTAATGAAATCGAACACCTACTGCCGTTCTCAAGATGTTATTTATTATAAGGCTATCAGTTTTGGTGCTGCAGTACACCAACTTTAGGCTTTAAATGACTCTGAGGGGGTTAACTCCGATAGTACACACGATTCCAAAGGTGGCTAACGTCTATGAACTGGTTTCCGCAGACTGCCTGTAACGACGATGTTGTGTCTCCAACCATCAACTAGTGGGAGACATAACATCGTTGTTACAGGTAGTCGCCAACCATCAACTGGTTGGAGACAGAACATCATTGTTACAGGTCTCCAAAAACTAGTTCTTATGTGTTGGCCACTAATGGAATCATGTTTACGGTTGGAGTTACCCCCTCAGCATCAGTTGAGACCTGAACAAGGTGTACGGAAGTACCGTAACTGGTAGACATATAATGAATAACATCATAAGGACGGCTGTAGGTGTTTCATTTTATTACGTAAGTGAATAGCCCAAGTCCCTCAAACCTCCAATCAGAAGGATGGACATACAGGAATAAATTTTGGTGACCAGGGCTGTAGTGTGTCTTTTGTTATAGGCTCCAAGTTTATTTTACGTAGTTATGTTATCCAGAACTGGCAGCATTAAAAGTATTTGTTACACCGCTGGCCAATGAAATTGCAACACCATGAAGACAGCATGCAATAAACATCAAATTGACGTGAATTGTACCACGTCCCTGGATATAGAAATACACTGACGAAACAAAAGTCGCAGCGCCAAAAAATAATTAAAGTAGAGTAAAGAAATTTTGGGAATACATTTGTCAGCGTAACATATTTAAGAGATTAACACCGCAAGATCACAGGTTAATGCAAGCGCGAGATAAGCCATTGCAAATGTGATCTGGTGGTATATTAATAATCAGTGTACCCGTCAGAATGTTGAATGCAAGCATGCAACCATGCTTGCTCTGTACAGGTGTCGGATGTCAATTTGTGGGATGAAGTTCCATGCCTGTCGCACTTGGTCGCTCAATAAACGGATGGTTAATGCTGTTAGTGGATGAAGCTGGAGTTGTCGTCCGATGGAGTGCCACATATGCACGATCAGAGACAGATCTGATGATCGAGAACCCAAGACGACATGTCAAAAATGGCTCTGAGCACTATGGGACTTAACATCTATGGTCATCAATCCCCTAGAACTTAGAACTACTTAAATCTAACTAACCTAAGGACATCACACAACACCCAGTCATCACGAGGCAGAGAAAATCCCTGACCCCGCCGGGAATCGAACCCGGGAACCCGGGCGTGACGACATGCCGACAATCTGTATAGCAGATTGGGTTACAACAGCGGTAAGTGAGCGAGCGTTATCCTGGAATGCTGTTTATGAATGACAGCGCAACAGGTCGAATCACCAGACTGACGTTTAAATTTACATTCAGGATGCGAAGGATGCTACGAGAGTGCTCCTGCTATCATGCGAAATCGCACTCCAGACCATGACTCCAGGTGTTGGTCCAGTGTGGTTTGTAACAGTTCGATGTGTCACTATGGCGCCAGTTGGTGCTCATGCTGCAGATGCAGTTCGATACGCCAGAGCCGTACGCCGAACATCGTCTTCCCTCTCGGTAGTGGGATGAGGCCGTTCGGAGACCCGTCTTCTACCGACCGTACGTTCTCGTGAGCACCGCTTCCAGCAGCCATGTCCAGTGGCTACTTCGTGCCAAGTCTTTCTGCAATATCGCAGAAGGAACATTCAGCTTCTAGTAGCCCTGTTACACGACCCTATACAAACGCAGTGAGGTGTTGATGATGGCGTCTTTGTCGCCTTAAACACATTCTTGATTAACATCAACTAGCGCCACCCCTATGGGACTGGCACGAAATTTGAATAGATCATCTGTCCGATATAGGAAACACACCTACCAAATTTCATTTATGTCGCACAACTTCTCGGCGTTGCGATTTTTTGCCTGTGACTGTAGTTAGCATTACAGTGTAACAGCACAAAGTAAGTCTGAGCAACGCCATTGATGATCTGCAGAGGGATTGCCATTCAGAAATCGCATTTGAATGTTGGTTGTCTCTGATTAGATCATCATACTGATAGTTTTTCAGCACATGAGATTCGACAGCGGCTGGATCCTGCAGTAATCGTTGCGTAATGCTGCCGCTCGCGTTGGTAGGTATCCCATGACTGTCATTCGTATGGCTCGATGAGATGAAGAGGCCACACTCAATACCATTTAAGGTCCCAACGGTTTCACGTGACAAGGAAAAGAGACATATTGTTAATAAAATAAAACTGGAAATTTAGATGGCTGAATTTTTTTTGGTTTGGCACTTTACAATGAACAGCCGAGGTCCTGCAACCAACCTCTTTAAAGATGGGCTTACAGGGACTTACTGCAGTTAGGCCGAGAAAATTCGTACAGCCATTATTCCAAGCAGTACGGAGAAGTGATTGTAAAAATTGTTACCTGAAAACAACTAATAGGAGCGTACAGGAAATTTAATTTTAAATGGTTTTACTTGTTCATGATTTTCGATCAAAGATGGTGAACATGGTCAAAAAATCCGCAAAGTTGCGAAAAACGGTTTTTCTTAAATAAGCAGAAAAACTGTAGTTCCTATCGAAAAATGTTAAGTAACGAAGTTGTAGGGCTTAAAAAGATCTAACGATTACTTTTTGTTAGTGCCAAGAGCTTTGTTGAGTTTCTAGACACGAGGTAGTTTGATAACTAACGCAACATACTTTTTTCTCGGCCAGTTTCAGTTGAAAAAATGCGGAATTTGTTGTGGGACGTCTTGGAATATTCCCGCTTCAGCCTCTATAGTTTGATGAAGTTCCGATGGTGGAGGCTCTATACGTAGCCATCAAAACGGCGTCTGTAACGAATATGAAGATGGCATCTGTTCTTTCGGACATGTCTTCATATCGTTAAGGCTAACCGACTGATGACCTTCTTCAGTGCGGATGCACACGAATTGCCTGAACTCTTACGGGACTCAGTGGATTGTCTGCCGCGAGTAATGGGTATAATGGCAGGGGCACTACGAATGTAGTGTGTGGACTGTAAGTTGAGAACGTGGGTCTCACGGAGAGTGTGCCGGCAAGTCCCTGCAGTCGCACTATCCTCTGTGCCCTCGGTGGCTCAGATGGAAAGTCGGCACGGTAGCTCAGCGTGATCGGTCAGAGGGCTTAGCCACCCTCTGTAATAAAAAACTGAGTGAACGCATTAACGAACAACCTAAACGAGTGTCATCGGACGCCCGCCACGAGCAAAGTCAAGGGACAATAGAGCAAAATGAGATTTTTTAAAAAAAGATGGATAGAGCGTCTACCATGTAAGCAGGAGATCCCGGGTTCGAGTCCCGGTCCGAACACACATTTTCAACTGTCCCCGTTGATGTATATCAACGCCTGTCAGCAGATAATGGTATTGATTTAATTGTAATTTCTGTGACGAAGTTGTGCACCAAGCAGTGAGTTTGTTTTGGCGGAAAACCAGAGCATCGCAGACATTCATAAGCGCTTACAGAAGTTCTGCGGAGAACTGGCAGTGAACAAAAGCACGGTGACTCGTTGGACGAGGCGTCTGTCATCATCGAAACAAGGTCGCGCAAACCTGTTGGATCTCCTGCGTGCCGACCCGCCACACACAGCTGTGACTTCTGCAATGTTGGAACGTAAGGACACTCTAATTCGATGTCATCGAAGGATCACAATCAAACATCTCGATGTAATGATTACGGTCTTCCGAGACTCTGAAGGGGTTTTTCCGTTTGATATCCTCCCTCAAGATGCGTCGATTAACGCTGAAGTGTATTTTGATACGCTCGGGAAACTGAAGAAACGCCTTCAGCGTGTTCGTCACTACAAAAATGCAAATTAACTCCTTCTCCGTGACAACGTAACACCTCACACAAGTTCGCACATCCTAGCGGAGCTTACAAAACTTCATTGCGCTGTTCTTCGTCATCCACCCTACAGCCCAGATCTCGTACCTTCATACTTCCAACTATTTGACTCAATGAAGGACGGCTTCCGCAGCAAGCAGTATGTGGATAATAGGGAGGTTATTGATGCAGCAAGATGTTCAGTCGGACGTCGGCCAGTACAGTGGTACTATTTTGGGCATACACGCCCACCCGTAAGGTGGCCATCACACTCAACGGAGATCATGTTAAAAAGAGGGTTTTGAAGCCAAAAGAGTGGAGAATTATAAGGTGTATCCGAATCCCGGATAAAACCAAAGTTCCTTAAAAAAATTTATTGCATTACTTACTGAACGTCCTTCTTATATCGAAAAAGCGTTAAAATCGTGTTCTCTATAACTCGTTAACATTGCTGTTTACTGTAGGTACAGACTGCAGTAAGAAAAAAAAGTACTTGTTCGAAAAGTTAAAAAATAATAGTTCTTCGCAAAGAGTTGTGCAACGATACTGTTAAATAGTTTTTCGATTTTACTAATTTCAAAGATCAAAAAACAACTTCTTTAACTAACTGTCTCAACTTTCGTTTTATAAAAATAACTTTTGAAGAGAGAAATTGCTGAAACTTTTCCACTAAATTAAAAGAATATTGTTTCTACGACCGCTTGATTCGAGATTTTTTTTAATCTGGCGGGCGAAATTATCATTTTACAGCAATGAGCTTGTGAAGCTTTACATTGAATACTTGTATTTTCAAAAAAAAAAAAAATACTAGAATACGTTCCACTGATTTTTAGTATTAGTAATTAAATAATGAAATGAAGCGTTCAGGGCGCAGTGCACCACCAGGAGCGGGAGGTGAAGTGAAGGAACCGGCGCGTGGTCTAGCTGACGCTTGCACGCGTCACTATACACTGAGGAGACAAAAATCATAGGATACCTATTTTTGCCCGGCGTAGGCGGCAAATCGACGTGGCATGGATTCAATAAGTCGTTGGAAAGCCTTTGCAGAAATATTCAGCCATGCTGCCTCTACAGCCGTCCATAATCTCGAAGATGATGCCGGTGCAGGATTTTGTGTACGGACTGACCTATCGATTGTGTTTCGTAAATGTTCGATGCGCTTCATGTCGAGCGCTCTGAGTGAGCAAATCAGTCGCGCGAGTCGTCCAGAATGTTTATCGAACCAACCGCGAACAACTGTGGCCCGGTGACGTGGCGTATTGTCATCCACAAGAGTTTCACAGTCGTTTGGGAACATGAAGTCCATGAATGGCTGCAAATGGTCTCCTAGTAGCCAAAAATCCAGAGGCCCCGGTAGAGCCCATGTAAACACAGCCCACATCATTATAGAGCCATCACGAGCTTGCATAATGCCTTGTTGGCAACTTGGGTCCATGGCTTCGTGAGGTCTGCGCCACACTCGAACCCTACCATCAGCTCTCCCCAACTGACTCATCTGACCAGGCCACGGTTTTCCAGTCGTGTAGGCTCCAGGAGAGGCGCTGCAAGCGATGTCGTGCTGTTAGCAAAGGAAATCGCGTAGGTCGTCTTCGGTCATAGCCCTTTAACGGCAAATTTCGCCGCACTGCCCTAATAGATATGTTCGTCGTAAGTCCCACATTGATTTCTGCGGTTATTTCGCGCTGTGGTGCTTGCCTGTTAACACTGACAACTCTAAGCAAACGCAGCTGTTTAAGTGAAGACCGTCGGCCATTGTGTTGTCCGTGGAGAGCGGTAATGCCTGAAATTTGGTATCCTCGGTTCACTCTTGATACTGTAGATCTCGTAATACTGAATTCCCTAACGATTTCCGAAATGGAATGTCCCATGTGTCTAGCTTCTACTACCACTCCGCGCCGCGTTCAAAGTCGTTAATTGCAGTAGTGCGGCCATAATCACGTCGGAAACCGTTACACATGAAACACCTGATTGTAAATGACAGCTCCGCCAATGCACTGCCCTTTTATACTGTGTGTACGCGATACCACCGCCATCTATATATGTGCACATCGCTATCACATGACTTTTGGCATCTCAGTGTATAGAAGAATAAAACGAGAATGGTGTAATCTTGTATGGATGGGTCAAGGGTAACTCTGCGTTTCCAAGCGGTGAAAGGTGGCTACACTGAGCCACAGCGCCAGAGATCGCGCTAGAGAGTATTGTTCCGCCGCCTCCACTGGCAGTGATTATTGAGATGTCGTAGTGGGCAGTGCTTGGGGAGAGCTCGTGGTAGTCAGTGCTTCTTAAGAACTCGTAGCAGAGAGTGTTTGTTGAGATGTGCTAGTAGGGAGTGCTTGCTGAGATGTGATACTGAAAAGTTCTTGTTGAGATGTGGTAATAGCGAGTCGGTGTGGAGATATATTGTAATGATTAGAGTGATTTTGGTCAATATATGAAGGTAACGAAACTTGATTTATTTTTCATTATTTAATGTCGTAAATAATGCTTCATTACAGGTTCAGTCAACAAAGCATCTGGCTTGTGTTCTGGGATTAGAGTGTAATTCTGGTTCTCTTGAGTAATTATGGTATTTTTATTTCCTTTAATTAATTCAGTATAAATGATACTTAAAATTTCTTGTGTTGTTGAAGAAGAACGATGCCAGATGCGTACGTGGAGTCATACTTCCACACACAGAACAGTTATACTTGTGCTTTGGTTTCGTAGGTTTTATAGTTGCTGGGGACTTAATTAATTAATTGTGTTAATGAAAATTTCCATTTCATTCTTTGTTATTGTTCTATGCAGTCAGATAGCGTAATAATACTAGTCAGGGCCAACCGTTACGAGACTTCGTAATCGAACAGTCAGCTACTAAATCAAAAATCACTGCTTTTTCACTGATGTTATATTTTTTTTATTATGTGCCTGCTGTGCTTATTTTTTTAAATTGTAATTGTCAACTGATTAATTGTGCTGACTGTGGTTATGTATGTAAGATATACTTTGTGATTTATCTGCTTGCGCCTTCATGTTTACTTATTAAGATTACGTATGAACATTTATTTGCTTATGCTGATATGATGATAATGACCTGTTTATTATGTAAGATACATATTTGCTGCTTTGCGTATGGATTGCATATTTACACATTTCTGTTTGTTGTCATAACTACTCTTTAATTTGGTATATAGAAATGCTGATATACTGTGTATGAACATAGAGTTTAGGTCACACTATGGTATTAATTATACATTGTTTGCTTGGCAGAGCCTCGTTATAGGGATTGTGCTGCATCCACTTGTTGACATTCTGTTCTCTACTGGTATATTTACTCGCTACTGCATGTTTTGCTTACGCTCAGTGCCTGATATTTTTAAGATAAGAAAATGAACTGCTATAATGCTACGAACGACATTAGTACAAGAAACTTCATAGAAGTCACATGAGCTGGAGGTTTTATGGAAGCTGTATAAATTTATGCTAATAGGAAGGAAGCTAACGACATGACATACCAACACTAGGGTTAGACCATTGACAGTTATTACTCTGCATTTTTCGTGAGTAATTGAAATAGGAAGTGACACTTGACACAAGAAATACTCCACATGTTTGCTTCTGTTTGCCATGATTCTTGAAGTGGTGTACACACTGTGAAATATTATGATCATTCACACTCCGTAATCGTAATTAATTACTGAGAGTTATTCGAACTAAGTCTGTTAGAGGTCATGTACGCATTTCTTTTATTTAATGATGGACAAGGTAAACAAAATGTATCTTATAATTTATAATGAGTAGCAGATTTGGATCAGATGGATTACACGAGAGGTTGTGTGTTGACATTGTGTCTTCGGATTGTATGAGATGATGAATTGAGGTTTGCATTAGGATTTTGTCTGCACTTGTTCGAGGAGACTGACTAGAGGAAAGAGTTGTTATGGAAGTGAAATGATATTGGCAATGAGGTTATATATATCGACGCATTGAAGAGGTATGATTGAGGTATTGAGATTATGTGAAGTTGTTGATTATTGGAGTTTTCGTGGACAAGAGGTAAGGTAAATGATATTGATGATCGACGTATTGAAGAGGTATTATTGAAGTATTGAGATTATGTGATGCTGATGATTATTGGAGTTTTGGTGGATAAGAGGTGAAGTAAGTGAGGAGCATATTTTTTTTTGTTGGTCTATATGGAACAAGGAGGATAAAGATGGCAGACTAGAACACTCAAGTAGAAGGAAGATTGTCTACACACACACTTTGTTAAATCAATAAGCAGTATATACTTTTTTTTTGGAGAGAGGAAGCATTTGCATATCTTGGCTCACTGACAGTTGTTCAGCAACCGTACGTTTTGATCTGGCTTGGCAAACATTGGTCTTGACATGATGACTATGACGTTGACTAACTATTATTGACTGTTATACATTGCTGCCACTACTACTTGATACACATGATGAACATAAAATTTTGACAGAATTGCATTTACACAGTTAACACTATTCAACTACACAGTAGCACTAAATGTGGATGAAAGATGAGTGAGTGTGTTTTGTGTGTTTTCCTTTTATAATCCCAGAGAAGTGATCCCAACCTATCTCCTAAATATTATTTTACTTGTTGTTGTGGCTTGCACTGACACCCATAAATATTATAGGTTTACTGGTATTTGTGTATTGTAATAGTTAATAGGACAATTATCTGATATCATTTGTGTGTTTGTTATGATTTGTATGTTTAGTGTAAAAGCATTGTATGTGTATTCAAACTATTGTTCATGCCTGAACTGTCCGATTAGTGATGGTGCTGCACTTTTCAACATGGTGGATGCCACCTGGACATGTTTAATTTCTGCTGATGAACTGTGTGATTAGTGATAGGGAATATTATGAACTGTTATTTGCACTTTTTCTACATGATTGGTGCCACTAGGACATGTTTAATATCTGCTGATGAACAGTGTGATTAGTGATAGTGAATTTTATGGACTGCGGTCAGCACCTGGTCAACATTACTGGGTGCCACTGATGGACTGCTTCTACCGAAATGGTGTTACTTGTTGATGTCTGCACCTGCTCAACATTGCTGGTGCCACTAATGGAACTGCTTATACTGAAATGGTGTTACTTGTTGATGTCTGCACCTGCTCAACATTGCTGGGTGCCACTGATGGACTGCTTCTACCGAAATGGTGTTACTTGTTGATGTCTGCACCTGCTCAACATTGCTGGTGCCACTAATGGAACTGCTTATACTGAAATGGTGTTACTTGTTGATGTCTGCACCTGCTCAACATTGCTGGGTGCCACTGATGGACTGCTTCTACTGAAAAGATGTCACCTGTTGATGTCTGCACCTGCTCAACATTGCTGGAGCCACTAATGGAACTGCTTATACTGAAATGGTGTTACTTGTTGATGTCTGCACCTGCTCAACATTGCTGGGTGCCACTGATGGACTGCTTCTACTGAAAAGATGTCACCTGTTGATATCTGCACCTGTTCGACATTGCTGGTGCCACTAATGGAACTGCTTATACTGAAATGGTGTTACTTGTTGGTGTCTGCACCTGTTCAACATTGCTGGTGCCACTAATGGAACTGCTTCTACTGAAAAAATGTCACTTGTTGGTATTTGCACCTGTTGACCATTGCTGGGTGCTACTGCTGGAACTGTCAACTACTTGTTTCTTGAGCTATGGAAAGCGTTTATGTGAATATTTGTATAAACTGATTTTTTTGTGTATTACTGTTTGTGAAAAGTTATGAGACTCTTACCTGCACATATTCGTCATTGCTGACGCTATTGATTGAACTGTTTAACCACATAATACTTGTGTAAACTGTTATGTAAAGTCACATGTATGAAGGAATTTGTATTGCTTACTGTATTTTATATATTAGGTTATTGAAAGGTCAGTGCAAAGCCAAAATTTTATCTAGTATGTGATATTTACGCATTAATATTATCTTTTATTTTTGTCTGTGTTTTTTTTGACGAATTTGGTGGTATTTTCACCACCAATGCTGGCAAAAATACCATCAAATTCTAGCCTGTGGAGGAAGGGCATATGAAAGGTGGCTACACTGAGCCACAGCGCCAGAGATCGCGCTAGAGAGTATTGTTCCGCTGCCTCCACTGGCAGTGATTATTGAGATGTCGTAGTGGGCAGTGCTTGGGGAGAGCTCGTGGTAGTCAGTGCTTCTTAAGAACTCGTAGCAGAGAGTGTTTGTTGAGATGTGCTAGTAGGGAGTGCTTGCTGAGATGTGATACTGAAAAGTTCTTGTTGAGATGTGGTAATAGCGAGTCGGTGTGGAGATATATTGTAATGATTAGAGTGATTTTGGTCAGTATATGAAGGTAACGAAACTTGATTTATTTTTCATTATTTAATGTCGTAAATAATGCTTCATTACAGGTTCAGTCAACAAAGCATCTGGCTTGTGTTCTGGGATTAGAGTGTAATTCTGGTTCTCTTGAGTAATTATGGTATTTTTATTTCCTTTAATTAATTCAGTATAAATGATACTTAAAATTTCTTGTGTTGTTGAAGAAGAACGATGCCAGATGCGTACGTGGAGTCATACTTCCACACACAGAACAGTTATACTTGTGTTTTGGTTTCGTAGGTTTTATAGTTGCTGGGGACTTAATTAATTAATTGTGTTAATGAAAATTTCCATTTCATTCTTTGTTATTGTTCTATGCAGTCAGATAGCGTAATAATACTAGTCAGGGCCAACCGTTACGAGACTTCGTAATCGAACAGTCAGCTACTAAATCAAAAAATTAAATTTATTTGCATTTTATTTTAATTAAGCCCCCATGCAGCGGTTACCTCAGAAATGTTCGAGAGAGAGACATGTCTCAGTCTCATGCGATCTGTTGAATGTCATTTTGGAGAAAGTAATAAGGGGATGCAGGCAACAGGAAAGGGCTGGAGCAAAGATGGTTGGTAATTTCAATTGTCTCGTATATGCAGATGATATAGTACTGCTAAGTGAATCAGTCCAAGCCGGCCGCTGTGGAAGAGCGGTTCTAGGCGCTGCAGTCCGGAACCGCGCTGCTGCTACAGTCGCAGGTTCGAATCCTGCCTCGGGCATGTCCTTAGGTTAGTTAGGTTTAAGTAGTTCTAAGTCTAGGGGACTGATGACCTCAGATGTTAAGTGCCATAGTGCTCAGAACCATTTGAATTTGAATCAGACCACGAGATGAAATAAATGTACCAGAAAATAGAGAACTATGGGCAGAATGCTGGGCTAAAGGGATATCAAGACGGAACGAAGTTCTGGCGATTAGGAATAAGGCAAGAGCAGGGAGAATATCTTGAGATATGGAGCATGAGGTTCAGTAGAGTTAGCCAGTCCAAATACTTGGGATCGTTGTGTACCAGTGACAACAGTACAGGAATGGACATCAAGGACAGATTAGCAGCGGGAACGAAATGCATTTATTCCCTCAGGGAAACGCTCAGCTCAAAATCAACGTCAGCGAACACTAAGATGAAAACTACAACACAGTGGAATGCTGTGCGGTCATCTACGGTTCAGAAACCTCTAGCATGACTAAACCAGAAAGGGAAAATTGGTTAATATTTGAAATAAAAATAATGAAGAAGATATGAGGAACGATCCTAGATACAGGATGTTTGATCTTGCCCACACGTTGCTTACAGGGTGCCTAAAGGATGCAGCGTTCTCGGAATGCTATATAACAATGAATAACATTAGTAGTTTTATTTCTATAAAGCAACTGACAATAGTTAACTTTGGAGATACACAGGCACATGAGCGTTAACCAAACACCAGACGCCCCATACGACGACCAAGGCAGCGCTGGATGGACGACACGGCGAAGGACCTGGCACCCACAGGAATAGAATACGCCGGCCGAAGTGGCCGCGCGGTTCTGGCGCTGCAGTCTGAAACCGCGAGACCGCTACGGTCGCAGGTTCGAATCCTGCCTCGGGCATGGATGTGTGTGATGTCCTTAGGTTAGTTAGGTTTAACTCGTTCTAAGTTCTAGGGGACTAATGACCTCAGGAGTTGAGTCCCATAGTGCTCAGAGCCATTTGAACCATTTTTGAATTGAAGACGCCTGGAGGAACAAACCGCAAAACAGAAACGAGTGGGGGCAATTTGTGGAAGCAGTACGATCTGCAGGGCCTGGGTCGCTGTATATATATATGGTATTTCGTTCTAGTATACTTGCAAAATACACGGAGTCTGTGATGATAACCATATATGCAACATGTTAATATAATACTGCTTAATCGAGAACCATTATTATACTCTTTTACACTTGTAATTTATATTTGTACTCATTGATCAAGAAACATTCTTATAAGGTTTTGGAGTAATTTAATCAGGAGATGTTAATTTTCACTAATTCTCTTTTACACCAGTAATTTACACTTGTAACCCTTGACGACGATGATAGAGGTGGTCGTCAACAGCTTGGGATTTTATTCGAATTTGGTGCGGTAAAGTTTCTGAGAACTATTTATCCAATTTACGTTTGTGTTTCTTAAATATTTGTAAAGGTTTAAAGTTTTACCTTGTTCTACTGTTAAATTTTTAACGTCATTTTGATCAAAGGCAATTGCAGCGTAGTTTGTTCAGTAACTTTTACTGTTATTGTAGATAAATAAATTTTGCTGCCCTCTGAATGTTGTAATGTAAAAGTTCAAAGACCAGGATGCTCTACTCCCAAAACCAGTGCTTCCTATCGTTTCAAAGGCAACTGAGAGTTCAAGCATGGAAAGTAATGGAAAGTAAATTACTACAAGTCTTCTGAATCAACACGGCGACAAAGATTAAACCGCTGTCGTAAGGCATAAAACACTGAATATCTGCCTCGTAGTGGTCGCCAACAGATGACGAGCGCTGCCTACAAAGTGTGTCTGTTATCCACGATCACATCGCAACCAGATAGTGACTACTTTCGTTCACCGAATGAAAGCGTGACGCCGACTGAGCACAGTTGAGACCGACAGAATCTTGCAGTACGTCGCCGCGCTGGAACCTACCTCACACATCTGCATGATTACTCTGTAATTCAAACTTGAGTGCCTGGAAGAGCGTACATCTACCCACATTCACACTATTTCTCTACCGTTCCACTCACGAACAGCGCGCGGTAAAAACGAACACTTAAATCTTTCCGTGCGAGCACTGATTTCTCTTATTTTATTACACTGACCGTTTCTCCCTATGTACGTGGGTCTCAACAGAACATTTTCACATTCGGAGGAGGAAGTTGGAGATTGAAATTTCTTGAAAAGATCTCGCCGCAACGAAGAACGCTTTGTAACACGCCCGGGAGGAAAGGGGATAGATATGCAGTGCTAATAAAAACTAGCCTTTAGCCCTCGAGACTGTACAACACTCTCTAGACACAGGAACGGGGCTGGGCATTTAAGGACCGTGTGCCTAAATGCACATACCTGGTCCTTCCCGCAGCGGTTGATCTGCTGCTCTCTGTACTGCCTGCTATGATGTTCCCTGTAATAACTATTGTCAAGTAGGGAGAGGAGCCACTCACACCAACAATACAAAGTTGATCTGGTAGAATTCACTGTATTCTGTTAAACATTCGTACAGAATGGTGCTGCACTATTCACAACTAACATTATTCCACAATGGACGTGATCAGGATTTGTACTCCAAGTACGTGTCCGTTGTGACGTATAAGGTTGCTGTCTAAATGATGGCATCCAATGCAAAAACACTATGCATAGAACACAAAATAATCACCGTTCAACGGATGTTTTCTCAGTCGACGATTGGCACAGTTCCTCCAACACCACTAAACAATTCAATTCGTGTCCTTTGTGACGTATAAGGTTGCTGTCTAAATGATGGCATCCAATGCAAAAACACGATGCATAGAACACATAATAATCACTGTTCAACGGATGTTTTCTCAGTCGACGATTGGCACAGTTCCTCCAACACCACTAAACAATTCAACAGCTTATAACACGACCGTGCGCATGACCGAATCGCGACACGGATGCTCCATAAAACATTCGGGTATGATATACGAACGAGAAAGTAACAGCGATTATGATATTCAGCCAGTCAAAACGGTGTGTGTTTCTTTCACTTAGAATTTGCAATTAGGATCATACCAGTCCATATTATTTTTCCGTAACTGTCGCGACGCGATTGATTGTTGTTCTCCCGACCGCTACACGAAACCGCGAAACATCACCTTTTGGATAAGCATTGATACTGTGTCGTGAACACTGAAATTAAACGCAAAACTTGTGTGGCAAACACTTTCAATTACTTCACCATAATTTGTAAGATACGTGCTGCAGCCACGGCATCAATAAAACACTCCGCCCACGCTCCACTAAAGCTACGCCACGAGTCCCCACTGTTGCTCTGCGCCCGGTAGAGAGGCGACTATCGATAGTCAGCGACACAATTCTATGCTTACAGCCTTTGTTTTCATGACTGCCATGACAACTCGCGTATCACATCCGTGACGCTCTCTCCTCTGTTTCGCGATAATACAAAATGAGCTGCAGTTCTCTGAATTTTTTCGATGTCCTGCATCAATCAATCTGATTCGGGTCCCATACTCCGCAGAAATATTCCATAAGAGGACGGACAAGCATAGTAGAGCTGTTGCATCTTTACAAGTGTTCTGCAAAACGAAGCGCAATCGTTGGTTGGTCTCCCCCACAGGATTTATGGATGTGATAGTTCCAGTTTATGTAACTTGTAATTGTGATCCTTAAGTGTTTAGTTGAATTGACAGCCTTTAGATTTGTGTGGTTTATTGTGTAGCCGAAATTTAACGGATTCCTTTTAGTACTCACGTGGATGACTTCACACTTTTCATTATTTGGAGTCAACTGCCACTTTTCGCTCTATAAAGGTCTCTAGATCATTACGCAGTTGGTTCTCATCTTCTGATGACTTTACTAGACGGTAAACGACAGCATCATCTGCAAACAATCTAAGAGGGGATGCTGAGGTTGCCTCCTAAATCGTTTATATAGATTAGGAACTGCAGAGAACTGGTAACACTTCCTCTGGGAGCGCCAGACATCACATACATTGTTCTCGATCACTCTTCGTCAATTACTACTGTGAGCTTTCTAACACGAAATCACGAATCCAGACGTGCTAATGAGACGATACTCGTTAGGCATGCAATTTGATAAAAAGTCGCCTGCGAGGAAAGTTATCAAACACCTTCTCGAATTGAGATCTCCTGTCGATAGCGCTCATTACTTCACGAGTGTAAAGAGCTAGTGGTGTTTTCTAAATCCGTGCTGACTATATTTGAATATACCGTTTTTTTCGAGGTAATTCATAATGTTCGGACGCAATATATGTTGGAAAATCATACTACAAATCGACCTCAATGATATCACTCTGTAGTTCGGCGAATTACATCTACTTCGTTTTTTTATGTTAACCTGTGCAATTTTCCAGGCCTTAGTTACGGATCACTCATCGAGTGAATGGTTTTATATGATTGCTAAGTACGGAGCTATTACAAAAGCATACACTGAAAGGAACCTTACTGGTATGCAACGTGAATCGAGAGACTTGGCTTTATTAAGTGCTGTGAGTTCTTTCGCTACAACGGGGATATCCACTTTTAAGTTCGTTTTGTTTTCTGCAGTTTTTGACCAGAATTCTGGAATACTTATTTCATCTTCTTTGGGTGACCTCAGGGGAACCAACATCGAAGAGTGATATGGGCACCGCGAGCAACGTTTTCACCCAGCTTGTGCACAGCACGTCAAAGTGGATCCACAATCGAACGACGATCATCAATCACTGGCTCAGAAGTCAGTATCCTTTGCAGCGTATAGCAACAAAGTATCCGCCCGGTCCTGCCCAGCACCATGCGGCGGACGGTCTTTGATCGCCCACATAATCTCGCGCACCCGATTACTGACAGGGAGAATTGTTTGGCTGGGTGTTACGCGCGACTATCTTGACTGCCAACGAACTGAAGTCAATCGACAACTCGTGGGACCACTACAGGGTCAGGGAGCAGTAAATATCTCATCTCCAAGGTCGACTAAGTTTCGCGCTGGGTAGAAGCCGTCCCGTTAACATATATCAAGGTGGAATCCACACCTAAGGCATTTATCACATACTGGATACCGCGTTTCGGTTGGCCGGATACTTTTACTATGGATCAGAGATGTCAATTTGAATCGGCACTTTTTACAGTTCTTTGTAACCTCTGCGTCATCTCTTGTCATCATACAATGGCATACCACTCCAAAAGCAATGGCTTTGTAGAGAGAGAACACTGCACAATGATGACAGCTCTTGTGTGCCACCGAGCGAGGTGGCGCAGTGGTTAGCACACTGGACTCGCATTCGGGAGGACGACGGTTCAATCCCACGTCCGGCCATCCTGATTTAGGCTTTCTGTGATTTCCCTAAATCGCTCCAGGCAAATGCTGGGATGGTTTCTTTGAAAGGGCACGGCCGACTTCCCTCCCCGTCCTTCCCTAATCCGATGAGACCTATGACCTCACAGTTTGGTCTCTCCCCTCAAGCAACCCAACCTCAACCTCTTGTGTGCCACTAAGGTGCATCGACCGAACCTCTCCCGTGGGTACTCCTTGGTATATGCAACGTGTGTAAAGAAGACCTACAAGCCTCACTCACAGGCATACTAACAGTGAGACCCTAACGCTGCCAGTCGATTTGTATTACCAGCACATACGCCCAACCCCTCAGATATTCTGGCAATGGTACGACATGTCAAGAACCACATACTCAATTTGCTGGGCGCACGAAGGCCCTTTCAGCAGCAGCACACCACACCAGGGGACGTCTGGAGATGCAACAGGAGCACGGCTATTGTAAGCGAACGGTCGCCGACCCTGGAGGCGCAGTCGGCGCCAGCTTTCACGAGAATGCGCCGCTGGGATGGAATGCAAGGGCAGGCGGTAGCTCATGTAGAGAACTTTGCTGTTCGTTTAAGACTATTCTGAACTTTTCCTCTTGGCTGAGAATTCTCGTCTTGCGCCTGGCAAGCTTCTGGGCAGCAGGATGCTGTCTGAGGATTTAGTTTTCAGCACTGAAGACATTGCGAGGCTGCAGCCTTACTCGCAGTGCATGATACTTCGAGAATCGTCACTGTACGCCGCCAGCACGCTGTCTGAGATGGAGAAATCGCCACCCGCTCCCTCATTCATGGCAGATAGTTTAATCTTCTAGGATCACTTGTAAAAAATTTCTCTACTGAGGTTTCACGCCGATTAACTGGTGTAGATTCTTCTAGTTTTTCAGTACGGAAGCGAAGTCAGTCATTTCGTGTAGAGAACCTCAGATAGCGTTATTCACAAACGGGCAGAATTAGGCTACGATAGCAAATATTAGTTTATTGCCGTCGCTTCATGTGTGTATGTGTTCACTGGACGTTCTGTAACTTACTGTTCACATTCATCATATGTGTTTTACTCCAAATAAATTGTTTTGCCACGACTAGGATTTATCCTTTCACTGGAAGCATAGCTCACCCTCCATCATTTAATGTGTTCATATGTTGTGAGTTTACTAAATACTGAACAGAGGTAGTATTTGATCTGTGACAACAGGGTAGGAGACTGAATATTTGATAAATCTTGCAATAACTGGAACAATCCACTGGATGGGTTAATATTGGAGGGTGCTCTCATTGAGTAACAGGCTAATAGCCAATGTTTACTATAATTTGCGCTCTAAGCACCTCCTCCAGGGGGTATTAATTAGTCACAGGGTCACTTTTCAAGACAGCGTTTTAAAAATTCCATAGCGTAATTAATACACTGATAGAAGCCCTTAGTTCGAATATCTCGAAACTGGACAGTGCAGTGGCGTAAAATCAATACATACAGATAATTAAGTACAGCGAACGACTGGGGATATTAAAATCCTACAGAATTACGACGACCCGGAAGTCTCAATCTTTCGTGAATCGCGTCTGGCCCAAGCAGAGTCAATCACGGTCGACATACAAGGTTTTCATCCAGATGAAACTGCGGTTAAGCTAGTCGACGACGACTTACACACTGAAGTAAAACACCCTGTATCGGAAAGCACGACCAAGATGATCGCTGCCAGTTTCTTCGGACCTTCCGCCGACGGTGGGTTTCGCAGCGGTGTCGTCACACCTCTCACTCGCGGCTGAACTAACAACCTGTCCGCCCACTTAAACCACAAACGACATGGCTATCTCGGACATGCATCCCGACCACTCCACGCCAAAGTACAATTTAACCTCGATGTGAACAGTCGCAGAACCAATGCCAGCCCCGCCCACCCAGTCGGCCACTATACTGTCCACCACGATTCTCACCAAACCAGATGTATGGCATCTCCATGCTCCAACAAGCACTGCTGGTCAACTTCTTACCTGTCCCACAGATGGCGATCTTCAACCACACCTTCCCGTGCTCCTTCTCCGGGCGGGACATCGAGACATCAATCTAAAGAGAGTCGCTGTCCAGCACAGCAGAATGGAGATGTGGAATCTCTGCTATCAAGATTGGACGTCGGACCAAGCGATCGTAGATAGTAGTTGCCTCTTGTAATCTCGTGTGTTGAATAAATGTTTATCCGCACGTACGGTGTTTCTATATTATTGTCACGCCACCCATTACCATATGAAGGTGTACTTCCACAAATTAAAAAAGTGTCGTATTGCATTATTGGCGAGAAAATTCAATGGGATGATTTCAGCCGCCAAAGTATCGCTCATGTAGCAGTACAGTCAACCTAATTTCTCCAAAATTCCCATTATTAGTGTGATGATTATTGTTTCTACAAATGTCCAGGTGGAAGCGTAAATAATATGGGACTTTTGCCTTTCGTCGACAAGTGTTTTACCGACTGAGCTACCCAAGCACGACTAACGACCCGCCCCAACATTATCACTTCCGCCAGTGCCTCATCTCCTACTTTCCAAAAGTGCTTGGAGAGCTCAGTCGACAGAGCACTTTACCACGAATGGTAAAGGTCACTGGCTCGAGTCCCGGTTTAGCATACAGTTTTAATCTGTCAGGAAGCTTCAAATGAGCATACAGTCCGCTGCAGAGTGAAAATCATTCTGGGTAATAAACAGCCTGAAACAACGTATCCACGAACCATATTTTGATGTTTTCCACTTCAGCTCTTTTTGAAAAGTACCCCGCTTATTATATCTTGCACGATTGGCCAATATCGGTTTGACAGGCCATTTTCAAGCGCAGTGGGTGTCGATGTGTTGTACAATTAACCTGTCATTAACACATCTATATAGCTTGAAAATGATCTGTAAGGATGAAACTGGCCAATCGTGCAAGACACACTGTCCAATCACATTGACGTGACTACGGGTTAAAAACCTTAGTAACGACCTTTCGCAGGGCGGGCCGCTGCGAGACATACATAGAGAGTCAATGAGGTTCTGGAAGGCGCTCAAAGGGATGTGGAGCCATGTTGACTCCAGTGATGTGGCTAGCTTTCTCGGCTGAGGTTTCATGGTGCGAACAGTCCGATTGAGGTGGTCCCACAGATTCTCGATTGGTTTTAAATCCGCAGAGTTTGGTGGCTAGGGAAGTACGGTAAACTCAACTTGGTGCTCTCCGAACCACGCACCTACATTGCAAGCTTTATGATAAATTGCACTGCCCTCCTGATAGCTGCCATTGCGCCGAGGAAAAACAAACTGCATTTAGTGGTGGTCATGGCCCCCAAGGATAGATGTATACTTGTGTTGATCCGTTGTGCCTTCTAGAAGCTAGAGACCACCCAAGAAAATGCCGCGAAAACATACCCCAGACTATAGCGCTCCCTCCTTTAACCAGGGCGGCAGCACGCCAACGTTTACAAAATTTCGTGTTTCGGAAATGCTTCCACCGTTGTCCCGAAAACCAATGATCATACTTCTTGCACATCAAATAAATCGCTCCGTTGCCTTATCACGATAACGATTGCACTTTTTTCCACGGCCCCCCTATCATGCTTTATATCAGTGGTCGTAAAAATTTTTTGCTGAAGTGCCAGTATTGACATTGTAGAGCAATGATTCGAGTCATATAGGTAGGAGGGGGTAGAGGGAGGCGTTAAGTGGCCACTCATAGAGATATTCCATTTTCACCAAACCGTGGTTATTGATGGAAGCTTACCACTTACACATTCTGTATCTACATATTATGAGGTATCATATCAAACACTTTAAGTGAAAAAGAAAGTAATATACTGGAACTACGTGAATTTTTCTGAAACTTACATAGTGACTGATTTTCCGCACCTAAGGGGGTACTGTGGCCAGTGACATCACCACAGGATCCCATGTCTACCGTTCTGATTCCCAGACACATTTTCTAGGCATCTTCAAACGCTACTATCTGACAGAATGCCAAGCAGCTGCAGCACACCTTGGTCAATCGGACTTTTGTATTAGGCCTAATATAACAGAACCGAGACAGTTTTAGAAAATGAAATGAAAGCACTCCGTCTTCAGGCCACAAATAGACCAACGAGACCATCCGACCGCCGTGTCATCCGCTACTGAGGATGCGGGTAGGAGGGGCATGTTGTCAGCACACCGCTCTGCCAGTCGTTATGATGGTGTTCTTTGACCGGAGCCGCTACTATTCGGTCGTGTAGCTCCTCAATTGGCATCACGAGGCTGAGTGCATCCCGAAAAATGGCAACATTGCATGACGGCCCGGATGGTCACCCATCCAAGTGCCGGCCACGCCCGACAGCGCTTAACTTCAGTGATCTGACGGGAACCGGTGTATCCACTCTGGCAAGAATGTAATGAAATTAATTTATCACTGACGCACAGGTTTAGAATGGGGGATGAACCATGGACCTTGCCGTTGGTGGGGAGGCTTGCGTGCCTCAGCGATACAGATGGCCGTACCGTAGGTGCAACCACAACGGAGGGGTATCTGTTGAGAGGCCAGACAAACGTGTGGTTCCTGAAGAGGGGCAGCAGCCTTTTCAGTAGTTGCAGGGGCAACAGTCTGGATGACTGACTGATCTGGCCTTGTAACACTAACCAAAACAGCCTTGCTGTGCTGGTACTGCGAACGGCTGAAAGCAAGGGTTAACTACAGCCGTAATTTTTCCCGAGGGCATGCAGCTTTACTGTATGGTTAAATGATGATGGCGTCCTCTTGGGTAAAATATTCCGGAGGTAAAATAGTCCCCCATTCGGATCTCCGGGCGGGGACTACTCAAGAGGACGTCGTTATCAGGAGAAAGAAAACTGGCGTTCTGCGGATCGGAGCGTGGAATGTCAGGTCCCTTAATCGGGCAGGTAGGTTAGAAAACTTAAAAAGGGAAATGGATAGGTTAAAGTTAGATATAGTGGGAATTGGTGAAGTTCGGTGGCAGGAGGAACAAGACTTTTGGTCAGGTGAATACAGGGTTATAAATACAAAATCAAATAGGGGTAATGCAGGAGTAGGTTTGATGATGAATAAAACAATAGGAGTGCGGGTAAGCTACTAAAAACAGCATAGTGAACGCATTATTGTCGCCAAGATAGACACGAAGCCCACACCTACTAGAAAAGTACAAGTTTATATGCCAACTAGCTCTGCAGATGATGAAGAAATTGATGAAATGTATGATGCGATAAAAGAAATTATTCCGGTAGTGAAGGGAGACGAAAATTTAATAGTCATGGGGGACTGGAATTCGAGAGTAGGAAAAGGGAGAGAAGGAAACATAGTAGGTGAATATGGATTGGGGCTAAGAAATGAAAGAGGAAGCGGCCTGGAAGAATTTTGCACACAGCATAACTTAATCATAGCTAACACTTGGTTCAAGAACCATGAAAGAACGTTGTACACGTGGAAGAATCCTGGAAATACTAGAAGCTACCAGATAGATTATATAATGGTAAGACAGAGATTTAGGAACCAGGTATTAAATTGTAAGACATTTACAAGGGCAGATGTGGACTCTGACCACAATCTATTGGTTATGAACTGTAGATTAAAACTGAAGAAACTGCAAAGAGGTGGGAATTTAAGGAGATGGGATCTGGACAAACTGATTAAACCAGACGTTGTGCAGAGTTTCAGGGAGAGCATAAGGGAACAATTGTCACAAATGGGGGAAAGAAATACAGTAGAAGAAGAATGGGTAGCTCTGAGGCATGAAGTAGTGAAGGCAACCGAGGATCAAGTAGGTAAAAAGACGAGGGCTAGTAGAAATGCTTGGGTAACAGAAGAAATATTGAATTTAATTGATAAAAGGAGAAAATATAAAAATTCAGTAAATGAAGCAGGCAAAAAGGAATACAAACGTCTCAAAAATGAGATCGACAGGAAGTGCAAAATGGCTAAGCAGGGATGGTTAGAGGACAAATGTAAGGATGTAGAGGCTTATCTCACGAGGGGTAAGATAGATACTGGCTACAGGAAAATTAAAGAGACCTTTGGAGAAACGAGAACCACTTGTATGAATATCAAGAGCTCAGATGGAAACCCAGTTCTAAGCAAGGAGGGGAAAGCAGAAAGGTGGAAGGAGTATACAGAGGGTCTATACAAGGGCGACGTACTTGAGGACAATATTATGGAAATGGAAGAGGATGTAGATGAAGATGAAATGCAAGATACAATACTGCGTGAAGAGTTTGACAGAGCACTGAAAGACCTGAGTCGAAACAAGGCCCCGGGAGTAGACAACATTCCATTAGAACTACTGATGGCCTTGGGAGAGCCAGTCATGACAAAACTCTACCATCTGGTGAGCAAGATGTATGAGACAGGCGAAATACCCTCAGACTTCAAGAAGAATATAATAATTCCAATCCCAAAGAAAGCAGGTGTTGACAGATGTGAAAATTACCGAACAATCAGTGTAATAAGCCACAGCTGCAAAATACTAACGCGAATTCTTTACAGACGAATGGAAAAACTAGTAGAAGCCAACCTTGTGGAAGATCAGTTTGGATTCCGTAGAAATATTGGAACACGTGAGGCAATACTGACCTTACGACTTATCTTAGAAGAAAGATTAAGGAAAGGCAAACCTACGTTTCTAGCATTTTTAGACTTAGAAAAAGCTTTTGACAATGTTGACTGGAATACTCTCTTTCAAATTTTGATGGTGGCAGGGGTAAAATACAGGGGGCGAAAGGCTATTTACAATTTGTATAGAAACCAGATGGCAGTTATAAGAATCGAGGGACATGAAAGGGAAGCAGCGGTTGGGAAGGGAGTGAGACAGGGTTGTAGAGACAGCAAAGGACTTGGAAGAGCAGTTGAATGGAATGGACAGTGTCTTGAAGGGAGGATGAACATCAACGAAAGCAAAACGAGGATAATGGAATGTAGTCGAATTAAGTCGGGTGATGCTGAGGGAATTAGATTAGGAAATGAGACACTTAAAGTAGTAAAGGAGTTTTGCTATTTGGGGAGCAAAATTACTGATGATGGTCGAAGTAGAGAGGATATAAAATGTAGACTGGCAATGGCAAGAAAAGCGTTTCTGAAGAAGAGAAATTTGTTAACATCGAGTATAGATTAAGTGTCAGGAAGTCGTTTCTGAAAGTATTCGTATGGAGTGTAGCCATGTATGGAAGTGAAACATGGACGATAAATAGTTTGGACAAGAAGAGAATAGAAGCTTTCGAAATGTGGTGCTACAGAAGAATGCTGAAGATTAGATGGGTAGATCACATAACTAATGAGGAGGTATTGAATAGAATTGTGGAGGAGTTTGTGGCACAACTTGACAAGAAGAAGGGACCGGTTGGTAGGACATGTTCTGAGGCATCAAGGGATCACAAATTTAGCATTGGAGGGCAGTGTGGAGGGTAAAAATCGTAGAGGGAAACCAAGAGATGAATACACTAAGCAGTTTCAGAAGGACGTAGGTTGCAGTAAGTACTGGGAGATGAAGAAACTTGCACAGGATAGAGTAGCATGGAGAGCTGCATCAAACCAGTCTCAGGACTGAAGACCACAACATCAACAACATGATAGCTTTGTATATAGAAGGGTTTAGAAGTCAGATTGCATCTTATGCTTGTTTTTTGGAAGCGACTAACTCTTACTGGGGTGAACACGTTGTCCGATTTTCGTGACGAATAGTGTGGATAATTTTTCCGATCGGACACCATGTCGGAAGAAACTATCACTGAAATAAATACTGGTAACAAGGAATTAGATTTGTAGGCCGAAAGACATTGTTTAACACAGACACTGTAAAAAATTATTATTCTCGAATTAGGTGACGTAACAAGAATAACAGAAATTACTTATCTCACATCAGGCGACTGAAAAACAAACAAAAAAAATGACTAAAAATAACGGAAGAAGCTTCTTCTGTCAATCTCACTGACAATAGCGGAAATGTCTTTTTTTCATGAGTTTTGCTTAATCCAGTACAAATACCGAAACGGCATCAAGACAGGAGGCGTAATATATTAGAAAACATTGATTATAAAGAAAAACTCTTGCAATGAGTTGGATATTAACATTCTGTAGTCTCAAAATGTTCGTTATTCATCGAAATTTAATCTTGAAGATCAACTTATTTTTACAAGATAGATATATAATGACCCTTATCCTTCAGTTCGTTACCTTTGGACACTAAAAAGTACTCTCAGACAGAAGATCGTTCACATTTTCTTAGTACGATATCGCTTCTTTGCTTCGCCCTGTAAATTCACTGATTTAATCTGGAACATGTGTCTGCAAATTTGTTTGTGTTTTGGATACAACTTTACCTGTTGAACGATGTATTACTTATCTTCACATATCTTTCGGTGCGACCAAACGCAGCACAAAATTTCACCACTGAAATATAGAAACCTTAACCGAAAATACTTCAGTTTAAGACAAAGTAAACATTATTCTAAAGGTCGCCTGCAAACTCCCTGCAAATGGATGCTGCCACTAGTCGTGTATTGTTTATGACAGATTCGTTTAGGTTATGTCCGACAAGCCGCGAAGTACTGTATAACCAATACGGTACTGAAAAGGACGGTAAAGGCGAGATAAAGCATTAGGGAAGGAAGAAACACACCCACGCTTCGTTACTGAAGTAGTGGCTTTTCCCAAAATTTACGAAATTATTTAAGCATTGATGGGGCAAGCTTATGTGAGCTCCTAAAGTTCGTAAGCTACATTCGACGAAAAAGAATAGAGCGATGAGACATCCAAGACCATGAATTCAGTGCCGCTAATTCTCCGCAATTACGGTCTACCCGACGGGAGGCTCTAGCCACACGACATTTCCATTTTTCCGCAATTACTGTGTAAAATTATTCCTGCAACATTATTTACCGGTACCTGAGCAAATACATCATGGTAAAAACAAATACGTTCATGAAAATAGATGTGCCTATAAATTTAAGAAACACATTATAAATAGAAAGACCAAAAATTGCTGGTGTTACTCTTAATGAATGAATAGAGTAACGGGTACACAAGAAATAAAGCTATTAGCATCTGTTACAACTATAAAAAGGCCCGTCACTTTGATCTTCATAGTAAATGGCATGGCGTTCATATGGATTTTAACACTTCTAAGAATGAAACAATATGTTTTATGATTGGAAGTCCGTCGACTGTCTGTATTTCGTTTTTCATGTTTTATTTCCGATTCTTATTGGAAATGAAATCTTAAGTATATTCTGTTTGTATCTGGCTGCTTAGATTTCACTTCCGATAAGTATCGGAAATAAAACTTAAACATCGAAATACAGACTTCAATTCATTTCTTGCGCCTCTGTTACTATATATACACCTCGCACGATACCTCCTACAAACATTTGCCTTAGGGACGTGTAGTTCATGAATGAACTAGTTCAAATAAACTACTCCAGTATAGGAATTGTTCGTAGTGGTCTTCCTTTTACGTAACTATAGTTCTTTTCCTTTTCGCTGAAGATGGAATGCACATGAACGAAATTGTTCTCTCTTGATAATGAGTAGACCCCACACTCAGGACCTAAATGTCTATAGTTCTGAAGTCCTAACAATGAATTGTGTGAACTGCGTCTGACCACAAGACTGAAACCGTTCCCTTAGTTCAGTTCACGCTCCAGTACCGAACTGTGCGAATTGAGTAGTATCAGAAGACCGAAACCGTTACGTTAGTTCAGGTCAGTCTTTAGAAATTGTATAGAAATACTTCTTTCGATTCTTAAAAATCAATTTTTGCGAATTAATAAGAAAGAGTTTTTCCTTTTTCCAGATCTTATAAGAAAAAGAACTAGATAGCAGATAAACGCCCTTTCTGACAACAAGAATACTTTAATTTTTAATGGTTTCCACTTCCCAGGTTCTCATGTAGGGCCTGGGTTAAAACAGAATGCTATCAGCCCGTTCTCACAAAAAGTTTCACTATGTAAACTTGTTTGTTTCTAGAGGACATTCAGTTATTGTACACCACAAAATTACAAAATTTTCTTCCTAATTTATGAGTTTAAGGGTGTTTCTAAGTGCTCTTATTTATTTGTACTTTAATATTAAAATGAACTATGCAGTACATTTGAACTAGTTCAAGAAGAACTATCTGAAAGGGAATAGTTCCCTAAAAGACTTATTTGCGCATTACCAGTCTTTAAACTTCTCCAGAAACTGTTATATCGAAGGATTGTCTATCTCACACTTTGTCATGTTAGCCATATTTGAGCAGCATTAATTCGCGCGCGTTGTTACAGTCTGCGAACTTCAGTCGGGCGGTTGGCACGACAGTGCTGCACACGACATAATTGGAAGGAGAGGGGGGGACGAAGAGAGGGAGAGGGCAATCGCTTATCGGGTGGTCATTACTAGACCTCGGACATTTAGGTTCTAAAAATCTTAAATTAGGTACCTAAAATAGGTTCTATACTTACAAAAATAGGTTATAAAAATCAGAAAATAGGTGACCAAAATCTGACATTTTAGTGTCTAAAAAGATAAGTAGATTGACAAAAATCCACATTATGTTATTGTCCGTGACCATAATGACAGACACAGTAAATAACGAACACTTTCTCCAGATTTTCCGTTGAGAAACTGCGAATCTCTTGTCTGTTCATATCATCTTATATGCCGAGAATGAGCGCCCCACGTCAACAGATGTCAGCGGACCATATTTAAATGACGCTGTTACCCGCAATGTGACTGCACGCTCATGTTCTGATTTACCTGATAAGATGTCAGCCACTGTGCAGAGGATGGTCAGTACTTTTCTTTTTTTTTAGCACTGTCTTCAGTTTCTCGCAAACTTTCATACCAATAGAACCAAGGACGAAGTTGCTTTTTTTCTGTCACCTCTTCTATCAATCGCAGTTGCGTATAGACTGGTTTCCCTGAACACTCTAGAGCTTTAATAATGGGGACCAAAAATGCGTAATGAGATTTTATGTATGCAATATCGTTGGAAATTCTTTGGTTCTTTAGAAATCTTTAGCTGAAGTAATGCTCACTGCCTCCTCCCGCAATATAAGAACAATGTTCTTAATGCCTCCCAAATACTCGCTGTAATAAACCACGGCCTCTGGCCACCTTCCCCAACGAGTAAGTACAGGTTCTGGTGGAAGTGATATGTTGGGAAGTTCCTCTCGAAATAACTGGATTCTTGTAGGTGCTTTAATAAAACCCTTTTTGATGATTGAAACTAGCTTATTTACATGTGGAAATACGAAAAGTATCGTCTCCGCTACACGATTGATGGCATGGGCAATACATGTGATACGATATGGAGCATGGTTGGGTAAAATAATTTGAACAATTTAACAGCAGCAATCGTGCATGCGGCTGCATCTGTGTAGATTACAAGCACTTTATTTTCATCTACACTCTTGGGGAAAAGCAATTTGAAGGCTTTATTAACAAAGTGAGCAATTGTTTCCTGGTTAGACTTTTTTAGCTTCTAGCTGAGACCAGATGAGGTACAGACCGAGTGTCAGGATCTAACTTTCCAACAATCAAATTATCGACGTATCGTACTTGACTTTCAGTTGTCTCATTGACAGAGATCCACATGCATGAATCGCCTATATCTTCCCTTATCCTACTCAATGTATTTTCATATAAAGTACCTAAATAGTTCTTTCTCAGTGTGGATTTTGATGGAATGCTGCGGTGGCAGTATTTCTGTAGAAAACTTTTGAAATGGCTAGTTTCAACTGCATTGAATGGTATGTTTGCTACGACAGTGGCTCGACACAGGTCAAGATGAAATTCCGTTCACGTTTGTTTCGTGTTTGATTTATTTTTTAAATGTGCCTGATGTTTAATCCCTGCAACATGCTGGCTTAAATGCGACCACTGTTCAGAATGTACCTAAAAACAAAAAGAAATGAGAAATACTTTGTGGAAGAATTTATGAAACAGTCTGTTCCGACAGGGCAGGAAGGCGCCGGAAGCAGTTCACAAGGCTCCCCCGTGCCCTGCCCGCCCATTTGACGGTTCAGAGCGAGCGACAGCGCAATGAGGAGCAGGGCGGCCTGGAACAGTTTGGTGTATGCTGTCGTCGTCTGTCTTACGATTGGCGTTCACGCATGCAGACAAACCAGTTATCATTCATTTACTGTTTTCTAAGTAGCCGGGAAGACCAGAAGGGTAGTTTTAGTCATACAAATTTTATTTGACTAGATTTTTAAAAATTAGATACAGTCAGGTTGTAACATGAAATTAGGTATTTTTAGGATTTTTAAAAATGAGGTACAGTCAGGTTCTAACATGAAATTAGGTATTTTAGGTATAATAAAATTACAATTTTCGATAAAATATTTGCGTAATTCTTAGCTGGGAAGACCACGAGAGAATGTTAGTCATAAGCGATTTTATTTAATTGGATTTTTAAAATTTAGGTACAATCAGGTACTAACCTGAAATTAGATATTTTTAGGTGCTACCTAGGCAGTAAAATAACCAATGACGGACGGAGCAAGGAGGACATCAAAAGCAGACTCGCTATGGCAAAAAAGGCATTTCTGGCCAAGAGAAGTCTACTAATATCAAATACTGGCCTTAATTTGAGGAAGAAATTTCTGAGGATGTACGTCTGGAGTACAGCATTGTATGGTAGTGAAACATGGACTGTGGGAAAACCGGAACAGAAGAGAATCGAAGCATTTGAGATGTGGTGCTATAGACGAATGTTGAAAATTAGGTGGACTGATAAGGTAAGGAATGAGGAGGTTCTATGCAGAATCGGAGAGGAAAGGAATATGTGGAAAGGCCGGCCGCGGTGGTCTCGCGGTTCTAGGCGCGCAGTCCGGAACCGTGCGACTGCTACGGTCGCAGGTTCGAATCCTGCCTCGGGCATGGATGTGTGTGATGTCCTTAGGTTAGTTAGGTTTAAGTAGTTCTAAGTTCTAGGGGACTGATGACCACAGCAGTTGAGTCCCATAGTGCTCAGAGCCAATATGTGGAAAACACTGATAAGGAGAAGGGACAGGATGATAGGACATCTGCTAAGACATGAGGGAATGACTTCCATGGTACTAGAGGGAACTGTAGAGGGCAAAAACTGTAGAGGAAGACAGAGATTGGAATACGTCAAGCAAATAATTGAGGACATAGGTTGCAAGTGCTACTCTGAGATGAAGAGGTTAGCACAGGAAAGTAATTCGTGGCGGGCCGCATCAAACCAGTCAGTAGACTGATGACCAAAAAAAAAAAAGGTGCTATAAAACTAGCGTTTTCGATCATAAATTAGCGTAATTCGTGTATGTACAACTTTTATTGCCTTTATTTAATGAGGAACAAAATAGTTTTTTTACCTAAAATCCGAGGTCTAGTCATATCCAACTGGCCGCCCCACAAGGTAAATCAGTACGTCTGTTGGCAAACAAGACAACACCCGTAATGCGTGTATAGGGTTTTTAAGAAAACACAGAAAATGTTGATCAGCATGGTCGGGCGGCATCTGACCGGAATGCTTTCCGAAATCCAGTGTGCTAAGCACTGAGGACTTGACAAAGATTTCTAAGACCGTGGAAGCATCATATTTACAACGAATGTCGCTTTTACCTAGTACCGGTCTTTCAGGGACAGAATCCACAATTTCGTGTTCGGATGTGAGCTCAGAGAATCACGTGTGTTTATCTGTCTGGCAATTCACCACATTTACGACTTTATGGGATCCACACACGAGTGGTTTACCAGGCAATTTCAAGTATTTCGAACGCCACTGTGTTGAAGTTCTGCTGTGGCAAATGAACTGCTATCTTTAGCAGCAATGGCGGTTGATCTCTGTATTCCCTCCAACAATTGCCAAAAATAAATAAAAAAAGTAGAATTGAAACTTATTACACTTCACAAAAAAACTCTTTTCTTGGCAATTGTGGACTATGTTATAGAAAAGATTACAGTTTTCTTTAACGTCTAGTGTGTTTTGTGTATGTCTTTAGTCTATATTTCTTAAATACGTTTTGAAGTTCTCAACTGCAATTTCATTTATTAGTCTTGTAATTTAACTGGAAATACTTACACAATAGTTTTGCAATTGCGATGTGTCTGCAGAAATGTTACTAACTACAGCACAGCTGGCTTCCATAACACTTGTTAATTGTATGAGAGAGATTTACATTGTATGAAGTAACAATCTTAAATACAGCTGTAGGATAAATACACCTCAAACATTTAAATTGAAACGTACACTTAGCATTACCACATTCTGTTTAGAAGTTAAAACCTTTAGAAAGGCCTCAAGTTGTTACATAATAATTCCAAAGCAGCACCTGAAACCCAGTTTATTGTGACTATTAATGAACTCCCCATGAATTTCTACTTCTACAGCATGGGCATCAAAATGTTACAAAATTTGAGAGTGACAATGTCTTATACTTTAATTTGTACACCTTTTTAATATAGGTAGCAACTTCAGTTTCGGCTTCACTTTTCAAAGTAGTTTTGGCTCCCTGAATAACTATAAATTCTAACGTAAAGTTCTTACTCCACATTGGCAGCGAAACTAAACAAAACTACACCGCACGCTTAATAATTTGCCAAATGAGACGTAGTGAGGCAGCCATGTTGCCACGCATGGCCGATTTGTCGCATGCTAGTCATCATATTGCATAGGAATGCCGAGTTACCAGCGATCGATCGCTGCGACTTGTGATATGCCCCCAAACGTGCGATCTAAGGACAGATTGCGCAACCTGGCGACAGGTTACTGTGATCCATCGCTGTGTTGGGGCTCTTACCATGTGCCACATTCTCACTGCTCGGCCCACATTTTTATGCTTTTCTACTAGCAGATGATCTCAGATTGAAGAGTTTCTGCGTATAGTGACAGGTGGCTACCAGCGATATCTCAACTACGAAAACGGTAGTCGACCTTTTTAGGAAACAACAAAAACCTCTGAAGCGAATAGGAAACTTGTATATAGTGCTGCAGCTACGAATGCCTTTAACCTCATCTGTCACAGTCGTAGTTAAGTCGGTGGTCTGTACTGTTCTTGATTCGTGCCTGAATTTTTATAAATAAAAATCAGTTGCCGCATGTATGAAAGACCATCACTTGAGAAGGAGAAGTGCTGGACCCATTCGCTATTTTCTGTGTATGTGTGTTCGTAATTGTCATGACGAAGTTTGTATGAAAGAAAACTTTCGGAAAAATCACCGGAGAAGACGGAAATTTGGACGGTATTTTCGAATGAAAATCTCAATGAAAGAATTGTGACGGCCGGTTTGACAGTTGTGCTGTCACTTATTTTGACAAGGAAAAAAGTGGCCAACTGTTGAACATTTCTGCTGTCGTATTTTTTCGTAACAAAAACAAATCCCGCATTCAACATTGACATTTTACGAAGAAGAATACAATTTAAAGCGATATTTCAGTGTATTAACGGTGGTAATCATATCTTTAGTGAGGTGCAAACATTGAATTGATTTCAGTTCTTGGTAATTTGGGATTGAATTCCGTGATAATCTGGTGTGTTTCAAACAGTCAACTGATTTCAGTTCGTGGCTTATTTCTCCTCAGAAATCCAGCAGCTGAAAATGTCTCACTCATACCCCGTGTACTAATGATTCCAACCAATTTATACATTCATTATGACTTATATTTCCAATTAAGGTTCTGTTTACAACAACAATAAATAAAGCCACAGGGAGGGGCACAGGAGGAAATGGACAGAGGAGGGGGGAGGAAATGGATATAAAGAAGGGAAAGGAGGATATGGACAGAGAGATGAGGAGGAGGAGATGGACAGAGGAAGGGGGAGGAGGAGAGAAATAGAAGGGGGAGGAGTTTAGGACGTATATCCAATTCCCATACATATTTAGCAATTGATAAGCATTTCCAGGTTCGTTATTCATAATTCATCTACATCTACAGCTACATGATTACTCTGCAATTCACATTTAAGTGCTTGGTAGAGGGTTCATAGAACCACAATCTTACTATCTCTCTACCATTCCACTCCCGAACAGCGCGCGGGAAAAACGAACACCTAAACCTTTCTGTTCGAGCTCTGATTTCTCTTATTTTATTTTGTTGATCATTCCTACCTATGTAGGTTGGGCTCAACAAAATATTTTCGCATTCGGAAGAGAAAGTTGGTGACTGAAATTTCGTAAATAGATCTCGCCGCGACGAAAAACGTCTTTGCTTTAATGACTTCCATCCCAACTTGCGTATCACATCTGCCACACTCTCTCCCCTATTACGTGATAATACAAAACGAGCTGCCCTTTTTTGTACCCTTTCGATGTCCTCCGTCAATCCCACCTGGCAAGGATCCCACACCGCGCAGCAATATTCTAACAGAGGACGAATGAATGTAGTGGAAGCTGTCTCTTTAGTGGACTTCATGCATCTTCTAAGTGTCCTGCCAATGAAACGCAACCTTTGGCTCGCCTTCCCCACAATGTTATCTATGTGGACTTTCCAACTGAAGTTGTTCGTAATTTTAACGCCCAGGTACTTAGTTGAATTGACAGCCTTGAGAATTGTACTATGTATCGAGTAATCGAATTCCAACGGATTTCTTTTGAAACTCATGTGGATCACCTCACACTTTTCGTTATTTAGCGTCAACTGCCACCTGCCACACAATACAGCAATCTTTTCTAAATCGCTTTGCAACTGATACTGATCTTCGGATGACCTTACCAGACGGCAAATTACAGCATCATATGCTAACAACCTAAGAGAACTGCTCAGATTGTCACCCAGATTATTTATATAGATCAGGAACAGCAGAGGTCCCAGGACGCTTCCCTGGGGAACACCTGATATCACTTCAGTTTTACTCGATGATTTGCCGTCTATTACTACGAACTGCGACCTTCCCGACGAAAGGATTTAACTGGACTGTTTCTGACCTAACAGATCACAATATTTTTCTGCAGACAAATGTGGTTTCGTTTCTAAAAAGTAGTTTTCTGAGCTACCATATGTAGACTAGTGAATTAAGAACAAAACGCGGTAACGCATTCTTTTGTGTTTCGTTACACAGTCCATGTTGAATACTACAACCAAGGACGTACAAGGAAGAAGTCAATGGGGGGTCCGGACCCCCTCCCCCCTCTATCACCACACGACCTCGTTGCCGTATAGTGAAATTGGAAGACATTTCGACTTTCAATCATAAGGTGAAAAAGGGATACGCATTATCGATAGTCAAAAATGCCAATGACAGATTTAAATTATCTATATATCGATAACACCATCGGCTAACGCCTCGCCCAGCCCTACTGGCCAGCACCAACTACTGTATACTGTTGACCTCACTTGAGCTCCGTTTTTGTTTTGTTAATCACTTCAGTTCTTACTTGCAGTTTGAAATTAATGTAAGCGTTCCCATTTAAACTAAAAGCAGTGCAAAAAAATACACTTGCATTTGTCGTTGTCACTTCAAATCCGCGTTCATCAACAAAAAAATCGTCCAAACGACGATGGCTGCATTTCTTTAACAAATTTGCTGAGGATTCTATCATTAGCAGCAAATGGCAAAACATCGTACAATCTGCTCATCAGGGCAGAATTCAGTAATGGAAACCAGTTGCGATAGGGAGCGAAAGAGGAGGGGGTGGGGGAGGAGGTTTGTGAAGAGCAGAAAAAGTGTGTGATGACAGCACATTCTGTAATTTATTCGTCTGTAAAAAGTTTTTCGGCGGACTGCCCGACTGCACTCCTCCCCCCCCCCCCCCCCTACCACAGTTTCATCCAAAATCTATTACACTCTAAATGAAGCCAGCAATCCATGCACAATCAAATCTTACAATTTTCAGCAGTCATGCACTGTCAAACGACCACACATGCACAGTTATAGGAAAAACACTCACTATCAGAATTCCTACTTTTGTTGTGATGTATTTTAGTTTTTTAAAAAGAATGTGCCACAACAACAATGTACCACCACCAGTTTTCCAAATTCTCCACCGATAGGGGTAGCTCTGTGCGATTAGCCGCTAAGTTATCAATCAGTGGATTCGCTAGGCGAGATGGTTCGAATCCGTTTGCCGGCAACTTTGAAAATCGTTTCCTATGGTTTCCCACTTTCAGTCTACGCAAATTCCGGAACTGGTCCCTTAATATAGGCCACAGCCACTTCCCGCTGAATTCCTTTCTTCCGTGACAGATTCCAATTTCCTTCAATATGCAACCTCTGTGCTTAAATGAAATGAGCAGCATGAAGTGGAGCCGAACATCTCTTCGAAGACTCCTAGAACCAAAAATCACAAGACAAATAAATAATAATCTGAATTCTTCTCATTTAGGCTCATTAGTTTGGCGGGACATTGTACGGCTGAATAATTTTACATCCTTTGCATTTTCGCCACAAAAAGTTGTTCTAGGTTCTCTGTCGAACACAGAACTCTTAATTCCAACAGCCCTGTCGGAAATAATCACAGCGTCCCAAAAAAATTTGAGCACGGCTATTGCTGATCACTTCCTCAGCCAAAATTCAGATTGAAAAAAAAAAAGTGTGTAAAATGACATTGGAAGGCGAAGGGAGATTGGAGTATGTCTGATTCGTAATGGTTTCCGAAAATGCAACACTACTACGTAAGGAGATTATAACTCTGTTTGGTGAAAACCCCGAGATCATGGTCAAATAAAATGGTTTATCGTTCTTTATGGAAGGTTTTAGAATAAATGAAGAAACTTGAGTGTTTTTAAGGTCCTCTCTAACAAATCAGACTCCCCCTTCGACAAAATCCTGGCTACGACTTTTCTGTATCGTTTCGATGATCATTTCCTTATTAACCTCGTAGTAATATCGGTTTTTTCGTCGCAATCTCAGTTTTTTAGGAAACTTTCCTGTGACTCTGAATCTGGCAAAGCACAAGGCAACATTACACACATTCATATTTAAAACATGTTTTCCCTCTGTAACTTGAAAAGTAACAGACATAACCCAGACTTCTACCTCTACAAGCGAAACTGCACATGTCGAGTCAAAAGTTTCAGTTTCACACTAACATTTGGTACATCTTAAAAATTATATTAGAATTGATATTACAAGAAAATTATTGACAATTAATACGTCTGCCGTGACCAGTATCGTGGGTCTTCTTTAAATATGTCGAAACTTTTGTGGCAGCAAAAAGTATATCTTTAGCAAAGTGGTTATTAAAGACTGGAGTGCTTTAAATTCATTCAAGACTTTTAAATTCCTCGAGAACATTGATTGTTAGTGAAATCTTGTTTTCATATCACTTCACGTTCTTGAACGAACTGGTAAAACTTTTTAGAAGTTTTAATTCCATTTGCTTAAGCAAATTTAATTCCATTTGCTTTTTTGTTCGAAAACGAACTGGCAATTTCTTTTAGAATTTTTAATACCATTGTTTAAAAATTCGAAAATTTTTAATTCCATTGTTTAAAAATTCTAAAACTTTTTGCCAGCTCGTTCTCGAACATGAAGCGATATGAAAACAGGATTTTATTAACAATCAATGTTCTCCAGGAATTTGGAAGTCTTGAATGAATTTAAAGCACTACGGTCTTTAATCACCACTTTTAAAGTACCTAATCGTTCGTTCTTCCATAGCCAACCAAACTTGACGTTTTACACAACTTACTAATTTTACTGAAAAAAAATTTGTCCTCAGAACTTTCGCCGTATATGTAAGAGCTACTCGAGATAAATTACGAATTCGTCGAATGTATAGCAATTCAGTATAACACAGCTAAGCATTCGTTTTCGCAGAATAATAATAAAAAAATAGCACTTACCTCTACACAGCATTCAGCAACTTTTGTGCGCCTTCCATCGCTTCTCGAACAGTTCCGTGGTTTAAATACTGCAGAATCTGCGGTTAATACATACGTATACCACTATGCATAAAATTAATAATTGCTTGTACAATAAGTTTTCTGTTATCTTTGAAATATCTTTTTACGTATGTGTTGCATAACTGATTCTTGGTTATTTTAAGCAGACCAGTTTTGCATTTGCCAGCGAGAGAGCAGTTTGTCTATTTAGAAAAATGAAAACGGAAGGTTATCATCACACACATATCGCTAGGGGTGAATACTTTGACAACGAACGAAAATACATCATAATGTTCGATGACTTAGGGAAATGGGCTATTTCTTTCAATAATATTAAGTATTTGATCCGACGACGCTATCTGAAACCCCAGATTGGGTGATCATTAAAAACACTATTATATACCTGATGAAAAATGGTGTGAAGATTTCAGGCGACAATTTTTTTACAGAAATATAGATATTGGAAGATCTTGCTATAAACTAAAGCACGACTCGGAAGAATGTAAGTCTAAGCACTCCATGGAAGAAAGGTGAAATTGCTTTCTTAAGGAAACCGCAAATCCTGAACGCAAATGCCAACCTCTAAAATTATGCGAGTATTTACTATTCCCGCACACAACGCCACTGTGGAAAGAGTATTTTCGCTGATGCCGGCCCAGTGGACCGATGAAAGAAATCGACTGTTGCCAGGGCCTGTGGAATCAATCTTACAGTGCCAGTTTAACTACAAGCTGACTTGTGTGGAGTTTTATAAATACGTAAAAGGGAAACAAGCCTCCCTGAAAAAGATGAAACCTTCCGAAAAATATGGTGCACCAGCTACTTCTGCCGCAACAAGTTCCATGTTATTGTGTTCTAAATAAAAAGTAATTATATTAAATACATTTTTACTCCATTTCTACACAACCATATCACAGTGTCCAGACAAGGTCCAAGCTTGAATTGGCAACCCTATCCAGACGTGAACTACTAACGTAGCTAGGTGTACCAAATAAGTCGTAAAATTCTTTGTTTAGTTCATATTCCAAGCTGAAAAAAATTGTTTTGGGGTAGATGCTTTAGAAACAAGATCAGAACAGCACTAACATTAGCGGAAGTTTTCTTTCGACTCCGCTTCTTTGCGGACGCGGCTGAACACTGCAGCCATCTAGCAAACAATGGGGTTATAATCTTTGTGCTGTATCGCTGGCACAATGGCGCTAACATAGACTGTGTTTGTTTGTTGCGTGACGTTTCAAGTAGTTTGCGAACATAATGGGTGTGTCCATGTGTCATCGCAGGCGCCATCCACGACTCCATCCAAGTTCTCAGTAGACTGCGAACGTAACGGGTGTGTTCCTGTGTCATTGCAGCCGCGATTCACACCTTGGACAAACCGCTTCAGCTATAGTTGCGCTAACCACTTAATTAAATATCATTACTAAATCGGCAGGTTGTGAAAACGTGCAGGTCCCATATCTATTCTTGGCAGCACTGCGTGAAGGAATTGGGAAAAGTTTTTCGCATACTTTTCGTGCTGACCGCTACAGTCTACGAAAATTTGTGTAGAAAAAAACGAGCAGATTATACTATTAAGATTTAAATATATACTGTGTACGAGTAGTAAGATTTAAATATATACTGTGTACGAGTAGTAATGTTACAGCACTTTGGATAACTTTAAAAATAGTTTCACTTACTGTAATGCGGGCAAATTTAAATGGAAAACATGAAAAATATTGACGTAACATAAAAAGAATATTGGTGGAAATCTGCAAGGGAAAATTTTACATTTTTCTCCAAAATCTAAACATTTATTTTGATATCTCCGTAAATTGCAAAGACAGAAGGCACAGTAAACAATGAAAAGTTTGTTATCACATAACAATAATTAAAGTTCTGCAATCCACTGATGCCATTAATTAACATGAAAGTAATTTGTTTATGAAACATAATACTTTTTAGTGCAATAACAACATAAATGCGTAACGTAGACTATATTAATTAACAACACAGATCATCTCTTTTATAACAAATAGCAACAACCACTTGTACTTTAACTTTGGTGTAGAAACATGATCAGTTACAGAGTAATGTTAAACACTAACGACTTAAACAGATTTAATGAGATAACATGAAGTCACAAAAGCTACTCTTTCTTAGTATGAACTACGCAAACATTACACACGTCATAACAATCAAGGAACAATTATACTAAAAACGTATGTTTCTGATGAAAAGTATCAATATATACAGTACAGTCTGTTGATAACTGTAATTCTGTAAGCGTACGATTTTTAAAATGTCGGTAAATATTCCACAGCAATGCAATAACATAATAATTTAATTTGCTCAACATTCAAATTGGGAAATATATTTCGTATATGTCTCCTATAAATCATGGAGGCCAGCCTCCATTTTAAAAACTATTTTTTAAATCTTTGCGAACTGGTTTATCACCAGACTTCATTTAGTGCAAATCTTAGTAACGTATGTAAATGTTGTGTCACTAATCCATAACGTAAACCTTGAGAAGAACAGTGCAAACGGAATTGTGGAATAATATTGGTTTATTATTTCTGCCTAGCACGACCAAACATTAAGTACAAACAGTGCAATACGGAGAAGATATAGGTTTTATGAATAAGAGAAAGAAAGATAGTTCACAGCTTACGGTAAGTCTTTCGTGCGATTGTAAGTGGTATAGGCAACAAAGAAGAAACGGTTGCCGGTTCAGAACAATGTTCAGATCAGTTATCAATTTCACTCGTATTTTGATAGGTTCCCTGATCTGTTTGTAATTTTTAAACATAACTCATGGTTTTTGATCGATTTCATATTACAAAAAATTAAACACGACGAGCAAACAACGGTAATAGGCAGAAGACAAGGAAAACAATTCATGATGGCACAGAAAGGTAAAATTTCAGTCAGTATTAACTATATTCTATAACTGCACACTGCTTAGCAGTTGCCAACGATTTCTGCCCTCGAGTGAATTAGTGCTCGGAGGGTAGTTGACATATAAAAAGCCACGTTTGTCGAACATTTTAAGCAGCGGCGAGAAAATAATACTGATGATGTTTGTGTTTCCTACAGCTAAGGGGAAAGCGATCCTCAAAACTTTTCTGCGAACTTTTCAGAAATCCTTCACAGAAAGTGTATGTTGACATATGTAAGGTATGTATGTGTAGCCACAATCGCAAAAATTAGGACCTGGGTGGTAGTGAACACAACGCATTGCGCTATAATGGGTAGGGACAAGAAAGCAGAAAACACAAGTACACTTCAAGAAATGTTAATATGTTCATAGGCAACTGAAAAATTAAGTATTTTATATTTCTGGGAGAAAATTATTACTAAGCTGGGTACAGCTGCCTTGCTTTGACGTAAAAAAATTTAACAAATTATACAGGCTTTAACAAGGAGCATTTTTAGCGTAACTCAGAACACAAAGTTACACAGTATCGTGATTCCTGCTTCTGTTTCAGTTTTTATGGATAACTTATGATCGATATGTTACTTACAAAATTAATTACGAAACTGTTTGGTAACACGTTACTCTGACCTCATTTGTACTGGTCATCAGCCTTCACTGGCAGGATGAATTAGATGCAGTAACTCGATATACCCACACGACTGACGGGATTAATAAACCGTTAACTATTAATGCAGAGGCAAGTGAAATTTTAAAGACAACAGGCGAAGAAATTGTAGCACACATAGACAGAAGATGAAGGCATTTACTTTGTACCGCTATTAGTTTTATGACTGCATTGTTGTATGTAGAAATACTAGATGATATACTAAGTTGCAGGGCTCGACTGACTTTTTAAGGCGGAGGAAGAAAATCCATATTATTGAACAAGAATATGTGAGAGCCACGGAAACGGTAGAGTACGCACATCTACTACTAAGACCAGAGCGCCTTGGCATTGCCGCAGCGTGATCTAGTTGGCGTGGTGCCAGGCATCCACTTGGAAAACTCGTTTACAAGAGTGCGTCGAGAACTCTACGCCGCATGCATGAAACAGCATCCGTATATACAGCTGCTTTTGATGCCAAACATAATTTACTACTACATTGTCACCAGCTGACAGCGTCTAGTGAATGGCTTAATGGTAACAATACTTTCTCGAAAATAAAATAACGCAGAAAATTGTACTAATTTGTTTCAGAAAACTCAGCTGTTTTACTGGCCTGATTCGGCAACAAGCTTCGCTTTAAGAACGAAACATGCCCTATTGCGTAACGCTTCAGAGAATTTCGATCGTTACCTACAGATTACGTCGTAGCGGCTAACAAGTATGACGTGCTCGAGAAGCCACAAGTGTCAACGCCGTGGTATAGATATAGCGCTATACCCTGAACGGTCTCGGTCAAAATGTAACAACTGATTCACTACTGGAAACTTTCAGCAGGAAACAAAAAGGCAAGGACCGGCTGACAAAGATGCATCTTTAAATGCTACTTTTAAAATAAATAGTGGACGTAATACTATACATAATGTTAAAGCTATTGTACGGATTCTAGCGAACACAGAATGACAAAAGAAAAGTGGAAAACAAAACAAGGCGTTGGCTGCTTCTCGCGAGGACATGTACTGGCAGGATGTTTACTATTGTCGAAAGCTAAGGATGGATAGCACACGTGACTTGCCATTGACGAATTTACACTCGTTCCCTGTTAACGTGCAAGGTAAAAATATGTTGACGAGCGTGATAATGCCATACACGGCTACAATGAAAGGTTACACTTGTTGCACGAACATCTGAGTGGAGGAGACCGCGTACAGATGTTGCAAGACGTATGGTTTCGAGATCTCGTAACTGAAGAAGGTACCTTTCGGAGAGCTCTTCTGAGCTGTTGAACTTCGCAGTGCACCACCGGAAACAGAACAGATCTCAATGACGATGACGCCAGCAGCAATCGTTGTCGCCCGTCTGCGAGGACATCACGCCGCGAAGAAGAGTTAACCTCCGCTGGTGAAGACATGCACGACTACGGCGATGAGAAGCAGTAGCACTCCGAGTAAGGAGCGCAGGAGATGCATTGCGTTGCTGGTGGTATCAGCGCTGCGATCGCGGTACGGGTAGGTGCCTCGCGCCATCATCGCGACGCCCGTCGCCATTAGGTAGACGGCAAGCGTGCCGACCGCCAGCGTGAAGAAGCGCGGCGAAGCATGAGCCTGCGCCATGCGCGACTCCGTGGCCCGGCCGGCGCCGCCTCCCGGCACCCACTGGTGCGCGCGCCTGTCGCGTGGCCCGAGTTATAATTAACGCCCCACACTACCCGCCGACGCAATTATCTGATTGGCTGCCGCCCGGAGAAATAGCTGACGCGGCACGGTGAACAACAATATCGCTGATGTCTCGCCGGCGCTGTGCTGCCCGAGGTCAGGAGAAATCGATTGTCGGACGGGCCGAGTGCGAGTGCGCATGCGCGGAATGCCTTTGCGGAAACGGTGGAAAGCGGCACGCCTGCCTGGCGCGTGACTCGTTGCTTCCACATTTAAAAGCATCTATTCGACACTGCGTAGGAACTTAGCTTGCGTAGCGATGTGAATTAACATCCGCTTGAGAAATATAGGTGCAAACACAATACAGTGCATCTTCACGACTGTAGTGCAGTAGAACCTCGCTAATGCGTCTAGTACAGGACCGGGAGCATGGCCGGAACGCAAAAAAGGCTGGATTATCAGATGAACACTTTTGTTGGCCCTTAATATTACAATGCAGTACAGCATAACTGTAATGTTCAACTTGAAATACTGTCTGAAGCATTGTTCCTTGTTAAAACAGTAACAAAACGAAACAAAAATAGTCACCCACTAAAAAATCTTATACGGAAGTGAAGTTTACAGAAGCTCGCATATTGTAGATTACATCTGTATCGTACGGTAATATAATGGTACTGCGACTGAAAGTTTAACATCTCAACATACCTTATTCCAGTACTGCATTGGCAGACAACTGATTTGCACTTAACTGTTTAAAGCGTGAAAAACTACACAGTAAAAAAAAAAAAAGTTCTTGTTGCAACTAGGGAGATGAAAGCCTGTAATGTCCTTTTGCTTAGCAGACGCCAACTTTGGTTTAGCCGCTGTGTTCCGCCATTTCCTAATCCACTAAATATCTATCGGGGTAGACTAGAGATATGTTGGCAGAAGAGCCCAACACCGTGTTACTAGTGGAGGCCGAAATGCACGCGTTTTAGCTCACGCAGGCTGGCGTGAGGAGGGGACTCTACTGACGTGAGGTCTGGAACATGACAAGGAATTAGAATTCAGAAATCGGACGTAATTAGTTTCATACTTAACTTTATTCCATTAATGATGAACGTCGCTCTTGACGGTACATGATTCACAATATTATCTGTTCAGAATAGTAACTGAATACGGCGCCTTGCTAGGTCGTAGCAAATGACGTAGCTGAACGCTATGCTAAACTGTCGTCTCGGCAAATGAGAGCATATGTAGACAGTGAACTATCGCTGGCAAAGTCGGCTGTCCAACTTGGGCGAGTGCTAAGGGAGTCTCTCTAGACTAGACCTGTCGTGTGGCGGCGCTCGGTCTGCAATCACTGATGGTGGCGACAGGCGGGTCCGACGTATACTAACGGACCGCGGCCGATTTAAAGGCTACCACCTAGCAAGTGTGGTGTCTGGCGGTGACACCACAAGAGATTTTTTCGATGTACTGAAGGGCCACACCAAACGCATCTGTATAAGATACTCGAGTCTTAGATTTATTGTTTTCGTTGTCGTCATCTTTCTCGTCCTCATCGGTTGTTCGGGTTACAGCGTCAGTGAGTTGGTCGTCAGTTAACTCTGCTTCCGTTGTGCAGTCGACATCAGCTGTGCTGATCATGTCGCTGGACTCATCGCCCACTTGTAAAGATAGCATCACATGTTTACGTTTAGTTTGTGCCATTTAGTTTTACATCTTTAATATGTAACAACAGCGTTGTCACTAATTTATTAAAAAGCGTGTGCGCAATAACACTTATTGATCGAGTTTGATCTAAAAGTGCTCGAAATGTTGCACCTAGCTACAATCAACTGTCTGCTGATCCACACCGCAGACGATGAGTCATCGACAAGTCCAGTACTGACTGCAGCAGTGGCTCGTGTAGGTAAACAGTGGGAATGGGACGGTCGGGCTAAGAGGTGAGTCGGACCACCCAAAGTCGGATTAGCGAGGCTGTACCATAGTTCAGCCTACCTACCCATGGAATATAAATGGATAATTAAAGTTGGCCCAGTCCATTAAAGTAAATTTTAAGAGGAGGACTGAAAAGATAAACACCTGAATTATTTAACCACGCGATTTAAGTGTTTTCGATGTATAGGTATGCGTGGTAGGTGTTCAAATAAATTATCGTGCTACCTATATCACTGAGCGATTGTGCTGGGGGCCGAATTTCAAACTTTAAAAAAAATGTGTGAATTCCTAAGGGAGCAAACTGCTGAGGTCATCGGTCCCTAGAATTACACACTACTTAAACTAACTTGTGCTAAGAACAACACACACACACCCATGCCCGATGGAGGACTCGAACCTCGGGCGGGAGGGGCCGCGCAATCCGTGACATGGCACCTCTAACCGCGCGTCCACTCAGCGCGGCTCAAACGTTCAGATGCAGACATAATCGACTCCTTGAGATGTAACACCGCTGTAACGGCAAAAAGTGTTTTGTTGACAATTTTTTGTGACAGAAGCAAATGTGATAGAGAAATAATTACTTGGGGTAGTTTTTGAGAATATACTTAAATACATTACGAAACATTCTTGTCTGAAAATATTATGAAACGACGACACTGGACGCATATTGAATGTGAGACGAACTGTGGTACCCTCTTTAACTGGTGCCAATTTGAATCTGGAAAATAGAAAAAAAAATCTACGTAATCTAAATAAATGTAGCTAGTGAGCATTGTAAGGGGACATTAGAAATATAGATTTGTGTATAATTGGCGACTGTTTGAATATTGTCGTTCGATTGTCACCAAAAAAGGACAGTCATTTGTTAATAAATATTGTTTCAGTTAACTACAGTAATCGAAAATCCCCGACGAGGTACACTTTGAAATACTATTTTCAAATAAAAAGGTTGAAAATGTTGGATTTACACTGCGTGCATTTTGAAAAATCATATACCAAAAACAAGTCGTCCGAAGTTTTGAAATTCTGCTTTTACAAAACTGTAGCTATTAATCTGCTATCGCTGGACTAGCCTGTCGTACTGTTCTCATTGCGATCGAAATCGGATCCACTAGCTTAACAAAGAACGTTGAAATATCGGCCGTGGCAATTCCATGAACACATAAAAATTAAAATTCCGTTCAGCCTCACTCCGAGCAGGCGTACTCAAAATAGTTCAAATGGCTCTGAGCACTATGGGAGTTAACAGCTGTGGTCATCAGTCCCCTAGAACTTAGAAATACTTAAACCTAACTAACCTTAGGACATCACTCACATCCATGCCCGAGGCAGGGTTCGAACCTGCGACCGTAGCAGCAGCGCGGTTCCGGACTGAAGCGCCTAGAACCCGCTCGACCACCGCGACCGGCAAGCAGGCGTACTGCTAGGACGATTTGACGGTTGGTCTCATGCGTTCCGAGTAAGCTTACTGCGTGGTATAACACCTTCTGGGCAGTTTGGGCAACAATAATTATTGTGAAACTTAAAGCGTAGAGGACTTCGTTCTTGCAACGTGATATCTGCATAGTGCATTTTACATTTCACGTATTGAGAAATACCAGCGAAAACGCCAGGAAAGTTTATAATCCTACAGCTCAATCCGTAATTCACTTCAAAGTCCTGGTCACTTTCTTTCAACTTCTGAACAGGGGCATTGACTGATTTATAGCTGCTCTCAGCATCGTGTCTATTCTTTGGACGCTTTCATGACATGCTGCTTCGACGACACGTTGGATGCGTTGTTTTCGTACATTTTCTGCCTGAGTACACTTTCTTGCCCCTCATTCTTACCTGAAAGACGAAACTGTATACTATAAGGTCAGATATAAACTATCAAAAGTCGTTACTGTACACAAAAACTAAGATTCTAAGCGAAAGAATTGACTTTATTGTTCACGTAGTGTCGCTTGCTGACGCCTAGTTAAAATATTATTGTTTAAAAATGCTTCTAACTATACCCAGACACTATGGGGGTTATCGAGTTGGCGCGGGTAGGCCGTTTTGATCATCCGAGGCGCTAGAGGAGTAGCTCTCAATTCCATAACACAATTTTTTTTCAGGAATTAGACTTTTTGCCTCATATTTTAGAAGGTTAAAAGCATCCTGTAAGCCACTAATAAATGGTTCAAATGGCTCTGAGCACTATGAGACTTAACTGCTGAGGTCATCAATCCCCTAGAACGGAGAACTACTTAAACCTAGCTAAGCTAAGGACATCACACACATCCATGCCCGAGGAAGGATTCGAACCTGCGACCGTAGCGCTCGCGCGGTTCCTGACTGTAGCCCCTCCAGCCGACACTAAGAAATGATTTTTTGAAAATCCTACAGTAGTGTTACTCTTTAAGAGGTGCGATCTTAAGTCAATGGTTCGCATCATTAAGACAAGTAACACAGTTATAAATAGACCTCGCATTTTAGGTAAAAAGCTATTTTGTTCCTCATTAAATAAAGGCAATAAAAGTTTCTCATACACGAATTACGCGAATTTATGATCGAAAACGCTAATTTTATAGCACCTATAAATATCTAGTTTCAGGTTAGTACCTGATTGTACCTAAATTTTAAAAATCCAATTAAATAAAACTGTTTATGACTAACATTCTCTCGTGGTCTTCCCAGCTAAGAATTAAGCAAATATTTTATCAAAAATTGTAATTTTATTGTACCTAAAATACCTAATTTCATGTTAGAACCTGATTGTACCTCATTTTTAAAAATCCTAAAAATACCTAATTTCATGTTACAACCTGACTGTATCTAATGTTTAAAAATACAGTCGAATAAAATTTGTATGACTAAAATTACCCTTCTCGTCTTCCTGGCTACGTGGAAAACAGTAATTGAATGACAACTTTTTTGTCTGCATGCGTGAACGCCAATCGTAAGACAGACGACGACAGCATACACCAAACTGTTCCAGGCCGCCCTGCTCCCCAGAGCGTTGTCGCTCGCTCTGAACCGTCAAATGGGCGGGCAGGGCACGGAGGAGCCTTGTGAACTGCCTCGGCGCCTTTCTGCCCTGTCGGAACAGACTGTTGCATAAATTCTTCCACAAAGTATTTCTCATTTCTTTTTGTTTTTAGGTACATTCCGAACAGTGGTCGCATTTAAGCCAGAATGTTGCAGGGATTAAACATCGGGCACATTTAAAAAATAAATCAAACACGAAACAAACGTGAACGGAATTTCATCGTGACCTGTGTCGAGCCACTGTCGTAGCAAACATACCATTCAATGCAGTTGAAACTAGCCATTTCAAAAGTTTTCTACAGAAATACTGTCACCGCAGCATTCCATCAAAATCCACACTGAGAAAGAACTATTTAGGTACTTTATATGAAAATACATTGAGTAGGATAAGGGAAGATATGGGCGATTCATACATGACGATCTCTGTCAATGAGACAACTGACAGACAAGGTCGATATGTGGCTAATATGATCCTGACACTCGCTCTTCCCCCATGAACCATGGACCTTGCCGTTGGTGGGGAGGCTTGCGTGCCTCAGCGATACAGATGGCCGTACCGTAGGTGCAACCACAACGGAGGGGTTTCTGTTGAGAGGCCAGACAAACATGTGGTTCCTGAAGAGGGGCAGCAGCCTTTTCAGTAGTTGCAGGGGCAACAGTCTGGATGATTGACTGATCTGGCCTTGTAACATTAACCAAAACGGCCTTGCTGTGCTGGTACTGCGAACGGCTGAAAGCAAGGGGAAACTACAGCCGTAATTTTTCCCGACGACATGCAGCTTTACTGTATGATTAAATGATGATGGCGTCCTCTTGGGTAAAATATTCCGGAGGTAAAATAGTCCCCCATTCGGATCACCGGGCGGGGACTACTCAAGAGGACGTCGTTATCAGGAGAAAGAAAACTGGCATTCTACGGATCGGAGCGTGGAATGTCAGATCCCTTAATCGGGCAGGTAGGTTAGAAAATTTAAAAAGGGAAATGGATAGGTTAAAGTTAGATATAGTGGGAATTAGTGAAGTTCGGTGGCAGGAGGAACAAGACTTTTGGTCAGGTGATTACAGGGTTATAAATACAAAATCAAATAGGGGTAATGCAGGAGTAGGTGTAATAATGAATAAAAAAATAGGAGTGCGGGTTAGCTACTACAAACAGCATAGTGAACGCATTATTGTGGCCAAGATAGACACAAAGCCCATGCCTACTACAGTAGTACAAGTTTATATGCCAACTAGCTCTGCACATGATGAAGAAATAGATTAAATGTATGACGAGATAAAAGAAATTATTCAGGTAGTGAAGGGAGACGAAAATTTAATAGTCATGGGTGACTGCAATTCGTCAGTAGGAAAAGGGAGAGAAGGAAACATAGTAGGTGAATATGGATTGGGGCTAAGAAATGAAAGAGGAAGCCGCCTTGTAGAATTTTGCACAGAGCATAACTTAATCATTGCTAACACTTGGTTCAAGAATCATAAAAGAAGGTTGTATACCTGGAAGAATCCTGGAGATACTAATAGGTATCAGATAGATTATATTATGGTAAGACAGAGATTTAGGAACCAGGTTTTAAATTGTAAGACATTTCCAGGGGCAGATGTGGATTCTGACCACAATCTATTGGTTATGAACTGCAGATTGAAAGTGAAGAAACTGCAAAAAGGTGGGACCTGGATAAACTGAAAGAACCAGAGGTTGTAGAGAGTTTCAGGGAGAGCATAAGGGAACAATTGACAGGAATGGGGGAAAGAAATACAGTAGAAGAAGAATGGGTAGCTCTGAGGGATGAAGTAGTGAAGGCAGCAGAGGATCAAGTAGGTAAAAAGACGAGGGCTAATAGAAATCCTTGGGTAACAGAAGAAATATTGAATTTAATTGATGAAAGGCGAAAATATAAAAATGCAGTAAATGAAGCAGGCAAAAGGGAATACAAACGTCTCAAAAATGAGATCGACAGAAAGTGCAAAATGGCTAAGCAGGGATGGCTAGAGGACAAATGTAAGGATGTAGAGGCTTGTCTCACTAGGGGTAAGATAGATACTGCCTACAGGAAAATTAAAGAGACCTTTGGAGAGAAGAGAACCACTTGTATGAATATCAAGAGCTCAGATGGCAACCCAGTTCTAAGCAAAGAAGGGAAGGCAGAAAGGTGGAAGGAGTATATAGAGGGTTTATACAAGGGCGATGTACTCGAGGACAGTATTATGGAAATGGAAGAGGATGTAGATGAAGATGAAATGGGAGATAAGATACTGCGTGAAGAGTTTGACAGAGCACTGAAAGACCTGAGTCGAAACAAGGCCCCGGTAGTAGACAACATTCCATTAGAACTACTGATGGCCTTGGGAGAGCCAGTCATGACAAAACTCTACCATCTGGTGAGCAAGATGTATGAGACAGGCGAAATACCCACAGACTTCAAGAAGAATATAATAATTCCAATACCAAAGAAAGCAGGTGTTGACAGATGTGAAAATTACCGAACTATCAGTTTAATAAGTCACAGCTGCAAAATACTAACGCGAATTATTTACAGACGAGTGGAAAAACTGGTAGAAGCGGACCTCGGGGAAGATCAGTTTGGATTCCGTAGAAATGTTGGAACACGTGAGGCAATACTAACCTTACGACTTATCTTGGAAGAAAGATTAAGAAAAGGCAAACCTACGTTTCTAGCATTTGTAGACTTCGAGAAAGCTTTTGACAACGTTAACTGGAATACTCCCTTTCAAATTCTGAAGGTGGAAGGGGTAAAATACAGGGAGCGAAAGGCTATTTACAATTTGTACAGAAACCAGATGGCAGTTATAAGAGTCGAGGGGCATGAAAGGGAAGCAGTGGTTGGGAAAGGAGTGAGACAGGGTTGTAGCCTCTCCCCGATGTTATTCAATCTGTATATTGAGCAAGCAGTAAGGGAAACAAAAGAAAAATTCGGAGTAGGTATTAAAATTCATGGAGAAGAAGTAAAAACTTTGAGGTTCACCGATGACATTGTAATTCTGTCAGAACCAGCAAAGAACTTGGAAGAGCAGTTGAACGGAATGGACAGTGTCTTGAAAGGAGGATATAAGATGAACATCAACAAAAACAAAACGAGGATAATGGAATGTAGTCAAATTAAATCGGGTGATGCTGAGGGGATTAGATTAGGAAATGAGACACTTAAAGTAGTAAAGGAGTTTTGCTATTTGGGGAGTAAAATAACTGATGATGGTCGAAGTAGAGAGGATATCAAATGTAGACTGGCAATGGCAAGGAAAGCGTTTCTGAAGAAGAGAAATTTGTTAACATCGAGTATAGATTTAAGTGTCTGGAAGGCGTTTCTGAAAGTATTTGTATGGAGTGTAGCCATGTATGGAAGTGAAACATGGACGATAACCAGTTTGGACAAGAAGAGAATAGAAGCTTTCGAAATGTGGTGCTACAGAAGAATGCTGAAGATAAGATGGGTAGATCACGTAACTAATGAGGAGGTATTGAATAGGATTGGGGAGAAGAGAAGTTTGTGGCACAACTTGACTAGAAGAAGGGATCGGTTGGCAGGACATGTTTTGAGGCATCAAGGGATCACAAATTTAGCATTGGAGGGCAGCGTGGAGGGTAAAAATCGTAGAGGGAGACCAAGAGATCAATACACTAAGCAGATTCAGAAGGATGTAGGTTGCAGTAGGTACTGGGAGATGAAGCTTGCACAGGATAGATTAGCATGGAGAGCTGCATCAAACCAGTCTAAGGACTGAAGACCACAACAACAACAACTCGCTCTGTACCTCATCTGATCTCAGCAAGGAGGTAAAAAAGACTAACCAGGAAACAATTGCTAACTTTGTTAATAAAACTTTCAAATTACTTTTCCCCAGCAGTCTAGATGAAAATAAAGTACTTGTAATCTGCACTGACGCAGCCGCATACATGATTGCTGCTGTTAAATTGCTGACAGTACAGGGTGTTTCAAAATGAATATACGGGTTTTAAGGCTTTGTAGCACATATTACATTCACCATACAATTATAAATATTACACTAAATGAAAGAGAAACACAAACAGTTCTTCTTACAATTATTCAGTGTGAACAACGATCAAATGTAGAGTAGATAGGCGAGTTGTTCCGAAACCTTGATCAATGTGTCAGGAGTAACTGTTACAATAACACTGTTAGGATAGATCAGCTGGTATTGCAGGCACATACACATAATCGCGTTAGGTCGTGTGTGGACGTGGAGGTCATGCATAAAATGCTGTGTCAACTGGCCCCTTGCGTCCATTTCACCGGTCGGATACAACGTCGTTTAATCAGTCGAGCAATGAGTTATGCCAGTGAGGCGGCGCACGATCTTGCTCCCAAATAAAGATGTGTTGTACAGCTTCTTCCCATTGAGGCACGAGCCATAGCTGTAGCACATCAAGATAAGAACCATCAGTTACAGTTGATTTACCGATAAAGAAAGGGGCTAAGTGTCAAAGGTACCGCACTCGTTCTTCAGTCCGGAACCGCGCTGCTGCTACGGTCGCAGATTCGAATCCTGCCTCGGGCATGGATGTGTGTGATGTCCTTAGGTTAGTTAGGTTTAACTAATTCTAAGTCTAGGGGACTGATGACCTCCGCTGTTAAGTCCCATAGTGCTTAGAGCCATTTGAGCCCGCACTCAAAAAGTGTTCAAATGTGTGTGAAATCTTATGGGACTTAACTGCTAAGGTCATCAGTCCCTAAGCTTACACACTACTTAACCCAAACTATCCTAAGCACAAACACACACACCCATGCCCGAGGGAGGACTCGAACCTCCGCTGGGATCAGACTGAGCCCGCACTCGTTCAACGCATTTGTCAGTCACCCTTTGTCATTCCATACTCTTCCCATTGCGCACAGGTATAGGAATAAAACTGTTTGAGTTGGTCTTTCATTTGGTGTGTTATTTACAATTGTAAGTTGAGTGTAATAAATGCTACAACGCCTTGAAACCGGTATGTTCATTTTGAAACACCCTGTATTTTACCCAGCCTTGCTCCAAATCACATGTCTTGCCCATGCCATGAATCGTGCAGCTGAGACTATACCTATCGAATTTTCACGTGTAAATAAACTAGTTTCAACCATCAAAAAGGTTTTTATTAAAGCACCTACAAGAATCCAGTTCTTTCGAAAGGAACTTCCCAACGTACCACTTCCAACAGAACCCATACTTACTCGCTGGGGAAGGTGGCCAGAGGCCGTGGTTTATTACAGCGAGTATTTGGGAGGCATTAAGAACATTGTTCTTATATTGCGGGAGGAGGCATTGAGCTGAAGATCTTCTTTCCAACGACATTGCATACATAAAATCTCATTGTGCATTTTTGGTCCCTATTATTAAAGTTCTAGAGTGTTCAGGGAAACCAGCCTACACGCAACTGCAATTGATAGAAGAGGTGGCAGAAAAAGTCAGGTTGGTCCCAGGTTCTATTGGTATGGAAGTTAGTGAGAAACTGAAGACAGTGCTACAAAAAAAAACAGGATTGACCACCTTCTGCACAGTGGCTGACATATTATGAGGTAAATCAACAGAACACGAGAATGCGGTCCGACTGCGCCTAATACTCCCATTCTCGGCATATAAGATGCTATTAACAGACAAGAGATGCAGTTTCTCAACGGAAAATCTGTAGACAGTGTTATTTATTGTGACTGTAATTAGGGACATGGACAATAATATAATGTGGATTTTTGTCAGTCTATTCTTTCTAGACAATTAAATGTCAGTTTTTGGTCACCTATTTTCTGATTTTTATAACTTACTTTTTTAAGTGATAGAACATATTTTAGGTACCTAATTTAAGATTTTTAGAACCTAAAAGTCCGAGGTCTAGTTATAAACTGCGAATATGTCTTGGGCCAGCATAACGCACGGCATGCAAACACCCTCGCTACATTCATCCAGTATTCGGGAATGAGAGCATTTAGCGACTTCCAGTAACCATTACATGTAATTTCAAGCCTTTGCGAAACTTTTTCTCGCTGACGTCCCCAACAAGATAATGAAAGGAAAATAGTTTATCGCTCTCTACATTTTCATTGTTTACACAATAAAACTGCCGCCAACAGGCATGACGTTTTGATTTATTTCTTCTTTACTACTAATTGTGTTTGCAATACATTTTGCAGACAGTGTCCACATACAACAGTGAATGTACCCGCAAAATTATATCTTTGTACGATTCACTGTTCAGGGGATTGACGTCATACACGTGGAGATGCTTCAAAAACTAGGTTTTGCTTAAAACAGAGAGCAAATTACTCTAAATGTACTCGTCGAGTGTTTGATAATGAGATCACTTTGCGACTTGTGAACATAATTTAAAATCTTTTCTAATTTCTTTGTTCATGTTCATGCTTAACGCCAAATATTCCACAGATTAACTCATTTGTAGGATAATAAGAAGTTTATACATGGGGGATTTACTGCTATAGTGCCACACGTTGGCAGTAAGGAATGCTTTTACTTTTTTACAAAACATTATTGTATACTAGGGATAAACCGAAGGAGCTAACAGCGTTGTAAACAGCCTGGCCTTGTAATAGGGAGAACGGAGCTTCCAAACCTCATCAGGCCAAACAGTACCTCGGCCAGCAAGGTCAACGGATCTCTTCCCAATAGAGAACGTTTGGAGCATTATGGGCACGCCCTACAAGTATCTCATGATTCTGACGACCTAACGCGTCAGTTGGACAGAATTTGGCACGATAACCCTTAGGAAGACATTGCATGGGGGCTTAATTAAAATAGAATGCAAATAATTTTAATTTTTTGATTCAGTAGCTGTCTGTTCGGTTACGAAGTCTCGTAACGGTTGGCCCTGACTAGTATTATTACGCTATCTGACTGCATAGAACAATAACAAGAATGAAATGGAAATTTTCATTAACACAATTAGTTAATTAAGTCCCCAGCAACTATAAAACCTACGAAACCAAAGCACAAGTATAACTGTTCTGTGTGTGGAAGTATGACTCAACGTACGCATCTGGCACGGTTCTTCTTCAATAACACAAGAAATTTTAAATATCATTTATACTGAATTAATTAAAGAAAATAGAAATACCATAATTACTCAAGAAAACCAGAATTACACTCTAATACAAGAACACAAGCCAGATGCTTTGTTGACTGAACCTGTAATGACGCATTATTCAGGACATTGAAATAATGAGAAAGAAAAGAAAAGTAGTTTGTTACCTTAATTTATATTGATGAAAAGCACTCTAGACATTACAATCTCTCCACACCGACTCGCTACTATCACATCTCAACAAGAACTTTTCAGTATCACATCTCAGCAAGCACTGCCTACTAGCTCATCTCAACAAACACTCCTCACTACGACATCTCAGCACTGACTACCACGAGCTCTCCCCAAGCACTGCCCACTACGAGTTCTCAATAATCACTGCCAGTGGAGGCGGCAGAACAATACTCTCTAGCGCGATCTCTGGCGCTGTGGCTCAGTGTAGCCACCTTTCAACATCTAACAACTCTATTAGTCAATGCCAAATTTAATAACTGCTCTCATAAGGACCACAGGTGGACCAACGCGTTATTGGCTTGCTCGGTTAATGAAGCTGTTTCTCTTGAATAAATCACCAATTTTTTCTGAAACTGTAATCATTTGTTTGTCTGTACACGGACATCACATCTACCGATTTCCGCCCCATTCGGATAATTCCTTCGTGCTGCATCGTTTCTTTTGTCTTAGAGTACATTATTCGTCCCATCACCAGTACACCAATGGGAGCCTGGCACTGTCGGTTTGCACGATGTTGACGCTTCCGCTACCTAAAGCATTGTGCCGGCCAGTCCTCAACGAGTGAGATATGTGGGTGACATTCAGCTTCGCGTGCCTTACGATGTGTGATGAAAGTAGTCGAATGACGGGCAGACTGAGGCTGGACAGTTCCAGGATACTTTTTAAAAAGTGTCGGCATGGTATGATTATACGCAGTCAGGAGCATGAATTCGTGTGTTCCCCGAGGGAGTATTTTGAGAGAGAGAGGGATGCAGGCGCACCTCGCCTTCCTTTGGACAAAGTACGATATACGATATTCCGTATTGCTATGCGGAGTTCCTTCGCATGTGCGTGCATGTCCTAAGGAATAGGCACTGAGGCGACTACAGCCGTTATGAAATACGGCAGTTGCGATTATGGACAACCGTTAGCTGTAGAATTGAATGACGACAGTAAAAATTTGGGCCGCGCCGGGACTCGAACCCGGATTTCTCGCTTAGTGCGAGCGGTCGCCTTACCATTTGGTTATCCGAGCGTGACTCACAGCCAGACCCAAACTTCCACACGTTGTCAACCACGTGACTTTCGCCAACACCGTAAAATGTCTCTCCTGTATATACATAATGGATGTTAAGACACATGGTTGACGACTTGTGGAAGTTTGGGGGTAGCCGTGGCTCGTGCTCCGATAGCCAACTGGTAAGCCGACTGCTCTCGATAAGTGGGAAATCCGGTTCGAGTCCCGGTCCAGCACAAATTTTAATTACATTATAAAGCTGATGGTTATCCACATTCCCAACTGCGAAGACAATTATTGTATTCGGATAAAGTGGTGGAGGGAACTGCAGTTTTCTACAAATCAGCGAACCATCAGTGATAAGAATCTAGAAGGAGAAATTTGCAAAAGAAGAATGAGGCGAGTTATCTAAACTGGAGACACTTGGGAAGAAAAGGCGCCTCGAGAAGTGGGTCAAAAATGTCGACTATTTTCAGAAAGATGGGATTCGTCGCCGGGTATATGTATATTATTCAAAGGAGGAGTATCCGATATTCAAAAACGTACATGATGCCTTTGTAGCAGCGGACTTATTTCAGGTTAGTAAATCGTCCCTGTTACGAGTCGTAAAAAAGTTTGGATTCCGGTGCAAACACATTTCTGGCCGCAAGTTATTAATGGAACACCAAGACATTGCAGCCTGGCGATGGTGCTTTCTTAGAGTTAGTAGGGACAAATTTTGATGATGTTGTTTGGCTTGATGAAACATGGGTGAATGTGGAACCAGTAACAAAAAATTTTTAAAAAATAAAGAAGGCTGGACAGAGGATACCATCTGCTGTAGTACGGCGGCTCCGATCGGGAGAGGAAAAAGAATAATTATAGCACATGCTGAAAATTCAATAGGGTTCATTTCTAATTATCTGCTGTTATTCTTTTCAAACAAGGCCTCCGACTACCACGAAGAGATGCATCACTGTACTTTAGTGAAATGGTTTGAAGACACTGTTTTTCAATACTAAACGAAATACTCTATAATTGCCACGGATTACACTGCATATCGTTCAGTTCTACAAGACAAGGTACCCCACAAAGGCAACGAAGAAAAACAACATTGTTTACTGGCTAGAGAAACTCATGATACGGTTTGACAGTAACTTCACAAGGCCAGAATTATTAGAACTCGTGTCGCAAAACAATCCAAAAAACCCAGATTACATTGTGGATGAAACGGCAAAAAAATATGGGCATAATGTGCTCGGATTGCCTCCCTACCATTGCCACTTCAACGAAATAGAACTGGTTTGGGCTCAGCTTAAACGTCATGTTGCTGCAGAAAATAAAAATTTACGTTGACCGAACTGGAATTGTTTTTGAAGGAGGCGGTTGAGCAAGTGAGACGAGAAGACTGGCAAAATGTAGCGAATTATGTGGGAGGAGTCATACAGGAACCGTGGAACAGTGTAGGTGTGTTACAACAGTGCATCGAAGACTTGATAATATCTACCACTACGAGCAGCGACGCCGATAGTTCCACTGACTACGAATCCATCGGTGTCTTCCTATTGTCTGATTATTGTGTAGTTAATAGTGAACTTTAATTAATGTCTTACTTCCATTAAGTCTTGCATTAGTCACTTTATTTCGATCAGTTTCTCTTTCCCGTTAAAAGATTAGGGAATACTGCTCAGTCACCTCCCGTCATCCCTTAGTAAGTTAGACTGCATTTTAAATATATTTTATTTTGTGTGGGCACAAAGAAGTTATTTCACGTGTGTAATAGTTTTCGACATACGTAATAACAAGAAGGAAACTTTTCCGAACGCAAAAATTTCTGCTGTTTCAATAAGCAACATAGCACTGACCCTAATCAACGTTGAGAAAATTTTTTTGACATGCTTAGAGGTACCTCTGAGAGCGATACTATACGTAAATTTTAGAATTTTTGCATTATTTTTGTAGGAAATAGAGATTTTAAACTTCTTACTTGCTACGAATTAAAATCAACACAATTGCATATGAAAATAAAATGATAGTAAGCCATTTATTTTCCGGGATATCCCCTTCGGGATTCGGCCACCGTATTGCAAGTCTTTTAAAGTTGACGCCACTTCCACGAGTTGCGTGTCAATGATTATGAAGGACACGCAACACCAACTCCCCTGCAGGGAATGGAACACAGGCCCCTTTGCTTGGTAGGAGGTGACGCCACCGCTGCGCTACGGAGGCGGACAGCGCAATTGCATAAAAACTCCGTTTTCGGAAGCATATACTGTGCATAGGAAACGCAGTGCAGTACGAAAATTTTAAAAGGTTCGTTACCAAGCGAGATATTTTAGTAATCAACGAAAAAAAGTATTGCTGTGAAAGCACTAGTTTTCTGAGATATGACGTGATAAGTTTGAAGCTGTTTACCTACAGAAAAATTTAATCTGTTTCAAACAAATTAACGTACGTCTCTCTCTCTGATTAAAATAAAGGACAAATTTTGACATGCTAGGAGGCAGTGTAGAGGTCTACATCGTATGTGAATGTCAGATTTTTTTATTTGATTTTTGTGGACGATAGAAACCTGAAAGTGATTTTCCATCACCGCGGAGTGCGTCGGGCTATGGTGGCTGCCTGCAGACAGTCTAGGCGCGACAACATCGCAACTTCGGAGCTTAAACGTCAAGTGACAAATAGTTTCAATCAGACTATAGGTGAATGAAACTCTAGTATTGCTAATCCCTCTGCCAAACGTTTAACCAATGTATCATCTCTCACCATATTCGCAGTACCCGCCAGTTGTGCTCATTTGGACATGGTCGGATGGGCGAATCTGAGCATATAAAAATTGCTGAAGTGTATTTATTGTTAGGGTAGTGGGGGAGGAAGGCGCAGTCCGCGCAGGATCACATAGGCTTTACTCTTCCCAGTTACTGAAAACAAGAGAAATAAAATCCTGACCACTTTTGCTCAGTTGGTCAGTTTCAGAGTGTACATGGCCTAAGTAGGTAGTGGTCCAATTGTTTTTCTGTTTTATGATGAAGAGACTTGTTATTCATAAAACGCACGGTAGCGCTTTCATTAGTGAAATGAAATTTTATTTACTGTTGCCTCCACATTTTATGTGAAACTAAAACATACATTTTAAGAAATATTACATAAGTACATGTTGCTTAATAGAGGCCCCACAGTTCAACATGCCTACGGCCCACACAGGTCCTTAAACTGGCATGACTTTAGGTTAAAAACAATCCTACTGCGTCACTAGAAATGCTGTTACTTTGTTATTACATTAGGGAAGTGTAATTCTATGCATGCTGGATGATTCTGTGATGTTACAAACTTTCAGGGGTGACGGAGAAGAGTGAATGTATCAATTTGAAGTAACTGACCCTATCCCGGAAACGACGGAGTGGAAAGCTGTAAGCGAAGATCGTTCTGATACCTCTGACAATGGAATACACTGATGAGCCAGAACATTATGGCCACCTGCTTAATAGTTGTGTCTCCGTCTTTGGGACGAAATACATCACGGATTCTGCGTGTCAGGGATCCGACAGTTTGTTGGTAGGATATGTGGCATCAGATGTCTATGCACAGGTCATGCAGTTCTCGTAAATAACGGAAATACGCGGTGATGGCACCCGATAGCGATCCAGATGAATTCCACAGGATTTACGCAAGCGAATATGGTCGCCGAGACATCAACGTAAGTTCACGACAACGCTCCTCAAACCACTGTACCGTGGTTTTGGCAGCGAGACGCGGACAATCATACTGCTGAAAGATGACATCGCCATCGGGTAAGACATCAAGCATGAAGGGATGCAGGTAGTTGACAGCTGTCAGCGTGTTTTCGATTACTACCACAGGTCCCATGGAAATGGAAATGAGCGTTTGGTGTCATTGGCCGGGAGGCCGCTAACAGGGCAGGTGTAGGTCTTATTACATTCGACGCCACATTGGCCGACCTGCGCGCCGGATGGGGATGAAATGATGATGAAGACAACACGACACCCAGTTCCTGAGCGGAGGAAATCCCCGACCCAGCCGGAAATCGAACTCGGGCTCCTTAGGACGGCAGTCAGTCACGCTGACTATTCAGCTATCGGGGCGGACACAGGTCCCATGCAAGCACGGGAGAATATTTCCCATAGCATAACACTTCTCCCACCAGCCTGTGTCAGTGGCGCGCTGTACGTTTCGAGCCGGCGTTCACGTCGATGACGCAGTTTGTGGAGACGACCATCGACATAGTGTAGCAAAAATGTGATTTACTGGAAGAGCCGATACGTTTCCATTGATCGACGGTCGAATCCCGATGGTACCGTACCAACTGCAATCGTAATTGATGATATCGTTGGGTCAATGTGTGAACACATAGGGGATGGTCTGCTGCGAAGCTCCATGTTCAATAGTGTACGATGAACGGTGTGTTCCGAAACAATTTTGGGTGTACCAGCATAGTGGCCTTTCGGTAGATATCACTTTTTATCCTACTTTACAGAACAGACAAGCCTCCGAACCCCACGCTCTGTGAAGAGTCGTGGACGTCCGACCATTTAGCGCCTAGTGGTAGTTTCACTGCCCTTCTACCTCTTTCTGTAGATGGTCACAGTAGCACTTGAACATTCGACCAGCTTCACCGTTTTCGAGATACTCGTTCACAGGCTCTGCGTAATAAGAATATGCCCTTTGCCAATCCGCTTAATGGATTTCCCCATTTGCAGCCCGTATCTTCTCTGGGGTGATGCCCCGTCCATGTCTGCACTGCTTACATACTTTTGTTACTAGGCGGCTTCCACCGTCGTGGTCGGCAGTGGTCATAATGATTAGCTGATCAGTGTACATGTACCCATACTGTTGTTGCTAAGATTGTAGGGTAGTAATCTTTCAGAGGTGGTCGTATAGACCGAAGCAAGAAAAAAAGTATAGTAAACATAAGCTCTAGAATGCATATGTTAAGAGCTATGAGCACTTTGTCTTCGATACTGTGAAACTCATCTATTCTTCAGCAAGGTCTTTGGGTTCTGTATTTTTGGAGGAGGTAATATGGACCAAAACAAGGAAGAGATATCCATAAATATGAGCACTAAAATGTATAACTTATGACTACAGGCTGCTGAAGCGATATGTTTCATAGTAGTGAAGAGGAAGAAGCGCTCATACCTCGTTACATTTGCATTATAGAGCCCATGTTTACCAGTCTTTTCTTTCTTATTTTCGTCCACACTGCAACCTCTTAAATTTGCGCACCCTACGATCTTAGCAACAACGGTACTGGTACATATATTTTTCACTTTTAGAGGAATCAGAACGACTTTCGCTTATAACTTTTCGACTCGGTTGATTCCGGTGAACCTAGGTCCCTTAACTCGAATTGATACATTTACCCTTCTCCATCATCAATAAAGATTTGCAGCATCATCACCGAATCACCCTGTATTTGAAAAAAAATATTACATGAATATATGTTGCTTATGGAGGCCCAACTGTTCGTCAGTGCGACGGGCCTCGCAGGTGCTTAAACCAGCATTACACTAGGTTGAAACTGTCCTACAGAATCATTAGAAATGCTACTTCTGTGTTATTAAAAGTGTCGAATGTATTTCTATGGATAGAGGCTGCGCAGATAAGAGAAGTGCTATCCTCATCCGCAGATAATATCCTTAACCATACCTTCAAGTCTTTCGTCGCCATCTGTGGATATTAAGATATTGTAAAAAAACTTTAATTCATTCAGTACATTGGGGATCTGGGAGTAGATTTTCTCCAGGCTTTAATTTTCGTCTGCTGAAGTAAGATTTCGTTAGTTGGCCTTTGTGGCCGAGCGGTTCTAGGCGCTTCAGTCCGGAACCGAGCTGCTGCTACGGTCGCTGATTCGAATCCTGCCTCGGGCATGGATGTGTGTGATGCCCTTAGGTTATTTAGGTTTAAGTAGTTCTAAGTATAGGGGACTGATGACCTCAGATGTTAAGTCCCATAGTGCTTAAAGCCATTTGAACCATTTAAGATTTCGTTAATTTCAATTCCATAGACTAAAACGTCCTCCCCATGAACCATGGACCTTGCCGTTGGTGGGGAGGCTTGCGTGCCTCAGCGATACAGATAGCCGTACCGTAGGTACAACCACAACGGAGGGGTATCTGTTGAGAGGCCAGACAAACGTGTGGTTCCTGAAGAGGGGCAGCAGCCTTTTCAGTAGTTGCAAGGGCAACAGTCTGGATGATTGACTGATCTGGCCTTGTAACAATAACCAAAACGGCCTTGCTGTGCTGGTACTGCGAACGGCTGAAAGCAAGGGGAAACTACGGCCGTAATTTTTCCCGAGGGCATGCAGCTTTACTGTATGATTAAATGATGATGGCGTCCTCTTGGGTAAAATATTCCGGAGGTAAAATAGTCCCCCATTCGGATCTCCGGGCGGGGACTACTCATGAGGATGTCGTTATCAGGAGAAAGAAAACTGGCGTTCTACGGATCGGAGCGTGGAATGTCAGGTCCCTTAATCGGGCAGGTAGGTTAGAAAATTTGAAAAGGGAAATGGATAGGTTAAAGTTAGATATAGTGGGAATTAGTGAAGTTCGGTGGAAGGAGGAACAAGACTTCTGGTCAGGTGACTACAGGGTTATAAACACAAAGTCAAATAGGGGTAATGCAGGAGTAGGTTTGATAATGAATAGGAAAATAGGAACGCGGGTAAGCTACTACAAACAGCTTAGTGAACGCATTATTGTGGCCAAGATAGATACGAAGCCCACACCTACTACAGTAGTACAAGTTTATATGCCAACTAGCTCTGCAGATGACGAAGAAATTGAAGAAATGTATGATGAAATAAAAGAAATTATTCAGATAGTGAAGGGAGACGAAAATTTAATAGTGATGGGTGACTGGAATTCGAGTGTAGGGAAAGGGAGAGAAGGAAACGTAGTAGGTGAATATGGATTGGGGCTAAGAAATGAAAGAGGAAGCCGCCTGGTAGAATTTTGCACAGAGCACAACTTAATCATAGCTAATACTTGGTTTAAGAATCATGATAGAAGGTTGTATACATGGAAGAACCCTGGAGATACTGAAAGGTATCAGATAGATTATATAATGGTAAGACAGAGATTTAGGAACCAGGTTTTAAATTGTAAGACATTTCCAGGGGCAGATGTGGACTCTGACCACAATCTATTGGTTATGACCTGTAGATTAAAACTGAAGAAACTGCAAAAAGGTGGGAATTTAAGGAGATGGGACCTGGATAAACTGAAAGAACCAGAGGTTGTACAGAGTTTCAGGGAGAGCATAAGGGAACAATTGACGGGAATGGGGGAAAGAAATACAGTAGAAGAAGAATGGGTAGCTTTGAGGGATGAAGTAGTGAAGGCAGCAGAGGATCAAGTAGGTAAAAAGACGAGGGCTAGTAGAAATCCTTGGGTAACAGAAGAAATATTGAATTTAATTGATGAAAGGAGAAAATATAAAAATGCAGTAAATGAAGCAGGCAAAAAGGAATACAAACGTCTCAAAAATGAGATCGACAGGAAGTGCAAAATGGCTAAGCAGGGATGGCTAGAGGACAAATGTAAGGATGTAGAGGCTTATCTCACTAGGGGTAAGATAGATACTGCCTACAGGAAAATTAAAGAGACCTTTGGAGATAAGAGAACCACTTGTATGAACATCAAGAGCTCAGATGGAAACCCAGTTCTAAGCAAAGAAGGGAAAGCAGAAAGGTGGAAGGAGTATATAGAGGGTCTATACAAGGGCGATGTACTTGAGGACAATATTATGGAAATGGAAGAGGATGTAGATGAAGATGAAATGGGAGATACGATACTGCGTGAAGAATTTGACAGAGCACTGAAAGACCTGAGTCGAAACAAGGCCCCCGGAGTAGACAACATTCCATTGGAACTACTGACGGCTTTGGGAGAGCCAGCCCTGACGAAACTCTACCATCTGGTAAGCAAGATGTATGAAACAGGCGAAATACCCTCAGACTTCAAGAAGAATATAATAATTCCAATTCCAAAGAAAGCAGGTGTTGACAGATGTGAGAATTACCGGACAATCAGTTTAATAAGCCACAGCTGCAAAATACTAACACGAATTCTTTACAGACGAATGGAAAAACTAGTAGAAGCCGACCTCGGGGAAGATCAGTTTGGATTCCGTAGAAATTCTGGAACACGTGAGGCAATACTGACCTTACGACTTATCTTAGAAGAAAGATTAAGGAAAGGCAAACCTACGTTTCTAGCATTTGTAGACTTAGAGAAAGCTTTTGACAATGTTGACTGGAATACTCTCTTTCAAATTCTAAAGGTGGCAGGGGTAAAATACAGGGAGCGAAAGGCTATTTACAATTTGTACAGAAACCAGATGGCAGTTATAAGAGTCGAGGGGCATGAAAGGGAAGCAGTGGTTGGGAAGGGAGTAAGACAGGGTTGTAGCCTCTCTCCGATGTTATTCAATCTGTATATTGAGCAAGCAGTAAAGGAAACAAAAGAAAAATTCGGAGTAGGTATTAAAATCCATGGAGAAGAAATAAAAACTTTGAGGTTCGCCGATGACATTGTAATTCTGTCAGAGACAGCAAAGGACTTGGAAGAGCAGTTGAACGGAATGGTCAGTGTCTTGAAAGGAGGGTATAAGATGAACATCAACAAAAGCAAAACGAGGATAATGGAATGTAGTCGAATTAAGTCGGGTGATGTTGAAGGTATTAGATTAGGAAATGAGACACTTAAAGTAGTAAAGGAGTTTTGCTATTTGGGGAGCAAAATAACTGATGATGGTCGAAGTAGAGAGGATATAAAATGTAGACTGGCAATGGCAAGGAAAGCGTTTCTGAAGAAGAGAAATTTGTTAACATCGAGTATAGATTTAGGTGTCAGGAAGTCTTTTCTGAAAGTATTTGTATGGAGTGTAGCCATGTATGGATGTGAAACATGGACGATAAATAGTTTGGACAAGAAGAGAATAGAAGCTTTCGAAAGGTGGTGCTACAGAAGAATGCTGAAGATTAGATGGGTAGATCACATAACTAATGAGGAGGTACTGAATAGGATTGGGGAGAAGAGGAGTTTGTGGCACAACTTGACCAGAAGAAGGGATCGGTTGGTAGGACATGTTCTGAGGCATCAAGGGATCACCAATTTAGTATTGGAGGGCAGCGTGGAGGGTAAAAATCGTAGGGGGAGACCAAGAGATGCATACACTAAGCAGATTGAGAAGGATGTAGGTTGCAGTAGGTACTGGGAGATGAAGAAGTTTGCACAGGATAGAGTAGCATGGAGAGCTGCATCAAACCAGTCTCAGGACTGAAGACCACAACAACAACAACAGACTAAAACGTGGAGGCCGATCATGACGTCATATTCTAGATACGTTATTTAAGTTACAACTATCTGCTGAAATTACTGAAATAATTTTTGTGAAACACTAGGAAGTCAAATGAAGTCGTGTTACAACTTATTGCCACACCTTTGGTTTTGTATACAGTTCTCAATATAATAAATGTTGCATTGTGTTTGTGCTAATATACAGAGGGTGACGGGTATAAGTGCAGTAATTTTTTTGTGGCTCCGTTAATATGTACACACATCAGTGTTGGTTCTTATTTCTCTGCATCGAACAGTCCTCCTGCAAACACGACACAAACTTTACGACCTGATGTTTTCTGAATGGTCGCAGCTGCACCATTAAGTGGACTTCACCTGTCCATATAGACTACAGTTTTGCGTCGACGTATTCGCACTTCAATACCTAACTGTTGCCCGGAGGAAACTAGGCATCAATGGCTTGCTCTTTCTACACGTACTTGGAGATAGTATCTGTGGTGTCACCGCCAGACACCACACTTGCTAGGTGGTAGCTTAAATCGGCCGCGGTCCATTAGTACATGTCGGACCCGCGTGTCGCCACTGCGTGATCGTAGACCGTGCGCCACCACACGGCAGGTCTCGAGAGACTGACTAGCACTCGTCCCAGTTGTACGACGACGTTGCTAGCGACTACACTGACGAAGCCTTTCTCTCATTTGCCGAGAGACAGTTAGAATAGCCTTCAGCTAAGTTAATGGCTACGACCTAGCAAGGCGCCATTTGTACCATTGCATGTATCTCAAGATACTCTCACTTGTATCATCAAGAATGCTGTATACCAAAGGACGATATAAAAGTTAAGTGTTCTAGTAGCTACGTTCTTTTCTTTATCACATTCATTACGAATCCTGTTCCAGACTTCGCGCCAGTCGGCGTGTGTGTACGTGTGCCCTTTCGGCTACCCGTCACTGTGGACTGGCTGCCTTGTCAGTCCACTACAGTATCCATCCTAAAAAAACGTACGACTTGTAATAGCTATTATTATTAGTCTGAAAATGACGTAGATACTGATTTAATGTTGTTCAGTACACCGTCCTCAGCTAACAAATGGTTCAAATGGCTCTGAGCACTATGGGACTCAACTGCTGAGGTCATTAGTCCCCTAGAACTTAGAACTAGTTAAACCTAACTAACCTAAGGACATCACACACATCCATGCCCGAGGCAGGATTCGAACCTGCGACTGTAGCGGTCTCGCGGTTCCAGACTGCAGCGCCAGAACCGCGCGGCCACTTCGGCCCTCAGCTAACACCCCCTTGACATATCTGTACTTAAACCCGTTACATCCTATGAGTATTTAAGAGTTTCTGGTTTCATAGCGCATGTTACGTGTAATTATGTTGTATAAAACACACATATAGGAGTCATCATGTCAAGGTGTGAAGATTACAATGGATTGAGCCTTCTAGAACAGCCTTGATGTTGCTTTCTGTCAACTTTTGGTAATTACCTGAGCTCTTTAACTTAAACTCAACATGAATGACTCAGACGTAAGGCAGTTGCTGACACGACGGAACAAGGACGTGCGTATGATTCTGCAGAAAACTCTAAGAGCTCCGCGGCGTGGCCGCGCGGTTTGTGGCGTCATGTCACGGATTGCGCGGCCCCTCCCGCCGGAGGTTCGAGTCCTCCCTCGGGCATGTGTGTGTGTGTGTGCTGTTCTTAGCATAAGTTAGTTTAAGTTAGTTTATGTAGTGTGCAAGTCTAGGGACCGATGACCTCGGCAGTTCGGTCCCTTAGGAATTCACACATATTTGAACATTTGAACGAAACCCTAACAAGATGGACTTGTTTCAGACGCCTACAACGCAACTATTATACAATCTCCAGGACACTATCCATTCAAGCCTTAAAAAAATAATGGCTTAAACTGTAATCATTATTATTATGGATGGCATGTAATGGAAACAGGCGAAAATCGTAGTATCTGCTCCGTCCTTTAACATTTACCGCAACTTAATTATTATTGCGGGTATCGGGACCCACGCAGTGCTTCATCTATGTTCATATTCATTTACTCACTTCTCTGTTATACCACATATGGTACCGAGCGAGGTGGCGCAGTGGTTAGCACACTGGACTCGCATTTGGGAGGACGACGGTTCAATCCCGTCTCCGGCCATCCTGATTTAGGTTTTCCGTGATTTCCCTAAATCGCTTCAGGCAAATGCCGGGATGGTTCCTTTGAAAGGGCACGGCCGATTTCCTTCCCCATCCTTCCCTCACCCGAGCTTGCGCTCCGTCTCTAATGACCTCGTTGTCGACGGGACGTTAAACACTAATCTCCTCCTCCTCCACATATGGTAAAAGTGCTTATAATACAGAACCACGAATATGTGAACATTTTACTCTCACGTGGGATAGTACAAAGTATCCTTGTTCCACGGCCATCCCTGGATACGCCATTCGTTAAACTCAAATTTAAAATGAATTATCTACTGAATTTCTTTCTTTAAATGACAATCGCTGTTGTAATTTTTTTTTAATTTATCTATCGCCTTCGGACATAAACCACTCTGCCAGTCTCCAACACATGATATGTTACAAATTAAAAGGCATATCCAATCACATTTATCTATCGCCTTCGGACATAAACCACTCTGCCAGTCTCCAATACATGATATGTTACAAATTAAAAGGCATATCCAATCACATGCACACACACATACATCCAACTAGTATTGAATATTTACATTAAGTGCATACATAAAAATTAAATCTTGATGCGTTCGGCCGCCAAAAAGTTATAGAGTATGTATGTGTTTACAGTGGCGCATCACGCCCCACGAGCAGTGTCTTTACTCTGTCGTCAACGAAGCACCGAGCACTGCAGCAATTCGGTTGTCGCCATTCGGTTGTCGCCTTATATCGCAGTGGGAAACCGAAAATGATGTGGGTAATGTCATTTCCCGTTCCACAGTCACATAGAGGTGAGTTAGTTGTAGCCAATAGAAGTTCTGTCTAAACCATCCGTGGTTAAAGCGGAGGCGGAACATGGCGTGTCTGGGTTCTCGCATACGTGCAAACTGAAAAAAAGAAAAAAAATGAACCAAATGGCCATTTGCACATCATTACGTGTTCGTCAGTAAACGACTCACTTGTGAATTCATGTCCATATTGTACTACGAAAAAAGTGGTGTACCACTTGCAAGACACTAATGTTCAATACTAAAGTTTCGGCCTATGCACAAAAAATGATGTTATGCTGTGAGAAGGAAGTAAGGAAGGCGTCGTGTTTTACAAAAATGTTTTCCGAGAACGTGACTATAATTGCTGGCATTTACTGCCGACAAGTCGGACGATTTGCTGTCGCACGTGAGAAAAAACGACCTGGTAAACTATGCCAGGTGTTGCAAGCTACACGATAGTGCTCTTTGAAAAATGACGAAAACTTGGACTGGTCGGTGATTCCAACCCCTACCCCCCCCCCCCAACCCCTCCCCTATTATCCCGACATCGCCCCCACTGAGTTTCGCCTTTCCCGTTCTATTAAGCAGCAATTTTCGATGATACTCCTTCGATAACGAACATATTTTCAGTCTTTACTCGACATTTTCTCCAACGTCAGACATAAAATCGAGAGAGGAAGCCAGTGTTTTAGATGCTTATAAATAACACTTTATAAATGCCAATCTGTGTCCAAGCAACCAGCAAAGTTATTTGTAAACTTTTAGCTCAGAATTTCCAAACAGCTTGACAAGTGCTACTGTTGCATGACGGGGATTTGACTGAAGTACCGATCAACATGCACAGAGGGCTTATCGTATTAGCTTATCGTATTATTAGATTATCGTATTATCTTATGAGCTTCATTTGTCGTGATGGATCACACTGGATCCATGTCAGTACAGTAACTTCCCACTTACTCTTTGAAAATATCTAACGAAAAATATTTAATGATGGAAAATTGCGGAAAGCATCTAAAAAAATGAAAATTGCTTCCTTTGGAAATTTCTAATTAAAGAAATTTTGATTATTGACAGTTTAGAATGAAACTAACCTTGTCGCGGACATCTCCACTCACAGTGGTTACACATTAATTATCGAGAATGTGTTCACGTCTCATTCAACTCACTGCACGCAACAAGGATATCTCCTTCCAAATGAGTTCTGTAATTAGGCCCTGAAGATGCCTTGCTTATGACGAACGCTCGGTTTTGTTCTATAACAACATAGAGAAAAGTGCTGCGCTGCGTGCTATAATTAACCGCTTGTCAAGAAAGACAACAACCTATTCACTAGTCGTTTTGTTCATTTGCTAACAATGTTCTTAGTATTCAGTGCGTTTAAAATGTTCGTCATTTAAGAAAAAGGACAGGAGGATTATAAATGAAAAATAAAATGAAATCAGAATTTATTTAAGTTTCTCAGAACCGCAAATCTAACATTTAAACTCCTTTTAATAATACTATTCATTCTTTTTAACACCAAGCATTATCCATACAACTATACAATAAAGACAAGTCGACTTGTAATATTGTTGCCAAAAATATCAGAAAGTAGCTGACCAGTTAACTTCGAATTTTTGTACGACATTCTAATAAACATTGTGGCTGACATAGGCTACACATTTTTAGCATATATGGTACAGAAAGATATATTTTCAAATATATGTGTATATCTATACCAAAAATCTCGACGAATTCTTGACTGACTTACTTCAAATTTTTACATAATACTCTAATACGCATTCTGACTGTATTTTTAGCATATATGGTATACAAATATATATTTAAAATCTATACTATTTTATAAGAACAAGTCAATGTTTAACTTTCTTACCAAAAATATCGAAAAATTCGAGACCAATTTCCTTCCAATTTTCACACAGTACTCTAATAAACGTTTGGACAGCAATAGGGTACATATTTCTATCCTTAACAGAAATCTCGGAAAGTTCTTGACCATTTACATCAGATTTTTACACAATACTTCAATAAAACTTTGGATGGGCATTTTATTCGATACTCTAATATGCTTTCAGATAGACACATTTACCATCACCGCTTTTAATGTAACTCTTACTTTGTGTCTTTAACTGAAATTTACTTAATTCTGATCTCAGGAGGCACATAAAACACCACTGCATTCTAGTTACTTCATGTGTGAGAATGATTAACGTAATAACTGAGGCCCAGAAATTGTCGTTGATTTATTCGCTGAATTCTGTCTTCAATAAAACTGTTAAATTATTAGAAGATCTCAAACATATCTTAACTATTACTTTCAGAATAGCAACTGCCCACAGTCTGCATGGAAACAATTCGTTTGGTTTAATTCGCTGACCGCGTTAATATCAACTTTAACTGTATGAATCTTAAAGTTCGAAAAGACGATCGGACTCCTGAACAAATAAAAGTGACTGCAGGTTCTGTCAGATTTAATTAATGACAGTTAATAATGTCGTAATTGACAACTGGGGTTAAACACCACACCGCAAATGGAAAGCTTCCGTATTTAATTGTCTTACGTTTTGTAATAGGTTTGAACTTTCATGTTTAAATAATTGGAAAGGAAACTCTGAAGGATAAAATCTTGTTAAAATTAAACTACCTCGTTTTAGTTGTACCACACAGGTATCTACAAAATGCAGTGCAACAACTTACGTTAAATACTATCACATCACCAAAATGAGAATATAAATGGAATGGCCAATTACGCCTTTATTTGTTCCTGTTGTATCAGAGTACATATGAGGATTTTCCCCTTTCCTTCACTTTACAGTGATAGTAGTACAGTCTTTATGGTGGTCTCCATGAACCATGGACCGTGCCGTTGGTGGGGAGGTTTGTGTACTTCAGCGATAGAGACAGCCGTAGGTGCAAGCACAACGGATGGCTATCTGTTGAGAGGCCAGACAAAAACGTGTGGTTCCTGAAGAGGGGCAGCAGCCTTTTCAGTAGTTGCAGGAGCAACAGTCTGGATGATTGACTGATCTGGCCTTGTAACATTAACCAAAACGTCCTTGCTGTGCTGGTGCTGCAAACGGCTGAAAGCAAGGGGAAACTTCAGCTTTAATTTTTCCCGACGGCATGCAGCTTTACTGTATGGTTAATGATGATGGCGTCCTCTTGGGTAAAATATTCCGGAGGTAAAATAGTCCCTCACTCGGATCTCCAGGCGGGGACCACTCAGGAGGACGTCGTTATCAGGAGAAAGAAAACTGGCGTTCTACGGATCGGAGCGTGGAATGTCAGATCCCTTAATCGGGCAGGTAGGTTAGAAAATTTAAAAAGGGAAATGGATAGGTTAAAGTTAGATATAGTGGGAATTAGTGAAGTTCGTTGGCAGGAGGAACAAGATTTTTGGTCACGTGAATACTGGGTTATAAATACAAAATCAAATAGGGATAATGCAGGAGTAGGCTTAATAATGAGTAAAAAATAGGGTGCGGATAAGCTACTACGAACAGCATAGTGAACATATGGGGTGTTCAAAAAGTCTCTCCGCAGTGCTGTATGATTGTTTACCGCGCGTGCCGTATGCCGCAGTGAATATATCGAAATGAAACTGTGAAATACAAGTTATTAGTTTATTGAATATTCATTTTTACTTACAAATTTTCACATTAAGTGTTGAAAGTGTCCCTCCTGTTGTTGAATACACAATTCAATTCGTCTAATCATGTTTCCAAACACGAGCTGTAACATTTTTTCCGTAACAGAAGCAGTGAAAGTGGATATTGCAATTTTCAATTTATCGATGGATTCTCAACGGTTTTTATAGACAGTTGCTTTCGCTGTACCCCAGAAGAAAAAGTCAGGTGGTGTTAGGTCAGGCGATAGTAGAGGCCAAATTCCATGTGAAATTATACGATCACCAAAAACGTCAGCAAGCAGTGACATTGAAACACGGGCTGTATGCCCGGTTGCACCATCTTGTTGAAAATAACCGATCAGTATTTCACTTAACACAAGTTCTCCTATGAATGGGTACAGAATATCACTGCAGTATCGTTGTTCGTTTATTGTTTCGTTGAAAACTATGGGACCCACAATCCGACGTCTAGAAATTGCAATCCAAACTCGTATTTTCACAGAATGAAGTGGTTCCTCATGAATAGACAATGGATTTGCAGTACTCCACAGACGAGAATTTTGCGAGTTCATGTACCCGGATAAATGAAAGCACGCCTCATCAGTGAAAAACGTTTCATTAGGAATATCCCTTCCATTTTGTAGAACGAAATTTTTGAACCGTTGACGATAATTCAGTCTCTTGCCATGATCAATATTTTTCAGTTCTTGCACGACTGTCACTTTATGTGGGAAAAGTTCTAATTTTTTCCTTACAGCTGTGTGGGCCGTTCCGACACTAACATCGATTTCCTGGCCGAGTTTTCTTACTGACTTGTTCGGACTCATGGGCATTTTATCGGAAATATCGAGTAGTTTATCCTCAGACAAAACGCTAGGACCACCACGTCTCGGTGCATCTGTCACTGAACCCGTACTTCGAAATTTGTTAATCAAATCTCGCACAGTATCGCGAAGTGGGAGTGTTGTCTCCGGGAAAAATGAATTAAATGTTTGACGAACTAAAACTGTGTATTTACCGGCAGCTTTGAACACTTGTTCGACTAAAAACACACGTTCTTCAACGGTCAGAATTTTAAAAGTGACAAAAACGAAACAAACGAACAAAGGAACTAAACTTAAACGTTCACGTCAACACGTGACACACACCTACGATACTACTGAAGCTGGCTGAGATATAAACGAAACAGTGGAATGTTGGGAGAGTCCACTTGAAGGGATGTAACCCAAGTAGGCGAACAACCATACGGCACGCGCGACTAACAATCATACGCCTCTGCGGAAAGACTTCTTGAACACCCCGTTATATTGCTGCCAGGATAGACATGAAGTCAACGCCTACCACAGCAGTACAAGTTTATATGCCAACTAGCTCCGCAGATGATGAAGAGTTTGAAGAAATGTATGATGCGATAAAAGAAATTATTCAGATAAGGGAGACGAAAATTTAATAGTCATGGCGCATTGGAATTCAATAGTACGGAAAGGAAGAGATGGAAAAATAGTAGGTGAATATGGACTGGGGGTAAGGAATGAAAGAGGGAATCCATTACCTGTTCTCAAATTGTTGGCTCAGATGTGAAGGGGTTACGATGTGTTTTGTGCACATTACGGCGATTCTGACGTGTGGCGGTCAGACATGGTCGACCAGAACCTAGATGACGAATATACCTGCCCATACATTCGCACGCAGTGCAAATTGGGCCACTGTCATATCCGAATGCCCCACAAATTTGGATATTACATGATTCGACCAGCCAACCAAATGGAGACCCCAATGAGGCCCCTTTCAAACTCTTTCAGGTGATGATAACCCTGTCTCACACGAGTAGGCCATATCTCTGCGTCCTTTACAGTGATCACTCACATCTGACGCTGTTCAACCAGTTATATACCGTCCAGGCCTGGTAACAATACTAGACACGAACAAGACTCATGCTGTCTGGTGCTCTTTCTACATGTTACAAAGAATAATATACACTGATCAGCCAGAACATTATGGCCACTGACCAACTAGCGATGTAAACCAGACCAGGCGATAGCAGCGTCACCTCGCAAGAACTGACTGCTAGTCAGACACATACACTGTGCATGTAGTATCAGTGAGCGTGCTGTCCATGTGTAGAATGGGGAAGGCGCGTATTCTATCTGAGCTTGACTGAGGGCAGACTCTGATGGCTCAGAGGCTTGGATGAGCATTTTGGAAACTGGACAACCTGTCATGTGTTCTAGGGGTGCCGTGGTGAGCGTCTTCAATACTTAGCGAAACCAAGGTGGAACCATAGTCACCGCTCATTACAGATGTCGGACGTCGTAGAGGGTCAGGTGGCGAACTGTGGCGTAACTAACATCAGATATTAACGCTGGGCAGAGTACAAGAGTACCTGAACACACAGTGCACCGAACGCTGCTAACGATGGGACGCGGCACTGACAACCCATGCATGTGCCAATCTGAGCACCACGACATCGGCAACTACGACTGAAATGTTCACTCAACCATTGGCACTGTACGCTGGCGTAAGGACAGAGCATTGTATGGTCTGATGAATCCCAATACTTTCTTCAGCCTGCCGATCGGAGAAAGCGAATCTGTAGTCTTCCAGGAGAACAGCTGCTTGACGTGTGTACAGCGGGAAGGACACAAGATGGCGGTGGCTCCATTATGGTCTGGGGAACATTCACATCGGCATCCGCGTGAGCTCGAGAAAAGGTAGCATGATAGCCAAGGAGTATTGTACACTGGATGCAGACCGCGTACACGCCATCATGACGATCATGTTTCCTGACGGCAGTGGCATTTTTCAACAAGATAATGCGCCACCTCACGAGGCGAGGAGTGTGAGGAGCTGTTTGAGGAACAGAGTGGCGAGTTCCAGTTGATGTGCTGGCCTCCCAGCATCACGCCAGATCAGAAACTGATGGAACACATCTGGGATGTGATTTAATGTCGCATCGGAGCTCATCGCACCCCCCCCCCTCCACCCCGGAATTTACGTGATTTAGGTGACTTGTGTGTGCAGATGTGTTACTAACTCCCTCCATCGACCTACCAAGGCCTCACTGCTTCCATGGCACGACGCGTCGCCGCTGTTATCCGTGATAAAGGTGGACATACTGAAAATTAGGCAGGTGGTCATAATGTTCAACTCATCAGTGTATGTACCACACAATGGTATGTACGTGTACGAAGTTGCATTGCCATGCTACTATATCTTCTGGGTGCTTTACTTTGTTTTTCAGACAATGTATTCTAAAACGAAGACATTAAGCCCTCATATAATGACGTACTCAAAATCAGCCTTGGTTCCACCAAGTCAGAGGCGTAGAATCTTCACCTCAATAATCAACCGCCTGAGATTCCATTACACACACCTCTAATACTAGCACCTAAAGAACACCCTTTTAACTGACGCTGTGAAGATTCTTAGAGGGATGATACTACCATGCCACTTGCACCTACAAAATATGAAAGCTAATGCCACTTGTTTTTTTAAACTCCCTATTTCAGTGAAAACACTGAAAGCTATGAATTATGTCCGTATCCAGAAAGAGGTTGATGGTTTCCTAAGGATAAGTTATATCCTCTTTCAACACCCTTAGCTTCAGTGTTTCACAAGCCAATTTTTGTTTTAGTTGTACAGTGAGATAATGAGTCTTCGAACCCAAAAGGTTTTGTTTTGAGTTGGTGTTACTCCTCCGATGAGGCAAGTAATTTGGTTGGTATTATGTGTTAGAATAACTTCTTCTCTTCATTTAGCGTTTGTCCCATCTGGGGGCAGGGTCCGCTGAGTGGATTCGCTGGCTGCATTTTGTTTTGTCGTGGGCCTTGTCTAGGTAAAGATTTACAGTCTTCAGGACATTGCACAGAGTGTCGGCCCATCGCTATCTGCCTCATCCCTTGGGTCTCTTTCCCATGACTTCCACTGCGTATGCGCCTTTGCAGCGGTATTGTGTTCTGCGTGCAGCACACGACCAAACCATCGCAGATGGATTTATCACATTTGCTTCTGGATCGGTGAGATCCCATAAAGTTTCCTGACAGCGTCGTTCGAAACGACCCAGTCGAGTGATGCCACCTGTCCATCTAAGCATCTTAGTCTCCGTGACCCGAGTGGTCCATCTGCCTCTTTTGCACCCGGCCGACACTCGGTGCCGTAGAGAGCAACAGGACGGATGATAATCCAGTAGATTTTTTGGCTTCAGGCGATCCTTAATACGACGATCGCACGTGACGCCTGTTTTCAATCGCCACTTCAAAAAAATGGTTCAAATGGCTCTGAGCACTATGGGACTTAATTCCTCAGGTCATCAGTCCCCTAGAACTTAGAACTACTTAAACCTAACCAACCTAAGGACATCACACACATCCATGCCCGAGGCAGGATTCGAACCTGCGACCGTAGCGGTCGCGCGGTTCCAGACTGTAGAGCCTAGAACCGCTCGTCCACTCCGGCCGGCCTTCGCCACTTCATCCAGGCTGCCTACGTCCTTGCGCTAACCAGATTAGCTCATGGGGTACCCGATCAAAAATCTTTTCGGAGTCAAGAAAAACAAGGCGCAGAGGCTTAATCTTTTCACATTGTGTTTCTACCAGCAGCCACGCAGCAAGGATTGCATCAGTTGTGCCATAGTTTCTCACAAATTCAACTTGGTTCCTTGTGACCTGAGGTATCTCTCGAATCCTTTTGTCGAGAATGCGTTAGAGAATCTTCATCGTGTGGCTTAGTAATCCGATCGGGCGGTAATTAGAACACTCAGCAGGGCTTCCTTTCTTTTTGAAGATTAGTACAGTAATGCGCAGCTGGTAGTATGTTGGTCTTCTACCTTCTCTGATGATATGGTTGAAAAGATCTGTTAGCCAACATGCCCCATCGCACCTAAAGAAGACGATAACTCTGCTGGGATGTCATCGGAGCCAGTGGCGTTCACTCTGTGTGTTGGTACAACTGTTTCAGATACTTTACGTTAAAACTTTACTGGACTGTATTTTCGAATCAGACAATTATTACAATATACGGAAAAGACGATCTATGGATAAATAAGGAATACTGCAGTACTGTATCAGATAGTTTACTGGAAATGTTGCAAAATTGAGCGTGGCCAGCAATTTTTGTTTTTCAAGATTGTAGCAGTACCTATTGCACAGAATGAAGTGCCTTTGCATTAGACATATAAGATGAAGCAGTAATTGCTGCATGATAGTTTCGCTGATGAATAAATCAGCTGGAGCAGCATACTGGACAGATTATATGGTTGGGTGGTCTCTGTTCTTTTGGACGTGTCCGAAAGAACAGACACCACGCTGTCATCTAATTATCACCCATAGCTGGGCTATGGGTCCACCTTTTTCAGTGCGGACGCACAAATACGACCGATATTCTGTGAGAATATCAGAGTAGCGAACATAGAGTCAATGGACAGGGACTGCAGGAAGGTGGTGCTCGGTGGCGATGTGGATCGGCCGTGAGGCGTGGCGAGATAGTCTGCGCAGTTGCGATAGAGCTGTGTCCCTGATGATGCAGTGATTAATGCACCTGCCTAGTAAGCAGGGGATCCCAGGTCGGTACACATTTTCACTCGTCTCCGCTGATTCCGCGTAATGTCCCGCTGGCGATGATGTTTGTTTTGCATCTTGTGTATCGAACTGTCCATTTGTTTGCGTAATAATTGAGCCAGCGTCCCTCCTTAACGAGTGAGATGTTGAGTTCATAAAGAAGGTAAGATGAACTTTCCAGAATTCTGTTGTTAGGTTCCCTAGAGAAAAAAAGCAGTGTGGTACTAAAGCTTGTTGTGAAATGACTAAGGTATTTTATTGTCAACATATTGTATTTTTTGTTTATCGGCCTCCTTTTTCCGCAGACGCAGCTATAGAAGTGATGTAGGCTGTAATCCGTATTCTGCGACTGTAAAATATGTATAACAGACTTTTAATGTCTTATTTAGATCACACGTAGATCGCTTTATTTCGAAGCATCTTCAGTGGTCAGTGGTCCGGTTTTTCTTGCAAATATGTTCGTCAAAATTGTAAACAGTTCTCACATTTTACACCACTACTAGTAAATGGTATTAAATTACAATGATTACTAACGATTTTTTGCTTTCTACTGCATTCCCAATGTTCATCCACACATTGGTGAACGATTTTTCAGAACATTGCACTTCACTGATATTTGAGAGGTAGAGAGAGAGAACTATGAAAACGTGGAAGAACATTAGGAATGAAGTAAGAACCAAAAAATCTAATTGTAATTTAATACCGTTTAATACCAATACGGATATAAGATGAACATCAACAAAAGCAAAGCGAGGATAATGGAATGTAGTCGAATTAAATCGGGTGATGCTGAGGGAATCAGATAAGGAAATGAGACGCTTACAGTAGTAAATGAGTTTTGCTATTTGGGGAGCAAAATAACTGATGATGGTCGAAGAAGAGAGGATATAAAATGTAGACTGGGAATGGCAAGGAAAGTGTTTCTGAAGAAGAGAAATTTTTTAACATCCACTATTGATTTAAGTGTCAGGAAGTCGTTTCTGAAAGTATTTGTATGGAGTGTGGCCATGTATGGAAGTGAAACATGGACGATAAATAGTTTAGACAAGAAGAGAATAAAAGCTTTCGAAACGTGGTGCTACAGAAGAATGCTGAAGATTAGATGGGTAGATCACATAGCTAATGAGGAGGTATTGAATAGAATTGGGGAGAAGAAGAGTTTGTGGCACAACTTGACTAGAAGAAAGGATCGGTTGGTAGGGCATATTCTGAGGCATCAAGGGATCACTAATTTAGTATTGGAAGGCAGCATGGAGGGTAAAAATTCTAGAGGGAGACCAAGAGATGAATACACTAAGCAGATTCAGAAGGATGTAGGTTGCAGTAGGTACTGGGAGATGAAGAAGCTTGCACAGAATAGAGTAGCATGGAAAGCTGCATCAAACCAGTCTCATGACTGAAGACCACAAGAACAACAAATAGCAATAATGTGTAACACGAGAACTGTTTGCGGTCTTGACATACTGATTTGTAACGAACACCAACTTGTTACAGACTTATTATTTACGTATTGTAATCTTACCCTCCCTCACATCATTTGTTGTTAATCACTCTCTTGATAACTAAATCTTTTAATAAGCGTTGAGAGTAGTAAGATTTACAATAAGCATTTTACTTATGTTCTTTTCCCGTAGTTGACACCAGTTCTTCACGTCTAGGGGCTGATTCTTGAAGTTGAAATTTTTGACATTTCCAAATGACACGATAATGCCAAAGTAAGCCTGCTCCGTAATTTCTGTTTCCGTAATCTTTTATTCTATCAGATTTTTCTATGTCACACTGTCTTTACTATTTCCACTTCAAAACCTAAAATTACATTTTTATTGCCAAACATAAAAAGACATCCGACCACATCAGCGGCTACTACTCCACTCTGCGGTACTAAAATATTCCAGAGAATTTACAAATTTTCTTGACAAATGACTTTTTATTAATTTGTATACCATTGTTTTATAAACGAATCCAGAAATGAACATAATAAATATCGTCCGATTGTGCAATTAATAATAGGAATTTTATGTGTGCAAGATATTTCGTAATTTCAAATGTTTCTAAAAGAAAAGTAATTTTAACTGTACATACAGAGCTAGTACGTATCGATTGCAACAACGAAAATAAAGTAATTTCTTTTCATACATTTTTGCCTGAAATATACCACATTGTATACAAAATCATATGAAATTCTTTCAGAAAAACAGCTGAGATAATATTAACTTGCTTAAAAAGCAGAAAGAATTTTTGGTATCGATAACTTCTGTTGAAGAAGAGTAACCCTTGAGGAATGTGTCCCTTTACAGTATGTTAAATTTTTTATCAGACCCGTGCTGTATATAATCTACAGCTTAACAGGTATTATTTAAGTCCTTCTATAAATTAAGTTTTAATAATAATGTTGAACTTCCTATATAATTTACCATACACTTTTATTTTATTTTGTGATATTTTATTTTGAATGTTATGTTTATTCTTTCTTGGTAAATGTGAAGTTCAGTCTAGCTAGGCCTTATTCTACGCCTATGAGCAAGTCTGTTTGTGTTGTAATTATCAGGGTTATTTTTTTATAGTTGATAAATGTCCAAATGTGGTGTAATTAAAATCCTTTGTGACTTGAACAGGTTTTTGCAATGGGCCAGATTACTAGTTTGGTTATTATTGTTTTAGGCTCTTTCCGTGGTTTGAAAACTGTATTCATTTTTTGCGCATTTATTGCCCAGAAAACAATTCTGTAGGTAGGAATTATGTGTGTATATGCACAGAAAATAACTAAAAGGGGCTGTGTAATTTTTATTTGCAGCACAACGTAAGATTTGTTATATAGCTCGCAACTGCAACCGTTAACGAACGTGCAAGTGACTAATCTAGGTGCAAGCGGGAAACAAAACGTTCTCGTAAGCTACACGCCACAGTGAGGGGAAAAAGCAGGCGACCAGCTGCTTCGCGATAGCTAGCCAGCCTTATCACCGCCGGTGTTCCATTTTGTGCTCCGGATCTGGTTCGAGCCACCAACAGGCACGTGCCTGGGCGAAACTGCTTTTCCGTGTGCGACCTGGAGTCTCGTTTGACGTCGCCTCACTACGGCCACAAAGGGAGGCCTCCCGGGAGTCTCTGAGAACGAGGACTCCGGCAAGACACACACACCAGTAGAAATCACCGACAAAAAATTAGGAACAGCAAACTAAATTCAGAACTCGTAGATCACGAATAGCCTCAAACTGCTAGCAGAAAAGCAAAGCTTAAGGAGGGAAGTAACTTCTGTATGATGTGTCACTGCCAAGTAACATTGCGCTATGAAACTCGGAAAAAAAATTAGAAATTTGAGGTAAGTTCCTATGGGACCAGACTGCTGAGGTCCAACGCCAGGGAGAGGGGCGGGAACGGGTGGGGGGGGGGGAGCGAACCGTGGCAAGGCGCCTGAGACCACGCGGCTACCACGCACGGCTGAAACTTGAACAATACATAGAAAGTACTGCTATAGTATAGTACAAAAGATAACTAAAAAATACGCAAGACGAACAGAAATGACGCTTATTCAAAGAAAATAATTACACTGAAGTCACCGCGTTTCATGAGGGTCTCCTGAAAATTACAAAAGATGGGACATAGTTCTTAATAGGCTCATGTTTGACGGTGCTGGGCGTATCCTCATACGGCGAGAAGTTGGGAACACGCAATGCACCCAGAAACATTGTCGAACTTGATCGATTTGGTGGTCCAGGCGTTATGCTACCGGGAGGCATGAAGTTGCATAAGTGTACTGATCCCCGGCACAGTACACATCTACATCTACATCATACTCCGCAAGCCACCAAATGGTGTGTGGCGGAGGGTACTTTCGGTACCACTATCTGATCCCTCCAACCCTGTTCCACTCGCGAATAGTGCGTGGTGATTGTCGGTAAGTCTCTGTATTGGCTCTATTTTCTCGAATTTTCTCCTCGTGGTCAATACGCGAGATGTATGTTGGGGGAAGCAAAATGTTGTACGACTCTTCCTGAAAAATGCTGCCCCGAAATTTCAACAGTAAATCTCACCGTGACGCACAACGCCTATCTTATAACGTCGGCCAGTGGACTTTGTTTAGCATCTTCGTAACGCTCTCTCGCCAGCTAAACGATCCCGTGACGAAACGCGCCGCTCTTCGTTGGATCTTCTCTACGATGAATCGCAGTCTGGTATCTGCTTTTACCACTATCTGATTGTTGTGGTAATTCCACTTAAGGTCGCTCTGGATGGTTACGCCTAGATATTTTTCGGCAGACATTGCGTCCAGCTGTTTGTCATCAACAGTGTAGCTGTAAAGTGTGGATTTCTTTTCCTATGTATGTGCAATGTGTCACATTTATTTACGTTCAAGGTCAACTTCCAGAGCCTGCACTATTCATCAATTCTCTGCAGGTCGTTCTACAAACTCTTACTATCTTCTGGCGTTACTACTTTGGCATAGGCAGCTGCATTAACTGCGAATAGCCTTAAACAGCCTCTAACTCTTTCTACTACATCGTTTGTATACATCGTAAACAGCGACGGACCTATCACACACTTCCCTGTGATACTGCCAAGTAACATTGCGCTATGAAACTCGGAAAAAAAAATTAGAAATTTGAGGTAAGTTCCTATGGGACCAAACTGCTGAGGTCCAACGCCAGGGAGAGGGGCGGGAACGGGTGGGGGGGGGGGGGCGAACCGTGGCAAGGCGCCTGAGACCACGCGGCTACCATGCACGGCTGAAACTTGAACAATACATAGAAAGTACTGCTATAGTATAGTACAAAAGATAACTAAAAAATACGCAAGACGAACGGAAATGACGCTTATTCAAAGAAAATAATTACACTGAAGTCACCGCGTTTCATGAGGGTCTCCTGAAAATTACAAAAGATGGGACATAGTTCTTAATAGGCTCATGTTTGACGGTGCTGGGCGTATCCTCATACGGCGAGAAGTTGGGAACACGCAATGCACCCAGAAACATTGTCGAACTTGATCGATTGGAGCAGGAACGGGAATGGCTAGTAGCAGCAGGAGATACCCTCCGCCATGTACCGTATGATGGCTTGCGGAGTGTATGCGTAAATGCACTGCGACCGTAGAATGGTGTAAAGCTTCCCTTGAAAACTACACGGGACTTGTACTAGTGGATGCTGTTTTGAATGTCAGCGGTTTTCCTACACCACATTGGGCATGCTAATGTGTTGTGCTTCTGGTGTTTTCATATTTTAGACCACCCTCTGTATGTTGGCAGTGACGCATCATGCGCGGCCGGCCGGTGTGGCCTTGCGGTTCTAGGCGCTTCAGTCTGGAACCGCGTCATCGCTACGGTCGCAGGTTCGAATCCTTCCTCGGGCATGGATGTGTGTGATGTCCTTAGGTTAGTTAGGTTTAAGTAGTTCTAAGTTCTAGGGGACTGATGACCATAGATGTTAAGTCCCTTAGTGCTCAGAGCCATTTGAACGCATCATGCGAAAATTGCTTTCGTCCTTAAGTTTCGCACATAATTCTATTCAGCAATATGAAGAAATCTTATGACGACATGCCAATTAAGAACAAGTGGGAAGCAAACGAATACAGTATACGAGGGTTAGAACTTTAATAGTGGAAACTATTTATTTACAGCTCTTAGAAAATAGATACGTCTTTCAAAGTTTTACTGACCTTCAGAGTAGTCACCAGCATTGTGTATAACCCGTTGCCAACGATGTGGAAGTCGTAGGATACTCGTAGCAGTGCCAGTTGTGTTGATAGTTCTAGCGGTGTGGTCTATTGCCCGATGAATTTGTAGCAGTTCTGGAGCGAATGTCGTGAAGTGTTTCCTCCAGTTTAGAAATCGAGATGAACTCACGAGGATTTAAGTCAGGGGAGTGCAGTAGGTGGTATAACACTTAGCAGCTCCATCAGTCAAACAAATCAGTTACAGCTTGAGCATTGTCCTGCAAAATGATGGTCAGGTCCTGCAGAAGGTGTCATCACTTCTGTCCCTATGCCGTTCATTTTTGGAACACAGCATACGACCAGCTTAGAGACAGAAGTGATGACACTTTCTGAAGGACCTGACCATCATTTTGCAGGACAATGCTCAAGTACGTACAGTGCAAGCTGTAACTGATTTGTTTGACAGATGGGAACCTGACTTAAGCCATCGCTAAAAGTTCAACTCGATTTCTAAACTGAATGAAACACTTCGTGGCATTCACTTCAGAATTGCTACAAATTCGTCTGGCAATAGACCGCGCCGCTCGAAACTGTCAAAACAAATTGGCACTGCTAAGAGTATCCTCCGACTTCCACATTGCTGGCAACGGGTTATACACAATGCGGTGACTACTTTGAAGCTCAGTAAAACTTTGAAACAAGCATCTATTTTGTACGAGCTGTAAATAAATAGTTGCCACTATTAAAGTTCCAACCCTCGTATTATGCAGTTTATGTAACTACATTTAAACAACTTGCTGAGGTGAATAAAATCAGAGCCAAAATAAACAGATTTGGCAAAAAGTTTGTCGCCGCAAGAGACACCCCTAGCTGGGCTCGTTCGAAGCAACCCAGAGGCGTGCTGGTAGACTTGTCACCCGTAGCTTGGATAAACTCGCAAGTGTTGCAGAGATGACTCGTAACTCAAATGGGAAGCACTGGAGAGAAGACAACTTTCTTTTTGCGAAATGATGCTGAGAAAATCCGTCATTTATGGGTGGCTGTAGAACAGTTCTGCTGCTGCTGACGTAACATTTTCGAGTTAGGACTACGAAGGCAAGAGAAGAGAAATTTTAGCTCTTACGGAGAGATATAGATACTCGCTTTCTCTTCGCTCCGTTTGCGATTGGAGCAGGAACGGGAATGGCTAGTAGCAGCAGGAGATACCCTCCGCCATGTACCGTATGATGGCTTGCGGAGTGTATGCGTAAATGCACTGCAAGTGCATGGCAGAAGGTACTTAGCGCGGTACCACATGTCAGAGCTTCTGTCAGTTTCAGTCGCACATAATCGCCATTGTTAACAGAGAGATATACGATAGTGCCATCTCCATTGCCATTATTGGATCTGTAACAAGCGTGTGGGGCCCACAGTTACGCTATGAGTGTGCGAGAGCATATCACACACATATGCAGCAAGGTGTACGATTGGAATTAATTGGAGTCTTTGGAACAGTGCCAACAGCAGCATTGTTAGTAATTCTGGGAACCAGTCCTGCTTATATACGGGGTGTCCAAAAAGTCTCTCCGCAGTACCTTATGATTGTTAGCCGCGCGTGACGTATGCCGCAGTGAATATACCAAAATGAAACTAAATGAAATACAAGTTGTTAATTTATTGAATATTCATTTTTACTTACAAATTTTCACATTAAATGTTGGCAGTGTTCCCCCTGTTGTTGAATACACAATTCAATTCGTCTAATCATGTTTCCAAACAGAAGCCGTAAAATTTCTTCTGTAACAGAAGCAGTGAAAGTGGATATTGCAGTTTTCAGTTCATCGATCGGTTTTGGTCGGTTTTATATACAATTGCTTTCGCTGCACCCCAGAAGAAAAAGTGATGTGGTGTTAGGTCAGGCGATCGTGGAAGCCAAAGTCCCTGTGAAATTATGCGACACCAAAAACATCAGCAAGCAGTAACATTGAAACGCGAGTTGTAGGCGCGGTTGCACCATCTTGTTGAAAACAACCGTTCAGTATTTCACTTAACACAAGTTCTCCTATGAATTGGTACAGAATATCACTGCAGTATCGTTGCGCGTTTATTGTTTCGTTGAAAAACCCAGGCAGGCAAACAATCATACGGCACTGTGGAGAGACGTTTTGAACAGGTACGGGCCTGCGTGCTACTGGTTCCAAAAAGATGACTCCAAGAAGGTAAGACTGTTAACTGGGAACCACATTACGAAATAAATTAATTTAAAATCCTGAAGAACCAGAACATGAAAAGGTAAGGTTATATTAATGACGTCTTTCACGTTACAAACTGTCTCAGACATTCGTCAAGAAATGAATTGCAATGTTTTTCTGACATAATGGTATTGATCGTATCGTCTTTAACTCAACAAAATTCATAAAAGACTGTGCAGAGGTCAGCACATTACAACAGGTTAAATTGTAAGGTCCTCTAAATACAAGGGACGCTCAAAAATTTTCCGTTTGAGGTCGTTGCTGCAGCGTACATGCAACGTAGCGCAACTCCGATCGATCCAGGTATATTAACACCGTTGTGTAGACAGAAGATTAATGGCATTCGTGAAGTAAATGCGGAAAACTAACTGTACCGACGTTATTACCACATGTGTCCAAACAGGATCAGCGTGGTGCTATTCTTTCCTAGACTGCCGAAGGACAAACACCGGCAAACAGCCATCGGAGAATGTATGGGGCAGCCATGTCTACCGAAATCCACCGTCGTGGACTGGTGCGCCAAGAGATGCTCCGGCTTAACTATAATACACGCTCTTTTATCCCAAATGTCGTAACACAGAAGTTAAGCCACCTCAAATGGGAGACGCCAGAGCACCCGCCTTGTAGTCCTGATCTGTCGCCATGCGATTATCACACCTCCGATCGCTGTTTAAAAATAATAGCTCCATGTAGTCATAGAGTCGAGCCGCGTTCATCTGCTTTCAAGCCCTGTAGCTAACTCACTGCAAATGATAACATGTAGCTGTTATTCTGCATTCAGACAGTCTATGCGTTGGCTACAACTGCTAATTAATAAAACACACAGAAATATCAATGTGCACGCCCCCACAAATCACCACAATAAAATCTACCCTGAAACAGTGGACAATTTCTGGGAAACACTAGAAGAAACAACAAATAAAGTACCTAAGCACCATGTGAAAATCTTAGTAGGCGATTTTAATGCACAATTAGGGAAGGAAAAAAAATTCAGATATACCACTGGACCCCACACCAAACACAAACGTACCAACAAGAATGGTGAAAAACTAATCGACTTCTGCAGAAACTTTGGACTTAAAATAATGAGTACCCAGTTTCAAAAACCTGCACATAAATTAACCACATGGAGATCACCCAGTCTTAGACAGGGTGAATACCAAATAGACCATGTCGCAATTTCCAAAGAAAACATAAAAGAAATTCAAAACATCAGAACCCGCAAAGGTGTCTTTGAATCAGATCATCATCTTCTCCAAATAAAAACAAAATTCCAACCCAACAGAATGCTAAAAAGGCCACCCAAAAGTACCAAACCAGATCCGGAATATCTGCAACTGAACAAAGAAAAAATCATCATGCAAATTAATCAGGAAAAATCAACAGACTGGAAGAAACTAACAGAGAAAATTCAGGAAGCCCTCAAATTAGGACAACCCCCTCGCAACAGGAAACATCGCTGGTGGAATGCAACCTGTGATGAGGCAGTTGACAACCGAATAACTGCATGGAAAAAATTTAGCAGTCACAAAACTGAAGAAAACTGGGAGAACTTTCTTAAAATCCAAAAACAGACCTCAAAAATAATTAGAAAAGAAAAACGGGATATGACAACAACAGACTCTCTGAAATCCAGCAGGATTTCATCAAAAATAATACAAGAAATTTTTATAAGACTTTCAGAGAAAACTTACAGGGATACCAAGCGCCTAGCTTGTGCTTCAAGAAACCCGATGGTTCTTTGGAAACCAACACGAAAAATAACTGCAAAATCTTAGCCCAATATTTCAGTTCCCTCCTCAACTGCGAACCACCCCAAGAAAAACTTGTCTTCTCTTCTCCAGTATTCACACACCCAGACTCACATGCCCCGGATCTTGAAGAAATTATGGAGATAGTCAAGCAGTTGAAAAATAACAAAGCACCAGGAGAAGATGGGATCATTGCTGAGTTCTGGAAACTAAACGATCCTATACTTATGCAGAAATTACACCGTATAATATCAGACATATGGATAACGGAGCAGATACCAGAGGACTGGAAATGCGCTCTAATTCACCCGCTACACAAAAAGGGCGACAAGACAGACATGAACAATTACAGAGGAATTTCCCTGCTCACAGTCGCTTACAAAATCCTTTCCAAAGCGCTTTTAAACAGGATAGAATCCTAAGCAGATACACTAATTGGTGAATACCAGGCCGGATTCAGAAAAGGACGGTCATGTGCGGAACAGATCTGGTGCTTAAAGACAATATTACAAATGAGGAAATGCAGAAACACAGTAGTTACATTCATCGACTTCAGGAAAGCATATGATTCAGTGGACCGTGGAACCCTGTTTAAAATCATGGAAGAATTTGGGATCGACCGAAAGACACGAAAAATCACAGAACAGACACTTACAGGAACAACGGCCAAAGTGAAATTCATGGGCGAAGTATCAGAACCCTTCGAAATCAAATCTGGAGTCCGACAGGGGGACGGACTATCCCCAATCCTTTTCAGTATTGTTCTAGAAAAGATAATCAGGAATGGGAACCTCACGTAAAGGGTATCCAACTTGGTATCAAGAAAGAGAACCGAATTAAAGTCAAGTGCCTTGCTTTCGCTGATGATATTGCAATTATCACCAATAACAGAACAGAAGCGATTCACGCAGTGGAAAAACTACATGAAATTTCACAAAAAAACGGACTACAGATATCTTATGAAAAAACCCAATATATGGAAAGGCAGCCAGAAAATAAATCCCCTTTAATAACAAAATATGGTAAAATTGCACAAGTCTTCCATTTTAAATACCTCGGTGAAACTATACAGTCCTCAGGATTAAACCGAATTGCCAATGAACAAAGAATCACCAAGCTCCAGAAAGCCTACAAGCTAACATGGACGCATTACAACAAGAAGTGCATTTCGACAGACGCAAAATTAAGGCACTATACAACAGTGATTCTTCCAGAAGCAATCTATGCAGCTGAAACAATGGTGATTGATGGTCATTCTAAAATTAAGGAAATAGAAAAGCAGGGAAGAAAAATTCTCAGGAAGATTTACGGTCCAATCAACAAAAATGGCATTTGGATGAAGAGACCACAAAACGAGCTCTATAGAAAGATCAACTAGTAACAGATGAAATCAGAAAGCGCCGAGCCAAATTTTATACACACATCTACAGGATGGAAGACTCCAGAACAGCAAAGAAATTATTCAATATTATAACAAGGAGTAAATGTGGCACGGAATGGCTGAAAGAAGTCCAGAGGGATCTACAGCAGATCAACATAAAAAATCTCGAAGATCGCACCGAGTGCCGGCATAAAATCACAAGTGTGAAGTTTGAGGAAAGAACATCGCGTCAGCCTGGTAAAAAATGGACAGAGGAACGGAAGAAGGAGCATTCTGAGAGGATGAGGAGGTTTTGGGAAGCAAAGAAGAAAAACATCCGAAGATGAAATTATGAATTCAAGTTCAATCGCTCTCCTAAAGGGGAACAATCGTTATAATAATAAAAATAATAATTTAATAAAAAGGGTTCTATTCTAACGTCCGTGTCTGATGTAGACGACGGAGAACTATAATGAATAATATTTATTCGAGAAAGGAGATCTCAAATAAATTGAAGTTGTCCTACGATATTCAAGTATAATATAGTAGACGGAAAATACCTTTATCAAATGCAGTCAAGTTACGTTGAGAGCTTTACGAGAATGGTAGCAAAATCCCCAAGTCCGAAAATTAAATTAATTTCCTGATCAGAATACACGAAAAATTCATCAGCTAAAAATAGTTCAGAGCTCAGCATGATGATTCACCAATTAACACACACCATACGAAGAATAGTAACTCGTACTCTGTCTATTCTCAGTTCGTAAATCAAGCGGCGAAAGTTAGCATCCTACTCTGGAGCACATTGAGATCTCTCAATATAAAGTCCCTTCAAAAGTTAAAGTATTGTAGCGGGCGTTCGTCGCCCGGAAACAAACACCTACACAACTGAATCACGCATGTTACTCTAGACAGGTTTGCGTTATTCCAGAACTTGCCACAGAGTGTCCTGAATCACTTGCTTGAGCTCTTCGCTCGATAAGTCCCCGTCTCCACTTGACTCCCAAAAAGTACAATTATTGCCTGCTTATCCATTGGCTGAAGACCATCCCCACCAAAAATTCGTCATGGCAGACATGATCTGACTAATCTTGACCACTTCCTAGACTCCAAGACTGGGTTTGTGAGCATGGATTGTCTCACACTTCAGTCGCCGGATGTCAAAATCATTGAGCCTTTGTGGTCTACTCTGGAAAGAAGAGTGCTTCATCGCTATCCACTTCCATAATCGACACCTGAGCTTCCCTCAATTTGGAGAAATAATGGTGTAAAGCTTCCCTTGAGTACGACACAGGACTTGTACTAGTGGATGCTGTTTTGAATGTCAGCGGTTTCCCTACACCGCATTGGGCATGCTAATGTGCTGTGCTTCAGGTTTTTTCATATTTTAGACCGCCCTTAGTATGTTGGCAGCGGTTTCTTGAGGTGACTTACTTTTTGCCAAATGTTATAAACATTCTGTCACATTCAGATAATTTACAATAATTCTGTATAAAGATTTGTCCATAAGTAAATATGTCAGTATTCTTTCGTAAGTGCACTCACGTTAAAGGAAAACAAATTGTCGTTAAATATTATTTAAATAATTATTTACGCCTTCTTAACACTGTCAGGTACTGTACGGCCTCCAAATAGAAAATTTATGATCGCCCCATATAGTAATATTATGGGAAAAAATGCTGGTTCTCTTTTGAATTGTGGTGTCCACTGACACATATGGCTGACCATTTTTAAGTTAGCAGTCTTTTAATAGCACTTACAATCGAAATTTAAATAACGTTACTGGCAAAATAGTAAACTGTTCATTAAATAAAAAGACAAGTACGACAAAATATGAGGTACTGTATAAGTGTGGAGAATACGATGTTCTGACAAACATTTGCATAATAAAGTAGATATTAAAGGTGTAATAAATCAAAAAATAAAATAGATACAGGCACATAGCTTTCAGAGATGATAGCTGTAGTACAATGCTGTCATCTAAGATTCAGTATGGTGGAGTAGCATAAAGCGATTAAAAGTGATTAATTCAGAGGATCGTTGTGTAAATGTTTATTCACTATGAAATATTAATTTCTGTAGTTTTGAAGATATCGAAATTTCTTCGTGTCATTAATGTGCCTCATTTTTGTGGGATCGCCGTTGTATTCAGATTTGTATTAACATCTAACTGTAAATTATTTTAGTCTCTCAGAGAACTGTAAGAAGCCGTAGTTCAGCTTTTCTCAAATCCCGCCATTTCTAGGAGCATAGCCGGTCCTCTTAACCGATCGAGTGGTCGTCCAAATCCTCCATGCCGTGGTTTTCTCCGTTTCCGGTGACGCTGCTCGTTTCTGCACCCAGCCTGTTGCAAACGGTCTACCAGCTGGGCTGGCCGCGGTGCGCCCTGCGTCCTGGGACAGCTAGCGTTCTACAAATTCATCTTACCTTCTGCCAGTCGTAGGCGTCCGATTAGCTCGCCTACACATGCATAACGTTACATGTTTTGCCGAACGGGTATCTTCATCCTGGTGCGTCGGTGGGTTTATTGCCTCAGTGGCCATGGTGATTTTGTCTGAATGTCGTACCGATTCTGGAATGTACGGCCTTCTAATAGAAACTTTATGATCGCCACTTATAGTAATATTGTATGCAAAATTGCTGAAAATGTGGACTTCTATAATGCATTGAGGAATCCCGATTCATGGCCACTTAGAAATAACATAGCTAACCAAATTTATCGGAGAGGAATTTCACTGAGGTGTTAACATAGCTGTGGTTCCCTACACCATTCCTACCCCTTCTTTCCCTCCCCTCCCGCCCCCCCCCCCCCCCCCCAAAAAAAAAGTTGCAGCAGACGGGTGTATATTTTTATGTACGTATACGAGGTTTGTGAGAAAAGTAGTGAGACTAAAAACACTGCCAGAGATCTGTCAACTCTTTCTTATTCTAGTTGTATAGATCAGTGAATTCATCCTTTCCAGATGCTCCATCCAGCCATCGTGCGATTTTTGAGAACGCCATAATTGAAGCTGTGATCTTGTGTATAACGAAACTGGAACAGCGAAATTTAGAACAGCGTTATGCCATCATGAGTTTTGTTAAACTTGGGGAAACCGTGAGTGTGACTTCTGAAAAGTTGAAATATGCCTGTGGGGGAACAATCCCAACAAAAGCACAAGCTTTCCACTGGCGGCCGGCCGGGGTGGACGAGCGGTTCTAGGCGCTACAGTCTGGAGCCGCGTGACCGCTACGGTCGCAGGTTCGAATCCTGCCTCGGGCATGGATGTGTGTGATGTCCTTAGGTTCGTTAGGTTTCAGTAGTTCTAAGTTCTAGGGCACTGATGACCACAGATGTTAAGTCCCATAGTGCTCAGAGCCATTTGAACCGTAAATAAATATGAATATCCTATACTTTGGGGAAAACATGGCGGACTGTTCTGCTCAGGTTATACGAGTCTAACATTTGGAAGTTTGGGTCTGGCCGTTAGCCGGGCGTGCATAGCCAAAGAGGTTTGCCTGCACGGTAGCTCAGCGTGTTCGGTCAGCGGTTTAGCTGCCGTCTGTAATACAAATAAACAGAGTTAATGGATCAACGATGAACTTGAATAAGCGTCATAGGACGTCCCTCCCGAACAAATACAACGAACAAAATGGGATTAAAAAAAGGTTAAGGCTCCCACTCGCATAAAGATGTTCAAATAAATTGTACTTTGAATATTCTTTATTTTTAAACTTCGTAAAACTAGATAACATTACAAACACATTTATGGTAGTTTTTTGTGTGATATGCTGGGCTGCTTTGAATGATTCATTTGTTTGCAAACGTCTATATTTTTCAAAGTGTAACACGTACAAATACAATGACGGGGAAAAACATCGCGACACCAAGGAAATGTGCGACATAAACGAAAGTTCGTAGACGTGTTTCTACATCTGAAAGGTTATGTCTGTTCAGATTACGCGCCAGTCGCAAAAGAGTGGCTTCATTAGCGCCACTATGAGGATTCAAATCAGGTTCGCTTTAAATTCATGCTTTAGTTATCATTGAGATTGGATGTAGTGTGTTGATGTTAGTCTAGAATGCCTAGAAGGCGACAACGACGCCATTTTCAAAACCTCACTGAGTTTGAACGAGGTCGTGTAATAGGGCAACGAGAAGCTCGATGTTCCTCCTGAGATGCTGCAGCAAGACTTGGCAGGAATGTAGCCACTGTACGTGACTGCTGGCAGCAGTGGTCACGGGAATGTACGGTCGCGAGAAGACCAGGCTCTCCCGACGGCCACGTGGCACTACTGACAACGGAACCTCCCCATCGCAGCCCCCTTAGATTTAGCTATAAGTTGGCACAGTGGATAGGCCTTGAAAAACTCAACACAGATCTATCGAGAAAACAGGAAGAAGTTGTGTGGAACTATGAAAAAATAAGCAAAATATACAAACTGAGTAGTCCATGCGAAAGATAGGCAACATCAAAGACTATCTGAGCTCACAAGCGCCGTGGTCCTGTGGTTAGCGTGAGCAGCTGCGGAACGAGAGGTCGTTGGTTCAAGTCTTTCCTCCGGTAAAAGGTTTATTATCGCAAAGTTATGATCTGTCCGTTCGTTCATTGACGTCTCTGTTCACTGTACCAAGTTTAGTGTCTGTGTTTTGCGACCGCACCGCAAAACCGTGCGATTAGTAGACAAAAGGACGTGCCTCTCCAATGGGAACCGAAAACATTTGATCGCAAGGTCATAGGTCAACCGATTCCTACACAGGAAAACACGTCTGATATATTCTATACGACACTGGTGACGGCATGTGCGTCACATGACAGGAATATATTGTCGACCCACCTTACTTGTACACTTGGCGAATGGGTAAAAAGATTCTTCTACCTTGCCCGATTTAGGTTTTCTTGTGGATGTGATAATCACTCTCAAAAAAGTGATGAAAACGTTAGAGTTTGTCACATAAACTGCAACAAATGAATGCAACAGTTTCACAGTCGCACAGTTTTCCCTGTGCTCTGTCAAAACATGTTTTTAACGTTTTCAAATTTTTGCGTGTGTAGACCGTGAAATCCTGCATATGTCCAAGCAAATCTGAACATGTCCTGGAATTTTGGAGAGCTCAATTGATTGTATAAAAAATTGAATCTTTCACGCGAGGGAAGACTTGAACCAAGGACCTCTCGTTCCGCAGCTGCTCACGCTAACCACGGGACCACGGCGCTTGTGAGCTCAGATAGTCTTTGATGTTGCCTATCTTGCGCATGGACTACTTAGTTTGTATATTTTGCTTATTTTTTCATAGTTCCACGCAGCTTCTTCCTGTTTTCTCGATAGATCTGTGTTCAGTTTTTCAAGGCCTATCCACTGTGCCAACTTATAACTAAATCTGAGGGGCATGCGATGGGGAGGTCCCCTTGTGAGAGGGCAGACCATCGTGTTTGGCGTACGGCTCTTGCGCACAACAGCAGCAATTCCAGCAGCAGTTGGCACCACAATGACACAACGAACTGTTACAAAACGGTTACTTCAGCCTATCTCCGATGCAGACGCCCCGTAGCGTGCTTTCCAATGACACGAAACCACTGGCATTTGCGACTTCAGTGGCGGCAAGTACGAGCTCATTGGAGGGCTTTCTGATGAAAGCTGGTTCTGCCTCGGTGCCAGCGATGGCCGCTTGTTAATTAGAAGGAGACATTTGAGGGCCAGCAGCCAACTTCCCTGCGTGCTAGTCACACTGGACCTACACCTGGAGTTATGCTCTGGAGTGTGATTTCGTGTGACAGCAGGAGCACTCTCGTGGTCATTCCACGCACCCTGATTACAAATTTGTACGTCGGTATGGTGATTCGACCGCCGTGCTCGATTGGAGTCAGATCGGGTGATCGAGCTGGCCGAGGCAACTTGTCGACATTCTGTAGAGCATGTTGGGTTACAACAGTGGCATGTGGGCGAGCGTTATCCCGTTGAAGAGACATATTCTTCTGGGTTCAATAGAGGGGTGACGGCAGCGGGATCACGCAGAAACGTTTGCGCTGTGTATTGGGGTATTGCCATTGGACAGAGTACAGCAAAAAAATAAATAAATAAATAAATAAATAAAAATGGTTTTCTCGTTTTAAGAAGGATCGTTTTGAAATTAGTGACTTTTAGGAAGACCTTCGGGGTTTGACGAAAATCATTTAAAAGCATTATTCCACAATGATCCAAGTCAGTGTACTGGAGAACTGGCGAATGTGATGAAGTGTGATAATTCCACCATCGTGAGACATCTGCATGCAATGGGGAAGGTTTTGTACGGGTACCCTATGCTACAAGCCAAAATCACAGAAATCAGCGGGCGGCCATTTGTGCATCTCTGCTTGCTCGCCGTCAACTGGCTCGTGAACGACACAGTTATGCCGATACTGTATCATTACTGGTGACAAGAAATGGTGTCTTTATACTTACTTACGGAAAAGAAGTGAATTGTTGAGGCCAAACAAAGCAGGAATTGCCAGTACAAAGACCTGCGAGCATTCGCGGAAGATAATGTTATGCGTCTGGTGGTTGGTTGGTTGGTTGTTTTGGGGAAGGAGACCAGACAGCGAGGTCATCGGTCTCATCGGGTTAGAGAAGGACGGGGAAGGAAGGCGGCCGTGCCCTTTGAAAGGAACCATCCCGGCATTTGCCTGGAGAGATTTAGGGAAATCGCGGAAAACCTAAATCAGGATGGCTGGACGCGGGATTGAACCGTCGTCCTCCCGAATGCGAGTCCAGTGTCTAACCACTGCACCACCTCGCTCGACGTCTGGTGGAACAGCCACAGTGTCGTGTACTACAAATTGCTTCCTCATTGTTTAACCATCACTACTGACATTTACTGTGAACAACTGAGACGTCTTGCAGACGCAGTCCAAGAACAATGACCATGCAGACTGCGTGAAGTAATGCTTCTGCATGATAAAGCCCGCCCAGATTCTGCTAGACTGACAAAAAAGCTATACAGGAATTGTGGTGGGAAGTCATTCCGCACACACTTTATTCACTTAATCTTGCGTCCTCAGATTTTCACCTTTTCCGCTCTCTGTCGAAAAACCTTCAAAGAACTTCCTTTCCGGATAAAAATGCGCTCCCAACAGATTAGATTACATTACATGTACTTTCATTCCAATTGATCCGTCGTGAGGAGGTCCTCCAGGATGTAGAACATGCCAGAAAAACAATAATACAAGACAAATATTTACAACTGAAACAAATAAGCTAATGTACCTTCCACAGGTCCCAAGTAGAATGAGCGTCATTTTTTTTAATAAACACTATATGAAAGAATCATTTACAAACACAAGACCGCATTAATGCACTGAATTTAAAATTTAAAATAAATGTTTTTTTTATTTATAAGGTAATAAACATATAACAGAATTACTGCAATACTTATTTACAATGAACGTATTATTGCACTAAATGGTGTAGAAGTTAGATTGTACTATATACATATATATCAGCTGGTTCTACTGAGAAATTCATCAATGGAGTAGAAGGAGTTGGCCACCAATAAATCCTTTAGGCTTCTCTTAAACTGAATTTCATTGGTTGTTGAGCTTTTTATGGTTGCTGGTAAGTTATTGAAAATGTGTATTCCTGAATAATGCACACCTTTTTGTACAAGAGTAAGTGACTTTAAATCCTTGTGAAGATTATTCTTATTTCTAGTATTGGTTCCATGAATGTTGGTTTGAAAAAGTGATATATTTTTAATGACAAATTTGTTAAGGAATAAATATATTGGGAAGCAGTAGTTAGTATCCCTAGTTCCGTAAACAGGCTTCTGCAGGATGTTCTTGAGTTCACACCACATATTACTCTTATTGCGTGTTTTTGTGCCCGGAAAACTTTAGCTTGGCTTGATGAATTACCCCAAGCTCGGTGAGCTTTCTGCCTCAAACCCACGTGATTTCTACAGTCGCGAAGTTAAAAAGCCAGCGCAGCGTTGACAGACTGTTGTAAACAGTGAAGGAGAATATATTATTGATGAGTAAAACCTCTGTTATGTGCGTCTGTTGTGTTTATTAAACTTACAGAGAAACGCTACGAACTTATGCACCACTGAATTGCAATTTCGTGGACGATATGCTAAATCATTATACAAAGTAAACGGTAATAGCACTCAAAGATTAGGCCTTAGGCCTGCTCAGACTGGCCGTCTGTTGCCTACAGGGCAGTAGGAAGATTGATCTATAATCGATCAATATGTGATCAGCATGTCATCAGTCCGTCCAGCCGTTAATGTGTTAAGTACTAGCGTATAAAATTCCTTATTATTTTGTTAAAATCTTTTATATACTTGGGGTGCTCAAAACGTAAAGCAGGACATTGCTTTTCTCAGACAATTTCGGTTGAAGAAATGCAGAATTTGCTGTATATTTTCATGAAGTTCCAACAGATGGAGGCGCTACTCATAGCCTTCAAAATGGCGTGTGTAACGGAGGTGCGTTCCAACCAGACAGCTATCATTTGGTTTCTTTTTCCAAAAACCAAAGCAGCGCAGATATTCTACGGAGACCTCGCAGTGAACAAACGCACGGTGAGACGTTGAACGAGACATTTGTCATTACTGCAGTTAGGTAGCACAAACCTGTCCTATCTCCCACGTGCCGTCTGGCTGCGCTCAGCTGTGACTCCTGCAGTGTTGGAACGTGAGTGCACTTCCGTTCGAGGTGATCGACAGATCACAATCGTACTCCGCGCTGCACAACGGGACATCTCTGTTGATAGTGCTGACACACTCGTCCGCGAGTTGGGGTGTGCCCGCTGGGAAGATCATAACGAAAAATGAAGAAACATCTGTGTGGAGTTGCTTGCGCGTCGCGAGACTGATAGTGAGAATTTTTTGTAGAACATCGCCAAACGCAATGAAATATGAGTTGATCGCTTGAACACGAAACAAAATGGCAATCGGTGTCGTGGTGCCATATCATCTCTCCTCCGAACAGAAGTTCAAACGCGCAACCTCGACCGGTAAAGTAATGGCGACGTTCTTCTGGGACTCTAAAGGGGTTATTCTGTTTGATGTCCTCCTTCGTGGTGCCATGATCAACTCTGCAGTGTATTATGCTGCGCAAGGCCGAGAGGAGCTCACAAAACCTCGTTGGACTGTTCTTCAAAAATGGTTCAAATGGCTCTGAGCACTATGGGACTCAACTGCTGTGGTCATAAGTCCCCTAGAACTTAGAACTACTTAAACCTAACTAACCTAAGGAGAGCACACAACACCCAGCCATCACGAGGCAGAGAAAATCCCTGACCCCGCCGGGAATCGAACCCGGGAACCCGGGCGTGGGAAGCGAGAACGCTACCGCACGACCACGAGATGCGGGCGACTGTTCTTCCTCACCAACTCTACAGCCCGGACCTCTCACCTTCCAACTTCCATCTTTTGGTCCAATGAAGGACGCACTCTGCGGGAAGCGGTACCTGGATGATGGGGAGGTTATTGATGCAGCAAGACTTTAGCCCTGACGTCTATCAGTAGAGTAGTACCATGCAGACATAAACGCCCTCCCAGTAAGCTGGCGTCAAGCTGTCACATTGAACGAAGATTATGTTGAAAAATTGTGTTTTGTAGCCAAATAGTGAGCATTAACATGGTATATTGGGATCCGGAATAAAACCAACTTGTTTTTAGAAAAACAAATGTGTTGCATTACTTACAGAACGCACACCATATATTTGGTGGTGAGGAGGGGAGAGGGGTTTCCGCTGTGAAAGGCAGTCATCACTGTTGTTACTGAATATCTTCCCTCACACACACACACACACAAAATAGCTCTGAGCACTATGCGAACTGCTGTGGTCATCAGTCCCCTAGAACTTAGAACTACTTAAACCTAACTAACCTAAGGACATCACACACATCCATGCCCGAGGCAGGATTCGAACCTGCGACCGTAGCGGTCGCGCGGCTCCAGACTGTAGCGCCTAGAACCGCTCGCCCACTCCGGGCGGCACACACACACACACACACACACACACACACACACACACAAGTAGTAGGGAAAGGCAGGACAGGTTTAATTTGGATATCAAACTGATATTGCCGATGACATTGTAATTCTGTCAGAGACAGCAAAGGACTTGGAAGAGCAGTTGAACGGAATGGACAGTGTCTTGAAAGGAGGATATAAGATGAACATCAACAAAAGCAAAACGAGGATAATGGAATGTAGTCGAATTAAGTCAGGTGATGCTAAGGGAATTAGATTAGGAAATGAGACACTTAAAGTAGTAAAGGACTTTTGCTATTTGGGGAGCAAAATAACTCATGACAGGCGAAGTAGAGAGGATATAAAAGGTAGACTGGCAATGGCAAGGCAAGTGTTTCTGAAGAAGAGAAATTTGTTAACATCGAGTATAGACTTAAGTGTCAGGAAGTCATTTCTGAAAGTATTTGTATGGAGTGTAGCCATGTATGGAAGTGAAACATGAACGATAAATAGTTTGGACAAGAAGAGAATAGAAGCTTTCGAAATGTGGTGCTACAGAAGAATGCTGAAGATTAGATGGGTAGATCATATAGCTAATGAGGAGGTATTGAATAGGATTGGGGAGAAGAGGAGTTTATGTCACAACTTGACTAGAAGAAGGGATCGGTTGGTAGGACATGTTCTGAGGCATCAAGGGATCACCAATTTAGTATTGGAGGGCAGCGTGGAGGGTAAAAATCGTAGAGGGAGACCAAGAGATGAATACACTAAGTAGATTCAGAAGGATGTAGGTTGCAGTAAGTACTGGAAGATGAAGAAACTTGCACAGGATAGAGTAGCATGGAGAGCTGCATCAAACCAGTTTCGGGACTGAAGACTACAACAACAACATTCAAATCAATTAAACTGGTCAGTTAAGTATCCACCCCCCCCCCCCTGCCACGGCCCACATCCCCCACCACTGGGTGACGTCATGTGTTTCCCCAGCGCCGGCCGCGGTGGTCTAGCGGTTCTGGCGCTGCAGTCCGGAACCGCGGGACTGCTACGGTCGCAGGTTCGAATCCTGCCTCGGGCATGGGTGTTTGTGATGTCCTTAGGTTAGTTAGGTTTAAGTAGTTCTAAGTTCTAGGGGACTTATGACCTAAGATGTTGAGTCCCATAGTGCTCAGAGCCATTTTTTTTGTTTCCCCAGCTGGCATGTGGGTCCCTACCGCCTCCCCCTCCCCAACCCTTCTTGTCTCTCTAGCTACCCTATTCGTAGGGATTTCGAATTTTAGTGGGAATTTGGCCGAAATTTCTTGGTCCCATGGCTGTGCTGACGTCCCAACTCACTCTCCACCCAGGGATTGGCAAGTAATTAAAAATGGTGGTGACTTTTCTGAGACTTGAACCCTGGTCTTCTGAACGTAAAGCCCAAGCGCATGCCTAACACATGTAACTGCCCACATGCAGGGGAAGAAAGTTAAGTTAGTGTACTTCATTTATTTTGATTGGGAAAGTGAAGTAAAGATCAGTCCTGATTACGTAATTAATCACAAAGATAGGTCCTAATTACACAAATATATGCATAAAGCTACACAAGGATGCCTAAAATCGCAATATAACTCAAAAATTTATAATGCCATACAACTGGTATTACCCACCTGGGAAAAAATTCACAATACCATTCGAAACTAGCGGCAGACGTACTCAAACTCTACCCTTCACTTACAAGCTGGCGAGGAAAAGGATGGAGTGGAAGGTACTATATTTTTGGTGGGAAATATGTTCAACTGTCGCTGGTGTTGGACAGAGAGGAATTTAATAAATGTGTTACCTGTAAGCGTACAGCTGAGGACTGCGTCTGTCGCTGTTTTGATGTCAGAGATCGCTACAGACACCACTGCTGCATTGTTCAACAATTACTCTGTAACGCAGGTTCTCAAAATTCAGGAACGCCAATATACACTATCGTAACTGATGGAAAATTCTTCACTATTCTAATTACAAAACGAAATTTGCGTGAAAAAATCCAGCACTCGTAAACAATGAGTCATAATGCAATGACTGTACTGGGATTGGGAATAATCGCCGTAAGAACACAACTATCGCAAAAACCGACCCCAGAAGATTCCGTCAGGAGAGAGGGGCTGCTGTTGCAGCTGTGTCCTCCTCGATGGGCGGTCACGAACTAACCACCTCGGAGGCAGTCTTACTCCCCATCACCCCTCATCCCTTTCTCTTCTCACTGTAGCTAGGGATAGAGGCCTATTCTGTCTTGTCGCTGATATCCACAATCATTTCCTTCTGGAGGCATTGATATACTGTCTCCATTTTGTGGTTCAAATGGCTCTGAGCACTATGGGACTTAACATCTATGGTCATCAGTCCCCTAGAACTTAGAACTACTTAAACCTAACTAACCTAAGGACAGCACACAACACCCAGCCATCACGAGGCAGAGAAAATCCCTGACCCCGCCGGGAATTGAACCCGGGAACCCGGGCGTGGGAAGCGAGAACGCTACCGCACGACCACGAGATGCGGGCCCATTTTGAGGAACTCAACCACAGATAGACAAACGACGAGAACAGGACGCTTCATGTAATCTCTTGAACATGTTTCTTGGAAAGGCTGGCCACCCCTGGAATAACAACAAATTTCTGGAAAGCTCTCCAGATCGCTTTTTCAAAACCTTCGCTGCTTGGAGAACAGGCAGCCGCTATCATCTATGACGACCGAACACCCCCCCCCCCTCCCCACCATATCTTGGAGCAGAGTCTTCAATCAACTTCGGCATACTGCCCAACCGGCAGTGGACAAGTGCACACGCACACGCTCGCTGGGCACATCCAGTACGCCTTGGGGCGATGATCTAGGCAGTAGCCCTTCACCAATACAAAACAATATAACGCCAGCTAAACAATGTGAGATAAATGATGTTAAAATGTAGCCACGCCCTAGTCAGACCACAGCTGCGTCGGGCGATCAAACACACAGCAGGCCCGCCCCCAACAACAGCCGTTCTGTTAGGAAAACACATCACTGTAACAATTGCATTTCACGTCAATGCATCCCGTATCAGAGAGCATTTATGAAAAAAAAAAAAAAGAAAACACACTCACACCTATAATATTTGTCCTCGTTCCACGAAAATAGGCGCAATTCCATTTCATTTAGTTTTATGAACAAAATCACTATAGTGTGAGACCATTCATCGTGTCCGAATTACAGCCGGCCGCAGTGACCGAGCGGTTCTAGGCGCTTCAGTCTGGAACTGCGCGATCGCTACGGTCGTAAGTTCGAATCCTGCCTCGGGCATGGAAGTGTGTGATGTCCTTAGGTTAGTTAGGTTTAAGTAGTTCTAAGTTCTAGGGGACTGGTGACCTGAGCAATTAAGTCCCATAGAGCTCAGAGCCATTTGAACCATTTTTTGTCGAAATTATAAATTGTCGTGCACCAGGACATTACATTCTTTTCAGACAGTTGAATTATAAGCATAGAACAGCATCTACAGAGTCATTCTTTTACGTTCGACTGCAGGATACAATTCACATCTCTTTCTCCCCAGATGGCTCTGAGCACTATGGGACTCAACTGCTGAGGTTATTAGTCCCGTAGAACTTAGAACTAGTTAAACCTAACTAACCTAAGGACATCACAAACATCCATGCCCGAGGCAGGATTCGAACCTGCGACCGTAGCGGTCTTGCGGTTCCAGACTGCAGCGCCTTTAACCGCACGGCCACTTCGGCCGGCTTTCTCCCCAGAAACCTCCCGTTATTTTATGACATACAACGAAATTAAAAAAAAAAACTGCAGCACAGCCACTGACTACAGAGGACCAAACTGCAGAGGTCGTCGTACACCACCTATTCATGTTCATCCTGCGTAAAATATGAAAAAAACTTCACTATATTGATGCAAAAACTACCGGTCACTCCAGAATGTTCTCGTTATTTCGAAACCGTCTTCAGAGTAAAGAAAAGAGAGAATTTAAACTCCGAAGAGAAAAAAACATCTATGTTATGCGATTTCTTTCAGCTTGATGGACAAATTACATGGTTTCAGAGCGTTCGTATGCGTTCAAATCAGTGTCTGTAAATAAATCAGTGTGTATTACAAACGTTTCAGACACATGAAATGACATTACAGAATACAACCTTTCACGCCATTTGTTCATTTGTTGGAAAAACACAATCATTTTACGTTCTACAACAGCAAGCTATAATTCAAGAAGACATTGCTGTTTTGTACACTATGGCAGGTCCTGGTTTACCAATGCTATGCTATATCACTCTGGCGTTTACGAAATGAATCGTGAGAGCCTGTCTTGTAATAGAACGTCCTATAAGATTTTACCGTATCTCTCTCTTCGGATACACTGAAAACAAATACTGTTCGCATGTTCACATTTGTCAATTTTGCTCCATAATGTCCCTCTATCGTTCTGCCTGTAAAGTTTCTGTCATCCACCAGACAATAATTCTCAGTAGCAGCAGATTCTTGCATTCTACTGTAGTTTTGCAAGCAATTTGATCAACACAGGTTGTTTCACCCAATATACTAACATGTCGGAAAAAACATTGTCATTTGTAGGTTCACAACGAGCTATAATACAGTTGGTTTCTACTTTATAATTAGAGGTTATGAAGTATGAAGTAAAACAGTACTTGTGGAAATACATATTTTTAAACACGCAGTCGCGACCATAATAATAAAAATAAATGATGACTAACTGACAACCTCAGCTGCCGACAAGTGTTGTTGATATACCTCGATGTGGACAGCTGAAATTGTGGGCCCCGACCGGGACTCGAACCGGGGATCTCCTGCTTACATGGCAGACGCTCTATCCATCTGAGCCACCGAGGACACAGATGAATAGGGCGACTGCAGGAACTTATCCCATGCACGTTTCCCGTGAGACTCACATTCCCAACTGTCCACAATTCTACATGTGTATTGTACCTTATAGACATTTGCCCACCCACCCATTACTCGCGCACGCTTTGGCGATTCCCGTAAGAGTTTGGGCAACCTGTGCGCATTCGCACAGACGAAGGTCAATGGCTGGGTAGCCTTTAACTATATATACGAAGACAGTAACTTGTTCTCGAAAGAACAGTTACTGTTGATGACCGTGCAGCTTTTCCCTGGAATAAATGACAAGATGGATAGAGCGTCTGCCATGTAAGCAGGAGATACCAGGTTCGAGTCCCGGTCGGGGAACACATTTTCAGCTGTCCACATCGAAGTATATCAACAACACCTGTCGGCAGCTGAGGTTGTCAGTTAGTCATCATTTATTCCAGGGAAAAGCTGCACGGTCATCAACAGTAACCTTTCTTTCGAGAACAAGTTACTGTCTTCGTATAATAAAAATAGTCATTATTCCATGATAATAGATAAACCGATTTATATTAGATTAGTTTTATGAGCAAAATCGGTATCGTTTTGAGAGATCTATCTCCATCCAAATTTTTACCAGTTATACCACTCCTTGTAATAGAATCTCCTATAAGATTTCACTGTGTACCTCGCTTTAAATGTATCGGAAATTAAATACCATCTTCGTGTTGATATCGAGCATATTACATATACACGTATCGCTCACTGTAGCAGGTGGCCGCTGGTCGGAGCCACTTGCACAGACTTGCGTATAGTTTTGTCGACTCTACTGGAGGAAGACCATATCCAACGGACTATTAACCACATGAGAGGGTTCCTGTATTGTTCATTCATAAACAGATTAATACATTGCTTTTCAGCTATAACACATGTGAACAGTGTATGACAACAACTTTGTACCGCGACATACACTTTGTTTTTCTAACATGACTTCGAGGTTTGTGTGAGGTGATAAACTGACATTAACATGTTTTGATCCATTGTCTAGTGGATGACAGAAACTTTATAGGCAGAACGATAGAGGGACGTTAGGGAGATAAACTGTCAAATGTGAACATGGAGACAGTATTAGTTTTCAGACTATCGGAAGATACACGGAAGCTATATGGTAAAATCTTATAGGAGGTTCTATTACAAGACAGGCTCTCACGATTCATTTCGAAACCGCCAGAGTGATATAGCATAGCACTGGTAAACCAGGACCTGCCATAGTGTGCAAAACAGCAATGTCCTCTTGTATTATACCTTGCTGTTGTAGAATGTAAAATGATTGTGCTTTTCCAACAAATGAGCAAATGGCGTGAAAGGTTGTATTCTATAATGTCATTTCATGTGTCTGAAACGTTTGTAATACACACTGATTTATTTACAGACACTGATTTGAACGCATACGAACGCTCTGAAACCATGTAATTTGTCCATCAAGCTGAAAGAAATCGCATAACATAGATGTTCTTGCCGGCCGGAGTGGCCGTGCGGTTCTAGGCGCTACAGTCTGGAGTCGAGCGCCCGCTACGGTCGCAGGTTCGAATCCTGCCTCGGGCATGGATGTGTGTGATGTCCTTAGGTTAGTTAGGTTTAATTAGTTCTAAGTTCTAGGCGACTGATGACCTCAGAAGTTAAGTCGCATAGTGCTCAGAGGCATTTGAACCATAGATGTTCTTTTTTTCTTCGGAGATTGAATTGTCTGTTTTCTTTACTCTGAAGACGGTTTCGCAATAACGAGAACATTCTGGAGTGATCGGTATTTTTTGCAGCAATATAGTGAAGTTTTTTTTCGATTTTACCCTGGATGAACATGAATAGGTAGCGTTGGGGGCGGGCCTACTGTGTTTGTGGTCGCCCGACACACCTGTGCTCTGACTGGGGTGGGTTTACATTTTAACGTTATGTATCTCACATGGTTTAGTTGGCGTTACATCGTTTTGTATTGGCGCAGGGCCGATGTCTGGACCAGGTGTGCCCATCCGTCGGCAGGAGGGCGGCATGCCGCATTTGGAGAAAGACTCTGCTGCCAGATACGGTGGGAGGCTGCAGTCGGCATAGGCGGTGGCAGCGTCCTCCTCTCCAAGGAGCGGACGTTTGATAAAGCGATCTGTAGAGTTCTCTAGAACTTCATTTTTTTCCAGGGGTCCAGTCTTTCCGAGAAATACATTTAGCGGATTACATGAAGCATCCTATTCTTGTCTTTTGTCTATCTCTGATGGATTTCCGCAGACTGCAGACAGTATATCAGTTCCACCAGAAGGATCTCTTTGTGGACCATAAGCACAAGATAGAACAGGCCTCTATCCCTATCTATGGTGAAGAGAAGGAGGGATGAGAGATGGTGGGGGGAGGGGAGGGTAAGACTGCCACTAAGATGGTTAGTTCGTGACTATAGTATGAAGGCTTTCACGACCGGATGACATAGCTTCTGGTGAACCTTCCGGGATGTAAGGTCGTGGTCCATGAAACTCTTCAGCTCCTAACGTTTCGTCCAGAGCTGCGCTGGACATCTTCAGAGGGGTGTTTCTCCTCCGGTGAGTCTTGCCGACTGACGGGTCGGACGTCTGAGAGCGACTTATATATCGTAGAAAGTGGGCGTGACCAGAGTTACACGTGATATGCAGAGATAATCTTTGTCAGAGATAAAACTTAACTATCGATCGTAATCTCGTCACGGATAAAACTGTCTAGCAATTCTGTAGTGCTACTGTCCAAATATCACTAAGTTTCATGGTCTCTTCTTTCCGATTAAAATTATCCCTATGTTTATATATTTCAATTGCTTCTCTACAAAGCCGTGGGTAATAGTTCGTCGAAACAAAAATTTTATCTACGACGACGAATAAAGTGACCACGAATTGCCTTGCACCATTCTTCTCCTGTTCATAAAACAGGGCACTCTGATTTAGGTTACATCTGTAGACACCACTGTTGGTGATGCATACTAACTACAGAAACAGATTAGAACTATGTCAATACTTCCATCTTTACACAAAATGTTTAAGGGAATGACGACAATGAAAATTTCAGACCGGGACTCGTACACGAATTTCTCGCTTTTCCTGAGCGGTCGCCTTAACCGCTTTAGCTATCCGCGTACGACCCACGGCCAGCTGGCCTTTCATACGTCGTCGTTTGTGCGTCACTGTCTGTACTCGTACAGGGGCCTGGCCGTGGATCGTGCACGGGTAGCCAAACTGTTAAGTCGACCGCTCGAATAAAGCGGGAAATCCGGGTTCGAACCCCGGTCCGGCACAAATTTTCAGTGTCATCATTCCCTTATACAGCTGACGGTCGTTGCGTTCATGTATTTCATAACGGCTGTAGTCGCCGCAGTGTTTGTTTCCTCGCAAATGCATGCAGGTCCGAAGGAGTATTGCATCATTCTTCTTAACAAGACAGGCACGGCAAAATCTCTTTCGTCTTTGGTGGGTGTTGGGAATCTCGTTCTTCAACACTTGAGTGGAATACCGGAGTTCAGATTGTTCCAGAAGCACACCAAGTTGCTATTTTCGTCCATGACAGTTTAATCCAGCGCTTTTTTTCTGGGGGTACGCAACGTTAAGCAGTACTGACATGCTTCTTCTTACGTTTTAGGAAGTACTGTATTTATTTAGAGCAAAACGTAATATAAATATCCTGGTGATGGCACTGTCTTCGCGAATGAAATTTCCACTTTTATTCCTTATAAGCTGGACCACGCTTTATTGTTTCGTATGTTGGTATCGGAAAGAGGGAATTGCGCTTAGTTGACTTGCCATATCAGTGTTCCTTGTTCTATGGTGTTTTCACCGTTACAAACAGGTATTTGTAAGCTGTCGATCTATCTTAAATCAGTGTAGTCATTCTCAAAAATGATAAAATGAGTAGTTTATTTATGCCGGTTGGTAAAGAAAGGAAGGCCGAAGAAATGGAAATAGTCGAATCTGCAGATGGTCAAGACAAGAAAGATTCTAATTATGACTGTCTCGAATATTGGGCACTACTGTGGAAAAAAAGACTTTTGCGAGAGGAACGAGTGGCTGTATGTCAATAATAAAATGTGCACTGATGTCGGAAGTCTGGCCGTCGTTAAAAAAATGGGTATGAAAATTTCAGCGAAGTGGGAAAACGTAAAACAAGTCATTTTGGAGAATCCCGGGCCGCGCGGAATGGCCTCGCGGTTAGAGGCGCGATGTCACTAACCGTGCGGCCCCGGCCGCCGGAGGTTCGATTCCTCCCTCCTCCCTCGGGCATGGGTGTCTGTGTTGCCTTTAGCGTAAGTTAGTTTAAGTAGTGTGTAAGCCTAGGGACCGATGGCCTTAGTAGTTTGGTCCCATAGGAATTCACACACGTTTGAACGTTTGGAAAATCCCGGAAACAACAGTTAACGTCAGTCAAAATAAATAAATAAATAAATAAATAAATAAATAAATAAATAAAAGATTCACGATCAGAAAGAGAGTGTGGGGCACAAAGCATGCCAAAAAATGACATCTGAAGGAAAAAAATAAAACACTGGAGAAAGTTTTCTTAAATACTTTGTCTCATAACAGAGAAGTAACACAAAATATTTTCCGAACCCATTGTAAAGTTACCAAGAAAAACTAAACATTTAAAAACTTAGGTGGCGAAATAAATTTGCAGGAACAAATTGGCGTAGACATGAGTTGTGTCCTTCATTCTACAAAAGCATGCATTGACACTGTGAGCCATATCGCAAATGAAATGAGAGAAGCGTTAATTTCTATTCAGAAAAGGCAATGTCCTGGCTGACTCATCTCCCAGCCTAAACCGCGAAGGGTAGAAATTTGAAATTTTGGTAAGGTTTGAATCTTATGTTGTAGGCTTTGTTCAAGAAGGGATTTTTCGAAATCCCAACCGTACGGGGGTGAAATAGGGTATGAAGTTCTTTTTAATGTCGCTATTAAGGCAATTTTGAAGGTTGATCTGCGAAAATTGGCATATAGTTTCTCGGCCATAAATAAAGAAATATGTCTTTCAGCATTTTCGGAAATTTAATCCTTTGGAAATGAAATAGCGGGTGAAACCTATTATGAAAATATATCATTATTAAAGAACTAGTTAAGTATTTTTAAACCTACATCTATGAACATTGATATTTGACTTCTGGGTTAGAAATAACAAAATACGTGTTTCAATGTTTCTGTAAATTCAAGCCCTAAGGGAGTGCAATAGGGGAAGAAAATTTTTAAGAAAATATTTCGTCACATTAAAAAAAATTTATAGCTAAATTTATGAAAATTGGTATTTCAGTACTCGGTTAGATATAAAGAAATATTTGTTATGGGATGAAAGTTGCTATGGAAATATCTCCACAAGAACGAAAAAGGCATGCTTAACAAAAACAATGGACTCCAGCTACCAGAATCTGTTTTTAGTCAGAAGTACATTTGGAAAGGCCATGCTTTAATTAGCGTGAAAAGCTTAGAACGTATTGCAATTTGTGAACAACATATAAACTAGATTAAATAAAAACCAAAAAAATCTCTGCAGACCATACAGCTGCAGACGTTAAGCTAGTACACAACATAGTATAGTCCGAGAAAAATGTGTCATTGGTGAATCGACAACTGTAACACATCTACACTCATTGTTGTTATTCGTATAGTTCGCCAGAACCTTCAGCCCCAATGAGCCTTTTTTTAGATTTAATAGAAGTATCACATGTAACTGAAAATGGAATACTAAATGGTTTAATTTGTCAGCTTGAGGACTTAGGACTTTCTGGAGATAACTCAGAGGAATATTTCACTTGTGATGGTGCAGCTGTGCTATTTGGTGCAAGTAATGGTGTCAGGAGGCTAATGAAAGCGAAGTTTCCTAGTATTATTTTCTGTCGTTGTATGAATCATTGTCAGTGAACAATGTGGCAGGTGTGAACTGCTTCAAGAGTTTTGTGAACAAACTTTTCATAACTTTTCATGCTTCATCTTGAAAGGTCTCTGTTGGATTCCTTTCATGTTAATTTCTTAAATCTGCTGTCATTTACGGCATAAATTTTACTTCTAAATTTACTGTGGTGTTTCTGACTATCTGGGAGGAGTCTGAGCAGTGAAACGTGTTACTTTTACACATAAACAAGAACGATCTGTCACACTACTACACTTTAAAACACAGTTTATATGTAATTCATGTCACACAGTCTCATACGGAACCTACATCCGCTTTCTTTTATATACTGTATATGATAAGATACTGTCATCCCCCTTCCCTTCTGTGTGAGAGGATGAATGAGCAAATATATTTCTAGTTGCATGCTGGATGGTAGCAGACAAGCCTGTCTGCTAGAGAACAGTAGGACCAACGTCGGAATAGGTAGCTACGCTTTCTAAAAGCAAAGAGGTTTCTATCCTTAGTATGGCCCTGTCCGTCCCTTGTCATGTTGGTATAGGAAGCTGCCTCTCTGGTCACTTCCGTTGGTATTTGTGAGGCACCCCTCAGGAAGGGACCACAGCAGTCGGACCGCGGCGAGCGTCTGAAGTGGTAAGATCTCCGGCTAAGCGCGTGTCGGCTAAGTCCGCAGGACAATGGACTTCTTAAGTTCAGCCTAACTGAAAATTTAATCACCTTTATTTCAGGTTTAGCTCTAAAATATCTAATGTTATCTTAAATTGCAACGCAGTGTAATTCGCGTGTGAAGTTCAGAATATCTTCCGGTAGTTGCTTTGCCGTTACTTTGTGAGTAAAGTGGAACCACGTGTTGATCAGTAACTCTAACTAAGATCTCGTCTTGACAATATTTTTCAATATAGCAACTTTTCTGTATGTTCAACCCACGTGGGGTGTACTTTGTGAGACCAGTACCACGTGCTTATACAACTGTTTGACCCATCAGGTTAATAGTAAGACGATAGTAACCAGTTCGAAGTTTTTCTTTAGTAAATTGCGTTTCGATGTAATTTATTTTAATTATCAAAATTATTGTGGAGTTACACTCTTTGTGTAAACCAAGTTGACCACGTGAAGCATGTGGTGAAAGCACCAAAGTAGCCCTCAGCTATTCTTTTCGGGAAGATTTCACAGAGAGATAGTATGAATTTAGTGTACCAGTGTGTGGTAATTTCATGACGGACAGGATTGCGCTACGAACGTAACTTCTTTGGGTGAAAATTGAATCGGTTGGTTGTGGTTAATTTTCTCTTGCGTATGTTTCAACGTTCTTTGTGTGTTATTTTATAAATGCAGTGTTGTATGCAGTCTCCCAATCTTGGCTCCATATTTGATGTGTTCCGTAAGATTACAGACCCACATTTTCACAGTCCTAAATAGGGCACCAGCTTAGTTATAAATCAAGTTTAATATGCTGAAATTTCAATGATCAATGTTAAAATAAATTTCCAAATATAAACTGATTTATTTCTTTTTATTTAAATTCTCTTTTATATATATATATATCACCGGTTGTCGTATGACTATTAAAAGATTATAATTAATGTTAGTCTGGTTGGGAATTTGGTAAGCTAGACTGGATACCTGGTGAAACAGTTGCTCAGTAATGCAAGGTTAACTTCCCCAGACAGCTCACAGCTTTTAACCCACTTTTATTGTCTATCAGCACCGCTTTCATAGCAAATAAAAGCAACAAAGTTACAATCTAAGAATTCTAGGGAACTACAGGCTTGTGCGGCGACTTTAGAGGTTTAGATTCTTAAAAGTGGCAGAATTTTAGCATTCGCTGGATTGTGACTGTCTTCCGCACCAAAGGCGAAATAAGACAGTGAAACAAGCAAAGCAGATCGCTTTCTTTACGTGGTTCGTTTGTGAAAAATAACGCATTCGAGTTTGTTCTTGATTTTGGCCTTATGTGTGATGCTCTCCAAAAATTCAGCAAACTAGGTGTAGGTCTACAACAGAGACTTATTGACCCGTACAAAGCACACAGGAGAATACAGTCCAAATTTCTGATGGGAGAATTGGAAATCCTGGTTGATACCACAGTACTTCTCTTCAAAGTAAGGAGACTATGAAGTTCAAAACGATACACCTACACAAAAATGAATGACACAGTCCTGTAATTATTTCATCTGACTTTTATAAAAGTCGGAAAGAAACGGTTAAAAAGTGACTGCTTCAAGGTGATGATGTGATTTGTCTGAATGAGCCAAGGTTTTAGATTACAATTATTGGTCAGAAATTCCGATATCTGGTGAAGAATTAGGAAATTAGCTCGCAAATTTCGCTTAAATGAAAGAGAAGCAATTCGTGGATTCCGTTAATATCTTCAAGAAAATAAATTCCAAGGTATAATGAGCTGTGAGGCGTACTTTGCGCATAACTGCAACATCTTCCAGAGAATGTGAAAGGACGGGGGGTTGGGGTGACAAATGAATCTTATAGTTAATTCATTAGGTCATCTACGCTTGCGCGGGTAAGCTTTGTACTGTTGTTCAACAGGAAGATACGGCATCCTCTCATTCATTTCAAACCTAGCAAATATGTAGATTCGTGGCTGCTCCAAGATCACCATTCTGCAGTTGAGAGAAAAAGCAAGAAGCGATCTAGAAACGATGTGGTTACATCGGAGGATATGTTAAAATTGTGGAAGTTGTTGGAATAACATCTTCTTGGAAGTTCCGGCACCTTTAATTTTTCAAAAAGAAAAGAAAAGACGCTGGTTTAATCTAATATTGTTTTTGGGATCGTGGTACCATCAAATTGACAGAAAGCTTAAGAACTCAATGTTTTGTCGACGACACATTGTATTGATTTGTGACTCAAGTGGTTTAATTATATTTCGAAATTTTCTGCCAGGTTAAAACTGTGTCCTGGACCGGGACGCGGACCTGGAACCATTTCCTTTTGCGGACAATTGCTCTACCAATTTATGTATCCATACACGACTCAGAACCTCTCCACACAGTATTACTTCCTCCAGTAACGCCCCTACCCTCCAGACTTCGCAGAAGTTTTCCTGCACACTTCTGCGGGACTAGAACTCCTAACAGATAGCTTACTGAGGAAATATTGCTAAGCCACAGCCTAAGGGATTGTTTCCTGGGTCATTTTTTTTTTATGTTGTCGATACGTATGTGAAGAGTGGAAATGGAAAACGTACAAACTTACATTTTTTCGAAAAACGCGTTTTCAGTACTGTTGTGTTCTCCGTACCCTGTTTCATTTGCATCGACGTCAAAGTCCGCAAGACACGTATCGTTGTGTGGTGGGTACTTCTGGTATCACTAACTGATCCCCCTTCCCTTTTCCACTCGCGAATGGTGCCTGGTAAGAATGATCTGTGTGTACATCTACATCCATACTCCCTAAGCCACCGTACGTTGCGTGGCGATTCCTTTCTTGTCTCACTCACAAACAGAGAGAGGGATAAACGACTGTATGTGCCTGTTTATGCCTCCATGTGAGCCCTAATTTCTTGTGTCTTATCTTCGTGGTCCTTACGCGCAATGTATGTAGGCAGCAGTAGAATCATTCTGGAGTCAGCTTCAAATGCAGTTTCTCTAATCTTTATCAACAGTGTTCCTCGAAAAGGTCGAGTTCCCTCCAGGGATCCCATTTAAGTTCTCGAAGCATCTCCGTAACACTTGGGTGTTGTTCGTACCTAGCAGTAAGAAAACTAGCAGCCCGCCTCTGAATTGTTTCGATGTCTTCCTCTAATCCGAATTGGTACTGATCCCAGACACTCGGCCAATACTCAAGAATAGGTCCCACGAGCGTCCTATATGCTCCCTTCTTTACGAATGAATCCTATTTTCTAAAAATTCTCCCAATAAAACTAAGCCGACCATTCGCACTCCCTACCACTATCCTCACATGATCGTACCATTTCATACCGCTTTGCAATGCTACGCCCAGATATTTAAACGGCGTGACTGTGTCAATCAGGACGCTATTAATGCTGTGTCCGAACATTATGGGTTTGTTTTTACTACTCATCCGCACTAACTCGCAATAATTGTCTGTAAGTCTCTTTATTAGCTCTAATTTCTCGAATTTCTTCGTCGTGGTCATTTCGCGAGACATATTTCGGAGGAAGTAACCTGTTGTTCCCGGAAAGTATTCTCTCGAAATTTGAAAAGTAAATCCCTCCGTGATGCACAACACCTCTCCTGTAACGTCTGCCACAGGAATCTGTTGATCATCTTTGTAATGCTATCGCGTCGATTAAACGACCCCGGGACGAAACGCGCCGCTTTTCGTTCGATCTTCTCTCTCTCTCTCTCTTCTATCAGTTCTATTGGTAAGGGTGCCAGATTGAAGAACAATTCTGAAGAATCGATCGAACAAACGGCTTGTAAGCCACTTCCTTCAGGAATGAATTACATTTCCTTAAGATTCTTCCTATGAATCTCGTCTTGCATCTTGTTTCCCTACTTTTGTTTTATGTATTTAGTCCCTTAAGTTCACTCTGGATAGTTACCCGTAAATTATTTACGATCCTGTCCAGTAATTTGTCATCAATTGTGTGGTAGTAGAGTAGTGGATTTCTTTTCCTATATACAGGTATGCGCAATATGTTACACTACTGGCCATTAAAATTGCTACACCACGAAGATGACGTGCTACAGACGCGAAATTTAACCGACAAAGAAGAAGATGCTGTGATATGCAAATGATTAGCTTTTCAGAGCATTCACACAAGGTTGGATCCGGTGGCGACACCTACAACGTGCTGACATGAGGAAAGTTTCCAACCGATTTCTCAAACACAAACAGCAGTTGACCGACGTTGCCTGGTGAAACGTTGTTGTGATGCCTCGTGTAAGGAGGAGAAATGCGTACCATCACGTTTTCGACTTTGATAAAGGTCGGATTGTAGCCTATCGCGATTGCAGTTTATCGTATCGCGACATTGCTGCTCGCGTTGGTCGAGATCCAATGACTGTTAGCAGAATATGGAGTCGGTGGGTTCAAGAGGGTAATACGGAATGCCGTGAGGGATCCCAACGGCCTCGTATCACTAGCAGTCGAGATGTCAGGCATCGTATTCGCATGGCTGTAACGGATCGTGCAGCCACGTCTCGATCCCTGAGTCAACAGATGGGGACGTTTGCAAGACAACAACCATCTGCACGAACAGTTCGACGACGTTTTCAGCAGCATGGACTATCAGCTCGGAGACCATGGCTGCGGTTACCCTTGACGCTGCATCACAGACAGGAGCGCCTGCGATGGTGTACTCAACGACGAATCTGGGTGCGCGAATGGCAAAACGTTATTTTTCCGTATGAATCCAGGTTCTGTGTACAGCATCATGATGGTCGCATCCGTGTTTGGCGACATCGCGGTGAACGCACTTTTGAAGCGTGTATTCGTCATCGCCATACTGGCGTATCACCCTGCGTGATGGTACGGGGTGCCATTGGTTACACGTCTCCATCACCTCTTGTTCGCATTGACGGCACTTTGGACAGTGGACGTTACATTTCAGATGTGTTACGACCCGTGCCTCTACCCTTCATTCGATCCCTGCGAAACCCTACATTTCAGCAGGATAATGCACGACCGCGTGTTGCAGGTCCTGTACGGGCCTTTCTGGATACAGAAAATGTTCGACTGCTGCCCTGGCCAGCACATTCTCCAGATCTCTCACCGATTGAAAACGTCTGGTCAATAGTGGCCGAGCAACTGGCTGGTCACAATACGCCAGTCACTACTCTTGATGAACTGTGGTATCGTGTTGAAGCTGCATGGGCATCTGTACCTGTACACGCCATCCAAGCTCTATTTGACTCAATGCTCAGGCGTATCAAGGCCGTTATTACGGCCAGAGGTGGTTGTTCTGGGTACTGGTTTTTCAGGATCCATGCACCCAAATTGCGTGAAAATGTAACCACATGTCAGTTCTAGTATAATATATTTGTCCAATGAACATCTGTTTATCATCTGCATTCCTTCTTGGTGTAGCAATTTTAATGGCCAGTAGTGTAACTCCCTTGGAAAATGCCTTTCCGAGATTGATGTCTGAAATACTCCTCAGAGATACTGACAAAGGGGAGAGTGAGTCAGTAATTAAATCACTGAAGACTAAGGACTCTCTTGGATATGATGGAGTGCCTAACAGAATATTAAAGTACTGTGCTGCACATGAATCCCTGTACTTAGCCATATTTGTAATTTTTCCGTTAAGAGGGGTCAGTTTCCTTAATGATTAAAGTACTCAATAGTAAAGCCGCTTTATAAAAAGGGAGAAATGAATTATGTATACAATTTTAGACCTACTTCTACATCAGTGTTTGCTAAAGTTATTGAACATGCTGTGTATGTAAGGATAATTGATCATTTTATTTCACATAATTTGATGCCAAATGTACAGTTCGCTATTAGAAGTGGTTTAACACCTGAAAATGCCATATTCTTTTTCTCTCTGAGATAATGGATGGATTAAATAAAAAGTTTCAAAGGTTAGACATTTTTGGTTTAACAAAGTCATTTGATTGTCATCACAAAATATTGCTCCAGAAGTTGGACCATTGTGGAAGACGGGGTGTACTACATAGTTGATTCACCTCTTACTTTAACAACAGACAGCAAAAGGTCATTATCCAAAGTGTGATGCGGGGTCTGAGTGGGGGCAGTCAAATGGGGGGGGGGGGGGGGGGGGGTGCCCCAGAGATCAGTGCTGGAGTGCTGGGGCCACTCGTATTCCTTATTTGTATATATGACATGCCCTCTAGTATTACAGGTAATTCTAAAATATTTCTGTTTGCTAATACACTAGCTTGGTAAAAATGATGTTGTGTGCAACACTGGCACTGTTTCAGAGAGTGCAGTTCATATAAACTAATGCTAAATTATAGTGAGACTCAATTTTTAAAGTTCTTAACACACAATTCAACACAACCCGACCCCTTAATTTCACAGAATAGACATATGATTAGTGAAACTGAATAGTTCCAATTTCTTGATATTCAGATAGATTTTAAACTGTCATGGAAAGCCCACATTCAAGATCTTGTTCAAAGACTTAATGCTCCCATTTTCACTATTCGAACTCTATGTGAAGTAAGTGATAGTTCAACAGGAAAAGTAGTCGTCTTTGCTTATTTTCATTCGCTGACAAAGTATGGTATTATATTTTATTAGATTTTGGGGTAATTCTTCCCATTCTGGAAGGATATTTTTGGCTCAGAAACAGGCGAACCGGGCAATAAGTAGTGTAAGTTCACAAACACCTTGTCAACACCTGTTCATTAATCTGGGTATTCTGACAGTGGCCTCTCAATGTACATATTCTTTACTGTCGTTTCTTGTTAATAATATCAGCTTATTCTCAAGAATTAGCAGCTTTCACTCAGTTAATACTAGACAGAAATCCAATCTGCATTTGGATCGCACTTCCTTGACTTGTGCAGAAAGGTGTGCAGTAGGCCTATACTGCTGCATCCATTTTGAATAAGCTACCACAAGAATTCAAAGATATTAGCAGTAATCCACGCGCTTTCAGATCCAAACTGAAAAGTTTCCTCATGGTTCTAATGTGTCGAGGAGTTCCTTGTAAAATTAGTCTGATTCCTGTGTTATATTGGTGATTGCGTTTACATAAACTTATGGCTTTTCTTTTCTTGGGTTCATAAAGCTTTTATTTTATCTGTTATTACTTTTCTGTTGTAATTTCATGTACCGACACCTTCCATGACCTTTGAGATTTGCTCCTCAATTTGGTCCTACGGAACTAGACGTGTAAAAGAAATTAAAAAAAAAAATCTCTGCTGGTGTGTTTCCACTACTACGCGATTATTAGTTACACGTCCCTAGATTTGATCGAGGTGCCAAACCATGGAGAAAATCTTTTAAACATGCCTTAGTACATAGCATGAGATATTTGTGCCGACCTGCGCGTCCCTCTGGAGTCCCAAAATTTGAAAGTTTTGGGGAAGTGTTTTTTGTTGACTATAGTTCTACTAATTAAAAACCTAATGCAGTATTTCTGTACGTTTATTGCCACAAATAGGAGGTAGTGACTCGGTATTAAGGGCACTTGAAACAAAAATTTTCTTCTTGCTATTTTGTCCAAAACCGACATTTTTGAGACAATGACTGTGTACAAAATACAAGTTGATTGTCGCAAAGAAGAAAACAGCAACCAGCCACTGCTTTTTATTTACACAAATAACGCCGTTATCGATTTCGAACCGACATGCTCATCTTCAGATAGCTGTTCGCGTTTGTATATAATTTGTTATTTTTGACGTTAGTTGTTGGAAATAAATAGCCAACAGCTACTGTAAGCTTCAACAAATGTAATATAAACTGGAACAGCTGTTGAGCCTATCGTTTCGAAGTCGGTAATGGTGTTACTTTTGTGAACAAATACCAGTGACTGGTTGTTTTGTTCTTCTTTGTGAGAACCAACTTGTAAAAACTTTCTTGTTGGCACCTAGTACCGTTCAAGACTCTGGTACGGCGCTTTGAACCTTCTTAATAAAGTATTTATTTTACAGTTTGTCTCATTATTTTATGCGGTAATGCGGTGAGCAGCATAGGAATACCTTCTCTGTTTTTTGATACAAATAATTATGTATAAAGAGAGATAAATTGTTTTTCATTCTCCTGACAAATGTGAGATTTGGCACTTAGAGCTTTTCATTTTCCACTCTTCGTAAATGAAAGTACGACACCGAAACTACCGGTCTTTCGGAGCTATTAGTTCCTACTTTGAGGGAGAAAGAGATGAGCTTGGGGAAGGTTAAAAAAAAGGGGCAGACCCATTGTTAAGAGGGGCCCACCTGTTGTGAGGGCCCTGCTTCGTCTATCAAGTTTTTATATCTTTACTAGTATTATCCAATATCTGGATCTTTCTCTCTTTTGCAACCCATTAGAGACTAATTTAATAACTGGTTTCCTATTTTGTTTACACACTATTAGGGTGCTAACAATTTCACCAGGACTTTTTTGTTTCCTGTGACTTGAGCAGTACTTTATTACTTTTGCATTTTGACCTTATTCCTTTGTGCTTGCTGATAATGTCCTCGGCCTTCGCATTTAAATTCATTAAACTCACTGACATTTCGTCAGAACTACTGAAACCCTTGGGAGAGTCAATCATGACAAAACTATGGAAGATGTATGAGACAGGTGAGGTACCCTCAGACTTCAAGAAGAATGTAATAATTCCGATTCCAAAGTAAGCAGATGTTGACAGGTGTGAATATTAACGAACTGTCAGTTTAATAAACATGGTCAAAATACTAACATGAATTCTTTACAGAAGAATGGAAAAAGAAATGGGGAAAATTAGTTTCGATTCCAGATGGGGTAACATACAAGGAGCGAAGGGCTATTTACAACTTTTACAGAAACCAGATGGCAGTTGTGAGAATCGAGGGCATGAATGGGATGCAGTGATTGAGAAGGAAGTGAGACAGAGTTGTAGCCTAACCTCAATGTTATTCGATGTGTAGGTAGAGCAAGCAATAAAGGAAATCAAAGAAAAATGTATAGTAGGAGCTGAAGAGCAGGGTGAAGAAATAAAAAACTTTAAGGTTTGCTGATGAGATTGTAATTCTGTCAGAGGCAGCAAAGATCTTGGAACAGCATTCTATGGGTTGCATGGTGTCTTGAAAGGAGGATATAAGATGAACATCAACAGAAGCAAAACAAGGGTAATGTAACGTAGTCGATTTAATCAGGCTATGCTGAGGATTATGACCTGAGACACTAAAAGTAGTAAGTGAGTTATGCTATTTGGACAATGCAGTAATTATGATGGCTGAAATAGAGAGAATAAAAGATACAGAGAGACACTAAAAGTAACTTTAGTTACTTCGGTGCAAGAGAAAGACAATGCCTCTGAAAAAGGTGTGTCCAGTTCGCGAATGCAAAATAGATAAGCAAAACACTCCATAACATTTCCAGTTACATGTAATTACTATGAAGGGATAGACTTTGAGACTAGCAGTACAATTTTCGAAACAATTGAAGACCCAAAGTAAAAATGAAACTAATTCTAGGTTTGTAAACCGGCATATTACAAGAACAATTAAAGAGGTTCTCTTCAAAAGATTAGTAACATAGGACTGTAGGCAACAGCAGTGGGCTGGGGTAAAGATGGATGGTGATTTCAATTGCCTCACATATGCAAATGACATAGTACTAATAAGTGAATAAAAAAATGAGTTGAAACAAATGTATCAGAAAATGGACAACTAAACGCAGAAAGTTGCGTTAAGGCTGACTCAAGAAAAAACAGGGTTTGTGCAGTTAGGAAGAAGACAAGAGTAGGAGGAATTTCTTGAGATAGATGGCATGAGGTGCAAGAGAGTTCATCAGTTCAAATAGTTGGGATCTTGATTTACGATGTGTCTTATTGGGTACTCATGTCTCTGCTACACACAGCATTGCACATTTATTTACTGACCTACACCTATCTTCTAGCCTTCAGATTTATTATTCCGTCACACAACACACGTCATGACCTTTTCCAGTTCAGCTAACTTATCTGCATTCTATGGGCTGACGCCACATGTCAGTTGCTATTACTAGATTTTGTTGATTCCTAGTAGTTATAACTATCGACTTGCTTCAAGTTTCTGTTGGTCCATTGTGGACATTAGACAGCGGCTGGTCAAGTATTTAACAATGAAAATCGCCAACAGCCGTGTTGCTGAGATGTTATTTTATTTTATTTTTACTACCAGTTTCGATATTCCATTATCACACCCCATATCCATTGCAGTACGAATGAAATGTGTGTATTCCCTCAGGGAGACGCCCAGCTTAAAATTAATATCAGCGAACTTGAAGATGAGAATCTATAATACAGTGATATGCCCTGCAGTCACTTAGGGTTCAGTAACCTGGACCATGACTAAACGAGAAAAGGAAAAACTATTAATATTTGAAAGATGAGTAATGAAAACGATATGGGAACTACTCTTAGATAAAGGGGTAAGGAGGGGGAGGAAAAAATCTACCTCTTGATGTAACAACCAACAATCCTACAGAAGCTGACGAGTGGAAAAATCCAGTGGGCTGTCCATGTAGCCCATATGCCAGAAGAAAGACAGGCGAAGGAGGCACTTGAGGGGAAACCAAACACCAGATGCCTCATACAACGACCAAGGCAGCGCTGGATGGACGACCTGCGAAGGAGCTGGCAGCCCTGAGGATTGAAGACACCTGGAGGAACGAGCACAAAACAAAATGAATGTGAAAGCACTGCTTGGTCTGCAGAACCTGTGATCGCTGTGTATGAATACCAGTGTCTTCACGGATACTACTCACAAAACAGTCATGGGTCGTACCTTTGACTCTACCATTTGGGACCCACACCAAATAAGGCTAACAGGGAATACTAACCCAACCTTAGAACTGGCTTGCCCAGTTTAAAGTAGACTCTGTGTCATGGCACAACTTGGTATTTTTCACGTAAATAAATCATTGCCGAAGTGAAAGAAGCGATGAATTAATTAAATCATAGGACCCATATGACAGTGAATACCAGACATGTACGTATGTTCGTAGTCCAGTATTTGCTGAATGAGCCACTGATCCTGACAGGTACTACCAGTTACACGTAGACTTACATAACTGTTTACTAGTGGGAACTCATTTCTTTCTATAAACTTCATGTTTTTTGGAATAATGAAGTTGTCAATGTCTCGACATGAGAAAAGGGAGCAGCAGCGTCCAAATTTTGCAATGAAAAAGCCACTTGAAGATGTAACAAGTTGATTTACCTCGCAGATGTGTTTTTGGACCTTTCCTTTTCATTATTTATGTACACGATTTACCCACAGTTGTTCCGTGTGATGCATTGCTATAAGCAGATGACATAACCCTCATCACACCTAATACCAATATTGAAAATATGCAACACAGCATGGTAGTAGCGATGGAGAAGTGTACTACCTGATTTGAGGTACATTTACTGCAAAACAAGAACAATAAAGCTGAAAACATTGGGTTCAGTGCGAATACTCCCAGTCATGACAACAAGAATTAAGACTTCACATAGAGCAAAAGCTCAGTATGGATACCCACACCGGTGGACTAACAGATTTCACCTTTACAGGCTGACGAGCATAACTTCTATTACATGAGTATTTTATTTTCTTCTACTCCCAGAAGAGTAGTGGAGTACATTTCTAGGGTAATTCTGTAGGCTCAACGATAGTATTTAAGTGCAAAAGAAGCTACTAGGTACATTGCAAGACTTAGGTCATGCGAGTCGTATAGGTATTGTTTCCAGCTACTAAGAAGTTTGTACCCTGGCTGACAAAAACAAAAGAAGAAGAAGAAGAAGAAGAAGAAGAAGAAGAAGAAGACGCAGAAGGGGAGCATGAAACTAAATGAAACCTCATGGGTTGAGAGGGCATGTGATGTTATTTTAATAATTACAAAATCGATTCAAATTTATAAAGAACTTGGGAGTATGTGCCCACTTATAAGAATGTAGTTGCACTGATTCGGTTGAGAAGGGCATCATAAAGCCATTGTATCCTCTCCTGAGGCTATCTGGCCCACAAATTTGTAACTGGTTCTTGGTAGCCTGGATACTGGCTGTGGGATGGAATGATGGAACTGGCATCTGAGCCAGCCCCATACATTTTCTATCAGAGACAGATCTGGGGATCTAGCTGGCTATGGGAGTACCTCAACAGAAAGCAAGCAGTTCATTGAGATACATGCCAAGTGTGGGCGCTCATTGTCCTGTTGAAAAATGGCACCATGACACCTGAGAGATAACACACGACGACTCTGGATGTTGTAACGTACCGTTGTGCCATTGGAGGTCCCTCGATCACTACCAGTCATGACCTGAAGTCATATCTGATGGCTCCCCGCCCCATGTCGCCAGGAGTAACACGACTGTGCCTCTCAGAAATATTGAAAGAATGAGACCTCTCACCAGGACGCCGCCATACTCACCAACGACGGTCATCCCGGTCAGTGCAGAGCCGCAATTCATTGCTGAATAAAATGTGATGCCATTCACTGCTGTCCGTGGTTCCCAGTCACATCACCACTCCAAACGTATTCAGTTGCGTTAATGGGAGTCTATGCATGGGGCGGTAATTCCTTAGTCTGACTGCTACTAGTCTCTGGGATGACAGAATGTTGTAGGGGGTCCATTACTTGTTCTCGGATGATGACAAAGACTACCAACTTTGGGTTACTGTCACATCTGAATGCTCCAAAAGTCTGGATACTGCTTGATAAAACCAGCGTCAAATATAGGTCTACAATGACGTCCCTTTCAAACTCTCTCAGCTGCTGACAACGCTGCCTCATGCGAGTATGTGCATCTCCGTGTTCTCCAGGTGGTCACTCGACATCTCACGCTGTTCACGCTCGTTGTATACCCTTGCAGGCCTGGGGACAACACTAACGCACTTTGGTGGCCGTCTTATCTGTCACAAAGAATTGCAATTCTAATCATTTACATACTTGCTAGCCAACGGCCTTGCCCCAGTGGTAACACTGGTTCCCGTCAGATCACCGAAATTAAGCGCTGTCGGGCTGGGCTAGCACCTGGATGGGTGACCATCCGGTCTGCCGAGCGCTGTTGGCAAGCGGGGATCACTCAGCCCTTGTGAGGCAAACTGAGGAGCTACTTGATTGAGAAGTAGCGGCTCCGGTCTCGGAAACTGACATACGGCCGGGAGAGCAGTGTGCTGAACACACGCCCCTCCATATCCGCATCCAGTGACGCCTGTGGGCTGAGGATGACCCAGCGGCCAGTCGGTACCTTTGGGCCCTCATGGCTTGTGTGGGAGGAGACATACCTGCTGCTGGTCTGTGTGTGTACAAAGTTACCGGATCAATGATATTTCCGAACGGGGGCAAAAACTTGATAGTGGTGCCCCCAACCCCTCGAGCGTTGAAGACAGGACTTCAAAAATTTGAAAAAAATATTTGTTAAACATATGTTAGTTTTGTGGAGCACATCTTTCTGAAGAGTTTCATATATAAAACATGTACACTATGTGATCAAAAGTATCCGGGCACCTGGCTGAAAATGACTTACAAGTTCGTGGCACCCTCCTTCGGTAATGTTGGAATTCAATATGTTGTTGACCCACTCTTAGCCTCGATGACAGCTTCCACGCTCGCAGGCATACGTTCACTCAGGTGCTGGAAGGTTTCTTGGGGAATAGCAGCCCACTCTTAATGGAGTGCTGCACTGAAGAGAGGTATCGATGTCGGTCAGTGAGGCCTGACACGAAGTCGGCGTTCCAAAACATCCCAAATGTGTTCTGTAGGATTCAGGTCAGGACTTTGTGCAGGCCAGTCCATTACTGGGATGTTATTGTAGGGTAACCACTCCGCCACAGGCCGTACCTTATGAACAGGTGCTCGATCGTGTTGAAAGATGCAATCGCCATCCTCGAATTGCTCTTCAACAGTGGGAAGCAAGAAGGTGCTTAAAACATCAATTTAGGCCTGTACTGTGATAGTACCACGCAAAACAACAATGGATGCAAGCTCCCTCCATGGAAAACACGACCACACCATAACACCACCGCCTCCGAATTTTACTGTTGGCACTACAAAAGCTGGCAGACGACGTTCACCGGGCATTCGCCATACCCACACCCTGCCATCGGATCGCCATACTGTGTACCGTGATCCGTCACCCTTTACACAACTTTTTTCCACTGTTCAATCGGCCAATGTTTAAGCTCCTTACACCAAGTGACGCGTCGTTTGGCATTTACCGGCGTGATCCAAGTTTTCTCACCTCCCGCTTAATTCTCATAGTATTTGCTGTGGATCCTGAAGCAGTTTGGAATTCTTGTGTGATGGTCTGGATAGATGTCTGCCTATTACACATTACGACCCTCTTCAGCTGTCGGTGGGATCTGTCAGTCAACAGACGAGGTCGGCCTGTACGCTTTTGTGCTGTACGTGTCCCTTCACGTTTCCACTTCACTATCACATCGGAAACAGTGCACCTAGGGATGTTTAGAAGTGTGGAAATCTCGCGTACAGAGATATGACACAAGTGACACCCAGTCACCTGATCATGTTCGAAGTCCATGAGATCCTCACAGCGCCTCATTCTGCTCTCTCACGATGTCTAATGATTACTGAGGTCGCTGATGTAGAGTACCTGGCAGAAGTTGGCAGCACAATGCACATAATATGAAAAACGTATGTTTTTGGTGGTGTCTAGATACTTTTGATCACATAGTGTAAGTTCGAGGAAATGTAAGACATGTTACTCGGCCTTAAGTGTACCAAAGTGCAGTGCTCCGCCTCTTCACAAAGCATTCTTCTATCGCACGTCACCGTATTTCGCTCTGTGGAATTCATACGTGTGTGACTTGTAATGGAAGCCATCAAGCCTATATTCAAGACAGTGGAAATTAAAATGTCCTGTGGTGCACCCCTCCTAGCAGTCGGCTGGTTTGACATCCTAGCCCCCTTTAAGGAAACTCACAATTAATACTGGCTGGGATTATTTGTAACCGGAGAATAAGAACAGAAAATTTGCACTCTTTATTGCCTATTAGTTAATAAATTTGTCTTATGTGCGACATAAAATTAAATATAGGGAATAAAAAACCAGTAAAGACATGAGACATGCAAGACATTACACATTTCTTCAATCCTTAGTTCCCAGCATTTTTTCTCTCTAATCTTCTTGTAGCTTTACAAGGCGTGCTTTCCTTTCTGCGAATGAATCCATTACCTCATCAAAGTTCGTCAAAGGTTTCACTAAATGAAAACTCAAAATATCGTTATCTAATACTGAAAAAAGCTGTTAATACGAATATTACCCAAGATTGGTGTCGTTTCCGATTTGATTACGTCCGTTTTGTCACTGTCTGCTAGATAAAACGATATAGGCCTCTCCAATATTGCGGCAGTTGAAACGCACGCCAAATAAGCGAGACAGTTTCGGCACAAATGGTAATTTTTATCTACCTAATTTACATAAATAACACGACAGAATATAATTCACGAAGCGCCAATATCAAATGTCTTAGAATGGTTCATTCATTACAGTAGCAATGGCTGTTATACAGAAAATACCCTTGCTAAATTATTGAATACTATTTGTGCATACACTTTTGCAGTTCTTGACCATATATAAATCATGTTTCTGTGATGTGTTGATTATTAAATATATTGAGGGTATATATCACAGTCTAACATAACAGTTGCGTCACTCACTGCTGTAAAAGTTACCATTTGACAAGAGAGCTTTTGTGAAGTTTGGAAAGTAGGAGACGAGTTACTGGCGAAAGTAAAGCTGTGAGGACGGGGCGTGAGTCGTACTTGGGTAGCTCAGATGGCCAACCGGCAAGGTAGCTCAGCGTGTTCGGTCAGAGGGTTTAGCTACCCTCTGTAATAACACAACTGAGTGAACGGATGAACGAACAACCTGAACGAGTGTCGTCGGACATCCGCCACGAACAGTCAACGAACAATATAGAACAAAATGAGATTTTTTTTTTAAAAAAAAAAAAAGATGGTAGAGCTCCTGCCCGCAAAAGGCTAAGGTCACGAGTTCAAGTCTCGGTCCGGCACACAACTATAATCTGCCAGGAAGTTTCGTATCAGCGCACACTCCGCTGCAGAGTGAAAATATGATTCTGGCTACATTTGCTAATTTCATTTTATTTTGTCTTAATTACATCAGAGAACTGAAATAATTAAAAAATTGTCTCTTGTGCATGTTGTCCAGCGTCATAAACACCCTTTTAATAACAATGCTGGCTGTTCCCCTGCCAGTACGAATGAAGTCTCCGGTGGACAGAAAGAAATCACCAGAGGGAAAATATTTTAGTGTCTGTAGTAGCTGGTTCATTGGTAGAACACAGTCATTTCTGAAAGCAAGAAAAGAATGACGAGACAATTCAAAAGAAATTTAAAAACATAATACGCAGCCACTCCTTCCACTGTTGTGATTTATGTATATCCAATAACTAAAGATACCTGTTAACTGAATGAAAAGTATCTATGTTCTTGTCACACAGAGATAATTACTTTATGATAAATATATATCTGGCTGTGTGTGTTGCTGAGAAATGCAACAGCAGTCTGCTATTGCTTTCTTTTTTTGAAAAGAAAAACACTACTTTCCTATTAATCTTACTGTGTTAAACTTAGCCTGAGTAAGTACAAATAGTTCACTGGCTTCAGTTAATAATGGTACGTGGGAGATAAACTTCTTACTCTGAAGCATTAATGGGCTTGTAATCCTAAAATTTTCAATAAAAGGTAGAAAGTTGTTTTGGCACTGCTGTGTTTTTTACAAAAAGGGGCATTCCCAATAGAAAACAGAGTGGAACAATATTTTCTGCTGTTGATGAGATTGGGACACTATTGTTTTGCCAAAACGTTTTGCAACATTAAAAATCGATGTTTCGTCAAAAACAGAAAAAGGTGTTAATGCAAGTTGTACACATAGTAGGTGTGGTTTTTCAATTGGGTTTAAATCTATAATGGCACTGTCTGATACAAAAAAAAAAAAAAAACTGTAGTAGTTCTTTTCGCTACTGCAGCAATTTTAACACACACCAGATAAACAAGATAATTTTTGTACGAATCCTCATTTTAATGTGGCTGATTACATAAATAACGTAACGGAATTCACGAGGTACTGAAATGGAATGCATATTGCTACAAATAAACAGTATTATTTAAGAAAACAGAGAAATAGTCTCACCTGTACGTCATATGTTCCAGTTTCTCACAAGGCTGACAAGACGAAGTACGGCTTCCTTTGATAAGCAAAATCTGGATATAAATTCGGAATCGGTGTCGTCACTCCTTCTTTTCCTTCCTCATTCTCATGAACAGTTCAGCCAAAATCTTGGCATTGCTGACTGTATCTGTCACTACCCCTGCCATCTAGAAAAATTATTCCCCAGTTAAGCTCTCTAACCAGCCAGAAACCGCCGGTTAAGTTATCTGGACTTTATTCCCCGGTTAGCCTTTATTCCGGGTTCGTACAACGCTTCTCTGCGCTATTCCGAGAATAGAGCTTAACCGGCTGCTAACCGGAGATTGTACAACTGGCCCTCATTAGTGTACCGATACCTGTTATTCCAGTTAGCCGTTTAGTTCAACTCTGGAAGTCTGAATCTACGGATTTCGCTAGTAATTATAACAACGCTGATCATTCGCTCACTCAATCAGCCACATAAACGAACAGCGATTAGCATTCACCCGTTCGGGTTTATTATGCTCAGCTATTATACCCCCGCCCCCTTTTGTCTGCGGGAAAGTTTTTTATTTCTAGATGCGAGGAGGATTCCCTGGTAGAGACATCATGTACACTATGCACGCATTCAAAAATCAACTTATGATTCGTTCAGAAATCAGCTTTGAATGTTTTCAAAAATGTTCAAAAACCAACAGGGGTACGTTTCAAATCATATTGATAATCGACAGACTAACGTCCACTGTATGCTAGGCGCTTTGTGAAATAAGGTTTTTTTCTTCAAGAATATGAATTTGGCGCACTCTGAAATTGACGCCCTGGGCAGGTACTCCGGTTTGCACTTCACCCCCACCCCCCAAAGATCCGGGCCTGTTATCAGCTTGTACGGTACATTTAACCAAATACTATAAAAATATGTTTTACCAGATATTTGCGCTTTGTCAAGCGCAATAAAAATGAGGCATCAAGGGATCACAAATTTAGCATTGGAGGGTAAAAATCGTAGAGGGAGACCAAGAGATCAATACACTAAGCATATTCAGAAGGATGTAGGTTGCAGTAGGTACTGGGAGATGAAGAAGCTTGCACAGGATAGAGTAGCATGGAGAGCTGCATCAAACCAGTCTCGGGACTGAAGACCACAACAACAACAACCTCCAATAGCAAAAGAATAGTTCCTTGTGGGAACTGTCCCGATGGAAAATTCTTTATAAGTAAGGACGATAATCGAATTTTACGAGTAAGATCGACGAATATATGGATTATAGGTTAGATGGAAACGGCTGAATCAGCGATTTAAACTCCAGGATGGTATGTTCGATGTGTTAACTTTGCTGGTTACATATTCCCCAAGGCCATTAATTTCGTCTTAGAGCTGCCACAAAAATTTGTTTCTTCTCTTGACGCGCCTTGGACATTATAGGTCAACTTTTTTTTTTTTCCTTTATTGAGTTTCGATTTCCCCTGAAGGGGGCGGGCTGGCAGCAGCGTATTATGCTGCTCTTCAGCCTGCAGAATTTGTTTTAAAAAGATGAAGATCATAAAAAATAACAGTTGGCGAATAAATCGGTGACTTAAAGGTAAAATGGCAGAAAATTCTGGAACTTAAAACATAAAACACAGGGTTGATGATGCTAATAAAATACACAGGAAGCCGAAAAATAATAGACAGACAATTAAAAAACACGGCGACAGTCTGGTTTCTGTTCCCAAGAGATATAAAATGCACACCCAGCGACAGCATGATTTCTGTTTGCAACACTGTGGAAAGACGCACAACACTGAACACTCACTTAAACATTGCACTAAAAAGTTGGCACAAATATGACATACCACAGCCGAGAGCAGGTGGGGGGAAACTGGACAGATGACGGAAAAAAAGGGGGAAGGAGGGAAAAAGTGAAGGGGGGAGGGGGAAAGGAGCCAATGGAAGATGAGGATCCATAAGAGGGGTGGGGGGTGCTGAGCAGACGTGCCAGGGAGTGGGGAAGGCAGAGGAGGGGAATACAAAAGGCCCCGGGGGGGGGGGGGGGGGAGAAAGGAGATAGGGAGCGGTGAGGTGGGAGAAAACACAGGATGGGGGGAGGGGGGAGGAAGAGGGAGCCCAGGGAAAGGACAGAGGAAAGGAGGGGGGTGAGGATCAGAGTTGATAGGAGGGATAAATGGAGGGAGAGAGGGCCATAGGTCAACATGCTTACATAGTATTTATTACAACATTCATTTACCACGAATGGAAAATACGAAAAATTGGCTCACCAAAGAAAAGAAAGGCACATTTTATATCGAAAAAGAACAGGAACACTACAGTATATGTACATAAGTAACACTTCGCAAAAGTGTATCATGAATGTACAGAAATATTTCTCGATACACACCAAACTCACAGAGGATTACAAATGTGAAGAGCACAAATACCACAGTCTAACACAACAGTTGCGACACTTCGCCTCGATTTTGTTGCCTACTGCACCAGCAGCGAGCCAAGCGGCCAGTAAGTAAAACTGTTGAGTGCCATGGGATCGCGAAAGCGAATAGTAGTCCTTTATTTTGGTTCGTACAACGGCTTCTACAGACGGGAACGTCCGTAGCGCAATAAACTGCTGTAACAACAACAAGAAGAAGACATCACATGTCCTTTTTTAGGTTTCTTAAGGACCCTGAGAGTTATATACCCCATGTTACTAAACTGTTTTGTCAGGATTCGCTTGCAAACTACATGTATATTAATGATTAATGTTTCGTTTTAGTAGCAGAAAATAGCTAGTGAATAGTAAAGGAAAAGATCTTATGAAAAAAGACCCTGTTTACCTTTATAATAATGTTAAGTTTTGTTCGCTACAATTCGAACTAAACCAATTCATGAAATCAAACAAATAAGCCACTTCAACTGACGATGAAGAGGAAATTGCCACAAAGGTTCGACAATCCGTCTAAAGCTGTAAAACAGTCCTATGGCACACACGCCTGCTTTGAGGATGAAGTGGTTAGATTAAGTGCAGTTATTTGTGTCTTGCAAAACCGCGTGAAATGTTAGAGTGTGCAAATCGCTAGACTTCGTGCAAAACTATTATCGGACAAGGGAAGTGCATATCATTTTGAGTACAAACACGAACAGAAACTGTACCAGAAGGATCAAATGAAGAAGGACAAACAACTTTTGAAGATTATACGATCCCGATATTTAAAAAAAATGCCTTTCACTTGTTGTTAAGCCAGATTAGCATGCAATTGAAGGAGAAATGTGATGCAAGATGAAAAGAAGTAAATAAGCTGTTTGCTCTAAATTTATTATATTACAGCACTCAGGCATACCACACACATTTTGTCAGAATGTTTTATGCTCTCATCAGTGCGAACATTACAGAGGCATGTGGAAGGCATACAAATAAAATGTGGGGTAAGTGACAGTATATTCCACCTTTTAAAGTAGAATGTACAGCATTTCTCCGATACTGATAAAATAGTGAATATGCCATTGGATAAAATGTCTCTAATGACAAATTTAACTCGTGACAACACTTCTGACAGTGTTATTAGCTTTGAGGACTTTGGGTTTACATGCACAGCATATTTCTCCCACCATTTGATAGTTGCTTGTCCCACTTAGAATAATATAAAGATGACAATGGCTAAAACGCGGTAGGACTACGGAATGACAAACGGGGCGTCCATCTCTTTTGCACGTAGAGATATATGTCTGTGCTTCTTACATGTGAATCTGGGTGTTTATATTCTTTTGATATCAATATGGTAAGCTGCAGTTCTATCCAGCATCACAAGTGTTTCTTCACGAACGTGTTGTAGCTTGCCACTGGATTCAAGATTTTTATCCCTACTTGCACTTATTTTAAAATCATTTTTAGAAACATTTATGTCTTCTGATATTACACATACTCTTGGAGGCAAAAAAAAAAAATTCAAATATTTCGTAAATCACTTAGGAAAGGGATGAAAAACAAACATTATGCTTATGACGCATTTGAATTTCTACTTTCTCGCCACTTGGAACGCTACTGTCGCTCCAGCTGATAAAACGTAATAACTTTTACAGCAGTGAGTGTCACGACTGTCACGTTAGACTGTGAAAATACAGAAGGGTCAGTCGAGGCACATTGCAGTTTTGCAGCTGTCGCAAATTGATATTTGTGTGGAAAGTTTTTTTGCAAACAAATCACTAACAGACTTTCGTAACACACAGGCCAACCACTATTAACGTGCACTGGTGCCTGTGCAGCTGCTAATTCTATTTTACATTACGTTTTAAAGTAAGTGTACTACTTTCAGTCTCTGGTGCAGACTTGGACCACTCGATCCCAAAAAGCCCGGTATGCCATTATTGTATTCACATTTTGATGATCCCCCTATGTTCTGAAGGAATCTGCCCGTGGTGCTTAGAACTCTTCGTGCTGCTTTGAAATATCAGCCAATGTATGCAGTGACCATTTGTGTTGGGCTACAGTATCAGTTACGCCAGTCCGCCCCTGGTAGCTGAGTGGTCAGCGCGACAGAATGTCAATCCTAAGGGCCCTGGGAGTTGTGTTATCCAAATCATCATCATTTCATCTCGATCGACGCGCAAGTCGCCGAAGTGGCGTCAAATCGAAAGACTTGCACCCGGCGAACGGTCTACCCGACGGGAGGCCCTAGTCACACCACATTGTTGTTGTATTGGTTACGCCATGTATGTTTTATTGTTGTTATTATCGCTTTGTTGAGAGCTAAGTTGAATTTCTAACATTTCTAGATGGCTGAGGAACGTTTCCCTGGCACAATATCTATTACTTTTTCAATGCCTAAAGGGCACGTAACAGGATTGTGTAAGTTTAATAAGTGCTGTATTTCATAGCCCCCCCCCCCCCCATGAACCACATGAACCATGGACCTTGCCGTTGGTGGGAAGGCTTGTGTGCCTCAACGATACAGATAGCCGTACCGTAGGTGCAACCACAACGGAGGGGTATCTGTTGAGAGGCCAGACAAACGTGTGGTTCCTGAAGAGGGGCAGCAGCCTTTTCAGTAGTTGCGGGGGCAACAGTCTGGATGATTGACTGATCTGGCCTTGTAACATTAACCAAAACGGACTTGCTGTTGTGGTACTGCGAACGGCTGAAAGCAAGGGGAAACTACAGCCGTAATTTTTCCTGAGGGCATGCAGCTTTACTGTATGGTTAAATGATGATGGCGTCCTCTTGGGTAAAATATTCCGGAGGTAAAATAGTCCCCCATTCGGATCTCCGGGCAGGGACTACTCAAGAGAACGTCGTTATCAGGAGAAAGAAAACTGGCATTCTACGGATCGGAGTGTGGAATGTCAGATCCCTTAATTGGGCAGGTAGGTTAGAAAACTTGAAAAGGGAAATGGATAGGTTAAGTTAGATATAGTGGGAATTAGTGATGTTCGGTGGCAGGAGGAACAAGACTTCTGGTCAGGTGAACACAGGGTTATAAATACAAAATCAAATAGGGGTAAGGCAGGAGTAGGTTTAATAATGAATAAAAAATAGGAGTGCGGGTAAGCTACTACAAACAACATAGCCGGCCGAAGTGGCCGTGCGGTTAAAGGCGCTGCAGTCTGGAACCGCAAGACCGCTACGGTCGCAGGTTCGAATCCTGCCTCGGGCATGGATGTTTGTGATGTCCTTAGGTTTAACTAGTTCTAAGTTCTAGGGGACTAATGACCTCAGCAGTTGAGTCCCATAGTGCTCAGAGCCATTTGAACCTTTTTGAATTTGAACAAACAACATAGTGAACGTATTATAGTGGCCAAGACAGACACGAAGCCCATGCCTACTACAGTAGTACAAGTTTATATGCCAACTAGCTCTGCAGATGACGAAGAAACTGATGAAATGTATGATGAGATAAAAGAAATTATTCAGGTAGTGAAGGGAGACGAAAATTTAATAGTCATGGGTGACTGGAATTCGAGAGTAGGAAAAGGGAGAGAAGGAAACATAGTAGGTGAATATGGATTGGGGGGAAGAAATGAAAGAGGAAGCCGTCTATTAGAATTTTGCACAGAGCATAACTTAATCATAGCTAACACTTGGTTCAAGAATCATAAAAGAAGGTTGTATACCTGGAAGAATCCTGGAGATACTAAAAGGTATCAGATAGATTATATAAAGGTAAGACAGAGATTTAGGAACCAGGTTTTAAATTGTAGGACATTTCCAGTGGCATATGTGGACTCTGATCACAATCTATTGGTTATGAACTGTAGATTAAAACTGAAGAAATTGCAAAAAGGTGGGAATTTAAGGAGATGGGACCTGGATAAACTGACTAAACCAGAGGTTGTACAGAGTTTCAGGGACAGCATAAGGGAACAATTGACAGGAATGGGGGAAAGAAATACAGTAGAAGACGAATGGGTAGCTCTGAGGGATGAAGTAGTGAAGGCAGCAGAAGATCAAGTAGGTAAAAAGACGAGGGCTATCAGAAATCCTTGGATAACAGAAGAAATATTGAATTTAATTGATGAAAGGAGAAAACATAAAAATGCAGTAAATGAAGAGGGCAAAAAAGGAATGCAAACGTCTCAAAAATGAGATCGACAGGAAGTGCAAAATGGCTAAGCACGCATGGCTAGAGGACAAATGTAATGATGTAGAGGCTTATCTCACTATGGGTAAGATAGATACAGCCTACAGGAAAATGAAAGAGACCTTTGGAGAAAAGAGAGCCACTTGTATGAATATCAAGAGCTCAGATGGCAACCCAGTTCTAAGCAAAGAAGGGAAGGCAGAAAAGGGGAAGGAGTATATAGAGGGTTTATACAAGAGCAATGTACTTGAGGACAATATTATGGAAATGAAAGAGGATGTAGATGAAGATGAAATGGGAGATAAGATACTGCGTGAAGAGTTTGACAGAGCGAAACAAGGACCCAGGAGTAGACAACATTCCATTAGAACTACTGATGGCCTTGGGAGAGCCAGTCATGACAAAACTCTACCATCTGGTGAGCAAGATGTCTGAGACAGGCGAAATACCCACAGACTTCAAGAAGAATATAATAATTCCAATCCTAAAGAAAGCAGGTGTTGACAGATGTGAAAATTACTGAACTATCAGTTTAATAAGTCACAGCTGCAAAATACTAACGCGAATTCTTTACAGACGAATGGAAAAACTGGTAGAAGCGGACCTCGGGGAAGATCAGTTTGGATTCCGTAGAAATGTTGGAACACGTGAGACAATACTGACCTTACGACTTATCTTAGAAGAAAGATTAAGGAGAGGCAAACCTACGTTTCTAGCATTCGTAGACTTAGAGAAAGCTTTTGACAATGTTGACTGGAATACTCTCTTTCAAATTCTAATGGTGGCAGGGGTAAAATACAGGGAGCGAAAGGCTATTTACAATTTGTACAGAAACCAGATGGCAGTTATAAGAGTCGAGGGGCATGAAAAGGAAGCAGTGTTTGGAAAGGGAGTGAGACAGGGCTGTAGCCTATCCCTGATGTTGCTCAATCTGTATATTGAGCAAGCAGTAAAGGAAACAAAAGAAAAATTTGGAGTAGGTATTAAAATCCAGGGAGAAGAAATAAAAACTTTGAGGTTCGCCGATGACATTGTAATTCTGTCAGAGACAGCAAAGGACTTGGAAGAGCAGTTGAACGGAATGGACAGTGTCTTGAAAGGAGGATATAAGATGAACATCAACAAAAGCAAAACAAGGATAATGGTATGTAGTCGAATTAATTCGGGTGATGCTGAGGGAATTAGATTAGGAAATGAGACACTTAAAGTAGTAAAGGAGTTTTGCTATTTGGGGAGCAAAATAACTGATGATGGTCGAAGTAGAGAGGATATCAAATGTAGACTGGCAATGGCAAGGAAAGCGTTTTTGAAAAAGAGAAATTTGTTAACATCGAGTATAGCTTTAAATGTCAGGAAGTCGTTTCTGAAAGTATTTGTATGGAGTGTAGCCATGTATGGAAGTGAAACATGGACGATAACTAGTATGGACAAGAAGAGAATAGAAGCTTTCGAAATGTGGTGCTACAGAAGAATGCTGAAGATAAGGTGGGTAGATCACGTAACTAATGAGGAAGTATTGAATAGGATTGGGGAGAAGAGAAGTTTGTGGCACAACTTGACTAGAAGAAGGGATCGGTTGGTAGGACATGTCCTGAGGCATCAAGGGTTCACAAATTTAGCATTGGAGGGCAGCGTGGAGGGTAAAAATCGTAGAGGGAGCCCAAGAGATGAATACACTAAGCAGATTCAGAAGGATGTAGGTTGCAGTAGGTACTGGGAGATGAAGGAGCTTGCACAGGATAGAGTAGCATGGAGAGCTGCATCAAACCAGTCTCAGGAATGAAGACCACAACAACAACATATCATATGTAAGTCTTCTGTTACTCATGAAGTATCTGTATCACAACTGGCTTACTTTAATGGCATATTCTGTTGTAGAAAAATGTACCACATACGAATATCAATGATTCTGGAAAGAAAGTGCTTCCACGCGGTTTTATTTCATGAAGCTTATGAACAGTTTCTATCGACTAAAGACCTCTAGTACACGTTTGTGGAAGTTTTGTAGTTTCTGCCCGTGCCACTAAATTGAACCACAGTCTGCTTGCAGTGCCCACTGTGATGTTATGAAGATACGGTCAGCGAAATGGCTACACACAGTGCGCGCTTTGAATGTAATTCAATATAATACCTTATTCTATTTCCTTTTTGGTTTAGTAAAAGTAGTCACAAATGTGATTGATATATGTTTCTTTCCAGAATTATCTCTTATTGTGAATACAGTGGACATCGAGAGTCGAAGTACACGTACGTTATGTGATCAAAAGTGTCTAGACACCACCGAAAACATAGGTTTTTCATATTAGGTGCATTGTGCTGCCACCTACTGCCAGGTACTCCATATCAGAGACCTCAGTAATCATTAGACATCGTGAGAGAGCAGAATGGGGCTCTCTGCAGAACTCACGGTCTTCGAACTTAATCAGGTGATTGGGTGTCACTTGTGCCATATCTCTGTACGTGAGATTTCCATACTCCTAAACATCCCTAGGTCTACTGTTTCCGATGTGATAGTGAAGTGGTAACGTGAAGTGAGACATACAGTGCAAAAGTGTACAGGCCGATCTTGTCTGTTGACTGACCGAGACCACCGACAGTTGAAGAGGGTCATAATGTGTAATAGGCAGACATCTATCCAGACCATGACACAGGAATTCCAAACTACATCACGATCCACTAAAAGTACTATGACAGTTAGGCGGGAGGTGAGAAAACTTGGATTTCATGGTCGAGCGGCTCCTCATAAGCCACACATTACGCGTTTAAATGTCAAACAACACCTCGCTTGGTGTAAGGGGAGTAAACATTGGATAACTGAACAGTGGAAAAACGTTGTGTGGAGTGATGAATCGTAGTATTTAATTTGGCGTTCCGATGGAAGGGTGTGGGTATGGCGAATGCCTGGTGAACATTACCTGCCAACGTGTGTAGTGCAACAGTAAAATTTGGAGCCAGTGATGTTATGGTGGGTCGTGTTTTTCATGGAGGGGCCTTGCACCCCTTGTTGTTTTGCATGGCGCTATCACAGTACAAGCCTACATTGACATTTTAAGAACCACATGTCTCCTTCAACTGTCGATGAATTTCAATTGGTTTCACACCACGCAAATTCTGAAAACGAATGATTGCACACTGTTCAAGTAAGGAAAAAGTCGCCATTTTAAGTATTTACAACAGTTCTCATTCCCGCTGCTGGCGGTAAAATTCCATCTGCCGTACGGTGCTGCCATCTCTGGAACGTATTGACAATGAACGCAGCCTCATTTTAAAACAATTCACATGTTTATATCTCTTTCCAGTCCGGAGAAAAAAAATCGGAGGCCTTAGAACTTGAATGCACCTCGTATGTGAGGGATCTTGCACTTAAATGGAAAGATAGCAAGTCTATTGTTTTGGTATCATCTTGTGTTGGGAGTGAGCCACAAGTTACTTGTAAGCGATGCTCTAAGGCTCAGAAAAAGTATTGATGTACCACAACCAGCAACCAGCTATTGTGAAGAGTTACAATTCTAACATCGGTGGTATTGACCTATGTGACAGATTCATGGCCTACTACAGGTTAAATACCAGAACAAGAAAATGGAGAATCAGACTATTTAACCATTTTACTGATTTAGTTATTATTGATTGCTGGATTATATACAAAAGAACCTGTGCAAAAGAAGATGAACCAAACTGAAACAGACGGTCCTTAGTAAACTTCAGACTGAATTTGGCTAATGTACTGATAAAGTGTTCTCATGTCAGAAGTTCCTCACAACTCTCCAGAGAAATAACCTTGGATGAACAGGAGATCACAGACAGTTCAGAATAAGACGATTACAATACACCAAAAAGAAGAAAAGTTGTTTCCATGCCAAGGAATACAACTTGATGTGACCGGATTGATCATCTTACCCAATATGTAGAGGCAAAAAATGCTTCTAAATGTCGCTTTGAAGGTTACAAATCCCGCGCAAGAAGTGTAATGTTTAATTTATGTGTGACTAAAAACAACTGTTTCGCAAAACTTCATCATCAAAAACTTTAATTTTTTTCAATGTATTATTTATTTACTGGTTAACACCTGAAGTTCACATATGTGTACCTCAAATATGTTAGGCTGTACAAAAAATAAAAACACAAATAATGTAATCCTGAATGTATTTATGTGTAATACTAATAAAAATATCACTAAAACAATTTTCCTCACTTATTTCATTTTCGGGACCAAAAAACCTTGCTTGATGTTGCACATCATCAAGGAGGCCCGTGAAACAATTGGGTTTGCTGAGCCTGGTTTAAAGATTAATTTAAAAAATTAAAGATTTTAATAAACATTTTAACCCCACAATTTTGAATAATTTTCAAAAATTCTCAATATTAATTTTATTTCATTTTGTTTTTAGATTCATCTGGAACACATTGTCTGTCAAAGGTTCGAGAAATAGAAGAGACCCATATTAAAGAACTTAATAAGTCTAAGAAATTTTATAATGTATCTTCGTCAGGTAGAGGAAATTTTGGCGACTGATTTACTGAATGAGAACGAAAAATAATTTTTAAATTGCGCCCATTTAAAAAACAAGGACAATTTCCAAAGGGTTCAGAAACAAGCTGATCTTTTTAGCCTATCATAGCCCCTTATTTCAGTAAGACTGGTATAAAAATTTCAAGGCCATGGCTATGTTATTCTGATGTTTTAAACAAAGCATATTGTCACTTCTGTTGGTTGTTTACAGATGATCAAAGCAAATCATACTCCTCCACATGGGTTAACGGTGTTTCAGTTAGAAGCAATTTTACACAATGCGTATCTGACCATGAAAACTTGCAACAGCATATTAACGTGGCTCTATCTTTTAATGATCGGTTATAAGGGAATACCATCGATACTTTCCTGCAAAGTGAAATCAATTATAAAATTATTTTCTGGCGAGATGTATTGTATTGTGGTATTAATGTCATAATTACTTTAACTTCATGCAATTTACCTTTAAGAGGCCATAATTCTTACTCTGGAAATTGCATGTCAATTTTATGTTTACAGTCGAACTATGATCCCATTTTAAAAGAACTTTTAAAGCCAAAAAGTGAAATAAATTACATAAGCCCTACGATTCAAAATGAGATTGTTAATTTACTTGTTACGCAGTTAGAGAAAATATTGCTTTAGAAAGGCTCGACTTCTCGCGATTATTTCGGATACAACTCAAGACCTGTCAAAAGCTGACCAATTTCCTGTAGTCTTTCGATACATCTCAATAGCACAAAATGATGATCATGTGTCTAAAGAAATAAAAATCTAAGAGTCCTTTTCAGGATTTATATCAGTAGCTGTTTGTAGCGCAGAAGGGCTTAAAACTGAAATGTTTAATACTATAAAAGAATATGGAATTGATTCGTCCAAATGAAGAGGCGGTGTTACGATGGAGAAAATGTTGTCTGGTGTGTATGGAGGATTACAAACCCTTATAAAAGAACATGCGCCAAATGCCCATTATATTCATTGTGCGGCACATGCATTAAATTTAATTTTAAATGATGCTGCGAAACGTGTTGCTTGAAGTGACAGTTTTTTCGATAATTTGGAAATAGCATATGCCGATTTTGGCGATAGTATAAAACGCTGAGTAGAATATTTAAAATATAAAATTACTCTTAAGAAGATATGTTCTACTAGATGGTCTTGAAGACGTGACACTTTATCGGTTACAAAGAAAAACTGTTTATTAATAATGAAAACTTTGTATCAGATAAATTTAATTTTCTCTAAAAAAGACGACCATGACGAATGTAAAATTATAATTAATATTTTTGAGAACTACAATTTTATAGTGCTTGTCGCCTTTTTAATTCATTATTTGAAATTATGAATCCATTTTCTAAGGCTCTACAGCATAAAAACAATGATTTACAGAAATCTAGTATTTTACTAAGTAATGTTTTGAATAAACTGAGCTAAATAAGAAAGTCATTCTGTGGTTTGCTAAACGAGTCTAGAGACCTAGCAAAAGAGTGGGGGTAACAACTGTTTTCAAAAATAGAAGACCAGAAATGACGAAGCGATATTTTGATGAGTTATCAGCAGATGAGAGAATTTCAGACCCGGATTCGTACCTCAGACTCAATGTGTACTATTCCTGTTTGGATATATTAATTTCTCAAACCAAACAAAGATTTCAAAGCCCCTGGCCTTATTAATCCATTGATACAACTGGAGAAACTATTTATCATTTTCAAATGAAATAATAAAACAGAAAGCAGGAAAACTGAGTGCAAAATGCAGTAAATGCATGTCATTTGTCTGTATGAACAATTAATTTATTTGAAAACGTGCTTAAAAACTGAAATTCATAAAATCCATTCAATTAAGGAACTCACGAAATTATTACTGACTAAATTCAATAGCCTTGCATCCAGTTTTCCATTGGTAATAACAACATGTTTCCTAGCTTTTACCCACCCTGTAAAAACTACAACAGCTAAAAGAAGTTTTTCGAAATTAAAACTGATCAAAAACTATCTTAGGATTTCTACGAGCCAAGAATAGCTTTCAGACTTGTCAGTGCTGTCTGTAGAGGCAGAACATATCGAAAAACTAAAATCGTCTTGAGCTATGGAAACTAAGTTTGCCGAAAAATTGCGAGAAAAGTATATATTTGAACTGTTTGGCTAACTTGGGTCCTAGGAGCATTAATTGTAAATAATTACTTACCTGAGTAACCTATACTTAATCAATAAATATTTATTGTATTCAAAATGAGAGTTTTTGTTTCTTTGTGAAAAGTCTTTACCCCCCATTTGAGCTTCGCCACAGTCGGGTAAAAGGACCCCATGAAAAATTTTGATACAAGGTCCATCTATGGCAAGCTACGTTACTGATGCAGTATCAAATTTTAGCAACATTGCTACTTAGTTGAGTGTTTCCTATGAAACCAGAGCGAAAATCAATAATTTTGCGATTAAAAAATAAGCGTGTCGTGTAAGTAACATCAAAAATGTGCACATGAACATCGAGATCAGCTCATTAGTTACAGAACTCTCATGTTTTTTGTTCTTTTAATGTTGAGAAAAGAATGTAAAATTACTGATTTTCCAACACTCACTTCGTCATATTGTGGCGATGAGATACGAAAAATGTGTGTCTTTCATGAACATAAATCAATATTTAGGCTGTACTAGTGAAATCTTTCAATCAACGCTGTATTACAAATCTGTGAGCGTACTTGTAAAAATACAGGATGTCTATAAAAGAATACCCCAGTTATAAATTTTAATAGTACCACCTGTAAGCGTTGCAAAACGTTGAGTCAAGATTATAAAGGATAACTCAGTTTTATGTAAGTGCATGCGCGATCACTATTTTGTTGTTTTCCCACTTGCAGCGCCAAACACGCAAAATAACTAATCCTGAGAATAAAGCGTTCTTTGTTGAGCAGTTTGTTAAGAGTGAATGCGTAATTTAAGTTGAGCGTGTGTTTCGTTTAAACTTGAATTGTGATCGCGCTTGTGGCAGAACATTCCGTCACATCTAAACGACCAAAAGTGTCTGAAGAGGATGTTGACCATGTCAGAGCATCTTACCCTCGTAGTCCTAAGAAGTCTCTTTGGCAACCAAGTCTTGATGTTCAGTTGCCAAAGCGACAGTGTCAGACGTTTGATGAAAATGTTCACACATGCGTCCATACTGATTACAGTAGCCGCGTGGTCTAGGGCGCCTTGTCACGGTCCATGCGGCTCCCCCGGTCGGAGGTTCGAGTCCTCCCTCCCTCGGGCATGGGTGTGTGTGTTGTCCTTAGCGTAAGTTAGTTTAGGTCAGATTAAGTAGTGTGTAAGCTTAGGGACGATAGTCACAGCAATTTGATCCCATAAGACCTTACCACAAACTTTTTTTGATTACAGTTGGTGCATGCTTTAAAACCAGATGATTATAGTGAACATACGTTATAACTTTGCAAGTGAAGTGTTCGAGCGGGAAGATGACTTTCTTGGACGTGAGGTGTTCGGTGATGAGACTGCTTTTCATCTAAGTGGGAAGGTAAATACCCATAATGTTTGTGTCTGGGGATCAGAACATCAGAACATCCTCATGAATTTGTACAATTTCATGGAGATTCCTCCCCCCCCCCCTCTCCCAAAAAAGAAGTATCTACACTTTGTCTCGACTTCAACTGTACAGACCATTTTTTCCCACAGAAACTACCATAACACGGGTGGTTTATCTGGGTAGGCTGAAAGAATGGCTTCTTCCCCAATCAGAAGGTGAATCTGGAAACTTCACTTGTCAACGAATGGAACCCTTTTCCATTAGCAACTCTTTGTACAAGACTAGTTGAAACATGAAGACCTTGGCCGTTGGATTGGTCGCAATGCTCAATTCGACAATATTCTTTTCCGCTGGCCTCCATATTCACCTGACCTCACGCCACGTGATTTTTGCCTATGGGGCAATGAGCTGCCAGGGCTGAGACACAGAAATGGAGAGGCTATTAATTCCATTACTCTGTACTTGGTAACCAAAGCGTTGGAATAATTGGATTTTAAGTTGGATGTGTGCTGCATAACTAAAGATGAACATTTATAAGAAAAATTAAGGTTAGGTTACCTTCAATTTGATGCTGATTTATTGTAAATAGTCTAAATTAAGCTGTTATAATATATAAATGAAACTGAGACGTTCTTGTATAGACAACCTGTACACTAAACTATGTGAATGAGATGAAAGCGGAAAGAAAATCCACTGAAGGACCAAAGAAACTGGTACACCTGCTTAACATCGTGTAGAGCCCATGCGAGCAGGCACAAATGCCGCAACACGACGTGGCATGGACTCTACTAATGTCTGAAGTAGTGCTGGAGGGAACTGACGCCATGAATCTTGCAGGGCTGTCCATAAATCCGTAAGAATACGAGAAGGTGGAGATCTCTTCTGAACGGCACGTCGGAAGCCATCCCAGATTGTTGTTGTTGTTGTTGTGGTCTTCAGTCCTGAGACTGGTTTGATGCAGCTCTCCATGCTACTGTATCCTGTGCAAGCTTCTTCATCTCCCAGTACCTACTGCAACCTACATCATTCTGAATCTGCTTAGTGTATTCATCTCTTGGTCTCCCCCTACGATTTTTACCCTCCACGCTGCCCTCCAATACTAAATTGGTGATCCCTTGATGCCTCAGAACATGTCCTACCAACCGATCCCTTCTTCTGGTCAAGTTGTGCCACAAACTTCTCTTCTCCCCAATCCTATTCAATACTTCCTCATTAGTTACGTGATCTACCCACCTAATCTTCAACATTCTTCTGTAGCACCACATTTCGAAAGCTTCTATTCTCTTCTTGTCCAAACTATTTACCGTCCATGTTTCACTTCCATACATGGCTACACTCCATACAAATACTTTCAGAAATGACTTCCTGACACTTAAATCTATACTCGATGTTAACAAATTTCTCTTCTTCAGAAACGCTTTCCTTGCCATTGCCAGTCTACATTTTATATCCTCTCTACTTCGACCATCATCAGTTATTTTGCTCCCCAAATAACAAAACTCCTTTACTACTTTAAGTGTCTCATTTCCTAATCTAATTCCCTCAGCATCATCCGACTTAATTCGACTATATTCCATTATCCTCGTTTTGCTTTTGTTGATGTTCATCTTATATCCTCCCTTCAAGACACCATCCATTCCGTTCAACTGCTCTTCCAAGTCCTTTGCTGTCTCTGACAGAATTACAATGTCATCGGCAAACCTCAAAGTTTTTATTTCTTCTCCCTGGATTTTAATACCTACTCCAAATTTTTCCTTTGTTTCCTTTACTGCTTGCTCAATATACAGATTGAATAACATCGGGGAGAGGCTACAACCCTGTCTTACTCCCTTCCCAACCACTGCTTCCCTTTCATGTCCCTCGACTCTTATAACTGCCATCTGGTTTCTGTACAAATTGTAAATAGCCTTTCGCTCCCTGTATTTTACCCCTGCCACCTTTAGAATTTGAAAGAGAGTATTCCAGTCAACATTGTCAAAAGCTTTCTCTAAGTCTACAATTGCTAGAAACGTAGGTTTGCCTTTCCTTAATCTTTCTTCTAAGATAAGTCGTATGCTCAGTATTGCCTCACGTGTTCCAGTATTTCTACGGAATCCAAACTGATCTTCCCCGAGGTCGGTTTCTACTAGTTTTTCCATTCGTCTGTGAATAATTCGTGTTAGTATTTTGCAGCTGTGACTTATTAAACTGATTGTTCGGTAATTTTCACATCTGTCAACACCTGCTTTCTTTGGGATTGGAATTATTATATTCTTCTTGAAGTCTGAGGGTATTTCGCCTGTTTCATACATCTTGCTCACCAGATGGTAGAGTTTTCTCAGGACTGGCTCTCCCAAGGCCGTCAGTAGTTCCAATGGAATGTTGTCTACTCCGGGGGCCTTGTTTCGACTCAGGTCTTTCAGTGCTCTGTCAAACTCTTCACGCAGTATCGTATCTCCCATTTCATCTTCATCTACATCCTCTTCCATTTCCATAATATTGTCCTCAAGTGCATCGCCCTTGTATAGACCCTCTATATACTCCTTCCACCTTTTTGCTTTCCCTTCTTTGCTTAGAACTGGGTTTCCATCTGAGCTCTTGATGTTCATACAAGTGGTTCTCTTATCTCCAAAGGTCTCTTTCATTTTCCTGTAGGCAGTATCTATCTTACCCCTAGTGAGAGAAGCCTCTACATCCTTACATTTGTCCTCTAGCCATCCCTGCTTAGCCATTTTGCACTTCCTGTCGATCTCATTTTTGAGACGTTTGTATTCCTTTTTGCCTGCTTCATTTACTGCATTTTTATATTTTCTCCTTTCATCAATTAAATTCAATATTTCTTCTGTTACCCAAGGATTTCTACTAGCCCTCGTCTTTTTACCTACTTGATCCTCTGCTGCCTTCACTACTTCATCCCTCAAAGCTACCCATTCTTCTTCTACTGTATTTCTTTCCCCCATTCCTGTCAATTGTTCTCTTATGCTCTCCCTGAAACTCTGTACAACCTCTGGTTCTTTCAGTTTATCCAGGTCCCATTTCCTTAAATTCCCACCTTTTTGCAGTTTCTTCAGTTTTAATCTACAGGTCATAACCAATAGATTATGGTCAGAGTCCACATCTGCCCCTGGAAATGTCTTACAATTTAAAACCTGGTTCCTAAATCTCTGTCTTACCATTATATAATCTATCTGATACCTTTTAGATAGATAAGCTCAATAATTTTCATGTCCAGGGATTTTGGTGGCCAGCGAAAAGTGTTGAAACTCAGCAGAATGTTCCTGGAGCCACTTTGTAGCTATTCTGGACATGTGCAGTGTTGCATTGCCCTGCTGGAATTGTCCAAGTCCGTCGGAATGCACAATGGACATTAATGGATGCAGATGATCAGACAGGATGCTTACATACGTCTGTCAGAGTCGTATCTAGGCGTATCAGGGGTCCCATATCACTCCAACTGCACACGCCCCACACCGTTACAGAGCCTCCACCATATTGAACAGTCCCCTGCTGACATACAGCGTCCATGGATTCATGAGGCTGTCTCCATACTCGCATACGCCCATCCTCTCGACACAATTTGAAACGAGACTCGTCCGACCAGGAAACATGTTTCCAGTCATCAACAGTCCAATGTCGGTGTTGATGGGCTCAGGCGAGGCGTAAATCTTTGTGTCATGCAATCATCTAGGGTACACAAGTGGGTCTTTGGTTCCGGAAGCCCATATCGATGATGTTTCGTTGAATGGTTCGCACACTGACACTTGTTCATGGCCCAGCATTGAAATCTGCAGCAATTTGCGGAAGGGTTGCACTTCTGTCACGTTGAACGATTCTCTTTAGTCGTCGTTGGCCCCGTTCTTACAGGATCTTTTTCTGGTCGCAGCAATGTCCGAGATTTGATGTTTTACCGGATTCCAGAAATTCCGGGTACATTCTTTAAATGGTCGTACGGGAAAATCCCCACTTCATCGCTACCGCTACCACGGAGCTGCTGTGTCCCATCGCTCGTGCGCCGACTACAACACCACTTAAATCTTAGTAACCTGCCATTGTAGCAGCAGTAACCGATCTAACAACTGAGCCAGACACTTGTCTTATGTAGGCGTTGCCGACCGCAGCACCGTATTCTGCCTTTTTACATATTTCTGTATTTGAATATGCATGCGTATACCAGTTTCTTTGGTTCTTCAGTGTAGTATCAATGGACATACCAGTATTCATGGTATCCCTATGATAGTGAACATTTCAATGCAGGAGGTCGCAGAAAAGAAAACAACACTTTTAACGATACCCTATATGTCAAGAAGTCAGTCCAACGTGGAAACAGTAGGACTGATCGTTTCCATGCGCCACGCAGAAGCTTCGTGAGACCCGATAAGTTACGGCCAAATGTATTCAACAGAACTCACGTATCTGCAAGTTAACAAACGACAGTATTATACAAGCAGATACTCTGAACGAAATTTCCCGACAACGAGCGGAAGACAAAACTTTTCGAGTTTTGCTATAATTGTTCATCTTAACGACAGTTCGAAGGATATGAAAGAACAGTTAAATAATTTGAGTGAGGCATTCCGTGCATAGTTTCCTCCTGAGACTCAAAAAATTAGGCCTAACGTGTGAGAGCAGAAAACGGAAAGCAACGTCACTGCTAACAGCTCAGATAAATATGATACATTGCGTATCCCAGGAAAAGTGAATGACGCACAAACACGAATCTAATGAGCAGGGAACTATGCTAAGAAATTCTGTGTCTACTGCAGCTGTGACAGAAACTAAAGTTCTTATGTTAAAAAACGTGAAACAGAAACTTGTCATATGAAAAGCTCTCTTCTGACGTTCATTGTTAAAGTTTAACAAAGTTACCAGAGATTTTCATATTCAAATCAAACGCCTGGGGAAAGAGTATTCACCAACAATTGCAAATGCAAATAGCTGTAACAATACGGAAAAGATTAATATTTTCTGAAATGCTGTAAATGAGAGATTAGGAACTCAGTACACGATGTGCAGTAGTTATTTGACGCAAAGAATATTTAAATAACTTTAAGAGTAATCCCAAAACGTAAACATTTGTGTTTTCCCTCCAACATGAAAACTAGTCGTATGAATTAAGGTAACATCATAAGTAGAAATACACTACTGGCCATTAAAACTGCTACACCACGAAGATGATGTGCTACAGACGCGAAATTTAACCGACTGGAAGAAGATGCTGTGATATGCAAATGATTAGCTTTTCAGAGCATTCACACAATGTTGGCGCCGGTGGCGACACTTACAACGTGCTGACACGAGGAAAGTTTCCAACCGATTTCTCATACACAAACAGCAGTTGACCGGCGTTGCCTGGTGAAACGTTGTTGTGATGCCTCGTGTAAGGAGTAGAAATGCGTACCATCACGTTTCCGACTTTGATAAAGGTCGGATTGTAGCCTATCGCGATTGCTGTTTATCGTATCGCGACATTACTGCTCGCGTTGGTCGAGGTAGAAAAAAAAAAAGGTTCAAATGGCTCTGAGCACTATGGGACTTAACATCTGAGGTCATCAGTCCCCTAGAACTTAGAACTACTTAAACCTAAATAACCTAAGGACATCACACACATCCATGCCCGAGGCAGGATTCGAACCTGCGACCGTAGCGCGGTCGAGATCCAATTATTGTTAGCAGAATATGGAATCGGTGGGTTCGGGAGGGTAATACGGAGCTCCGTGCTGGATCCCAACGGCCTCGTATCACTAGCAGTCGAGATGACAGGCTTCTTATCCGCATGGCTGTAACGGATCGTGCAGCCACGTCTCGATCCCTGAATCAACAGATGGGGACGTTTACAAGACAACAACCAACTGCACGAACGGTTCGACGACGTTTGCAGCAGCGTGGACTATCAGCTTGGAGACCATGGCTGCGGTTACCCTTGACGTTGCATCACAGACAGGAGCGCCTGCGATGGTGTACTCAACGACGAACCTGGGTGCACGAATGGCAAAACATCATTTTTGCGGATGAATCCAGGTTCTGTTTACAGCATCATGATGGTCGCTTCCGTGTTTGACGACATCGCGGTGAACGCACATTGGAAGCGTGTATTCGTCATCGCCATACTGGCGTGTCACCCGGCGTGATGGTATGGGGTGCCATTGGTTACACGTCTCGGTCACCTCTTGTTCGCATTGACGGCACTTTGAACAGTGGACGTTACATTTCAGAAGTGTTACGACCCATGGATCTACCCTTCATTCGATCCCTGCGAAACCCTAGATTTCAGCAGGATAATGCACGACCTATGTTGCAGGTCCTGTACGGGGCTTTCTGGATACAGAAAATGTTCGACTGCTGCCCTGGCCACCACATTCTCCAGTTCTCTCACGAACTGAAAACGTCTGGTCAATGGTGACCGAGCAACTGGCTCGTCACAATACGCCAGTCACTACTATTGATGAACTGTGGTATCGTGTTGAAGCTGCATGGGCAGCTGTACCTGTACACACCATCGAAGCTCTGTTTGACTCAATGCCCAGGCGTATCAAGGCCGTTATTACGGCCAGAGGTGGTTGTTCTGGGTACTGATTTCTCATGATCTGTACACCCAAATTGCGTGAAAATTTAATCACATGTCAGTTCTAGTATAATATATTTGTCCAATGAATACCCATTTATCATCTGCATTACTTCTTGGTGTGGCAATTTTAATGGCCAGTGGTGTATAGAGGTAAATGTATACAAAATTACTATGCCATTTCGCAATTTTATAAGCTAAATTAAACCTGCAGTCTGCAATTGCTGTAGTCAGCGTTACCAAAGTTGAGTAATATATTTTACTATTCACAATTTTGCGATACTTTCATTGTGCTGTGTGCTGCCCTAGAACCTTTGCATCACTCCTACCAGGTCACGTGCATTAGTCTTTTTCAGCAACAGCGAAATTTTCATCAAGGTGGACACCCTCAGTTTACAACATATACTACAGCATTTGCGTGCGATTTTCTGTTGAATGTTATCGTTTCTTCGTAGCAGGGAAAGCAGGATTTTCTATGCAACGTGTTTTACGTGAGAGAAATATGGAACCACTCAATGAATCCTCCGGTCAAGACTGACAACAGCAATAATGACCCTATTTCGAGGTATTTAGTGATCAAGACGATAATTCGGAGAAGGAAACTGAAAGTGATGAAGATACGGCAACTGATGACGATGGAAAACCGTACGTCTTCCGCAATAACAGTTTTTTCCATGGAGAAAACGACAGATGCCAACTATCACAAGAACAAGACAATGCGATATCGTCTTGCAGTTGGCTGGACTGAAAGTGGTGCAGAAAAGTCTCAGAGAAACGGCTGCTGTTTTGGAGGTACAAGCCTAAAACACACAAAGAATTGTCTGAAAAACGAAAAACATGTGCCTTTTGTCCTCTTTGTTTGAAAAGGAAAACAAGATATCCGTGTCAACAGCATCGCATTCCAGTTTCTTTGGAGTGTTCTAGAAAAGCATGCAGAAAATGCATCTAGGGTGAAAGAGATTAAAATCTGATTCAGTGGCTCATAAGAATTCATACTTACTTTCTGCTGCACCATTTAAATCTACAATGTAGCAAATTTTCTATTTCCATATAATTATGCAGTGTAATGGTCACTCTGTATTGAAATATTGAGCAGTAAACTTAATTTCACATATAGTACAACTTCTCATACTGAAACGTGTTTTTCCATATAAAATGTTTAATGAGTGACTTGATACAGGTGTCAGGATTTTCAAGAATTGCACGTTTGCAATCCGCTGTACAAATTTAGTAGCATTTATTTTCTACGTTTTCGGTTATAGTGACCATTTTCATAGGAAGTAAAAAGCAGTACATTGCATGGATATGTAATCCAACTTTCCATTGGATAAAATGAAAACCTAGAGAATCATAAAATGTTTACAGACCACATACAACAGGCGTTGATTGCGATAATAGCACAAAATTGACTTCATCATAATTAAACAGAACGATGATTAAGTGATGTGTAGCGCTACAGAGTATAGGCAGTGCTGACGATGAATAATCACACAACACAGATACAATATAGCACAATTTTACTAATAAAAAGAGCACTCACTTCAGAACCATCCTGACTCAACAAAGTCATAAGGCAGACTAAATGGACATGTATTCCAGGCGTGTTGTCATCTGCAGCAGAGTAGTCATCGGGTGTCGATGTACGCTAGATGGTGTACAAGTGATAATCATGGAGGTGGGCCGGCACATGAGGGGGCGGCCATAGTGTGAATGTGTGGAGGCATGTGAGATTGCAGGAGTGGTGGGTGTGTCACCAGTGCCAGATAGTGCCAGTGACGGTGTGAGTACAGTGATAAGAATCAGACAAAACTAGTAATGACTCAAGAACCAATCAAGGCTGGCCAGCTGGCTGTGTCTGTTGACTGCAAGCCGCCAGAAAGTAACAGGTGGACAACATGAAAGAAAGGCAGGCAATGAAGATGGCACAACAGAATAATAAGTCCAGAGAGCAAACTAACATCAGAAACTAAGATGTAGCAAATTTAGAACGAAGACAACCATGTGTAGTGAGATCAATACTATAGCGCAAAGAACTCACAACTGACTGTGCAGCCACTGCACTGCCAACTTTAAAAGGACGCTGTAGGCGCCAATAGGCTGGCATGGTGGGTGTGCCTTGTGGCAGCACTCACGGCAGAATTGGCAGCGCTGCCTAGCAACCGTCATCGATTTACATACCGTTGCGGACCTTCAAAATCGTCGGGCTGGGATACCGGTTCCCTGCCCCCTGAAATGAGCATGTAGGGCTCGTAGCGCACTGGACAGTGCTGGGGAAGGAGAACTGGCGTCATGGGTTGAGGCTCGGCATAGAAACCCGTTAGCAGTGAGGAAAAAATTGGAGAACCTGGCTACCTACTGTGGTGTTTCCGCGTGGGCAGTGAAAGCGTGTGCGATGACAGCTGAGAGAGCAGAGGCTACCTTCAGATCTCCACTTCATGCCTGCAGTCTCAGGAACAAGAACAGTGAGAGTGGCTTCAGCGATGGTGGACGCCATGCAGACCACACTTGTCTAGTTAGAAGGAGTGTCCGTGACTGTGTCGCATAGATCACAGGAAGGGCCACCAAATTCAAGATGAGTGCAGTTCCAGGAGTGACAGGGGTGTCCAGGGGGCGAAAGACTGAGGTAGAGCAGCCTGGTGCCAGACACAAACAGAAGAGCTGCCCACCATGGCTTCCACATTCTCGTTCAGTCCTGGCCAGTAGGCATATCGCCTTGCAGGAACGTTTATCCACAACAGCTGGTTGAAACCTGAAACTGATATCAGGGAGATTTCTGCGGAAAATGTAATTGTATATCGAAATGATAGGCAAATGGGAAATGGAGGTGGTGTATTTGTCGCAGTAGACAACAAGCTTAAATCCATCGAGATAGAAATCGAAAGTGCATGTGAGATTGTTTGGGCAAGACTTAGTATCAGTGGTGGGAACAAAATGATAATTGGATCCTTCTCTCAGCCAACAGACTCATCTACAGATGTAGCTGAAAACTTTAGAGAAAACCTCAGTTCACTTGTACGTAAGTTTCCCAATCATATTGTAATCATCAGTGAGATTTTAATCATCCAACAATTAATTACGAAAATTACATTTTTGTTATTGGTGGGTATAATAAGACATCCTGTGAAACTTTGCTAAATCCCTCTCCCATAACTAGAACAGATAGTGAGGAACCCAACTCATGATGGAAATATAGTGGATGTAATGGCAACAAATAGACCTGACCTGTTTGATGATGTCCACATCGAAACTGGTATCAGTGACCATGACGTTGTGGCAACAATGGTTACCAAAGTACAAAGGACAACTAAAATAAGCAGAAATATACGTGTGTCAGTAAACTATATAAAAAAATCAGCAGTGTCACATCTCAATGAGGAACTTGATACTTCAGCATGCAGAGGAACTCTGGCTCGAGTTTAAAAGAATAGTTGACCATGCACTGGGTAGATATGTACCCAGTAGACCAATTCATAATGAGAGAGAACCTCCATGGTGTACAGTCACTTTAAAGAAACTTCTAAGGAAACGGGGATTACTGCATAATAGGTATAAAACGAAGTGTTGAGGTGTAGATAAGGAATGCCAAATGAAACGTGTTTGGCTGTCAAGAGAGCAATGCATGATGCCTTCAATGACTACCATAGCAGAATTTTGTCAAATGATCTTTCACAGAACCCAAGGAAATTCTCGTCATATGTAAAGGCTGTTAGTAGCACCAAAGTTTGTGTCCAGTCCCTAGCAAATGATACAGGAACGGAAATAGAGGGCAGAAAAGCAAAAGCTTAAATGCTTAACTCCATTTTCAAATGTTCTTTTGCAAAGGAAAGCTCAGGAGAATTGCCTCAATTTAATCCTCATACCTCTCGAAAGATGAATGAAATAATTATTAGTGTCAGTGGTGTTGAGAAACAACTGAAATCGTTAAATAGCTCCAGGGCGAGATGGACTCCCTCTCAGATTCCATACTGAATTTTCGGCTGAGTTAGCCCCCTCTTCTAACTATAATCTATCGTAGATCCCTCAAACCAAAAGCATAGCCATTTCTTGCGAAAGGGTACAGGTAACACCCATCCACAAGAAGGGTAGTAGAAGTGATCCGCAAAACTACCGTCCAATATCCTTGATATCGATTTGCTGTTGAATCTTAGAACATATACTAAGCTCAAACATAATGAGGTATCTTGAACAGAATGACCTCCTCAGTGCCAACCAGCATGGATTTCGAAAACATCGATTATATGAAAGCCAACTCTCACTTTTCTCGCATGACATACTGAAAGCTTGGATTAAGGCAACCAGGTAGATGCAGTATTTCTTGATTTCCGAAAAGCATTTGATTCAGTACCACACCTACGATTATTGTCGAAAGTGCGATCATATGGTGTATCAAGTGAAATTTGTGACTCGATTGAGGACGTTTTGGTAAGGAGGTCACAGCATGTTATCTTGGATGGAGAGTCATCATCAGATGTATAAGTAGCTTTGGGTGTGCCCCAGGGAAGTGTACTGGGACCCTTGCTGTTCATATTGTATATAAATGACCCTGCAGGCAACATTAATAGTAAAATCAGGCTTCTTGCAGATGATGCAGTTATCTATAAAAAAGTAATATCTGACAGAAGCTGCATAAAATTTCAAAAGAAAACAACCAGTTTTTGAAAATATAATGTAATTGGATAGACAAAAAGTCTACTCACCAAGTGGCGCCAGAACACGCACTTAAATTAAGTTGAAATTAGGCAAGCTTTTGAAGTAAGTGGCTCCATTTTCAGGCAGAAGGGTTGAAGGGGAAGGAAGGGGGGGTGAAGGAAAAGAACTGGAGAGTTTTAGGAAAAGGTGTAGATTCTGGAAAAGTCACCCAGAACTGCGACTCAGGGGAGACTTATTGGAGGGGATGACAAGGAAAGACTGATTGTTGGGGACTGCACCAGACGAGATTTCTAAACCTGAGAGCTTAAAGGTGGAACACTGGGTAAGATGCAAGACAGAGATTAATGCTAAAACATCATGTATGAGTAAATAAGAGTGAAAAGCTAAGTGCATTGAACATAACAGAGGTGGGAGGGGCACGGCAAAAAATAGACAGGTAAGAAAATGAAAGATGTAGAAAACTAAAATGGAGTGGAGAAAGGAGTAGTTCCTGTGCAGAAATGCTGAGACATTAACGTAAATTAAGGCCAGGTGCGTGGCGAGAACCGACATGCTGTAGTGATAGTTCCCACCAGCAGAGTTCTGAGAACTGGTGTCTGGGGAGGAAACCAGGTGGCGTGCATGGTGAAACAGGCACCAAGGTCACATTTGTCATGTTGTGGAGCACACTCTGCAACAGGATATTGTGTGTTGCCAGTATACACCCTCTGCCTATGCCCATTCATCCTAACTGATAATCTGGTGGTAGTCATGCCAACATAAAAGGCCGGATAGGGTTTATATTGTATTAGGCATATGACGTGTGTTGTTTCACAGGTAGCTCTCCCTTTGATATTATATATTTTGCCAGTTACAAAGCTGGTATACAAGAATGCATAGGGCAAGTATTGCAGCAGGGATGGTCACAGGGGCGGGAGCTATAGGGTAGGGAGATTGGTAGAGAAGGAGTGTCGGGTCTGACAAGAATACTGCAGAGATTGGGAGGGCGTTGGAGAGCTATCCTAGGTGTGATGGGCAAAATCTCAGACCAATGGATCTCATTTCAGGCCATGGTTTTAGGAAGTCATGGCCTTGTCAAAGTAGCTGCTTAATACCTTCCAGACCAGGATAATGATGAATGACCAACGGTGTGCTCCGAAATTGTCTTTTGGAGGGATTAACAGTACCAGGATTGGACGTGAGGGCCTGAAAAATCTGCTTTTGAACCAGGCTGATGGGGTATTTATGTCCAGTGAAGCTGAGGTGAGAATGGTGGTGTATTGCTGTCAAGAGTCTGCATCCAAACATATACATTTGTCTTTAAGCCAAGGCTGTATGGGAGGGAATGTTTGACATGGAAAGGATGGCAACTCTAAAAATTAAAGTACTGTTGTTTGTTAGTGGGTTTAATGTGGACAGAAGTGTGTAGCTGGCCTTTGGTGAGGATGAGGTCGACATCAAGGAAAGTAACACGGGATTCAGAATAGGACCATGTGAAATTTAATTGGGAGAAAGTATTCAGAGATTCCAGGAATTTTAACAGATCAGTCTCACCATGAATCCATAGGGTAAAGATGTCATCAATGTATCTAAACCAAACTAGGGGCTGAGGACTTATGGATCCCAGGAAAGCCCCCTCCAAGCGATCCATGAGACGGTTGGCATAGGAAGGGACAATCCTGGTTCCCACGGCTGTACCCCTGATCTGTTTCTATGTCTGCCCTTCGAAGGTGAAGTAGTTTTTGGCATGTATAAAGTTGATTAAGGTAAGTAGGAAGGATATCGTAGGTCTGGAATCAGATGGGCGCTGACTGAGGAAATGTTCACCACTAGAAAGGCCATGTACATAGGGGATGTTGGCATAGAGGAATGTGGAATCAATGGAAACAAGAAAAGTGTGTGGTGGGAGTGCGATGGGCACAGATTTCAGACGATCTAGGAAGTGGTTGGTATGTTTGATATAGGAGGGAAGTCTTTGTACTGTGGGCTGCAGGTGCTGGTCAACTAAGGCAGATAAACATTCAGTGGGTGCTTTGAAGCCAGTAACTATGGGACAGTCACGATGACTGCGTTTGTGAATCTTAGGAAGAAGGTAAAAGGTGGGCTGCATGGTTTAGGTGGGGTGATAAGTTCTATGGATTGCGATGTTGGTTCTTGTGAAGGGCCTGAGGTTTTTAGGAGAGAATGCAGGTCAGTTTGAATCACAGAGTTGGGATCTTGATGGCAGATGCTGTATGTGAAGGTATCAAACAGCTGTCACAGACCTTCACTAAGACACTCCTTTTGATCAAGTACCACAGTGGTGGATCCTTTGTTTGCTAGGAGGAAAATGATGGATTCATTAGCTTTTAAGGAATGCACAGCCTGGATTTTTGCAGAGAACAGTTTAGAGTCATGTTGTAGGAACCTGAGGAAGGGTTGTGAAGCAATGCTGGATGTGAGGAATTCTTGGAAGGCTTGGAAGGGATGATTTTGACATAGTGGTGGTGGATCAAGTTGGGATTGAGGTCGGAACTGTTCAGGGCAGGGTTCAATGTCAGGTTTGCTGTTGGAAAGGTTTTGGGATGCAAAGTGATATTTCCAGTTGACATTATGTGTGAATGAAAGCAGGTCCATCACTAAAGCAGACCCTTGGATAATACAGATAATTCAGGACAGAGTGCTTTAAACGAGAGGTTGAGGACGCTGTGCTGTTGAGACTGGTTCTTGTGATTGTGAGTTACTATTGGTCTGGGAGGCAGTAGTGAAGGCTGTGGGATATTAAGCAGCTTGGCCAAGCTCGGTTTGTAGGAGAGAAGTGTTGGTTGATGGTGTGGCTGTTTAGGGAACTGCAGGTACAGTAAGGTAGTTTAGGAGAAAGTGGGATAGCTTTTTGAGGTGAAGTCTGGCATATTGTTGCGGTCTGAAGTTGGCTTGGCGGATGATAGGAAACATGAGGGGCAGATAGCTGCAGGTTTTTGTAGAAGGAGAGAAGTCTGGCGGAGTGGAAATTGGCTGATGAGGCATCTGGTCACAGATTAGGCGGGCAAGGGCAAGAGATTACTGTATTTGAACTGTAAAAGAGGCTGGTGTAGAGTGAGATTACATCCACAAACAGGGACTTTAAACAAATGTTTCCTTTAGTTTTCATAATGCAAAAGCATGTTTTCGAAAAGAACGGATGTAGTATGTGATGAGATTCATCACGGCAAGAGAGGATGGTTTGGTGTGTTAGAAATCATAGTAGTGGCAAAAAAGATAAACAGAAGGTGGATAAAAGACCGAAAACCGGAAGAAAATCAAAGGAAAAATTCGGATAAAATCAGAAAAATTCGTAGGAAAATCATGAGAACAGACAGTGGTTAACAAAAGGTAATGAGTGGGGGAGAATTTTTCGCCAAAAAAGTGGTCTATATGATACGAAAAAATGACTGGAAAAGAAAAGAAATCGATAGCAAAGGTCGTGAAAAGAAACAATTTTTTTAAAAAATTGGGTGAACAGAAAGAGGACGTCATCCGAGAAAATGTAATCCACTTATCTTTGCAATTAAAGTATTGGTAATACAGATAAACTAACGAACCGATTAGTACAGAAGGTAGAAAACAGACGACAGTTTGGAAAAGATAGATGACAACAAGGTTACGGCATATAAGAAGGAATGATGGCCACATAGGCTTATATAACAACGAAAACAGTCAACTTTTGACAGTAACTGTAATTGGAGAGATAAAAAATCTACTCACCGATCTGCAACAGAACACGCACAGAAAAGAGGGTTATAACTGGGCAATCTTTCAGAGCAGACTCCTTCTTCAGGAAGAAGGATTGAAAGCGAAGGGCCGGCCGGAGTGGCCGAGCGGTTCTAGGCGCTACAGTCTGGAACCGCGCGACCGCTACGGTCGCAGGTTCGAATCCTGCCTCGGGCATGGGTGTGTGCGATATCCTTAGGTTAGTTAGGTTTAAGTAGTTCTAAGTACTAGGGGAGTGATGACCTCAGCATTTAACTCCCATAGTGCTCAGAGCCATTTGAAACAATTTGAAAGCGAAGGAAGAGGGTGAAGGAAAAGGACTGGAGGGGCCTAGGAAAAGGGGTAGATTTTGGAAAAGTCACCCAGAACCGCAGGTGAGGGGAGAAATACCGGACAGGATGAGAAGGAAAGACCGATTGTTGGGGACTGCACCAGACGAGTTTTGAAAACCTGAGAGCTTCAGGGTGGAAGACAGGGTAATATTGTCACGTAGAAGAAGGTGTAATTAGATGAAAGACGAACACTGACTTCACTTAACGAAGGTTTATTCAGCACTTGCACATACAAGAGCGCAGAGCGAACTGCCTCCGGCCAGAACACATACGGTATATACATGGTGATCAAAAAGTCAGTATAAATTTGAAAACTGAATAAATCATGGAATAATGTAGATAGAGAGGTACAAATTGACAGAGATGCTTGGAATGACATGGGGTTTTATTAGAACCAAAAAATACAAACGTTCAAAAAATGTCCGACAGATGGCGCTTCATCTGGTCAGAATAGCAATAATTAGCATAACAAAGTAAGACAAAGCAAAGATGATGTTCTTTACAGGAAATGCTCAATATGTCCACCATCGTTCCTCAACAATAGCTGTAGTCGAGGAATAATGTTGTGAGCAGCACTGTAAAGCATGTCCGGATTTATGGTGAGGCTTGGCGTCGGATGTTGTCTTTCAGCATCCCTAGAGATGTCGGTCGATCACGATACACTTGCGACTTCAGGTAACCCCAAAGCCAATAATCGCAAGGACTGAGGTCCGGGGACCTGGGAGGCCAAGTATGACGAAAGTGGCGGCTGAGCACACGATCATAAACAAACGACGCGCGCAAGAGATCATTCACGCATTCACGCGTCTAGCAATATGGGGTGTTTTTTTTTTGTTCTAATAAAACCCCATGTCATTCCAAGCATGCGTGTCAATTTTTACCTCTCTATCTACATTATTCCGTGGTTTATTAAGTTTTCAAATTTATACTGACTTTTTGATCACCCAGTACACAGTTACAGGACACTCCAGTACAATGATTCTTGACATTTGTGGATGCTTCTAGAATGTACTCGAACCGAATATAGAAATTAAAATTTTACAGTTCAGGTGAGTTTTGAACTCACAACCCTCCATGGAACAGTGTAGTAGCATAACCACTACACCGTGGTGACTGTGCTACTCAGCTGCTTCTGTGACATTTACTCTCTCCTCAAGAGAACAGCGTCTTGGTGTTATAAAAACCGTGAAAACAGGTTACTCATGTGGAATTGATGGAATACCAGATGCAATTATTAAAAAATGCTGTCTTGCCTTAGCTGAACCCTTGACACATTTGCGCAACAGCTCACTGGCATCAGGAACCTTCCCTTCATGCAAAGCTGAAACCACTGTTCAAAAAAGGAAACCCAGAATGTGTTTCAAATTATAGACCAATAGCCCTACTGCCTGTATTTTCTAAAATTTTAGAAAAAGTTTTTATAAGAGATTGATTTCCTAAATAAAAATAAAATTCTCTCTCCTTCACAGCATGGCTTCAGGAAAGGCTATTCAACTGAAAGTGCAATATTTGAATTTCTTAATGAAATCTATACTAAACTGGATGCAAGTGAGTTTGTGACAGGCATATGTCTTCATTTATCTAAAGCTTTTGACGTCATTGACCATAATGCCCTACTGCAGAAGCTTGACCAGTTAGGAATTAGAGGTATATCCAATGAGTGGCTCAAGACATACCTATGTGGTCGCAAACAGGTGGTTGAAGTGCAATATACTGACCATAACAAAATCAACTACTACTATTCAGGATATGAAAATGTGAAATATGGTGTCCCTCAAGGATCAGTATTGGGACCCATTCTGTTTCTCCTCTATGTCAATGATCTTATGTACAACAAGTATTGCCAAACTACCCTCCAATTTGCAGACGATACAAGCTTCCTTATTAGTGGTAAAACAAAAGAAAAAATAAAAGACTCCGCTATCCAAACAATAAACAGTGTACAACAGTGGTTCAGCTACAAGAAGTTAATTATAAACAAAGAAAAGACAGTAGCACTGAACTTCTGTAATGTAAAAGGAAGACACCACCCAAACATAGAAATAGAACTTAGGGACAGAGTTCTTGAAAGTGTTGACAGCACTAAATTTCTGGGACTCTGGCTCCAGAACAACACAAAATGGGATGTACATATTGAATATTTGCAAAGAAAACTAAGCGAAACCTGTTACATGATACGGATCTTAAAAACTTGTTGCAGCAAAGCCAGCCTGTTAAATGTATACTACTCCTATTTACATTCTGTAATTAAATATGGCATAATCTTCTGGGGCAATACAACAACAAATATTAAACTTTTCAGGATGCAAAAGAGAATACTAAGAATTATTGAAGGGGTAACCAATACGAAATCGTGCAGACCCATATTCAAAAAACTGTCAGTTCTTCCTCTTCCTTGCATTTTTATCTATGAAACAACAGTTTTCATCAAACAATATATCGATAGACACTCAGATATCTTATTAAAAAATGAAGATATACATGCACACAATACAAGGTAAAAATCTGACCTTCATGTGAAACAGGTGAGAACATCATTGTGCCAAAAAGGGACAATACATACTGGGATAAAGATTTTCAATAATCTACCTAAACATATTAAATCAATAGGTAAACTCTGTAGTTTTAAGGCTGAAGTAAAGGAATATTTAATTGATCATTGCTTTTACAGTCCGACAGAATATATAAAAGCCAAACAACAAAAATAAAGATGCATTATTAATATTCTACTTTGTATGTTGCCTGTAATGTTTGTTGTATTTATGAATCTGTGCTACATTACTTCAATATCTAGTCCTTAGGATTGCAATACAGACTGTATTTTATCTTGTAAATACCTAACCATGTCCAATATCCTTGTATATATTCTATACATATAGGATTTGAAGGACTAAATAAATAAATATCCTCCTAGTCCAGGAACGAGTCATCGGTCTTGCATACTCCGACTCCCGATGACTGATGTTCGCCCTGGTGGTGATCTTCTCAGAACTTCCTTTGCCGCTACGCTCTTCATCACCTTTCCGCTTGTTGCCTGTCGCTGGAGCTTCGAATTTACCCTGGGTTGCTGATCCTTATAGGGGTTCATCGAAGGACGTGGACCATATCTATGACCTTTCGTTATCTTGTGTCAGGGTCAAAATCTTCAACTTCATAAGTAACATCAGACAACTGTTTTACAACCTTATAAGGTCCAAAGTAGCGCCTGAGGAGCTTCTCAGAGAGACCAACCTTCCGAACAGGAGTAAAGATCCAGACGAGGTCACAAGGCTGGTAGACAACAGGGCAGTGGCTCGCATCATACCTTCAGCGATCGTTTTCTTGAGCCTGCAGCGTGCGGAGTCGAGCTAACTGCCGAGCTTCCTCAGCTCTGGTTAACACCTGGCCGTTGTAGTCGTCGTCCACGTCATCGGGATGTAACGAAAACACTGCGTCCATCATCGTAGTCGCCTCACGTTCATGCACCAGAAAAAATGGCGTAAATCCTGTGGTGTCTTGTTTGGCGGTGTTATAGGCAAACGTCACGAAAGGTAGCACCTCATCCCAGTTGCTCTGCTCAAACTGACGAACACCGATAGCATGTCAGCCAAGGTCTTATTAAGGCGTTCAGTAAGCCCGTTAGTTTGTGGATAGTAGGCAGTCATCAAGTGATGAGTGCTGTTGCATCGACGGTTTATCTCTGTCACAAGATTCGATTGAAAAACTTTCCCTCGATCCGTAACTAACGACCTTGGGGCACCGTGTTTTAATACAATGTCTTCCACGATTAATTTGGCTACCTCGAATGCTTCGGCTGCTTTCAGGGCTTTTGTAATGGCATAGTGTGTCAGATAATCAGTGCAAACAATAATCCATCTATTGCCACTAGAAGACGTTGGAAATCGTCCGAGGAGGTCCATCCCAACACGCTGGAAGGCGTTTCGGCTGGTGGAATTGGTATGAATCGGCCAGGTGGTTTCTGAGGAACTGCCTTTCTCCTCTGGCACTCTCAACAGTGCGACACATAAGTGACGCACACTCCTACACAAACCTGGCCAGAAAAATCTCTTGCAGATCCTATCGTATGTCTTAATAAATCCTAAATGTCCGGCCTCAGGCGTGTCATGGAATTTCTGTGGAACATTTAAGCGCATCTGTTTAGGAATCACTGGTAGCCACCTCTTTCCAAACGGATCAAAGTTTTTCTTGCAAAGTAACCCATTAACTACCTTAAATTGTCCTTTCACATCCTCTCACCGATTTAAGGCAAGCATAATTTGAGGTATCTTGGCGTCCTTCTTCTGCTCAGCAGAAAGATCCTGGAGTGCAGCGAGACAGTCACTATCTTCATCAAAGTCTTGATGGTCTTGCACAGGGTTCCTTGAGAGACAGTCGGCATCTTGGTGTTTTCTTCCGCTTTTGTACACTATGGTAATGTCATACTCTTGAAGACATAGTTCCCACCTGGCAAGTCATCCTGTTGGATCCTTAAGACCTGTCAACCATCAAAGTGAATGATGGTCTGTAACAACTTTGAATGTCTTTCATAGAGATACTGTCGAAATTTGCACATGGCTCAGACCAAAGGAAGACATTCTCTTTCCGTAGTTGAGTAGTTTCTCTCGGCTTTTGTAAGTGGCCTAGAAGCATAAGCTGTAACCTTCTCTTTTCCATCCGAAATTTCCACCAGAACAGCACCGATCCCATACTCACTGGCATCTATGTGTAGTTCTGTAGGTGCTCTCTCATCATACAGACCAAGTACAGGGTCAGTTGTCAGAGCTTTTCGCAGCACATCGAAAGAATCTTGTTGAGCACCACTCCAGATAAATTTAGCATCGTCTTTTAACAACTCTTGGAGTGGACTGGCTTTGATACAAAAGCTTTTGATAAAACGACGGTAATAAGAACACAATCCGAGGAAGCTTCTCACATTTCTAATACACTCCTGGAAATGGAAAAAAGAACACATTGACACCGGTGTGTCAGACCCACCATACTTGCTCCGGACACTGCGCGAGGGCTGTACAAGCAATGATCACACGCACGGCACAGCGGACACACCAGGAACCGCGGTGTTGGCCGTCGAATGGCGCTAGCTGCGCAGCATTTGTGCACCGCCGCCGTCAGTGTCAGCCAGTTTGCCGTGGCATACGGAGCTCCATCGCAGTCTTTAACACTGGTAGCATGCCGCGACAGCGTGGACGTGAACCGTATGTGCAGTTGACGGACTTTGAGCGAGGGCGTATAGTGGGCATGCGGGAGGCCGGGTGGACGTACCGCCGAATTGCTCAACACGTGGGGCGTGAGGTCTCCACAGTACATCGATGTTGTCGCCAGTGGTCGGCGGAAGGTGCACGTGCCCGTCGACCTGGGACCGGACCGCACCGCAGCGACGCACGGATGCACGCCAAGACCGTAGGATCCTACGCAGTGCCGTAGGGGACCGCACCGCCACTTCCCAGCAAATTACGGACACTGTTGCTCCTGGGGTATCGGCGAGGACCATTCGCAACCATCTCCATGAAGCTGGGCTATGGTCCCGCACACCGTTACGCCGTCTTTCGCTCACGCCCCAACATCGTGCAGCCCGCCTCCAGTGGTGTCGCGACAGGCGTGAATGGAGGGACGAATGGAGACGTGTCGTCTTCAGCGATGAGAGTTGCTTCTGCCTTGGTGCCAATGATGGTCGTATGCGTGTTTGGCGCCGTGCAGGTGAGCGCCACAATCAGGACTGCATACGACCGAGGCACACAGGGCCAACACCCGGCATCATGGTGTGGGGAGCGATCTCCTACACTGGCCGTACACCACTGGTGATCGTCAAGGGGACACTGAATAGTGCACGGTACATCCAAACCGTCATCGAACCCATCGTTCTACCATTCCTAGACCGGCAAGGGAACTTGCTGTTCCAACAGGACAATGCACGTCCGCATGTATCCCGTGCTACCCAACGTGCTCTAGAAGGTGTAAGTCAACTACCCTGGCCAGCAAGATCTCCGGATCCGTCCCCCATTGGGCATGCTTGGGACTGGATGAAGCGTCGTCTCACGCGGTCTGCACGTCCAGCACGAACGCTGGTCCAAGTGAGGCGCCAGGTGGAAATGGCATGGCAAGCCGTTCCACAGGACTACATCCAGCATCTCTACGATCGTCTCCATGGGAGAATAGCAGCCTGCATTGCTGCGAAAGGTGGATATACACTGTACTAGTGCCGACATTGTGCATGCTCTGTTGCCTGTGTCTATGTGCCTGTGGTTCTGTCAGTGTGATCATGTGATGTATCTGACCCCAGGAATGTGTCAATAAAGTTTCCCCTTCCTGGGACAATGAATTCACGGTGTTCTTATTTCAATTTCCAGGAGTGTAGTTTTAGGAATAGGAAATTCCGCTATAGATCTCACCTTATCTGGGTCTGGCCGCACACCTTCGTTTGACACAAGGTGTCCAATTATTTTGATTTCTTTTGCTCCAAAGAGACACTTTCTTGGATTAAGTTTCAGTCCGCCTTGTTGGAGACACTTTCTTGGATTAAGTTTCAGTCCGCCTTGTTGGAGACACTTAAGAACGGCTCTCAGTCTTTTTACGTGTTCATCAAATGTCTCTGAGAACACTATAATGTCATCTAAATAACAAAGACACATCGTCCACTTCAGGTGACTTAGAAGATTATCCATCATCCGTTCAAAAGTTGCTGGCGCACTACACAAACCAAACGGCATTACCTTAAACTCATACAGACCCTCAGAAGTGATGAATGCAATTTTCTCACGATCAGCCTCATCTACTTCGATTTGCCAGTGTCCCGAGTACATGTCAATGGTTGAGAAAAACTTAGCCCCCTTCAGAGAATCTAGTGTATCGTCAGTTCGTGGAAGGGGGTAAACGTCCTTTTTAGTTATCTTATTAAGCCTCCTGTAATCAACACAAAAGCGCCAACTGCCATCCTTCTTCCTGACAAGAACCAGTGGTGACGACCATGGGCTCTGCGAAGGTTGAATGATGTCATTCTTCATCATTTTCTCTCCTCGTCGCGAATTATTCGACGTTCCGTTGCTGACACACCGTATGCTCTCTGGCTTATTGGTTGATGGTCTCAAGTGCTAATCCGGTGCTTCACCGTCGATTTGTCTAATTTGCTCTTCACCTGTGGATTGAAGCATTCAGAAAGCTCTTGAAGAATGGCAATTAGCTTCTTCTGCTGTTCCTTAGTGAGATCTGGTGATAGTCGAGCTATAAAATCTTGTCTCATTGTGGTAGCGCCAATTTCGCCCCCAGACTCGGCATGGGAGATTTCTATGATGCTCAGCTATTCGGCAATTAACGGCTCAGCATTTGCTATGCACATGCGTCTTGGAAGGCTCTGTGGTTCTCGGCGACAGTTAACTATCCACAATTCACCGAATCCGTTCTTCAACGAGATGACAGAGGCTGGGGTGACCAAGTTATTCTTCAGTGATATGCTTCTCTTACATTCCACTACAAGGTCCATGGGTTGATGCATGGCATGACATGTGACAGTTACCTTTCTAGCGTTGACTGCAGGAATGATCACTTCATCCAGCACACTTAGTCTCCACACACTCGAATGCGCATCTTCCTGTCCACAATATCTCATCTCGTCTAGCATAATCTTCGAGAGACCACAATCTGTAATTGCCTTAGAAGCTTTCAAAAAGTCCCATCCGAGAATGACGTCATGACTACACTCTTGTAAGCCTATGAATTCTAAGGGCTGTGTATGGCTGCTTCTATCCACGCAAATGAACATCTTCCTGTAGGTTTTAGATTAGCCACCTTCGGCTGAGATGTTTTGTTGTTGACGAATACGGTTTTCTGCAACTGGTGACGGTACTTCTCTGAAATGACTGAATATGAAGCTCCAGAGTCCGCAAGAGCTTGGGCTGGTCGGCCATCCATGAGGATATCGACGTAGTTTCCTATCATGTTTGTAGTGATCGACGGCGGAGGATTTTTCTCTTCGGCGGCCTTACCTCCAAGGAAGGTCGCACCCTTTAGTTTTCCAGGTTGCGGCGGCTAGGTGATCGGCTGGAGCATCTAAACGGCGATTGAGACCTTGATCGGCATGTTGGGGAGCGTCCTCTCAAGCAGCTAGCTTGCGGCGAGGGTGACCTACGTCGTGCTACACCCGCATCTTCTTGTTCATCTTCGTCGTCCCAGAGTTGGCGTCGGGTAAGATCGGTTTACTGTCTTCTGGCGCGGGCGTCATCAAATATCCGCCGCCTTTCTCCACAATAGCGCACCACATGTCCCGGGCGTGCGCAGTGGAAACATACCGGTTGGTTATCCTGGGTACTCCAGACGTCAGTATTCCTTGGTGCCCAAACAGGTTCCTCATGCAGCATTGTAGGGTCGTAACTCCGCCTAGGTCTCGACTTTTTCACCATTTTAAAGGGAAATGAAGGACGAGAGATTGGTTTCAATGTCTGTTCCAATTCCTCCCTTATGACCCTCCATGTGACAGCCTAGCATCATAACCACTACACCACAGTGACTGTGCTACTCAGCTTCTTCTGTGACACTATGCAAGACAGAATTACTGCTAAAGCATCCTGTACGAATTAATAAAAGTGAAAAACTAAGTGCATTTTACAGAACAGAGGTGGAAGGGGGACAACGGAAAATAGACAGGTAAGAAAATGAAAGATGTAGAAAACTAAAAAGGAGTGAAGTAAGGATTATTTACTGCGAAGAAATGCTGAGATTGTAGATATTAACGTAAATTAAGGCCAGGTACTGCTAATCCCTCCAAAACACAACTTTGGAGCACACCACTGGTCACTCAGTATTATCCTGCTCTGGAATGTATTAATCAGCTACTTCAACAAGGCCATGACTTCCTAAAATCATGCCCTGAAATATACAGTCAGATCTTGATAACATTTCAAGGTGGTGCAGAGATTGTCAATTTGCTCTAAATGTTCATAAATGTAAAACTTTGCATTTCACAAAACAGAAAAAACGTTGTATCCTACGACTATAATATCAGTGAGTCACTGTTGGAAGCGGCCAACTCATACAAATACTTGGGTGTAACACTTTGTAGGCATATGAAGTGGAACGATCTCGTAAGTTCAGCCACCTATTGGTGGAATACTGGGGAAGTGCAATCAGTCTACAAAGGAGATTGCTTACAAATCACTCACGTGATCAGTTCTAGAATATTGTTGAAGTGTCTGGGACCTGTGCCAGATAGGACTAACAGGGGATAGTGACCGTATACAGAGAAGAGCAGCTTGAATGGTCACAGGTTTGTCCATGGGAGAGTGTCACAGAGATGCTGAAGGACCTGAAATGGCAGACTCTTGAAGATATTCACAAACTATCCTGAGAAAGTCTATTACCAAAATTTCAACAACCAGCCTTAAATGATGCCTCTAGGAACATATTAAAACCCCCTATGTGTTGCTCATACAGGCATCGTGAGGATAAGATTAGAATAATTACTGCATGCACCAAGGCATTCAAACAATCATTCTTCCTGTGCACCATATGTGAATGGAACACGAAGAAACCCTAATAACTGGTACAATGCAATGTACCCTCTGCCATGCACTTCAAGGTGTTTTGCAGAGTGTAGATGTAGATGTAGAGCAGGTGTAGATTTAGTCATACCCCAAGGCCCACAATGGAGTAGTTGCTGAACCTGCTGCACAGGGTAGGTGGGATGATGACAAGCTGAGTATCTCTCTCCAGGTCAAGCAGGAGATCATTGGAGACAACTGACAAATGGTGGGAGAGATGAGCCCAGGCCTGAAGCTTTAGATGGATTTCGGAAAAAGAGTTGGACACCCATGAAGCACATAGTGCTGCATTGGCCATGAAGCACACAGTACGTGATACACCACAAAATAGGGTCGCTGCATGTGTCTGTAGCTGTCTGAGTAGCTGTGATGCAAAACTCATCCAAGTTGTGCCATCATTCCTCGGTGATGTGGAAACAGGAGATTTCCTGTTGGTCAAATGTTGGGTTGAGCCTGTGGGCAGACAAGAAAGGGCATTTGCATTTGCGCGTTGTGCTGTGGGCTTGTATTTAATGTCATAAATGTAGGAGCTGAGGAAGAGCACTCAACACCAGAGTCACTCTGCAGTCCACTTTGGAAGTTGAGAGCAAGGCACAAAGAGATCCACTAGTGGCTTATGATCCATAATGCGGATCAGCTTGGTCCCAAATAGGTAGTCATGGAATTTCTTAATAGCAAAGATAATCACCATAGCTTTCTTTTCAACCTGCAATTAGTTTTTTTGAGTGGGTGACAGCATCTCTGATGCATAGGCAGTCAGTTGCTCAGTACTGTCATCATTCCTATGTGCAAATACTGCACCAGTGCAATAGTGAGAAGCATCAGTGCCCAAAATCAGTGGACACGATGGAGTAACATGCATAAGGCAGGATGTTGAGCACAACAGACATTTCAGCTGAGTGAAAGAATGCTCACAGGAAATGTCAACCTGTATGGAATGTTCTTCTTTTGCAAATGGTTGAGTTCATGCATAATGTGGGTCACTTGTGGGAGGAACTTAGAATAATAATTCGCCTTTTCCAAGAAGTCTGCAGCTCCTGTATGTTTTGGGGTGGGATAAAGAGTCAATGATAGAAATGTTACAGCCAGTGGGTTGGATCCTGTTGTTGAGCTATTCCTTAAAAAACTGGCATTTTTGTTAGTAGCACTTGAGCCCTGCATTATGTAACATAGTAAAGAGGGTCGAAGGTTGCGCAGTTGATCCTGATGTGTGGTGCCAAAAACAAGATAGTTAGTACATGACTACCTGTCCCAGTTACCTCTCGAAAACAGCTAGAGTGGAAGAGATCTCAAATGCCTATGCCTGTAACTACATTAGCCAAAGTACATGTCAATAATCATAAGGCATTGCCATTCCCCATCCAGGGAGAGCTGTGTCAATAACGTCTTAGAAAAATATTCACCTCCAACAAGTTTCGAGAAAAGGTCCTCTGGACCTGGCTTGAGGTAGGTTTCCACTTGTGCCTGGGCATTGATTGCCAATTTAAAATCATCACATAGCCAGAGAGATCTGTTTGGTTTCTTGACCACTACCAGGGCTGGGCCCAAGTGGTAGTTTTGCCTCAGCTTTGTGGAAAAGACCATGTTCTTGCTTAATGGCTGCCTGTAAATAGACAGGTAGATGCTGCACTCGGTGGTAACAGGGCACAGCAACTGGATGTAAGGAGATATGGGTTGGAAACCTATGGCGCACCCCAAGTCAGATTCATGTAGAGGCATGAGATGCTACAGAGATGGTCGATCTCCTGGAAGGGGATCTTGTCAGAAATGAACTGAACCTGATTAGTCACAGAGAATCCACACAGCAAGAAGGCATCAAGAGCAAATGCATTGTACACTGAGTGACGATTGACAACAACAGAGCTGAAACTTCCTGGCAGATTAAAACTGTGTGCCGGACCGAGACTCGAACTCAGGACCTTTGCCTTTCGTGGGCAAGTGCTCTACCGACTGAGCTACCCAAGCATGACTCACGCCCAGTCCTCACAGCTTTAATTCCGCCAGTATCTCGTCTCTTACCTTCCAAACTTTACAGAAGCTCTCCTGCGTACCTTACAGAACTAGCACTCCTGAAAGAAAGGATATTGCGGAGACATGGCTTAGCCACAGCCTGGGGGTGTGCTAGTTCTGCAAGGTTCGCAGGAGAGCTTCTGCAAAGTTTGGAAGGTAGGAGACGAGGTACTGGCAGAATTAAAGCTGTGAGGACTGGGCGTGAGTCATGCTTGGGTAGCTCAGACGGTAGAGCACTTGACCGCGAAGGCAAAGGTCCTGAGTTCGAGTCTCGGTCCGGCACACAGTTTCAATCTGCCAGGAAGTTTCATACTAGCGCACACTCTGCTGTAGAGTGAAAATTTCATTCTAGAAACAACAGAGTTACTAGCTATAAGATCTGTTACTATGTATTGTTGACCAAGAACTGATCCTAGAGAGGAATTGTATTTTCATCATAGGTGACCAACATATGGGAGGGTGGGGTCAAGTCAATGGAATGAAGAAGAGCATACATTTGGAAGTTAATCAAAGAAACAGTAGCTCCAGCATCCATCTCAAGGCACACGGCATGGTTTGCAATTGTAAGATTGATAAGCAGCTTATTGATGGAAGGATCGCCTTGAGAAACAAGTGCCTGAAGTTCAATCACCATCCTGTGAAGCATGCAGGAGATGGGATCTGACTGTCCCGACAACTGATGACAGAGTGGAGATACCAATTTTTCCCACAGCGGATACAGTGTGCACAGTGATCTGGACAATCTGCATGTGGGCATGCTATGAAGCAATCGAGACATGATGGGAACTCCACTGCTTATATTGATCGGACATGACAGGCTGTGCAGAGACCAGTGAGATGTTTGAAACTGGTGAATTGTGATGGCATCACTGGCAGAAAGACTTACAAGAATTCTGTCCCCAAGATGATGGCAGGACTACTGCTACCTGGGGTCAAGGCATAGTTTTCAAAATATTTTCCAAGGAAGGGCTGTCCAGTTTGAGGGCTGCCGTTCAAACTTCCAGATCAGGAGCCAGTTGGATAACAACATCTCAAGTCAGAAAATCTGCAAGTGAAGTTTTGCAATCCGGGTTTGTACAAGTGAAATCACATCAACAACTCAACCCTTGCAATGCCATCACTCACAAGTGGTACAACTGACCAGGTTGCTTATGGTACTGATGGAACTCGAGGCACATTGCAACCACGTGGAACCTGAATCGTGCTGCGAGGTTGATAGCTTACACCCAGCAAGATGAGCACCTACTTTGCTCAACTCTTCCCTGCATGGAAAATGGCTTATCTGTTTAGAGTATGTTTTTCAAATATTTTGGGTGCTTGATTGTAAGTAAAAGTTGAAACTGTTGTTTTCTTGTCATTTTCATTTTAAGGACTTGTGGCTTATGCTGAACTTTAATTTTAGATTTCCTCATGCTGCTATGTTAAACTTAAGGAAGTGAACCCACTTTTGTCAGTGGCAGTGATTTGACCATTGCAGCTGGTAGTATCTCTCTACTTAGATAGCACAACTGCTTTTTAGCAGAATTAGTAGGATGTTTTATACGATACTCAAGCGGTGCTTATATGTGTAAAATTATACATGGACTGTACAAGGAAGAAGCACTTAAAAATGCTAGCAGGGTCAAGGAACCTTTTGAGTTGTGGATACTACTTTGAAAGCAGCTTTTGCATTTATCAAGATTGTGGTGATATTGAAAGTATAATTAACCTTAGGATCGTGGTTACTCCCATGTTCTTACTCACTCCAAGTGTGATATCTTTTAGAGCTGGGCCAAAGGTTTTAGTTCTGTTTTACTCTTTCACTGTTTTAGAGAGTGTTTACTGTACATGTTGTAACAGTGGACTTACTCTTGCTTGCCTTGTGTCCAAGGTCTATGCCTGAGGTCTGTTGAGCCACTGGTAGGCTTGTGCCCTGATCTGACAACAGGCTGGTCAATTGTATTTTTTAATATTTATCTGTTTGCTCATTTGTAAGTCTTTTAAAATTGTGAGGCATGTCTAAAGTGTTTTGCATTTGCCTTTTTAAGTTCATTAATTTCCTTAGAACTGATCTTTAATATTTTTTAAAATTGAAAAGAAAACACTAATGATTGTACCTCAGTACTGTTTTGAAATAAAATCACACCGACTGATAAATTTTTGGGGGAGGTACTTAATAACAAATTATGTTCCATGTTTTCTCCAGCCCTTTCTCTAGGACCTGGATATTCATGTCCTCTAACTAGCTACATGTCCTTGTTGCCTGTTTCAGAATCATTGTGAATAATAAATGGACAGCAATGAACACATATCCTCAAATGTGGGCACAACTGGATTCGGGACTGGAGCCAACTACCTTGGAAAGGAAAACATCTACAGCAAAGCCCAAGACAGAAAGAGCAATCATTGGAGTGTGTCATCTGAAACCTGAAAAGTGACAAAGTACTGTTTCAGTGGCTGCAAATACTTGTCCCAATCTTTCTTTGCATTGTTAAATGGCGGAAACACGGATGGGTTGCACTCTGACTGGGAATTCACAACAGTTTGAAAGGGTTGGGAATCCTGAACCTGTAAGCAATCCGACAAAAGTTGCAGCTGTTGTTGGATCTGCTGTTGCTGTTGCTGAAACAGCCTTTGGGCCTGCTGGAGGAGCTGTTACTGTTGTGGTTCCATGAGTTCCACAACTTGGCTTCAACAGAACACAGCTAACCTTTCTACCTCATCATCATTTACAATGACTAGAATCAGACAAAACTGGCAACAACTTGAGAACCAGCAGAGACTGGCCAAGAACGTTGACTGTAATCCACCAGAGAGTACTGAGTGAGGTGTCTCAGTCATTACCTCTGTCAATGCACATTCAGGAGGACGAAAGTTCAAATCCACATCTGGCCATCGAGTTTTAGGTTTTCCATGATTTCCCTAAATAGCTCCAGACAAATGCTGGAATGGTTCCTTTGAAAGGGTGTGGCCAATTTCCTTCCCCTAAGCTTGACACATTCCAAACTTGTGCTCAATCTCCAATGACCTCGGTGTAAATGGGGCGTTAAACCCAATCTTCCATCCTTCATTGCTTCCTTCCACCAGAAAGTAACAGGTGGACAACATGAGAAAGACAAACAATGGGGATGGCATAACAGAATAACAAGTCCTGCAGGCAAACCAAGATTGGAGACTAAGTTGAAGCTAATTTGGAACCATGACAAAGTTGTGTGGAGAGATCAATAATGTAGTGCAGAGAAATCACAACTGACTGCATTGCTGCTGCATTTTCAGCTTTAAAGGGATGCCTTGGTCACTGATAGGCCAGCATGTTGGGCATGTCTTGCGCTGGTATTTGCAGCAGTGACAACAGCATCTGCAGATGTAGCTGAGTTGTCTAGCAGTTATCATTGATGTCCATACCATCCAGTGGGCCTTCAAACACACTGTGGTGGGATACCAGAGGGAGATTTGTTGGAGGCAAGCATGGGGCTATGATTGTGAGGATAACATCAATGGAAAAGTAGGAGGCAAGAGCGGCAGTATCAATGTCGTGTAGTAATTTGATGGTCTTGCGGATGTGCCATACAATGGAGCCATCTACAGTCAAGAGGTATGTGCACTGAGCTTGATGTTGAGTTCTTTGGGGATGAAATCATAGATGCCTAATCACAGTATGATGGCTGATGGTATCATGCCGTTAGTGGGAGGATTGACAAGTATAGCATAAGGGAGTGTTTGGCAAGTGTTGTCATCTGGTGAGGCATCTTGTAGTGTCTATACAGGTTTTTGAGTTGGCTAACAGCCACTATTGTAGATTTCCCCTTTAACAATTTGTGGAAGCTAAAATCATATCTTCAAAGTGCCTTTTTGGGGCTGGGTACAGGGGAGTGTGTAGATCGTACAGTGTCATCCTGTAACATTACAAAGTCACAATATTTAAGTGTCTTATGTCAAAAGAATTTAGGCACTGAGTTTGGAAGTGGCAGATGTATGCAGAAATGAGCAATGTGTTGCTTGACTTGAGAGACCAGGTGGGGTATGCCTGGGGACATAATAGATGGTTCTTGGAGCACAAAGTTGGCCAGTAGGGATAGCTTTTGACCATATAAGATTTCAGCCAGTGAGGCTCAGATGTTGTATTTCTGTGCTGCGTACCCATGGTAGTGCCTCAGTCCATAGTCACTGCGGCATATGAATGCCACCTTTAAGATGCAAGGCCACTGTTTGACTAGACTGTTGCTTTGTGAAGAGTACACTGTGGTTCAGGATCACCTAGCACCTATCACATAGTAAAGTTCTGGGAAGAGGGCAGATTTGAACTGCCAGCCCCGTTTGATTGTGATGGACATGGGGCAGTCAAAGTGTGAGATCCACATTACAATAAATGCTTTGGTGGTAGATTCAGTCATTATATATTTTAGTGGTAATGCGTCAACCTATCATGTGACAAGATCTGTCACTGAAAGAATATAGCAGTAGCCATTGAAGACAGTTAGTGGGCTTATGAGGTTGATATGTATGTGTTGAAAGTGCCCTTTTGGGATTTCAAAGTGGTTACATGTTATGTGAAACTTCACTCTTTTGACACCATACATATGCACGAGCCCAAAGTTTACAGTCTTTCTTCATGTTAAGCCATATGAATGGGCTGTCACCAGGTATGTGGTTGGGCGAATGCCAGTGTGTGCTTAATTGTGGAGTTGTTTGAACATGGCTCAGTGGAACTGTTGCAGTAGAAGAAGGCAAGTCTGATTTTCTGAAATGTCACAAAGGTATAAGTTGAGGTTTGATCTGTAGGTTTGTGGAGGGCTCATGAATGAGGGCTTGTAACTGTTTGTCTTGGTGTTGCACCTCAGCAAACTGTTCACAGTCAGGGTGAGATAATAAGGTGCTGTGTGAGAAATACTCTGCCAATACATTCTCTGCGCCTTTCTGGTGGCGGATATCTATGGTAAACTGAACAAACTGTCTAAGTGCTGAAACCATTGAGGAAAAGTGTCCTTGGGTGGGTTTCAAATAGAGTAGGTGGGCAGATGATAATCAGTGTAAATAATCAAAGGACCACCTTCTATATCTTACCTGAAGTTGCACACTCCTTCACACAGTGCTAATAGTTCCCTGCCAAATGCAAACAACTTGATTTTGTGATGGCAAGAGCTTGCCCAAGAAAAAATGGAATAGCTGATGAATGCCCCCCCCCCCCAACTTTTGTTGCAGCACAGCACTGATAGCCTAATCACACGTGTCTGCTGTTATGATCAGCTGTACATTCATGGAGGTGGTGTGCCAAGGTGATGGTCCAGGTAAGTCAGTCTTTATTGCATTCAAATGTGGGTTGTGTTGTGATTGTCCACATGAGTTTGCATTTACCATTGGTATCCTTGCTGGTGAGGGTTTGTGTTAGCAGCTCTTGCAGGGAGGCTGTCTGTGGAAGTGTCTTCTGTAAAAATTTTTCATGCCTAAGAGCCAATGTTGTTCTTGATAGTCTTGTGGTGGTGACAGTTGCTGAATAGTCTCCACACGTTGTGGAGTAGGATGAACACCCAAAGCCTTTACAAATGTCCAAGGAAGATGACTTATTTCTTTGAGTCAAAGTTGGTACCCAGAATTTAATCAGTTAACATCAGTGGTCAGCATCAACTCTTACACATAAAAAGTTGGAACCAAGTTATCAAATAGTTAATACTTCAACATCAGTTCATGTGAGCACTATAGGTAAAATTGAGTTGAAGAGTGTCATTCATTCTGGTCACATTTTGTATCAGAATTTGCAGCAACAAGTCACCCAGTTAACATCTCAATGTCAATCCCTGTAGTCAAGATAAGTAAAAGTTAGTCTGTACTCAGAAATCACTTCATCAATGTGTCAGTGACAAGGCCCGTGATCAGAATTTTTAATTGGTCTTCATCTTAGTGCAAAATTTGTAGATAAATAATGCACTAAATGAAAAAGTTTGAATATAGTCACCAACTCAAAAACATCTATGTGTAAATATGTGTATAAATCTTGTGTGAACTTATTTGTATAATCAGTCAGTGCTGTCTAGAAGTGTGAGAAGAGGCCCAAGCACTGACCTTATTACAGAACTATTTATGAATTATTTTGTCACTGTCTAAAACCCATTACATTCAGTCACTAAATTGGTTTAACAGCATTTCTGTCTTGATGGAAAATGAACTGATCAGATGAGTAATAGTAATGGAATTCTAATGAACAACATGCTAATTTTATGGAAAAGTATAATGAGAAATTGTCATCAGTCACATGTATATTAATCTGAACAAATGTGGAAGTGTATCAAACTCAAGTCAGTAATATTGCATTTTTCATTGAGCTATGAGATCACCGACTATATAAATTTCAGGGTATGGGACTTCGATTTGGCATGTGCCACTGAGGCCTTGCAGTGACATTGCTAAGTTCGTAAAATTATTGGAAGAAAGGAAATTTGTGGCACAACTTGACTAAAACAAGGGATAAGTTGATGGAACACATTTTATGGCACAAATAAATAGCTACTTTGGTAATAGAGGTAAGTGGGAGGGGCAACACTTGTAGTGGGAGACCAGGGCTTGACTGCAGTAAGCAGGTTCAGGTGGGTACAGGTTCCAGTAGTTATGCAGAAACTAAGAGACTTGTACAAGGCAGACTAGCATACTTAGGATTGAAGGCCACAACAGCAACACACAATAAGGAATAGCATTAAATTGTAGAGTGGTGGTTTATACAGTGTACAGATAAGTTTTGGAGCTGCTTCTTTTTTGAGAATGAACTTGTTTCACTTCCCTTTCTGAAGGCTCCCTTTTTTGATGAGTTTTCTGCAACACAGTGGATAAAAGAAATAGCAATGTGCTAAAGAGGAGAATATTCTGTATGTTGATTGACACAGAGTTATTTTAATGAAGAGCTGTCTAATTACGCTGTTCCCCATTAGATTCTTGAAAGTTCAAAATAATACAAATGTAGGCCCTGTTAAGCAGTAGTATATGAAGTATACAGTATCGTTTGTAATGACTCTAAGATCATCAATGTACACTTTTGACCAAACATTAAAATATTATTCACAAAAAAACTTTTATTCGTAAAAACTTCAGATGGGTACTGAAAAAATAATCAGGAGGGTTCAGCAGATTTTAAGTAATCTAAATATAGAAGTACACTGAGATCTAAGAGCTAAATGCAATACTCAGTAATTTGTGGATGGAATACAAATGTCAGAATGAGTAAAGGCTACCTCCATTGTTCACTGAAGGCATTACATGATGGACAGCCACATACAAGGTGTGTTCAAAAAGAAACCAAACTTTTGAAATAGCACGCCAACGAGCAGAGAGAACACACTGTGGCTACTGAGCGTACCTAGCGGCAGGTTTAGGCAACAAACTGCTACCTGCCTTATGTCACTCGGACAATTAGCAAGCGAACCACAGCTGCTGAAATAAGAATGCAGCCTGCTCATCAGATTAGTGCAATGAAGGAGCTTGAAGAACAAAAGAAGAATGTGTGTGTGTGTGTGTGTGTGTAAAATTCTTCTACAAACTTGGCAAAACGTTCACAGAGACATTTCAAATGCTTTAGCCAAGCATATAGGGAGGACTGTATGAGGGCTCACACAGTGCTAAAGTGGTTTAAATGTTTTCAACAGAATGTTGGTCTGTGACAATTCCAAGCTTGGATATCATTCCACGTCAACAGATGATGGCTATGTGGATTGCGTTTGTGTTGTGATTCACAGAAATTGTTGTTTAACTGTTTGGGAAGTTGCTGAGGAGGTGGGCATCAGCATAGGATCATTCCATCAAATTTTGAGTGAAAAACTTGAGGTGCTTCGAGTTAGTGCAAAATTCATACCACATTTGTTGACTGAAGATCAGAAACAGACCCATGTTGAAATGTGTGAGGAATTGCTTTCCACTGTTAATGACAATGAAAATTTTTTTAAGAACACCATAAAAGGTGATGAGACATGGGTGTATGGTTGTGATGCTGAAATGAAGATGCAGTCACCTCAGTGGGTGGCCGAAGGGTCACCTCATCCAAAAATAGCACTCATGAGTCAGTCAAAGATCAAGGTTGTGATGGTTGTGTTTTTTGACTGTAAAGGCATTATCCATTGTGAATTTGTGTGACATGGTCAGATGGTAAACAAGGAAGTCTAGCAGAGAATCCTAGTGCACATGAAGGATGCTGTGTGCAGGAATAGTCCTGAATTGCGGGAAAACCAGAGTTGGATGTTGCATCATGACAATGCACCAGCTCATGCATCACTCCTTGTATGCAGCTATCTAACATAACACCACATTCCCATTGTGCCCCATCCACCATATTCTCCGGACCTAGCTCCAGCAGACTTTTTCCCAAACTGAAAAACACATTGAAAGGACATCATTTCCAAACCTTAGAGGAGATACAGGGCAATGTGACAAGAAACCTGCATGCCATCCCATAAAATGTGTTCCAGGAGGCGTTTCAAAACTGGAAGAAAAGATGAGAACTTTGTATTGCCAGTAGAGGGGACTAATTTGAGGGGGATGGTGTTTAAAACACTGTACAATAAGCAATAAAGCTGATACAGTGAAAGTTCAATTTATTTTTGAATGCACCCCATACACTAGAATGTGAACACAGTAATGCAGCTTTTAAACTTGTCTGCTTTAGTGCACAGAGAGCTTCATTTTTTGGGCATGGCTAAGGTGTGTGTGGTTGCCTAGGGTGCAGCAATTGGAGCAAACACGAAAGCCAGACAGCCTTACAGACCCATATCTCAACGAGAGAAGTGTCCATCATCCAGGTCAGAAGAGAGCTATGCTGAACACCCTGATTCATAGAGCCAGGACAATTCAGACAAGGATCGCTTTAATCTCAAAATTACCCATCTGATGATGGTATTCAGATGGACGGGTAGTCAGTCCATGGCATCAGGTCAGGTCTGTCAAGGAAACCAAAGTGCAATGACATTCAACCACTCCAGGAGGCCCAATCAATAATGTGGCTTCCATTCTGCAGTACCACAACAATCTTTCAGCCACACAGAAAACTTAAAGGAATGTTGTGACCTGTTAAAGATAATCTCAGCCTTAGAATATAAAGGATTTATAATATTCCTTGCAAGAGTTGCACCAGTTACATGGGACAGTCTATAGACTACTGTCAATTGCTGTGTTGAACATCAGCAACACCTTAAACAGGGAATTTGAAAAATCAGCAGTGATCAAGCACATTCAAATAAATAAACACAAGATTATATTTGAACATACAAGAATTCTGGTTTATACTCCAAACTAATGGGGCACTGTGAGTGGGGTAAATTAGGCTATATGATAATGACTTCAACAGATGCACTTTCTGCACCCTTAAAAATACATGGAAGCATGCACCTGATAATGGAAGATCACTGAGAATGACTTCATGTAATTCACGAACTATTACAAGTGGTCATACTGCATTCAATGCTGCACAGTGAGCACAAATGGAATCTGTGGATACAGAGGGTGCCACCCCAGCATACGCCATCTCTATGATGTAATCTATCCAGTCAAATGAAATCCTCTGTGCATAAAAGTATGGGGTCTCAGCAACTTCACAACAGTCAGACTTAGCCCCTGCATTCATTGACATTTTGAGATTTTATCCCAATTCAACATAGCAAGTTAACCAAGAACTTTTTATTCAAGGACTTCATCATGAAGCCATGAAAGTGCCTAGGGGTGGGAGGGGCATGAAAAGGAGACTCGTTTTGTTGTTTCATGCAGTATGAATGTAGGATTTTGTGAGCCTATCATAGAGATGGAAGTCCAGGAAGAGAACAAAAAGGACCAGATGAAATGGGTGGCGCATGTTGTGGGAAGGTGTGGACAAAGAATCTTGCTCATAAACAGATATGTGTAAGAAGGTGCGATGAAAGTGCCCATGGCTGGCCACATACTTGTTAGTATATCTTACCTTCAGACAACCAGTAGCTTGTGATTATGAAATATGGTTCAAATGGCTCTGAACACTATAGGACATAACATCTGAGGTCATCAGTCCCCTAGAACTTAGAACCATGTAAACTTAACTAATTGAAGGACATCACAAACATCCATGCTCGAGACAGGATTCAAACCTGCGACCGTAGTGGTCGCGCGGTTCCAGACTGAAGTGTCTAGAACTGCTTGGCCACACTGGCTGGCCTATGAAATATGTTAGTAGGTTTGTAATGGTAGGGAATTGGGACATATATGGTTTAATGACAACAGAGCCATAAATGTGAGGAATGTTGGAGTACAAGGAAGTGGCATCAAAAGTTGTAATGTGTTAATATCTGTGGAGAGTAAATGGCTCACATTTAGGGAGATAGACCGCTGGTGAAGGGTTGAGTAGGCATTTGGATTCGTGCTGGACTTCTGGGATGGGTTCCCTGCAGCAGATCACTTATGTGGAAACATCAGACACTTTATACCAGATAATCACAGCATTTCATCATGTTGATATGACTGCAGGGAGGATTGTCACATTAAGATCCCCTCAGAGACTGTGGGCAGCTGTTCTTTCATCCATAGGAGGCTGGTGTCATCACAGAGGGATCTAGAAAAGAGGGTGATACAGTGTTGAGACTGAGGAAACATTAGGAGGTTACCACATAGAAGCTGCGTCAGTGTGCAAGGTGATCATTGTTGGACAGAGGCATGAGCCCTGAAAGGCAAATTTCAAAGCGGGCTTTGGTCAATAGTTGAAATGGTAGAGATAGAAACTGGATGCTGGAATATCAGTATTATACATGTTTAAAACTTTTGCTGCCTTTATCAATAAAATTAAAATTTTCTACATAGTTAAGCCCATCATTTTCCGTTTCTACTTCTCTTTGATCCAAGTTTAGGTCTCATTGCTAATGACTTCCAAAGGAGTTCTTTGGAAGGCTAAATAATGTTAAAAGACATTGTCGCGTTCCTATACAAGAGGTGATTCCATCCTGCTAAAAAGGACAATATTGTGAGGTCATGTTTATCAGGCTGCCATTATTTAAGTTGTGGCAACTGAGGCTGCAATTATATAAGTTGTGGCAACTGGCGGTGTGGGAACAAGAAGTGGGTAAAAGAAGTTAGAGGCTAAATAATAATATTTACTGTGCTGCTGTGGTGAGTCCTTGGTAGCAGTTGAAATTTCTCTTGAAGTATAGCCATATAGTTACAATATAGCTCCCTGCTGAGATTAAATTTTATTTTAGGGGTTCCAAAGGCTTCCTCTCTAAACGTTACATCCTTTAGTTAAAGTCCACATCACGTTGGAAGGTGGCCCAGTTTTCAGTCGTTCTGCGCATCCCTCTCCACTAGCCACTGACAGCCAATAATATTCGTTCTCTTTCCGAGTGGCTAGCAGCGAGTTACAGCTAGACAGCGAGAACCTCACTCCTACATGCTGCACTGTTGCCGTACTTTGAGACAACTGAATTATTCATTCAATTGCCAGTTTTTTTGAATTTTTTTCTTTTACAGTATAGGTGTGAATGTGTATCTGTAAAAGTTTAAGTGCAATTAAAGAAAGAAAAGAAAAAAAGCCAGTTGACGGAAATAAATGTGAAGTGTTTCACATTGTAAATGGTCCGCCTAGTCGTTGATATCTGATAATTGCTAGTTGCTGTAATCGCACTATTTCACTCCAATTTACGGAGCTTGTTAGCACTTGATGTTAGGTTGGCGCCATTACAATGCATTGTAGTAATCGCTGCTGCTTGCTGGATCGCTGCTGTGTCTCGATGCTGATGCTGGCTCTAAATCTGGTTGTCTAGGGTAAACACATGAGGTCCCGTGTTTTTCATGTGCTTTTGATGATAAAGAACGAGCGAAACCAACACATATGTAAACATCAAATATTTATTACTTTGGTGGCCATCTTAATTCCACTGTCCACCAAAGACCATAACACAACACAAAGTAGTACTTCCTTTACATGTTCTTTGCATTGTTTTTCCATCCCAAACAATAACACAGAAACACACTTCACCAAAGTGACATTCCGACTGCCCCCGACTGCCCTCCGACTGACCTCCGACTGACCTGTATTTATAACATTGTCAAAGAACTACTAAAAAGAGATATAGTTTATAAGTCACATGTACATCTGTTATCATAATTTGTGCAGAAAAGTTATTAATTTGCATCGAGTGACATAATTTAACATGTTATTAAAATGACAGACAGATTTGTTGACTTGACAGAATAATTCTTTGTTACAAAAAGGTCGTTTTTTAGAAGTTTGTCAATTGACTTCTCTAATTTGCATAAATAAGTAAGTAACATGAATTATTAAGAATTACATTGGTTTTCGTCTAAAATAGGATTGATTACGTGAATACTGAGTGAAAACGCTCCCAGTGAACAAATAGGTTTCACTGGGTGATTTTTATTTAAGGAGATCCAAAATACCTATGTTGGCCACTATTTTTCGTACTTCATATTAATTATTTAAGATGAACTTAGTGTTTTTACATGATGACATTTGCTGTATCAGTGATCAAGTGATATTAACTTTTGTGTGGGTCAGTTATTCAGTATAATTTAATGGGTTGACTGTTTATGGAGACATGTTATGCAATCATTGTTAACATACACAATAACTTTTCTATAATCATAAATACTCATTAAACTGGTTGAATTTGGAAGGGATCGCATACTTCATTAAAGTAAGGCCTTTAATATGTTCCGTTACAATACCCCCCTTGGGTAATATCATTTACAGAATGTTAATGATATTAGCCGACTAGGACAAATGTGTCAATTACTATGCATAATGTGTATATATACAACAACCGTTACACCGTTTCAAAATGACTTTTTCCTGCAAATATTTTAGTTGTGTTGTTTCAAATGCACTTTGTGTTATGGCTCTCAGTATGACAGCATCATAAAAATACTTAGTAATATATGAAAGTAAAAAAAAATGTTAATCTTTGCTCCCAGTGAGCCACATGGAAAATGATCAAAAACAGACACAAATATATCACATGTGATTTTAAGATATGTAAAAAATATATGTAAATTATTTCAAAGTCAGCTCTCATTGAGTCACAGAAGAATCAAGATAATAGAAGGAACATAAATATATTACATAGATGGACAGGTCAGATGTCCATAGGAAAATATTGCAACTGTCTGCTCGTTTTGAGCCACATAAAGGAAATGAAAACAAAGAACATAATTATAAGTATGGACATGATATATAAACACAAACACTAGAGAAGTCACATGTATGAATGCATTTGGGAAAAAAAGGAAATATTTAAAAAACTTGTCTCCCATTGAGACACATAGTCAAGACAGTACAATAACATATTAATACTAAAATTGGACACTTAAATTGGTCACAACATAACACAAACATCAAACTTGCTGAACATCTGATTTGCTGTAGAAAATTGTACACAAATCTTATGCCTAAGAAAACAATAGTAACAAAATGATGGGTCTTGCACAACAATTTTTACGTTGTCTTTTATATTTGGTGCAAGTATGTCCCATATTCAACAATACAAAAAGAAAGTAATAAATGTTTGTCACCTTCTTGCCCATTGCAAGTAAAGACGATGTCTCAAAATTTAATATTCAATAGTGACAATAAAAATATAAAAACATTCTCTCAGAGATCTGGAACTTTTCCAGGGTCTGTAGCATGAGTGGTAGTTGCTATTTGACACACCCAGTAAAAACTTTGCTGATAACATGCTTTATGGAAACTGGGTAAGTAACTGTATTCAAACAGGGAAATGTGCTTAATCATGTTTATATGGTTTCAATTCAGTGATGTTTCTTAATCCAAATAACCTTCTTGATCTGGGAAAGATAAGTCTATACGCATTAGGATGTGGGCTTTCTTTTATTTCAAATGGACCAATGTCATTGTTTACTTTAACATATGGACAACCTAGCTCAACATCTTTGTCTATTTTAGTATTTTCAAACAATAGATCATTTTCAATTTCTTTAGTTCCTAAGTCTAATGTCTCTTTCCTACATTTAGCCACATCCCTCTCTGTTTGCAAAGCATTGACATTTAAATATAAACCTTTGTTTTCATCTGTTCCTCTTAACACTGTGTTGCCACTCAACAAATTATTGTTTTCACCCCATTTTTTATAAAGTCCACTACGGATTCTTATCCACCGTATAGGATACAAGGTTGCACTTACCTTTGCTAATTCTTTCTAAAAGGCATCTTTGTTTATACAGTTTCCATAGTTGTTCCACAAAACTTCTAAAAACTTTTCCCCTTTTTCTTGAAAACACACATTTACATTCCATCCGTTTATATTTTCTTTAATATTATTATTATTACCATTCTCATAGATTAGCGTTTCATAGTTCCCAATAGGCAATAGCTTGTCCTCAGATACACATTCCCTAGTCTGCATTTCACTTAAATTTACCTCATTATTACCCATGTTTGTCACATCACTTATCTTTATCTCATCATCACTTTTCAATTCTACAAATACTTTTATTTCTTCCTCCACACTCTCATCAATAACATCACTTGATTTAGGATCATTATTTAAATGTCCCTCTATTACTTCTTCCTCCTCCTCAACAACAACCCCATCTTCAGTTTCCCCCCTATGTATCTGAATCTCAGCAATTGAGTCTTTGGCTCCATTAAACACTTCGTCATCCCCCTTCTTATCAAATAAACCCCCCAAAATAGATTCTACTTGTGGTGTGTCTGACTTGTTATTAACACCAGTATCTTTTTGAGCCCAACTATGGAACTCTGCAATACCTTCAACTTCTGCACTTTCACTAACTACCTGTGCTTGAACACTGTTTTTATTAACTGTATCACTTTTACTCATAGTATCCCAAAACCTTTTATTAAATTCTAATTTATTCATTCTAACAACATCAGTATTTTCATGGTATTTACTCTTTACATTGTATCCTCTCCTTTTCCAGTTTCGGTTATGTGTTGTCCTGTCATAATATTGTCTAGCCCCAAAACTACGGACATCTAGTGGGACTGTCCACCGTTTCCCGGCTGGTTCCCTCGGTCTGTCTGCTTGTAGTTGTCATTTTGTTCACTAGTTTCAAGAAACCCCCTTCTATCTGGTTCTCTTCCCCAATACCTATTTCTATCATTCCTGTTATCTCTCCTCCATCCTCCCTCCTGTGTATTGTTTCTGAAATCATTTTCATATCTCCTATCTCCCCTATTTGGAGCATTATTTCCAGAATTTTCAAAGTTTCTCCTCCCATAATAATCTCTATTTACATTCCTGTTCCACCCCCCATACTGGTTGTTGCCAGAGCCAAAACTTTGGTTACTTTCTCTTTCCAAGGCCCTATCTAATCTATCTACAAATTTCAGGAACTCTTCCATTGAATCGTCTGGTCCATGGACCAATTCCCACTGCAGTCTCTCTGGTAATCTTCTTTTTAAAACATCAATTTGTGTCATAATATCAAAAGAGTTATTCAAGTGAGCAAGTTTTTTCAATTGATCTCTGCAAAATTTTTGCATTCCCCCTACTTTCCCTCTATACACTGGTCCATTTAGAAATTCTGACTTTAATCTGGCTTGTATGGATTGTGACCAAAATTTGCAAATAAATTTAGCTTCAAACTCTTCAAAAGTATTCCAAGAATCATTATTCTCATTTGCCCAGGATAGGGCCTCCCCTTCTAGAAACCGTTTAACTAACTTAATTTTTATGTTATCTGACATTCCTACAACAAACATATCTTTACATTGGTGAATAAAGTCAATAGGGTGCAGATTTTCACCAGGAAAGCATTTCACTTGGATGTGTCCATACATTGTATTTTGATTGTAAAACATTTGTTTTGACATCAATGAATCTTCCAATTGTGTATATTTAGTGTGTATATTTTCTACTTTTGTATCTACATTAGTGGTATACAGGTTGTATTCTTGTTTAAGGTTTTCTGATGTTTTGTCTATTCTCTGATCTAATCTTTTAGCTTCAGTATCTACTCTGTTGTAGATGACAGCAATGCTGTCTGTGTTAGCTTGTATGTTTTCATTTAAGCTTTCAACTTTATCTTGAAATTCTTTTCTGAAGTATATCAGCTGCTCCCTAGTGTCCTTACTGAGGGTAGTTTTAATTTCCTCACACTTCTCATTGAGATGAGTACTTAATAGATCAAAATCCAAACTTAACTTATCCAGTCTATCTGTGTTTTCTTTAAGTTTCAAACTTACTTGTTCACTTGAATGTTTAAAATCCAAACGTACTTGTTCACTTGATTGTTTAAGTTGCGAGCTTATTTGAGTTGCAAACCCTGCTAGCCGCTCTGTTAAGTTTAATTGTTCACCATCCCCTGGTTCAATTTTCACATTTCCTACGATCTCATCACTCTCAGGTAGAGACATGTTAACAATTAATTATTTTAAATGACAACAACAAAATACCTTGCTTTATGTAGCTATGCTATGATGTCGTGATCGGTGTTCTTGTTGGCTTTCTTCACTTATATTCGGTTTTATCGAAGCTGAAGTCTTGATTGATGAATTCCATTGACATAATCCAGACGTTAATCTTCCGAGCGGTGTGATGAGTTTTTCGTAGTCGCACAAACACACTTTATTTATTTATTTATTTTTGACATATTTTCACTGTTGCCACACTGCACAAATAAACTTTTTTGGAATGCTAAGCACTTACGAAATTTATCGCTGCACTATTATCATCGATGCACGTAAAGATGCCGGACGAGCCCCCACTTTTGTAAATGGTCCGCCTAGTCGTTGATATCTGCTAATTGCTAGTTGCTGTAATCGCACTATTTCACTCCAATTTACGGAGCTTGTTAGCACTTGATGTTAGGTTGGCGCCATTACAATGCATTGTAGTAATCGCTGCTGCTTGCTGGATCGCTGCTGTGTCTCGATGCTGATGCTGGCTCTAAATCTGGTTGTCTAGGGTAAACACATGAGGTCCCGTGTTTTTCATGTGCTTTTGATGATAAAGAACGAGCGAAACCAACACATATGTAAACATCAAATATTTATTACTTTGGTGGCCATCTTAATTCCACTGTCCACCAAAGACCATAACACAACACAAAGTAGTACTTCCTTTACATGTTCTTTGCATTGTTTTTCCATCCCAAACAATAACACAGAAACACACTTCACCAAAGTGACATTCCGACTGCCCCCGACTGCCCTCCGACTGACCTCCGACTGACCTGTATTTATAACATTGTCAAAGAACTACTAAAAAGAGATATAGTTTATAAGTCACATGTACATCTGTTATCATAATTTGTGCAGAAAAGTTATTAATTTGCATCGAGTGACATAATTTAACATGTTATTAAAATGACAGACAGATTTGTTGACTTGACAGAATAATTCTTTGTTACAAAAAGGTCGTTTTTTAGAAGTTTGTCAATTGACTTCTCTAATTTGCATAAATAAGTAAGTAACATGAATTATTAAGAATTACATTGGTTTTCGTCTAAAATAGGATTGATTACGTGAATACTGAGTGAAAACGCTCCTAGTGAACAAATAGGTTTCACTGGGTGATTTTTATTTAAGGAGATCCAAAATACCTATGTTGGCCACTATTTTTCGTACTTCATATTAATTATTTAAGATGAACTTAGTGTTTTTACATGATGACATTTGCTGTATCAGTGATCAAGTGATATTAACTTTTGTGTGGGTCAGTTATTCAGTATAATTTAATGGGTTGACTGTTTATGGAGACATGTTATGCAATCATTGTTAACATACACAATAACTTTTCTATAATCATAAATACTCATTAAACTGGTTGAATTTGGAAGGGATCGCATACTTCATTAAAGTAAAGCCTTTAATATGTTCCGTTACAACATGCAGGGGAGGGGGATTATTTACCGCATTTATAACTTTTTCAAACATGAATCTGAAAGCACGTCTCCTGCTGTTGACATTTGAAGAGACAGAAATAGACTCCAGAACCATGTGGTGTCGACAAGAGAACTGTAAAGAGCATTGTAAATGAAAGTGTCAGAGCTGTAGGAACAGTAGAAAAAGTTGGTTTCATGTCACCTGGAAAGCATTGAAATTGCAAGGAACCTGTAACACAAATAGATGGTTTTAACAATGATGTCTTAAAGTGCTCCATGTGAATGATGAATGCCCAACATCACAAAAATGTGTTACAGTTATGCAGGAGATAATTAGCTTCAATGGTTAGCACTTCATCAATGTAAAGAATTTTAAAAGATGTTGGTTCCTGATATGTTAAGAACAGAGTTTTTAGTTAAAAAAAGTGACACGTGCAGCATGAACTACATCTCATATAAAGATTCACAATACAAGAGAAGGAGGTAGTTCAACAATGTATTACCTTGATGAAACATGAGTCAATTTGAATCATTCCAGGAAGATCTGCTGGAAAATGACCAATGTTACTGGCAGTTTTAAAGTTTTCATAGGAATAGGTTCTTGGAAAATTATTCTGCGTGCTGACTCTTCTTCTGGTTTTGTTTCTGAGAGTAAACTTGTATTTACATGTAAGAAACACAGCAGTGACCACCATTTGGTAATGAATGCTGTCAGTTTCGTGATGTGATTCACAATTCTTGTCATACCTTGCTTCGAAGTCAGTCATTTCCAGTTATAATTCAACTGTTACAGAGAAAACACCAAGGATAATCATCAGAAAAGCAGATATTTTTCCCTGGCTTAAAAATAAAAATATTATGCACAGTATAAATCAGACTCATGCCGATCTCCTGCAGTTCGTTATTTAAGTCACAGAATGTACAATTTGGGCAAAGGTTAAGGCTATGAGGGAGAAAAAAAAACATTGAAGATAACATTCACTGAATCGCTTGTGCATGAGGCAGTAGGCAACATCCCACCTGTAGCATGGGCACAGTCTGTGTGACGTGCTGAAAAGCTTCAGCAAGAACAATTTTACAAGGAAGTGATGATGGATATAAGCCTTGAACCTATCATTGTAAATTTACAATCAGATTGTTCAGAAACATATTCATATAGAAGTGATGATGGTATTGTGCTGTAGACTTTGGAACAAGTAATAATATTTCTTAGTTTTAAAGACTTGTGGTTTAAAAAATGTATTTGTCAACATATCAGTTGCATCCATATTAATGAGAATTTCCTATCCTTTTTGATTAGAACTTTTTATCCTTTGAATTATGCAGACTATAATGTTCAACATATTGCCCAAATAGAAGTTAAGCTTCTCCCACCATGCTGTATGCTCTAATAACACGCAAGAATGTAGCTGGATGAATTCATCAAACGTCCAATAGTTCCACATCTAAACCCCTGTCATTTTCAAGGCATAAACTGGATAAGGCCCTAAAATGACAGTAACTGTTACTTGTTGAGATATTGGTGGTTTTCGATGTCATCGGTCATCATTCCCTGGAGTTATTCACAAATGATAGCTAATTATTTGCTTCTTCAATAGATTATAAATGCAGTCCCTGACTGTAATGTCGAATGAGTTAGTTTACACTCATAATGCCCATTAACAGCAAAAAATATAACAACTTATTGAAGATTTTTATGATAGTCTTTTCATTAGTCTTTTCTACCACTAATTCTTTTTTATGCACAGTGATTACACTTAACTACAGTCAAACACATCAACCACACCCCTTAAACACATTTTTAAATATCTTATTGAGTACAAGCAGTTGCCAAGCAAATACAGTGATTTTGGTTTGTGCTTGAATTTAATTTTGTCGTGTATTAAATTTTTGTTTATAATATGGTTCAAACCACAATAAATCATAATTATTGCAAGCAGTTGCAATGATATTGTCATTAGAACAATTGTTATTTTGAAAAAATTGTACTTCAATTCACAAAACTGTGTCAGCTGTTCTCGCATCCCGACTTCATGCAGAGTATATCTGTGGAGCAGTGGACGCAATGTTGCCAAGACATGAATTAATATTTCTCTCATGACAACTGATCAAAATTGGTTTTAATATTTACTATTCCCTTCATACATTTCAACATATAATACAATGTACCATAGGCAAATGATCCTCATTGTTGTCCGCAGCAACGTAGTTCGGCAATATGGACTTCGTTTGCCCACACTCTGCTGCTGCGCATGCGCAGTTCTCATCCCTTCACTGCTCCGCCTCTATGCATGGAAGTGCTGTCTTACGTGATGTGAGTTATAGTACACAATGCCTTTGCCACAACACTTCTGATACCCCACCATCACTTACTTCACACTTTGTTCAGTCCTTTATAGTCCCTATTGATCTCCTGTGTACACTTTATTACACGCACACAACGCAACACTTCATACACTCCCACACTGCGGAGATGACCAAGTGGGTCAGGAGTAGATGCAATACGGTCTTTTCTTTGTGTATGGTGTGTAGAAGGGTCCTTCTGGCACCATAATCTTTTAACCCTTTCCCAGTTCCATTCATGAATGGTGGATGGTAAGAATGATTGGAGGTAAACCTTCTTCTTCAGTTTTCGTATTGTGGTCATTTCACAAGACATTAAATTGCCTGATACTTCTTGGAACATACACTTTTGGGATTCCAACAGTAACTCTCCCTGTGATGCACAATGCATTTACCACTGGAGTTGTTGAGCATCTCCATTATGATGGCTAAACAATCTCACTGCAAAAATGTGCTTATCTATCTCTTCTATTAATCTAACTTGGTAAGGGACCCAGACTGATGTACAGCACACAAGACATGGTCAAAGAGATGTTAAGCCACTTTTTTCATGGATGGGCTATGTTTCCTCGGGTTCTTTTAATGAATCTCAGATTGGTATCTGTTTTTCTTGCTGACATAGTGGATCACATTTTCCTCCAGCTGAACATAGGCCATGTGGCTGCATTTACTTTCTGGTAGCATCTAGTCTCATATTGTTGGTGTGGCCTGCTGGGCTCTGATGGCTGCCAGCCAGGATAGCACAAGCCTGAGTCTGTGTTCTCTATTCATTTTGTTAGGATATTTTAATATTTCAGTGACTCTTCTGATCTTATGTTTCACCATCCTCAGCTGCTTGGCAAGTACACAGGTTTCATTAAATTTTATTTCCTTGCTGCAATCTTTCTGATGTTCACCCACTGCAGATTTTTTTTTTTCCCTGCCCATATTGAATGTAGCACTCATGCTCCTGTATACCCATTGCTACTTGCCTGCCTCTTTCGTCAAAGTACACTTCACCACAGTCACACTCCACCTCTTACATGCCTGCAGTGTGTAGAGCATCTACCTTGTCCTTGGTGGAGCCTATCATATCCTGGATCTTGCAACTGCTGTAGAAGACAGGCTGGGTGCCAAACCTGCTGGCTACAATTTGCCAATGTCCTGCCTATTTTGAATCCTTTTGGTCATTTCAGTTGTAGTGTGGATCAATTTAGGGCTGTAACCATTTGCCACACATATTGATCATAGCCTTTTGAGCTAAGGTGTTTTTCTGTGAGCATCACTTAGGCACTGTGCATGGATTGTCAGAGAATGGCTGACTAAGTTCTTCTGTGCTGGATGGTGGTTGGATTGGACATGTAAATACCCGTTCTTCAGAGGCCTACTCTGCCGTATTCTGTGTCCTTGTGTGTAATCCATTATCTTGTAGACTTATGCATCTAGGAATGGTATAACACCATTCTTCTCTACTTTGAGCAGGAACTGGATCCTCCCATGCACTTTGTTCAAATATTTGTGAAACCGATGTGGAAGAAATTGCCCTTGCTTCGAAGGCCTCTCGGATAGGGGAGAACCCATTCGTATGCTGACAGTCTGTTTATAGTACTTTCCTTGTCATCCAAAGTATGCAATAACAAACATAGCTGAACAAGCTCGCATACATCTGCCAAGTCATGCCCTTGTAGTTTGTGAACAGTTTCATCTACTGGCATGTTTCTAAATAGTGACTTTACACAAAGTTGACTATGGGTAAATTTGATTCTCTCTCTATGCATCCTACAAAGTGTGTCGATTTCTTCACATAAAAGTCTGATTTGCCACTAGCATTAATTTTCAGGCTAGATACTTTACCGAATTTACTTAGGTAGGTTGATCCTATTCGTGCCAGCCTTAAAGAATGGCGTTCTTTGTGTATTTTTAGCACTCCATAAATTCTAGGTGATACTGGGGTTCTAGGGATGAGTCCTTTGGCTGTCAGATTTAATTCTTGAGTCCTTGATTAAGGTCTGTGCCTTTCAAACTATCTTGGCTGAGGGGGGGGGGGGGGGGGTCTGCTCTTAGTTGCTGGTAGATGGGATCATCCAGCACCTCTTTCATCTTGTCCTCATACTGGATGGTGTCCAGGATGACAGTAGCACTGCGTATTTCTGCTTGTAATATCACAAAATCATTGTTGTTCTTTAATTTGGTGATACCTGCACTTTCCTCAAGATGGAGATTGTGCTTGAGTGGCTTGGCACATAGTAAAATTCTGACACACATTCATGACAACAGAAGATGAGAAAATTAGGTACGAAACTTTTTGAATTTACTATGTGCCAAGCCACTGAAGCACAATCTTAGCCGTAAGGAAAGGGGTAACTATCACAGGACTAAAGAAGAACACTGATATTATGATATTACAAGCAGCAAAAAGCAATACTAGAGTCATCTTGGACACCATACAGTACGAGATCAAGATGAAAGAGTTATTAGATGATTCCATCTACAATGAACTAAGGGCGGACCCCACAGTCAACATAGTTTGAAAGATGCAGACCTTGATCAAGGAATAAAGAATTGATGTTTGCAGCTAAGGGACTCATCCCCAGAGACCCAGTTTCACCTATAATTTATGGAGTGCTAAAAATACACAAAGAAGGCTATCCTTTAAGGCCAATCATGAATGGGATCATCTTGCATTCTTAAATCTGGCAGAGTATCTAGCCTGAAAATTAAGACCTCTAATGGCAAAAGGGACTCTTATGTGAAGAACTTGACACACTTTATAGGACACACAAAGAGACGAACAATTTTACCCCAAGTACACCAGGTTCAGTTTCAACATTAAGTTATTATTTACAAACACACCAGTAGACAAAACTGTTTGCATGCTACAAGAGCACCTCGTGCCAGACATGTCTGACCTGGTTCACTTATATTTGTCATCAATGCACTTCAGATGGGAAGGAGAATACAAAGGAAGTTCAGAAAGCAACCTCCATTTGGCTGAAAATAAGAAACTTGCATAGATTTTTTTTTTTTAAATACATTTTGAGACTACAGCTTTTTGCTATTTTTCAACATAGTCACTATTTAAATTTAAGCATCCGTCATAGCATTTCACTAATTTACACATTCCTTCTTCATAAAATTATGCTGCCTGGGTATGTAGCCATTTTTCACGGCATTTTGAAGTTCACCATCATCTTCACCATCATCATCATCATCGAAGTGCTGTGACGCAAGCCACTTCTTCATGTGAGCAAAGGGATGAAAACCACGTGGCACCAAGTCTGCACTGTATGGGGGATGATCAAAAACACCGCAATTTAAATTTAAATTCTTCAAAGTCAGAAGGCCTACCACTCCTCTCTTCTTCATGAATGTTTGTTCTACAACTTCTAAAAAATCGGACCCATTGCCACACATCATCTTCACTCATAACATTGGATCATATAAACTACACAACTGACAATGAATGTCTCCTGCTGAAACATTTTGTACCAAAAGGAATCTTATTACTGTTTGCACCTCACAATTCATGGGATTTTTTATTGCAGTGCTAATGTTTTGAGTTATTTCAAGCAATATGTGAAAGAGTGAGGTTGATAGTATCACAGTTGGATGCTTACTGAATCAGAGAATATGAAGATATGAAAATGGAGGATCTCTGTACACAGATACTAGTGCCATGCTACAATGGTGGTTATTTTTGAAACCCTCCTCATTCTATGATGAGCAGACTGGTGGCATAACAATGCAATCTCCCCTATCCCTATCAGCAGCCAATATGTTAATGGCAGGCTTTCAAGCAACAGCACTTGTTCCATTTCTTTATGTCCACGGTACTGGTTCAGATACATGGATGAAACATTCACTATATGGCTCCAAGGTGAGATGGAACTACAGAAGTTTCGAGATATCAGAACAAAGTGCAGGGAATGATCCAGTTCACACTCAACGTAGTGACGAATGGCACTATTTTATTCCTAGATGTGGCAGCATTTAGATTAATGGGTGGCACACTAGGCACAGAATATACCAGAAGCTACACACATGGATAGGTACTTACACACACACAATCCAACCACCACCCAGAGCAGAACAACTCATTCATCCATTCTATGACAATCCATATGCAGTGCCTAAGTGATGCTGACAGAATAACTCCTTAGCTCATAAGGCAGTAAACAACATGTGTGGTGAATGGCAGCAGGGTTGGTATCCAACCTGTCTTCTACAGCAGCTGCAAGATCCAGGATGTGCTAGGCTCTACCAAGTACAAGGTAAATGCTCTACACATTGCAGGTGTGTACGAGGTGGAATGGGAGTCTGGAGATGTATACATTGGCAAAACAGGCAGGCCAATAGCAATGTGCAAACAGGAGATGAGAGCTACATTCAACATGGGCAGCACAACAAATTTGCAGAGGGCAAATGCCAGAACAATTGCAGCATGGAAATAAAATTTAAAGAAACCTGTGTAATTTCTAAGCAGACAGGGATGTCAAAATGCAAGATCAGAGAGCCTATTGAAACATTAAAACACCCTAACAAAATGAATAGACAGGATGGAATCAAGCTTGCCCCACCCAGAGTGCCAGTCAATGATGCCTAACAGGCCACACAAAGCACATGATATGCAAATATTACCAGCAAGTTACTGCCACCCCATTGCCTACATCCAGCAGGAGGAACCAACGAGTCCACACTGCGTTCGCCGATAACTACGTCATAGCACACACTGTAAGAAGCAATAGACAACACCACATCTCCAAGATCCCCAATCCCTCCACGGCAATAGTCTATCACAGTAAAGTGACCCACACCTTTACCTCAAGTGACCATTTTATCAGTTTTTTTAACAACGTAATGTCATGCTCAGAGAGCAGACAGGATGAAGTGTAAGTGCTTCTGGCCAGCAAAAATACACCAGTAGACCCAGAAGAAGGCCACTGTAAAAGTGGCTGAAACTTGGTTTTCACCATTAATAGTTTTTTATAATATGGCGTGGCACCATACCCTAAAAACTTGTATGTCAGCTGACTTTGTTGAAGTTAGAATAGATTGCAGTGAAAAATAGGAGTTGCTAAGAGTTTATGAGACTGATGCTACAAGATGCAAAAAAGAAATTCTTTTATCAAACCATTCCTTTAAGACTGTATGACAAAGATTACAGAACTGCAGAAGATCATGCAACATTCTACTCAAACTGGCACTGCTGTTTGTGCCTCCAACCACACATAACTGTGTATGACTGCAATGGGAGTCAGCATGCAGACTACCAGGTTTCTTAAAGATGGTTGTCTCAGGCATTTATGTACTGATTTTGTTATTCCGTACTCTGATCAGAGACTTCTGATTTGTCAAGTTATTATTGTTCTGATATAATATTTAATGCAGACTTGCTAACTGGTCTCACAGATTAACAGAAGATTATGTTTTTGGAAAACAAGAGTTAGAATGAAAGTTAGTAAGCTGGATGGATATTTTAGCAAAGTGCAAATAGTTAAGATCACAGACAAAGCCAGATACCTTACAGTGGAAATGGAAATAGCACTGCAATGAGTGAAGGTTAAATTTCATCATATGCAATAGCATAAGAATCAAAGTAAGAATAATGTAAGTCAGTGATAACACAGGGTACATAGTCAGCACAGCGGATAAAGTGTCACTAGAAGCCTTCCTAAGAGACAATCTCCATTCCTTCCGAACTGACTATGCAAATGTAGACGAGATGTGGCTCAAATTCAAAGATATAGTAGCAACAGCAATTGAGAGATTCATACCTCATAAATTGGTAAGAGATGGAACTGATCCTCCGTGGTACACAAAACAGGTCTGAACTCTGTTGCAGAGGCAACGGAAAAAGCATGCGAAGTTCAGAAGAACGCGAAATCCCGAAGATTGGCTAAAATTTACAGACACGCGAAATTTGGCATGGACTTCAATGCGAGATGCCTTTAATAGGTTCCACAACGAAACATTGTCTCGAAATTTGGTAGAAAATCCGAAGAAATTCTGGTCATATGTAAAGTACACAAGTGGCAAGACGCAGTCAATACCTTCGCTGCGCAGTGCCGATGGTACTGTTACCGACGACTGTGTCGCTAAAGCGGAGTTATTGAACACAGTTTTCCAAAATTCCTTCAGCAGGGAAGATGAATGGAATATTCCAGAATTTGAAACACGAACAGCTGCTAGCATGAATTTCTTAGAAGTAGATACCTTAGGGATTGCGAAGCAACTCAAATCGCTTGATACGGGCAAGTCTTCAGGTCCAGATTGTATACCGATTAGGTTCCTTCCAGATTACACTGATACAATAGCTCCCTACTTAGCACTCATATACAACCGCTCGCTCACTGATAGATCTGTACCTACAGATTGGAAAATTGCGCAGGTCGCACCAGTGTTTAAGAAGGGTAGTAGGAGTAATCCATCTAACTACAGACCTATATCATTGACGTCGGTTTGCAGTAGGGTTTTGGAGCATATACTGTATTCAAACATTATGAATCACCTCAAAGGGAACGATCTATTGATACGTAATCAGCATGGTTTCAGAAAACATCGTTCTTGTGCAACGCAGCTAGTTCTTTATTCGCACGAAGTAATGGCCGCTATCGACAGAGGATCTCAAGTTGATTCCGTATTTCTAGATTTCCGGAAAGCTTTTGACACCGTTCCTCACAAGCGACTTCTAATCAAGCTGCGGGCCTATGGGGTATCATCTCAGTTGTGCGACTGGATTCGTGATTTCCTGTCAGGAAGGTCGCAGTTCGTAGTAATAGACGGCAAATCATCGAGTAAAACTGAAGTGACATCAGGTGTTCCCCAGGGAAGCATCCTGGGACCTCTGCTGTTCCTGATCTATATAAATGACCTGGGTGACAATCTGAGCAGATCTCTTAGGTTGTTCGCAGATGATGCTGTAATTTACCGCCCAGTAAGGTCATCCGAAGACTAGTATCAGTTGCAAAGCGATTTAGAAAAGATTGCTGTATGGTGTGGCAGGTGGCAGTTGACGCTAAATAACGAAAAGTGTGAGGTGATCCACATGAGTTCCAAAAGAAATCCGTTGGAATTTGATTACTCAATAAATAGTACAATTCTCAAGGCTGTCAATTCAACTAAGTACCTGGGTGTTAAAATTACGAACAACTTCAGTTGGAAAGACCACATAGATAATATTGTGGAGAAGGCGAGCCAAAGGTTGTGTTTCATTGGCAGGACACTTAGAAGATGCAACAAGTCCACTAAAGAGACAGCTTACACTACACTCGTTCGTCCTCTGTTAGAATATTGCTGCGCAGTGTGGGATCCTTACCAGGTGGGATTGACGGAGGACATCGAAAGGGTGCAAAAAAGGGCAGCTCATTTTGTATTATCACGTAGTAGGGGAGAGAGTGTGGCAGATATGATACACGAGTTGGGATGGAAGTCATTACAGCAAAGACGTTTTTCGTCGCGGCGAGATCTATTTACGAAATTTCAGTCACCAACTTTCTCTTCCGAATGCGAAAATATTTTGTTGAGGAATGATCATCAAAATAAAATAAGAGAAATCAGAGCTCAAACAGAAAGGTTTAGGTGTTCGTTTTTCCCGCGCGCTGTTCGGGAGTGGAATGGTAGAGAGATAGTATGATTGTGGTTCGACGAACCCTCTGCCAAGCAATTAATGGGAATTGCAGAGTAGTCATGTAGATGTAGATGTTCAACATACTCTAGAGTTCCATAGAAAGTTAGGTCTCAAGTTATGTGCAGATAATAAAGGAAAACCAGTTACAGGAATAGAAAGCAACAACAAGGAGACAAAAAAAGGAATTAACAGATTATTTGGAATGAATTGTGAAAGCAAACCAAAATAAATTGTATGAATGTAAAGAGATGTGAAAACGTCTGTAAACTGGGTAAGAAAGATAAATGCTTCAAAACTGTAGAATAGAAAAAAAATGTTAGTAAAGGTAAAAATTTTGCAACTGCCAGTCTATTACAGACATATTAGTTGTGGTGTCCATTGTAGGAATTGGTAGAACTGAATACACAAATGAAGAAGTAGAAGTAAGTGCAACTTATTATGCATCCACAGAATTTAAGTTTGTTATCCATTTATACCTTGACCTTTATGAACCTCATTGCACTTGAATGCAAAGTATGTGAATGAGAATTTTTCAAGTACTGCAGGGAAATTACAACAAAAATTCCTAAAAAGAAACATAACATCTGCAATAATTATCCACTAAATAAAATTGTGTTATTACCAACCACAGTGTGTGAAGTCAGTAAAACTGCACAAAATCTAAAAATTAAAAAGTCAGTAGGCATGAATGAAATATCAATATATTTCTGAAACCTTGCATTCAGAATGTACAAACCCCATTAACAAGCATGATAAAAGAGTCATCTGCACCAGAGAAATTTCCAAAGTATTTAAAATGGCAAGAGACAAGCCTCTGATAAAGCAAGGTACTGAAGAAAACATAAAAAACTGCTCTCCCATTTCCTTGCGGTTGTTATTCTCAGAAAAACAGAATCAGTTATGAAAGACAGCTTGGTGACATCACTAATTCACTTCACCACAATGAGTGAGAAAACCCATCACTGACTATACAAAAGTATCTTTGCCACAGTCAGCATGGTGACAGTTTTTTCTCTTGTTTCAGGTTTGTTTTATGTGATTACAATTAAATGTTATTTGACAAGTAACTGAGTAGTTATTTTATGTTGATAATATATCATATAAAATGTCCCATAGTGGTGACCCCAAAAATGAAAAACAAAGAATAACTTTGTGACTGTATCATCATGAATAATGGATTCATCAACACAACAACTGAAACTGCAATCGAGCTGGATCAATAGTTACCGCTCATCACAGGGTCATGATCCACAACTATTAATCTGCAGCAAATCAGAATGACAGATGAAAATGCTCAAGATGGGAGTACATATGCGTGACATGGAAATCTTAAGCTTCCCGCATTCTGGCTGATGCGACCTCAGCACTGGTTCACGCATGTGGAATGCATGTTTCAGCAGCATCAGGTGTATAATAACTTTGAATGACTTAATATAGTGGTTTCATATTTGGATTTAGAAGTTACAGAGGAAATAGAACAAACCTTGTCACAACAAAAGTGCACTGCAGTAACGGAAGCTCTCATACAGCACAACGCATAGACACCAGAGTTGAGACTACAAAAAATTTTCATAGAAGAATAAGATATGGGTAACAAGACTCCATCACAAGTACTCAAAGCTCTGTGTACATTAGCAGGCCTTGAACTTCTGCCTGAACAATCTTTATGTGCACTATGGCTTCGTAAACTTCCAGCCAACATTCTTGCCATCACTGTACCACAAGCACACTTACCACTGCAAGTCTTAGCAAAGAAGGCAGACACCATTATAACCACCTTAAGTGAAGTTTCTGCATGAGCAAAAATTAACAATAACCAAGACAGAGGCTCCTGAATGTGCATAGTTGTGGAAGCTGATTTCACTGACTCCAGAATGCACGTACTGTATATACTTCACACCAGCAGCAAGCGTTGACTGAACCCACCATGGGGCAGCTAGCAGCACAAGTGGTGAAACTTTATGTGCAAGTATCTACACACCAACAGCAGCTATGCACTCACTCTAGGAGGGAAAAAATGAAAAAATGCCACCCCGCAAAACTCGCTGGACTGCTGATGACAGTAATACAGGTGTTTTGGCAAATCTGTCCATCAATGCAATCATACCCACAAATATCCAAACTTCAAAGACAGGTGTTAAAGGATACCAAAATCCATCAGCAACAGCACAGGCATGAAGACCACAGTGTGGTATGAAGATGTTTAAATTCCACATTATCCGGAGTCAGCTAGCCTCATTGATTGTTCATGCAGGACCATTTATCAGATGAAGAGTTTCTGATTGGCACAGATTCAGAAGTCAGAGTCTCTCCAAGAACAACTGGTGACATGTTGATGACAACAATGCAACATGTGCTTCCTGCAGGCAAGTACTTCAGAATCCTTGCCTACAGTGAAAAGTAGTTAGCGTTATACCTGTATTCAAACTTCTACCTAATACAGACCCTAAAGGTTGCACGAGTTCCTGGTCACATAAGTGGAGCCAACTTTTTATGTAACTATTGATTTATGCCTCACATGGTCAGCTGTTGATTGGTGCCAGTACCTACAGAAAGGATATTGCCTACTACATCTTCCACATCAGGTCCAGTGCAGAATGATGTGCCCAAGGCTTTCTGCACGATGTCTGGCGCTTCTACCATGGCCTTGTGCTGGGGTATATATTATCAACAACAATGTGGGGCACACCTATGTGCATAATGCAAGGAGAGCCCTGTGAGTCGTTTTGATTCGTGTACTGTAGGCAGTGTCATAGCATTGGCTTAGGAGCCATTTTTTCATAATCTGCTTCAAGACTTTAAAGCATTCACAAAACCGGCCAGTGCCATCAGGGAATGCTCACAAAGTGCTCAATATAACATTTGCACAACACAAGCTCAACCTGTTGCATTCTGCAGGTAGCATCTGCTTCCAGAGAAGCTTCTTGGATCGCAAACAGAGTTTGACCAACTTCTGAAAGCAAGTATTGTGGCAAGACCCACTTGTCCATGGGTCTCCCTAACACACATGGTTTGTAAGAAAGATAACTCATGGAGCTGATGTGGAGTTTACAGGGTACCCTATGCCCACACAAGTCCAGAACACTACCCCTTGCTGACCGTGACTGATTTTAACAGTATCATTAGCAATAGGAAGCTAAACTAGATATGATTTAAGATGAGATGAGGCTACCTTCCAGTAAAGGCAATTGGAGATTTTATTCCAGGAAAGAGAGGGAGTGGCAAAAGAAGATACTAGATGCTGGATGAAATCAGTAGACCACAAGGAGGGTAGCAAAGAATGAAGAGGAAAGCACAGGACAGTAAAACATGGAGGGCTATGAAGTCTACCACAAGGCACTTAACTAAATGATGATGATTAGCAATGCCAAAATATTAAGTAGTGGTGCACCAAGACATTTTCTCAAATTCCAATGGCTCTGTCTGACATAAAAACAGCAATAATCACACCATTCGGCCTGTTCAAGTACAATTTTATGCTCACCAAATTTGGCAACAGTTCATGCATGAGACGTTTCATGAATTATCATTCACATTTTGCTATATGGACGACATTCTAGTATTCTATGCTTCAGCAGTGCAGCACGTCAGACACCTGCAGCAGCTTTTCCACTGCCTACAAGAGTGTGGCACAGTTATTAACAAAACAGTGTGTGCATCAGCAAAACATGAGGTCAAATTCCAGGGATGCCTATCACCATTGCCTGAGAAGGATGATAAAGTACAACAGATGCCTCTTTCTACAACTAACAGAGGCTCCGCAGTTTCTTGGGCATGCTGAACTACTACCTAAACTAACTGCTGTCCTAGAGCCTCTCATAGCATTACGCCACCAAAAGTACTGCAAGAAATGATAAACTACCGTGGTTTTCAGATTCCAAAGCAGCTTTTCATGATCTAAAGAAACATCTGTCACAACCAATGTTGATGTTGCTGGAATACTCAACATTGTGTGCCCCTTTGGAGGTTATGGTAGATATGAGCCGAACAGCAGTGGGAGCAGCCCTGCAACAAAATGTTGAATGCAAAAAGAAGCTGCACACATTTTTCTCTAAGAAATTGACTCAACAGTAGCAAAAAAAGGAGTGCTATTATTTGCAAGTGCTCGCTATTTACTTAACTATCAAGCATTTCTGCCCACCTGTTTGTCTTTATAATTTTTACAGACCACAAGTCACAAGTAGCTATCTTTCAGTGAGATGCAGGCCTCAGTTCGCCACATGACCACAGGCAGGTTGGGTATATTGCACAGTTCACAACTGGTGTGTGTTACGTAGCAGGAAAATATAACCTGGTCACAGATTGCCTATGTTGGAACTGTGCCAATTTAAACTCCATTCACTGGGCAGGGTTAACAAGGAAGCAACAAGAAGATACCCTCTTGCACTGTCTTACATAGCAGCAGCAAAACCATTGCAGCTCAGATGTGTGTCTGCCCCAAATGTGCTGGACGGAACTTGATGTGGCATAACAAAAGGGAAGCAGCAAACCTACATACCAGAACAATATTGTTGTCAGGTTTTTGACACACTTCACAACCCCAGGAATCTGAGCCACAGCAAGTTAGTCTCTGTCAAAGTCATGTGGCTTGGGGTGCAAAAACGATCGTCGTGCATTGGTACATAGGTGCCTGACATGCCAGCTTAATAACACAGTGAAATGAACAAGCATGAAATGAAACTGCTAAATACGTGAAACAATGTGACCAAAAAAACAATTACAGTTGCTAGACAGCATTTATATACAGTACATCTAACTCAGATTTATAAACACATTGACTTAAAGGCGAAATTGAATAAAGCAGAGGCTGAAAGAATCATACACATCAGTCTCCAATACATTACAAAAATAGGGTCTGAAAAAGAGAATTCATTCTTGCCCACAAACCAAAGCAGCAGACATATTAATAAATCATCTGCCCACAGATTTTAAAGAATTATGTGATCTGCTATGTCAAGTCTATACAAAGAGGTCAGAACCTATAGATATACACCATGTGTATAGAGGTCTAAGATGAACCCATGGATGACTAGCTCCCATCCATCCAGTGGTACATTCAAACACATGTCCCATAATGGCCTTAAAAATTATACAAATTAATGCAATGAGAAGCTCCTTTCTAATAACTGAATTTAGGAAAAGAACAGAAGAAATAGAAGCTGATAAATGTGCAGTGAGAATTCAGCTTCCATCGCATTTCAACATGGATTGTCACAAATATGATAGTTAGAACTTTAATAGTGGCAACTATTTACTTACAGCTCGTACAAAATAGATACATGTTTCAAAGTTTTGCTGACCTTCAGAGTACTTACCAGCATTGTGTATAACCCATTGCCAGAGATATGGAAGTCGTAGGATACTCTTAGCAGTGCCAGTTGTGTTGACAGTTCGAGCAGCATGGTATGCCGGACGAATTTGTAGCAGTTCTGAAGCAAATGCCGTGAAGTGTTTCCTTGAGTTTAGAAGTTGAGTTGAACTTACGAGGGCTTAAGTCAGGGGAGTGCAGTAGGTGGTATAGCACTTAGCAGCCCTGTCAGTCAAACAAATCAGTAACAGCTTGCACTGTATGTGCTCGAGCATTTTCCTGCAAAATGATGGTCTGGTTCTGCAGAAAGTGTCATCACTTCTGTCTCTAAGCTGGTCGTGGGTTGTGTTCCAAAAATGAACAGCATAAAGACAGAAGTGATGACACTTTCTGCAGGACCTGACCATCATTTTGCAGGACAATGCTCGAGCACATACAGTGCAAGCTGTTACTGATTTGTTTGACTGATGGGGCTGCTAAGTGCTATACCACATACTGCACTCCCCTGACTTAAGCCCTCGTAAGCTCAACTCAAATTCTAAACTAAAGGAAACACTTCACAGCATTCGCTTCAGAACTGCTACAAATTCATCGGGCAATGGACCACACCGCTAGAACTGTCAACACAACTGGCACTACTAAGAGTATCCTACGACATCCACATCACTGGCAACAGGTTATACACAATGCTGGTGACAACTCTGAAGGTCAGTAAAACTTTGAAACATGTATCTATTTTGTATGAGCTGTAAATAAATAGTTGGCACTATTACAGTTCCAACCCTTGAATCTGAGCACAGTACTCTGAGCACATAGAAATATACATTGAAAAAATCAGGGACACTGATAACTACACTCATGGTAAAAACTTATTGATAACAGGCGATATAAAGTGCAGAGCACCCTCTGGTGTAGCAGACTCATAGATGATAGAGGCAAGAAGGTTTTAGACATCATTCAAGAACTTGACCTGTTAGTGGTGAATTGTTCAAAATAATCTGGGACATACCGCAATAGACCCAGTGCAACCACTAACATAGGCACTACACTAATAATTGGAAGAGCTGTAAATAAAATTTCCAGTGACCAGCAGTGATCACAGGGCAGTTACATACAAGATTAATGACAGAAATAATATCAATAAAAACCTAATTATGGCAGATAGATTTAATTTTAAGAAAGCAAATTGGAACAAGTTATGTAAAATGGTATCCAGTGTCAACAGAATATCAGGCAGTGTATATCTAAGGGCTCAAGCATTACAAGAACTAATACAAGATACGCAACCCACCAGAAGGGACTATCAGTGATCCTCCATTGCAGTCATCAAGACAGTTCAATTGGCACATTACAGAAACCTAAAGACCTGATACCAAGTATTGATTAATCAACACAAATGAGGTGCAATGGGAAAGCTACCTGACAAACCAGTTGAAGACCAATATGTATGGTAAAGCGTTAAACATTTTGTGAACCAAAGATGGCTTGATGATTCATGAATGGAGGCAGTCAGCAGAAAACCTGCTTCGCAGACTCCTCCTGGACAATGATCAAGAGGATAATCAAGTCCACAGGTAAATTAGATATATATATTAAGTTCTTTAATAACCACACCATTCGCTCAGGAAGGAGTGGACCTAGCTGTAATGAAAATAAAAAATTGGAACACTCCAATATCAGATAAAATCCATGTCAAAGTTCTCAAACAAATAAAATCACAAACTGTCCCATGCCTAACCAGACTACTGAATGATTTATTTACAATGGGTAGGGTGCCTGCTACTGGAAATAGCAAAAGCTGTCATAGCAAAAACCTCCAAAGGCAAAGGTCTGGCTAATTCTATAAGCTATAGACAACCTGTTTGATTAACATACTTGCAAAGGTTCAGGAAAGGCTCCTCTGTGACAGGTTACACTTGCACAGAGAGCTTCATGGACTTCATCAGTGCCAGTTTGGTTCCAGAAAATGGAAATGTGTCAAAGATGCATTTAACAAGGCAATTGAAACATAGAGTCTTGTAGAACACAATATGCAATAGGAATATTAATTGCAATTGTGGGATCACTTGATAATTTGTGGTGGCCCGATTTGTTTGCTTGGATGTGTGACCTACAGGTTCCCCAGTGAAACTTCCTGGAAGATTAAAACTGTGTGCCGGACTGAGACTCGAACTCAGGACCTTAGCCTTTCGCGGGCAAGTGCTCTACCATCTGAGCTACCCAAGCATGACTCATGCCCTGTCCTCACAGCTTTACTCCTGCCAGTACCTCGTCTCCTACCTTAATCTGCCAGGAAGTTTCGTATCAGCACACACTCCGCTGCAGAGTGAAAATCCCATTCAGGTTCCCCAGGCTCTATATCACAGCTTCATAAATTACTGTAGCAGTAGAGTTGTGGAATTGTCAGCCGGCACACAAAACGTAATAAAAAGAACCATCAAGAGTGCCCACAGGGGTTGCTTTGTGAGTCAGTATTTTGTGATTTGGCAACTGAACAACTCTTGCACCAATTGGAAGAAAATGGCCAAGTGGTGGTAAATGCCAATGACATGCTGGCTGTGGTGTTGGGGAACTCAAAAGCTAAGCTGGAGAAAGCGGCAAGTGGGGTCCTCTCCCAGATTCGATGGTGCATAAACAACAAACTTACCACAGCCCCAATGAAAACCACATACATGTGCCTTAAAGGTCAACTTTCATTATGTAGAAATCCTATGGTTAAATTAGAAAGCATCTCTATCACCAGACACACAGTCATGCAATACCTTAGAGTACAATTAGATGAAAAGTGTATCTTCACACAACACATTCAGACAATCGCAAACAAAGCAAGAAACATTATGCACAATATTGCCCACGCCTCAACAGCAAACTACAAGCTACTGCTGCACGTGGTGTGAATCTATCATGATGCCATTTTCACGTCCATCACAGGCTACACAGCAAGTGTTTGGGCACACAGACTTTGGTGCATGCAGACGGGTTTTCCAGTCACAACTGCAGGGTACAGCAATCACAGAACCTGTCCCGTTCTTCACAAAAACAACTTAAGAGAGTCAATGTGAACAACAAAGTGCTAATGCGTGCATCTAGTGTTGTGAAAGATGTGAATGCGAGTGCTGCATCACAAAATGTCTGTGTTCAACCAAGATTACAGCAACACACGAAGCAGGACACACAATACCACATCAGCCCCATGTCGGCGCAGCTTCTAGATCCGCCTTGGCAACAGAGATGAGATACACATAATGTGTAACAGTCCTGATGTTTTCAAAAACACACACAAATAGTAATAATTATCATTATTAATGTTACTATAAACACCAAAAGGAAATGGAATGGTAATGTGCTCTGATGCCATTCTGGAGCATATTCACATTTATATAATAAATGTCCCAATATAGAATTACATAGTACGTTCATGTATATATAAATATGTATTTTTATAATAGAGGGAAACATTCCATGTAGGAAAAATATATCTAAAAACAAAGATGATGTGACTTACCAAATGAAAGTGCTGGCAGGTCGACAGACACACAAACAAACACAAACATACACACAAAAGTCAAGCTTTCGCAACAAACTGTTGCCTCATCAGGAAAGAGGGAAGGAGAGGGAAAGACGAAAGGATGTGGGTTTTAAGGGAGAAGGTAAGGAGTCATTCCAATCCTGGGAGCGGAAATACTTACCTTAGGGGGAAAAAAGGACGGGTATACATTCGCACACACACACATATCCATTCACACATATACAGACACAAGCAGACATATTTAAAGACAAAGAGTTTTGTCTTTAAATATGTCTGCTTGTGTCTGTATATGTGTGAATGGATATGTGTGTGTGTGCGAGTGTATACCCGTCCTTTTCTCCCCCTAAGGTAAGTCTTTCTGCTCCCGGGATTGGAATGACTCCTTACCCTCTCCCTTAAAACCCACATCCTTTTGTCTTTCCCTCTCCTTCCCTCTTTCCTGATGAGGCAACAGTTTGTTGCGAAAGCTTGAATTTTGTGTGTATGTTTGTGTTTGTTTGTGTGTCTGTCGACCTGCCAGCACTTTCATTTAGTAAGTCACATCATGTTTGTTTATATATATATATATATATATATATATATATATATATATATATATATATATATATATATATATATATATATATATATATATATATAGAGGGAAACATTCCACATGGGAAAAATATATCTAAAAACAAAGATGATGTGACTTACCGAACGAAAGCGCTGGCAGGTCGATAGACACACAAACAAACACAAACACACACACAAAATTCAAGCTTTTGCAACAAACTGTTGCCTCATCAGGAAAGAGGGAAGGAGAGGGAAAGACGAAAGGATATGGGTTTTAGGGGAGAGGGTAAGGAGTCATTCCAATCCCGGGAGCGGAAAGACTTACCTTAGGGGGAAAAAAGGACAGGTATACACTCGCACACACACACACATATCCATCCACACATATACAGACACAAGCAGACATCTCACAAGCAGACATATGTCTGCTTGTGAGATGTCTGCTTGTGTCTGTATATGTGTGGATGGATATGTGTGTGTGTGTGTGTGTGTGTGTGTGCGAGTGTATACCCGTCCTTTTTTCCCCCTAAGGTAAGTCTTTCCGCTCCCGGGATTGGAATGACTCCTTACCCTCTCCCCTAAAACCCATATCCTTTCGTCTTTCCCTCTCCTTCCCTCTTTCCTGATGAGGCAACAGTTTGTTGCGAAAGCTTGAATTTTGTGTGTGTGTTTGTGTTTGTTTGTGTGTCTATCGACCTGCCAGCGCTTTCGTTCGGTAAGTCACATCATCTTTGTTTTTAGATATATATATATATATAAATATGTATTTTCTTTTTATTTCTCCTTAACTATTACTTAATGTTTACTATTATCAATATTATCATTATTTATATTGTACTATTATTATTAATATTATCATTCTTGCTTTTATACTCTGACATAACTTATAATCAATAACTTCCAAAAACTGTTGAAACACAACCTATTGCATAGAGAGAAAGAACAGGTCTGAAAGAAGCAGTAAATAAATAAGATTAGGAAACGTGTCTTCCCACGTACTTTTCACTTGCTGATACCGTTAGCAGGTTTTGACACATACATGTGGACACTATAAGGCTGCTACCATACTCTTTGGGCCAACATTATTTGCTCACAATCATCAATCATTTTACCAGGTGACCAGAAGTCATCATAATACAAGACATACCTGCTGCATTGGTCGTGAGGGCGCTAGTGCCCTCATGGTTCCCCAGGTTTGGTATCCCACAGTTCATAATTACAGATTGTGGGAGGCAATTTGAAAACCGACTTTTCAATGAAAATATTACAGTTGCGTGGCTGCAACCATCCCCTCACTATAAGCCACCATCCTGCCAGCAATGGAATCGTGACAGTTTTGCTCCACACTTTACTACCATAATGTGTAGCTCATCATTGTGATCCATAGCATTGGCCCTATTCCTGCTCAGATTAATAACATCCGTGAAGAATGACATACAGTACTCTCCCACTTAAATGGTCTATGGCAAGCAGCTGTGGGTTCCAGGGGATTTAATCATGCCAGCATCTGCATAGCTGGCTGTCCCTGAGCTATGTATGCAGTTCACACAACTCGGCATCAGAATGAGGAACACACCACCTACCAACCCTGTCAATCATTGGAGACTGGAAGGTGTTCATGCACAAAGATCTGGAAAAAATGCTCCATGTGTGGGTCAAAGATGATGCAGTGAACCCACTACTCATTTTGCAGTACTCTGGACACTACAAGGTAATTGCAAGAGGAAGTCATAATTTCAAAATTGAAAAAGACAACAAACAAAAGACACTCTCAATAGAGTGGCTAAAAAACCCATGTATACCAATGAGGGTGCATTCCTTACTCAGCCCACAACATGGAGGCCGACATTTCTGCAGCCAGTTTCACTGAACCCTTGGCACCAGAAGTGGATGCCGAAGAGACAATAGCAGAATAGGAGAAACCCTTGTCAGCGTCAGTTGTTTCATGAGAACAGGCAGTCAAATCAAATACAAGTTCCCCTGTATGCTGGGGACACTCAATTAAATAAATAAAAATAGAGAAAAAAATAGGGGTGGGAGCTGATGTGGAGAGATCACTAATCCATTTTTCCACAGTGAGTGAGCTAACTCACTGCTGACTATATAAAAATATCTTTAGGAACTTGCAGCATGCTGCAGGTTCTCTAATGTCCGTCCTATGTGGTGCATTTTGTTGGTGTTAAGTAGGCCATATACCGCTTTGACTACTGCAGGAGCAGATTCTGTGCACGTGTTATCGCCTATATTTGTCATATTTACAGCATGGATGGTCTGAAAATGGACAGAGGTGTCAAAAACTAGTCACCATCAAGAAATTGAAAAATATACCTCTCAATGCAATTTATGACAAAGCTACAACCATTTATTTCAAAAGTATCTTTGCCACAGTTGTCGTGGCAACATTTGTTTAGTCTCATTTCTGGTTTGGCTGGCTCTGAGCACTATGGGACTCAACATCTTAGGTCATAAGTCCCCTAGAACTTAGAACTACTTAAACCTAACTAACCTAAGGACATCACACACACCCATGCCCGAGGCAGGATTCGAACCTGCGACCGTAGCGGTATTTCTGGTTTGTCTTACATGAATAAAAATAAATGTTAGCTGTTAAATTACTACAGTAGTAAAAGTTTATATGCCAACTACCTCTGCAGATGATGAAGAAATTGAAGAAACGTATGATGAAATAAAAGATATTATTCAGATAGTGAAGGGTGACGAAAATTTAATAGTCATAGGTGACTGGAATTTGGTAGTAGGAAAAGGGAGAGAAGGAAACGTAGTAGGTGAATATGGATTGGGGCTAAGAAATGAAAGAGAAAGCCGCCTGGTAGAATTTTGCACAGAGCACAACTTAATCATAGCTAACACTTGGTTCAAGAATCATAAAAGAAGGCTGTATACATGGAAGAGGCCTGGAGATACTGACAGGTTTCAGATAGATTATCTAATGGTACGACAGAGATTTAGGAACCAGGTTTTAAATTGTAAGACATTTCCGGGGGCAGATGTGGACTCTGACCACAATCTATTGGTTATGAACTGTAGATTAAAACTGAAGAAACTGCAAAAAGGTGGGAATTTAAGGAGATGGGACCTGGATAAACTGAAAGAACCAGAGGTTGTACAGAGTTTCAGGGAGAGCATAAGGAAACAATTGACAGGAATGGGGGAAAGAAATACAGTAGAAGAAGAATGGGTAGCTCTGAGGGATGAAGTAGTGAAGGCAGCAGAGGATCAAGTAGGTAAAAAGACAAGGGCTAGTAGAAATCCTTGGGTAACAGAAGAGATACTGAATTTAATTGATGAAAGGAGAAAATATAAAAATGCAGTAAATGAAGCAGGCAAAAAGGAATACAAATGACTCAAAAATGAGATCGACAGGAAGTGCAAAATGGCTAAGCAGGGATGGCTAGAGGACAAGTGTAAGGATGTAGAGGTTTATCTCAGTAGGGATAAGATAGATACTGCTTGCAGGAAAATTGAAGAGACCTTTGGAGATAAGAGAACCACTTGCATGAACATCAAGAGCTCAGATGGAAACCCAGTTCTAAGCAAAGAAGGGAAAGCAGAATGGTGGAAGAAGTATATAGAAGGTCTATACAAGGGCGATGTACTTGAGGACAATATTATGGAAATGGAAGAGGATGTAGATGAAGATGAAATGGGAGATATGATACTGCGTGAAGAGTTTGACAGAGCACTGAAAGACGTGAGTCGAAATAAGGCCCCCGGAGTAGACAACATTCCATTGGAACTACGGATGGCCTTGGGAGAGCCAGTCCTGACAAAACTCTACCATCTGGTGAGTAAGATGTATGAAGCAGGCGAAATACCCTCAGACTTCAAGAAGAATATAATAATTCCAATCCCAAAGAAAGCAGGTGTTGACAGATGTGAAAATTACCAAACTATCAGTTTAATAAGTCACAGCTGCAAAAAACTAACAAGAATTCTTTACAGCTGAGTGGAAAAACTAGTAGAAGCCGACCTCGGGGAAGATCAGTTTGGATTCTGTAGAAATGTTGGAACACGTGAGGTAATACTGACCCTACGACTCATCTTAGAAGCTAGGTTAAGGAAGGGCAAATCTACATTTCTAGCATTTGTAGACTTAGAGAAAGCTTTTGACAATGTTGACTGGAATACTCTCTTTCAAATTCTAAAGGTGGCAGGGGTAAAAGACAGGGAGCGAAAGGCTATTTACAATTTGTACAGAAACCGGTTGGCAGTTATAAGAATTGAGGGGCATGAAAGGGAAGCAGTGGTTGGGAATGCAGTGGACAGGGCTGTAGCCTATCCCTGATGTTATTCAATCTGTATATTGAGCAAGCAGTGAAGGAAACAAAAGAAAAATTCGGAGTAGGTATTAAAATCCATGGAGAAGAAATAAAAACTTTGAGGTTTGCCGATGACATTGTAATTCTGTCAGAGACAGCAAAGGACTGGGAAGAGCACTTGAACGGAATGGATAGTGTCTTGAAAGGAGGATATAAGATGAACATCAACAAAAGCAAAACGAGGATAATGGAATGTAGTCAAATTAAATCGGGTGATGCTGAGGGAATTAGATTAGGAAATGAGACACTTAAAGTAGTAAAGGAATTTTGCTATTTGGGGAGCAAAATAACTGATGATGGTCAAAGTAGAGAGGATATAAAATGAAGACTGGCAATGGCAAGGAAAGCGATTCTGAAGAAGAGAAATTTGTTAACATCGAGTATAGATTTAAGTGTCAGGAAGTCATTTCTGAAAGTATTTGTATGGAATGTAGCCATGTATGGAGGTGAAACATGGACAATAAATAGTTTGGACAAGAAGAGAATAGAAGCTTTCAAAATGTGGTGCTACAGAAGAATGCTGAAGATTAGATGGGTGGATCACATAACTAATGAGGACGTATTGAATAGGATTGGGGAGAAGAGAAGTTTGTGGCACAACTTGACTAGAAGAAGGGATCGGTTGGTAGGACATGTTCTGAGACATCAAGGGGTCACCAATTTAGTATTGGAGGGCAGCGTGGAGGGTAAAAATCGTAGAGGGAGACCAAGAGATGAATACACTAAGCAGATTCAGAAGGATGTAGGTTGCAGTAGGTACTGGGAGATGAAGAGGCTTGTACAGGATAGAGTAGCATGGAGAGCTGCATCAAACCAGTCTCAGGACTGCAGAGCACAACAACAACAACAGCTGTTAAATAACTGAGCAGTTATTTTGTGTGGATAATTTATAATATACTAATACTATCTCTCATAAAAGTTGAATAAATTACCTAAATAAGTACAACCCTCTAAGTGAACCATATTTTGGGTAGCAAAAGGGTAACAAGCAGGAGTGTGTCATAAGCATATTCTGAGATCTTTTCTAAGGCTTTTGATATTCTACTAATTGAGCTAGAATCATTAGGAATAAGAGGCATAACTAAAGCTAGGGTACTATATTAGGACCAGTACTGCTCTAGGTAAACATCAATGACTTTCTCAGTAGTATCAGCCATGCGGAAAAAATTCTCTTTGCTGATGACAGAAACATTTTAGTCACTGAGGAAATAAGAAAACTCCTTGCAGAGGAAGCAAATGGGACCATCAAGGATGTTTACAATTGATAAATATGCAATAAAGTTACATTGAAAACCAAAAAAATCAAAAATAAAAAAATTCAATTAATTTCAGTTTGAAAAGGGAAAATGACAATGTTTGTTATGCAATCTATATTAGTTACTTCCATTGTGAGCTTTGATTGTTTGTCGAGTCATGAGCATGACATGGGGCTCAAATGTGCAAAGAAGCTCATCCATTCCTTCTCATTAAAGTAGGCTACTGGGGCAAGTTAAAATCCAATGTAACAAAATGGTAGACCTGCAGTTGAACAGGCTTGCGAGACTCTCATTGTGATGGAAAGTGCTACTCTATCACTTATGTAATATTATTGATGAAAAGTACATTAACAGAGAGGATGGAGAGTGGCTTTGCTTAGTCAAACCAACCATTCAATTTCGGCACATCTCTGTCCAATCACTCAGATGAAATGTAATTTTATGTTGCCTTTCTGTAGAGCCTCGCTGTTTAACTCATGGTCTTTTCTTTTATCAAGAAGATTCACCACCATAGGGCAAGTGAGGTGAGAGAATGGTTAGCATATAACTCACTTAGGGTACTAGAGGAGTTCTAACCTGTGTCCAACTTTCCCAATCCTTCTCTGTTCTGACACTGTGCTTTATCTCTAATGACATTAAAATCCAATCTTTCTTCAGTGTGTGGCCCCCATAGCACCACATTTTAACAGAGACTTGTTAGTTACATGGTTGGAAAGTATTTTAAATGGTTTAATTTACAATGTCTCGAATTTAATATGATGACATGGTAAGAATCAAAAAATTCTTTGAGGGAAGAAATGTTATTCCTAGTCTTTTAAAGGCTAATACAACATCCTTCTAAGCACATCATAACTCTTGAGTTAGTAGTTATAGACATCTATATTCTTTTTAACATTCTGATTTAATGTACCTTTGTATTTCTGTGTTTAAATATATTTCTTTCAATTTTATTGTGATTAGTTGGTTATTTTCTGTTGATTAACTGAGTATTGTTCGCAAATTTTGAATGGTGATGAGAAATGTATTGATGAATACTCTAGGACAAAAACGTCCCCTCCAAGCCACTCTTACAGCCACCACAACCAAAATGTGAACTGGTACTGTGTCTTGGTGGTTGAGCACTCTATTACACAGAAATTTTAATAGTGTGTTGACAACAAATATTAAGAGAGAATAAATGTACTGTGAAACTGTGGTTTATATTGCCATGTGTTTAAACAGGTGCCTGCAAATGTACATCCGAACTCCAAATGTAAATCTAATTACTTTCTTTTGTGCACAGGCTACTTTTAACATATTGAGGACGTACTTAACAATATTATCCCATATGCAATCAGCAAAAGAAAATGTTATCTTATTGATTCCCATGTCCCCAAAAACAGCAGTTAATCTTACAGAAAAAATAGCTGAGTCTAATTGTTTCAGAAGGTCTGCTACAGGGTTATTCAGAGCTGCATGCAGAGTTCCTGACGACAACTGCACAAGCACAAGACATACAGAAAAATGACAGGTATCAGTGGATAGGGTATCTTGTTTAAGTTTGATTCATAATATACGCCATGGAATAATTGCAGAGCACAGTGGATAATGGAGTCATATGTCTCCTTTATTCGCTAAACTTGAATCTGTTGTGATGGTTCAGTGACAATTTGATACCATATGTCACATAAAAACTCCAACAGATGAAGCAATCCATGGGTTGTACAACACATCCCACGAGACTGGCTGCTTATGTAGTGAGAAGAAAACAGACCAGCCAAGACCATCAGCAGAGAAGATGGAGCATGTCTGGGACTCTTTCATCAGGAGTAATATGACAGTGCAGCACCACACTTTCTTTCAGATGTTTGTGATTATCTGAATGCCAAATTGCCTCAGCTTATTCCTGCCTCCACCTGCCACTTAATTTGGACGAGTTGCAAGGAATGATAATCCAAGTGTGGTTCTGATATCAGCCACAATGTGTTTGGATGTGTATGGCAAGAGTTTTACTATTTTATTGACATTTGCCACATGACAAACAGTGTCCGTATTCAGCATCAGCAATTGCGAGTTAAAAATTTGGAGAGCTCCTCTACCCATTATCATGTGCACATTATCTGTTTGTCTTATAGTTTTCACACACTCATCATCTGAAACCGTGGAGGGTTTTATGGCTAACCCTGTATATGGTTTTTATAATTTAGGTTTTCATCGATATGCATGGCCAAGAATTGGAACTTTATAGACCGTTTATCATTTTTTGTTGTCAAACTACATTAATAGTAGGTGGGATTTTTTAATTATGCAAAACTGGATGAGTTCTGTTACTTAAGTTTCCCTAGGCGTTTATACTGCTCAAATAACTTATGAGAATACAGCCATGCAACATTTTGAAGGCTAAACTGTAGCAAGTAAGCACTTTGCAAGTTAATTTGAAACCTAAGTTTGCAGAGGAATTGTTTCGAGTTCATTTAATGGCTGCTTCAAGAATTTCAGCTCTTTTTTTTTTTTTTTTTTTTTTTTTTAATTGGCTGGACGATGCTGCATGGTAACAGTCTGATCAGAAATTTCATTCAGTAACTGTCAGGCCTTTGGTGAAGTTTGAACGTTTCTGCAGCTCAGAGTCTTATTCTGTATCCCAACATTCTGTGATAAATCTTATGGAGGAAGTTTTTGATGACAGCTTTTCTGTGTTAGGGAAAGATTTAATTTTGCACTGATGCCCCCAAGTGTTTACCAGTGGTTGAAATATTAATTCTGTTGAACAGGCTCTTTTTAAACTACCTCCTGAGGTTGCACAGGAGACTAGCAGTGTGGCATGTCATGTGTTGACTGGTGCACATCCACCAAAGAGTAAGATAACAGCAGCAGAGAGAGCTGCTTTATGTTCACTTAGGATCGATCCAGATATTGTTATTTTACCCGTGGACAAGACCAATGCTAAAATTGTTTTGGACAAGCGGAATTACATTAAAGAGATAGCAGTGTTTATTATCTGATTCAATGTATTGCAGGATCATTGCTGACTCACAAGAAGTGTTGAGAGAAAGACTAACATCATCTGCAGAAAAGTTCTTTGTCACGGGAGACTATCAAGAGTCTTAATACTTATTGTGCTGGTCCCCCTAGGTTATATGGCCTTACAAAGATCCACAACAATGGGGTTCCTCTTTGTCTGATTGTAATGTTGGTGCTCTGGCATATTGTGTAACAAAACACCTTACTACTCTGTTGAGTCCACCAGTTGGTAGGTGTGAGCCTCACATAAACAACTTGGTGGATTTCTTAAGTCAATTAGACTGAATGCATTTGAATGACTGATATTCTAGTTAATTTTGATATGGCCTCTCTCTTCACTTTTGTTTCTCCATAACACTTGTTACGGTAAAGTGAGGCTAGATTTAGTGCTGAGTTAACAAACCTATTTCAAGATGTGTTGACTTCTACTTACTTTTTATTCAATGTCTAGTGCTATGAGCAGACAGATGGAGTTGCGACTGGAGCTTGTTGTCACCTATTGTGCAAATTTATGGAAGACTTCGAGTAATGTGCCTTGGAGTCGGCAGGTGATAATTTAAACGACTTTTCAGAACACCTGAATTAAATCCATCCGTATATTTGCTTCACCATGGAGGTGGAAATGAATGGCTCCCTTCCCTTCCTTGATGTGTTGGTCAGGAGGAAGGTTGATGGTATATTGGGACATTCTGTTTATAGAAAGTCGAAACACACTGACTTGTATGTAAAGGCTGATAGTTGTCACTATCTAGCTCAGTGCGAAAGGAAACTTCATACCTTGGGCACAGAGTCCAATTCATTTCAGACCCTAACAGTTTGTCAACTGAGTTAACCCATCTTGAGATCACCTTTTGTCAGAATGGATACAGTGAAAGCCACATCAGACATGTGTTGCACTATCAACCAACCTTTGCACTGGGGTGAGTGATGATAATACCAAGTTGGCACCTAGGTCTACGGCCTTTTTGCCTTATGCGGGGAGCAGTTCAATAAGTCTGGTCATATCTTGCAGAAATATTATGTGAAATGTGTTTTCTGACCTCCATTTCAGATTAGATTCCATTAAGGATGATCCTGTTTTGTGTATGCAGGTTTTCTATCGAATTCCTTGCAGTTGTGGCATGTCACATACTGGTCAGACTACCAGGATGTGGAGGACTGGTGTTCTAAGCATGTCACATATGCTTAAGCAGCCAAGCAAATTGGCTATTGCAGAACATGGTCCTGGTACCAGTCATCCCATACTGAGATTCTGGCAAGCAGTTCTGGCTGTTGGGATAGTATCATTAAGGAAGCAGTTGAAATTATATTAACAAGTAATCTTGTAAAGAGAAACCAAGGTTTTTGCTTAAATTCTGTTTGGAATCTTGCTCTCCACCTTGTCAAAAAAACAGAGGAACGAAGTTAATCCTAACTCACTCATTGTTTAGTAATTTTCACTATCGATAACTGGTGTCTTTGGTTCTGTGGTGGCGTTAGTGTTTACAGAGTACCTCTCTCTCTCTCTCTCTCTCTCTCTCTCTCTCTCTCTCTCTCTCTCTCTCTCTCTGTGTGTGTGTGTGTGTGTGTGTGTGTGTGTGTGTGTGTGTGTGTGTGTGTGTGTGTGTGATCTTTACAGAATTACTGTGCAAACCGAGGTTCTAAATTCACTTACACAGCACTTACTTGCTGCAGTTTTGCCTTCAAAACGACAGGGTTGTCACCTGTTGAAATACCGGCAGTTGTCATCACCCTGCTGCATTCTCGCAAGTTATCTGAACTGGATGAACTGTGTTTTTCAAACTATAAAACTAGTCTGTGCAAAACCAGCCAATAAATGTAACAAAAACATCATTTGCTATCGTTCCCCTGGATGAATATCATGTATCCCCTACAAACTTAATTTCTATAACAGAATGTTATGATTGACACAGTCAAAAGCATAAAAGAAAAATGCATCCGAAAAAACTTATAATTTATGAGACAACTGCTGACCAGTCCAGCCCCCACCCCATACTTTCTGCTACTAGATTCGTTACGAGTCAGTCAGTGTCTTACTCCCTTCAACTTAGTCAGCTGGTAATAGTTTTTATCATTTTAGTAGCCGACAAAATTATAAGCAGTTACTTTATTTGTATGATTTCACCTTTATGAGCACATTGTTTCGACTGCAGTTTTTGATGCACTGCACAGTTATCAGCGCCCATACAAATTTCCAACCTATGCCCAGTCCAATCTAGCCACTTTCATGAATGATGATGAAATTATGAGGACAACACAAACACCCAGTCATCTTCAGGCAGATGAAAATCCCTCATCCCACCGGGAATCAAACCTGGGACCCCGTGCTCGGGAACTGAGAACACGACCGCGAGACCATGGGCTGCAGACTCCACTGCAGTTTTTGTTTGCAGTCTTATGACAATGCTGATAGTCTGGACTATACTTCAGTTTTTTAACAGACAAAACATCTCTGGAATCAACACATGTAGTGCAAGTGAAATACTGAGATCCTTCATATACAAAACTTTATTCTTGATATTATGTATCTGTTTGTATAAGACAAAATACACTCCTGGAAATTGAAATAAGAACACCGTGAATTCATTGTCCCAGGAAGGGGAAACTTTATTGACACATTCCTGGGGTCAGATACATCACATGATCACACTGACAGAACCACAGGCACATAGACACAGGCAACAGAGCATGCACAATGTCGGCACTAGTACAGTATATATCCACCTTTCGCAGCAATGCAGGCTGCTATTCTCCCATGGAGACGATCGTAGAGATGCTGGATGTAGTCCTGTGGAACGGCTTGCCATGCCATTTCCACCTGGCGCCTCAGTTGGACCAGCGTTCATGCTGGACGTGCAGACCGCGTGAGACGACGCTTCATCCAGTCCCAAACATGCTCAATGGGGGACAGATCCGGAGATCTTGCTGGCCAGGGTAGTTGACTTACACCTTCTAGAGCACGTTGGGTGGCACGGGATACATGCGGACGTGCATTGTCCTGTTGGAACAGCAAGTTCCCATGCCGGTCTAGGAATGGTAGAATGATGGGTTCGATGACAGTTTGGATGTACCGTGCACTATTCAGTGTCCCCTTGACGATCACCAGTGGTGTACGGCCAGTGTAGGAGATCGCTTCCCACACCATGATGCCGGGTGTTGGCCCTGTGTGCGTCGGTCGTATGCAGTCCTGATTGTGGCGCTCACCTGCACGGCGCCAAACACGCATACGACCATCATTGGCACCAAGGCAGAAGCGACTCTCATCGCTGAAGATGACACGTCTCCATTCGTCCCTCCATTCACGCCTGTCGCGACACCACTGGAGGCGGGCTGCACGATGTTGGGGCGTGAGCGGAAGACGGCCTAACGGTGTGCGGGACCGTAGCCCAGCTTCATGGAGATGGTTGCGAATGGTCCTCGCCGATACCCCAGGAGCAACAGTGTCCCTAATTTGCTGGGAAGTGGCGGTGCGGTCCCCTACGGCACTGCATAGGATCCTACGGTCTTGGCGTGCATCCGTGCGTCGCTGCGGTCCGGTCCCAGGTCGACGGGCACGTGCACCTTCCGCCGACCACTGGCGACAACATCGATGTACTGTGGAGACCTCACGCCCCACGTGTTGAGCAATTTGGCGGTACGTCCACCCGGTCTTCCGCATGCCCACTATACGCCCTCGCTCAAAGTCCGTCAACTGCACATACGGTTCACGTCCACGCTGTCGCGGCATGCTATCAGTGTTAAAGACTGCGATGGAGCTCCGTATGCCACGGCAAACTGGCTGACACTGACGGCGGCGGTGCACAAATGCTGCGCAGCTAGCGCCATTCGACGGCCAACACCGCGGTTCCTGGTGTGTCCGCTGTGCCGTGCGTGTGATCATTGCTTGTACAGCCCTCTCGCAGTGTCCGGAGCAAGTATGGTGGGTCTGACAGACCGGTGTCAATGTGTTCTTTTTTCCATTTCCAGGAGTGTATCTACCACACCGACATCCTCTATAATCTTCCTGAAATTATTAGTTATGATGATACCATTTCTTCAGGAAAAAAAATCAATTGGTTGCCTGGAATGGGATGAATTTACACTGGTTTTAAAAATTAATTTGGCCAGTAATATACAATCTTGAGCATTTCCTTGTATAAAAATGCCCTTAGTATCTATAATTGCAAAGAGCAGTACTTAACATGACACAAAAGTACTGTTTACAGACATAATTTCACTCAATTCATTACACACATATAAGCGCTGTTAAATGCATGCAATTGCATTGTGCTTATAAATATCTAGTACTAAAGTACTTTCAACTTTATACATCTTACCCTGTTGAATACCATCTGTAACAGAGATCTTCGGTAAAATATAAAATGATCACTACTTCACAGTTATCAATAACACATAATAAAGACTGAAATAATAATAAAAAACAGGTGCGGCTCAAATTTAAAGGCTCTGAAGAGGAGCAGCCCAAAGTATACATTACAATATATTTCGACAAAATTATGAAAAGGATAGATTGCTACTAACCATATGAGCAACAGAAAGACTTTCAAACAAGTAGACTTTTGGCGAAAAAGGACTTCATCAGAATTAGACATACTATTTTGGCACAGAGTAATACATGTTCCAAGTCACAAAATTTTCAACAGAGTTCAACCATCTTGACATAAGATAGGCTGGTTATGCCACAATTAGCGGCGCACCAGGAAGCATGCTGATGCAAGACAGAGGGGCAGTGCACTCTGTGACTCTACAGTAGCTGAGAGAGGGAGAGAGAGAGAGAGAGAGAGAGAGAGAGAGAGAGAGAGAGAGAGAGAGAGAAACACACAGCAGGAAAACAGGAGACAGCGACTATGCAAAATAACACGCACACTCGTTTCTGTGGTGGGATGCAGCAAGAAGCAATAGACACAGCTAGGGAAAACACTCGCATCCGAATTTAACTAGCTGTTAAGAGAGAATTAAAGCAAGGGTAGCAAAATAACGAGGCCACATGCAGTTGTTGCTAGTAAACTGCACATCACAGAACTGTGGAGAGCTCTTTAAATACTGGAACCCCAGCTCCAAGTAGGGGAGAACAGTTCAGGTCAATGGGAATGATAGAGTCCGTGTCGATGATATTTCCTTCCATGACCATGAGATCCACCAGCACAGTACCAGCTAGTCGTGGAGTGCCACAGAGCTGAACTCCATTGACGAACTTCATGCTGTGTCACACCAACCGCTACAGATGAGAGAGCTGAAGAACTACCAGCAGCAGTGTAGTACCAGTGCTATACTCTCCGAGTGTGGGATGGAAGACAACGACCAGGGTTCCTGGTGGGCCACCGTCCAGTACACCTAAGTGTCTCCAGGTGCGGGGCCTACCAGGCTAGCAGTACTGGGTACAACGCCTACCACCTACACCGCACCGTGGATGGTGTGGTCCCAGGAAGAAGAGGCATGGAGTGGGATCGAGTACATTCCCTCAGCTGGTAGCAGCCACCATTCTGTACCAGGCTGGGCTAAGCATCCATATCAATGCAAGAGGAACGTTTTGCTAGTATGCAGTTGCAAGGACTGGCATAGCGTCCGACACCAAGAATCTGTTCGTGACCAGGACAGAAGCCAACTACGGTCAACAGTGCACCACCCTTTGTAAAAGTTGTCAAAATAAATGATTCACTGATTAACCATGTTTTCTTATTGCCACGAGTGCTTTCAGGCAATTCCTGACATCATGCAGAGGCGTCATCCGCTCAGCCCCTCTGTAAATTGCCCTCAAAAGTGTCAACTCCGCTATTTTCATCTGGAGGTTGGGCATCGGAGGTCCTCTGCCTCAACACTCGGAGTAGGTCACTGTAGCGAGAATCCAGACTTCGCAACAGCAACTGTAATGTGGTGAGCATCATGAAAACATTTTTCCTGTTCTGGTAGCTATGTCACGGGTTTGTGTTTGTAGAAGGCATATGTTGTCATCATTATTTTAGTAATATGTGGGTATGAGATGGAGGAAATAATAATTCTATGTAATAGTGTTAGTAAGTGGTATTCATTAGCATGTGTCAAGCTGGTTTAACCCATATGAGTTGTTGTGCCAGTGAATGGGTCATGTGACATGTTAGCGTTAAGGTGTGCAAGGGGTTTGGTCTAGGTTGGTTAAAGGGTCAGTTGGACTGTCATTCACATAATATAATATTAAGTTTTGTTGTCTGTTCTGGTTTAGTGTCACACATATCTGTTATGTATTGTGGTTAGGAAGATAGTAGTAAATTGCACAAGAATGCCAGACACAAGGTCTGTTTCTATCAGTGAGGCAATAACTGAATTAACAGATCAAGTATCACATTTGCTAGAAGAGAATGCACAGCAGAGAGTGCAGTATAAGTAATTAATGGCACAATTAGAGGCTTTGCAAGCTGCAAAAAATTCACAGCCAGGTTCGGGTGAAACAAAATATTCAATAGGGCAGTGTCACTTTGCAATAGATTCTTCTGTAGCTCACGTGATTACACTTTTCTGTGGGAAGATAACTGAGGATGTCACGGTATTTATTAGTGATGTCTTGCCTACAGCCAGAATGGTCAGATGAGGTTATGTTATGGATGGCTAATTTACACCTTGTGGGTGAAGCAAAGACGTACGTCATGTACTATGCAACACTTGATAAAGCAACCTCATTTAAACAATTAGCTGAGGGTTTGCGGCAGAGGTACCATAAACAGAATAGTGCTAGGTTTTTTAGAGAACAATTGAATGGCTTAACTCAGAAAGCAAATGAAACAGTAGAAAATTTTTTGGACCGAATATTTAAGGTTTACACTTAGACACATGAATTAACAGGAAATCCAGACGTTGATCGTGTTATCCTGCGGGAATCTGAGAACAGGGCTTTAGATGTGTTTTTGAGGGGGTATTCTTGTGGAATTTTCATGACAAGTTAGAATGGGAGATCCGGATGATTTAGCTGCAGCATTGCATATTGCCATATTTGCAGGAAGTAGATAGTGCGATGTGAGGATGCACAGAGAAACGATTGTTTGTTACAGAGAAAACTTGCTATCGTTGTGGGAACAAGGGACATGTCAGAGCACAATGCAACCAGGTACAATGCTACGTGTGTGGGCATTTTGGCCATAAAGCGAAGGAATGTAGGACTAGAAAGCGGAATGGTGGAAACAAATGGCAGGACGCGTTAAACCGCACCGGGAATGTTTCGTCCATAGGAAAGCATTCCCAGTAAATCAAAATACTGCAGAATTTAAGGCAGAGACAGATTGTGATTTGATGGGCATTATAAACAGTAAGAAGTATAAGTTTTTGATCAATACAGGTGCAAACATTTCTGTGGTTAATCTAGACCTTGCGCGTAGGAGAAGACTAGCGAGTCCAAGGTATAATTTACGTGGAGTAGGTGACAATGTGGTGTCATTAAGGACAACATGACTCTTCTTCATATTTGAAATACGGAATTCTGTGAGCAAATGGAAGCATTGCCGTCTGTGGGACAAGGTTACTCTGTGATTCTTGGACTTGACTTCCTGAACAGTCATCATGCTAAAATTAATCTTTCACAGTGCACAGTCGAACTTGGCGGAAACTTGTTTCCAATGGGTACGACAACTGTAAATGTTAGAATGTCGCAAGGTGCAACAAATGAGCTGCGTGCACATTCATGAAGGACAGTTACACATGACAAAGTACCTGCTGGTACAGAGAAGTTAGTTTGGGTATAGGTAGACACCAATGTTCCACAGGAAAGATTGTGTGTGGTTGAGCCACTCGTGTAGCCGTAGATGTAGGTAACTTGCAGCAGTCCTCAGCAATTAGGAGGCCTAGGTTAGTTGCAAAGTCTAGCAGAAAGAAGGTTCTGCTGCTAGGTAGTTCCCACGGTAGAGGTGTGGGCCAGCAGTTGCAGGAAGTGTTGGGGAGTGAGTACCAGGTTACCAGCATTGTGAAGCCTAGTGCAGGATTGGCTCAGGAGACTGAAAGCATAGGGGAGTTATGTAAGAATTTTACGAAAGAGGATCAGGTAGTGATAGTGGGTGGAGCAGGGAACAGTCTCGATAGGGACGGGGAATGATGTCAGTGGTGACTTGGTTAAGACAGCTACTCAAACTGGTGGCACTAATGTGCATTTCGTGCAACTGTTTCAGCGTTGTGATCGGCGACACCTTAATGCGGCTGTTAGGCACGTTAATGTGGGGCTGGGGAGGGCACTGATGGCGGAGGGCATGGATCACATCTCAGTGGTGCCAGTTGGGACTATCAGTAGATGGTGTTTCACTAGGCATTGCCTGCACCTCAATAGGTATGGGAAGGGGAGGCTGGCTAAGCTTATAGGTGACAGTGTAGTGGGTGGTGGTGGTGGTGGTGGTATTACTCATGGAAAAATTCCTGTAGTAGTTGGTGTTAGAGCTGCACCTTTTTTAGACTGAAGTCAGCTGAAAGGTATACCTGCTTAAAGGAAGTGCCTCTAACTAAGGGCTCACCTCCAGAGGATGTAATGTTTCCAAGTAGAGAAGGAATTAGCATATTTCATCTAAATATAAGAGGTATTAGAGATAAAGTTAGTGAACTGCTAATAGATGTTAACTCTGAAATTATTGGTATATCAGAGCACCACTTAAATAATTTGATAATTCAGAGGCTTCCTTTACCAGGCTACAGATTAGCTGGCTGTTTCTCAAGGAGTTCTTTGCGGGGTGGAGGAGTGGCTCTGTACGTAAAAAACAGTATTTCATTTGAGTACATAGGCGTATCATGACACTGCACTGAACAGATATTTGAAAGTTGTGCAGCATTAGTTGAATTTAGTGAAACTAAACTTCTAATTGCTGTTGTTTATAGGTCCCCTAACTCCGACTTCAGAGCATTTTTGCTTAAGCTAGAGAGGGTTCTTGATTCACTTTGTAGGAAGTACCAGGAAGTAGTTACATGTGGTGACTTCAATATTAATTTTGTACATGATTGTGCAAGAAAAAGGATGTTGGTAGATCTCCTAAATTCGTATGATCTGATGCAAACTGTGTTTTTTCCAACTAGGGTGCAGGGGAACAGTAGCACAGTCATAGACAATATTTTTATTCATTCTTCATTACTAGATGGGCATTCTGTTAGTAAAAGGGTCAATGGCCTTTCAGACCATAATGCACAAATTTTAACATTAAAAGGTTTTTGTACTCAAACCAACGTCGTATTTAATTAAAAACTACGTAGGAAAGTTAATCCAACAGCAATAGAGAGTTTTTCAAAACTTGTCAAGGAACAAGAGTGGCAAGATGTTTATAGTGTTGATGATATAGATGATAAATACAGTGCTTTCCATAACACATTTCTCATGCTCTTTGAGAGTTGATTTCCATTAGAACATTCTAAACGGGGTACTAGCAGTAAGGGACAGCCTGGTTGGCTGACTAGTGGGATAAAGACATCACGTAGAACAAAGCGGGAATTATATCAAAATGTTAGAAGTAGTCACAATCAAGCTACGGTAGCCCATTACAAACAGTATTGTAAGTGCTTAAAAATGTTATTAGCAAGGCAAAAAGTATGTGGTATGCAAATAGAATAGCTAATTCACAGGATAAAATTAAAGCCATATGGTTAGTGAAGAAGGAAGTGTCTGGTCAGCAGCGCAAGGTTGATGATATGAAGTCAGTTTGCAGTAATAATATTTCTGTTACTGATAAATCAGATATATGTACAGTATTTAACAACCATTTTCTGAGCATTGCTGGTGAATTAAATAAAAATTTAGTTTCTACAGGAAATCATATAAATTTCTTAGCAAATGCCTTTCCAAGATTGATGTCTGAAATACTCCTCTGTGATACAGACAAGAGGGAGATTGAGTCAATAATTAAATCAATGAAGACTAAGGACTCTCATGGTTATGATGGAGTGTCTAGTAGAATATCAAAGTACTGTGCTGCACATGTTAGCCCTTAATTTAGCCATATTTGTAATTTTTCCTTTAGGAATGGTCAGTTTCCTGAGCGATTAAAGTACTCAGTAGTAAAGCCACTTTATAAAAAGGGAGAAAGGGATAATGTAGATAATTTTAGACCTATTTCTATGCCATCAGTGTTTGCAAAAGTTATCAAAAAGGCTGTGTATGTAAGGTTAATTGATCATTTTATATCACACGATTTGCTATCAAATGTACAGTTCGGCTTTAGAAGTCGTTTGACAACTGAAAATGCTATATTCTCTTTTCTCTCTGAGGTACTGGATGGGCTAAACAAAAAGTTTCGAATGTTTGGCATATTTTTTGATTTAAGAAAGGCATCTGACTGTGTTGATCTCACAATATTGCTCCAGAAGTTGGATCATTACGGAATAAGGGAATAGCTCACAATTGGTTCACCTCTTACTTTAGCAACAGGCAGCAAAAGGTCATTATTCACAATGTTGATAACGGCTGTGATGTGGGATCTGAGTGGGGTACTGTCAAGTGGGGGTTGCCCCAGGGATCAGTGTTGGGGCCGCTCCTGTTCCTTATTTATATAAATGATATGCCCTCTAGTATTATGGGTAACTCTAAAATATTTCTGTTTGCTGATGACACTAGCTTGGTAGTAAAGGATGTTGAGTGCAACATTGACTCGGTTTCAAGTAGTGCAGTACATGACCTCAGTTCATGGCTTGTAGAAAATAAACTAACGTTAAATCACAGTAAGATTCAGTTTTTACAGTTTCTAACACACAATTCAACAAAACCTGATGTTTTAATCTCACAGAACGGGCATATGATTAGTGAAACTGAACAGTTCAAATTCCTAGGTGTTCAGATAGATAGTAAGCTGTTGTGGAAAGCCCACATTCAGCATCTTGTTCAAAGACTTAATACTGCCATTTTCACTATTCGAAAGTGAGTGATACTTCGACACATAAATTAGTCTACTTTGCTTATTTTCATTCACTTATGTCGTATGGTATTATGTTTTGGGGTAACTCTTCCCATTCTAGAAGGATATTTTTGGCTCAGAAACAGGCGGTTCGGGCAGTATGTGGTGTGAGTTCACGAACCTCTTGTCGACCTCTGTTCACGAGTCTGGGTATTTTGACATTGGCCTCTCAATATGTATATTCCTTATTGTCGTTTCTTGTTACCAATATTAGTTTATTTCCAACAATAAGCAGCTTTCACTCGGTTAATACTCGGCAGAAATCAAACCTCCATTTGGATTGGACTTCCTTAACTCTTGTGCAAAATGGTGTGCAGTATACTGCTGCATCCATTTTCAATAAGCTGCCACTCGAATTAAAAAATCTTAGCAGTAATCCACGCGCTTTCAAATCGAAACTGAAGTTTCCTCATGGGTCACTCCTTCTGTTCTGTCGAGGAGTTCCTTGAAAAGTTAAGGTGATTCTCATTGTATTGCTGATAGCATTTGCTTAAACTTATGAACTGATTTTCTTTCAGGTTCATAAACATTTATTTTTGTGTGTTATTACTTTTATGTTGTAAGTTCATGTACTGACACGTTCCATGACCTTGGAGATTTGCTCCTCAATTTGGTCCTACAGAACTTGACATATAAATAAATAAATAAATAAATAAAACAAGAAGAATTTGGATGAAATGCTTTGCCATATAGGGAATCATCTTGCGCACATATAAGATGTTTATGGGAAACTGATTGTTCCAGTTAGCATGGATAATTTCAGGGCAGATGATGTGGATCTCCTGAAAGGTTTACTTGTAGTGAGCTTAGAAGTACTCGACGAAGAGGATATCAACAGATCACATGGTGATCATGGTGTCCATCAATCCTATAATGCAGATGTACTATGGAACAAGGTTACTCACTTGAGGGGTGGAGAATGAGAAGACATGGTAGCTTTACTGATGTAGCATATAGATTTATTTGGTTTGAATGGTCCACTACCAGCAACACCGATCACACAACATTGTATATGAACAGGGAATAATTTGCCTGTGTATAAGAAGCCATATAGGATTGCAAAGCATCTACAACCAAGAGTAGACTGCGTGGAGGTATCACATAACAGTGATAGTGCTTGGTCCAAAAAATCAGTTTGTAAATGCAAGAACTACAACGGATGCATATCTAACTCCTAACATTTCGGATACGTTAGACAACCTAGGAAATTGTAGGTATTTTTCAATGATAGACTTTCAAAGCAGTCACCACCAAGAAGAACCCAAAATTTGTTTGGTCTATCTGGATGATGTAATAGTAGATAAAAACACAATGGAAGAACACATTAAAAGTTTAAATGAAATGTTTAGTAGGTTACAAGCAGCACGTCTTAATTTAAGTGTAGAGAAATGTCGTTTTGTGCAAACACAACTAACGTACCCAGGTCATATTATTACAAGAGATGAAGTCAACACAGATCCTAGACTTACATCAGCCATAAGCAATTTTCCAGTGCCAAAGACTACTAAGCAATTGCAATCTTATCTTGGTTTATGTATTTGTTTGTGTTTGAGGTTTACGGGCGCTAAACAGCGGGGTCATCAGCGCCCAATTGGTTTATGTAATTATTACTGTAGATTTGTAAAGGGTTTTGCTGAAGTCACGCGACCATTAACCAGGTTTCTTAAGAAAGGAGTTGGGTTCCAATGGTCACCAAAATGTCAAGAGGTTTTCGAGGAACACAAGAAAGTTCTAGTGTCAGATCCTGTGTTAATGTTTCCTTATTTTGAAACTGAATTCATATTCGCATGTCAGACATCTAATATCGTGTTGGGTTGTGTATTGCGTCAAAATATAGACGGAAATGAACATTCAGCAGTGTATGCCTCTAGGCAGTTAAATAAAGCAGAAACAAATTATTCCAAAACAGAGAAGGAAATGCTAGCTGTCATACGAGAGCAGGAACGTAAATAGTGGCAACTATTTATTCACAACCAATACAAAAGAGTTACATGTTTGTACCTGTTAATGTCCTTCAAAGTAGTCACCAGCGTTGTGTAGAATCTGTTGCCTGTGACATGGAAGGCGTAGTATACCGTTAGCAGAGCCTGTTCTGTTGATGGTGCGAATGGAGCGGTCTACTGCCTGTTGAATCTCTGGAACAGTTCTGAAGCAAATGCCACGAAGTTGTTCCTTCATACTCGGAATCAAATCAAAGTCACAAGGACTTAAGTCCGCGGAGTATGGTGGATGGTACAGTACTTCCCAGTCCCATTGACCGAGCACAGCAGCCACAGCTTGTGCTGTATGCGCCCACGCATTGTTGTGCAAAATGATGGGTGGGTTGCGCAGAAAGTGTTTCTGCTTCTTTGGCAAAGCTGGTCGCAGGTGATGCTCCAAAAACAAACAGTAATACTGTGCATTGACAGTCTGCCGTGGAGGAACGTAATGTATTAGGATAACACCATCACAGTCGTACACGAGAATCACCATAACTTTAGACTGCTCTATTTGCACCATCAACAGAACAGGCTCTGCTAACAGTATACTATGCCTTCCACATCACTGGCAACGAGTTCTACACAATGCTGGTGACAACTTTGAAGGACAGTAACATGCGCAAACATGTAACTCTTTTGTATCGGTTGTGAATAAATAGTTGCCACTATTTAAGTTCCAACCCTCCTATATGGAATTTCATACTTTCGTTGTTATTTGTATGGCTGGAAATTCAAAGTCGTTACGGACCATGCTTCTCTCAGATGGTTATTAGGGTTAAAGGATCCATCACTGAAATTAAATGAATTCGATTATGAAGTGATTCATAAATCAGGAGCTTCAAAAAAAAAAGCTGACGCTTTAAACACAAAGGTTGCAGCTTTACAAGTAATGGGTTTCTGGGTTTTGATTGGGCAGACTGGATAAATGCACAACTAGCTTACAGAGAGTGCACATTATTTCACACACAGCCATAGTTTGAAATACAAGAAGGCTTGCTATGCAGAACTACAAAGTGTGGACCATGTGCTGTCGTTCCTGCAGTGCTGAGACAGGAAGTGTTACGTCAGGCTCATGAGCATGTTTTATCAGGTCACGGAGGTAAACATACAACAGATAGATGATGTAGCACAATATGTAAAAAAAATGTGTTCCATTGTGCAACGATCCGATTTAAGCCATCAGAAGATTGAGTTACGATGACTACCTGAAGCAGATAGACCATTTTCTTTTTTTAGGATTAGACATTCTGGGACCTTTTAACAAAACATCTGCTAGGAACAATTTTTTTTTAACAATTTTGGACCATTTTTCATGTTATTTCTTTATGGTAGCTATTCCTGATTAGAAGGCTAGTTCAGTAGCACAAGCAATGGTGAACATTTGGCTACTGAAGTATGGTATACCTGAAATTATTGTTACAGACTAGGGAAAAAATTTTGTATATGAACTACTGAAACAACTATGTCGGTCATTACAAATTAAGAAGATATGTATCACTCCATTTCATCCTCAAGCAAACAGGTGAAGTGAACAAGTTCACTGTACATTATCTAAGATGTTGAGCGACTACATTGACTCAGCATTTAATTTAGATGTCCATCTGAACCTAGTCATCTGTGCCTACAACGCAAAAGCTCATACTGGAATGTCTCTCTCGCCGTCCGAAGCCGTATATGCTAGGAAAATGCTATCACCTGTGTGGTGTCACCGCTAGACACCACACTTGCTAGGTGGTAGCTTAAATCGGCCGCGGTCCATTAGTACATGTCGGACCCGCGTGTCGCCACTGTCAGGATCGCAGACCGAGCGCCACCACAAGGCAGGTCTCGAGAGACTGACTAGCACTCGCCCCAGTTGTACGACGACGTTGCTAGCGACTACACTGACGAAGCCTTTCTCTCATTTGCCGAGCAGTTAGAATAGCCTTCAGCTAAGTTAATGGCTACGACCTAGCAAGGCGCCATTAACCATTTGTAACGTTGCATGTACCTCAAGATAGAGTCTCACTTGTATCATCCAGAATGCTGTATACCAAAGGACAATATAAAAGTTAAGTGTTCTGGTAGCTACGTTCTTTTCTTTATCACATTCATTATGAATCCTGTTCCAGACTTAACGCCAGACGGCGTGAGTTGACGCGTGCCCTTCCGGCTACTTCACTGTGGACTGGCTGCCTTAACAGTCCACTACACTGGTGACGAGTCAAAAAAAAAAAAAGGGACTTTAGCGTTCGTATTGCACTATTTTGTTTGTGTCATGGCTTCGCCACAATCTCCAGATGTACTGTCCGAATTTTATCGCTTGCAGAATCAGCAGACGCAGGCGTTATTGGATGCCCTTGGACAGCTCGTCCAGGGTCAACGTGCGCTGCAAAACGATGTGGCCGCCGCCGCTTCATCGCTACCGCAGCCACAACATGCTGTTGCACCCCCGTTTCGTGGCTTTGATGCCGCCATTGAAACGTGGACAGAATGGTCCCGACAATTTGGATTTCATCTCGCCGCCTACAGAATTCAAGGTAATGAGCGGCAGCTGTTTTTGCTTTCGTGTGTAGGTGTGTCCACCTACCGTGTGATAGTGAAATTGTTTCCCTGACGCGACGTAGCAACTCTGTCATACGAAGAAATTTTGTCTGCTTTAGATGCCTATTTCAAAGAAACAGTAAATGTCGTTGCAAAAAGGTATGCGTTCTTTCGTACAAAACGTACGGCCGGTCAGACTAATCGGGAGTGGGTTGCAACATTGCAAGGACTTACTAGGGAGTGTGCATTTGAATGTGACTGTGGACTCCCTTATTCAGATACTATGGTGCGTGATGCAATAGCACAGAACGTTTCTGATGTTCGCATAAGGGAACAGATTTTGAAACTCGTCAATCCCTCCCTTCAACAAGTGATAGACATATTGGATAGGCAAGACACACTTGACTTTGCTCAGGAATCATTTGCAACTTTGCCAGCCGTGTGTCACATTAACCGGCTCGCCGGGCCCGCTGCACGGAACACTAACCTGCCCTCGCGCACGTCCGCGCAGCTGCGGCCTAGCTCGCAAACACGTGTGCCGCGTAAGCATGCCAATGCAGTTCTGAAATCATGCCCGCGGTGTGCAACTAGACATTCGCGTGACAATTGCCTGTCACGCCAAGCTATTTGCTTTTACTGTCATAAGAAAGGACATGTTCAAAGTGTTTGCCAGAACAAGCTCAGATCAGACACTCACAACTATTCCAGGCCCTTTGCTTCGCGCCGGAATCGAACCAAGGACAATCGGGCTCGTGAACCTTCGCCCATGGACATTCATGTAGTTAATTCCACCCCGTCCAGTGTTCCTCTCGCTAACGGTGACTGTGTTCGTCCCACAAAAAGTGTGCGTCGCCGTCAACGCAACTCCCGTCACGTCGCACATGATTCTGTTCCAGTGTCTGTTCACATTGCACGAAACAGTCGCTCTTGTCGTCAGCAGGACAATAAACTTTTTGTAGATTTGGACTCTGCCGGGCAAGTGATACCGTTCCAGCTCGATACCGGAGCTGCAGTTTCATTGCTCAATCACGCCACGTACAAACAACTGGGCGCACCTCCGTTGCGTGCCGCAAATGTTCAGCTCACGAGTTACTCAGGACAAAAGATCCCTGTGTTAGGACAGTGCAGCCTTCTCGCAACATACAAGGGACAAACAAAACTTGTGTCTTTTTATGTTCTTCGTTCTTCTTCGGCAGTGAACTTGTTTGGTTTCGATTTATTTCAGTTGTTTAACTTGTCAATCGTAAATCAGGTCCTATCAGTGAACGAGACTGTGCCTTCAGACAGTGTTTCTCGTCGATGTGAGGAATTTGCAGACATTTTTGCACTGGGCCTTGGTTGCGCTAAGAACTATGAAGCACATTTGGAACTGCAAGTCAACGCGCAACCGAAATTTTTCAGAGCGCGCAATGTTCCCCACGCATTGCGTTATGAGGTCGCCAACCGCTACGATATCTTGTATCGGTCCTCTGCTACGCACGGCAACGCTGATGCGTTGTCCCGTTTGCCTGTTGCTGAGGATAAAGCATTCGATTCTTCCGACCTTGCTTGCATGTTCATTGATGCGGAAACCGATAACGTGGTCGAATCGTTTCCGATTGATTTTCGTCGTGTAGCTACAGCCACAGCTTCTGACCCTGTCCTTGCTACTGTTTTGCGTTTTGTTGCTACGCAATGGCCCTTGTCAAAGTCACAGATTGAGGATCCGTTGGTTCGCCGATTTTTTGCTCATAAGGAGAGACTTTTTGTACGACGTGGTGTTTTGTTGTTGCGTTCTGATAATGATCAGTCTAGGGTCGTGGTCCCACGTTCGTTACAGTCCTCTGTCTTACGGCTTCTTCACCAAGGACATTGGGGTATGGTGCGAACGAAACAACTTGCTCGTCAGCACTGTACTTGGTTCGGAATCGATGCTGCGATTACGAATATGTGCTCTTCTTGGGTGGCGTGTGCCGAACAACAATCCGCACCGCCGCGGAAATTCTTTGCATGGCCGAAAGCCACTTCCCCTTGGCAACGATTGCACATAGATTTTGCCGGTCCATTCTGGAATGCTCGATGGTTGGTTGTTGTCGATTCCTTCAGTACTTTTCCTTTCGTTGTCCGGATGTCTTCCACGACGTCATCTGCCACCATCCAAGCATTGTCCGCTATCTTTTGCATTGAAGGTCTTCCACAGACTATTGTTTCTGACAATGGCCCACAATTCATGTCCGCACGACTGGTCGGGACTTTCAAGTCACAGATGTTGAAGTTGAAAGAGTCGCATTCTCGGGAGGACGCGTTGTTGCTCTTTTTGTCTTCGTATCGCTCGCAGCCCCGCGAGGGTCGCTAGCCGGCTGAGTTGCTCCATGGTCGTCCTCATCGAACCTTGATGTCTTTGCTGCATCCGCCGCATCAGGTTCCTGTGCAGCAGCAGACTTCTGCTTTTGCTCCAGGCGACGTTGTATTCTATCGCAACTATCGCGGTTCACGGCGTTGGCTCGCAGGGCGCATTCTTCGCTGCCTCGGCCGCGCGATGTATTTGGTTTTGGGGGCCTCTGGTGAGGTGCGTTGGCATCTCAGTCAGCTGCGCCTCTGTCGTCGCACGGGTTCTGCCGCTCCCTGTCTGCTTTCAGCGACGGTGCCGTCCGGTCAGCACCCTGGGGACCCATCTATTGGCTCGCCTTATCCCCAGGTGTTACCGACGCTGCCTTCCCTATTGCCTCATGGCGACATGCCGCCGCCGCCGCCGCCTGTTCTCCCGCCGGCGCCGCCCGCAGTGGACGCTTCGCTGCAGCCGCCCAGCGCCTCCCTGGGTCACGCGCCGCCGATCGCTTCCCGTGACCAGCTGTCCTCCGCCAAGGAACTCTTGCCCGCTCCGGCCCGGATGTCGTCATCGCGCGTCGGATCCCCCGACGCAATGGAGGTCGACCCTTTGGCCCCTCCTGTCTCATTACGGGCGCATACACCGCATGTTGACGTGCACCCTGGACTAGGTTTTCAGGCGTTTCCTAGCTCCCCTTGGACCGAATGGCCGGGTGCGGGTGGCACAGCCTCGCCTGTTGTTAGGCTTCCCACCTCATAGCATACGTCAACATGGGGTCCTCCCCACGGCGGGCGGAAGCCTTATCACACGACCGTTCGCCGATTTGCGGGGGAGGAATGTGGTGTCACCGCTAGACACCACACTTGCTAGGTGGTAGCTTAAATCGGCCGCGGTCCATAGTACATGTCGGACCCGCGTGTCGCCACTGTCAGGATCGCAGACCGAGCACCACCACAAGGCAGGTCTCGAGAGACTGACTAGCACTCGCCCCAGTTGTACGACGACGTTGCTAGCGACTACACTGACGAAGCCTTTCTCTCATTTGCCGAGCAGTTAGAATAGCCTTCAGCTAAGTTAATGGCTACGACCTAGCAAGGCGCCATTAACCATTTGTAACGTTGCATGTACCTCAAGATAGAGTCTCACTTGTATCATCCAGAATGCTGTATACCAAAGGACAATATAAAAGTTAAGTGTTCTGGTAGCTACGTTCTTTTCTTTATCACATTCATTACGAATCCTGTTCCAGACTTAACGCCAGACGGCGTGAGTTGACGTGTGCCCTTCCGGCTTCTTCACTGTGGACTGGCTGCCTTAACAGTCCACTACAGCCTGCTCCAACATAAGCTGGATCCACAAGGTGAACCAATGAAAGAATTTGCAAAAAAGTTAAGAGAAATTTGGAAAATGGTGAAAAGCACCAATACAAAAGCGTAAGAAAAACAACAGCGTATTGGGCAAAGAGCAAGTAAACTACCACAGTACAGAATAGGACAATGAGTGCTGTTAACTAATCCTTATATTCCGACAGGCAAAACTGAGAGATTTTTGACCAAGTATCAAAGACCGTACCAAGCTGTTGAAATGACTTCACCAATCAACATAAAATTGCAATTACAAACAAGGACTCTGATAGACCCTGTCAGTCAAATCAAACCATTTGAGGGCGTAGTTGATGCATTTCCACAAACCTCTTTAACCAATCCCGAAAGATCAGGACAAAAGAAGCAACTACCTAAGAAGGATATATCTTATTCACTTAGATCTAGGAGTAAGTAAAGTAGGATTCTCCAGTGCAATCCATGTATCATGATTATTGTTATTACGTTAGTATCATTTTTTCTTCTATTATAATGTTTTGTCTTTAGTTAGTTCTTTGAAGGAGAGAGGGGAGTGATGATGTTTACTGTACTGTCTGCCATCGGGTACCCCTAAATGGCAGGCAGCACCACATAACAACCACGCTATGAGGGAAACAAACCAACAGCCAAACAGGCGAAGACATCAGGTAAACACGCCGAAGATTCCAGTCGATTAATAGGAACCTTTCCTTGCAGAGGTTGCCGCGACATATCCAGCCATGGGTTCCTACGCCGGGTTTCTATTGGCTCCAGCTCACTATATATGCCCGGCCGGTCGAAGGCAGACCAGTCTTCGTCCGCTGCTAATGGCAACGGCTATAGCAGAGTCTCTGAGAAGATATCACCAAAGCCGCTGTACTGCACCGCCGATCGAAGTACCAGCCGACCGAGAGGAACCACATCTCCGGCTAGATCGACAGACGTCTACATTTATTGTACAGTCAGCTATTTTATTTATTTTCAATAAACTGATGGAGAATACAACAGTGGCGACGAGTAAGGATTCAACCACCCAAAGAAGATGGAACCACAACAACAACAAGCACAACCACAACTGCAACAGCAGAATCCATCAGTGCAGCAGGTACTGAATCAACTTTTTCAACAGTTCGCGATACTGCAGCAGCAACTGATTGCCGAAATTCGAAGTCTTCACCGTCCACCAATACCACCAGCATTCCTGGCATTCGATGAAGACGCTGAAGATTGGGAAACATACGAAAAGAGGATTTGTCAACATTTCCGGATTCATCAGGTATCCCAGGAAAATCATCAGAGAGCGTATTTTCTTTCTTGGAATGTCTCCCGTATGTACGTGCTGCTGACGAAACTCCAGCCATGTGATCCTGACAGTCTTACCTTCACCGCCATATGTAAGTGTCTCACCTCCTACTATCGCCGCAGATATCACGTCATGGCAGCAAGAGTGGAATTTCACCAGAGTCAAAAGAAACCTGATCAGAGGTACCGACAATGGGCTGCTGAACTCCACGGTCTCGCTCAGAAGTGCAACTTTGTCACCCGCATATCCCGGGAATCTTACGCAGATGACATGGTCCGGGATAACCTGAACCAAGCATCCCCAGACGCGGCTTTCCGCCACGTCGTCTTAAAGTTGGAGGACCCGTCGCTAGATCAAATCATAGACCTTGCATTCAAGTTTGAAGTTTCCACTGCAGCTGACCGCAGATTGGAAACGTGGGCCGACGTCGCAGCCATCCGAGAAGAGACTTCTGACGTCCAGGAGGACGTCGCGGCCATATACGCACCTTCACGCCGCACTCCCCAACGCAACACCCCGGCATCTTCTTGGTGTACGGAAAAGAAAAAAAGACGGTCGTTCCAGGAAGACAACCAGCAGCTGCCGCCGGGCCAGCAACACCGCCACAGGGAACCCCTGCGCCTTCCATCTTGTCCGGGATGCTACTCCCAGCACGAATGTGAGGATTGTCCTGAACGTTTGGCGACGTGTCGCCGTTGCGGTCGGGATGGGCACCTTGCATCTGTCTGTCGCTCTGCCACGGCGCCGATCTCCAGACGCTCCGACACCGAGGAGTCCATGGACATCAATCAAGTTGTGTCTTCGGCATCCCCCAAACTGTATATTGATGTCACCATATTGGGTAAGCCAGTTCGAATGCAGGTTGATACAGGGGCTACAGTATCCCTGCTCAATTACACTACCTACACCGTTTTAGGAGCGCCAAGCCTTCAACCAGCTCCTCAACACCTCCTTACGTACAACAAACAGGAAATCGCTTTGTTGGGGCAGTTCACAACGGTGGTTTCTTACAAATCTGTCCGTCATACGATTTCTTTTCTGGTAGTCAACAGTTCCGATGGTACCGATCTGTTTGGGTTGAATGCTTTCCAAATGTTCGGGTTCACAATCGACGATCATGTACATCTGGTTTCTCCACAGGTGCCGTTTCCCGAAGTTGACTCTCTCTGCACCGAATTCCAGGATCTCTTCTCCCCCGGCATCGGATGTGCCAAGGGGTTTGCAGCGACACTCCACCTCTGGCCGTCAGCCCGTCCTCGATACTTCTGGGCGAGGCAGGTCCCAGTCGCTCTCCAGCAGCCACTGCGCAGCGAATTGGACCATCTGCAACAGGAAGGGGTGCTACGGCCTGTTCAGTTCAGCCCCTGGGCCTCGCCTCTCGTCATCGTCCAGAAGCTAGGCGGGCGTCTCCGTCTCTGTGGGGGCTTTACGGCGACCCTCAACCCCCAGCTCCAGGTGGACGACTTTCCACTCCCTCGGCCTGATGATCTCTTCCGTAAATTGGCTGGTGGTCATTACTTTACCAAAATTGATCTCGCTGAGGCGTACCTCCAGGTTCCTTTGGATGAAGCTTCTCAAGCCCTCACCGTTCTGAATACGCCCACCGGTCTGTTCCAAGTCACACGCACCATGTTTGGCGTGGCTAGCGCCCCGACCAATTTCCAACGCTTCTTGGAACAACTTCTGCAGGACATTCCCAGTTGCATTAATTACCTCGACGACATTGTCGTTACGGGCCTACTACATCTACATCTACGTGATTACTCTGCAATTCACATTTAAGTGCTAGGCAGAGAGTTCATTGAACCACAATCATACTATCTCTCTACCATTCCACTCCCGAACAGCGCGCGGGAAAAACGAACACCTAAACCTTTCTGTTCGAGCTCTGATTTCTCTTATTTTATTTTGATGATCATTCCTACCTATGTAGGTTGTGCTCAACACAATATTTTCTCATTCGGAAGAGAAAGTTGGTGACTGAAATTTCGTAAATAGATCTCACTGCGACGAAAAACGTCTTTGCTTTAACGACTTCCATCCCAACTCGCGTATCATATCTGCCACACTCTCTCCCCTATTACGCGATAATACAAAACGAGCTGCCCTTTTTTGCACCCTTTCGATGTCCATGGTCAATCCCACCTGATAAGGATCCCACACCGCGCAGCAATATTCTAACAGAGGACGAACGAGTGTAGTGTAAGCTGTCTCTTTAGTGGACTTGTTGCATCTTCTAAGTGTCCTGCCAATGAAACGCAACCTTTGGCTTGCCTTCACCACAATATTATCTATGTCGTCTTTCCAACTGAAGTTCTTCATAATTTTTACACCCACGTACTTAGTTGAATTGACAGCCTTGAGAATTGTACTATTTATCTAGTAATCGAATTCCAACGGATTTTTTTTGGAACTCATGTGGATCACCTCACACTTTTCGTTATTTAGCGTCAACTGCCACCTGCCACACCATACAGCAATCTTTTCTAAATCGCTTTGCAACTGATACTGGTCTTCGGATGACCTTACTAGGCAGTAAATTACAGCATCATCTGCGAACAACCTAAGAGAACTGCTCAGATTGTCACCCAGGTCATTTATATAGATCAGGAACAGCAGAGATCCCAGGACGCTTCCCTGGGAACACCTGATATCATTTCAGTTTTACTCAATGATTTGCCGTCTATTACTACGAACTGCGACCTTCCTAACAGGAAATCACGAATCCAGTCGCACAACTGAGACGATACCCCATAGGCCCGCAGCTTGATTAGAAGTCGCTTGTGAGGAACGGTGTCAAAAGCTTTCCAGAAATCTAGAAATACAGAATCAACCTGAGATCCCCTGTCGATAGCGGCCATTACTTCGTGCGAATAAAGAACTAGCTGCGTTGCACAAGAACAATGTTTTCTGAAACCATGCTGATTACGTATCAATAGATCGTTCCCTTCGAGGTGATTCATAATGTTTGAATACAGTATATGCTCCAAAACCCTACTGCAAACCGACGTCAATGATATAGGTCTGTAGTTCTATGGATTACTCCTACTACCCATCTTAAACACTGGTGTGACCTGCGCAATTTTCCAATCTGCAGGTTCAGATCTATCGGTGAGCGAGCGGTTGTATATGATTGCTAAGTAGGGAGCTATTGTATCAGCGTAATCTGAAAGGAACCTAATCGGTATACAATCGGGGCTGTCCTCTCCCACAAGCTTCCGGATGGGACAGAATGTCCGGTGGCTTTTCTATCCAAGGCCCTAACTGCCACCCGGCTGAAGTACTCTCAGATCGAAAAGGAGGCATTGGCTATCGTTGACTACCAGAAAAGAAATCGTATGACTGACAGATTTGTAAGAAACCACCATCGTGAACTGCCCCAACAAAGGGATTTCCTGTCTGTTGTACGTAAGGAGGCGTCGAGGAGCCGGTTGAAGGCTTGCTGCAGCTCATCTTACCAACTTGCGGCAGCTGTTTCTTTGCCTCCGCCAGGCTGGGCTAAAATGCAATAAGGAGAAGTGTTCCTTCTGTCAACCTGCTATTTCCTATTTAGGACATGTTATTTCACATAAAAGCATCTCTCCATCATTTTCCTATGTGTACGCCATACACCGCCTACCTCCCCCACAGGACATCCATCAGCTGAAATCCTTCCTTGAAAAAATATCGTATTACCGGAAGTTCCTTCAGTCAGCCGCTGAGGTGGCAGCCCCCTTATATCACTTATGCCGCAAAAATGTCCCCTTCAGTTGGTCCCTGGCCTGTGAGATGGCCTTTTCCACCCTCAAACGCCAGTTACAATCAGCCTCCTGCCTGATGCCGTATGATCCGTCTCTGCCATCGCTCCTGGCCGCGGACGCCTCTGATTATGGGATCGGGGCTGTCCTCTCCCACAAGCTTCCGGATAGGACAGAACGTCCAGTGGCTTTTCTATCCAAGGCCCTAACTGCCACCCAGCTGAAGTACTCTCAGATCGAAAAGGAGGCATTGGCTATCGTATTTGCCTGTTCCAATCTCATGCCTTTTTTATATGGACAGGCCTTTCATTTAGTCACTTACCACAAGCCCCTCCTCTCCCTGTTTTCCCCGGAGGCCCGGCTTCCTACGAAGACGTCTCAGAGGCTTCAACGATGGGCCCTGTTCCTCTCGCAATTCCGTTACACCTTGCATTTTAAGTCCACCTCTCAGCACGCCAACGCAAATGCTCTTTCCCGCCTTCCTCTTGGTTCCGACCCTGTGTTTGACTCTTCGGACGTCCTCGTGTTCCAAGTTGATGAGGCGATTCACGACACCCTGCACAGGTTTCCCACTACGGCCTCCACGGTGGCAATTGCGACCACACGTGACCCATTGTTGCACCGTGTCCGCTCCTATGTTCAGCGCGGGTGGCTCAGCTGTGGCCCCACCCGCGACCAGCAGCACCTTCGGTTCCTTTTTTCTATCCGCCACCAGCTGTCGGAGGTGGATGGTGTCCTATTGTGGGTAGACCCTATGTCCAATCCGCGTGTGGTCATTCCCCAGCATCTACGGACCGAAGTCTTGCGTCTCTCAGATCAAGGTAATTGGGGAATTACTCGCACCAAGGCGTTGGCCCGGCGTCACGTCTTTTGGTTCGGGCTTACCAGAGACGTCACTCACATGGTTCAGAATTGCTCCACGTGCACCCAACAGCTGTCCTGGCATCCTCAAACCTTCCTCTCTTGGCCTAAGCCAGAGGGTCCCTGGGATCGCATTCATTTGGACTTCGCTGGCCCCTCCCTCGGCTACCAATGGCTTCTCGTCACCGATGCCTTTTCACATTTTCTGTTCGTTATCCGTTGTACCAGCACCACTTTGGAAGCGACCCTCGCTGCTCTCCAGAAAGTTTTTTCCTTGGAAGGGTTGCCGCTAACAATTGTTACCGATAACGGCCCTCAATTCCGGAGCCAGGAATTTGCGACGTTTTGTTCTGCCAACGGTATCCAACACGTCCTCACTCCGCCCTTTCACCCACAATCGAACGGCGCGGACGAACGCCTCGTCCAGACATTTAAGGCCCAAATGACAAAATATGCCTCCACCCACACTTTGGACGAGTCGCTGACGTTGTTCCTCAGTTCCTATCGGTCAACGCCCATCGGCACCCGTAGTCCGGCAGAACTTTTGCATGGCCGGCAACCTCGTACCCTTTTGCACCTCCTCCAGCCCGGACCCAAACAACGGGTTCCGACTGCACAGGCTCCCTTTGTTTCGGGATCCCTTATCTGGGTGCAAGGTTTCGGCCCGAGAGCCGGATGGATTCAGGTGGTGATCGTCCGACCACGAGGCCGTCAGCTCTTTGACATCCGCATCGCCGACAAAGTGGTCCCTGGCACCACAACCAACTCTGGCGCCGGTATCAGGGTTTTTCGACCACCTCTTCTTTCCGGCAAGCCACTCCGCCGCCTTCTTCCGGCCACCCGGATGTGCTCCCTTCCACTCATGGTTGGCGTGCAGCAGTGCCAGACTCCGTCCAGCTGCAACAACTGTCGTCTCCACAGTGGTTGCAGGCTCCACCGGCTCCTCTGCTGGCCCGACCAGCTGCGCCATCCACCATCGTTGACTATGCCCCATGCCCTTGGCACCGCTGCCGCCGAAGTCACAGCCTAGCCAGCGACGCCTGCACTGTCCACCTTTTGGGCAGCAACCCGCGGACATCGATGAACCTATGCCCCTGGCGCCATCGCGGCCGGCTTCCCCGCCACTCCCGCGACGCAGCTCGGCCCGTCTGGCCGGCCACGCCGCGCCCTACTCTGCGGGGGCGAGTTTTCACCACCTCATCCATGAGGCCGCCAAGGCCGAGCAGGACGACGTCGCCCTCCTCTACCCCCCTGGGAAGCGAGAGGAACCACATCGCCGGTTAGATCGACGGACGTCTACATCTATTGTACAGCCAGCTATTGTATTGTAGAAGAAGTTACGTTCAATAAACTGTTGGAGAATACAACATGTACCTTTATCCCAGGTTATGTGCCCTGATGCTGGCTAGAAAAATTCCTCTGTGCGTAGCTCTGCTATATTGTTGCAAAGCAGATATAATGCAGAATTAACCACTGCACAATGGTACCCTGTTTGTTAGAAAAGCAGATGTCCTACTAACAAGTCACAACTGGATAACTGAATTTGCATTTAATGTTTGGGAAGTGAGAAATGAAGTAAGAAGACAGGTTTGTAGCATTACAGAAAGAGGTGGATAGAGGACTCAGTTGCGACAGGTAACCAAAATTGTACCGCGAGCATCAGTACGAAGGAAGTGAGGTTGGCTAGATGCAGGAGGAAAGGTATTAAAAACTGTATTTGGGATAGCAGATAATGAGGATATTGAGAACATCCACAGTAAGATTAAGAGTGTACAGGAATTACAGGATACGAGAACAAAAGTGGAATGGCACACAACACAAATAGGTAATATGGAGCAAGGAGTACTCAATGCGACTAGAACAGTAATAAACTTAAGACCTGAATTAGAGCAGTATGCATGTGGAACCAGAAATGTTTTGAATAGTGATTCAGAGAAGATTCGAACTCAATTGCGTAGTTTAGACGATAAAATGCTAGTAGCCATATCATTACACACTCCAGCGAACACATTAGATGACGCACCAGTAGAGGCAGTGACATTATTTGAGGCAATACACCATGCTACTCATGGGCAATTGAGTTCAGCATTAGTAAGTCCACAGCAAATTCTCTTAGTGTTAAATAAGCACAAAGAGACTTCCCCGAGGGGTTGCAGCATATCGTACCAATGACAAATAGGAATATAGCTTTAATTTATCGTATATCTGCCATAGGAGTAACCACTAATCATGCTAAGATACATGTTAGAATTAAATTCCTGGTAGTAGGAATGAATACACAATACCAATGTTACATGGTACATCTATATCCAATAAACTGGAGTACAATTCAGAAATGGGTGCAGTTACAAACATGAGAAATATTATTAGTTTCTAAGAAAAGAGATGCTCATGTTTTCATGCCCATAACGGATTTCAATGATTGCGTTCAGGAAAGAATTATTATTTGTCCAGCAAGAATGGTTCAAACCAACCAAAAGTCATGTGAAATACAATTGTTTTTAGGGAAACTAGAAGCAGCAGAGTGTGGGAAAAAAGTTTTGGTGCCGCAAATGGAATTCCAAAGAATCTGAGACCACTGGCTTTATTCTATGTGTACGTGTATGTGTACACGTAATCATTATTTGTTACAAAAATGGAACACCTGCAGAAATTATGCAATTAGATTTACAAGGTAACGGATAGCTAATAAACGAGACTAGTTGCAAGATAGCAGGAAGACAGTTTCATCTCCCAGCTACCATTACTGGTACAACACTAATTAACGTATCCAGACCAATGTTGTATTGGCCAGAGAAACCCCCACACATTGTATCCCGCCAAAACTTAACTTTTATCAACAACATGTTGGATTCAACTTTATTACAGTCGGCAGACAACTTGATAAATTTCAAAAACCAACAAATCTCAGTACACCAAATATTGCAGCATGTGAAACGGTATCTTGAAAAGCATAGGAGGAAGACAATTATTACAGTTTGTCAACCATGAGTGTAATCTGGGTTCCGATATTTATTTGTCGAATCTACTTCTGTCCGAGACATAAGATGGTACACTCAAGTGAAATAGCAAACTACCAAATGCCAGAAAAATGGATACAACCTAGACATAAGATAGAAGCAGAAAACACAACACTTAAATTAGATAAGCGTAACAGAATGAACTAGGATTCAGTATTCCACTGTAACTTAGCACAGGGAGAAATGTAAATTAATGTTTAAGAATATAACTAAGAACAGGTGAAGCTGAAAATTCGGGATGAATTTTAACTAAGGGAAGGGATGTGTTACAGCACAGAGTAATATGGGTTCTGTTATAAAATTTTTAATGGAGTTCAACCACCCTGATGTATGATAGGCTGGTTAAGCCACGATTAGCGGTGGACCAGGAAGCACGTTGATACAAGACAGATGGGTAGCACAGTCTGCAACTGTGCAGTAACTGAGTGAGAGAGAGCACACACAGCAGGAGAACGGGAAAGGACAGTGACTAAGCAAAATAACAAACAAGCTCGTTTGTGCGGCAGGTTGCTGGAAGAATCAATAGACATGACTAGGGAAAACACTCATAGACCAGTTTAACTAGCTGCTAAGAGAGAATTAAAGAAATGGTAGCAGAATAACGAGGCCACATGCAGTCATCGTTAGTAAACTGCATGTCGCAGAACTATAGAGAGCTCTTTAAATACTGAAGCCATAGCTCCAAGTAAGGGAGAATGGTTCAGGTCAATGGGAACGATGGAGTCTGTGTCGATAACATTCCATTCCATGACCATGTTGTTTTACTAAGTCTTGGCTCAGATCAACCAGCACAGTACCAGCCAGCCATGGAGTGCCGCAGAGCTAAACTCCACAGACAAACTTCATGCCGTGTCGCACCAACCACTACTGATGGGAGAGCTGATGAACTACCAGCAGCAGTGCAGTACCACATGCTGTCTCTGAGTGTTAATTCCGATGAAGATCTCTTTGGCCAAAAGCTTACTTGCTTGACAGTCTATTTGTTGTGCCTATCTGCATCTCAGCATGTCCATTATTATATAATGAGTAGCAATCCATCCTTTTCACAATACTATCATTATTCCATCCTGGATTTTCCATTGTTTGATTTCACAATATATTTCTCAATTTTATGAGAGTGGTTTGAGAAGTTCTCAGAATCACCACGAGAGGTCAGCGCTAGCGCAACAAGTTCTTCACTTGATATTCATTGGACTGTTACCTATAAACACGTTCCACGTCAGTGCTCTTGAAAGAGCTGTCAAGGTGACGTGGCTCTGTTGTTGTTCCTGCACAGTGATTTGCGAAGATGGGGGAAAAATAAATAAATAAAAGAGATCTGAGCAGTAATTAAGTACTTCGTAAAGAAAGGTATGAAAGCAAAGGATATTAATGCTGATTTCCAGAACTCACTGGGAGACTCCGCTCCTTCATATTCAACTGTTGCCAAGTGGACAAATGAATTTAAATTGGGTCGGGAGAGCTTAGATGATGATTCGGGCAGTGGTTGGCCAAGATGTATCACTACCTCAGAAATCATTGCAAAAGTGCACAAAATTTTCAGAGAGGATCACCGATTGAAAGTGCTCACGCTTGCTAGATGTCATGTGAAAAGGTGTATCACATTTTAAACTGAAGAATTAGAAATGAAAAAATTATCTGATGCATCGAAAACACTTGAAAACAGACATACCGCAACAATGTTTGGTCTGTTTTAGGAGAAATGAACAAGGTTTTTTGTGCTAGTTTGTGACCACAGATGAAACTTGGGTGCACTACTATAACCCAAGAGACAAAACAAGTCAGAGCAGTGGAAACGTGCCGATTCTCCACCACCAAAGAAAATTCCCTTGGCGGGAAACGTCATGGCATCAGTATTCTGGGATGCAAAGGGGATTCTGTTTGTAGATTAACTCCTCACTGGGCAAACAATTACTAGAGAATACTATGATAGCCTCCTGGACAAATTGCAACAAAAGATGTGCCAACACAATGGCAAAATTACACGAACTAAGGTATTAATTGTTGCCACACCCACCTTATTCACCTGATATGGCTCCATCAGATTTCCATCTCTTACCAAACCTGAAAATTTTTCTGGGGACAAAGATTCACTTCAAACAAAGAACTGATAGCCGGAGTTGACAACTATTTTGCAAACCTGGAGGAAACTCACTTTCAATATGGCATCAAGGCATAGGAACATCGTTGGACCACATGCATTAATCTACAACGAGACTACATTGAAAAATAAAAACGTTTCAGTGATGCAAGTACTTTTTTTCTATTCCATTCTGAGAACTTTACAAACCACTCTCGAAGATCACAAAGTTTATCAGGATGCATTTCAAAATTTCTTACATGTATGTAAGCAACGACAGTCAAAATTTCTGAGACTCTTGATATCAAGTGATATTTTTCAAACAGGTAGTACTTTCAGGATGTGCTTTGAAACGCTGGTTCGCTCCAAATAGCAGAGGTCTGCGGGTGTAAGTTCTACAATGTACTGCTCTTGTGGGGCTTTCAAAGGCTCTGTTCGTTCAACTTATGGTTGTCCTACCAACCACCATGATTTTCACATTCCACTGCTTGAAATGAAAAGGAATTAACAGCTATAAAATTGCTGTCTCTTTATATCTCTATATCCTTCGATCCATTACTAATCGACTTCTACTATTAATGTTTTGACAGTATTGAAGATACTTTTTTTGTTTCTGGCATTGGCAATTTTATCTGCTGTAGGAAAGACATGCTAAGTTTGTGAATGTTTTGCCAGAAAGTACTAAATTTCAGTAATATAAATGGCACCATCTAATGAAAGTTTGATGAATGATTAGAGGAAATAATCACTCAAAACATGTTCCATTGCCTTTAATTGCTAAGAATTTCCTTGCTTGCTGAAAGCGTACACGAGGTAAAGTGAGTTACTAGTAAGTTCCTTTTTGTCAGTATTGTAATTGGATTCGTGTTAATTTTACTTTTTTGTGAATAACTATAGCATACTGAGAATCTGAAAACAGCACAATACGAACTCAGTTTGCAATTTATTAGGAAAAATGTGGAACATGAGCTTAGGATGAAAGTGAAGGAATTTGGAGCCCAATTCCAATCTTAAAATCAACCGAGAACAAAAACATCCACAACAAGGCAAGAGTATGTATGTAATTCTAAAGAAATTATATACTTGTAATGTAACAAATGCAGCCATTGACGTCAAATTTCCTGACACTTCACTACAACAAATTGTATTAAAAATAACACGTTTTGGAGACATGTTTTCTTTGGTGCATCACTTAAAATTGCATATTTTCATAATAAACAGGTATAAATACGAAAATCGACAAATAAAGCAAGTTAGCTTTGCAAACACTTAAATCAACATGGGGGTTGTTCGATTTGCTTCTGTCAACCAATCACAGCAAAGGCCCTGTGACGAGATGAAACAACACCATTGCATCATGCGAACTCCTAACTACCACTAATTGAAAATACATAAAAAACATTTATGATTCCAGGTTAAAATTGAAAACAGAGAAACATTAAGTATATAACACCACGTTCAAACTCACTGCCATTGTAGCACAGCAGTAATCAATTTAACAATTGCGCCAGACACTTGTCGTCTTATGTAGGTGTTGCTGACCACAGCGCCATATTTTGCCTGTTTACGTGTATCTGTATTTGAATATGCATGCCTATACCAGTTTCTTTGGCGCTTCAGTGTTCATCACCTGTGAAATTTCCTCTTAAATCAAACAAAAAATATTGTGTAACACTGTTTATTTCTAAGTACTTCACTTGTTCTTAAGTGAGAACATACAATAAAACAGATTATATTTCAATTTATTGTGAAAATGCATAAATATTTCTAACAAGCTCATGTCCAATTATTCATTATCTCCTTACAAAATGATTATTCTATATTAGAACCTCAAATTTCTACAATAAATACTTTTGAAATAATATACATGGAAAATGGATAAAAGTATAACATATTGGAAGAATGAGGTTACTAAATGACAATTTAATACTCTTCAGCATCTTCCAAACTAAAATATCTAACAGCTTTAAATTTCTTTACATATCATTATGTAGAAATAAATGGCATGGAATGAAATGAATGTTTATCCTGGCAATGATTTCCAGCATTATAAGGCATTGATAGCAAGATTATGCAAACACTACAAAAACTTTGGTACACACTTGTTACTTCAACCATATTCTCTGTGACACATCCATACTAAACTTTAAGAAAACAATAATAATTATATATAAATAAAAAACATAAATGAAACAGTTAAAATGACCAGAACTGAAGCAGTGTAACGAAAATATTTCAACTGCATTTTTTTTAAAAATAACCGAGTTTGTTACCCACATTTGATTCACACTGACAGTCATGAACACATACAGTAATACATAAAACTATAAACATCTGCACAATATTTTCAACAATGTAAAACAAACACAATCAAAATTAGCACTCTATGTTCAGAGTTTCTCTTTCAGACACAAAGCACAGTAAACTGAAGCTGCACTTTGAGGTAATGCAAAGATCAGCTGCATTGTTTTAGGACAATTTATTCCTTCCGGGGGCGTCTTTTCTTTGGAGACCGAGGTGCATCTCCTGCAGCTGTTTCCCCATCAGCATCTTTATTTTCTTCTTCCTCTTCTTCAATTATTTCCTGATTGGGAAAGAATATTGTCAGTGTAACAATCAGCAACTTTATATTCAGTTTCACTGAAGTTTAATATATTAGGCTATGAATGATTTTAAAAGCTGTTATGTTTTTGTTTAGCCTTACAGAGGTTGGAGAAAAATATGGAAACCTCATGAGAAATGCATGCTTGAACATAAATGCAGATGGCCGCCGAGCCTGCCGGATAGGCTGTTGTACTTGACAAAGAATGGTACCTGTGCAATGCCATAACTCTGTTGCAAGTGTCAATCATGGTCAGAATAGTGCTCTGTGTAGCTGCGAGTACATTATGCCAGTTAATTGAATTTGAATGTAGGCAAACTGTGGTGCTTATGTTGTGGGTGCTTCCATAAACAAGATAGCCAAAGTGATGGGTGTTCCAATCTAATATTTATGCCGCATACAGGAAAAGCTGAAAAACATCATCCGCTAAGTCACAACACGGACGAAAAGTATGTGTTGAGTGGCCATAGCAGAAGGCCACTGAAGATGATTGCGACAAAAAGTAAGATGAAGACAGGTCCAAAAGTCACTGTAGAACTGAATGTCACACTCTCAAACTTTGTCTGCTCAGAAACAATGCAGAAGAAGCTGCATAAGTAGAAACTGCAGGGCAAGCTAAAATTCCAAAATTACTCAGCAGTGATGTAATTTCCCACAACAGGAAAACGTGGTGCCAAAGCCATAAAACAGGGACTACTGAGCAATGGAAGAAAGTCATTTGGTTGGATGAGTTTCTAATTTCTGGGTAAATTTTATGTCCAAAGAGTGAAACACAGTGCAAGTTCAGTGATGACTTGGGCAGCCATATCATGGTATTCCAAGGGCACCATGGTTACTCTGCAAGGTCTCACTACTGCCAAGCACTGAGAGACCATTTTAACCAACCAGGCCAATTCACTGGTACAGTGTTTGTTCCCCAATGGTGATGCTGTGTTCTAACACAACAGAGCCCCTGTTCACATGGTTAACTTTGTCCAGAACTGGTTTTGAGAGCCCTGCCCTGACCATCACCAGATCTCAATATTAACGGGCGTGTGTGGTCTCCTTTGGAGACAAGGATGTGCAATCGCTATTCACCTCTACATTCTACATACATACTCAGCAAGCCACTTTACAGTGCATGACAGATGTACCCTGTACCACAACTAGTCCTTTCTTTTACCATTCCACTCGCAGGTAGAGCAAGAGAAGAAAGACTGTCTATATGCCTCTGTACCAGCCCTAATTTCTCCTATCTTATTTTTGTGGTCTATACACGAACTGTATGTTGGCAGCAGTAAGATCATTCTGCAGTCAGCTTCAAATGTCAGTTCTCTAAACTTTCTCAGTAATGATCTTTGAAATGTGTCTCTTCTTCCCTCCAGGGATTCCCAATTGAGCTGTTTAAGCATAGCAGTAACACTTGCATGCTGATAAAACCTACCGGTAACAAATATAGTGGCTTGTCTCTGAATTGCTTCGATGTCTTCTTTCAATCCAACCAGGTGCGGATCCCGAACACTCGAGCAGTACGTAAGAACAGGTCACACTAGCTTCCTATTGTGGTCTCCTCTACAGATGAGCCACAATTTCCTAAAATTCTCCCAATAAACCAAAGTCAACCATTCACCATCCCTGTCACAATCCTAACATGCTCATTACATTTCATATTGCTTCGCAACATTACACTCAGATATTTAATGACATGACTGGGTCACGCAGGACACTACTAATGCTGTACCCAAACATTACAGGTTTGTTTTTCCTACTCATCTGTATTAACTTGCATTTTTTCCTAGCTGCCATTCATCACTAAACTAGAAATTTTGTCTAGGTCATCTTATATCAACCATTTATCTGTGACACCTTCCTGTACACCACAGAATCGTCAGTGAACAACTGCAGACTGCTGCCCACCCTGCCTGCCAGATCATTTATGTATACAGAGAATAGCAACACTCTTATCACACTTCCCTGGGGGACTCCTGATGTTACCCGATGAACACTTGCCGTCGAGGACAACATAATGGGTTCTATTACTTAAGAAGTCTTCAAGGCAGTCACATATCTGGGAGCCTATTCAATATGCACATACCTTCATTAACAGTCTGCAGTGGAGTACCATGTCTAATACTTTTCAGAAATCTAGAAATATGGGATCAGCCGTAGTGACTCGAGAATTTTGGTGTAAATTCTAGACACACTCGGCCTTCCACAGTCTCGAACACCCGATATTTTAAAAGTAAGTAAGAGAGAGGAAATGTATCTACTGCAAAGCTGGTTTCTGTGCGCAGGTTGGAATTTTCTAATGAGAAGACAATAAGCGGGGCCGCCAAGTGTTTACTGCAAGAGCAAACGCTATGTGAGAGGACACAGAGTAATTAAATGCTATTCTTTGCTGTGTTAAGGAAAAATACACCTGAGCTGAAATGAAAGTATGAGAGTATAGAGTTATTTTAAGTGAGAGAGAGAGAGTAATTTTTTGGTTCCTAGAGGAACTCTCTCATTCACTTGAAATAACTCTGTACTCTCATACTTTCAGCTCAGCTCAGGTGTATTTTTCTTTCCACAAGTTTCATATAATCATACAAACTCTTGCAAGTCAATTACACCAATACCCATTAGATACAGTTAAATATAATCACAATTGCCTGGTTGTAACAACCAAATCATTTATAGACATCCCATGTGTCTTGCTTCGTTCAGAGCTAAGACATGAAGTAAGTTAAAAGTTAAACGTCTGTAGTCAAAAGTTTGTTTCTCTTTTGTTTCTTCCCCCCCCCCCCCCCCAACAATCACATTTACTAACACAGCAAAGAATAGCATTTAATTACTCCGTGTCCTCTCACATAGCATTTGCTCTTGCAGTAAACACTTGGCAGCATCATTCAACTGCCCTGCTTATCGTCTTCTCATTATTTCTTCGGTGAACAAGTTAGGGAGATTGACGAAAATGCATATCCAGAAGAGGATCGGCCAAACGTTTGAAGTAAGTCAACTACAGTGAGAGAAGTGTGAAGTTCGCAATCCAGATTTTCATAACTTCTCTTGTCGCCAAAACCGTTAGACAGTCTGTTGCTCTTCATCCACAGCTTGCACCATATCATGTGAGAAAAGTGCACGCTAGGTTTCGCACGAGTGATGCTTTTTAAAGCCATGCTAATTTGTGTACATGAACTTTTCGGTCTCTAGGAAATTTATTATATTCGAACTCAGAATACGCTCTATAATTCTGCACCAAACCAATGTTAAGGATATTGATCTGTAATTCTGCGGGTGCATTCTTTTACCCCTCTTATATACAGGAGTCACCTCCACTTTTTTCCAGTCACTTGGCATTTTGTGTTGGCCAAGAGATTCGTGATAAATGCAAGCTAAGTAAGGGGCCTATGATGTAGAGTACACTCTGTAACTGAACAGTGATGTCATCCGGACCTGGTGACTTATTTGCTTTCAAGTCCTTCAGTTATTTCTTTGAGCCAGGGATGCTTATTATTGTGTGATAGCAACGCTCCTGCGTGAATGATTTCTTAAACCTGGAATTTAAAACTTCGGCCTTCCTTTTGCTATCTTTTAGTGCCAAACCAGACCGGTCAACAAGTGACTGAATTGGAGCCTTAAACCTGCTTAGTGATTTTACACAGGACCAGATTGTTTTCAGGTTCTCCACCAGATCTTTAGCTAAGGTATGACGGTGATAGTTGTCATACCCTTCATGCACAAATTTTTTCACAGATGTACAAATCTCCACTAATCTTTGCACGTCGTAATTTTTGCATCCTCTTTTGAACTGAGAGTCCAACAGCCTCTGCTTCCTCAGCATTTTTACTAAACCATGGTGGGTCTTTTCTGTCCTTAATCCACTTACAAGTCCCATTGTTTTCCACAGCACGATTTACAGTCTGTTTAAATTTTGCCCACAAGCCCTCTATGGCCATCATTTGGAAACTAAATGATTGCAGTTCATTGTCAATGTGAGCTGCTACCAACTGTTTATCTGCTTTTTCTAGGGGTTAATTTATTAATTCATTTTAGACCAATATTAGAGACTTATAACTGGGGTTGGTATTTACTTATAATTGGTAACTCTCCTTGACCTCTTGACTGATTTAATAAATTTCATAATTATGGTCCTATGACATAGAGTAGCATGGAGAGCTGCATCAAATCAGTCTCAGGACTGAAGACCACAACAACAACAACAACAACAACAACAACAACAACAACAACAGTCCGATGACGAAATCATGATCACTTATCCCTGTCTCTACACTGACACCATTGATAAGGTCCAGCCTGCTTGTAACTACAATGTCCAAGATACTTGCATTGCATGTTAGCTGCCAAACTAGCTGCTACAGACAGTTTTCAGAAAACTGCAATCAAAAGTACTTCACAAGACCGTCTGTCTGTACCCCCCTGCAATGAATCCACACACATCCAGTCTGTATATCTCAATCATCATTATCTGAACTTGCTACTATAATGCAGAAAGAATGGTGTACGATTCCCTTGAAAACCATGCAAAACCTCTATTTATCCATTCCATTCCAAGAAGACTGGAAGTTGTTTTGAAAGCCCACAGTTTGCCTAAACACATCAGACATGGTAATGTGTTGTTTCATGGGTTTCCACATTTTTCATCCCCCCCCCCCCTCTGCTCCCCTATATGTGTTGGTGAGATAACAGTTAAAAACACTGCACCAAAGTTTCTAAACTTAATTTTATTTGGCTGGTGGCTAAGATTTCAATTTTCTGCAGTATGAAGCGTAGAATATAATAAAAGTAAAAAATCTTACCAGTTTTAGTGTTCAACATAATAAATAAAAACAGGCACATCAAAGTTAAAAGTCTTAGTAATGGTGGCATGATGCATGAACATCTGGAATAGTTATAAGGAACAACGATTAACACTTACCACTTCAGGTTCCGAAACTGATGTATGCTCAGGTTTAGAGTCTTCGGGTCCTTTAGGTTTCTCCCCTTCATCCTGAACTCCAGAAGTTGCCACTTCTGGTTCTGCTGCAGCATCTGCTGCTGCTGCTGCTGTTTTTTTTTCTTCTTCTTCTTCCTCTTCCTCTTCTGGAACCTCCAGATCACTCTTCGAAGTTGGAACAGTGTTTCTTGGTTTCAGTTCCTGTATTTCTTCTATGTTATCATCAGGAGATATGGCATCTGTCTTCTTTGCTTCAGCAGTACGCCTATGTTCATCACGTTCCTGGAAGTTACCATGGGAAGGCATAATTAAATAGCAAACAAGTGTTGCCAATACGCACACTGTAACAACTGGAAATGAAGCTTTCACAATGAAATCTGTAATGTAACTATAAATTTACTGGTCAGCCCAGAAGAGCATACATTAGTAGGGTGATTTAATGCACACATTTTATTGCTGAGCAAGAGCAGCACAGTAACAGTAAAACAAATTGGCAAATGACACTGTCTCAAAAATTAGAACTGGAACGCAGAAATAAATTGGAGACTGAAACTACTAACTCTTCCAGAGAGCTAAAAAGAGGAAGAAGAAAAATTAGGAAACATGGAAATCATTTGCGAGTCAGCTAATTCAGAAGTTCAATTTATACATGGGCACATGCCAATAACTTATAACATACAGCCCATATATGCATTTAATGCAGAAAATGTAGTTTTTAAAAGAATAAAGATTACCTTCACCCCTACATGCCTATGTTGTTTGTGGGAACTGCACCAACACAAATGCAGAACAAAAATGATCAAAAACTTACGGGACACACTAAGCATGACATAACAAACAATTACAATCATAAACTTATATTGGTTTTTTGCTTCAGGAGCACCTGGTCTCCTGTTAGCTCTATAACCTCTATAACTGCTGAGAGGAGCTTTGAATTTTATACACAATTCAAAGTGAGTAGACCAATTACAAATGGCTACAAGTATTTAATGCAAAGCAGTACATCAATAAGAATTACAGAGAATTTGTAAAAGGGTGTGTTTACAACTATCTGTATGACTCCCCCTGTTCACTTGGACAACATAGGCAAAAATCCATTTTATGTCATACATCATCAAGTATATGCGGTGTCACTGACACGAGCTCATTAAAAATGTGCCTTTTTTTTAGTTCTGGAGTAGGAAAAGGGAGAGAAGGAAACATAGTAGGTGAATATGGATTGAGGGTAAGAAATGAAAGAGGAAGCCATCTGGTAGAATTTTGTACAGAGAATATCTTAATCATAGCTAACACTTGGTTTAAGAATCATAAAAGAAGGTTGTATACATGGAAGAACCCTGAAGATACTAAAAGGTATCAACAAGGGCTAGTAGAAATCCTTGGGTAACAGAAGAAATATTGAATTTAATTGATGAAAGGAGAAAATATAAAAACGCAGTAAATGAAGCAGGCAAAAAGGAATACAAACGTCTCAAAAATGAGATTGTCAGGAAGTGCAAAATGGCTAAGCAGGGATGGCTAGAGGACAAATGTAAGGATGTAGAGGCTTATCTCACTAGGGGTAAGATAAATACTGCCTACAGGAAAATTAAAGAGACCTTTGGAGAAAAGAGAGCCACTTGTATGAATATCGAGAGCTCGGATGGAAACCCCGTTCTAAGCAAAGAAGGGAAAGCAGAAAGGTGGAACGAGTATATAGAGGGTCTATATAAGGATGGTGTACTTGAGGACAATATTATGGAAATGAAAGAGGATGTAGATGAAGATGAAATGGGAGATACGATACTGCGTGAAGAGTTTGACAGAGCACTGAAAGATCTGAGTCGAAACAAGGCCCCAGGAGTACACAACATTCCATTAGAACTACTGATAGCCTTGAGAGAGGCAGTCCTGACAAAATTTGTACAGAAACCAGATGGCAGTTATAAGAGTCGAGGGGCATGAAAGGGAAGCAGTGGTTGGGAAGGGAGTGAGACAGGGTTGTAGCCTATCCCCGGTGTTATTCAATCTGTGTATTGAGCACACAGCAAAGGAAACAAAAGAAATATTTGGAGTAGGTATTAAAATCCATGGAGAAGAAATAAAAACTTTGAGGTTCACCAATGACATTGCAATTCTGTCAGAGGCAGCAAAGGACCTGGAAGAGCAGTTGAACGGGATGGACAGTGTCTTGAAAGGAGGATATTAGACTAACATCAACAAAAGCAAAACGAGGATAATGGAATGTAGTCTAATTATGTCGGGTGATGCTGAGGGAATTAGATTAGTAAATGAGACACTTAAAGTAGTAAAGGAGTTTTGCTATTTGGGGAGCAAAGTAGCTGATGATGGTCGAAGTAGAGAGGATATAAAATGAAGACTGGCAATGGCAAGGAAAGCGTTTCTGAAGAAGAGAAATTTGTTAACATCGAGTATAAATTTAAGTGTCAGTAAGTCGTTTCTGAAAGTATTTGTATGGAGCGTAGCCATGTATGGAAGTGAAACATGAACGATAAATAGTTTGGACAAGAAGAGAATAGGAGCTTTTGAAATGTGGTGCTACAGAATAATACTGAAGATTAGATGGGTAGATCACATAACTAATGAGGAGGTATTGAATAGAATTGGGGAGGAGTTTGTGGCACAACTTGACAAGAAGAAGGGACCGGTTGGTAGGACATGTTCTGAGGCATCAAGGGATCACTAATTTAGCATTGGAGGGCAGTGTGGAGGGTAAAAATCGTAGAGGGAGACCAAGTGTAACACCCACAACGCCTCTCGGTGTTAATAAACCAAAATAGCTCCCATGCCCTCGAAATATAAATTCAGAAAATGTCCCAAGCTCCTCCACAAGTAGTAATTTACGAAATAGAAATAAGAGACAAATAGAGGGAAATCTATAGTAGAACAATAATAGAAAAAGAAAAGAATTTTAATCGTAAATGCATGGGGGGGGGGGGACAATAGAAATGGTTAAATTATTAGTTATTCTTATATATGAGAAAATCAATATTATAGTCACAGAACGTAGGTATTGAACACCAAAGATAGCATTTACTAAAGTATAAATATACCTACAATGCAATTATGATACTCCAGTCTCTATCCTCTAGTCTGTTCGAAGTCAATTAGGACGTACAGCTTTAGGAAGCAACAATAGGAGCTTTATTAAACCAGGGCGCAAGAATAAATCGCGACGAGATTGATTTTTGGGAAGCATTAATTTCAGATCAGAATTAGAACTTTTGTCTTATTAGAGGAACGGGGAGGTGATCAATAATCTCTCTGACTTTAACGTCACTTCGTGTGAAGATTTAAATATTTTACGGAATTAACGATTTTTGGACAGAGTCGGACTTTGTATTGTGATAGTGGAAAAGCTTTACTTCACGCAACTAGTAATCATAGTTCGTGACAGTTTATGGATATTAAACGGGAACAATCTTTTAATCAAAAGTGGCAGAACATTGTTTAGTATCTCTGATATTGACGGGATTCCAGATTAGATACTTATTCAAATAACCCCTTTGAATGCGATCATGTGAATGAATTGATTTATTAATAACTATTGTTAAATAAAATAAATGGACCTGAACCACAGTACAACTTCGGATTTTGCACATTAATAAACACTGCCTGATGTGAATGAAGTGGTAAATGACAGATTAAAAATCCTACAACTGACCAGGGATCTAACACTAAAGTCTAGTTTACACAACGACACTATATTGGAGGCAACTGCGCTACGAGCCACTGCGCATGCACGCTGCATGTCTGCGCAACTCATTGGTGAAACTGAACAGTTTCGGTGTGTTCCAACATTGGCAACACTAGTTGCACGAGTTTTAATGTTATGTGGGTTTGTACAGTGTAGACAAACTGAAATATGAATCGGGAATGGAGAATAATGTTTGCTTTTTGGATATCTATGCTTTGCTTAGGTGTGTGTGGGATTTCAGTGATGCTGATTACAAAAATAACATATTGCTGCTCCAGAGACCTTCACATGCGATCAGAACATAGATAGTTTGATAATATCTGAGCTGCAGGGCAAAATTTATTGAATTAGAAGCACATATACAAGAATATTGTTGACAGGAAGGTAGGCTACTCAAATCAAGAAGCTACATTCTTTATTTGATATTCATCTATTTAAAATGTCACACAGTGCTCCCCATTCACATATGTTTGAATTTTGAAATATTGCCTCTGTACAGATCTGTCAAGAGAGTAGTTTGCAAACCATTCTCTTCTTAATGCGGCCTGCTGCAAATAATTACTTCTGTTAATAATTATTATCGTTAATAATTATTGGTGTTAATGAAAAAGCGTCATCACCAACTAATACCGCATCTTTTAGTATGCCAAGTGTTCTCAATTGTAATACATGCAATGTGATACATAATTTCAGTTCTGGCGGCAGTGCTTCATGCATTACAATATCTTTATTCCTTATCGCATAAATAATTATTTAGAGGAAATGCAGTTCTGGTGACATTCAAAGATAATTAAAAGAGCTTCTTGGGTCTTCCATTACAAATTATTTCAGCAAGGATGCTGAGTAACTGAGCTGGCATCTTTTCTTCATCCAGTCACGAATCGAAACACGTTTCTTATTTTTTTCTTATGTAGCGATTCCACACAACAAGCTTTAACTCCATCACACCTTGTGCGACATACAGCTGCCAAAACTTTCATTTCAGACTCGACTCAGGAACCCACAAAACAACGAAACTGAAGTATATACTGGTTTCGCCGTGTCTACAGTCAAATATGAAACCATTTGCGTGCTACTCATTCCACGCAACGAGTGGCGCAACCCAATGTCATCGTGTAAACCAGGGTAGCACACTTTTCCTTCACCTGGATAGCCCGCTCATCAAGATACATGGGTCACTCACAGGATGAGGCTGCATGATCACCATTACAATGTATACAAGTGGGGAGGAGGAGGCGGGCAATCACCCCTCATGAACATCTCTACCACATGTATCACATTTGGACGCGTTCTGACAGAACACGTGAGTGTGATTATAACATTGACACTGGTAGTAATGCATCCAGTTTGGAACGTGCAGTTTAACCATGATGACTTCATAGCCTGCCTTAGTCTTCAATGAAGGCACTACTCGATCAAATGTGATAAAAAGAGTGCATGTAGGTGATAAGCTTGCAATAACCTTTTTCATTACCCAACAAGACCACAGTGACACCATGATCATATGACATAATTTTGGATTGCTCCCTCAGTCAGACTATCAAGGAGCCAAGTATAAATAACACCACACAAAGAGTTCAGCATATGATGGGCTTTCACATGAACAGGACAGCCATAGAGGAGCGAAGCTGTAAGTAGTTGTTGGGCTTCCAAAATCGCAATTAGTCTCAGAAGTGAAGTCCCATCACGTAAGCGAGGGCAGGATTTCACAGGACTGCAATCACATTGACATCTTTCTGAACAATAAACAGATTAAGTGTAGCAAAGGACTGACTCTTTCAGTATGTTTTTCGTTTCTTTATGTACAGAAGAACAGTTGCTGCTCTCCAGCAACTCTACTTCATACAAAAGTACCACAGGTCGTACAAATACTTGACTGGGGCTGCAGTTTGATGACCACTGGATTAGATTATCTGTTTCGAGGCAGTGACATTTTCATAACAGGTATTACTACGATATCTGGACAAATATAGTTTTGGCAGCACTTTCGCTTTCTGCCATGCAATAAAAATACAAGGGAATACTTATGTAAAAATTGCATGTTAACTGTCCTATGGACCTTTACACTGAGCAAAATGTACAAATTATGTAAAAATTATTCTATCAATATCTCATTGTTTTTCAAGAAATTATCAGATTAAGTGACTCATCATGCATGAATGACAGGAAAATTTGGTTAAGTGCATTGGAACACAAGATTTTATCTTATAAAGAAATAAAAATTTGAAGCACTTTTGTTCCAAACACTCAATAGTTTACTTCCACATGCTGCTGCTGTTACTGTCATCTGAAGACCAGTTAGGTGTGCAATTCCAGACAGCCTATCCTGCCTCTACAACTACTGCAACCTACATCTACCTGTATAGTGATACATCCTGTTCCTTGAGAGGTATCACTTCCTTAAAAGCATATGTCAGAGGAAAGAGGTTCATGACAATAGTTGATGAGCACCCCACAGCTGGGAGGTGTTTTAAATCATATGTGCTGATACCAGAGCTAACAACCCTGTGGCTGTAAGTGGATAGCAGTCAGATGACCCTACCTGCTGAGGTGGAGATGGGAGTTCCATGGAGCAGGTGGTGCATATGAAAGAGCTCCATGAAATCAAAGAATGTTAAATGTCAAAGATAATAAATGTATTGTAATCACTAAGTATCATGTTGACTCGGATATGTTATGTATGTAGTACAGAGGCAGTATATGATTTGGTAGCTGCCCTCGTTTATCATGCTTTGAGTTGTGACTTTTGTGATAACAGAAGACAAAGAATTGAACCTCACTTCTTATTTACATGGTGGAGTGAATGAGAATGAGAAGTTAATTTTCGGCAGCTTTGTCCACAGCCTGTAAGGAGGCAAAATCTGCGCCAAGATGGAGGAAGAAGGCAAACAGATTCAAAACACAGAGTATCTGGAATCCAAATACTTGACAGTGAGCAAATATTCAGTAAGCAACATTAATTTATATAAAAGGAGTGTTTAGGTGGCAACTTATTTAAGTGTATGGTGCATGAGGTGAAGTAAAACAAACCATCACGCAGCCCAAGCCAAACTGAAACACTTCACCTGAAAGTGTTGACTGTAGTCTAGCCCAAATCTTTCTCTACAATTTTTACTCCAATACTTTCCTCCATTGATAAATTCACTATTCTCTGATGCCTCAGTGTGAATCATTTCAAATGATCCCTTATTTTAGTCAAGCTGTACCACAATTTTTTTCCCCCAGTTTGATTCAGTACTACTTCATTAGTTATCTGAGCTCCTGTTCTCTTCTTGTCTTTACTATTCACTGTTATGCTTTCATGACATGTTACAAGGTAGGCACATCACAGTTTGAGCTTGGGCTGCAATAGGGAACAAAATTATTTTATATCAATTTTCTTATGTGAACAGTCGGCTTTTGCTAATTCGAACCTACACAAATTCAACTAGTTGTCGAGTCGACGAATCTACAAAATTGTGTGTTCAGGTTAATTCGATAAATTGAAGTGGTTAACATGATGGACAGAAGTCAGTGGTTATCTAACAATCAGTAACTAAAACTAGAATGAGATTTTCACTCTGCAGTGGAGTGTGCGCTGATATGAAACTTCCTGGCAGATTAAAACTGTGTGCCCGACCGAGACTCGAACTCGGGACCTTTGCCTTTCGTGGGCAAGTGCTCTACCAACTGAGCTACCGAAGCACGACTCACGCCCGGTCCTCACGGCTTTACTTCTGCCAGTATCTCGTCTCCTACCTTCCAAACTTTACAGAAGCTCTTCTGCGAATCTTGCAGAACTAGCACTCCTGAAAGAAAGGATATTGCGGAGACATGGCTTAGCCACAGCCTTGGGGACGTTTCCAGAATGAGATTTTCACTCTGCAGCGGAGTGTTTTAGTAACTAAAACTATTTCCTCAGTCAACTGTTCGTGACACTCCTTTGTTAACTCACCAATACGTAATATGGAGTATAAACACTTTTTAAGACTTCAAAGACGTATACTCGTTTCTCTCTCACTGAAGAAAAGAAGGGTGCAAAAAATAAATAAATAAATAAAAACTAAAAAAATAATTGAAATCCAAAACTGTGCCATATGATAGATGAAGATGACCAAATGTGGCTGTATTTCAGAAACTAATATCTCTTTTGATAGTGAAAGATGCTAACCCCAGATATTTCAAAAGAATCAGTTCTTTGTGTATATTTTATTACTCCAACAAAAGGGGTGGATGTCAACAGAGTTGTTCAATGGGGTGACTACTGATCTTAAGACAGACACATTAAAATATAGACGGAAAATTCTGTTGTCACTTGGCAATTGCACAGTTCATTTATGTGAAACTTCATTTTTTCTTTTACACGCCATTTTGAACTGGTTGACCAGAATTTTAAAACTCTGTACTGGAAAAAAGTTGTGATAATGGTGTTGAATAAAATTAAAGATGGTCACAGAGGTTCACCATAACAATTTTTGCAGTGATGACCATTGGCTGATAAAGCATGGAATAATGTTACTCCGACTAACTATTTTCAAAACGTGGATTCAAGGAGCCACAGAATTAACAACAGGAGAGCAGAGATATCAAAATGAATTTCCACACTACCTGGTATCTCATTTTGACAATCTTGATGAAGTATGAGGAGCACTGATTGATTTTGAAATTTTGCAGTTTGATGGTTCAAGAACATTTGCACACTCACTCATACATTCACATATATATATATATACACACACACACACACACACACACACACACACACACACACACACACACACACACACCCATGAGTGTTGCCTGTGCTCATCTCTGTGTAAAATACTTGTTACCATTGCACAGACTGACACGTACATTGTTATAATGTACAGTATGCCTGTCAGCTTTCTCCTTTTTACTCTTTATTTATAAACACACAAAGAGCTATCAAAATTTTAAGTTTAATGAAAATATATGAAAATTTAAATGAAATATAAATATATATAAATTTAAATGCAGGATGCAGAAGCAATATTTGATGTACAAAGTCCTTTTATAATTGAAAACAGAAATAGGCCCATAGAAATTTCAATTATGATAGATGAAATATGAGACATACGTTCATTCTACTACACCAATATTACTACGATTGCTTGAATACTACAAATTCTGGAAATACATAATACATATGATTTCCTTACATCATAATCAGAATTAGTAAAAACTAAATGATAATTATACTAGCCATTTATAGCTCATTACATATGCAGGTAAGATGCTAGTAATCACTTCAATAAAAACTAAGACACATAGTTGTTAGTTATCTACTGCAAAATCTACAAACCTACGACTCAGCAAGAAAATGTGATACCAACCTTGCTTGAGGGGCCGCAACAAAACACAACCACCAGAACTATGGGAAGTCCAATCACTATTACATACACAGCCCATAGCCATGGCTGTTCATTGGTGTATTTCACTAGCCTCATGAAGAGTGATTCCTGTGGGCAAATCAGGAGTAACTACAGGATGTCTAGCACTACAAAGCACGCTGCATAATCACAACAGCAGCAGCTTTACAATTAAAGACCAATGCAAGAGGTTATCCAAGTGTAACAACTTTACAAAAATGCCACAGATGCATATTTACTACATATTAATGCTACTGCACTTTGCATTTATAAAATTAAGTCATAAGGCCAATAAAAATTCAACAGTCTCCTATTCTAGCACAATGCATCCACTAATAATTACATGTAGTACAGTATGTGCGTGCCTATAAAGGATTTTACTTCTTTAGTAATAGAAATTAAAAGTGGGTACTCCTTGTGTTTTTAAGTGATACTGCTTTGACTGTTTCACACTTGTCTACAAAGTAGTAGCCCCACACTATGCTGTATCTGTTTCTACAATACAGTATGGAAGAGACCTGTTCCAAACCCAGTTATCTTGTATTACCTCTGAAACACGTCTGCAGAGGTACCACACATATATTGCAATAGGTACAATGCAATAAAGAAAGTAGAGTGCCCACCAACCAGGCTTGTAGTTCATTGCACGCATTGCAGATTCCCACAAAGTTTCCTGTTCAATACAAAGAGAGGGCAGAGATGTCTTTATTTTTTCAGTGAGCACATTAGTCACTGCAAATTTCAACAGCTAAAAGTAATACCTAAAATGTCACCATAGGATGCACAATCCATATTCTGTAAAAATTGCAAATGATTACTACATGTAATATGTGAAATTTCAAATTTTGACTGACATCTTGTCAACTGAAAATTTCTCAATAATTTCATAGAACTACTTTTCAACCAATATGAATTATGATTGTATTACCATATCACTATAACGGCATTTGATTGTATATGTAATCTTACAAGAAACACTGCATGCTGTTTTGATGGCATCTTATGGATTCCTAGCAGAGTTGACAGTTCCATTTTACACACAGTACTTCAACAATTGATCAATCTGTCTTCTTTGAGTGCCTCCGAGCTGTGGTCTCGTGTGTATTCGCTACTTGGAGTAGAGCACGACTGAATTACTGTTGGTATCATGCCTCTGTTTAAAGCATTTTACCCAAGCATCCCACTATGTCCTTTGTAACTCATTTGTTTCGCAATGTTGGATGAAATATGTATCTCCTGTGTTCTTCAGCTTTGACAGATAAGATGCTAAATGACGGTTTAATAAACTGAATGCCTGATCCTACACATTGCTGAAACTGAAACCTCCACTGCTCTCTATAACATTATTTCAGCTGATCCCTAATTTTGTTTTTCAGAAACTGTGTGCCTACATCAAGAGACTGGTCTTTTATGTCATTTTGTGATGTTACTCCGAGAAGAAGGGATTTGCTTGTCTGTTTGAGACTTGTGTATAACTAATCTTCCTTGCACCTCTCCTGCACTGTTCTGTCTGAAATTTCTTGCATCTTCCTTTAACTTTTCTGTTCTGACTCACAAATGACATGACATGACATGATTGGCATAAAATGATGCATATACCATGTTTTCAGCAGTGTAGATAGCCTTTATGATTACTTCTTGGTGGGAGTGAAATACAGGGTGTCCAGCCAAGGAGAGTCTGATTTCAAAATTAAATATCTCAAAAACTAAGATTGATACACGAGTGCAACAAACAGTATGTTTATTGTGAAAACTGCAAGAATTTTATACAGAAATTACACAGTAATTTTGAAATAGTTCAAGAAGCTGCAAACAGATGATGGTATAATCACAATATGTAATGCTTATACATAGTGTACCTCAGAGCAATCAGTTCCACTGCTGAAACATGAAAGAAGGTTAGGGCACTGAAGGAAGAGGTTGAAATAATGTATTCCACCGAACAATGTGTTTTTCTGGTACTGGCACACCACAGGTGATAGCATGGACCTACTGTAACAAGGCACACTTTTTAAACACCATATAATGTTCCTTAAGGACCCTATGTCAAAACTATTTGCAAGCTCTTCACCAAATCCCGAGAAACAGGCAGCCTGGCTATGATTTAGTGGGGAACGTTAGCCCAGCCAAACCACAGTTACTCATGAAAATATCGCCATTGTTTCTGAAATTATTCAACAAAATCTAAGGAAATATGTATGAAGAATTCCAGCAGAGACTGGTTTGAATCATTCTGGCATGTAGAAAATATTGAGAAAGAGCCTACACAGTTTCCATTCAAAAGCCTGTATATAAGATGTACCACAGAGAGCAGACTTTAAGCACACTTCCATCTGAGTGGAGCCTTGAGTAAACAAAATTGGTGTGGTGATTTTGGGGTTTCTAAAATCACCATTTGTGTGACACAAAACCACTATATTCTCCCAAAGTTACTGTTTGGGCTACAGTATGCAACAGAGGCATTATTGGCCCTTTTTCCATGCCAGAAATAATCATGATCACTAGTGTACATTACATTGCAATTTTGGAACAATTTGCTGCCTCACATTATCCAAGCACCTAGCGGTTCATTCATGCATGTGCCAAAACACATCGCACTGAACAAGTGTTTTGCTTTCTTATGGCAAATTTGCTAGCACAAGAATGGATTGGCCAGCATATTCATTTGATCTGATGCCTTGTGCTACTTTTTGTGGAGAACACTGAAAAACAATGCCTACCAGAACCATTCCAGCACAGTGGATGAGCTTGAATCGGTAACCTGTGTGGCCTCTGAATCCATTTCCATTGACACACTACAGGACATGATGACAAATTTCATTGTTCCTTTGCCTCACCCCCAACTGCAAGTGGTGAACATTTAGAAACACTGCTTGCAGAGGACAATTTTAACTATGCATGCTGATATTTTCCGAGCTACATAGCTTGCAACAGCGTCCATTAGTAGATTTCGAACTATTCTGAAACCAAATTTTTAGTTTTCCCAATAAACATACCTTCTTTTATACTCTACTATCGATCTTAGTTTTCAATATATTTAAGTTTGAAATCAGAGACTTACTCCATTGGACACCATGTCCACAGAATGCTGTTTTTCTGTAGAATTTACCATTTTCCCCCAGATGTGGCATGCAGTAGGCTGATGGGTTATCCTCAGTTTTTTTCAGTCTTTTTTTTCCAATCCTTTCTGCAAGGCATTTATGATTTTGTACTTCAATTATGATAACTCTGTGACTGAAGTTTTAGAGTCCAGTCACAGGGGCCAGCTACCAGCCAATCACAGTTCTTTCTCGAGAGCTATATTCTCTCGATGTGTTGCCTGTTTTGTAGACACCTACAGACTTCTGTGAAGTGTGGTTGGCTCCACTCCAACAACACTATCCAATGTCACTGTAATCTGTCAATCACTATGTTATGTTATTCAAAGTTACAGCCACAATGCTTGCTCAATTTGTTGATATGGGTACACTTTCCGAGAAATTTCTCTGTTCTTAGATGAGACACACTTTGCCTATCTGACTAAGTTCTAAGAATTATACAATTTCTTTTTAACAGATGATGATGATGATGATGATGCCTTCAGGCGTAGGCATACAGACTTGTGTGTTTAGGTTTTCTACAGATGCTGTAGCCAACACATCAGTCGGCTTTTACCTCAAATAAACCCGAGGGAATGTAATTGGACCTCCGTTTTATGGTCCATCATAAATTTTACATCGGGATGGATAGAGTTAAGTTGTTTAAAGGAACTGTCTACTTTTTCCACTTTGTGTAAGCAGGTCACAAATTGCCATTTACATAAAGCCTTTGCCTCAAAATACTCCATGAATAGGTTTGCCACAACAGGTTGAGGCACATTCCCTCTTATCATCCCAATGATTTATAAAACAGGAAATTGCCAACTGTAAAAGTGTGTCTGTGAAATAAAGAAAAACAATAATGAAACTTCTATTAATTGATAGACCTAATTAAAACAAATCTCAATAAATGTATCCTGGAGACATGATTAACTGTGTGTGCATAGAAAATCAATGGAGTGTCAACACTTCTCCACATCCACTACAAACGTGACTCATTATTTTGCCAGCTGTTAAATGTATTAATATTATTAACTTATGATTATAAAAAACATCTTTATGGAGTTGACATAAAAGTTTCCTGAGTATGTTACTGCATCATAATGTAAAGAGGTATACTGGAGAAACTAGTGTTTTGACAATGGTTACAATGGCTCCTCCTGAGTCTACTGGTCTGTTTTAGCTGTGCAGGGTCATTTATATTTTATCATTACTGCTCACTGAATATGAAATTGCACCACAATTTTAAAAGATTGTTATAATTGGTCTTTTAATGTGGAAGGAGTGGGAACTTTATTTTAATAGGTTACTATAGTGGAGGGAGTGGGGATCTGCTGTTAACTACTGGTTCTTGCATTGTGTGTCATAATTGGTGGTCATTGGCAAATGAGGTGTGTGCTTATGTTTTCTTCCTGCTAGACACAGGCCATGCAGCAACAGTTACTCAACGAGAGCAATCGGGTCTCATGTTATTGATACAGCCTATTAACTCTGAGGGCTGGCAGCCAGGGTGGGGCCAGCCCGAGCCCATCCCCTCTTTTTGTGATGTTGGTTGCTTTAGAATTTTAGTGGCTTCTCTGATCTTGTGTTTTAGCAAATCTGGCTGCTTGGCAAGTACACAGGTAATTTTTTTCCCCTTGTTACAATCTTGCTGGTGTTTGGCCACTCCAAATTTGCTGTGTTGCCCTAGAGAAATGTAGTGTGAATACATTTTATAACAAAAATATCTGATGACCTGAAGATGGCAGCACAGTCTGCTGAACATGACTGTTTGTAAATAAGAAAATATTTATGTGATTACAGCTTTAGAAAGTTTTTACCAAGTAAAACAGATTGGCCTACTTATTTAGAAGCATGAGAAAATTCAATCAGTATTCAACAACAGGTCGCAAAAACTGCCCTATATGCAGTCTCCTTTACAGATGATCAACATTTTCCTAAAATTCTCCCAATAAACCGAAATCTACCACTAACCTTCCCTACTACAACCCTCACATGTTCATTCACGCTCATTCCATCTCATTTTACTTTGCAGTGTTATGCCCAGATATTTAGTTACTGTGGCTGTGAGAAGCCACCCACTACTACTTCTGTATTTGAATATCATAGGTTTGTTTTTCCTACTCGTCTAGATTAACTTACATTTAGAGCTAGAAATTTTTTCTAAGTCACAATGTGTGCCTCTACAGTCACTCAATGATGACACCTTCTCATACACCACAACATCATCATCAAACAGGCACATACTGCTGCTTACCCTGTCCGCCAGTTCATTTATGTATTTAGAAAATAGCAGCGGTCCTATCACATTGCCCTGGGGCACTCCCGATGGTACCCTCGTCTCTGACGAACACATGCTGTCAAGGACATGTTGGGTTCTGTTGCATAGTATTTCACTGCTGGAATTTCAGAGCAAAGTGTCCTTCGCGACTTTAATAGTGGCAATATCAGTTCTTTTATCTTCCTTGGTTTGAAACTATTCAGTGGCTGTTGGTACTGTCCAAAGCATCAATATTTGATTATCAACAATGTAAGAAGAGAGATTGCTACTTACCATAAGGAAGACTAGTCAAGTTGCAGACAGGCACGATTAAGCGACACCTAAATATAGCTTTTAGCTACAGACTGCACCAGTAAATTGGTGATTGTTAATACACTGTTGACGCCACCTCCCTATACACCATCCCTGATGCCCATGGTCTAACCACTATTGAACACCGTCTTTCTCAATGTCCTTCAGACTCCAAACCCACCACGTGATTACTCTTACATATTACTAATTTTATCCTAACCCACAACTACTTCTCACGTGAAGGGAAGGTATATAAACAAATCTGCGGCACAGCCATGGGCACCCGCACAGCATCCTCCTATGTCAACCTTTTTATGGGTCATATAGAAGAGACCTTCCTAGCCTCCCAAAGCACCAAACCCCTCGTCTAGTTCAGTTTCATTTATGATATCTTAATGATCTGGACCCAGGGCCAAGACACCCTATCTCCATTCCTCAACATCTTCACACCTTCTCTCCCATCTGCTTCACATTGTCCGCAACCCAGCATGCCATCTTCGTAGATGTTGACCATCTCTTCTCTGATGGTTCCACCCACACCTCTGACCACATTAAACCCACTACCCACCAACAATACCTGCATTTTGACAGCTGTCATCCCTTTCACACCAAAAAATCCCTCCCACATAGTATAACAGGGACAGTGTACCTGCAGTGACAGAAACTCCCTTGCCCACTATGCTGAGGGTCTCACCAAGGCCTTCACAGACAGGCACTATCCCTTGGACCTAGTCCCCAAACAGATCTCCCATACCATTTCCCTCCCACCATCCCCAGAAATCAGACACAAAGAGGAGTGTCCCCTTGGTCACCTAGTGCCACCCCTGGACTGGAACAACTAAACCACATCCTTTGCCAGAACTTTGTTTATCTATAATCATGCCCTTTGCCAGGGCTTTGATTACCTATAATCTCAACCTTTGCCAGGGCTTTGTTTACCTATAATCATGTCCTGGAATGAGGGACATCCTACCTGAGATACGTCCCACACCTCCTAAAGTGGTATTCTGTCGCCCATCCAACCTCGACAACATCCTAGTCCATTCCTATGCCACTCCCAATCCCAACCCCTTGCCACAAGGATTGTACCCCTGTGGAAGACCCAGGTGCAAAACCTGCCCAATTCACTCACCCTGCACTTCCTACTCCAGTCCTGTCACAGGTTTATCCTACTCTATCAGGATCCAAGCCACCTTTGAAAGCAGCCATGTCATTTACCAGCTCTGCTGCAATCATTGCACAGGTTTTTATATTGGTATGACTACCAACCAGCTGTCCACCTTTGGCCAAAAGAAAAGTAGACCACACTGTGGCCCAACATGCAGCTGAACACAACACACTTGATTTCAATTGCTGCTTTACTACCCGAGCAATCTAGATCCTTCCGCCCACCACCAGCTTTTCTGAACTGCACTGATGGGAGTTATCCTTACAACAAATTCTCCACTCCCATAAATATCCCAGCCTCAACCTACAGAAACATACTGTCCCCATACCCTGCACCCAACAGTTTCCATCCCCTCGGTTCTATCATCTCCTCCCCATTCCCGTCTCCCACCCCGTTTATTTGCAGTCCTCTGCCAACGCATTCCCCCCATCTTTCCCCACTTCTCTCTGTTTTTGTTCCTTCTTTCCCCACCTCCCTGCCCCAAAACCTCCATATGGTGAGCCTGTTGCCAGTCTAGTCCCTGTACACTCCACCAGACAGCATTTGTCTCTCTCCCCATCGGTACACTATCACTATCATTATCCCTTTCCCTTCCTCTTCCCCAGCCCCACCACATTGCTGCTTGCATCACATGTGATGCATTTTGGCCCAAGATGCTGGAGTTGGCGGTCATGTGTGTGTGTGTGTGTGTGTGTGTGTGTGTGTGTGGTTTTACTGCCAAAGGCTGAAAGCCATGTGTGTCTGAATTGTGCCTGTCTGCAACTTGACATGTCTTCTTTACAGTAAGTAGCAATCTATCTTTTCTTACATTGTTGATATCCCTACCTGGATTTTCCATTGTTGAAATATGTGATTATTGTCAGACCTCAGAAAGCCAACTTCTACACACACTTCAGAATAGTACTCAGTTATCATGCAGCACCTAGGTTAACTTAAGGCCTTAACTATAGGAATGTATGTGAGGAGAAAAGAAGAAAGAAGTCTGAGACACACACAAGTTTTGCCAACTGAAATACTGTTATCTGTCACTGTTCATTCATTCAAAAGTGTTACTTCCTTTGCCATCCCTAACCACAAGGGGTGCACGAGAACTTAACTAGTTGTATGGACTGGTGGTGATAAACGCTAAAACCCCATTTTTACGTTCTTGCATTTTTGCTGCTTTTTTACATTCATTTTTGTCAATCCCAACATAAGTTCTGTTCGCTTAATACAATGCTTTCCTGTCCATAATGATTCCAAATTTCAACATTTTCTGCACTTTGAATTTTCTTTGATGTTATCACAACCTGTAAAATTGATTTTTAAACATAGATCATATTTCTGCTCAAAGTCAGCTTTGGAACGAGGCACAAAAATCAGACTACATACAAAGTTATTGGTTAGGCAACATAAGGATAGTGCGGTAAGCAAAATTTTCATTGTCGGAATGTTGAGTCATGGCCGCCTGTATAATAGGTTCCCACTGTTTGGATGGTTGCTTGGCTGGTTCAGGGCAGCGGACAACCAGTGAGGTCATCGGTCACTTTGGATTAGGGAAGGATGGGGATGGAAATTGACCATGCACTTTCAAAGGAAACAAGCCGGCATTTGCCTGAAGCGTTTTAGGGAAATCACAGAAACCCTAAATCAGGATGGCCGATGCAGGCTTAACCACCATCATCTTGCAGGTTTAACCACCATCATCTTGAATGCAAGTCCAGTGTGCTAACCAAGTGCTCAGTCAGAGCGTTTGGAAGGGTGGGAGTATGTACTGAATCACTGTCTTAATGATAATCACAATGTGATGACAGTGACTCTAGTAGCAACTTCCCCTCTACTCATTGTGTTGTATTATAACAGCTTTAATTTAATTTCACAGTCATCTATACAAATAAACACCTCCTTTAAAGACAGCTGTGCCTGTAATGGGCTTCCACAAATCATTGTCACTCTAAATAAAACACATTAATTAGTACTAGGTGAGTGGTCTTCAGTTTATATGACTTGACGAAAACATTCCTCCTCAAGACGCTCTGTAACATGATAATTTCTGTCCTCTTTCTAATCCAGGACGTCCCTAAACCGAGTTACCTGCTTGTCGGCAACAAGCTGTGGACTTCTTCCCTATTGTTTTCTGTTTACAAAGACTGCCAATTTTAGTGGTTTAACCAGCATTGTGTTAGAAGTTTTAGTTACCGTAGCTTTATAATGATTATCAGTTATAAGTCTCATATTAGATCATGAATAACTCTCTAATGTGGTTTCATAATAGACTTTTATTTCCGTGTTTTATTTACACTTCTGGGAATAATCAGAACGAAGAGGGAAACCCATCACTCTGCCACTGCCTTTGTGATTATCACGAAGACAAGGACTGAGTGCTAACACAAATAAACATGCATTTTCTTCTTCATTCCGACCATAAATAAAACATGGAAGCAAAAGTCTTTAGCAAAACCACATTAAAACGATATTCGTGTTCTAAATGAGAGACTCATTATTGATAATCATTATTAAATCACGGTAAATAAAATTTAACACAATATTCGTTAAAGGACCAAAGTTGGCACTCTTCGTAACCAGAGAACAATAAGTACGAAATCTAGAGCTTGTTGGGTTTCCTATACTTTCCCGTATTTTAAACTTTCCTGCATTTTACACTTTTTTGGGTCAGTCCACTGGAAAGTGTAAAAAGGGAGTTTTATTGTACATATAAATAAATATATAGAACATGAATAGATGAGAAGGTTGTGCTTGCAAAAACTGAGAAACCTAAAATAATACCATTCTCTATGACACTGCAAATGTGTTATCAATTAACTGACATTAATGCAAGATTACAATCCGATGGCAATTCAAGAGCTTCCGAGTATTGACATGATGTGGGAGCTTGGTAATCATTTGCTCTGTGGAGGGCACACCATCTAGATCATGAAAAAATGTAAATGAATATGCTAGGCTGTTAACAATGTCCATCGATTGACTGCTTTCTTAGTCTTAAAGCCTCCAGTTTTCCAGGGTACAAAGTTTGCTACTGTAATACAGTTTTGAAAAATATTATATAAATAAAACAAACTAAAAATTGCCTTACGAAAAAACTTTTTAGTATCGCTCTGTTGAAAAAATGATTCCATTCTGTTAAACTAAGAGAGAGAGAGAGAGAGAATAACAACTTCATACAGAATCGTCATAAACTTACAGAATCCTTATCAATTTTTCTGCGTTTCAGTATAAAGGTTTCAGCTGCCCACCTCTCAGCAACAGCAGGATCATCAGTTACAATGATATTATCAAACAAAATCATGTTTGACATTGACCAAAGTTCAAACCCCACAGCTGACTGTAAAAAAGGATATGTGAAAGCATTTATATTCAATAACATGAAATATTATCCAACAATATAAAACAAGTGTTAGCTACTTCAGAACTAAACCAACTTCCTGCTAAATAAGGAAGAAGCAAAATCTTACGATTGTTGTCATTTTGAAAGGTGACTTGTCCTCAAAGAAGTCAGGATTTGGAATGCGGCGAGGTTTCCATTTGCCCTTATAATTTGGATTATCAATAAGAGGTGCTCTCCATTTCCCTTTGTATGCAGGATTAGCTACCATAGGTGGTTTCCATGGCCCACAACCTGGAGCTTTCTCACATACAGGATTAGGAATTAATGGAGCCTCCCAATCTCCATCCATGTCTGTGTCCCTAGGAAAAAGGAGGTATGGTAAATACAACTCCACAATTCAAGGATTTAACTCCATAATCCAAGAATATAATTTGATCTCTCTACCGCAGTAGTACAATGGATTGCTTTACATATTCTATAATTCACATTTAACAGAATTAAATTGGAAACAGATTATAAAAAGTTATAGTAGACATAGCTCATACACATCAAGAATAATTACCCTCATTTTGAATGACAAGGAATTAAATACGTCAGGCAATGTCAAAAAAGTTATTTTGTTTATGGGAAAGAAGATACAATTATACTCTCAGTTTAAAATTAAAATCATTCAACTTGTAGGCATTATTAACGTTTCCTATCCATCTGACCTATGAATGCAGTGACATTTACTGTCCCATAGTGCAACCTCATTTGATTTTGGGTGAATTTTTTTCACTGGTGATTATTAAGATCATGTACTTCACCACAGGACTGTTTAACAATTAAGAATGCAATACCATAAGAATTCACTGCTATTTTGGGATCTCTGTCAACACACCGACCTGTCTTTCCCCTTTCTGCTCTTATCCGTTTCCACTCCCCCTACTTCCCCCCCTTTCCTGCCTGCCTCTTGAAGCTGTGCCTAGCAAGTCTGTCATGCCTCCATGTAGTCCCTGCACTTTCTGCCAGACAGCACTCTTCTCTCCCCCCATCCGTATCCTTCTAACCCTCCCCCTTCCTCCACATTGTTACTTTCATTCAACATGACAGCTGCAGTCTGGTCCTAGCTGCCAGAGATGGTGGTCATGCAGGTGTGAAGAATGCTTGCTTGTATTAATGTGTGTGCATCTTTTATTTTCTGAAGAAGGCTTTGGTCAAAGCTAAATGTGTAATAGTCTATTCTTTGTGCCTGTCTGCAATTCAACGTATCCTTTTTACAGTGACGAGCAATCTACCATTTTACTAATGTTGTTGATATTCGAACCTGGAGTTTCCATTGTTAGTATTTTTTAAAATATATGAACAACTGTGGTAATTGATAATCATTAGAAAATCAAGATACAGAAGTTGCCACAAGATGTTTACTGGGAAGAGACCAACTGGTGGTCCTAAATGGTACAAGAGCAACTGTCTTATACTGGATATGATTACCAAAAGCCTAGCCCTTTTGTCCTACACTGTCAACTTACTATATGATAGAAGTACATATAATGGCAGTTGTGGCTTTTTTTTCCAGTACTATGCTGTATACAATAATAATGATAAGACAAAGAAGAAACCATATTTGTGTAATGGAGAAATTAATAATTTGTGCTGGAGATCAAGCTGTGAAAAGTAAAAATTTCACTAATGTATTAAAGTTAAATTTCCTCAAAGGAACATCTAGAGCACAAAGCAAATAATCACTGGCAATTAGTAAAGTGGAAGGTACCAAAAGCTAAAAGCTGAATTAAGCATGAAAATAGAAGGAAAGGGATCAGAGTAGAGACTGCTTTAATTTTACAAAACTTATAACATTAATACACAAAAATTAAAGTTCAGTAACATTCAAATTAAATGCTAGTTTCAACATCACACTGCTTTATTAGGCATAATACTACTAGAGGTGGTATGGCTCTGCCTTGCTCTGAACTGACTTGTCTACCACGTGGGAAATCTACTGTTTAACACAGAATCAAAACCAAAGTGAAGGTTGGCATTGCAAAGCACTGTTAGAGGTAAAAGCAGAGTTACTGATTGCAAAGAAATTATTTTATCACTAGCATTAAAAGGAACACAACAACAAGTACACTAAATTATTTACCAATCATCAGGTTTCTCTGCATTTGGGTCAGGTATCATCTCTGGTTCATCTTCTAGCCACCCTTCTGGTTTTGTTGCACTGCTATCAACAATCATAGCAGGTGCATTCTCATCCCAGTCATCAGGTTTTCGAGCATCTGGATCTGGTATCTTCTCTTTCTCATCCCAGTCGTCAGGTTTTTTATCATTTGGATCATCAATCTCATTTGGGGGATTAACAGGAGGAGTGAAGTCCTCTAATAAACTTCCTTCATTAATCACCTGTTGAAATGCAAGAACAAATTCATGACATGAACATTTGGTGAGTATTCACATCGAACCATACTACGAGTAAATTGTACATTAGTGCCTGACAACCATTTAAGAAAAAAATCACTTTGAAGTCTGTGAGGCTCGAGGTGATGCTAATTCAGTTCAAGGAAGGCTAATTAATGAAAGAATTTCCAAGTGATGAAACAAATCAAACAATGGAAAATCCAGGATGAAACTAACAATATTATAAGAAGGAAAGTTGCCACTCACCATATAGCAGAGACGCTGAGTTGCAGATAGGCACAATAAAAAGACTTTCACAGTTACAGC